>NC_134136.1:86282777-87574777 GCF_040939455.1 Microcebus murinus
GCAAGCCCTTCATTGGCTGAGCCCGTGACAACCGGGGCAGGAGCTGCTCTCATGAGAGGCTTTCATCATCCATGTGATGCAGATTGACAGTATTCAGTTCTGTCTGGTTTCTCTCCTTCAACGTAGCAATAATCATTATTGCAACTGTTTTAGACACTAACCCTAATCACCATCAAATTGGTATTAACTGAGGGACACTTAGGTGCACATATAGTAGTAACATTCATCATGCAGATGGTGGGGGAGGGGTGGGGAGGGGAGGAGGATGAGTATATTCACAGCTAATGGATGCGGTGCGACCATCTGGGGGATGGACACGCTTGAAGCTCTGACTCAGGTGGGCAGAGGCAATAAAAGTAACATGAACATTTGTATCCCCGGAATATGGTGAAGTAAGAAATAACTTAAACACCCTACAGTAGCTTCCTAGTGTTGCAGCGACAGGAGAGACACACATCTCTCTGGTCAAATCGAAAGCAGGAAGTGATCAAGCTTAGCGCGGGAGGGAGGTTGAAAGCTGAGATGAGCTGAAAGCTACACCTCTGGCCCCAACAGTTAGCCAACTTCTGAATGCAAAGCAACAGTTTTCTATGGAAATTGAAAGTGCTTCTGCAGTGCAGACACGAATACGGAAGAGAGACGGCCTTATTGCTGAGATGGAGAAAGCTTGAGTGGTCTGGACAGACGATCACAGCAGCTACGACATTGGCTGAAGACAAAGCCTGATCCAGAGCGATGTCCTAACTCTCTTCCACTTTTTGACAGCTGAGGGAGGTGAGGAAGCTGCAGAAGAAAAGCTGGAGGCGAGCAGAGCTTGAGTCCTGCGGTTTAAGGAAAGAAGCCGTCTCCAGGACATAAAAGTGCAGGGTGAAGCTGCAAGTGCTGACGCAGAGGCTGCGGCAGGTCATCCGGAAGGTCCTGCTGAGATCCTTGATGGAGGCGGCGTCAGTACCGACAGGGGTTCCGTGTGCACAACGCAGCCTCCTATTGGGATAAGATGCCATCTAGGACTGTGATGTCTAGAGAGGGGAAGTCAGTGCCTGGCTTCAAAGCTTCCCAGGACAGTTTCACTCTCTTGTTAGTGGCCAGTGCGCCTGGAGACCGGAAGTGGAAGCCAATGCTCATTCATCATTCCAAACACACTAGGGCCCTTAAGAAAGACGCTAAATGTACCCTGCCTGTGCTCCACAAATGGAACACGAAGCCTGGGTGACAGCACATCTGTTTACAGCATGGTTTATTACATATTGGAAGTCCTCTGCTAAGAGCTACTGCTTAGGACAAAAAGATACCTTTAAAAGTATCACTGCTCATTGACAATGCACCTGGTCACCCACGAGCTCTGATGGAGATGCACAAGGAGATTAATGTTGTTTCCATGCCTGCTAACACACATTCCCTCTGCAGCCCTTGCATGAAGGAGTAAATTCATCCTTCAAGTCTTGTTATTCGAGAAATACACTTCATAATGATGCAGCTGCCATGCACAGTAATTTCTCTGGTAGGAGAATGTAGGGAAAGAAAATTGGAAATGTTCCATTAAATAGATAGCATTTACCATTCTCGATATCATTAAGAATATTTGTAATTCATGAGAAGAGGTCAAACTACCAACATTAAGAGGAGTTTGGGCCGGGCGTGGTGGCTCACGCCTGTAATCCTAGCACTCTAGGAGGCTGAGGCGGGTGGATGGCTCAAGGTTAGGAGTTAGAAACGACGTGAGCAAGAGCGATACCCTGTCTCTACTAAAAATGAAAAGAAATTAATTTGCCAACTAAAAATAAATAGAAAAAATTAGCCAGGCATGGTGGCACATGCCTGTAGTCCCAGCTACTTGTGAGGCTGAGGCAGCAGGATTGCTTGAGCCCAGGAGTTTGAGGTTGCTGTGAGCTAGGCTGATGCCCCAGCACTCTGGCCAGAGTGACAGTGAGACTCTGTCTCAAAAGAAAAATAAATAAATAATAAGAGGAGCTTGGAACAAGTTGATTCTAACCCTGATGGATGCCTTGGAGCTTCCAGGCTTCAGTGGAGGAAGTCACCGCAGATGTGGTGGAAACAGCAGAACAGGAATTAGAAGAGGAGCCTGAAGATGTGACTGAACTGCTGCGATCTCAGGATTGAACCAGAGCAGGTGAGGACTTGCTCCTTATGGAGGAGCAAACAAAGTGGATCTTGAGATGGAACCTACTCCTAGTGACGATGTGGTGGACACTGCTGAGCTGACACAGAGGATTCAGGATATGACATAAACCTAGTTGATAAAGCAGTGGCAGGTTGGAGAAGACTGACTCCAATTTTGCTACTGTGGGGTAAATGCTATCGAACAGCATCACATGCTACAGAGAAATCTGTCATGAAAGGAAGAGTCCATCAGTGTGGCAATCTTCATTGTTGTGTTATTTTCAGAAGTTGCATCAGCCAACCCGGCCTTACACATCTGCCACCCTGCTCAGTCTGCGGCCATCAGCAGGGAGGCCGGCCCCTCCACCTGCAAAAAGATGGCAAAAGGCTCACTGAAGGCTCAGGTGGTCATTAGCGTGTTTTAGCAATAAAGCATCTTTTGTATACAGTTACGGGGCACAAGTGTAATTTTGTTCGATGGATATATTCCATGCACAGTGATGAAGTCAGCCTGGTAGTGTTACCATCACCTGAATGGGGTACATTGTCCTGGTCTGGTCATTTCTCAGCATCCTCCCTGTCCCCCTGCCACCCTTCCAAACCTCCACTGTCTTTCATTGCACACCCCGACTTGTAAGTGAGAACTTTCCCTGTCTGTCTTTCTGTGTCTGAGTTGCTTCACCCAAGAGAATGTCCTCCACTTCCATCCACAGTGGAAAAGACACTATTTCTAACTTTTTCGTGGCTGAACAGTATCTATGTGCATATGTTCCACATTTTCTTTCTTTTTTTTTTATTTCGGCATATTATGGGTGTACAGATTTTAAGGTTTCAATAAATGCCCATTTCCCCCCTTCCCCCAAAAGTCTGAGTCTCCATCATGACCATCCCCCAGATGGTGCACATCTCACTCATTATGTATGTATATACCCGCCCCCCTCCCCCCTCCCACCTGCCCAATACCCTATTACTATGGTACCTATGTGTCCACTTAGGGGCTACTCAGTTAATACCAGTTTGCTGGTGCTTGTTTCTCCATTCTTGGGATACTTCAATTATTAGTATGGGTTCCAGCTCTAACCAGGAAAATATAAGATGTGCCATATCACCATTGTTTCTTAGAGCTGAATAGTACTCCATGGTATACATATACCACATTTTATTAATCCATTCTTGGATTGATGGGCACTTGGGCTGTTTCCACAGCCTTGCAATTATGAATTGTGCTGCTATAAACATTCGAGTGCAGGTGTCTTTTTTGTAGAGTGTCATTGGATTATTTGGGTAGATGCCCAGCAATGGGATTGCTGGATCAAATGGTAGATTCACTTGTATTGCTTTAAGGTATCTCCATATTGCTTTCCACAGAGGTTGAACTAGTTTGCAGTCCCACCGGCAGTGTAGGAGTGTTCCTCTCTCTCCGCAACCACGCCAGCATTTATTGTTTGGAGATTTTTTGATAAAGGCCATTCTCACTGGGGTTAAGTGATATCTCATTGTGGTTTTGATTTGCATTTCCCTGATGATTAGAGATGTTGAGCATTTTTTCATATGTTTGTTGGCCATTCTTCTGTCTTCTTTAGAAAAATTTCTGTTCAAGTCCTTTGCCCACTTTTTAATGGGGTTATTTGATTTTTTCTTCCTAATTTTCTGTCCCGGCCCGCGGGACCTTCTGTTACTCGCGGGGGCGAGGGGGACCGTGCCTGAAAGAGATGAGCGAGAGAGAGAAACGAGACCAAGCAAATGGTTGTCAAGGTCTGCTTTACTTAGATTTTTAGTGGGTTTTATAGGCATACAAAAACAAGGAAGTCAAAACAAAACATAGAGTGGTGACGATGAGGCTTGGGTCTGGGTTGATTAGCCCTAATCAGTGTCTTATCAGTATCTTGTTTTTGACTGATTACTCATCTCCAACCGGAACATTTGCAGTCAACACATCCTGGAGCATTCCGTGGTCAGCACGTCATGGACTGCGTTCTTCTTGGAGCTATAGCTGGAATTTTCCAGGGTGAAGTTCGTGCGTAGGACAAGTCATAGGGGAGTTGAGGGTCTTTGAGGGTCCTTGCCTCTAACATCTCCCCCTCTCTTTATTAATATGAGGGAGGTTTATATAAGTGGGTGGAGAGCCTGTCTTAGGCTACGTGATGTGCTTCCGCGACCAGCACCCCAAACATAAGATCTGGCGATTAATGTGAAGGTGAGGCCTCTGTCTTAGGCTATGTAGGTGGCATCCAGCTCCGGCACTTCTGATTATGAAGTGTGCCCCCGGGCATGGACCTACAATATTCCCGTCATGGAGTTACCTCACAGCTGGCGGGGTGTGCACCTGGTACACGGCATCGCGATAATCCCGTCATGGGCGTCTCCACAGCCTTTGGAACCAACTGCGTTCCATATCTGAGGCAAGGTCTGAGAAATTTAAACCCTCTGTGGCTGAATGGGGAGACTCTGTATGGAGGTCTTCTCTGGAGCCTCTTTGTTCTAGCCGTTGGTAAAACACGGAGACCGATTTTTGTGTGGCTGCGTCTACCTGCCATGTATAGTTGTAGATCTGATGGATGTTGGTTGCGATGGTGCTCTTGGTCACGACTAGAATCAGGCATAGGAGAGGCAGCACCTTTTTTCGGGGAGTCATTGTAGTTCTGGAAGAGAACAGAATTAAGAATTCTTCTCAGGGGATTCCCTGGGTGGGTTATATAACTTAATCGCTCTCTCTGGTAGCCATCTGGCGTTTCCTGCCTGGGCATCATAGATACAGGCATGTCTTTTTCCCCATATGAGGACGGGGTCAGGCCCCAGCCATTTGCCTGTAAGCGGCTCCTTCCATAAGGCCTGTGCATAAGTATCTGTGGTGGATGGGTGCCAAAGGCGGTCGGCGGCCGTTTTGCCGGCAGTGTCAAAGGTGAGAAAGTTTAAAATGAACAGGGCATGATTAAGCAGGGTTTCTGAATTACCTGTTAAAGGGTACAAAATTCCTCCTCCCGATTGTAGTTTGGAGAGCATATTTTTTAACGTCTGATGAGTTCTCTCTACAATACCTTGGCCCTGAGGGTTGTATGGAATGCCTGTAACATGCTTAATGCCTAACTGAGCACAAAAACTTTTGAAATTGGAGCTGATATACCCCGGACCATTGTCAGTCTTAATAACTTTAGGCTGAGGGAGGGAGGTGAGACAGGCTATAACATGGCTGATAACGTGGCGGGTGGCCTCGCCTGTTTGTAGGGAAGCAAAGATAAATCCACTACAAGTATCTATAGAGACATGTACATATTTAAGCTTTCCGAAAGGGGGGTAATGAGTGACATCCATCTGCCAGAGCTCCCCAGGGATCAGGCCGCGAGGGTTGACTCCTAGGTGTGGCTCAGGGAGAAGGGTAAAACAAGCCCTGCATTGGCGGACGATTTCTCTGGCCTGTTCTCTAGTAATAGAGAATTTAAGCCTGAGGGTATGGGCGTTGAGATGGTGTAAATCATGAGCCTGGCGTGCAGCGCAGACAGGATCAACAGTGATATTGTGAACAGCGCCTTCAACGCGAGTCGCCTGATCAACAAGATTATTTCCAGCTACTAGAGGCCCAGGAAGGCCAGTGTGGGCACAAATATGGCCTATAAAAAAGGGCGCAGAACGGGAGTGAATGAGTCCTTGTAGTTGCTGGAACATTTGAGTAGTATTGTTGGAGGGCCGAATATGAGGCACAGTTTCTAAAGTGGTGACAGCATGAGCAACATAAGAACTATCAGTATACAAGTTAAATGGTGACTGATCTACGTATTTGAAGACTGCGACTAAGGCTGCTAACTCAACGAGTTGAGCAGAGGAGAATCTGGTGGGAAAACTGCAGACCTGGCCATTAATGCTATAGGCCGCGGTGCCTGAGGAGGAGCTGTCGGTAAAGACTAAGACGGCTCCTGGAATGGGGGAGACTCTTGTTTTTTTGGGAAATATTACAGGTGTCCGATAGAGGAACTGAATTAGTTTATCAGGGGGGTAATGATTATCTAGTTTGCCCTGGAAAGACATACAGTTAACTGCCCAGTCATCATCATTCTGTATTAGCCACCGAATTTGGGAAGCATTGTAAGGGAGTATTATGATATCTGGATCTTTTCCAAAGAGTTTAAGGGAGTTTTCTCGCCCCAATCGAATAATCTTAGCTACTAAGTAAGGGTAGGTGGGAAGGACTTTAGGGGAGGAAGCCGATAGGTGAACCCAAAAAAGAGGCTTGCCCTGCCAAAAGAGTCCCGTGGGCGAAAAGGGGGTGGGGAGGACAATGAAGTACAGGTGGGAATCTGGGGAGAAGTAGCCAATGGCCTGGGCATTTATGGCCTGCTCGACTAAATCGAGTGCTTGCTGCCCTTTTTTAGTTAGGGAGCAGGGAGAGGTTGGGTCAGTATTTCCCTGCAGGATGTCAAATAGGGGTTTTAACTGTCCTGTGGTGAGTTTTAAATATGGGCAAAGCCAATTAATGTCGCCTAGAAGACGCTGAAAATCATTAAGGCATTGAAGAGAATCTTTTCTGATCTGTACTTTTTGGGAGAGGACCTTATTGGGGAATAATTCAAAACCTAGGAACAGGTGAGGGGGGCAGACCTGAATCTTTTTGGGGGACAGGCGGAGGCCTCGAGCTTGTAAGGCCGAGACAACCTGCATAGTAACTTGATGTAAGGTTGCCTCGTCGGCTCCGGCTAAAAGAATGTCATCCATATAATGAATTATATATAGTTGAGGATATTGAATTCTAAAAGAATCAATTATCTGAGCTACATATTTTTGGCAAAGGGTAGGGCTGTTGGCCATGCCTTGAGGCAATACTCGCCACTGGAAACACGGGGAGGGTCCTATACAATTTATTACCGGAAGACTGAAGGCGAAGCGCTTACAGTCATCTGGGTGCAATGGTATGGAGAAAAAGCAGTCTTTCAGGTCAATGACTATCTTATAGTAGCCTCTGGGGATAGCTACGGGCGAAGGCAAACCAGGCTGGAGTGCCCCCATGGGAACCATTGTTTGATTAACAGCCCGCAGGTCTTGTAGCAGCCGCCACTTGCCAATCCTTTTTTGAATGACAAAAATGGGGGTGTTCCATGGTGAAGTAGAGGGCTCTATGTGTCCGGCAGCTAATTGTTCCTGCACCAACGCTGTAGCTGCGGCTAGCTTGTTAGATGGGAGGGTCCACTGATCGATCCAGACAGGTGAGTCACTTTTCCAAGTGATTTTATCTGCCTGAAGTGCAGGGGGATCAATGGCCCTTACAAAAAATGTTCTTTGAACCCTATTCCTGATCTGTCTGATTTAGGGGGGGTGGTCAGGGGTGCTCTTAGTCCCTGACCCTCCTTGCCTAAGCCCTGTCCTGGGAGGAATCCCTGTTTAAGCATTTGGCTGGCTACAACTTCATTGGGGCTGCACATAATGACATTCATTTGTGCAAGAATATCACGCCCCCATAAGTTAACAGGCAGGTTTGGGACTACAAAGGGTTGGGTGGTGCCTTTGTTTCCCTCAGGGTCTTCCCATGTTAAAATTTTTGAGCTCTGGAGAGTATTATTAGACTGTCCTATACCTTGTAAGTGTGTAAGTGAAGGCTGCAATGGCCATGATTGGGGCCAGGCGTCCTGGGCAATAACTGTGGAATCGGCGCCAGAATCAAGAAGGCCTTCAAAAAGTTTACCATCTAACTTTAACCGCAGGGTGGGTCGTTTTTTGGTGATAGCTTGGACCCAATAAAGATCAGAAGAGCCAGGGCAGGAAGCACCTCGGTTAGAGGCGATGGCTGGGAAGGATGTATTAAGGGGCAAGGGCAATGCCTGAGCTAAGCGCTGTCCCTTAGAGACACACACAGGGCCGGTGAGCGCCCTGGCTAAGATGTTAATCTCCCCGGTAAAGTCACTATCTACTATGGAGGGGTGGACTATGAGCCCTGCAAGAGTAGAGGAGGCTCGGCCCAGAATAAAAAAGAACATGTTAGCCGGTGGGGGTCCAAATGAGCCAGTAGGCAAAATTTGGACACCATCTTCAGGTCTTAATATTGTGTCGGAGGAGGCACACAAGTCCACTCCTGCACTCCCTGTGGTCGCTCGGAGGAGTCTAGGGGCTGGGGATTCTCTTGTCGGCTGTTCCCCGAGGCCGACTGAAATTGAATAGGGCAAGGGGCCCGGGGCTGGCCCCTCAGGCCGTTTCCCGAAAGGGGTGGCAAGGGATTTCCAAGGGCATCGGTCTTAGAACGGCACTCGCTAGCCCAATGGTATCTCCTCTTGCAGCGAGGACAGAGGGAGGGGGGCCGAGTTGGCCTGCCTGATGGTCCACTGAGGTTAGGGGTAGCAGAGGAGGTGGCTAAGGGGCATTGCTTCACAAAGTGTCCTGGCTGACCACACTTAAAACAGCCTTTTTGTGCCGCAGTGCCTTGAATGGCAGCCCCGACCGCAAGCTGCACAGCCTGCGACACCTTATGGGCGAAGGGGTCAGCATCATTACACATTCTAATCATGTCATTAAGGTCTTTATTTTTAAGTTTGCCCCTGAGGATGGCCCTGCAAGCACTGTTAGCATTTTCATAGGCCAATTGTTTAATAAGCCTATTATTCTCATCCTCGTGCCCGAGGGTTCGTTCAGCAGACTCTAAAAGCCTGCCCACAAATTCACTAAAGCCCTCCTGAGCTCCCTGGGTGATTTTTGTCAGGGGAGTGAGAACAGATCCCGTAGAGGGAAGTGTTCGCCAGGCGCCGAAGGCGGCTGCGGCGGTCTGAGACAAAAGCCCGATTGGGAGTCCCCTTTGGCGCTGTTCAGTGGCAAATTTCCCTTGTCCGCTAAGTTTTTCAAGGGTCCAAGAGGCAGAATTGGGGTTTTTTAAATTATTAGTAGCCGTAGTTTGACAGCGGTCGAGAAAATCGGCTTTCCACGAGAGGAACTGTCCGCGAGAAAGGACTGCCTGAACCAGCTTGGTCCATTCTCCGGGGAGCAGGTAGCCGCCTCCCGAGGCTGCCTCTAGGAGGGAGTAGGTAAAGGGTGCATTGGGCCGATACGTCCTAACAGCAGAATTTAATTCTTTTAAAGTCTTAAGTTTTAGTCTGCGGAACTCAGTAGGCTCTGCAGTGGGCCCCGGGACTGCCTCCTCTGGGGGGTCATCACTATCACTTTCCTTTTCTCTCCCTTCCGTATCCTCATTATCTGAATCTTGGGGCGGGGACTGGCTCAAAGAAGGGGCGGCAAGGTCTCCTTGCCTATTAGACCTGGTAACTACCGGGAATGCTAGGGCTTTATGGGAGGATTTTAAGGATTTTTTATGTAAGGTGACGTGAGACTGGGCGGTCTCATGACGTGGGTGGCTAATGAAAACCGAATCTTTAAGCGTATCTTGGAGGGAGGACAAGTCTTTGGAAAGCTGGGCAAACTCTTTTTGAAGTTGTAAAACATCCTTTAATTGCGTAACCCTTTGACTTAAGTCTTCTTTGGTACGCAAAAGTAAGGGCATTGTAAGGGGGGGTATTAACGAAGGTGCGTAAATCTGGGGCATGTAAGGAGGCGGCCATTTGGGATCGTAATATTGGACCGCTTCCTCTCCGAGGGTAGCCTCTTCGGCGGGGTCGAGGGACTCTCGGGGGGATTGTTTTTTGAACACCGGGTAATTAAATGCATGAGGAGCCATAACCTCAGGTAAGGGAGGGTAGAAGGCCTTGGTGTCTGGCCTACTAACCGAGGGCTCGTCTTTAGATGTCTGGAGCTCAACCGATGGGTCTGGAGGGGGCATATTAATACAAACTGAGGGGCAAGGGGAAGGGCATGTTGTTCTTTTAGGATTATCAGGGGGGACCGACCCTTCGGCCGCTTCTAAAGACGTTTTTGAAGCGGACCGCGACACGGGTCGGAGGCAGAATTCTGCTACTGAGAGCAGCTGCTTTTTATTGGGGTCTGAATCTGCCCCTTCAACAATATCTCTGATTAGTCCCCAGTATGAAAAAACAGATCCAGGGACGGCATCTGGGCCCTGACTTAGAAGTAAATCGTTTAAATCTCTACCTACTTTTTGCCATTTGTGTGGGTGAATCTCAGGTCCACCAATAATAAACCAAGGACAAGCACGATCAATGAACACAAAAAACTTTACTAGATCCTTTTTCTTAACTCTAATTCCTCTCTCTCTGAGTGAGGCCTTGAGATCCTTAATAAAAACGGCCTCCTTAGACAATGAATGGCCCATCTCGATGGGGTGACAATGTAAAATTTTACTCACCAGACCGTCGACTCTGTGAGCGGCAGAACGAGGGTCTCTGTAGGGTTTCCTTCGGCCGAAGAGCACTCCGTGGCGTCACCCGACAAAGGTCCGTACCTCGAGCCCCACGTTGGGCGCCACTTGTCCCGGCCCGCGGGACCTTCTGTTACTCGCGGGGGCGAGGGGGACCGTGCCTGAAAGAGATGAGCGAGAGAGAGAAACGAGACCAAGCAAATGGTTGTCAAGGTCTGCTTTACTTAGATTTTTAGTGGGTTTTATAGGCATACAAAAACAAGGAAGTCAAAACAAAACATAGAGTGGTGACGATGAGGCTTGGGTCTGGGTTGATTAGCCCTAATCAGTGTCTTATCAGTATCTTGTTTTTGACTGATTACTCATCTCCAACCGGAACATTTGCAGTCAACACATCCTGGAGCATTCCGTGGTCAGCACGTCATGGACTGCGTTCTTCTTGGAGCTATAGCTGGAATTTTCCAGGGTGAAGTTCGTGCGTAGGACAAGTCATAGGGGAGTTGAGGGTCTTTGAGGGTCCTTGCCTCTAACAATTTTCGTGAGTTCTAAGTATATTCTGGTTATCAGTCCCTTATCGGATGCATAGGATGCAAAATTTTTCTCCCATTCTGTAGGTTGTCTGTTTACTTTCATGACTATTTCTTTGGCTGTGCAGAAGCTTTGTAGTTTGATCATGTCCCATTTACTTATTTTTGTTGCTGCTGTGATTGCCTTTGGGGACTTATTCATAAACTCTTTGCCCAGGCCGATGTCTAGGAGAGTGTTTCCAACTTTTTCCTCTAGAATTCTAATAGTTTCATACCTTAGGTTTAAGTCTGTTATCCAGCGTGAGTTGGTTTTTGTGAGAGGTGAAAGGTGTGGGTCCTGCTTTAGCCTTCTACAGGTGGCTATCCAGTTTTCCCAGCACCATTTATTGAAAAGGGATTCTTTTCCCCAGCGTATGTTTTTGTCTGCTTTGTCAAAGATTAGATGGCTATATGAGGATGGTTTTATATCAGGATTCTCACATCTGTTCCACTGGTCCATATTCCTATTTTTGTGCCAATACCATATTGATTTAATTACTACAGCTTTGTAGTATAGTTTGATATCTGGCATATTAATGCCTCCCATTTTGTTTTCGTTGCCTAGAATTGCTCTTGATATTCGGGGTCTTCTTTGGTTCCATACGAAGCGTAAAATTATTTTTTCTATATCTGTGAAGAATGCTGATGGGATTTTAATAGGTATTGCATTGAATCTGTAGGTCAGTTTGGGTAGTATAGACATTTTGATGATATTGAGTCTGCCGATCCACGAGCATGGTATGGATTTCCATCTATTTACATCCTCTACTATTTCCTTCCTCAGTGTTTCCTAGTTCTCCCTGTAGAGGTCTTTTACCTCCTTGGTTAAGTATATTCCTAGGTACTTTAATTTCTTTGTTGCTATTGTGAAGGGAATTGAGTTTTTGATTTGGTTCTCAATTAGATTGTTGTTGGCGTATATGAATGCCTCTGATTTCTGTGTATTGATTTTGTATCCAGAGACTTTACTAAATTCACTCATCAATTCCAGGAGTTTCTTGGTTGAATCCTTGGGGTTTTCTAGATACAATATCATATCATCAGCAAACAGTGAAAGTTTGATCTCTTCTGCCCCTATTTGGATACCTTTGATTCTATTTTCCTGTCTGATTGCTGTAGCCAGGACTTCCAGCACTATGTTGAACAGAAGTGGAGATAGTGGGCAGCCTTGTCTGGTTCCAGTTCTAAGTGGGAATGATTTCAATTTTTCCCCATTCAGTATGATGTTGGGCATGGGTCTGTCATATATGGCTTGTATCATTTTTAGGTATGTCCCTTCTATGCCTATTTTCTTAAGTGTTCGTATCATGAAAGGGTGTTGAATTTTGTCAAAAGCTTTTTCTGCATCTATTGAAAGAATCATGTGGTCTTTGTTTTTGCTTCTGTTTATGTGGTGAATTGCATTTATAGATTTACATATGTTGAACCATCCCTGCATCCCTGGGATGAAGCCCACTTGGTCGTGGTGGATTATTTTTTTGATAAGTGTCTGGATTCGGTTAGCTAAGATTTTGTTGAAAATTTTTGCATCTATATTCATTAGGGATATTGGTCTGTAGTTTTCTTTTTTTGTTGCATCCTTTCCTGGTTTTGGTATCAGAGTAATATTCGCTTCATAAAAGGTGTCGGGGATGTTTCCGTTCTTCTCGATGTTGTGGAATAGTTTCTACAAGATAGGTACTAGTTCTTCTTTGTAAGTATGGTAAAATTCAGGTGTGAAGCCATCTGGACCGGGACTTTTCTTTTTAGGGAGATTTTTAATTGCTGTTTCTATTTCAGCAGTTGAGATTGGTCTGTTCAGGGAATCTATTTCTTCCTGGTTGAGCCTAGGGTGGCTGTGTGTTTCTAGAAATTTGTCCATTTCCTCCACATTTTCTAGTTTGTGTGCATAAAGATTTTTGTAGTATTCATAAATTGTATCTTGTATCTCTTTGGGATCAGTTGTGATATCTCCTTTTTTATTCCTGATGGAGCTTATTAGAGATTTCTCTTTTCTGCTTTTCGTTAGCTTAGCCAATGGTGTGTCAATTTTCTTTATTTTTTCAAAGAACCAACTTTTTGTTTTATTAGTCTCCTGAATAGCTTCCCTGTTTTCAATTTCGTTTAGTTCTGATTTGATCTTGTTGATTTCACTTCTTCTGCTGGGTTTGGGGTTGGTCTGTTCTTCTTTTTCTAGCTCTTTGAGTCCTTTCGTTAGATTGTCTATCTGTGATCTTCTTGTCTTTTGGTTATAGGCATTTATGGAGATAAACTTTCCTCTCAGAACTGCTTTAGCTGTGTCCCAGAGGAGTTGATAACTTGTCTCTCCATTGTCGTTTTCTTCATAGAATTTTTTTATTTCCGTCTTGATTTCTTCATTTATGAAGTAATCATTTAGTAGGAGGTTGTTTAATTTCCACGTTTTTGTGTAGAAATGTGAGTTTCTGTTAGGGTTGATTTCTACTTTTATTCCACTGTGATCTGAGAAGGTACATGGTATGATTTCTATTTTTTTAAATTTCTTGAAATTTTCTTTGTGTCCTAGGATATGGTCAATCTTAGAGAATGTCCCGTGAGCTGATGAGAAGAACGAATATTCAGTGGATTTTGGGTAGAATGTTCTGTAAATGTCAGTCAGACCCAATTGTTCTAGAGTTTTGTTTAAGTCCATTATTTCTTTATTAATTTTCTGTTTGGTGGATCTGTCTCGTGCCATCTGTGGGGTGTTGAAATCTCTGGCGATTATGGAGTTGCTATTAATCCATTTGCTTAGCTCCAGTAAGGCTTGCTTTCTGAATCTGGGTGCACCTAAGTTGGGTGCATATATATTTAAAATTGTTATCTCTTCTTGTTGGACTGTGCCCTTCACCATTCCATAATGACCCTCTTTGTCTTTCACTACTTTTGTTGGTTTAAAAACTAAATCGTCTGAAATTAGAACTGCCACACCAGCCTTCTTTTGGCTTCTATTTGCTTGGAATATTGATCTCCACCCTTTTATTTTTAGTCTATATGCATCCTTGCAGGTTAGATGTGTTTCCTGAAGACAGCATATACTTGTCCTGTATTTTCTTATCTATTCAGCCAGCCTATGTCTCTTGAGTGGAGAGTTTAAGCCATTCACATTTATTGAGAGAACTGATAGGTAAGGTAGATTACTGATCATTCTGTTGGGTTGGATGTTGTTGCTATGATTTCTCTCTTGAGCCATTGTAATATCTGGCCTTTAATATCTTTGGGTTTTGGTTGTTTTTATATTCGTGGGTTATTATTATGATGTTCCGTGCGTAACACTGTTTTAAGTACTTCTTGTAGGGCTGGTCTTGTCTTGGTGAATTCTCTGAGCCTTTGCTTGTCTGAGAATGTTTTTATTTCTCCTTCATATACGAAGCTTAGTTCTGCAGGGAATAATATTCTAGGCTGGGCATTGTTTTGTTTCAAAAGAGTGAGAATGGGGCCCCAGTCTCTCCTTGCTTGTAAAGTCTCATTAGAGAAGTCTGATGTTATTCGAATTGGCTTTCCCTTGTATGTTCCTTGCTTCTTTTGCCTTACAGCTCTTAGAAGGGCCTCTTTAGTTGATACTTTGGTCAGTCTGATGACTGCATGTCGTGACGTCTTCCTGTTTGCATTGAATCTCCCAGGGGTCCTCTGAGCTTCTTGAACTTGTATATCAAGATTTTGAGCAAGGCCTGGGAAATTTTCCTCTATTATGTCTTCAAACAGCTTGTCCAACTCTTGAGTGTTGTCTTCTTCCCCTTCTGGTAACCCTATGACCCTCACATTAGGTTTCTTCACATAATCCCACAGCTCTTGTAGGCTTTGCTCTTTTCTCTTGTTTCTCTGCTCTATTTCTGTGACTGATTTATTTAATTGGAGGGTGTTATCTTCAAGCTCTGAGATTCTTTCTTCTGTTTGATCTACCCTGTTCTTGAGACTTTCCACTGTATTTTGTAGTTCCTTGAATTGATTCTTCATTTCCAGGAGTTCGGTTACACTTTTCTTCATTGTGTCTATTTCTTTTTCCATATCCTGGAGGCTTTTTGTGGTTTCTTTGTGTTGGTTATTGAGTTGTTGTTTCAGCTCGGTGAGTGTTCTTATGATCCACATACGAAATTCCTCTTCTGTCATATTGGTTGCCTGATTTTGGTTGGTGTCCATTTCTAGGGGGCTGGTGCTCCTCTTTGGGGGTGTGTTTTCCGTTTGGTTCTTCATATTTCCTGAGTTCTTTCACTGATTTCTTCCCATGTCGATCAGTTGTTGTTTCTTTCCTTAAGTTATTGTTTGGGTATTCACACACCTTGTTTAGTTTCTAAGACGTTAGGTGGTGTCTGTGGGTGGAATTGGACCACTCCCTGTATATTGAGTCAGTGGGTGCCGTAAAAGGCTTTGCAGGATGCCGTCCCTGTCAGTAGGTGGCGTTTGCTTGGAGGAACAGGCTATGCTGTTGATTTTGTGTAAGCCTGCCCTCAGGCCGTTAGCAGGGGTCAAAGTTCTGTTCTCGGCTTCCAGGGAAAGCTGTCAGGGCGGGGCTGGAATGGTCCCGCTCAGCCAGAAAGTCTGGGTGTGGGGGCGGGGCTGTCTGAGACCCGCAGTCTGGAGCAGGCCTCGCTTCTTTCCACCCTCCCCAAGTCCGCAGCTACTCCTGGGCCTCTGCCAGCAGGCCATACCACAAGCCACCAGGCCTCCCAGGACTGTGATGTCGGCGGGGAGGTTCCCTGCACAGGAACGCCACCTGGGTTGGGCGCACGGCCTCCTCCTGGGAGGAGGGTTGCCCTTTAGAACGCCGATCCTCCCCTGGAGGCACACACACCTCAGTAGGCTGTTCACGTATAACCCTTCTGTGCCCCGGGCAATGCTAACCCTCGGTGCAGGGGATCTGGTCTGCAGGTCCGACCTCTGGGTCCCAGAGTTCAAACTGAATCCCCACCAGGGAGAGGATTTCCGGTCCCAATTCACCCACAGGGAGCCCAAGCTGGGTCTATGTCTCTCAGCCTCTGAGTCGGCACCGTTCTCCTGGGAACCCCATGCCAGCAGCACCTGGGAGGGCGGGCCGGTAGGGAGCTCACAGTCTGAGTTCCCCTGAGTCAGCTGTAGGGTCCCAAAAGGGAAGGTCCCGTTCCCTGGAGGTGCCTCTGGCTGGTGGCTATATTGTCTCTCTGGAGAGCCTCGGGTAGGGTCGGCGGAGGGGAGGAGGAGGCAATATGGTGCCTGCCGCGGGGCTCGGGTCTGTGCACACGGAGGTGCCCGGAGGAAGTTGGGAACCTGGTACCACGTCTTCCACAGGCTAACCGCTGGCTGGCGGCAGCGGTCTCTGGGCTGGTGCCCCCAGGTCTCTCCACCCACTGGGGAGCCCACCAGCAGTCCCAAATGCAGGGGAGGGGAAACAGCGAATCCACCTACCCTTGCTGCTGGTCTCCGGGCTGGTCCAGTGGTCTCAGCCTCCAGTTCTCCTCTGCAGCCTCCTCCCATGGAGTCTCCCGGGGTCTCAGGGACCCCTCCTTCCAGCCCTCGTCCGCTGTATGCTCGTCTTCTTGGTTCTTTCCTCTAATTTCTACTAGAATCTGTCTTTTCTGCAGAGACACTCTGTCTGGCGGTGTTATTCGTCCGCCATCTTGAAACTCTTCTCTCTGTATGCGTTTATTAATACACTGAGTCCATTACAGTGAAATCCATTTTGAAAATCCACATTTTCTTTATCCAGTCATAGATACTAGACACTTAGGTTGATCCCATATCTTTGCTACTGTGAATAACGCTGCCATGAAGGTACAACTGCAGATATCTTTGTGATATAATCTCCCTTCCTTTGGGTAGATATCAGGTGGTCGGATTGCTGGGTTGAATAGTTCTATTTTTCGTTTGCATAGTGTATTTTTGACTTAGCTATGTACAGTTTGTGGACATAAGGCTATTGCACACTTCATGGGCCACAGTTTACTGTAAACATAACCTTTACATACACTAGGAAACCCCAAAACTTGTGCGACTCATCTTATCGCAATATTTGCTTACTTTTCATTTTCTGGAGCCAAACCACAATACCTCTGAGGTATGCCATGAGATATATGCACACACACCCCCCCCCCACACACACATACACACATATATATATAGACACATATATATGATGCTTATTGCAATGTATTTTATCATATTCAGGAAAAAAAATATAAAGCATTTAAGACTTTAGAACAAACTACCAGATATTGTTAGAAATAAGGAAACTTGATTATAGGTAAACAAAGGAGGAGTCAAGTGTCAGAACCAAGTCCAAAGTTAGCACCCAAGTTGCAGAAAAGCTGACTTTATACCGAGAGAATTACTGCACCCCGATCAGTATATCTGTCCTGCCTAGAACGCATAAATTTGAGTCCGTTTAAAGTGAAATTATGGATAAGTTTTTCCTTTCTCTATACTTTTTTGGATTTTTGAAATTTTCCATGATGAGTGTGAGTTAATCTTTAAAATGAAAGTTATACATAATATTTTCCTCAATATGTAAGCAGCACACTTGGATCTTATCAATTAGTTTACCTTCATGAAGCATTCTTCCATTTATCCACCAGGTGGCAGCATAAGCACATTAAATAGCAGAAAACAGTTTCAGAGTGCAGTTTTTGGTCTCAATTGGCCACTTCTGTTGTTAATTAGTGTATTTTGACATGTTACTTGCACAAAATATTCATTAGATTGTTTTCTGACAAAAGTGACTATATAGTCGTTGTAAAATTGGTGTACAGTATAGGAGAAAAACTCTAATAACCTCTCCTGGCACTAATCAGGCATATTTAACAATCTAACACAAAAGTGTCCGCACACTGCATACGATTGTTTTCTGACCTCTCCTTTCACATCAAATGTATCTTGAGACTCTTCCCTGTATCCGCACATTCTTTGATATGGTGATTTTTAGAAGGAGCACTGTGTTCCATCCTGTGGATTCACTGTGACTTCTCTAACTGATTGATGAGTCATTTAGGCTCTTGTAACTATCTTTAAAGTATAGACGATTCCCTCTATACAGAGAAAATACTACAGTGCCCGAATTATACACTAGTCAAATTTGATGCGTGCTAATTTTCACCTTCTTTGCTTTATATATTTTTTTATAATAACAGTATATGGATAGACTTCAAGGGTCTCTCCATCCAACTAATTCCTATCCTTCCATCCTAAAAGTAACCCCTAATCTCAAGTTGGTGTTTATCATTCCGATCCTTGCTCTCACACCTTAACTTGAAAAGTATGTTCCAGGAACAACATAGCATTCTTCTGAGTGTCAAAATAATGGTGGTACAAATGTACATCCATTTTTCACTTATCATTATTATTTCAAGATTTACCCATGCTGGTACAGTGCTGGAACACACATCCCAGTGCAGGTATGATACAGTGATTTCTTTCCTTGGGTAGATATCCAGTAGTGGGATTCTCACTGGATGGCTGTTGGATTTTTAGTTTGCAATAAGATAGTCTTCATTAAGGTATAAGCATTTTTTTAGACATACTGCTGTTTCACACTGTGTAGGGGACACTTTAGTGTCGGCAAAAGTTTTATGTGCACTGGACACCAAAAGAAATTATGGGACTCTGGTAGTGAAATAATTGCTTTATTTGAGTGGTCTGCAACCAAGCCCACAACATGTCTGAGGTATGTCTGTATATAGATACACACACACATATATATAAATACAAATATATATATAATATTCATTGGAATGTATTTTGTTATAGTAAGAAGATAAAGATCTTAATGCAATCAAGACTTTGAACAATCTACTAGATATTTTTACTAATAAAGAAACTTGATTATAGGTAAATAAAGGAGGAATCAAGGGTCAGAATCAAGTCCAAAGTTATCACCCATGTTGCAGAAAAACTGACTTTATACTGAGAGAACTACTGTACCCTGATCACTATATTTCTCCTGTGTAGGAATGCATTAATTTGAGTCAATAGTAAACTGAAATTATGGGAAATTATTTCCTTTCTATGTAATTTTTTTGATTCTTGAAATTTTCTATAATGAGTGTGAATTACTCTTTAAAATAAAAGTTATAAATAATATTTTTTTCAGTATGTAACCAGCACACATGGATTTTACCCATTACTGTTCTTTCACAAAGCATTCTTGCATTTATCCACCGGGAGGCAGCATAAACACATCAAATAGCAGAAAACAGTTTCAGAGTGCAGTTTTTCCTCAAATTGGCCACTTCTGCTGTTAACTACTCAGTGTATTCTGGCATGTCACTTGCACAAAATATTCGTTAGATTGTTTAGTTTTCTGACGAAAATGACTATATAGTCGTTGCAAAATTGGTATCCCCTATAGGAGAAACACAGAGGTCACCTCAGGTGGCACTCCTCAGGTATAGAGAAGGATAACAATCTGACAAAACCTCACCAATACGATTGTTTTCTGACCTCTCCTTTCACATCAAGTGTATCTTGAGCCTCTTCCCTGTATCCCCACATTCTTTGATATGGTGATTTTAGAAGAGGCACTGCGTTCCACCCTGTGGATTCACTGTGACTTCTCTAACTGATTGAAATGAGTCATTTAAACTGTCATTACTGTCTTTAAACAAGAAAACATTCGCCACATACACAATATTCTGAGAAACATATTACAGTCACCTAATTAATCACTACTCAAGTTGGATACGTGCTGTTTGCCATCTTTGCTTCAAAGGTTTTTAATAGATAAGAGTTTACAGGTACAGCTGAAGGTTCCCTCTGACCAGGTAATTCCTATCCTTCCATCCTAAGAGTAACCTCCAATCTCAAAGGGTGGTTACCCCTGCTATCCTTCACCTCAGACCTTAACTAGGAAAGTATCTTCCATAGACAACATAGCATCGTTCTGAGGTTTAAAATAATCATTCACAAAGAAAGGTACATCTATTATTCACTTACTATCATGATTCAGGATCTTCCAACGTTGATATAGACTAGCTAATGCTAACTGCTCGAGTATATAATTTGTGAATGTAATATAATTTATCACAAGACATTGCCCTATGGACAATCCCTGAGATTGCTTCCAATCCCTGGGAATGGCGCCTGTGCGGGCGCAGGTGCGCATGAGTTCCTCCAGGGGGCGCGCCGGGACAGGAATGGGCAGCAGCGAGCTGTGGCGTGCGGGCTCCAAAGCAGGAGCCTCCTCAGTCCAGCAGATGCTGCCACGTTGCACTCTCCAGTCACCGCGATTGACGACTCCGCCAGCAGGGACCCAGAGGCCCTTTGCTCCCGCCCTGGCCACTGCCCTCTGCCCGGAGACGGGTCCTCCGCGTCCTCCAGGTGGAGGCCCTGCTCGTGCGCATGGGCCACAAGGTTTGCTGCGCGGGCTCCTCTCCAGAGCCTTGGCTGCTCCGTCCGTCGGGCTGCTCCTCTTTTGCGGGCTGCTGCGTGAGATGCGTTCTCTGTCCCTGATCCAGAGCGGGACGTCCGTGGCGTGCCACACCCGGCCATGTGGGGAGAGGTCAGTAAAGGGGTGGCGGTGGCCTCCCTCCCTGCGGGTTCCCCGTGGCTGAAAATAATGCTGCTGACATGGCATAAGGCGTCACGTCGCTGCTAGGGTGTGTCGTGTCGTGAGGCCTCTGGTGACCCCACGACCGCCCCGACCATGGACACACTTGGTTTCCTGTCACTGTTCCCTAAGCAGCACAGTGCAGGGGCTACACGCATGGCAGCTGCGGTGCATGAGGGACTCTGAGTACCGTGGGGGGATGTAAGGAGGACGCGCCCAGGTTTATGCAAACACTGAGCCGTTTTGTATCAGGGCCTTGAACACCCATGCATGTTGGCGTGGGAGGGGTGTCCTCGGACCCAGCCCGCCTGGATAGCGGGGGACGACTGTGTTTGCACAACCACGGGCACGTTGGGGACAGACATCGTGGGCTGTTCTGTGCCCACAGACAGCAACAGTGGGCAGTTCCCAGCACCTCAGGCCTCAAGTGGCGAGGGATGTGTTGGGTGACAGTTGTCCCTGTCCTCTCGGCATTGCTGCAGGGGCTGGGTGTTGGGGACAAAGGGCACTGAGGGCCTGTGTGGGAAGCTGATAGGACGGACAGCAGCCCTTGGACCTGGCATAGCAGACCCGATAAAGACAGGGCACCTCTCTGTCCCCAGAGGCATTCCCAGACGCTAAGCCTTGCCACTCCCCGGGGACCTGGGTCCCTCCCAGTGCTGCAGCCCTAGACAGCCTCCCCTCAGCCCCTGAGGCGGCGAGTGGCATTCCAGGTCCTGGGTCCTGTCTGCAGGGGAGGACGGGCAGGTCGCTCCCAGCCCTGATAAAAACTCCCTGTCCTGAGTCAGGACTCCTGTCCTCACAGGTGCAGGGGAACCGTGGTCCTCACAGCGTGGCCTGTGGGCTGTGGGCTGTTGAGTATCCACCAAGGCATTGCTTGGGCTGCTGAGATTTTGCTGAGAATAATGAGCAGCCTGTGTCTCTGGGCAGGGCTCTGCAGGATGTGCAGGTGAGACAGGCTGCCCAGGTAGCCGGCAGGAAAGTAAAATCTCTGCCCCGGCCGTGTGTGGTGGCTGTCACCTGTAGTCCTACAACTTTGGAAGGCCGAACAGTGGTCATGGGGGAGGCTTGAGCCCAGGAGTTGAGGACCAGCACACAAAACAACAAAAACCTGTGTCTACGAAAAACACAAAACTTAATGTCGTGTGGTTGTGTGCCCCTGTAGTCCCAGCTACTCGGGAGGCTGAGGCAAGGGGACCGGTTGTGCCCAGAAGTTTGAGGTTGCTGTGAGCTATGATGAAGCCGCTACACTGCAGGCTGAGCAGTAGATGAGATGCATACTACAAAACAAAACAATAAAAAACAAAGCAAAAGTAACATCATGAAAAAAGAAAAAGAATAATGAGCCCAATAGAAAAAGCATCAAGGACCACACAGGGTACAAAGATACATAACTTACCCCTGAGCAAGAGAAAATTTCAAAATTCACTTGCAATGAAAGAGATGCTAACAAAGGCAACAAGAGGCTATAATTTCCTACCTTGCAAACTACCAAAAGTTGGATGAAAATGTTGGGTGGGACCTGATGTTGCTGAGGCCAGGGGACTGGGAAATGAGAGCTCACACATTGTCAGAAAAGCATAAAGTCAGGCAGTGTTCTGCAGGGCAATTGGGCAGCCTCGACTCAATTTCTAAATGCAGACAGCCATTGATCAAGCCTTTGTTTTAAATTTATATCACTTACATTATTTTCACCTTAAATATGTTGTGTGCACAGGCACGCCTTGTTCCATCGTGCTTCACAGGTGCTGCACATTTATAACTTCAAGGTTTGAGCATGGAGTGAACCTATCAATGCCATTTCTCCAACAGCACATGTCGCTTCTTATCTCTGCGTCACACTGTGGTGATTCCTGCAATATTCAAGGTATCTATCTACATTATTAGTCTGTTTGTTATTTGGATCTGTGATCAGTGATGTCTGATGTCGCTATTGCACTATTTGGGCCCCAGAAACTACAGCCACAGCAGACAGAAAATGTAATTGGCAAACGCTGTGTGTTCTGATGCTCCACAGATCTGCTGTTCCCCCTCTGTCTCCCTGCCCTTGGGCCTCACTATTCCCTGAGTCGCAACACTATTGAAATTACGCCAATTAACCACCCTCAATTAGAGATTGAGGAATGATGGCGGACTAGAGAAACCGCCAGCCAGAGTGGCTCTGCAAGTAAGATTGATTTTACAAGAAAGTGAAGAAAGAAGCAGGCAGACAGACACGGATCGCATGAGGGAGGGAAGGAAGGTGCCTGAAATGGCAGGAGGCTCCACGGGAAGACGTTG
The DNA here is from genome assembly GCF_040939455.1 of Microcebus murinus. NCBI lineage: Eukaryota > Metazoa > Chordata > Mammalia > Primates > Cheirogaleidae > Microcebus > Microcebus murinus. Next base: position 86,305,498 of record NC_134136.1, read on the forward strand.
CGGGCCACAAGTGGAAGGAGAATGGCGTCGGCAGGGTCTAACACCAAGAGGCGTGGAGACCAGCGACAAGGGTAGGTGAAGTAGTGACATTTCCCCTCCCTTGCGTGTCGGACTGCTGGTGGGCTCCTGAGCGGTTGGAGAGACCTGCCAACAGCAGCCCAGAGAAGGCCGGCGTCCGGGAGCCGTGAGCCTCTTGCGGACGGGACACCAGGCTCCCAGCTCCCCCGGGGCACCTCCCTGCCTGCAGACGCGGGCCCATGGGCAGGCGCCATATAGCTCCATTCTCCCCTGCCCTCCCCTCCCCGGGGCTGTGGAGAGAGACTATTTAGCCACCATCTGGAGGCATCCATGGGGAACAGGACCTTTCCTTTTGGGGCTCTGTGACAAACTGAGGGGCACTTGGACTGTGAGCTCCCTACCTGCCAGCCCTCCCAGGTGCCGCCTGCCTGGTGACTCCAGCAGACTGGGGCAAATCCTGAGGCAGAGAGACCCTGATCCAGCTTGGGCACCCTGTGGGGGACTTGAGACTAGCACTCCTCTCCCTGGCAGGGTCAGGGATTGATCTCTGGGGCCCAGGGGACAGGGGACAGGGGACAGGCCTGCAGACCATATCCCGTACACCCAGCTCTTGATTGCATTGCTGGGGGATAAAGAAGGGATATCTGGGAAGCAGCCTACTGAGGCGTGTGTGCCTTCAGGGACAGGTCAGCGTGCTTCAGGTGCAACCCTGCTCCCAAAGCAGGGCCGTGCACCCAGCTCAGGCTGCGATTTGGGGCAGGGAACCTCCTGGCCGGCATCACAGCCAGGGGAGATCCATTTGCTTGATGACCTGACTGATGGGAGGGGCCCAGGAGAAACCACCAAACAGGGGAGGGTGGAAAGGAGCCAGGCCTGCTCCAGACTGCAGCTCTCAGCCCCACGGCCACATGAGGACTTTTCAGCTGAGTGGGGCCATTTCAGCCCCTCCCTGGCAGCTTTGCATAGAAGCAGAGAACAGACCTTTGATCCCAGCCTACAGCATTTGTGGAGCCTGAGGGCAGGCTCACCCAACCCAGCTCCGCCCAGCCTCACTCCCCTACCTGCCCCACTGAGGTGGAGAATAAGGACACACCTGGACATCCCAGGGCCCCGCCCACCAGCTGAGGCACCAGAGTGCTTCTCCAGAGGAACAAGAAATGGAAATATTAAAGAAAAATCAAACACAACTTCTCAAAATGAACAATTTATTGAGGGAATCACACAACAGAGTGGAAAGCCTCAAAACGAGGGCAGATCAAAGACAGGAAGAATCTGAGGGCTGGAAAAGAAACTTTTGAACCAAACAAGTCTCTGAACTGAACACTTGGCCCCGAAGCGGCCTGGCGCCGACTGCCAGGAGCACGGGGTGCGGGCCGCGCCGGCTACTGCTGCTCCGGGCCGTCCGGGGTGGCTCTGACGAGAGCCTTTGGGGGCCGCTGCTCCGGCGGGGCGGGGGCGGCGTACTTGCTGCGCGTGTATCTGAGCACGGCCTTGTTGCCCGCGGACACGGCGAACTTGCCCATCTCCCCGGGCAGCGTGAGGCGCACGGCCGTCTGCACCTCTCTGGCGGTGATGGTCGAGCGCTCGGTGTAGCGCGCCAGCCGGCCGGCCTCCTCGGCGATGCGCTCGAAGATGTCGTGGACGAACGAATCCATCACCCTCACGGCCGCAGGGGACAGGCGGAGGTCGTCGTGCACCAGCTTCAGGACCCTGGGGAAGTAGGTGGCGAAGCTGTCGCGGTTCACGGCTGGAGCGGCGGCTGCGACGCCTCGGCTGCTTCTGCTTCTGGGTCCTCGTGGACGATTCAGCCTCTTCAGGTGCCTGGGCCGATTCAGCCTCTTCAGGTGCCTGGGCCGATTCAGCCTCTTCAGGTGCCTGGGCGCCAGGGCAGGCCTCAGAGGACAGCTCGGACGAGGGCTCGGCCATGGCGGAGACAGCAGTCGGGGCTCTGGAGAAGCGAAGATGGAGGCTTGGGGCCGTTGGGGACCCGTTTTCCCGCGCTGGGCTTCCCAACGTCACGGGCCACGTGGCCATTGACTGGATGGAATGTCACGAGGTGAGCCTATCAGAGAGCCTGGCTGTCCTGAAGGTGATTGGATGGTGCTCCTGTGGCTGGGTGTGGCATGCACCTGTCACTGCGGGCTCCTGCCGTCCTAGGAGCGTCCTGTTGCCTGACTCAGGGAAAGTCACCAAGATGACCCACACAGCAAGAGGTCATCCGACCATATCAGCTGATTGATGCCACACCCTTTTGAGACATATCACAGTAATCTCCAAAACTGTAGTGATTTCAGCGTTGGTTCCTTAAGAGTCTGCCCTCTGGAACCCAAGTCCATCATAACAGAGAAGTGAACTATGGCCATGCTCGGGACATTCCTCAGAATCTATTGTTATTCCTGGTTAAGTCACCCTGACTTGAACAAGAACTCAAGGACGTGGCCTGTAGAAGAACCCTGGAAGGAAAGGGAACTGGCTGCCCCACTCCTGCCTCCAGTTACAATCACCCCTCACTGAATCTAGAAGATGAGAAATGGCAAAATCACAGTCTATACCCAGAGAACACAAACAAACATTGCTACACTTCAGCAGCAGAAGTAGAAGGCTACAAGCCCTTCATTGGCTGAGCCCGTGACAACCGGGGCAGGAGCTGCTCTCATGAGAGGCTTTCATCATCCATGTGATGCAGATTGACAGTATTCAGTTCTGTCTTGTTTCTCTCCTTCAACGTAGCAATAGGCATTATTGCAACTGTTTTAGACACGAACCCTAATCACCATCAAATTGGTATTAACTAGGGACACTTAGGTGCACATATAGTAGTAACATTCATCATGCAGATGGTGGGGGAGGGGTGGGGACGGGAGGAGGATGAGTATATTCACAGCTAATGGATGCAGTGCACACCGTCTGGGGGATGGACACGCTTGAAGCTCTGACTCAGGTGGGCAGAGGCAATAAAAGTAACATGAACATTTGTATCCCCGGAATATGGTGAAATAAGAAATAACTTAAACACCCTACAGTAGCCTCCTAGTGTTGCAGCGACAGGGAGAGTCACATGTCTCTGGTCAAATCGAAAGCAGCAAGTGATCAAGCTTAGCGCGGGAGGGAGGTTGAAAGCTGAGATGAGCTGAAAGCTACACCTCTGGCCCCAACAGTTAGCCAACTTCTGAATGCAAAGCAACAGTTTTCTATGGAAATTGAAAGTGCTTCTGCAGTGCAGACACGAATACGGAAGAGAGACGGCCTTATTGCTGACATGGAGAAAGCTTGAGTGGTCTGGACAGACGATCAAAGCAGCCACGACATTGGCTGAAGACAAAGCCTGATCCAGAGCGATGTCCTAACTCTCTTCCACTTTTTGACAGCCGAGGGAGGTGAGGAAGCTGCAGAAGAAAAGCTGGAGGCGAGCAGAGCTTGAGTCCTGCGGTTTAAGGAAAGAAGCCGTCTCCAGGACATAAAAGTGCAGGGTGAAGCTGCAAGTGCTGACGCAGAGGCTGCGGCAGGTCATCCGGAAGGTCCTGCTGAGATCCTTGATGGGGGCGGCCTCAGTACCGACATGGGTTCCGTGTGCACAACGCAGCCTCCTATTGGGATAAGATGCCATCTAGGACTGTGATGTCTAGAGAGGGGAAGTCAGTGCCTGGCTTCAAAGCTTCCCAGGACAGTTTCACTCTCTTGTTAGTGGCCAGTGCAGCTGGAGACCGGAAGTGGAAGCCAATGCTCATTCATCATTCCAAACACACTAGGGCCCTTAAGAAAGGCGCTAAATGTACCCTGCCTGTACTCCACAAATGGAACACGAAGCCTGGGTGACAGCACATCTGTTTACAGCATGGTTTATTACATATTTGGAGTCCTCTGCTAAGAGCTACTGCTTAAGACAAAAAGATACCTTTAAAAGTATCACTGCTCATTGACAATGCACCTGGTCACCCACGAGCTCTGATGGAGATGCACAAGGAGATTAATGTTGTTTCCATACCTGTTAACACACATTCCCTCTGCAGCCCTTGCATGAAGGAGTAAATTCATCCTTCAAGTCTTGTTATTCGAGAAATACACTTCATAATGATGCAGCTGCCATGCACAGTAATTTCTCTGGTAGGAGAATGTAGCGAAAGAAAATTGGAAACGTTCCATTAAATAGACAGGATTCACCATTCTCGATATCATTAAGAATATTTGTAATTCATGAGAAGAGGTCAAACTACCAACATTAAGAGGAGTTTGGGCCGGGAGTGGTGGCTCACGCCTGTAATCCTAGCACTCTAGGAGGCCGAGGCAGGTGGATGGCTCAAGGTTAGGAGTTAGAAACCAGCCTGAGCAAGAGCGATATCCTGTCTCTACTAAAAATGAAAGGAAATTAATTGGCCAACTAAAAATAAATAGAAAAAATTAGCCAGGCATGGTGGCACATGCCTGTAGTCCCAGCTACTTGTGAGGCTGAGGCAGCAGGATTGCTTGAGCCCAGGAGTTTGAGGTTGCTGTGAGCTAGGCTGACGCCACGGCACTCTGGCCAGAGTGACAGTGTGACTCTGTCTCAAAAGAAAAATAAATAAATAATAAGAGGAGTTTGGAACAAGTTGATTCTAACCCTTATGGATGCCTTGGAGGTTCCAGGCTTCAGTGGAGGAAGTCACCGCAGATGTGGTGGAAACAGCAGAACAGGAATTAGAAGTGGAGCCTGAAGATGTGACTGAACTGCTGCGATCTCAGGATTGAACCAGAGCAGATGAGGACTTGCTCCCTATGGAGGAGCAAACAAAGTGGATCTTGAGATGGAACCTACTCCTAGTGACGATGCGGTGGACACTGCTGAGCTGACACGGAGGATTCAGGATATGACATAAACCTAGTTGATAAAGCAGTGGCAGGTTGGAGAAGACTGACTCCAATTTTGCTACTGTGGGGTAAATGCTATCGAACAGCATCACATGCTACAGAGAAATCTGTCATGAAAGGAAGAGTCCATCAGTGTGGCAATCTTCATTGTTGTGTTATTTTCAGAAGTTGCATCAGCCAACCCGGCCTTCCACATCCGCCACCCTGCTCAGTCTGAGGCCATCAGCAGGGAGGCCGGCCCCTCCACCTGCAAAAACATGGTGAAAGACTCGCTGAAGGCTCAGGTGGTCATTAGCGTGTTTTAGCAATAAAGCATCTTTTGTATACAGTTACGGGGCACAAGTGTAATTTTGTTTGATGGACATATTCCATGCACAGTGATGAAGTCAGCCTGGTAGTGTTGCCATCACCTGAATGACATACATTGTCCCGGTCTGGTTATTTCTCAGCATCCTCCCTGTCCCCCTGCCACCCTTCCAAACCTCCACTGTCTTTCATTCCACACCCCGACTTGTACGTGAGAACTTTCCCTGTCTGTCTTTCTGTGTCTGAGTTGCTTCACCCAAGACAATGTCCTCCACTTCCATCCACAGCGGAAAAGACACTATTTCTAACGTTTTCATGGCTGAACAGTATCTATGTGCATATGTTCCACATTTTCTTTATCCAGTCATAGATACTAGACACTTAGGTTCATCCCATATCTTTGCTACTGTGAATAACCCTGCCATGAAGGTACAAGTGCAGATATCTTTGTGATATAATCTCCCTTCCTTTGGGTAGATATCAGGTGGTCGGATTGCTGGGTTGAATAGTTCTATTTTTCGTTTGCATAGTGTATTTTTGACTTAGCTATGTACAGTTTGTGGACATAAGGCTATTGCACACTTCATGGGCGACAGTTTACTGTAAACATGACCTTTACATACACTAGGAAACCCAAAAACTTGTGCGACTCTCCTTATCGCAATATTTGCTTACTCTTGGTTTTCTGGAGCCAAACCACAATACCTCTGAGGTATGCCATGAGATATATGCACACACCCACACACACACAGACATACACACACACACACAAACACACATATATAGACACATATAAATGATGTTTATTGCAATGTATTTTATCATATTCAGTAAAAAAATATAAACCATTTGAGACTTTAGAACAAACTACCAGATATTGTTAGAAATAAGGAAACTTGACTATAGGTAAACAAAGGAGGAGTCAAGTGTCGGAACCAAGTCCAAAGGTAGCACCCAAGGTGCAGAAGAGCTGACTTTACACTGAGAGAACTACTGTACCCTGATCATTATATTTCTCCTTCCTCGGAACGCATAAATTAGAGTCAGTAGTAAACTGAAATTATGGGTATTTAATTCCATTCTCTGTACTTTTTTGTATTTTGGAAATTCTCTATGATGAGTGTGAGTTAATCTTTAAAATAAAAGTTATAAATAACATTTTCCTCAGTATGTAAGCAGCACACTTGGATTTCATCAATGACTTTACCTTCATAAAGCATTCTTCCATTCTTCCACAAGGTGGCAGCATAAGTACATCAAATAGCAGAAATCACTTTCAGACTGCAGTATTTGCTCTCAAATGGAACACTGCTGCTGTTAATTACTCATTGTATTTTGACATGTTACTTGCGCAAAATATTAGATTGTTTTCTGACGGAAGTGACTATATAGTCTTTGTAAAATTGGTGTGCAGTATTGGAATAAACTCTAATAACCTCTGCTGGCACTAATCAGGCATATTTAACGATGTAACCCAAATGTGTCCACACACCCCATACGATTGTTTTCTGACCTCTCCTTTCACATCAAATGCATCTTCAGCCTTTTCCCTGTATCTCCACATTTTTTGATATGGTGATTTTTAGAAGGAGCACTGTGTTCCATCCTGTGGATTCACTGTGACTTCTCTAACTGATTGAAAAGAGTCATTTAGGCTGTTGTAACTATATTTAAACTATAGAAGATTTCCTATATACTGAGAAAAATACCCTAATGCCCCAATTATACACTAATCAAATTTCATATACGCTAATTATCACCTTCTTTGATTCATATATTTAAAAAAAAACAGTTTACAGATAGATTTCGAGGGTCTCTCCATCCAATTATTGCCTGTCATTCTATCCTCAAAGTAACCCCTAAGGTGGTGTTTATCCTTCTGATCCTTGCTCTCACACCTTAACTTGAAGCATATGTTCCATAAACAACATAGCATTGTCCTGAGTTTCAAAATAATTGTCGCATAAATGTACATCTATTATTCACTCACCATTATGATTTCAAGATTTACCCACGTTGGCATAGTGCTGGAATACACATCCCAGTGCAAGGATGAGACAGTGATTTCTTTCCTTTGGGTAGATATCCAGTAGTGGGATTTGTCACTGGATGCAGTTGTATTTTTAGTTTGCAATAAAATATTTCTCATTAAGCTCTGGGCATTTTTTAGACATAATGCTATTTTACACCATATAGGGTACAGTTTAGTGTAGTCACACTTTTATGTGCACTGGACACCAAAAGTAAATTGTGTGACTCCGGTAGTGCAATATTTGCTTTATTTGAGTGGTCTGCAACCAAGCCCACAATATGTCTGACGTATGCCTGTATATAGATACATACAAATATATATATAAATACAAATATATGTATATGATATTTATTGGAATGTATTTTGTTATAATAAGAAAAAAAAGAACTTAATGCAACCAAGATTTGGAACAATCTACTAGATATTTTTACAAATAAGGAAACTTGATTATAGGAAAACAAAGGAGGAGTCAAGTGTCAGAACCAAGTCCAAAGTTAGCACCCAAGTTGCAGAAAAGCTGACTTTATAGTGTGAGAATTACTGCACCCCGATCAGTGTATCTGTCCTGCCTGGAACGCATAAATTTGAGTCCGTTTAAAGTGAAATTATGGATAATTTTTTCCTTTCTCTCTACTTTTTTGGATTTTTGAAATTTTCCATGATGAGTGTGAGTTAATCTTTAAAATGAAAGTTATACATAATATTTTCCTCAATATGTAAGCAGCACACTTGGATCTTATCAATTAGTTGACCTTCATGAAGCATTCTTCCATTTATCCACCAGGTGGCAGCATAAGCACATTAAAGAGCAGAAAACAGTTTCAGAGTGCCGTTTTTGGTCTCAAATTGGACACTTCTGTTGTTAATTAGTGTATTTTGACATGTTACTTGCACAAAATATTCATTAGATTGTTTTCTGACAAAAGTGACTATATAGTCGTTGTAAAATTGGTGTACAGTATAGGAGAAAAACTCTAATAACCTCTCCTGGCACTAATCAGGCATATTTAACAATCTAACACAAAAGTGTCCGCACACCGCATACGATTGTTTTCTGACCTCTCCTTTCACATCAAATGTATCTTGAGACTCTTCCCTGTATCCGCACATTCTTTGATATGGTGATTTTTAGAAGGAGCACTGTGTTCCATCCTGTGGATTCACTGTGACTTCTCTAACTGATTGATGAGTCATTTAGGCTCTTGTAACTATCTTTAAAGTATAGATGATTCTTTCTATATAGAGAAAATACTACAGTGCCCGAATTATACACTAGTCAAATTTGATGCGTGCTAATTTTCACCTTCTTTGCTTTATATATACTTTTTAAAAATAACAGTATATGGATAGACTTCAAGGATCTCTCCATCCAACTAATTCCTATCCTTCCATCCTAAAAGTAACCCCTAATCTCAAGTTGGTGTTTATCATTCCGATCCTTGCTCTCTCACCTTAACTTGAAAAGTATGTTCCAGGAACAACATAGCATTCTTCTGAGTGTCAAAATAATGGTGGTACAAATGTACATCTATTTTTCACTTATCATTATTATTTCAAGGTTTACCCATGCTGGTGCAGTGCTGGAATACACATCCCAGTGCAGGTATGATACAGTGATTTCTTTCCTTGGGTAGATATCCAGTAGTGGGATTTCTCACTGGATGGCCTTAGTATTTTTAGTTTGCAATAAGATAGTCTTCATTAAGGTATAGGCATTTTTGGAGACATACTGCTGTTTCACACTGTGTAGGGGATACTTTAGTGTCGGCAAAAGTTTTATGTGCACTGGTCAACAAAAAAAATTATGGGACTCAGGTAGTGAAATAATTGCTTTATTAGAGTGGTCTGCAACCAAGCCCACAACATGTCTGAGGTATGTCTGTATATAGATACACACACACATATATATAAATACAAATATATATATAATATTCATTGGAATGTATTTTGTTATAGTAACAAGATAAAGATCTTAATGCAATCAAGACTTTGAACAATCTACTAGATATTTTTACCAATAAGGAAACTTGATTATATGTAAATAAAGGAGGAATCAAGGGTCAAGTCCAAAGTTATCACCCATGTTGCAGGAAAGCTGACTTTATACTGAGAGAACTACTGTACCCTGATCATTATATTTCTCCTGTGTAGGAATGCATTAATTTGAGTCAATAGTAAACTGAAATTATGGGAAATTATTTCCTTTCTATGTATCTTTTTTGATTCTTGAAATTTTCTATAATGAGTGTGAATTACTCTTTAAAATAAAAGTTATAAATAATATTTTTTTTTCAGCATATAACCAGCGCACATGGATTTTACCCATTACTGTTGTTTCACAAAGCATTCTTGCATTTATCCACCGGGAGGCAGCATAAACACATCAAATAGCAGAAAACAGTTTCAGAGTGCAGTTTTTTACTCAAATTGGCCACTTCTGCTGTTAACTACTCAGTGTATTCTGGCATGTCACTTGCACAAAATATTCGTTAGATTGTTTAGTTTTCTGACGAAAATGACTATATAGTCGTTGCAAAATTGGTATCCCCTATAGGAGAAACACACAGGTCACCTCAGGTGGCACTCCTCAGGTATAGAGAAGGATAACAATCTGACAAAACCTCACCAATACGATTGTTTTCTGACCTCTCCTTTCACATCAAATGTATCTTGAGCCTCTTCCCTGTATCCCCACATTCTTTGATATGGTGATTTTAGAAGAGGCACTGCATTCCACCCTGTGGATTCACTGTGACTTCTCTAAATGATTGAAATTAGTCATTTAAGCTGTCATTACAGTCTTTAAACTAGAAAACATTCTCCACATACACAATATTCTGAGAAACATATTACAGTCACCTAATTAATCACTACTCAAGTTGGATACGTGCTGTTTGCCATCTTTGCTTCAAAGGTTTTTAATAGATAAGAGTTTACAGGTACAGCTGAAGGTTCCCTCTGACCAGGTAATTCCTATCCTTCCATCCTAAGAGTAACCTCCAATCTCAATGGGTGTTTACCCCTGCTATCCTTCACCTCAGACCTTAACTATGAAAGTATGTTCCATAGACAACATAGCATCGTTCAGAGGTTCAAAATAATGATTCACAAGTACATCTATTATTCACTTACTATTATGATTCAGGATCTGACAACGTTGATATAGACTAGCTAATGCTAACTGCTCGAGTATATAATTTGTGAATGTAATGTAACTTATCACAAGACATTGCCCTATGGACAATCCCTTAGATTGCTTCCAATCCCTGGGAATGGCGCCTGTGCGGGCGCAGGTGCGCACGAGTTCCTCCAGGGGGCGCGCCGGGACAGGAATGGGCAGCAGCGAGCTGTGGCGTGCGGGCTCCAAAGCAGGAGCCTCCTCAGTCCAGCAGCTGCTGCCACGTTGCACTCTCCAGTCACCGCGATTGACGACTCCGCCAGCAGGGACCCAGAGGCCCTTTGCTCCCGCCCTGGCGGCTGCCGTGTGCTGGGAGACGGGGCCTCCGCGTCCTCCAGGTGGAGGCCCTGCTCGTGCGCATCGGCCACAAGGTTTGCTGCGCCGGCTCCTCTCCAGAGCCTTGGCTGCTCCGTCCCTCGGGCTGCTCGTCTTTTGTGGGCTGCTGTGTTAGATGCGTTCTCTGTCCCTGATCCAGAGCGGGAAGCCCGCGGCGTGCCACACCTGGCCATGTGGGGAGAGGTCAGTAAAGGGGTGGCCGTGGCCTCCCTCCCTGAGGGTTCCCCGTGGCTGAAAATAATGCTGCTGAAATGCCATATGTCGTGACGTTGCTGCTGGGGTGTGTCGTGTCGTGAGGCCTCTGGTGACCGCACGTCCGCCCCGACCACGGACAGACTTGGTTTCCTGTCACTGTTCCCTAAGCAGTACAGTGCAGAAGCTACGAGCATGGCAGCTGCGGTGCATGAGGGACTCTGAGTACCGTGGGGGGATGTAAGGAGGACGCGCCCAGGTTTATGCAAACACTGAGCCGTTTTGTATCAGGGCCTTGAGCACCCATGCATGTTGACGTGGAGGGGTGTCCTGGGACCCATCCCGCCTGGATAGTGGGGGGACGACTGTGTTTGCACAAGCACGGGCACGTTGGGGACAGACAACGTGGGCTGTTCTGTACCCACGGACAGCAACAGTGGGCAGTGCCCAGCACCTCAGGCCTCAAGTGGCGAGGGAAGTGTTGGGTGACAGTTGTCCCTGTCCTCTCGGCATTGCTGCAGGGTCTGGGTGTTGGGGACAAAGGGAACTGAGAGGCTGTGTGGGAAGCTGATAGGACGGACAGCAGCCCTGGGACCTGGCATAGGGGACCCGATTAAGACAGGGCACCTCTCTGTCCCCAGAGGCATTCTCAGACCCTAAGCCTTGCCACTCCCCGGGGACCTGGGTCCCTCCCAGTGCTGCAGCCCTAGACAGCCTCCCCTCAGCCCCTGAGGCGGCGAGTGGCATTCCAGGTCCTGGGTCCTGTCTGCAGGGGAGGACGGGCAGGTCGCTCCCAGCCCTGATAAAAGCTCCCTGTCCTGAGTCAGGACTCCTGTCCTCACAGGTGCAGGGGAATCGGGGTCCTCACAGCGTGGCCTGTGGGATGTGGGCTGTTGCGTACCCGCCAAGGGATTGCTTGGGCTGCTGAGATTTTGCTGAGAGTAATGAGCAGCCTGTGTCTCTGGGCAGGGCTCTGCAGGACGTGCAGGTGAGACAGGCTACCCAGGTAGCCAGCAGGACAGTAAAATCTCTGCCCCGGCCGTGTGTGGTGGCTGTCACCTGTAGTCCTAGAACTTTGGAAGGTCGAACAGTGGTCATGGGGGAGACTTGAGCCCAGGAGTTGAGGACCAGCAGGCAAAACAGCAAGAACCTGTGTCTACGAAAAACACAAAACTTAATGTCGTGTGGTTGTGTGCGCCTGTAGTCCCAGCTACTCGGGAGGCTGAGGCAAGGGGATCGGTTGTGCCCAGAAGTTTGAGGTTGCTGTGAGCTATGATGAAGCCGCTACACTGCAGGCTGAGCAGTAGATGAGATGCATACTACAAAACAAAACAATAAAAAACAAAGCAAAAGTAACATCATGAAAAAAGAAAAAGAATAATGAGCCCAATAGAAAAAGCATCAAGGACCACACAGGGTACAAAGAAACATAACTTACCCCTGAGCAAGAGAAAATTTCAAAATTCACTTGCAATGAAAGAGATGCTAACAAAGGCAACAAGAGGCTATAATTTCCTACCTTGCAAACTACCAAAATTTGGATGAAAATGTTGGGTGGGGCCTGATGTTGCTGAGGCCAGGGGACTGGGAAATGAGTGCTCACACATTGTCAGAAAAGCATAAAGTCAGGCAGTGTTCTGAAGGGCAATTGGGCAGCATCGACTCAATTTCTAAATGCAGACAGCCATTGATCAAGCCTTTGTTTTAAATTTATATCACTTACATTATTTTCACCTTAAATATGTTGTGTGCACAGGCACGCCTTGTTCCATCGTGCTTCACAGGTGCTGCACATTTATAACTTCAAGGTTTGAGCATGGAGTGAACCTATCAATGCCATTTCTCCAACAGCACATGTCGCTTCTTATCTCTGCGTCACACTGTGGTAATTCCTGCAATATTTAAGGTATCTATCTACATTTTTAGTATGTTTGTCATTTGGATGTGTGATCAGTGATGTCTGATGTCGCTATTGCACTTATTTGGGCCCCACAAACCACAGCAACAGCAGACAGAAAATGTATTGGCAAACGCTGTGTGTTCTCATGCTCCACAGATCTGCTGTTCCCCCTCTGTCTCCCTGTCCTTGGGCCTCACTATTCCCTGAGTTGCAACACTATTGAAATTACGCCAATTAACCACCCTCAATTAGAGACTGAGGAATGATGGCGGACTAGAGAAAGCGCCAGCCACAGTGGCTCTGCAAGTAAGATTGATTTTACAAGAAAGTGAAGAAAGAAGCAGGCAGACAGACACGGATCGCATGAGGGAGGGAAGGAAGGTGCCTGAAACCGCAGGAGGCTCCACGGGAAGATGTGGCTGGGCACAAGTGGAAGGAGAATGGCGTCGGCAGGGTCTAACCCCAAGAGACGTGGAGACCAGCGACAAGAGTAGGTGGAGCGGTGACATTTCCCCTCCTTTGCCTGTCGGACTGCTGGTGGGCTCCTGAGCGGTTGGAGAGACCTGCCGACAGCAGCCCAGAGACGGCGGGCGTCCGGGAGCGGTGAGCCTCTTAGGGACAGGACACCAGGCTCCCAGCTCCCCCGGGGCACCTCCTTGCCGGCAGACGCGCGCCCATGGGCAGGCGCCATATAGCTCCATTCTCCCCTGCCCTCCCCTCCCCGGGGCTGTGGAGAGAGACTATTTAGCCACCATCTGGAGGCATCCATGGGGAACAGGACCTTTCCTTTTGGGGCTCTGTGACAAACTGAGGGGCACTTGGACTGTGAGCTCCCTACCTGCCAGCCCTCCCAGGTGCCGCCTGCCTGGTGACTCCAGCAGAGTGGGGCAAATCCTGAGGCAGAGAGACCCTGATCCAGCTTGGGCACCCTGTGGGGAACTTGAGACTAGCACTCCTCTCCCTGGCAGGGTCAGGGATTGATCTCTGGGGCCCAGGGGACAGGGGACAGGCCTGCAGACCAGATCCTGTGCACTCAGCTCTTGATTGCATTGCCCGTGGATACAGAAGGGATATCTGGGAAGGAGCCTACCGAGGCGTGTGTGCCTTCAGGGGCAGGTCAGCGTGCTTGAGGTGCAACCCTGCTCCCATAGCAGGGCCGTGCACAAGGCTCAGGCTGCGATTTGGGGCAGGGAACCTCCTGGCCGGCATCACAGCCAGGGGAGATGCGTTGACTTGAGGTCCTGCCTGCTGGGAGGGGCCCAGGAGAAACTACAGAACAGGGGAGGGTGGAAAGGAGCCAGGCCCGCTCCAGACTGCAGCTCTCAGACAGCCCCACCGCCACATGCGGACTTTTCAGCTAAGTGGGGCCATTTCAGCCCCTCCCTGGCAGCTTTGCACAGAAGCAGAGAACAGACCTTGGATCCCACCTAACTGCACTTATGAAGCCTGAGGTCAGGCTCACCCAACCCAGCTCCGCCCAGCCTCACTCCCCTACCTGCCCCACTGAGGTGGAGAATAAGGAGACTCTGGACATCCCAGGGCCCCACCCACCAGCTGAGGCACCACAGTGCCTCTCCAGAGGAGCAAGAAATTGAAATATTAAAGAAAAATCAAACAGAACTTCTCAAAATGAACAATTTATTGAGGGAATCACACAACAGAGTGGAAAGCCTCAAAACGAGGGCAGATCAAAGACAGGAAGAATCTGAGGGCTGGAAAATAAACTTTTGAACCAAACAAGTCTCTGAACTGAACACTTGGCCCCGAAGCGGCCTGGCGCCGACTGCCAGGAGCACGGGGTGCGGGCCGCGCCGGCTACTGCTGCTCCGGGCCGTCCGGGGTGGCTCTGACGAGAGCCTTTGGGGGCCGCTGCTCCGGCGGGGCGGGGGCGGCGTACTTGCTGCGCGTGTATCTGAGCACGGCCTTGTTGCCCGCGGACACGGCGAACTTGCCCATCTCCCCGGGCAGCGTGAGGCGCACGGCCGTCTGCACCTCTCTGGCGGTGATGGTCGAGCGCTCGGTGTAGCGCGCCAGCCGGCCGGCCTCCTCGGCGATGCGCTCGAAGATGTCGTGGACGAACGAATCCATCACCCTCACGGCCGCAGGGGACAGGCGGAGGTCGTCGTGCACCAGCTTCAGGACCCTGGGGAAGTAGGTGGCGAAGCTGTCGCGGTCACGGCTGGAGCGGCGGCTGCGACGCCTCGGCTGCTTCTGCTTCTGGGTCGTCGTGGACGATTCAGCCTCTTCAGGTGCCTGGGCCGATTCGGCCTCTTCAGGTGCCTGGGCCGATTCAGCCTCTTCAGGTGCCTGGGCGCCGGGGCAGGCCTCAGAGGACAGCTCGGACGAGGGCTCGGCCATGGCGGAGACAGCAGTCGGGGCTCTGGAGAAGCGAAGATGGAGGCTTGGGGCCGTTGGGGACCCGTTTTCCCGCGCTGGGCTTCCCAACGTCACGGGCCACGTGGCCATTGACTGGATGGAATGTCACGAGGTGAGCCTATCAGAGAGCCTGGCTGTCCTGAAGGTGATTGGATGGTGCTCCTGTGGCTGGGTGTGGCATGCACCTGTCACTGCGGGCTCCTGCCGTCCTAGGAGCGTCCTGTTGCCTGACTCGGGGAAAGTCACCAAGATGCCCCACACAGCAAGAGGTCATCCGACCATATCAGCTGATTGATGCCACACCATGAGCTTTTGAGAGACATCACAGTAATCTCCAAAACTGTAGTGATTTCAGCGTTGGTTCCTTAAGAGTCTGCCCTCTGGAACCCAAGTCCATCATAACAGAGAAGTGAACTATGGCCATGCTCGGGACATTCCTCAGAATCTATTGTTATTCCTGGTTAAGTCACCCTGACTTGAACAAGAACTCAAGGACGTGGCCTGCAGAAGACCCCTGGAAGGAAAGGGACCTGGCTGCCCCACTCCTGCCTCCAGTTACAATCACCCCTCACTGAATCTAGAAGATGAGAAATGGCAAAATCACAGTCTATACCCAGAGAACAGAAACAAAAATTGCTCCATTTCAGCAGCAGAAGTAGAAGGCTGCAAGCCCTTCATTGGCTGAGCCCGTGACAACCGGGGCAGGAGCTGCTCTCATGAGAGGCTTTCATCATCCATGTGATGCAGATTGACAGTATTCAGTTCTGTCTGGTTTCTCTCCTTCAACGTAGCAATAAGCATTATTGCAACTGTTTTAGACACTAACCCTAATCACCATCAAATTGGTATTAACTAGGGACACTTAGGTGCACATATAGCAGTAACATTCATCATGCAGATGGTGGGGGAGGGGTGGGGAGGGGAGGAGGATGAGTATATTCACAGCTAATGGATGCGGTGCACACCGTCTGGGGGATGGACACGCTTGAAGCTCTGACTCAGGTGGGCAGAGGCAATAAAAGTAACATGAACATTTGTATCCCCGGAATATGGTGAAGTAAGAAATAACTTAAACACCCTACAGTAGCCTCCTAGTGTTGCAGCGACAGGGAGAGTCACACATCTCTCTGGTCAAATGGAAAGCAGGAAGTGATCAAGCTTAGTGCGGGAGGGAGGTTGAAAGCGGAGATGAGCTGAAAGCTACAGCTCTGGCCCCAACAGTTAGCCAACTTCTGAATGCAAAGCAACAGTTTTCTATGGAAATTGAAAGTGCTTCTGCAGTGTAGACACGAATATGGAAGAGAAACGGCCTTATTGCTGAGATGGAGAAAGCTTGAGTGGTCTGGACAGACGATCAAAGCAGCTACGACATTGGCTGAAGACAAAGCCTGATCCAGAGCGATGTCCTAACTCTCTTCCACTTTTTGACAGCCGAGGGAGGTGAGGAAGCTGCAGAGGAAAAGCTGGAGGCGAGCAGAGCTTGAGTCCTGCGGTTTAAGGAAAGAAGCCGTCTCCAGGACATAAATGTGCAGGGTGGAGCTGCAAGTGCTGACGCAGAGGCTGCGGCAGGTCATCCGGAAGGTCCTGCTGAGATCCTTGATGGGGGCGGCGTCAGTACCGACAGGGGTTCCGAGTGCACAACGCAGCCTCCTATTGGAATACGATGCCATCTAGGACTGTGATGTCTAGAGAGGGGAAGTCAGTGCCTGGCTTCAAAGCTTCCCAGGACAGTTTCACTCTCATGTTAGTGGCCAGTGCGGCTGGAGACCGGAAGTGGAAGCCAATGCTCATTCATCATTCCAAACACACTAGGGCCCTTAAGAACGACGCTAAATGTACCCTGCCTGTGCTCTACAAATGGAACACAAAGCCTGGGTGACAGTGTTGGAGAGTAAGACCCTCCACATCCCAACAACTTGTCCTATGCACGGGCCTCGCCCCGGAAAATAGCCTAAGATGAAAATAGCACCCAGCCCTCTAGCTATAGCTCCAAGAAGAATGCATTCCATGACATGCTTGCTCCAGGGCATGCTACCTGCAATTGTTCCCGACCCCCTGCCAGGTTGGGGTTGAGTGATCCATCACAAACAGCTTCTGGTGCCATTGGGATGCTGATTGGGTCTAATTAGCCCACACCCAAGTCACATCATCCCCCCACTCTATTTTTCTGTTTCTACTTCCTTGTTTCTGTATATAAAACCTACTAAAAATCCAAGTAAAGTAGACCTTGACAACCATTTGCTTGGTCTCATTCCTTTCTCTCCCCATCTCTTTCAGGCACAGTCCCTCTCGCCCCCCCCACCCCCCGAGAGTCACAAAAGGTACTGCGGGCCGGGACAAGTGGCGCCCAACATGGGGCTCGAGGTATGGACCTTTGTCGGATGAAGACGCAGTAAGCTCCTTGGCCGAGAAACCCCTAGAGAGACCTCCGTTCTGCCGCTCACAGAATCGACGGTCTGGTGAGTAGAAATTTTACATTGTCATCCCATCGAGATGGGCCATTCATTGTCTAAAGAGGCCGTTTTTTATCAAGGATCTTAAGGCCTCACTCAGAGAGAGAGGAATTAGAGTTAAGAAAAAAGACTTAGTAAAGTTTTTTGTGTTCATTGATCGTGCTTGTCCTTGGTTTATTATTGGTGGACCTGAGATTCACCCACACAAATGGCAAAAAGTAGGTAGAGATTTAAACGATTTACTTCTAAATCAGGGCCCAGATGCCGTCCCCGTATTTGTTTTTTCGTACTGGGGACTAATCAGAGATATTGTTGAAGGGGCAGATTCAGACCCCAATAAAAACCAGCTGCTCTCAGTAGCAGAATTCTGCCTCCGACCCGTGTCGCAGTCCGCTTTGAGAACGTCTTTAAAGACGGCCAAAGGGCCAGCTTCTCCTAATAATTTCAAGAGACCAACATGTCCTTCCCCTTGCCCCTCAGTTTGTATTAATATGCCCCCTCAGGACCCCTCAGCTGAGCTCCAGATATCTAGAGACGAGCCCCCGATTAGTAGGCCAGGCACCAAGACCCTCTACCCTCCCTAGCCCGAGGGTACGGCTCCTCATGCATTTAATTACCCGGTATTCAAAAAACAACCCCTCCAAGAGTCCTTCGACCCCGCCGAAGAGGCAACCCTCAGAGAGGAAGCGGCCCAATATCACAATCCCGAATGGCCTCCTCCTTACACGCCCCAGATATACGCACGCACCTTCGTTAATGCCTCCCCTTACAATGCCCTTACTTTTGCGTACCAAAAAAGACTTAAGTCAAAGGGTTACACAATTAATAGATGTTTTACAACTTCAGAAAGAGTTTGCCCAGCTTTCCAAAGACTTGTCCTCCCTCCAAGATACACTTAAAGATTCGGTTTTCATTAGCCACCCACGTCATGAGACCGCCCAGTCTCACGTCACAGGCGGTCCTTTACGGCTGCTAATAATTTAAAAAAACCCCAATTCTGCCTCTTGGACCCTTGAAAAACTTAGCGGACAAGGGAAGTTTGCCACTGAACAGCGCCAAAGGGGACTCCCGATTGGGCTTTTGTCTCAGACCGCCGCAGCCACTTTCGGCGCCTGGCGAACACTTCCCTCTACGGGATCTGTTCTCACTCCCCTGACAAAAATCACCCAGGGAGCTCAAGAGGGCTTTAGTGAATTTGTAGGTAGGCTTTTAGAATCTGCTGAGAGGACCCTCGGACAAGAGCATGGCGATAATAAACTCATTAAACAATTGGCCTATGAAAATGCCAACAGCGCTTGCAGGGCCATCCTCAGGGGCAAACTTAAAAACAAAGACCTTAATGACATGATTAGGATGTATAATGATGCTGACCCCGTCGCCCATAAGGTGTCGCAGGCTGTGCAGATTGCGCTCGGGGCTGCCATTCAAGGCACTGCGGCACAGAGAGGCTGTTTTAAGTGCGGTCAGCCAGGGCACTTTGCGAGGCAGTGCCCCTTAGCCACCTCCTCTGCTGCCCCTAACCTCAGTGGACCACCAGGCAGGCCAACTCGGCCCCCCTCCCTCTGTCCTCGCTGGAAGGGGGGATACCATTGGGCTAATGAGTGCCGTTCTAACACCGATGCCCTTGGAAATCCCTTGCCCCCCCTTTCATAAAACGGCCTGAGGGGCCAGCCCCAGGCCCCTCGTCCTATTCAATTTCAGTCGGCCTCGGGGAACAGCCGACAAGAGGATCCCCAGCCCCTAGACTCCTCCGAGCAACCACAGGGAGCGCAGGAGTGGACTTGTGTGCCTCCTCTGACACAATAATTAAGACCTAAGGATGGTGTTCAAATTTTGCCTACTGGCTCCTGTGGCCCCCCTCCCCCCCCGGCTAATATATTCTTTTTTATTTTGGGCCGAGCCTCCTCTACTCTTGCGGGGCTCATAGTCCACCCCTCCATAGTAGATAGTGACTTTACCGGGGAGATTAACATCTTAGCCAGCGCGCTTACCGGCCCTGTGTGTGTCTCTAAAGGGACAGCGCTTAGCTCAGGCGTTGCCCTTGCCCCTTAATACATCCTTCCCAGCCATCGCCTCTAACCGAGGTGCTTCCTGCCCTGGCTCTTCTGATCTTTATTGGGTCCAAGCTATCACCAAAAAAACGACCCACCCTGCGGTTAAAGTTAGATGGTAAACTTTTTGAGGGCCTTCTTGATTCTGGCGCCGATTCCACAGTTATTGCCCAGGACGCCTGGCCCCAATCATGGCCACTGCAGCCTTCCCTTACGCACTTACAAGGCATAGGACAGTCTAATAATACTCTCCAGAGCTCAAAAATTTTAACATGGGAAGACCCTGAGGGAAACAAAGGCACCACTCAACCCTTTGTAGTCCCAAACCTGCCTGTTCACTTATGGGGGCGTGATATCCTTGCACAAATGAATGTCATTATGTGCAGCCCCAATGAAGTTGTAGCCAGCCAAATGCTTAAGCAGGGATTCCTCCCAGGGCAGGGCTTAGGCAAGGAGGGTCAGGGACTAAGAGCACCCCTGACCACCCTCCCTAAGTCAGACAGATCAGGACTAGGGTTCAAAGAACATTTTTTGTAAGGGCCATTGATCCCCCTGCACTTCAGGCAGATAAAATCACTTGGAAAACTGACTCACCTGTCTGGATCTATCAGCGGCCCCTCCCATCTAACAAGCTAGCCAGAGCTACAGCGTTGGTGCAGGAACAATTAGCTGCCGGACACATAGAGCCCTCTACTTCACCATGGAACACCCCCATTTTTGTCATCCAAAAAACTAACCAACTTTGTGAAGTCGCAGGTAGACGCAGCCACACAAAAATCGGTCTCCGTGTTTTAGCAACGGCTAGAACAAAGAGGCTCCAGAGAAGACCTCCATACAGAGTCTCCCCATTCAGCCACAGAGGGTCTAAATTTCTCTAACCTTGCCTCAGACATGGAACGCAGTTGGTTCCAAAGGCTGTGGAGACGCCCATGACGGGATTATCGCGATGCCGCGTACCAGGTGCACGCCCCGCCAGCAGTGAGGTAACTCCAT
Source organism: Microcebus murinus (assembly GCF_040939455.1). Taxonomy (NCBI): domain Eukaryota; kingdom Metazoa; phylum Chordata; class Mammalia; order Primates; family Cheirogaleidae; genus Microcebus; species Microcebus murinus. The sequence goes on from NC_134136.1 coordinate 86,326,178, forward strand.
GACGGGAATATTGTAGGTCCATGCCCGGGGGCACACTTCATAATCAGAAGTGCCGGAGCTGGATGCCACCTACATAGCCTAAGACAGAGGCCTCACCTTCACGTTTATTTCCCCATCTTATATTTGGGGTGCTGGTCGCGGAAGCCCATCACGTAGCCTAAGACAGGCTCTCCACCAACCTGTGTAAATCTCCCTCATATTAATAAAGATAGGGGGAGATGTTGGAGACTAAGACCCTCCACATCCCAACGACTTGTCCTATGCACGGGCCTCGCCCCGGAAAATAGCCTAAGATGAAAATAGCACCCAGCCCTCCAGCTATAGTTCCAAGAAGAATGCATTCCATGACATGCTTGCTCCAGGGCATGCTACCTGCAATTGTTCCCGACCCCCTGCCAGGTTGGGGTTGAGTGATCCATCACAAACAGCTTCTGGTGCCATTGGGATGCTGATTGGGGCTAATTAGCCCACACCCAAGCCTCATCATCCCCCCACTCTATTTTTCTGTTTCTACTTCCTTGTTTCTGTATATAAAACCTACTAAAAATCCAAGTAAAGTAGACCTTGACAACCATTTGCTTGGTCTCATTCCTTTCTCTCACCCATCTCTTTCAGGCACGGTCCCCCTCGCCCCCCGCGAGTAACAAAAGGTCCCTCAGGCCAGGACAACAGTACATCTGTTTACAGCATGGTTTATTACATATTTGAAATCCTCTGCTAAGAATTAATGCGTAGGACAAAAAGATACCTTTAAAAGTATCACTGCTCATTGACAATGCACCTGGTCACCCATGAGCTCTGATGGAGATGCACAAGGAGATTAATGTTGTTTCCATGCCTGTTAACACACATTCCTTCTGCAGCCCTTGCATAAAGGAGTAAATTCATCCTTCAAGTCTTGTTATTGGAGAAATACACTTCATAACGATGCAGCTGCCATGCACAGTAATTTCTCTGGTAGGAGAATGTAGGGAAAGAAAATTGGAAACGTTCCATTAAATAGACAGGATTCACCATTCTCAATATCATTAAGAATATTTGTAATTCATGAGAAGAGGTCAAACTACCAACATTAAGAGGAGTTTGGGCCAGGCATGGTGCCTCAAGCCTGTAATCCTAGCACTCTGGGAGGCCGAGGTGGGTGGATGGCTCAAGGTTAGGAGTTCGAAACCAGCCAAAGCAAGAGCGATACCCTGTCTCTACTAAAAATGAAAAGAAATTAATTGGCCAACTAAAAATAAATAGAACAAATTAGCCGGGCATGGTGGCGCATGCCTGTAGTCCCAGCTACTTGTGAGGCTGAGGCAGCAGGATTGCTTGAGCCCAGGAGTTTGAGGTTGCTGTGAGCTAGGCTGATGCCCCAGCACTCTGGCCAGAGTGACAGTGAGACTCTGTCTCAAAAAATAAATAAATAAGAGGAGTTTGGAAAAAGTTGATTCTAACCCCGATGGATGCCTTGGAGGTTCCAGGCTTCAGTGGAGGAAGTCACCGCAGATGTGGTGGAAACAGCAGAACAGGAATTAGAAGTGGAGCCTGAAGATGTGACTGAACTGCTGCGATCTCAGGATTGAACCAGAACAGATGAGGACTTGCTCCCTATGGAGGAGCAAACAAAGTGGATCTTGAGATGGAACCTACTCCTAGTGACGATGCAGTGGACACTGCTGAGCTGACACGGAGGATTCAGGATATGACATAAACCTAGTTGATAAAGCAGTGGCAGGTTGGAGAAGACTGACTCCAATTTTGCTACTGTGGGGTAAATGCTATCGAACAGCATCACATGCTACAGAGAAATCTGTCATGAAAGGAAGAGTCCATCAGTGTGGCAATCTTCACTGTTGTGTTATTTTCAGAAGTTGCATCAGCCATCCCGGCCTTCCACATCCGCCACCCTGCTCAGTCTGCGGCCATCAGCAGGGAGGCCAGCCCCTCCACCTGCAAAAAGATAGCAAAAGGCTCACTGAAGGCTCAGGTGATCATTACCCTGTTTTAGCAATAAAGCATCTTTTGTATACAGATACGGGGCACAGGTGTAATTTTGTTCGATGGACATATTCCATGCACAGTGATGAAGTCAGCCTGGTAGTGTTGCCATCACCTGAATGACGTACATTGTCCTGGTCTGGTCATTTCTCAGCATCCTCCATGTCCCCCTGACACCCTTCCAAACCTCCACTGTTTTCATTGCACACCCCGACTTGTAAGTGAGAACTTTCCCTGTCTGTCTTTCTGTGTCTGGGTTGCTTCACCCAAGAGAATGTCCTCCACTTCCATCCACAGTGGAAAAGACACTATTTCTAACTTTTTCATGGCTGAACAGTAACCATGCACATATGTACCACATTTTCTATGTCCAGTCATAGGTCATAGACACTTAGGTTGATCCCATATCTTTGCTACTCTGAATAACGCTGCCATGAAGGTACAAGTGCAGATATCTTTGTGACATAATCTCCCTTCCTTTGGGTAGATATCAGGTGGTCGCATTGCTGGGTTGAATAGTTCTATTTTTCGTTTGCATAGTGTATTTTTGACTTAGCTATGTACAGTTTGTTGACATAAGGCTATTGCACACTTCATGGGCCACAGTTTACTGTAAACATAACCTTTACATACACTAGGAAACCCAAAAACTTGTGTGACTCTCCTTATCGCAATATTTGCTTACTCTTGGTTTTCTGGAGCCAAACCACAATACCTCTGAGGTATGCCATGAGATATATGCACACACACCCCCACACACACACACACCCACCCACACACACACATACATATATATATAGACACATATATATGATGCTTATTGCAATGTATTTTATCATATTCAGGAAAAAAATATAAACCATTTAAGACTTTAGAACAAACTACCAGATATTGTTAGAAATAAGGAAACTTGACTATAGGTAAACAAAGGAGGAGTCAAGTGTCGGAACCAAGTCCAAAGGTAGCACCCAAGGTGCAGAAGAGCTGACTTTACACTGAGAGAACTACTGTACCCTGATCATTATATTTCTCCTTCCTCGGAACGCATAAATTAGAGTCAGTAGTAAACTGAAATTATGGGTATTTAATTCCATTCTCTGTACTTTTTTGTATTTTGGAAATTCTCTATGATGAGTTTGAGTTAATCTTTAAAATAAAAGTTATAAATAACATTTTCCTCAGTATGTAAGCAGCACACTTGGATTTCATCAATGACTTTACCTTCATAAAGCATCTTCCATTCTTCCACAAGGTGGCAGCATAAGTACATCAAATAGCAGAAATCACTTTCAGACTGCAGTATTTGCTCTCAAATGGAACACTGCTGCTGTTAATTACTCATTGTATTTTGACATGTTACTTGCGCAAAATATTAGATTGTTTTCTGACGGAAGTGTCTTTGAAAAATTGGTGTACAGTATAGGAGAAAACTCTAATAACCTCTGCTGGCACTAATCAGGCATATTTAACGATCTAACCCAAATGTGTCCACACACCCCATACGATTGTTTTCTGACCTCTCGTTTCAAATCAAATGCATCTTCAGCCTTTTCCCTGTATCTCCACATTCTTTGATATGGTGATTTTTAGAAGGAGCACTGTGTTCCATCCTGTGGATTCACTGTGACTTCTCTAACTGATTGAAAAGAGGCATTTAGGCTGTTGTAACTATATTTAAACTATAGAAGATTTCCTATATACAGAGAAAAATACCCTAATGCCCCAATTATACACTAATCAAATTTCATATACGCTAATTATCACCTTCTTTGATTCATATATTTTTTAAAAATAACAGTTTACAGATAGATTTCGAGGGTCTCTCCATCCAATTATTGCCTATCCTTCTACCCTAAAGTAACCCCTAAAGTGGTGTTTATCCTTCTGATCCTTGCTCTCACACCTTAACTTGAAGCATATGTTCCATAAACAACATAGCATTGTCCTGAGTTTCAAAATAATTCTCGCATAAGTGTACATCTATTATTCACTCATCATTATGATTTCAAGATTTACCCATGTTGGCATAGTGCTGGAATACACATCCAAGTGCAAGGATGATACAGTGATTTCTTTCCTTTGGGTAGATATCCAGTAGTGGGATTTGTCACTGGATGCAGTTGTATTTTTAGTTTGCAATAACATATTTCTCATTAAGCTCTGGGCATTTTTTAGACATAATGCTATTTTACACCATATAGGGTACAGTTTAGTGTAGTCACACTTTTATATGCACTGGACACCAAAATAAATTGTGTGACTCCGGTAGTGCAATATTTGCTTTATTTGAGTGGTCTGCAACCAAGCCCACAATATGTCTGACGTATGCCTGTATATAGATACATACAAATATATATATATACAAATATATGTATATGATATTTATTGGAATGTATTTTGTTATAATAAGAAAAAAAAAGAACTTAATGCAACCAAGACTTTGAACAATCTACTAGATATTTTTATAAATAAGGAAACTTGATTAAAGGTAAACAAAGGAGGAGTCAAGTGTCAGAACCAAGTCCAAAGTTAGCACCCAAGTTGCAGAAAAGCTGACTTTATAGTGTGAGAATTACTGCACCCCGATCAGTATATCTGTCCTGCCTGGAACGCATAAATTTGAGTCCGTTTAAAGTGAAATTATGGATAAGTTTTTCCTTTCTCTGTACTTTTTTGGATGTTTGAAATTTTCCATGATGAGTGTGAGTTAATCTTTAAAATGAAAGTTATACATAATATTTTCTTCAATATGTAAGCAGCACACTTGGATCTTATCAATTAGTTTACCTTCATGAAGCATTCTTCCATTTATCCACCAGGTGGCAGCATAAGCACATTAAATAGCAGAAAACAGTTTCAGAGTGCAGTTTTTGGTCTCAAATTGGCCACTTCTGTTGTTAATTAGTGTATTTTGACATGTTACTTGCACAAAATATTCATTAGATTGTTTCTGACAAAAGTGGCTATATAGTAGTTGTAAAATTGGTGTACAGTATAGGAGGAAAACTCTAATAACCTCTCCTGGCACTAATCAGGCATATTTAACAATCTAACACAAAAGTGTCTGCACACCGCATACGATTGTTTTCTGACCTCTCCTTTCACATCAAATATATCTTGAGCCTCTTCCCTGTATCCACACATTCTTTGATATGGTGATTTTTAGAAGGAGCACTGTGTTCCATCCTGTGGATTCACTGTGACTTCTCTAACTGATTGATGAGTCATTTAGGCTCTTGTAACTATCTTTAAAGTATAGATGATTCTTTCTATATAGAGAAAATACTACAGTGCCCGAATTATACACTAGTCAAATTTGATGCGTGCTAATTTTCACCTTCTTTGCTTTATATATATATATTTTAAATAACAGTATATGGATAGACTTCAAGGATCTCTCCATCCAACTAATTCCTATCCTTCCATCCTAAAAGTAACCCCTAATCTCAAGTTGGTGTTTATCATTCCGATCCTTGCTCTCACACCTTAACTAGAAAAGTATGTTCCAGGAACAACATAGCATTCTTCTGAGTGTCAAAATAATGGTGGTACAAATGTACATCTATTTTTCACTTATCATTATTATTTCAAGGTTTACCCATGCTGGTGCAGTGCTGGAATACACATCCCAGTGCAGGTATGATACAGTGATTTCTTTCCTTGGGTAGATATCCAGTAGTGGGATTTCTCACTGGATGGCTATTGTATTTTTAGTTTGCAATAAGATAGTCTTCATTAAGGTATAGGCATTTTTGCAGACATACTGCTGTTTCACACTGTGTAGGGGACACTTTAGTGTCGGCAAAAGTTTTATGTGCACTGGACACCAAAAGAAATTATCAGACTCCTGTAGTGAAATAATTGCTTTATTTGAGTGGTCTGCAACCAAGCCCACAACATGTCTGAAGTATGTCTGTATATAGATACACACACATAGGTATATAAATACAAATATATATATGATATTCAATGGAATGTATTTTGTTACAGTAAGAAGATAAAGATCTTATGCAATCAAGACTTTGAACAATCTACTAGATATTTTTACCAATAAATAAACTTGATTATAGGTAAATAAAAGGGGAATCAAGGGTCAGAATCAAGTCCATAGTTAGCACCCATGTTGCAGGAAAACTGACTTTATACTGAGAGAACTACTGTACCCTGATCATTATATTTCTCCTGTGTAGGAATGCATTAATTTCAGTCAATAGTAAACTGAAATTATGGGAAATTATTTCCTTTCTATGTAATTTTTTTGATTCTTGAAATTTTCTATAATGAGTGTGAATTACTCTTTAAAATAAAAGTTATAAATAATATATTTTTTTTCAGCATATAACCGGCGCACATGGATTTTACCCATTACTGTTCTTTCACAAAGCATTCTTGCATTTATCCACCGGGAGGCAGCATAAACACATCAAATAGCAGAAAACAGTTTCAGAGTGCAGTTTTTTCCTCAAATTGGCCACTTCTGCTGTTAATTAATCAGTGTATTCTGGCATGTAACTTGCACAAAATATTCGTTAGATTGTTTAGTTTTCTGACGAAAATGACTATATACTCGTTGCAAAATTGGTATCCCCTATAGGAGAAACACAGAGGTCACCTCAGGTGGCACTCCTCAGGTATAGAGAAGGATAACAATCTGACAAAACCTCACCAATACGATTGTTTTCTGACCTCTCCTTTCACATCAAATGTATCTTGAGCCTCTTCCCTGTATCCCCACATTCTTTGATATGGTGATTTTAGAAGAGGCACTGCATTCCACCCTGTGGATTCACAGTGACTTCTCTAACTGATTGAAATGAGTCATTTAAGCTGTCATTACAGTCTTTAAACTAGAAAACATTCGCCACATACACAATATTCTGAGAAACATATTACAGTCACCTAATTAATCACTACTCAAGTTGGATACGTGCTGTTTGCCATCTTTGCTTCAAAGGTTTTTAATAGATAAGAGTTTACAGGGACAGCTGAGGGTTCCCTCTGACCAGGTAATTCCTATCCTTCCATCCTAAGAGTAACCTGCAATCTCAATTGGTGTTTACCCCTGCTATCCTTCACCTCAGACCTTAACTATGAAAGTATGTTCCATAGACAACATAGCATCGTTCTGAGGTTTAAAATAATCATTCACAAAAGTACATCTATTATTCACTTACTCTTATGATTCAGGATCTTCCAAAGTTGATATAGACTAGCTAATGCTAACTGCTCGAGTATATAATTTGTGAATGTAATGTAATTTATCACAAGACACTGCCCTATGGACACTCCCTTAGATTGCTTCCAATCCCTGGGAATGGCGCCTGTGCGGGCGCAGGTGCGCACGAGTTCCTCCAGGGGGCGCGCCGGGACAGGAATGGGCAGCAGGGAGCTGTGGCGTGCGGGCTCCAAAGCAGGAGCCTCCTCAGTCCAGCAGATGCTGCCACGTTGCACTCTCCAGTCACCGCGATTGACGACTCCGCCAGCAGGGACCCAGAGGCCCTTTGCTCCCGCCCTGGCGGCTGCCGTGTGCTGGGAGACGGGGCCTCCGCGTCCTCCAGGTGGAGGCCCTGCTCGTGCGCATCGGCCACAAGGTTTGCTGCGCGGGCTCCTCTCCAGAGCCTTGGCTGCTCCGTCCGTCGGGCTGCTCGTCTTTTGCGGGCTGCTGCCTTAGATGCGTTCTCTGTCCCTGATCCAGAGCGGGAAGCCCGCGACGTGCCACACCCGGCCATGTGGGGATAGGTCAGTAAAGGGGTGGCGGTGGCCTCCCTCCCTGCCGGTTCCCCGTGGCTGAAAATCACGCTGCTGAAATGGCATAAGTCGTCACGTCGCTGCTGGGGTGTGTCGTGTCGTGAGGCCTCTGGTGACCCCACGCCCGCCCCGACCACGGACAGACTTGGTTTCCTGTCACTGTTCCCTAAGCAGTACAGTGCAGGGGCTACGCGCATGGCAGCTGCGGTGCATGAGGGACTCTGAGTACCGTGGGGGGATGTAAGGAGGACGCGCCCAGGTTTATGCAAACACTGAGCCGTTTTGTATCAGGGATTTGAGCACGCATGAATGTAGGCGTGGAGGGCTGTGCTGGGACCCATCCCGCCTAGATAGCGAGGGACGACTGTGTTTGCACAAGCACGGGCACGTTGGGGACAGACAACGTGGGCTGTTCTGTACCCACGGACAGCAACAGTGGGCAGTGCCCAGCACCTCAGGCCTCAAGTGGCAAGGGAAGTGTTGGGCGACAGTTGTCCCTGTCCTCTTGGCATTGCTGCAGGGGCTGGGTGTTGGGGACAAAGGGCACTGAGGAGCTGTGTGGGAAGCTGATAGGACTGACAGCAGCCCTGGGACCTGGCATAGCGGACCCGATAAAGACAGGGCACCTCTCTGTCCCCAGAGGCATTCCCAGACGCTAAGCCTTGCCACTCCCCAGGGACCTGGGTCCCTCCCAGTGCTGCAGCGCTAGACAGCCTCCCCTCAGCCCCTGAGGTGGCGAGTGACATTCCAGGTCCTGGGTCCTGTCTGCAGGGGAGGACGGGCAGGTCGCTCCCAGCCCTGATAAAAGCTCCCTGTCCTGAGTAAGGACTCCTGTCCTCACAGGTGCAGGGGAACCGGGGTCCTCACTGCATGGCCTGTGGGATGTGGGGTGTCGCGTACCTGCCAAGGCATTGCTTGGGCTGCTGAGATTTTGCTGAGAATAATGAGCAGCCTGTGTCTCTGGGCAGGGCTCTGCAGGACTTGCAGGTGAGACAGGCTGCCCAGGTAGCCGGCAGGAAAGTAAAATCTCTGCCCCGGCCGTGTGTGGTGGCTGTCACCTGTAGTCCTAGAACTTTGGAAGGCCGAACAATGGTCATGGGGGAGGCTTGAGCCCAGGAGTGGAGGACCAGCAGGCAAAACAGCAAGAACCTGTGTCTACGAAAAACACAAAACTTAATGTCGTGTGGTTGTGTGCGCCTGTAGTCCCAGCTACTCGGGAGGCTGAGGCAAGGGGATCGGTTGTGCCCAGAAGTTTGAGGTTGCTGTGAGCTATGATGAAGCCGCTACACTGCAGGCTGAGCCGTAGATGAGATGCATACTACAAAACAAAACAATAAAAAACAAAGCAAAAGTAACATCATGAAAAAAGAAAAAGAATGAGCCCAATAGAAAAAGCATCAAGGACCACACAGGGTACAAAGAAACATAACTAACCCCTGAGCAAGAGAAAATTTCAAAATTCACTTGCAATGAAAGAGATGCTAACAAAGGCAACAAGAGGCTATAATATCCTACCTTGCAAACTACCAAAAATTGGATGAAAAAGTTGGGTGGGACCTGATGTTGCTGAGGCCAGGGGACTGGGAAATGAGTGCTCACACATTGTCAGAAAAGCATAAAGTCAGGCAGTGTTCTGCAGGGCAATTGGGCAGCATCGACTCAATTTCTAAATGCAGATAGCCATTGATCAAGCCTTTGTTTTAAATTTATGACACTTACATTATTTTCACTTTAAATATGTTGTGTGCACAGGCACGCCTTGTTCCATCGTGCTTCACAGGTGCTGCACATTTATAACTTCAAGGTTTGAGCATGGAGTGAACCTATCAATGCCATTTCTCCAACAGCACATGTCGCTTCTTATGTCTGCGTCACACTGTGGTAATTCCTGCAATATTGAAGGTATCTATCTACATTATTAGTCTGTTTGTTATTTGGATCTGTGATCAGTGATGTCTGATGTCGCTATTGCACTTATTTGGGCCCCACAAACTACAGCCACAGCAGACAGAAAATGTAATTGGCAAACGCTGTGTGTTCTCATGCTCCACAGATCTGCTGTTCCCCCTCTGTCTCCCTGCCCTTGGGCCTCACTATTCCCTGAGTGGCAACACTATTGAAATTACGCCAATTAACCACCCTCAATTAGAGATTGGGGGATGATGGCGGACTAGAGAAAGCGCCAGCCACAGTGGCTCTGCAAGTAAGATTGATTTTACAAGAAAGTGAAGAAAGAAGCAGGCAGACAGACACGGATCGCATGAGGGAGGGAAGGAAGGTGCCTGAAACCGCAGGAGGCTCCACGGGAAGACGCTGTGGGGCACAAGTGGAAGGAGAAAGGCGTCGGCAGGGTCTAACCCCAAGAGGCGTGGAGACCAGCGACAAGGGTAGGTGAAGTGGTGACATTTCCCCTCCCTTGCGTGTCGGACTGCTGGTGGGCTCCTGAGCGGTTGGAGAGACCTGCAGACAGCAGCCCAGAGACGGCCGGCGCCCGGGAGCGGTGAGCCTTTTGCGGACGGGACACCAAGCTCCCAGCTCCCCGGGGCACCCTCCTGCCGGCAGACGCGGGCCCATGGGCAGGCGCCATATAGCTCCATTCTCCCCTGCCCTCCCCTCCCCGTGGCTGCGGAGAGAGACTATTTAGCCACCATCTGGAGGCATCTGCAGGGAACAGGACCTTTCCTTTTGGGGCTCTGTGACAAACTGACGGGCCCTTGGACTGTGAGCTCCCTACCTGCCAGCCCTCCCAGGTGCCGCCTGCCTGGTGACTCCAGTAGAGTGGGGCAAATCCTGAGGCAGAGAGACCCTGATCCAGCTTGGGCACCCTGTGGGGGACTTGAGACTAGCACTCCTCTCCCTGGCAGGGTCAGGGATTGATCTCTGGGGCCCAGAGGACAGGGGACAGGCCTGCGGACCAGATCCTGTGCACTCAGCTCTTGATTGCATTGCCCGGGGATACAGAAGGGATATCTGGGAAGCAGCCTACTGAGGCGTGTGTGCCTTCAGGGGCAGGTCAGCGTGCTTGAGGTGCAACCCTGCTCCCATAGCAGGGCCGTGCACCCAGCTCAGGCTGCGATTTGGGGCAGGGAACCTCCTGGCCGGCATCACAGCCAGGGGAGATGCGTTGACTTGAGGTCCTGCCTGCTGGGAGAGGCCCAGGAGAAACCACAGAACAGGGGAGGGTGGAAAGGAGCCAGGCCCGCTCCAGACTGCAGCTCTGAGACAGCCCCATCGCCACATGCGGACTTTTCAGCTGAGTGGGGCCATTTCAGCCCCTCCCTGGCAGCTTTGCACAGAAGCAGAGAACAGACCTTGGATCCCACCTAACTGTACTTATGAAGCCTGAGGTCAGGCTCACCCAACCCAGCCCCGCCCAGCCTCACTCCCCTACCTGCCCCACTGAGGTGGAGAATAAGGACACACCTGGAAATCCCAGGCCCCACCCACCAGCTGAGGCACCAGAGTGCCTCTCCAGAGGAACAAGAAATTGAAATATTAAAGAAAAATCAAACAGAACTTCTCAAAATGAACAATTTATTGAGGGAATCACGCAACAGAGTGGAAAGCCTCAAAACGAGGGCAGATCAAAGACAGGAAGAATCTGAGGGCTGGAAAAGAAACTTTTGAACCAAACAAGTCTCTGAACTGAACACTTGGCCCCGAAGCGGCCTGGCGCCGACTGCCAGGAGCACGGGGTGCGGGCCGCGCCGGCTACTGCTGCTCCGGGCCGTCCGGGGTGGCTCTGACGAGAGCCTTTGGGGGCCGCTGCTCCGGCGGGGCGGGGGCGGCGTACTTGCTGCGCGTGTATCTGAGCACGGCCTTGTTGCCCGCGGACACGGCGAACTTGCCCATCTCCCCGGGCAGCGTGAGGCGCACGGCCGTCTGCACCTCTCTGGCGGTGATGGTCGAGCGCTCGGTGTAGCGCGCCAGCCGGCCGGCCTCCTCGGCGATGCGCTCGAAGATGTCGTGGACGAACGAATCCATCACCCTCACGGCCGCAGGGGACAGGCGGAGGTCGTCGTGCACCAGCTTCAGGACCCTGGGGAAGTAGGTGGCGAAGCTGTCGCTGTCACGGCTGGAGCGGCGGCTGCGACGCCTCGGCTGCTTCTGCTTCTGGGTCGTCGTGGACGATTCAGCCTCTTCAGGTGCCTGGGCCGATTCAGCCTCTTCAGGTGCCTGGGCCGATTCAGCCTCTTCAGGTGCCTGGGCGCCGGGGCAGGCCTCAGAGGACAGCTCGGACGAGGGCTCGGCCATGGCGGAGACAGCAGTCGGGGCTCTGGAGAAGCGAAGATGGAGGCTTGGGGCCGTTGGGGACCCGTTTTCCCGCGCTGGGCTTCCCAACGTCACGGGCCACGTGGCCATTGACTGGATGGAATGTCACGAGGTGAGCCTATCAGAGAGCCTCGCTGCCCTGAAGGTGATTGGATGGTGCTCCTGTGGCTGGGTGTGGCATGCACCTGTCACTGCGGGCTCCTGCCATCCTAGGAGCGTCCTGTTGCCTGACTCGGGGAATGTCACCAAGATGCCCCACACAGCAAGAGGTCATCCGACCATATCAGCTGATTGATGCCACACCCTTTTGAGAGACATCGCAGTAATCTCCAAAACTGTAGTGATTTCAGCGTTGGTTCCTTAAGAGTCTGCCCTCTGGAACCCAAGTCCATCATAACAGAGAAGTCAACTATGGCCATGCTCGGGACATTCCTCAGAATCTATTGTTATTCCTGGTTAAGTCACCCTGACTTGAACAAGAACTCAAGGACGTGGCCTGCAGAAGACCCCTGGAAGGAAAGGGACCTGGCTGCCCCACTCCTGCCTCCAGTTACAATCACCCCTCACTGAATCTAGAAGATGAGAAATGGCAAAATCACAGTCTATACCCAGAGAACACAAACAAAAATTGCTCCATTTCAGTAGTAGTAGTAGAAGGCTGCAAGCCCTTCATTGGCTGAGCCCGTGACAACCGGGGCAGGAGCTGCTCTCATGAGAGGCTTTCATCATCCATGTGATGCAGATTGACAGTATTCAGTTCTGTCTGGTTTCTCTCCTTCAACGTAGCAATAAGCATTATTGCAACTGTTTTAGACACTAACCCTACTCACCATCAAATTGGTATTAACTGAGGGACACTTAGGTGCACATATAGTAGTAACATTCATCATGCAGATGGTGGGGGAGGGTGGGGAGGGGAGGAGGATGAGTATATTCACAGCTAAGGGATGCGGTGCACACCATCTGGGGGATGGACACGCTTGAAGCTCTGACTCAGGTGGGCAGAGGCAATAAAAGTAACATGAACATTTTTATCCCCGGAATATGGTGAAGTAAGAAATAACTTAAACACCCTACAGTAGCCTCCTAGTGTTGCAGTGACAGGAGAGTCACACATCTCTCTGGTCTAATCGAAAGCAGGAAGTGATCAAGCTTAGTGCGGGAGGGAGGTTGAAAGCGGAGATGAGCTGAAAGCTACAGCTCTGGCCCCAACAGTTAGCCAACTTCTGAATGCAAAGCAACAGTTTTCTATGGAAATTGAAAGTGCTTCTGCAGTGCAGACACGAATACGGAAGAGAAACGGCCTTATTGCTGAGATGGAGAAAGCTTGAGTGGTCTGGACAGACGATCAAAGCAGCTACGACATTGGCTGAAGACAAAGCCCGATACAGAGCGATGTCCTAACTCTCTTCCACTTTTTGACAGCCGAGGGAGGTGAGGAAGCTGCAGAGGAAAAGCTGGAGGCGAGCAGAGCTTGAGTCCTGCGGTTTAAGGAAAGAAGCCGTCTCCAGGACATAAAAGTGCAGGGTGAAGCTGCAAGTGCTGACGCAGAGGCTGCGGCAGGTCATCCGGAAGGTCTTGCTGAGATCCTTGATGGGGGCGGCGTCAGTACCGACAGGGGTTCCGTGTGCACAACGCAGCCTCCTATTGGAATAAGATGCCATCTAGGACTGTGATGTCTAGAGAGGGGAAGTCAGTGCCTGGCTTCAAAGCTTCCCAGGACAGTTTCACTCTCTTGTTAGTGGCCAGTGCAGCTGGAGACCGGAAGTGGAAGCCAATGCTCATTCATCATTCCAAACACACTAGGGCCCTTAAGAACGGCGCTAAATGTACCCTGCCTGTGCTCTACAAATGGAACACGAAGCCTGGGTGACAGCACATCTGTTTACAGCATGGTTTATTACATATTTGAAGTCCTCTGCTAAGAGCTACTGCTTAGGACAAAAAGATACCTTTAAAAGTATCACTGCTCATTGACAATGCACCTGGTCACCCACGAGCTCTGATGGAGATGCACAAGGAGATTAATGTTGTTTCCATGCCTGCTAACACACATTCCCTCTGCAGCCCTTGCATGAAGGAGTAAATTCATCCTTCAAGTCTTGTTATTCGAGAAATACACTTCATAACGATGCAGATGCCATGCACAGTAATTTCTCTGGTAGGAGAATGTAGGGAAAGAAAATTGGAAACGTTCCATTAAATAGACAGGATTCACCATTCTCGATATCATTAAGAATATTTGTAATTCATGAGAAGAGGTCAAACTACCAACATTAAGAGGAGTTTGGGCCGGGCGTGGTGGCTCACGCCTGTAATCCTAGCACTCTGGGAGGCCGAGGCGGGTGGATGGCTCAAGGTTAGGAGTTAGAAACCAGCCTGAGCAAGAGCGATATCCTGTCTCTACTAAAAATGAAAGGAAATTAATTGGCCAACTAAAAATAAATAGAACAAATTAGCCGGGCATGGTGGCACATGCCTGTAGTCCCAGCTACTTGTGAGGCTGAGGCAGCAGGATTGCTTGAGCCCAGGAGTTTGAGGTTGCTGTGAGCTAGGCTGATGCCCCAGCACTCTGGCCAGAGTGACAGTGAGACTCTGTCTCAAAAGAAAAATAAATAAATAATAAAAGGAGTTTGGAACAAGTTGATTCTAACCCTGATGGATGCCTTGGAGCTTCCAGGCTTCAGTGGAGGAAGTCACCGCAGATGTGGTGGAAACAGCAGAACAGGAATTACAAGTGGAGCCTGAAGATGTGACTGAACTGCTGCGATCTCAGGATTGAACCAGAGCAGATGAGGACTTACTCTTTATGGAGGAGCAAACAAAGTGGATCTTGAGATGGAACCTACTCCTAGTGACGATGCGGTGGACACTGCTGAGCTGACACGGAGGATTCAGGATATGACATAAACCTAGTTGATAAAGCAGTGGCAGGTTGGAGAAGACTGAGTCCAATTTTGCTACTGTGGGGTAAATGCTATCGAACAGCATCACATGCTACAGAGAAATGTGTCATGAAAGGAAGAGTCCATCAGTGTGGCAATCTTCATTGTTGTGTTATTTTAAGTAATTGCATCAGCCAACCCGGCCTTCCACATCCGCCACCCTGCTCAGTCTGAGGCCATCAGCAGGGAGGCCGGCCCCTCCACCTGCAA
Source organism: Microcebus murinus (assembly GCF_040939455.1). NCBI lineage: Eukaryota > Metazoa > Chordata > Mammalia > Primates > Cheirogaleidae > Microcebus > Microcebus murinus. Next base: position 86,341,339 of record NC_134136.1, read on the forward strand.
AAAGATGGCAAAAGGCTCACTGAAGGCTCAGGTGATCATTAGCGTGTTTTAGCAATAAAGCATCTTTTGTATACAGTTACGGGGCACAAGTGTAATTTTGTTCGATGGACATATTCCATGCACAGTGATGAAGTCAGCCTGGTAGTGTTGCCATCACCTGAATGACGTACATTGCCCTGGTCTGGTCATTTCTCAGCATCCTCCCTGTCCCCCTGGCACCCTTCCAAACCTCCACTGTCTTTCAGTGCACACCCCGACTTGTAAGTGAGAACTTTCCCTGTCTGTCTTTCTGTGTCTGGGTTGCTTCACCCAAGAGAATGTCCTCCACTTCCATCCACAGTGGAAAAGACACTATTTCTAACTTTTTCGTGGCTGAACAGTATCTATGTGCATATGTTCCACATTTTCTTTATCCAGTCATAGGTACTAGACACTTAGGTTGATCCCATATCTTTGCTACTGTGAATAACGCTGCCATGAAGGTACAAGTGCAGATATCTTTGTGATATAATCTCCCTTCCTTTGGGTAGATATCAGGTGGTCGAATTGCTGGGTTGAATAGTTCTATTTTTCGTTTGCATAGTGTATTTTTGACTTAGCTATGTACAGTTTGTGGACATAAGGCTATTGCACACTTCATGGGCCACAGTTTACTGTAAACATAACCTTTACATACACTAGGAAACCCAAAAACTTGTGCGACTCTCCTTATCGCAATATTTGCTTACTTTTGGTTTTCTGGAGCCAAACCACAATACCTCTGAGGTATGCCATGAGATATATGCACACACCCCCAGTGACTATATAGTCTTTGTAAAATTGGTGTGCAGTATAGGAGAAAACTCTAATAACCTCTGCTGGAACTAATCAGGCATATTTAAAGATGTAACCCAAATGTGTCCACACACCCCATACGATTGTTTTCTGACCTCTCCTTTCACATCAAATGCATCTTCAGCCTTTTCCCTGTATCTCCACATTCTTTGATATGGTGATTTTTAGAAGGAGCACTGTGTTCCATCCTGTGGATTCACTGTGACTTCTCTAACTGATTGAAAAGAGTCATTTAGGCTGTTGTAACTATATTTAAACTATAGAAGATTTCCTATATCTGGAGAAAAATACTCTAATGCCCCAATTATACACTAATCAAATTTCATATACGCTAATTATCACCTTCTTTGATTCATATATTTTTAAAAAATAACAGTTTACAGATAGATTTCGCGGGTCTCTCCATCCAATTAATGGCTGTCCTTCTATCCTCAAAGTAACCCCTAAGGTGGTGTTTATCCTTCTGATCCTTGCTCTCACACCTTAACTTGAAGCATATGTTCCATAAACAACATAGCATTGTCCTGAGTTTCAAAATAATTGTCGCATAAATGTACATCTATTATTCACTCACCATTATGATTTCAAGATTTACCCATGTTGGCATAGTGCTGGAATACACATCCACGTGCAAGGATGAGACAATGATTTCTTTCCTTTGGGTAGATATCCAGTAGTGGGATTTGTCACTGGATGCAGTTGTATTTTTAGTTTGCAATAACATATTTCTCATTAAGCTCTGGGCATTTTAGACATAATGCTATTTTACACCATATAGGGTACAGTTTAGTGTAGTCACACTTTTTTGTGCACTGGACACCAAAATAAATTGTGTGACTCCGGTAGTGCAATATTTGCTTTATTTGAGTGGTCTGCACCCAAGCCCACAATATGTCTGACGTATGCCTGTGTATGGGTACGTACAAATATATATATAAATACAAATATATATATGATATTTATTGGAATGTATTTTGTTATAAGAAAAAAAAGAACTTAATGCAACCAAGACTTTGAACAATCTACTAGATATTTTTACAAATAAGGAAACTTGATTATAGGTAAACAAAGGAGGAGTCAAGTGTCAGAACCAAGTCCAAAGTTAGCACCCAAGTTGCAGAAAACCTGACTTTATAGTGTGAGAATTACTGCACCCCGATCAGTGTATCTGTCCTGCCTAGAACGCATAAATTTGAGTCCGTTTAAAGTGAAATTATGGATAATTTTTTCCTTTCTCTCTACTTTTTTGGATTTTTGAAATTTTCCATGATGAGTGTGAGTTAATCTTTAAAATGAAAGTTATACATAATACTTTCCTCAATATGTAAACAGCACACTTGGATCTTATCAATTAGTTTACCTTCATGAAGCATTCTTCCATTAGTCCACCAGGTGGCAGCATAAGCACATTAAATAGCAGAAAACAGTTTCAGAGTGCAGTTTTTGGTCTCAAATTGGCCACTTCGGTTGTTAATTAGTGTATTTTGACATGCTACTTGCACAAAATATTCATTAGATTGTTTTCTGATGAAAGTGATTATATAGTCGTTGTAAAATTGGTGTACACTATAGGAGAAAAACTCTAATAACCTCTCCTGGCACTAATCAGGCGTATTTAACAATCTAACACAAAAGTGTCTGCACACTGCAAACGATTGTTTTCTGACCTCTCCTTTCACATCAAATGTATCTTGAGCCTCTTCCCTGTATCCGCACATTCTTTGATATGGTGATTTTTAGAAGGAGCAGTGTGTTCCATCCTGTGGATTCACTGTGACTTCTCTAACTGATTGATGAGTCATTTAGGCTCTTGTAACTATCTTTAAAGTATAGATGATTCTTTCTATATAGAGAAAATACTATAGTGCCCGAATTATACACTAGTCAAACTTGATGCGTGCTAATTTTCACCTTCTTTGCTTTATATATATTTTTTAAAATAACAGTATATGGATAGACTTCAAGGGTCTCTCCATCCAACTAATTCCTATCCTTCCATCCTAAAAGTAACCCCTAATCTCAAGTTGGTGTTTATCATTCCGATCCTTGCTCTCACACCTTAACTAGAAAAGTATGTTCCAGGAACAACATAGCATTCTTCTGAGTGTCAAAATAATGGTGGTACAAATGTACATCTATTTTTCACTTATCATTATTATTTCAAGGTTTACCCATGCTGGTGCAGTGCTGGAATACACATCCCAGTGCAGGTATGATACAGTGATTTCTTTCCTTGGGTAGATATCCAGTAGTGGGATTTCTCACTGGATGGCTGTTGTATTTTTAGTTTGCAATAAGATAGTTCTCATTAAGGTATAGGCATTTTTTTAGACATAATGCTGTTTCACACTGTGTAGGGGACACTTTAATGTCGGCAAAAGTTTTATGTGCACTGGACAACAAAAGAAATTATGGGACTCCGGTAGTGAAATAATTGCTTTATTTGAGTGGTCTGCAACCAAGCCCACAACATGTCTGAGGTATGTCTGTATATAGATACACACACACATGTATATAAATACAAATATATATATGATATTCATTGGAATGTATTTTGTTATAGTAAGAAGATAAAAAACTTAATGAAATCAAGACTTTGAACAATCTACTACATATTTTTACCAATAAAGAAACTTGATTATAGGTAAATAAAGGAGGAATCAAGGGTCAGAATCAAGTCCAAAGTTAGCACCCATGTTGCAGGAAAGCTGACTTTATACTGAGAGAACTACTGTACCCTGATCACTATATTTCTCCTGTGTAGGAATGCATTAATTTGAGTCAATAGTAAACTGAAATTATGGGAAATTATTTCCTTTCTATGTAATTTTTTTGAACTTGATATTTTCTATAATGAGTGTGAGTTACTCTTTAAAATAAAAGTTATAAATAATATTTTTTTCAGTATGTAACCAGCACACATGGATTTTACCCATTACTGTTCTTTCACAAAGCATTCTTGCATTTATCCACCGGGAGGCAGCATAAACACATCAAATAGCAGAAAACAGTTTCAGAGTGCAGTTTTTCCTCAAATTGGCCACTTCTGCTGTTAACTACTCAGTGTATTCTGACATGTCACTTGCACAAAATATTCATTATATTGTTTAGTTTTTTGATGAAAATGACTATATAGTCGTTGCAAAATTGGTATACACTATAGGAGAAACACAGAGGTCACCTCAGGTGGCACTCCTCAGTTATAGAGAAGGATAACAATCTGACAAAACCTCACCAATACGATTGTTTTCTGACCTCTCCTTTCACATCAAATGTATCTTGAGCCTCTTCCCTGTATCCGCACATTCTTTGATATGGTGATTTTAGAAGAGGCACTGCGTTCCACCCTATGGATTCACTGTGATTCCTCTAACTGATTGAAATGAGTCATTTAAGCTGTCATTACTGTCTTTAAACTAGAAAACATTCGCCACATACACAATATTCTGAGAAACATATTACAGTCACCTAATTAATCACTACTCAAGCTGGATGCGTGCTGTTTGCCATCTTTGCTTCAAAGGTTTTTAATAGATAAGAGTTTACAGGGACAGCTGAAGGTTCCCTCTGACCAGGTAATTCCTATCCTTCCATCCTAAGAGTAACCTCCAATCTCAATGGGTGGTTACCCCTGCTATCCTTCATCTCAGACCTTAACTATGAAAGTATGTTCCATAGACAACAAAGCATTGTTCAGAGTTTTAAAATAATCATTCACAAAAGTACATCTATTATTCACTTACTATCATGATTCAGGATCTTCCAACGTTGATATAGACTAGCTAATGCTAACTGCTCGAGTATATAATTTGTGAATGTAATGTAACTTATCACAACACACTGCCCTAAGGACAATCCCTTAGATTGCTTCCAATCCCTGGGAATGGCGCCTGTGCGGGCGCAGGTGCGCATGAGTTCCTCCAGGGGGCGCGCCGGGACAGGAATGGGCAGCAGCGAGCTGTGGCGTGCGGGCTCCAAAGCAGGAGCCTCCTCAGTCCAGCAGATGCTGCCACGTTGCACTCTCCAGTCACCGCGATTGACGACTCCGCCAGCAGGGACCCAGAGGCCCTTTGCTCCCGCCCTGGCGGCTGCCGTGTGCTGGGAGACGGGGCCTCCGCGTCCTCCAGGTGGAGGCCCTGCTCGTGCGCATGGGCCACAAGGTTTGCTGCGCGGGCTCCTCTCCAGAGCTTTGGCTGCTCCGTCCGTCGGGCTGCTCATCTTTTGCGGGCTGCTGCGTTAGATGCGTTCTCTGTCCCTGATCAGGAGCGGGAAGCCCGCGGCGTGCCACACCCGGCCATGTGGGGAGAGGTCAGTAAAGGGGTGGCGGTGGCCTCCCTCCCTGCGGGTTCCCCGTGGCTGAAAATAATGCTGCTGAAATGCCATAAGTCGTCACGTCGCTGCTGGGGTGTGTCGTGTCGTTAGGCCTCTGGTGACCGCACGTCAGCCCCGACCACGGACAGACTTGGGTTCCTGTCACTGTTCCCTAAGCAGCACAGTGCAGGGGCTACGCGCATGGCAGCTGCGGTGCATGAGGGACTCTGAGTACCGTGGGGGGATGTGAGGAGGACGCGCCCAGGTTTATGCAAACACTGAGCCGTTTTGTATCAGGGCCTTGAGCACCCATGCATGTAGGCCTGGAGGGGTGTCCTGGGACCCATCCCGCCTGGATAGCGAGGGACGACTGTGTTTGCACAAGCACGGGCACGTTGGGGACAGACATCGTGGGCTGTTCTGTACTCACGGACTGCAACAGTGGGCAGTGCCCAGCACCTCAGGCCTCAAATGGCAAGGGAAGTGTTGGGCGACAGTTGTCCCTGTCCTCTTGGCATTGCTGCAGGGTCTGGGTGTTGGGGACAAAGGGGACTGAGGGGCTGTGTGGGAAGCTGATAGGTCTGACAGCAGCCCTGGGACCTGGCATAGCGGACCCGATAAAGACAGGGCACCTCTCTGTCCCCAGAGGCATTCCCAGACGCTAAGCCTTGCCACTCCCCGGGGACCTGGGTCCCTCCCAGTGCTGCAGCCCTAGACAGCCTCCCCTCAGCCCCTGAGGTGGCGAGTGGCATTCCAGGTCCTGGGTCCTGTCTGCAGGGGAGGACGGGCAGGTCGCTCCCAGCCCTGATAAAAACTCCCTGTCCTGAGTCAGGACTCCTGTCCTCACAGGTGCAGGGGAACCGTGGTCCTCACAGCGTGGCCTGTGGGATGTGGGGTGTCGTGTACCCGCCAAGGGATTGCATGGGCTGCTGAGATTTTGCTGAGAGTAATGAGCAGCCTGTGTCTCTGGGCAGGGCTCTGCAGGACGTGCAGGTGAGGCAGGCTGCCCAGGTAGCCGGCAGGAAAGTAAAATCTCTGCCCCGGCCGTGTGTGGTGGCTGTCACCTGTAGTCCTAGAACTTTGGAAGGCCGAACAGTGGTCATGGGAGATGCTTGAGCCAAGGAGTTGAGGACCAGCACGCAAAACAACAAGAACCTGTGTCTACGAAAAACACAAAAGTTAATCTCGTGTGGTTGTGTGCGCCTGTAGTCCCAGCTACTCGGGAGGCTGGGGCAAGGGGATCGGTTGTGCCCAGAAGTTTGAGGTTGCTGTGAGCTATGATGAAGCCGCTACACTGCAGGCTGAGCATAGATGAGATGCATACTACAAAACAAAACAATAAAAAACAAAGCAAAAGTAACATCATGAAAAAAGAAAAAGAATAATGAGCCCAATAGAAAAAGCATCAAGGACCACACAGGGTACAAAGAAACATAACTAACCCCTGAGCAAGAGAAAATTTCAAAATTCACTTGCAATGAAAGAGATGCTAACAAAGGCAACAAGAGGCTATAATTTCCTACCTTGCAAACTACCAAAAGTTGGATGAAAAAGTTGGGTGGGACCTGATGTTGCTGAGGCCAGGGGACTGGAAAATGAGAGCTCACACATTGTCAGAAAAGCATAAAGTCAGGCAACGTTCTGAAGGGCAATTGGGCAGCATCGACTCAATTTCTAAATGCAGATAGCCATTGATCAAGCCTTTGTTTTAAATTTATATCACTTACATTATTTTCACCTTAAATATGTTGTGTGCACAGGCACGCCTTGTTCCATCGTGCTTCACAGGTGCTGCACATTTATAACTTCAAGGTTTGAGCATGGAGTGAACCTATCAATGCCATTTCTCCAACAGCACATGTCGCTTCTTATCTCTGCGTCACACTGTGGTGATTCCTGCAATATTGAAGGTATCTATCTACATTATTAGTCTGTTTGTTATTTGGATCTGTGATCAGTGATGTCTGATGTCGCTATTGCACTATTTGGGCCCCACAAACCACAGCCACAGCAGACAAAAAATGTAATTGGCAAACGCTGTGTGTTCTGATGCTCCACAGATCTGCTGTTCCCCCTCTGTCTCCCTGTCCTTGGGCCTCACTATTCCCTGAGTGGCAACACTATTGAAATTACGCCAATTAACCACCCTCAATTAGAGATTGGGGGATGATGGCGGACTAGAGAAACCGCCAGCCAGAGTGGCTCTGCAAGTAAGATTGATTTCAGAAGAAAGTGAAGAAAGAAGCAGGCAGACAGACACAGATCGCATGAGGGAGGGAAGGAAGGTGCCTGAAACCGCAGGAGGCTCCACGGGAAGACGCTGTGGGGCACAAGTGGAAGGAGAAAGCCGTCGGGAGGGTCTAACCCCAAGAGACGTGGAGACCAGCAACTAGAGTAGATGAGGCCGTAACAATTCTCCTCCCTTGCCTGTCGGACTGCTGGTGGGCTCCTTAGCGGTTGGAGAGACCTGCCAACAGCAGCCCAGAGACGGCCGGTGCCCAGGAGCGGTGAGCCTCTTGCGGACGGGACACCAGGCTCCCAGCTCCCCCGGGCACCTCCCTGCCGGCAGACGCGGGCCCATGGGCAGGCGCCATATAGCTCCATTCTCCCCTGCCCTCCCCTCCTCGCTGCTGCAGAAAGAGACTATTTAGCCACCACCTGGAGGCATCCACGGGGAACAGGACCTTTCCTTTTGGGGCTCTGTGACAAACTGAGGGGCACTTGGACTGTGAGCTCCCTACCCGCCAGCCCTCCCCGGTGCCGCCTGCCTGGTGACTCTAGCAGAGTGGGGCAAATCCTGAGGCAGAGAGACCCTGATCCAGCTTGGGCACTCTGTGGGGAACTTGAGACTAGCACTCCTCTCCCTGGCAGGGTCAGGGATTGATCTCTGGGGCCCAGGGGACAGGGGACAGGCCTGTAGACCAGATCCGGTACACCCAGCTCTTGATTGCATTGCCAGAGGGCACAGAAGGGATATCAGGGAAGCAGCCTACTGAGGCGTGTGTGCCTTCAGGGGCAGGTCAGCGTGCTTGAGGTGCAACCCTGTTCCCACAGCAGGGCCGAGCACCCAGCTCAGGCTGCGATTTGGGGCAGGGAACCTCCTGGCCGGCATCACAGCCAGGGGAGATCCGTTGGCTTGATGACCTGCCTGATGGGAGGGGCCCAGGAGAAACCACAGAACAGGGGAGGGTGGAAAGGAGCCAGGCCAGCTCCAGACTGCAGCTCTCAGACAGCCCCACCACTACATGCGGACTTTTCAGCTGAGTGGGGCCATTTCAGCCCCTCCCTGGCAGCTTTGCACAGGAGAGAACAGACCTTTGATCCCAGCCTACAGCATTTGTGGAGCCTGAGGGCAGGCTCACCCAACCCAGCCCCGCCCAGCCTCACTCCCCTACCTGCCCCACTGAGGTGGAGAATAAGGACACACCTGGACATCCCAGGGCCCCACCCACCAGCTGAGGCACCAGAGTGCCTCTCCAGAGGAACAAGAAATTGAAATATTAAAGAAAAATCAAACAGAACTTCTCAAAATGAACAATTTATTGAGGGAATGACACAACTGAGTGGAAAGCCTCAAAACGAGGGCAGATCAAAGACAGGAAGAATCTGAGGGCTGGAAAATAAACTTTTGAACCAAACAAGTCTCTGAACTGAACACTTGGCCCCGAAGCGGCCTGGCGCCGACTGCCAGGAGCACGGGGTGCGGGCCGCGCCGGCTACTGCTGCTCCGGGCCGTCCGGGGTGGCTCTGACGAGAGCCTTTGGGGGCCGCTGCTCCGGCGGGGCGGGGGCGGCGTACTTGCTGCGCGTGTATCTGAGCACGGCCTTGTTGCCCGCGGACACGGCGAACTTGCCCATCTCCCCGGGCAGCGTGAGGCGCACGGCCGTCTGCACCTCTCTGGCGGTGATGGTCGAGCGCTCGGTGTAGCGCGCCAGCCGGCCGGCCTCCTCGGCGATGCGCTCGAAGATGTCGTGGACGAACGAATCCATCACCCTCACGGCCGCAGGGGACAGGCGGAGGTCGTCGTGCACCAGCTTCAGGACCCTGGGGAAGTAGGTGGCGAAGCTGTCGCGGTCACGGCTGGAGCGGCGGCTGCGACGCCTCGGCTGCTTCTGCTTCTGGGTCGTCGTGGCCGATTCGGCCTTTTCAGGTGCCTGGGCCGATTCAGCCTCTTCAGGTGCCTGGGCGCCGGGGCAGGCCTCAGAGGACAGCTCGGACGAGGGCTCGGCCATGGCGGAGACAGCAGTCGGGGCTCTGGAGAAGCGAAGATGGAGGCTTGGGGCCGTTGGGGACCCGTTTTCCCGCGCTGGGCTTCCCAACGTCACGGGCCACGTGGCCATTGACTGGATGGAATGTCACGAGGTGAGCCTATCAGAGAGCCTGGCTGTCCTGAAGGTGATTGGATGGTGCTCCTGTGGCTGGGTGTGGCATGCACCTGTCACTGCGGGCTCCTGCCGTCCTAGGAGCATCCTGTTGCCTGACTCGGGGAAAGTCACCAAGATGCCCCACACAGCAAGAAGTCATCCGACCACATCAGTTGATTGATGCCACATCATGAACTTTTGAGATAAATCACAGTAATCTCCAAAACTATAGTGATTTCAGCGTTAGTTCCTTAAGAGTCTGCCCTCTGGAACCCAAGTCCGTCATAACAGAGAAGTGAACTATGGCCATGCTCGGGACATTCCTCAGAATCTATTGTTATTCCTGGTTAAGTCACCCTTACTTGAACAAGAACTCAAGGACGTGGCCTGCAGAAGACCCCTGGAAGGAAAGGGAACTGGCTGCCCCACTCCTGCCTCCAGTTACAATCACCCCTCACTGAATCTAGAAGATGAGAAATGGCAAAATCACAGTCTATACCCAGAGAACACAAACAAAAATTGCTCCATTTCAGCAGTAGAAGTAGAAGGCTGCAAGCCCTTCATTGGCTGAGCCCGTGACAACCGGGGCAGGAGCTGCTCTCATGAGATGCTTTCATCATCCATGTGATGCAGATTGACAGTATTCAGTTCTGTCTGGTTTCTCTCCTTCAACGTAGCAATAAGCATTATTGCAACTGTTTTAGACACTAACCCTACTCACCATCAAATTGGTATTAACTGCGGGACACTTAGGTGCACATACAGTAGTAACATTCATCATGCAGATGGTGCGGGAGGGGGGGGAGGGGAGGAGGATGAGTATATTCACAGCTAAGGGATGCGGTGCGCACCGTCTGGGGATGGACACGCTTGAAGCTCTGACTCAGGTGGGCAGAGGCAATAAAAGTAACATGAACATTTTTATCCCCGGAATATGGTGAAATAAGAAATAACTTAAACACCCTACAGTAGCCTCCTAGTGTTGCAGCGACAGGGAGAGTCACACACCTCTCTGGTCAAATGGAAAGCAGGAAGTGGTCAAGCTTAGCGCGGGAGGGAGGTTGAAAGCTGAGATGAGCTGAAAGCTACACCTCTGGCCCCAACAGTTAGCCAAGTTCTGGATGCAAAGCAATAGTTTTCTATGGAAATTGAAAGTGCTTCTGCACTGAAGACACGAATACGGAAGAGAGACGGCCTTATTGCTGAGATGGAGAAAGCTTGAGTGGTCTGGACAGACGTTCAAAGCAGCTACGACATTGGCTGAAGACAAAGCCTGATCCAGAGCGATGTCCTAACTCTCTTCCACTTTTTGACAGCCGAGGGAGGTGAGGAAGCTGCAGAGGAAAAGCTGGAGGCGAGCAGAGCTTGAGTCCTGCGGTTTAAGGAAAGAAGCCGTCTCCAGGACATAAAAGTGCAGGGTGAAGCTGCAAGTGCTGACGCAGAGGCTGCTGCAGGTCATCCGGAAGGTCCTGCTGAGATCCTTGATGGGGGCGGCTTCAGTACCGACAGGGGTTCCGTGTGCACAACGCAGCCTCCTATTGGAATAAGATGCCATCTAGGACTGTGATGTCTAGAGAGGGGAAGTCAGTGCCTGGCTTCAAAGCTTCCCAGGACAGTTTCACTCTCTTGTTAGTGGCCAGTGCGGCTGGAGACTGGAAGTGGAATCCAATGCTCATTCATCATTCCAAACACACAAGGGCCCTTAAGAACGAAGCTAAATGTACCCTGCCTGTGCTCTACAAATGGAACACGAAGCCTGGATGACAGTGTTGGAGAGTAAGACCCTCTACATCCCAACGACTTGTCTTAGGCAGGAGCCTGGCCAGGGAAAATAGCCTAAGATGAAAATAGCACCCAGCCCTCCAGCTATAGTTCCAAGAAGAATGCATTCCATGACATGCTTGCTCCAGGGCATGCTACCTGCAATTGTTCCCGACCCCCTGCCAGGTTGGGGTTGAGTGATCCATCACAAACAGCTTCTGGTGCCATTGGGATGCTGACTGGGGCTAATTAGCCCACACCCAAGCCTCATCATCCCCCCACTCTATTTTTCTGTTTCTACTTCCTTGTTTCTGTATATAAAACCTACTAATAATCCAAGTAAAGTAGACCTTGACAACCATTTGCTTGGTCTCGTTCCTCTCTCTCGCCCATCTCTTTCAGGCACGGTCCCCCTCGCCCCACCGCGAGTAACAAAAGGTCCTGCGTGCCGGGACAAGTGGCGCCGAACGTGGGGCTCGAGGTACGGACCTTTGTCGGATGACGCCCGCAGTAAGCTCCTTGGCCGAGAAACCCCTAGAGAGACCTCCGTTCTGCCGCTCACAGAATCGACGGTCTGGTGAGTAGATTTTTTACATTGTCATCCCATCAAGATGGGCCATTCATTGTCTAAAGAGGCCGTTTTTATCAAGGATCTCAAGGCCTCACTCAGAGAGAGAGGAATTAGAGTTAAGAAAAAAGACTTAGTAAAGTTTTTTGTGTTCATTGATCGTGCTTGTCCTTGGTTTATTATTGGTGGACCTGAGATTCACCCACACAAATGGCAAAAAGTAGGTAGAGATTTAAACGATTTACTTCTGAATCAGGGCCCAGATGCCGTCCCCGTATCTGTTTTTTCGTACTGGGGACTAATCAGAGATATTGTTGAAGGGGCAGATTCAGAACCCAATAAAAAGCAGCTGCTCTCAGTAGCAGAATTCTGCCTCCGACCCGTGTCGCGGTCCGCTTTGAGAACGTCTTTAAAGACGGCCGAAGGGCCAGCTTCTCCTAATAATTTCAAGAGACCAACATGTCCTTCCCCTTGCCCCTCAGTTTGTATTAATATGCCCCCTCAGGACCCCTCAGCTGAGCTCCAGACATCTAGAGACGAGCCCCCGATTAGTAGGCCAGACACCAAGACCCTCTACCCTCCCTTGCCCGAGGGTACGGCTCCTCATGCATTTAATTACCCGGTATTCAAAAAACAACCCCTCCAAGAGTCCCTCGACCCCGCCGAAGAGGCAACCCTCAGAGAGGAAGCGGCCCAATATCACGATCCCAAATGGCCTCCTCCTTACAAGCCCCAGATATACGCACCTTCGTTAATGCCTCCCCTTACAATGCCCTTACTTTTGCGTACCAAAAAAGACTTAAGTCAAAGGGTTACGCAATTAAGAGATGTTTTACAACTTCAAAAAGAGTTTGCCCAGCTTTCCAAAGACTTGTCCTCCCTCCAAGATACACTTAAAGATTCGGTTTTCATTAGCCACCCACGTCATGAGACCGCCCAGTCTCACGTCACAGGCGGTCCTTTACGGCTGCTAATAATTTAAAAAAACCCCAATTCTGCCTCTTGGACCCTTGAAAAACTTAGCGGACAAGGGAAGTTTGCCACTGAACAGCGCCAAAGGGGACTCCCGATTGGGCTTTTGTCTCAGACCGCCGCAGCCACTTTCGGCGCCTGGCGAACACTTCCCTCTACGGGATCTGTTCTCACTCCCCTGACAAAAATCACCCAGGGAGCTCAAGAGGGCTTTAGTGAATTTGTAGGTAGGCTTTTAGAATCTGCTGAGAGGACCCTCGGACAAGAGCATGGCAATAATAAACTCATTAAACAATTGGCCTATGAAAATGCCAACAGCGCTTGCAGGGCCATCCTCAGGGGCAAACTTAAAAACAAAGACCTTAATGACATGATTAGGATGTATAATGATGCTGACCCCTTCGCCCATAAGGTGTCGCAGGCTGTGCAGCTTGCGCTCGGGGCTGCCATTCAAGGCACTGCGGCACAGAGAGGCTGTTTTAAGTGCGGTCAGCCAGGGCACTTTGCGAGGCAGTGCCCCTTAGCCACCTCCTCTGCTGCCCCTAACCTCAGTGGACCACCAGGCAGGCCAACTCGGCCCCCCTCCCTCTGTCCTCGCTGCAAGAGGGGATACCATTGGGCTAATGAGTGCCGTTCTAACACCGATGCCCTTGGAAATCCCTTGCCCCCCCCCTTTCATAAAACGGCCTGAGGGGCCAGCCCCAGGCCCCTCGTCCTATTCAATTTCAGTCGGCCTCGGGGAACAGCCGACAAGAGGATCCCCAGCCCCTAGACTCCTCCGAGCAACCACAGGGAGCGCAGGAGTGGACTTGTGTGCCTCCTCCGACACAATAATTAAGACCTGAGGATGGTGTTCAAATTTTGCCTACTGGCTCCTGTGGTCCCCCCTCCCCCCCGGCTAATATATTCTTTTTTATTTTGGGCCGAGCCTCCTCTACTCTTGCGGGGCTCATAGTCCACCCCTCCATAGTAGATAGTGACTTTACCGGGGAGATTAACATCTTAGCCAGCACGCTTACCGGCCCTGTGTGTGTCTCTAAGGGACAGCGCTTAGCTCAGGCGTTGCCCTTGCCCCTTAATACATCCTTCCCAGCCATCGCCTCTAACCGAGGTGCTTCCTGCCCTGGCTCTTCTGATCTTTATTGGGTCCAAGCTATCACCAAAAAACGACCCACCCTGTGGTTAAAGTTAGATGGTAAACTTTTTGAGGGCCTTCTTGATTCTGGCGCCGATTCCACAGTTATTGCCCAGGACGCCTGGCCCCAATCATGGCCACTGCAGCCTTCCCTTATGCACTTACAAGGCATAGGACAGTCTAATAATACTCTCCAGAGCTCAAAAATTTTAACATGGGAAGACCCTGAGGGAAACAAAGGCACCACTCAACCCTTTGTAGTCCCAAACCTGCCTGTTAACTTATGGGGGCGTGATATCCTTGCACAAATGAATGTCATTATGTGCAGCCCCAATGAAGTTGTAGCCAGCCAAATGCTTAAGCAGGGATTCCTCCCAGGGCAGGGCTTAGGCAAGGAGGGTCAGGGACTAAGAGCACCCCTGACCACCCTCCCTAAGTCAGACAGATCAGGACTAGGGTTCAAAGAACATTTTTTGTAAGGGCCATTGATCCCCCTGCACTTCAGGCAGATAAAATCACTTGGAAAAGTGACTCACCTGTCTGGATCGATCAGCGGCCCCTCCCATCTAACAAGCTAGCCAGAGCTACAGCGTTGGTGCAGGAACAATTAGCTGCCAGACACATAGAGCCCTCTACTTCACCATGGAACACCCCCATTTTTGTCATCCAAAAAACTAACCAACTTTGTCAAGTCGCAGGTAGACGCAGCCACACAAAAATCGGTCTCCGTGTTTTACCAACGGCTAGAACAAAGAGGCTCCAGAGAAGACCTCCATACAGAGTCTCCCCATTCAGCCACAGAGGGTCTAAATTTTTCTAACCTTGCCTCAGACATGGAACGCAGTTGGTTCCAAAGGCTGTGGAGACGCCCATGACGGGATTATCGCGATGCCGCGTACCAGGTGCACGCCCCGCCAGCAGTGAGGTAACTCCATGACGGGAATATTATAGGTCCATGCCCGGGGGCACACTTCCTAATCAGAAGTGCCGGAGCTGGATGCCACCTACATAGCCTAAGACAGAGGCCTCACGTTCACGTTTATTTCCCCATCTTATATTTGGGGTGTTGGTCGCGGAAGCCCATCACGTAGCCTAAGACAGGCTCTCCACCAACCTGTGTAAATCTCCCTCATATTAATAAAGATAGGGGGAGATGTTGGAGACTAAGACCCTCCACATCCCAACGACTTGTCCTATGCACGGGCCTCGCCCCGGAAAATAGCCTAAGATGAAAATAGCACCCAGCCCTCCAGCTATAGTTCCAAGAAGAATGCATTCCATGACATGCTTGCTCCAGGGCATGCCACCTGCAATTGTTCCCGACCCCCTGCCAGGTTGGGGTTGAGTGATCCATCACAAACAGCTTCTGGTGCCATTGGGATGCTGATTGGGGCTAATTAGCCCACCCAAGCCTCATCATCCCCTCACTCTATTTTTCTGTTTCTACTTCCTTGTTTCTGTATATAAAACCTACTAAAAATCCAAGTAAAGTAGACCTTGACAACCATTTACTTGGTCTCATTCCTTTCTCTCGCCCATCTCTTTCAGGCACGGTCCCCCTCGCCCCCCGCGAGTAACAAAAGGTCCCGCAGGCCAGGACAACAGCACATCTGTTTACAGCATGGTTTATTACATATTTGAAATCCTCTGCTAAGAATTAATGCGTAGGACAAAAAGATACATTTAAAAGTATCACTGCTCATTGACAATGCACCTGGTCACCCACGAGCTCTGATGGAGATGCACAAGGAGATTAATGTTGTTTCCGTGCCTGTTAACACACATTCCTTCTGCAGCCCTTGCATGAAGGAGCAAATTCATCCTTCAAGTCTTGTTATTGGAGAAATACACTTCATAGCGATGCAGCTGCCATGCACAGTAATTTCTCTGGTAGGAGAATGTAGGGAAAGAAAATTGGAAACGTTCCATTAAATAGACAGGATTCACCATTCTCAATATCATTAAGAATATTTGTAATTCATGAGAAGAGGTCAAACTACCAACATTAAGAGGAGTTTGGGCCGGGCATGGTGGCTCACGCCTGTAATCCTAGCACTCTGGGAAGCCGAGGCGGGTGGATGGCTCAAGGTTAGGAGTTCGAAACAGCCAAAGCAAGAGCGATACCCTGTCTCTACTAAAAATGAAAAGAAATTAATTGGCTAACTAAAAATAAATAGAAAAAATTAGCCAGGCATGGTGGCGCATGCCTGTAGTCCCAGCTACTTGTGAGGCTGAGGCAGCAGGATTGCTTGAGCCCAGGAGTTTGAGGTTGCTGTGAGCTAGGCTGACGCCCCGCACTCTGGCCAGAGTGACAGTGAGACTCTGTCTCAAATAATAAATAAATAAGAGGAGTTTGGAACAAGTTGATTCTAACCCTGATGGATGCCTTGGAGGTTCCAGGCTTCAGTGGAGGAAGTCACCGCAGATGTGGTGGAAACAGCAGAACAGGAATTAGAAGTGGAGCCTGAAGATGTGACTGAACTGCTGCGATCTCAGGATTGAACCAGAGCAGATGAGGACTTGCTCCTTATGGAGGAGCAAACAAAGTGGATCTTGAGATGGAACCTACTCCTAGTGACGATGCGGTGGACACTGCTGAGCTGACACGGAGGATTCAGGATATGACATAAACCTAGTTGATAAAGCAGTGGCAGGTTGGAGAAGACTGAGTCCAATTTTGCTACTGTGGGGTAAATGCTATCGAACAGCATCACATGCTACAGAGAAATCTGTCATGAAAGGAAGAGTCCATCACTGTGGCAACCTTCATTGTTGTGTTATTTTCAGAAGTTGCATCAGCCAACCCGGCCTTCCACATCCGCCACCCTGCTCAGTCTGAGGCCATCAGCAGGGAGGCCGGCCCCTCCACCTGCAAAAAGATGGCAAAAGGCTCACTGAAGGCTCAGGTGGTCATTAGCGTGTTTTAGCAATAAAGCATCTTTTGTATACAGTTACGGGGCACAAGTGTAATTTTGTTCGATGGACATATTCCATGCACAGTGATGAAGTCAGCCTGGTAGTGTTGCCATCACCTGAATGACGTACATTGTCCTGGTCTGGTCATTTCTCAGCATCCTCCATGTCCCCCTGCCACCCTTCCAAACCTCCACTGTCTTTCATTGCACACCCCGACTTGTGAGTGAGAACTTTCCCTGTCTGTCTTTCTGTGTCTGAGTTGCTTCACCCAAGAGAATGTCCTCCACTTCCATCCACAGTGGAAAAGACACTATTTCTAACTTTTTCATGGCTGAACAGTATCCATGCACATATGTACCACATTTTCTATGTCCAGTCATAGCTCATAGACACTTAGGTTGATCCCATATCTTTGCTACTGTGAATAACGCTGTCATGAAGGTACAAGAGCAGATATCTTTGTGATATAATCTCCCTTCCTTTGGGTAGATATCAGGTGGTCGAATTGCTGGGTTGAATAGTTCTATTTTTCGTTTGCATAGTGTATTTTTGACTTAGCGATGTACAGTTTGTGGACATAAGGCTATTGCACACTTCATGGGCCACAGTTTACTGTAAACATAACCTTTACATGCACTAGGAAACCCAAAAACTTGTGCGACTCTCCTTATCGCAATATTTGCTTACTTTTGGTTTTCTGGAGCCAAACCACAATACCTCTGAGGTATGCCATGAGATATATGCACACACCCCCCCACACACTCATACACACACACACACACACACACACACACACATATAGACATATATATATATATATTATGCTTATTGCAATGTATTTTATCATATTCAGGAAAAAAAATATAAACCATTTAAGACTTTAGAACAAACTACCAGATATTGTTAGAAATAAGGAAACTTGACTATAGGTAAACAAAGGAGGAGTCAAGTGTCGGAACCAAGTCCAAAGGTAGCACCCAAGTTGCAGAAGAGCTGACTTTATACTGAGAGAACTACTGTACCCTGATCATTATATTTCTCCTTCCTCTGAACGCATAAATTAGAGTCAGTAGTAAACTGAAATTATGGGTATTTAATTCCATTCTCTGTACTTTTTTGTATTTTGGAAATTCTCTATGATGAGTGTGAGTTAATCTTTAAAATAAAAGTTATAAATAACATTTTCCTCAGTATGTAAGCAGCACGCTTGGATTTCATCAATGACTGTACCTTCATAAAGCATTCTTCCATTCGTCCACAAGGTGGCAGCATAAGTACATCAGATAGCAGAAATCACTTTCAGACTGCAGTATTTGCTCTCAAATGGAACACTGCTGGCTGCTGTTAATTACTCATTGTATTTTGACATGTTACTTGCGCAAAATATTAGATTGTTTTCTGACGGAAGTGACTATATAGTCTTTGTAAAATTGGTGTGCAGTATAGGAGAAAATTCTAATAACCTCTGCTGGCACTAATCAGGCATATTTAATGATCTAACCCAAATGTGTCCACACACCCCATACGATTGTTTTCTGACCTCTCCTTTCACATCAAATACATCTTCAGCCTTTTCCCTGCATCTCCACTTTCTTTGATATGCTGATTTTTAGAAGGAGCACTGTGTTCCATCCTGTGGATTCACTGTGACTTCTCTAACTGATTGAAAAGAGTCATTTAGGCTCTTGTAACTATATATAAACTATAGAAGATTTCCTATATACTGAGAAAAATACCCTAATGCCCCAATTATACACTAATCAAATTTCATATACACTAATTATCACCTTCTTTGATTCATATATTTTTAAAAAATAACAGTTTACAGATAGATTTCGCGGGTCTCTCCATCCAATTATTGCCTGTCCTTCTATCCTCAAAGTAACCCTAAGGTGGTGTTTATCCTTCTGATCCTTGCTCTCACACCTTAACTTGAAGCATATGTTCCATAAACAACATAGCATTGTCCTGAGTTTCAAAATAATTGTCGCATAAATGTACATCTATTATTCACTCACCATTATGATTTCAAGATTTGCTCATGTTGGTATAGTGCTGGAATACACATCCAAGTGCAAGGATAATACAGTGATTCCTTTCCTTTGGGTAGATATCCAGTAGTGGGATTTGTCACTGGATGCAGTTGTATTTTTAGTTTGCAATAACATATTTCTCATTATGCTCTGGGCATTTTAGACATAATGCTATTTTACACCATATAGGGTACAGTTTAGTGTAGTCACACTTTTATGTGCACTGGACACCAAAATAAATTGTGTGACTCCGGTAGTGCAATATTTGCTTTATTTGAGTGGTCTGCAACCAAGCCCACAATATGTCTGTCGTATGCCTGTATATGGATACATACAAATATATATATAAATACAAATATATATATGATATTTATTGGAATGTATTTTGTTATAAGAAAAAAAAAGAACTTAATGCAACCAAGACTTTGAACAATCTACTAGATATTTTTACAAATAAGGAAACTTGATTATAGGTAAACAAAGGAGGAGTCAAGTGTCAGAACCAAGTCCAAAGTTAGCACCCAAGTTGCAGAAAACCTGACTTTATAGTGTGAGAATTACTGCACCCCGATCAGTATATCTGTCCTGCCTAGAACGCATAAATTTGAGTCCGTTTAAAGTGAAATTATGGATAAGTTTTTCCTTTCTCTGTACTTTTTTGGATTTTTGAAATATTCCATGATGAGTGTGAGTTAATCTTTAAAATGAAAGTTATACATAATACTTTCCTCAATATGTAAGCAGCACACTTGGATCTTATCAATTAGTTTACCTTCATGAAGCATTCTTCCATTTATCCACCAGGTGGCAGCATAAGCACATTAAATAGCAGAAAACAGTTTCAGAGTGCAGTTTTTGGTCTCAAATTGGCCACTTCTGTTGTTAATTAGTGTATTTTGATATATTACTTGCACAAAATATTCATTAGATAGTTTTCTGATGAATGTGACTATATAGTCGTTGTAAAATTGGTGTACAGTATAGGAGGAATACTCTAATAACCTCTCCTGGCACTAATCAGGCATATTTAACAATCTAACACAAAAGTGTCTGCACACTGCAAACGATTGTTTTCTGACCTCTCCTTTCACATCAAATGTATCTTGAGCCTCTTCCCTGTATCCGCACATTCTTTGATATGGTGATTTTTAGAAGGAGCAGTGTGTTCCATCCTGTGGATTCACTGTGACTTCTCTAACTGATTGATGAGTCATTTAGGCTCTTGGAACTATCTTTAAAGTATAGATGATTCTTTCTATATAGAGAAAATACTACAGTGCCCGAATTATACACTAGTCAAATTTGATGCGTGCTAATTTTCACCTTCTTTGCTTTATATATATTTCTTAAAAATAACAGTATATGGATAGACTTCAAGGATCTCTCCATCCAACTAATTCCTATCCTTCCATCCTAAAAGTAACCCCTAATCTCAAGTTGGTGTTTATCATTCCGATCCTTGCTCTCTCACCTTAACTAGAAAAGTATGTTCCAGGAACAACATAGCATTCTTCTGAGTGTCAAAATAATGGTGGTACAAATGTACATCTATTTTTCACTTATCATTATTATTTCAAGGTTTACCCATGCTGGTGCAGTGCTGGAATACACATCCCAGTGCAGGTATGATACAGTGATTTCTTTCCTTGGGTAGATATCCAGTAGTGGGATTTCTCACTGGATGGCTGTTGTATTTTTAGTTTGCAATAAGATAGTTCTCATTAAGGTATAGGCATTTTTTTAGACATAATGCTGTTTCACACTGTGTAGGGGACACTTTAATGTCGGCAAAAGTTTTATGTGCACTGGACAACAAAAGAAATTATGGGACTCCGGTAGTGAAATAATTGCTTTATTTGAGTGGTCTGCAACCAAGCCCACAACATGTCTGAGGTATGTCTGTATATAGATACACACACACATGTATATAAATACAAATATATATATGATATTCATTGGAATGTATTTTGTTATAGTAAGAAGATAAAGAACTTAATGAAATCAAGACTTTGAACAATCTACTAGATATTTTCACCAATAAAGAAACTTGATTATAGGTGAATAAAGGAGGAGTCAAGGGTCCGAATCAAGTCCAAAGTTATCACCCATGTTGCAGGAAAGCTGACTTTATACTGAGAGAACTACTGCACCCTGATCATTATATTTCTCCTGTGTAGGAATGCATTAATTTGAGTCAATAGTAAACTGAAATTATGGGAAATTATTTCCTTTCTATATAATTTTTTTGATTCTTGAAATTTTCTATAATGAGTGTGAATTACTCTTTAAAATAAAAGTTATAAATAATATTTTTTTCAGTATGTAACCAGCACACATGGATTTTACCCATTACTGTTCTTTCACAAAGCATTCTTGCATTTATCCACCGGGAGGCAGCATAAACACATCAAATAGCAGAAAACAGTTTCAGAGTGCAGTTTTTTCCTCAAATTGGCCACTTCTGCTGTTAACTACTCAGTGTATTCTGACATGTCACTTGCACAAAATATTCATTAGATTGTTTAGTTTTTTGACGAAAATGACTATATAGTCATTGCAAAATTGGTATACCCTATAGGAGAAACACAGAGGTCACCTCAGGTGGCACTCCTCAGGTATAGAGAAGGATAACAATCTGACAAAACCTCACCAATACGATTGTTTTCTGACCTCTCCTTTCACATCAAATGTATCTTGAGCCTCTTCCCTGTATCCCCACATTCTTTGATATGGTGATTTTAGAAGAGGCACTGCATTCCACCCTGTGGATTCACTTTGACTTCTCTAACTGATTGAAATGAGTCATTTAAACTGTCATTACTGTCTTTAAACTAGAAAACATTCGCCACATACACAATATTCTGAGAAACATATTACAGTCACCTAATTAATCACTACTCAAGCTGGATGCGTGCTGTTTGCCATCTTTGCTTCAAAGGTTTTTAATAGATAAGAGTTTACAGGGACAGCTGAAGGTTCCCTCTGACCAGGTAATTCCTATCCTTCCATCCTAAGAGTAACCTCCAATCTCAATGGGTGTTTACCCCTGCTATCCTTCATCTCAAACCTTAACTATGAAAGTATGTTCCATAGACAACAAAGCATTGTTCAGAGTTTTAAAATAATCATTCACAAAAGTACATCTATTATTCACTTACTATCATGATTCAGGATCTTCCAACGTTGATATAGACTAGGTAATGCTAACTGCTCGAGTATATAATTTGTGAATGTAATGTAACTTATCACAACACACTGCCCTAAGGACAATCCCTTAGATTGCTTCCAATCCCTGGGAATGGCGCCTGTGCGGGCGCAGGTGCGCATGAGTTCCTCCAGGGGGCGCGCCGGGACAGGAATGGGCAGCAGCGAGCTGTGGCGTGCGGGCTCCAAAGCAGGAGCCTCCTCAGTCCAGCAGATGCTGCCACCTTGCACTCTCCAGTCACTGCGATTGACGACTCCGCCAGCAGGGACCCAGAGGCCCTTTGCTCCCGCCCTGGCGGCTGCCCTCTGCCCGGAGACGGGGCCTCCGCGTCCTCCAGGTGGAGGCCCTGCTCGTGCGCATGGGCCACAAGGTTTGCTGCGCGGGCTCCTCTCCAGAGCCTTGGCTGCTCCGTCCGTCGGGCTGCTTGTCTTTTGCTGGCTGCTGCGTTAGATGCGCTCTCTGTCCCTGATCCAGAGCGGGAAGCCCGCGGCGTGCCACACCCGGCCATGTGGGGAGAGGTCAGTAAAGGGGTGGCGGTGGCCTCCCTCCCTGCGGGTTCCCGGTGGCTGAAAATAATGCTGCTGACATGGCATAAGGCGTCACGTCGCTGCTGGGGTGTGTCGTGTCGTGAGGCCTCTGGTGACCGCACGCCCGCCCCGACCACGGACAGACTTGGTTTCCTGTCACTGTTCCCTAAGCAGCACAGTGCAGGGGCTACGCGCATGGCAGCTGCGGTGCATGAGGGACTCAGAGTACCGTGGGGGGATGTAAGGAGGACGCGCCCAGGTTTATGCAAACACTGAGCCGTTTTGTATTAGGGCCTTGAGCACCCATGCATGTTGGCGAGGAAGGGGTGTCCTGGGACCCATCCCGCCAGGATAGCGAGGGACGACAGTGTTTGCACAACCACGGGCACGTTTGGGACAGACATCGTGGGCTTTTCTGTACCCACAGACAGCAACAGTGGGCAGTGCCCAGCACCTCAGGCCTCAAGTGGCGAGGGAAGTGTTGGGTGACAGTTGTCCCTGTCCTCTCGGCATTGCTGCAGGGGCTGGGTGTTGGGGACAAAGGGAACTGAGGGCCTGTGTGGGAAGCTGATAGGACGGACAGCAGCCCTGGGACCTGGCATAGCAGACCCGATAAAGACAGGGCACCTCTCTGTCCCCAGAGGCATTCTCAGACGCTAAGCCTTGCCGCTCCCCGGGGACCTGGGTCCCTCCCAGTGCTGCAGCCCTAGACAGCCTCCCCTCAGCCCCTGAGGCGGCCAGTGGCATTCCAGGTCCTGGGTCCTGTCTGCAGGGGAGGACGGGCAGGTCGCTCCCAGCCCTGATAAAAACTCCCTGTCCTGAGTCAGGACTCCTGTCCTCACAGGTGCAGGGGAACCGTGGTCCTCACAGCGTGGCCTGTGGGCTGTGGGCTGTTGCGTATCCACCAAGGCATTGCTTGGGCTGCTGAGATGTTGCTGAGAATAATGAGCAGCCTGTGTCTCTGGGCAGGGCTCTGCAGGACATGCAGGTGAGACAGGCTGCCCAGGTAGCCGGCAGGAAAGTAAAATCTCTGCCCCGGCCGTGTGTGGTGGCTGTCACCTGTAGTCCTAGAACTTTGGAAGGCCGAACAGTGGTCATGGGGGAGGCTTGAGCCCAGGAGTTGAGGACCAGCACGCAAAACAACAAGAACCTGTGTCTACGAAAAACACAAAACTTAATGTCGTGTGGTTGTGTGCCCCTGTAGTCCCAGCTACTCGGGAGGCTGAGGCAAGGGGACCGGTTGTGCCCAGAAGTTTGAGGTTGCTGTGAGCTATGATGAAGCTGCTACACTGCAGGCTGAGCAGTAGATGAGATGCATACTACAAAACAAAACAATAAAAAACAAAGCAAAAGTAACATCATGAAAAAAGAAAAAGAATAATGAGCCCAATAGAAAAAGCATCAAGGACCACACGGGGTACAAAGATACATAACTTACCCCTGAGCAAGAGAAAAATTCAAAATTCACTTGCAATGAAAGAGATGCTAACAAAGGCAACAAGAGGCTATAATTTCCTACCTTGCAAACTACCAAAAGTTGGATGAAAATGTTGGGTGGGACCTGATGTTGCTGAGGCCAGGGGACTGGGAAATGAGTGCTCACACATTGTCAGAAAAGCATAAAGTCAGGCAACGTTCTGAAGGGCAATTGGGCAGCATCGACTCAATTTCTAAATGCAGATAGCCATTGATCAAGCCTTTGTTTTAAATTTATATCACTTACATTATTTTCACCTTAAATATGTTGTGTGCACAGGCACGCCTTGTTCCATCGTGCTTCACAGGTGCTGCACATTTATAACTTCAAGGTTTGAGCATGGAGTGAACCTATCAATGCCATTTCTCCAACAGCACATGTCGCTTCTTATCTCTGCGTCACACTGTGGTGATTCCTGCAATATTGAAGGTATCTATCTACATTATTAGTCTGTTTGTTATTTGGATCTGTGATCAGTGATGTCTGATGTCGCTATTGCACTATTTGGGCCCCACAAACTACAGCCACAGCAGACAGAAAATGTAATTGGCAAACGCTGTGTGTGTTCTCATGCTCCACAGATCTGCTGTTCCCCCTCTGTCTCCCTGTCCTTGGGCCTCACTATTCCCTGAGTCGCAACACTATTGAAATTACGCCAATTAACCACCCTCAATTAGAGATTGGGGATGATGGCGGACTAGAGAAACCGCCAGCCAGAGTGGCTCTGCAAGTAAGATTGATTTTACAAGAAAGTGAAGAAAGAAGCAGGCAGACAGACACAGATCGCATGAGGGAGGGAAGGAAGGTGCCTGAAACCGCAGGAGGCTCCACGGGAAGACGTTGCGGGCCACAAGTGGAAGGAGAAAGGCGTCTGCAGGGTCTAACACCAAGAGGCGTGGAGACCAGCGACAAGGGTAGGTGAAGTAGTGACATTTCCCCTCCCTTGCGTGTCGGACTGCTGGTGGGCTCCTGAGCGGTTGGAGAGACCTGCCGACAGCAGCCCAGAGACGGCCGGCGCCCGGGAGCCGTGAGCCTCTTGAGGACGGGACACCAGGCTCCCAGCTCCCCGGGCACCTCCCTGCCTGCAGACTCGGGCCCATGGTCAGGCGCCATATAGCTCCATTCTCCCCTGCCCTCCCCTCCCCGGGGCTGTGGAGAGAGACTATTTAGCCACCATCTGGAGGCATCCATGGGGAACAGGACCTTTCCTTTTGGGGCTCTGTGACAAACTGAGGGGCACTTGGACTGTGAGCTCCCTACCTGCCAGCCCTCCCAGGTGCCGCCTGCCTGGTGACTCCAGCAGAGTGGGGCAAATCCTGAGGCAGAGAGACCCTGATCCAGCTTGGGCACCCTGTGGGGAACTTGAGACTAGCACTCCTCTCCCTGGCAGGGTCAGGGATTGATCTCTGGGGCCCAGGGGACAGGGGACAGGGGACAGGCCTGCAGGCCATATCCCGTTCACCCAGCTCTTGATTGCATTGCTGGGGGATAAAGAAGGGATATCTGGGAAGCAGCCTACTGAGGCGTGTGTGCCTTCAGGGACAGGTCAGCGTGCTTCAGGTGCAACCCTGCTCCCAAAGCAGGGCCGTGCACACAGCTCAGGCTGCGATTTGGGGCAGGGAACCTCCTGGCTGGCATGACAGGCAGGGGAGATCCATTGGCTTGATGACCTGCCTGATGGGAGGGGCCCAGGAGAAACCACAGAACAGGGGAGGGTGGAAAGGAGCCAGGCCAGCTCCAGACTGCAGCTCTCAGCCCCACCCCCACACACAGACTTTTCAGCTGAGTTGGGTCATTTCAGCCCCTCCCTGGCAGCTTTGCACAGAAGCAGAGAACAGACCTTTGATCCCAGCCTACAGCATTTGTGGAGCCTGAGGTCAGGCTCACCCAACCCAGCTCCGCCCAGCCTCACTCCCCTACCTGCCCCACTGAGGTGCAGAATAAGGACACACCTGGACATCCCAGGCCCAGCCCACCAGCTGAGGCAGCACAGTGCCTCTCCAGAGGAACAAGAAATTGAAATATTAAAGAAAAATCAAACAGAACTTCTCAAAATGAACAATTTATTGAGGGAATCACAGAACAGAGTGGAAAGCCTCAAAACGAGGGCAGATCAAACGCAGGAAGAATCTGAGGGCTGGAAAAGAAACTTTTGAACCAAACAAGTCTCTGAACTGAACACTTGGCCCCGAAGCGGCCTGGCGCCGACTGCCAGGAGCACGGGGTGCGGGCCGCGCCGGCTACTGCTGCTCCGGGCCGTCCGGGGTGGCTCTGACGAGAGCCTTTGGGGGCCGCTGCTCCGGCGGGGCGGGGGCGGCGTACTTGCTGCGCGTGTATCTGAGCACGGCCTTGTTGCCCGCGGACACGGCGAACTTGCCCATCTCCCCGGGCAGCGTGAGGCGCACGGCCGTCTGCACCTCTCTGGCGGTGATGGTCGAGCGCTCGGTGTAGCGCGCCAGCCGGCCGGCCTCCTCGGCGATGCGCTCGAAGATGTCGTGGACGAACGAATCCATCACCCTCACGGCCGCAGGGGACAGGCGGAGGTCGTCGTGCACCAGCTTCAGGACCCTGGGGAAGTAGGTGGCGAAGCTGTCGCGGTCACGGCTGGAGCGGCGGCTGCGACGCCTCGGCTGCTTCTGCTTCTGGGTCGTCGTGGCCGATTCGGCCTCTTCAGGTGCCTGGGCCGATTCAGCCTCTTCAGGTGCCTGGGCCGATTCGGCCTCTTCAGGTGCCTGGGCGCCGGGGCAGGCCTCAGAGGACAGCTCGGACGAGGGCTCGGCCATGGCGGAGACAGCAGTCGGGGCTCTGGAGAAGCGAAGATGGAGGCTTGGGGCCGTTGGGGACCCGTTTTCCCGCGCTGGGCTTCCCAACGTCACGGGCCACGTGGCCATTGACTGGATGGAATGTCACGAGGTGAGCCTATCAGAGAGCCTGGCTGTCCTGAAGGTGATTGGATGGTGCTCCTGTGGCTGGGTGTGCCATGCACCTGTCACTGCGGGCTCCTGCCGTCCTAGGAGCGTCCTGTTGCCTGACTCAGGGAAAGTCACCAAGATGACCCACACAGCAAGAGGTCATCCGACCATATCAGCTGATTGATGCCACACCATGAGCTTTTGAGAGACATCACAGTAATCTCCAAAACTGTAGTGATTTCAGTGTTGGTTCCTTAAGAGTCTGCCCTCTGGAACCCAAGTCCATCATAACAGAGAAGTCAACTATGGCCATGCTCGGGACATTCCTCAGAATCTATTGTTATTCCTGGTTAAGTCACCCTGACTTGAACAAGAACTCAAGGACGTGGCCTGCAGAAGACCCCTGGAAGGAAAGGGAACTGGCTGCCCCACTCCTGCCTCCAGTTACAATCACCCCTCACTGAATCTAGAAGATGAGAAATGGCAAAATCACAGTCTATACCCAGAGAACACAAACAAAAATTGCTCCATTTCAGCAGTAGAAGTAGAAGGCTGCAAGCCCTTCATTGGCTGAGCCCGTGACAACCGGGGCAGGAGCTGCTCTCATGAGATGTTTTCATCATCCATGTGATGCAGATTGACAGTATTCAGTTCTGTCTGGTTTCTCTCCTTCAACGTAGCAATAAGCATTATTGCAACTGTTTTAGACACTAACCCTACTCACCATCAAATTGGTATTAACTGCGGGACACTTAGGTGCACATATAGTAGTAACATTCATCATGCAGATGGTGGGGGAGGGTGGGGAGGGGAGGAGGATGAGTATATTCACACCTAATGGATGCGGTGCGCACCGTCTGGGGGATGGACACGCTTGAAGCTCTGACTCAGGTGGGCAAAGGCAATAAAAGTAACATGAACATTTGTATCCCCGGAATATGGTGAAGTAAGAAATAACTTAAACACCCTAAAGTAGCCTCCTAGTGTTGCAGCAACAGGGAGAGTCACACACCTCTCTGGTCAAATCGAAAGCAGGAAGTGGTCAAGCTTAGCGCGGGAGGGAGGTTGAAAGCTGAGATGAGCTGAAAGCTACACCTCTGGCCCCAACAGTTAGCCAAGTTCTGAATGCAAAGCAACAGTTTTCTATGGAAATTGAAAGTGCTTCTGCAGTGCAGACACGAATACGGAAGAGAAACGGCCTTATTGCTGAGATGGAGAAAGCTTGAGTGGTCTGGACAGACGATCAAAGCAGCTACGACATTGGCTGAAGACAAAGCCTGATCCAGAGCGATGTCCTAACTCTCTTCCACTTTTTGACAGCCGAGGGAGGTGAGGAAGCTGCAGAGGAAAAGCTGGAGGCGAGCAGAGCTTGAGTCCTGCGGTTTAAGGAAAGAAGCCGTCTCCAGGACATAAAAGTGCAGGGTGAAGCTGCAAGTGCTGACGCAGAGGCTGCGGCAGGTCATCCGGAAGGTCTTGCTGAGATCCTTGATGGGGGCGGCGTCAGTACCGACAGGGGTTCCGTGTGCACAACGCAGCCTCCTATTGGGATAAGATGCCATCTAGGACTGTGATGTCTAGAGAGGGGAAGTCAGTGCCTGGCTTCAAAGCTTCCCAGGACAGTTTCACTCTCTTGTTAGTGGCCAGTGCAGCTGGAGACCGGAAGTGGGAGCCAATGTTCATTCATCATTCCAAACACACTAGGGCCCTTAAGAACGGCGCTAAATGTACCCTGCCTGTGCTCTAGAAATGGAACACGAAGCCTGGGTGACAGCACATCTGTTTACAGCATGGTTTATTACATATTTGAAGTCCTCTGCTAAGAGCTACTGCTTAGGACAAAAAGATACCTTTAAAAGTATCACTGCTCATTGACAATGCACCTGGTCACCCACGAGCTCTGATGGAGATGCACAAGGAGATTAATGTTGTTTCCATGCCTGCTAACACACATTCCCTCTGCAGCCCTTGCATGAAGGAGTAAATTCATCCTTCAAGTCTTGTTATTCGAGAAATACACTTCATAACGATGCAGATGCCATGCACAGTAATTTCTCTGGTAGGAGAATGTAGGGAAAGAAAATTGGAAACGTTCCATTAAATAGACAGGATTCACCATTCTCGATATCATTAAGAATATTTGTAATTCATGAGAAGAGGTCAAACTACCAACATTAAGAGGAGTTTGGGCCGGGAGTGGTGGCTCACGCCTGTAATCCTAGCACTCTGGGAGGCCGAAACGGGTGGATGGCTCAAGGTTAGGAGTTAGAAACCAGCCTGAGCAAGAGCGATATCCTGTCTCTACTAAAAATGAAAGGAAATTAATTGGCCAACTAAAAATAAATAGAAAAAATTAGCCGGGCATGGTGGCACATGCCTGTAGTCCCAGCTACTTGTGAGGCTGAGGCAGCAGGATTGCTTGAGCCCAGGAGTTTGAGGTTGCTGTGAGCTAGGCTGATGCCCCAGCACTCTGGCCAGAGTGACAGTGAGACTCTGTCTCAAAAGAAAAATAAATAAATAATAAGAGGAGTTTGGAACAAGTTGATTCTAACCCTGATGGATGCCTTGGAGGTTCCAGGCTTCAGTGGAGGAAGTCACCGCAGATGTGGTGGAAACAGCAGAACAGGAATTAGAAGTGGAGCCTGAAGATGTGACTGAACTGCTGCGATCTCAGGATTGAACCAGAGCAGATGAGGACTTGCTCCTTATGGAGGAGCAACAAAGTGGATCTTGAGATGGAACCTACTCCTAGTGACGATGCGGTGGACACTGCTGAGCTGACACGGAGGATTCAGGATATGACATAAACCTAGTTGATAAAGCAGTGGCAGGTTGGAGAAGACTGAGTCCAATTTTGCTACTGTGGGGTAAATGCTATCGAACAGCATCACATGCTACAGAGAAATGTGTCATGAAAGGAAGAGTCCATCAGTGTGGCAATCTTCATTGTTGTGTTATTTTAAGTAATTGCATCAGCCAACCCGGCCTTCCACATCCGCCACCCTGCTCAGTCTGAGGCCATCAGCAGGGAGGCCGGCCCCTCCACCTGCAAAAAGATGGCAAAAGGCTCACTGAAGGCTCAGGTGATCATTAGCGTGTTTTAGCAATAAAGCATCTTTTGTATACAGTTACGGGGCACAAGTGTAATTTTGTTCGATGGACATATTCCATGCACAGTGATGAAGTCAGCCTGGTAGTGTTGCCATCACCTGAATGACGTACATTGCCCTGGTCTGGTCATTTCTCAGCATCCTCCCTGTCCCCCTGGCACCCTTCCAAACCTCCACTGTCTTTCAGTGCACACCCCGACTTGTAAGTGAGAACTTTCCCTGTCTGTCTTTCTGTGTCTGGGTTGCTTCACCCAAGAGAATGTCCTCCACTTCCATCCACAGTGGAAAAGACACTATTTCTAACGTTTCCATGGCTGAACAGTATCTATGTGCATATGTTCCACATTTTCTTTATCCAGTCATAGGTACTAGACACTTAGGTTGATCCCATATCTTTGCTACTGTGAATAACGCTGCCATGAATGTACAAGAGCAGATATCTTTGTGATATAATCTCCCTTCCTTTGGGTAGATATCAGGTGGTCAGATTGCTGGGTTGAATAGTTCTATTTTTGTTTGCATAGTGTATTTTTGACTTAGCTATGTACAGTTTGTGAACATAAGGCTATTGCACACTTCATGGGCCACAGTTTACTGTAAACATAACCTTTACATACACTAGGAAACCCAAAAACTTGTGCGACTCTCCTTATCGCAATATTTGCTTACTCTTGGTTTTCTGGAGCCAAACCACAATACCTCTGAGGTGTCCCATGAGATATATGCACACACACACACACACACACACACACACACACACACACACACACACACATATATATAGTCACATATATATGATGCTTATTGCAATGTATTTTATCATATTCAGGAAAAAAATATAAACCATTTAAGACTTTAGAACAAACTACCAGATATTGTTAGAAATAAGGAAACTTGATTATAGGCAAACAAAGGAGGAGTCAAGTGTCGGAACCAAGTCCAAAGGTAGCACCCAAGTTGCAGGAGAGCTGACTTTACACTGAGAGAACTACTGCACCCTGATCATTATATTTCTCCTTCCTCGGAACGCATAAATTAGAGTCAGTAGTAAACTGAAATTATGGGTATTTAATTCCATTCTCTGTACTTTTTTGTATTTTCAAAATTCTCCATGAGGAGTGTGAGTTAATCTTTAAAATAAAAGTTATAAATAACATTTTCCTCAGTATGTAAGCAGCACACTTGGATTTCATCAATGACTTTACCTTCATAAAGCATTCTTCCATTTATCCACAAGGTGGCAGCATAAGTACATCAAATAGCAGAAATCACTTTCAGACTGCAGTGTTTGCTCTCAAATTGAACACTGCTGCTGTTAATTACTCATTGTATTTTGACATGTTACTTGCGCAAAATATTAGATTGTTTTCTGATGGAAGTGACTATATAGTCTTTGTAAAATTGGTGTACAGTATAGGAGAAAAACTCTAATAACCTCTCCTGGCACTAATCAGGCATATTTAACGATCTAACCCAAATGTGTCCACACACCCCATACGATTGTTTTCTGACCTCTCCTTTCACATCAAATGCATCTTCAGCCTTTTCCCTGTATCTCCACATTCTTTGATATGCTGATTTTTAGAAGGAGCACTGTGTTCCATCCTGTGGATTCACTGTGACTTCTCTAACTGATTGAAAAGAGTCATTTAGGCTGTTGTAACTATGTTTAAACTATAGAAGATTTCCTATATACAGAGAAAAATACCCTAATGCCCCAATTATACACTAATCAAATTTCATATACGCTAATTATCACCTTCTTTGATTCATATATTTTTAAAAAATAACAGTTTACAGATAGATTTCGAGGGTATCTCCATCCAATTAATGCCTATCCTTCTATCCTCAAAGTAACCCCTAAGGTGGTGTTTATCCTTCTGATCCTTGCTCTCACACCTTAACTTGAAGCATATGTTCCATAAACAGCATAGCATTGTCCTGAGTTTCAAAATAATTGTCGCATAAATGTACATCTATTATTCATTCACCATTATGATTTCAAGATTTACCCATGTTGGCATAGTGCTGGAATACACATCCCAGTGCAAGGATGAGACAGTGATTTCTTTCCTTTGGGTAGATATCCAGTAGTGGGATTTGTCACTGGATGCAGTTGTATTTTTAGTTTGCAATAACATATTTCTCATTATGCTCTGGGCATTTTAGACATAATGCTATTTTACACCATATAGGGTACAGTTTAGTGTAGTCACACTTTTATGTGCACTGGACACCAAAAGTAAATTGTGTGACTCCGGTAGTGCAATATTTGCTTTATTTGAGTGGTCTGCAACCAAGCCCACAATATGTCTGGTGTATGGCTGTATATAGATACATACAAATATATATATATAAATACAAATATATGTATATGATATTTATTGGAATGTATTTTGTTATAATAAGAAAAATAAAAGAACTTAATGCAACCAAGACTTTGAACAATCTACTAGATATTTTTACAAATAAGGAAACTTGATTATAGGTAAACAAAGGAGGAGTCAAGTGTCAGAACCAAGTCCAAAGTTAGCACCCAAGTTGCAGAAAAGCTGACTTTATAGTGTGAGAATTACTGCACCCCGATCAGTGTATCTGTCCTGCCTAGAACGCATAAATTTGAGTCCGTTTAAAGTGAAATTATGGATAAGTTTTTCCTTTCTCTCTGCTTTTTTGGATTTTTGAAATTTTGCATGATGAGTGTGAGTTAATCTTTAAAATGAAAGTTATACATAATATTTTCCTCAATATGTAAGCAGCACACTTGGATCTTATCAATTAGTTGACCTTCATGAAGCATTCTTCCATTTATCCACCAGGTGGCAGCATAAGCACATTAAATAGCAGAAAACAGTTTCAGAGTGCAGTTTTTGGTCTCAAATTGGCCACTTCTGTTGTTAATTAGTGTATTTTGACATGCTACTTGCACAAAATATTCATTAGATTGTTTTCTGATGAAAGTTATTATATAGTCGTTGTAAAATTGGTGTACAGTATAGGAGAAAAACTCTAATAACCTCTCCTGGCACTAATCAGGCATATTTAACAATCTAACACAAAAGTGTCCGCACACTGCATACGTGTTTTCTGACCTCTCCTTTCACATCAAATGTATCTTGAGCCTCTTCCCTGTATCCGCACATTCTTTGATATGGTGATTTTTAGAAGGAGCAGTGTGTTCCATCCTCTGGATTCACTGTGACTTCTCTAACTGATTGATGAGTCATTTAGGCTCTTGTAACTATCTTTAAATTATAGATGATTCTTTCTATATAGAGAAAATACTACAGTGCCCAAATTATACACTAGTCAAATTTGATGCGTGCTAATTTTCACCTTCTTTGCTTTATATATATATTTTTAAAATAACAGTATATGGATAGACTTCAAGGGTCTCTCCATCCAACTAATTCCTATCCTTCCATCCTAAAAGTAACCCCTAATCTCAAGTTGGTGTTTATCATTCCGATCCTTGCTCTCACACCTTAACTTGAAAAGTATGTTCCAGGAACAACATAGCATTCTTCTGAGTGTCAAAATAATGGTGGTACAAATGTACATCTATTTTTCACTTATCATTATTATTTCAAGGTTTACCCATGCTGGTGCAGTGCTGGAATACACATCCCAGTGCAGGTATGATACAGTGATTTCTTTCCTTGGGTAGATATCCAGTAGTGGGATTTCTCACTGGATGGCTTTTGTAGTTTTAGTTTGCAATAAGATAGTTCTCATTAATGTATAGGCATTTTTGTAGACATACTGCTGTTTCACACTGTGTAGGGGACACTTTAGTGTTGGCAAAAGTTTTATGTGCACTGGACACCAAAAGAAATTATGGGACTCCGGTAGTGAAATAATTGCTTTATTAGAGTGGTCTGCAACCAAGCCCACAACATGTCTGAGGTATGTCTGTATATAGATACACACACACACATATATATAAATACAAATATATATATAATATTCATTGGAATGTATTTTGTTATAGTAAGAAGATAAAGAACTTAATGAAATCAAGACATTGAAGAATCTACTAGATATTTTCACCAATAAAGAAACTTGATTATAGGTAAATAAAGGAGGAATCAAGGGTCAGAATCAAGTCCAAAGTTAGCACTCATGTTGCAGAAAAGCCGACTTTATACTGAGAGAACTACTGTACCCTGATCATTATATTTCTCCTGTGTAGGAATGCATTAATTTGAGTCAATAGTAAACTGAAATTATGGGAAATTATTTCCTTTCTATGTAATTTTTTTGATTCTTGAAATTTTCTATAATGAGTGTGAGTTACTCTTTAAAATAAAAGGTATAAATAATATTTTTTTCAGCATATAACCAGCACACATGGATTTTACCCATTACTGTTCTTTCACAAAGCATTCTTGCATTTGTCCACCGGGAGGCAGCATAAACACATCAAATAGCAGAGAACAGTTTCAGAGTGCAGTTTTTCCTCAAATTGGCCACTTCTGCTGTTAACTACTCAGTGTATTCTGGCATGTCACTTGCACAAAATATTCGTTAGATTGTTTAGTTTTTTGACGAAAATGACTATATAGTCGTTGCAAAATTGGTATACCCTATAGGAGAAACACACAGGTCACCTCAGGTGGCACTCCTCAGGTATAGAGAAGGATAACAATCTGACAAAACCTCACCAATACGATTGTTTTCTGACCTCTCCTTTCACATCAAATGTATCTTGAGCCTCTTCCCTGTATCCCCACATTCTTTGATATGGTGATTTTTAGAAGAGGCACTGCGTTCCACCCTGTGGATTCACTGTGACTTCTCTACCTGATTGAAATGAGTCATTTAAGCTGTCATTACTGTCTTTAAACTAGAAAACATTCTCCACATACACAATATTCTGAGAAACATATTACAGTCACCTAATTAATCACTACTCAATTTGGATACGTGCTGTTTGCCATCTTTGCTTCAAAGGTTTTTAATAGATAAAAGTTTATAGGTACAGCTGAAGGTTCCCTCTGACCAGGTAATTCCTATCCTTCCATCCTAAGAATAACCTCCAATCTCAATGGGTGTTTACCCCTGCTATCCTTCACCTCAGACCTTAACTATGAAAGTATGTTCCATAGACAACATAGCATCGTTCTGAGGTTTAAAATAATCATTCACAAATGTACATCTATTGTCACTATTATGATTCAATATCTGGCAATGTTGATATAGACCTAGCTAATGCTAACTGCTGGAGTATATAATTTGTGAACATGATGTAATTCATCACAAGACATTGCCCTATGGACAATCCCTTAGATTGCTTCCAATCCCTGGGAATGGCGCCTGTGCGGGCGCAGGTGCGCACGAGTTCCTCCAGGGGGCGCGCCGGGACAGGAATGGGCAGCAGCGAGCTGTGGCGTGCGGGCTCCAAAGCTGGAGCCTCCTCAGTCCAGCAGATGCTGCCACGTTGCACTCTCCAGTCACCGCGATTGACGACTCCGCCAGCAGGGACCCAGAGGCCCTTTGCTCCCGCCCTGGCGGCTGCCGTGTGCTGGGAGACGGGGCCTCCGCGTCCTCCAGGTGGAGGCCCTGCTCGTGCGCATGGGCCACAAGGTTTGCTGCGCGGGCTCCTCTCCAGAGCCTTGGCTGCTCCGTCCGTCGGGCTGCTCCTCTTTTGCGGGCTGCTGCGTGAGATGCGTTCTCTGTCCCTGATCCAGAGCGGGACGCCCGCGGCGTGCCACACCCGGCCATGTGGGGAGAGGTCAGTAAAGGGGTGGCCGTGGCCTCCCTCCCTGCGGGTTCCATCCACAGTGGAAAAGACACTATTTCTAACGTTTTCGTGGCTGAACAGTATCCATGCGCATATGTACCACATTTTCTTTATGCAGTCATAGGTACTAGACACTTAGGTTGATCCCATATCTTTGCTACTGTGAATAACGCTGCCATGAAGGTACAACTGCAGATATCTTTGTGATATAATCTCCCTTCCTTTGGTGGATATCAGGTGGTCGGATTGCTGGGTTGAATAGTTCTATTTTTCGTTTGCATAGTGTATTTTTGACTTGGCTATGTACAGTTTGTGGACATAAGGCTATTGCACACTTCATGGGCCACAGTTTACTGTAAACATAACCTTTACATACACTAGGAAACCCAAAAACTTGTGTGACTCTCTTTATCACAATATTTGCTTACTTTTGGTTTTCTGGAGCCAAACCACAATACCTCTGAGGTATGCCATGAGATATATGCACACCCCCCCCCCACACACACATACATATATATATATATATAGACACATATATATGATGCTTATTGCAATGTATTTTTTCATATTCAGGAAAAAATATAAACCATTTAAGAGTTTAGAACAAACTACCAGATATTGATAGAAATAAAGAAAGTTGATTATAGGTAAATAAAGGAGGAGTCAAATGTCAGAACCAAGTCCAAAGTTAACACGCAAGTTGCAGGAAAGCTGACTTTATACTGAGAGAATTCCTGCACCCTGAGCAGTATATTTCTCCTGCCTCGGAACACATAAATTTGAGTCAGTAGTAAAGTGAAATTATGGGTAATTTTTTTCTTTCTCTGTACTTTTCTGGATTTTCGAAGTTCTCTATGATGAGTGTGAGTGAATCTTTAAAATAAAAGTTATAAATAATATTTTCCTCAATACGTAGGTAGCACACTTGGATCTTATCAATGACTGTACCTTCATAAAGCATTCTTCCATGTATCCACCAGGAGGCAGCATAAGTATATCAAATAACAGAAAACAGTTTCAGACTGCAGTTTTTGGTCTCAAACTGACACTGCTGCTGTTGATTACTCAGTGTATTTTGACATGTTACTTGCACAAAATATTCATTAGATTGTTTTCTGACGACATGACTATATAATCGCTGCAAGATTGCTGTACAGTATAGGAGAAAAATTCTAATAAACTGTCCTGGCACTAATCAGGCATATTTAACAATCTAACACAAAAGTGTCCGCACACTGCATACGATTGTTTTCTGACTTCTCCTTTCACATCAAATGTATCTTGAGTCTCTTCCCTGTATCCGCACATTCTTCGATTTGGTGATTTTTAGAAGGAGCACTGTGTTCCATCCTGTGGATTCACTGTGACTTCTCTAACTGATCGAATTGAGTCATGTAGGCTGTTGTAACTATATTTAAATTACAGAAAATTCCCTATATACAGAGAAAAATACTACAGTGCCCTAATTATACACTATTCAAATGTGATATACACTAACATTCACCTTCTTTGCTTTATATAGTTTTTAAAAATAACAGTTTACAGATAGATTTCAAGAGTCTCTTCATCCATTTAATGCCTAGCCTACAAGTAATCCCTAATCTCAAGGTGGTGTTTATCCTTCCGATCCTTGCTCTCACAGCCTAACTTGAAACATATGTTCCATAAACAACATATCAGTCTCCTGAGTTTTACAATAATGATTGTACAAATATACATCTATTATTCACTTACCATTATGATTTCCAGATGTCCCCATGTTGGTATAGTGCCGTAATACACATCCAAGTGCAGGTATGATACAGTGATTTCTTTCCTTTGGGTACATATCCAGTAGTGAGATTTCTCACTGGATGCCAGTTGTTTCTTTAGTTTTCAATAAGATATTTCTCCTTAAGGTATGCGCATTGTTTTAGACATCCTGCTATTTCACACCATATAGGGGACACTTCAGTGTAGGCACAAGTTTTACATAGACTGAACACCACAAGAAATTGTGTGACTCCGGTAGTGCAATCTTTGCTTTATTTGAGTGGTCTGCAACCAAGCCCACAACATGTCTGAGGTCTGCCTGTATATAGACACATACACACACACATATATATATAAAAATACAAAAATATATATATGATATTCATTGGAATGTATTTTATTATATTAACAAAAAAAAGACCTTACTGCAACCAAGACTTTGAACAATATACTAGATTTTTTTTTACAAATATGGAAACTTGATTATAGGTAAACAAAAGAGGAGTCAAGTGTCAGAACCAAGTCCAAAGTTCGCACCCAAGTTGCAGAAAAGCTGACTTAATACTGAGAGAATTACTGTACCCTGAGCAGTATATTTCTCCTGCCTTGGAACACATAAATTTGAGTCAATAGTAAAGTGAAACTATAAGTAATTTTGTCCTTTCTCTGTACTCTTTTGGATTTTCAAAATTTTCCATAATGAGTGTGAGTTAATCTTTAAAATAAAAGTTATAAATAATATTTTCCTCAATTTGGTAGATAAATAGAACAATGCTTTATGAAGGTACAGTAATGGATAAGACCCAAGTAAGCACCACACTTTGTCTTATCCATTACTGTACCTTCATAAAGCATTGTTCTATTTATCCACCAGGTGGCATCATAAGTACATAAAATAGCATAAAACACTTTCAGAGTGCAGTTTTTGGTCTCAAATTGGCCGCTGCTGTTAATTACTCAGTGTATTTTGACATGTTACTTGCGCAAAATATTTATTAGATTGTTTTCTGATGAAAGTGACTATATAGTCTTTGTAAAATTGGTGTACAGTAGAGGAGAAAACTCTAATTATCTCTGCTGGCGCTAACCAGGCATATTTAACGATTAAACAGAAATGTGTCCACACACCCCATACGATTGTTTTCTGACCTCTCCTTTCACATCAAATGCATCTTCAGCCTCCTCTCCTTATCTCCACATTCTTTGATATGGTGATTTTTAGAAGCAACACTGTGTTCCATCCTGTGGATTCACTATGACTTCTCTAACTGATCGAAATGAGTCATTTAGGCTGTTGTAACTATCTTTAAAGTATAGATGATTCCCTCTATACAGAGAAAATACTACAGTGCCTGAATTATACACTAGTCAAATTTGATGCACGCTAATTTTCACCTCCTTTGCTTTATATATTTTTAAAAAATAACAGTATACAGATAGACTTCAAGGGTCTCTCCATCTA
This sequence comes from Microcebus murinus, assembly GCF_040939455.1. NCBI lineage: Eukaryota > Metazoa > Chordata > Mammalia > Primates > Cheirogaleidae > Microcebus > Microcebus murinus. Next base: position 86,380,418 of record NC_134136.1, read on the forward strand.
AATAATGCCTATCCTTCCATCCTAAAAGTAACCCCTAATCTCAGGTCGGTGTTTATCCTCCCGATCCTTGCTCTCACACTTTAACTTGAAAAGTATGTTCCAGGAACAACATAGCATTCTTCAGAGTTTCAAAATAATGGTGGTACAAATGTACATGTATTATTCACTTACCATTATTATTTCAAGGTTTACCCATGCTGGTATACTGCTAGAATACACATCCCAGTGCAGGTATGATACAGTGATTTCTTTCCTTGGCTAGATATCCAGTAGTGGGATTTCTCGTTGGATGGCTGTTGCATTTTTAGCTTGCAATAAGATAGTTCTCATTAAGGTATAGGCATTTTTTGAGACATACTGCTATTTCACACTGTATAGGGGACACTTTAGTGTTGGCACAAGTTTTATGTGCACTGGACACCAAAAGAAATTGTGTGACTCCAGTAGTGCAATCTTTGCTTTATTTGAGTGGTCTGCAACCAAGCCCACAACATGTCTGAGGTCTGCCTGTATATAGATACACACACACACACATATCTATAAATACAAACATATATATGATATTCATTGGAATGTATTCTGTTATACTAAGAAAAATAAAGAACTTAATACAACCAAGACTTTGAACTATATAGTAGACATTGTTAGAAATAAAGAAATTGATTATAGGTAAACAAAGGAGGAGTCAAGTGTCAGAACCAGTCCAAAGTTAGCACGCAAGTTGCAGAAAAGCTGACTTTATACTGAGAGAATTGCTGTACCCTGATCATTATATCTTTCCCGCCTAGGAACACATGAATTTGAGTCAGTAGTAAAGTGAAACTATGAGTAATTTTGTCCTTTCTCTGTACTTTTTTGAATTTTTGAAATTTTCCATAATGAGTGTGAGTTAATCTTTAAAGTAAAAGTTATAAATAATATTTTCCTCAATATGTAAGCAGCACACTTGGATCTTATCAATGACTGTACCTTCATAAAGCATTCTTCCATGTATCCACCAGGTGGCAGAATAAGTACATCAAATAGGAGAAAACAGTTTCAGAGTGCAGTTTTTGCTCTCAAATTGAACACTGCTGCTCTTAATTACTCATTGCATTATGACATGTTACTTGTGCAAAATATTCATTAGATTGTTTTCTGACCAAAGTGACTATATAGTCTTTGTAGAATTGGTGTACAGTAGAGGAGAAAACTCTAATAACCTCTGCTGGCACTAACCAGGCATATTTAACGATCTAACCGAAATGTGTCTGCACACCCCATACGATTGTTTTCTGACCTCTCCTTTCACATCAAATGTATCTCCTGCCTTTTCCCTGTATCCCCACATTCTTCTATTTTTAGAAGAAGCACTGTGTTCCATCCTGTGGATTCACTGTGACTTGTCTAACTGATCGAAATGAGTCATCTAGGCTGTTGTAACTATCTTTAAACCATAGAAGATTCCCTCTATACAGAGAAAAATTCTACAGTGTCCTAATTATACACTATTCAAATTTGATATACACTAACATTTACTTTCTTTGCATCATATATTTTTTAGAAATAACAGTTTACAGATAGATTTCAAGAGTCTCTCCATCCAATTAATGCCTATCCTACAAGTAATCCCTAATCTCAAGGTGGTGTTTATCCTTCCGATCCTTGCTCTCACAGCCTAACTTCAAACATATGTTCCATATACAACATATCAGTCTCCTGAGTTTTACAATAATGATTGAATAAATATACATCTATTATTCACTTACCATTATGATTTCCAGATTTCCCCATGTTGGTATAGTGCCGTAATACACATCCAAGTGCAGGTATGATACAGTGATTTCTTTCCTTTGGGTAAGATGTCCAGTAGTGCGATTTCTCACCGGATGGCAGTTGTATATTTAGGTTTCAATAAGACATTTCTCCTTAAGGTATGCGCATTGTTTTAGACATACTGCTGTTTCACAGCATATAGGGTACACTTCAGTGTAGGCACAACTTTTAGGTGGATTGAATACCAACAGAAATTGTGTGACTCTGGTAGTGTAATCTTTGCTTTATTTGAGTGGTCTGCAACCAAGCCCACAACATGTGTGAGGTATGCCTGTATATAGATACATACATATATATATATATATATACACACACACATGCATAAATATATACACACATATATATATAGATACAAAGATATATATGATATTCATTGAATGTAGTTTATTATATTAACAAAAAAAAAGAACTTAATGCATCCAAGACTTTGAACAATATACTAGATATTTTTACAAATATAGAAACTTGATTATAGGTAAACAAAGGAGGAGTCAAGTGTCAGAACCAAGTCAAAATTAGCACCCAAGTTGCAGAAAAGCTGACTTTATACTGAGAGAATTCCTGCACCCTGAGCAGTATATTTCTCCTGCCTCGGAACACATAAATTTGAGTCAGTAGTAAAGTGAAATTATGGGTAATTTTGTCCTTTCTCTGTACTTTTCTAGATTTTCAAAATTTTCTATGATGAGTGTGAGTTTATCTTTAAAATAAAAGTTATAAATAATATTTTCCTCAATATGTAAACAGCACAGTTGGATCTTATCAATGACTGTACCTTCATAAAGCATTCTTCCATTCATCCACCAGGTGGCATCATAAGTACATTAAATAGCAGAAAACAGTTTCAGAGTGCAGTTTTTGGTCTCAAATTTGCTGCTGCTGTTAATTACTCAGTGTATTTTGACATGTTACTTGCGCAAAATGTTCATTAGATTGTTTTCTGACAAAGGTGACTATATAGTCTTTGTAAAATTGGTGTACAGTATAGGGGAAAAATTCTAATAACCTCGCCTGGCACTAATCAGGCATGATTAACGATCTAACATAAATGTGTCTGCACACCCATACGATTGTTTTCTGACCTCTCCTTTCACATCAAATGTATCTTCAGCCTTTTCCCTGCATCCCCACATTCTTTGATATGGTGATTTTTAGAAGGAGCACTGTGTTCCATCCTGTGGATTCACTGTGACTTCTCTAACTGATCGAAATTGGTCATTTAGGCTCTTGTAACTATCTTTAAACTATAGAAGATTCCCTGTATACAGAGAAAAATACCTTAATGCCCCGATTATGCACTATTCAAATTTCACATACGCTAATTATCACCTTCTTTGATTCAAATATTTTTTTTAAATAACAGTTTACAGATAGAATTCAAGGGTCTCTCCATACAACTAATGCCTATCCTTCCATCCTAAAAGTAACCCCTAATCTCAAGTTGGTGTTTATCCTTCCGATCCTTGCTCTCATACCTTAACTTGAAGTGTATGTTCCATAAACAACATAGCATTGTCCTGAGTTTCAAAACAACGGTTGTATAAATGTACATCTATTATTCACTTACCATTATGATTTCCAGATTTACCCATGCTGGTACAGTGCTGGAATACACATCCAAGTGCAGGTATGATACAGTGATTTCTTTCCTTTGGGTAGATATCCAGTAGTGGGTTTTCTCACTAGATGGCTGTTGCATTTTTAGTTTGCAATAAGATACTTCTCGTTAAGCTATGGGCATTTTTTGGACATAATGCTATTTTACACCATATAGGGTACACTTTAGTGTAGGCACAACTTTTATGTGCACTGGACACCAAAAGTAAATTGTGTGACTCCGGTAGTGCAATATTTGCTTTATTTCAGTGGTCTGCAACCAAGCCCACAATATTTCTGACATATGCCTGTATATAGATACATACATATGTATATATAAATACAAATATATATATGATATTTATTGAATGTATTTTGTTATAGTAAAAAGAATGAACTGAATGCAAGCAAGACTTTGAAAAATATACTAGATATTTTTACAAATGAAACTAGATTATAGGTAAACAAAGGAGAAGTCAAGTGTCAGAACCAAGTCCAAAGTTAGCACCCAGTTGTAGAAAAGCTGACTTTATACTGAGAGAATTCCTGTACCCTGATCATTATATTTCTACTGATTAGGAATGCATACATTTGAGTCAGTTTACAGTGAAATTATGAGTAATTTTTTCCTTTATTTGTACTTTTTTGGATTCTTGAAATTTTCTATGATGAGTGTGAGTTAATCTTTAAAATAAAAGTTACAAATAATGTTTTTTTCAGTATGTAACCAGCACACATGGATTTTACCCATTACTGTTCTTTCATAAAGCATTCTTTCATTTGTCCACCAGATGGCAGCATAAACACATCAAATAGCAGAAAACAGTTTCAGAGTGCAGTTTTTGGTCTCAAATCGGCCATTTCTACTGTTAATTACTCAGTGTATTTTGACATGTTGCTTGCACAAAATATTCATTAGATTGTTTACTTTTCTGACGAAAGTGACTATATAGACCTTGCAAAATTGGTATACACTATAGGAGAAACACACAGGTCACCTCAGGTGGCACTCATCTGAATTTTCTCACTGGATGGCTGTTGTATTTTTAGTTTGCAGTCAGGTATTTCTTGTTAAGCTATGGGCATTTTTTAGACATAATGCTATTTTACACCGTATAGGGTACACTTTAGTGTAGGCACAACTTTTATGTGCACCGGACGCCAAAAGAAAATTGTGTGACTCCAGTAGTGCAATATTTTCTTGCAAAGGATAACAATCTGACAAAACCATGTCCCTCACCAATACGATTGTTTTCTGACCTCTCCTTTCATATCAAATGTATCTTGAGCCTCTTTCCTGTATCCCTACATTCTTTGATGTGGTCATTTTTAGAAGAGTCACTGTGTTCCACACTGTGACTTCTCGAACAGATTGAAATGAGTCGTTAGGCTGTTATCACTGTCTTGAAACTAGAAAACATTCTCCACATACACAATATGCTGAGAAACATAATCCAGTCACCTAATTAATCACTACCAAGTTGGATATGTGCTAACTGTTCGCCCTCTTTGCTTCAGAAGTTTGTAAGAGACAATAGTTTACAGGGACAGCTGAAGGTTCCCTCTAACCAGTTAATTCCTATCCTTCCATCCTAAAAGTAACCTGCAATCTCAATTGGTGTTTACCCCTGCTATCCTTCATCTCAGACCTTAACTATGAAAGTATGTTCCATAGACAACATAGCATCGTTCTGAGGTTTAAAATAATGATTCACAAAGGTACATCTATTACTCACCTACTATTATGATTCAATATCTTCCAATGTTAATATAGACCTGGCTAATTCTAACTGCTCGAGTATATAATTAGTGAATATGATGTAATTCATCACAAGACATTGCCCTATGGACAATCCCTTAGATTGCTTCCAATCCCTGGGAATGGCGCCTGTGCGGGCGCAGGTGCGCATGAGTTCCTCCAGGGGGCGCGCCGGGACAGGAATGGGCAGCAGCGAGCTGTGGCGTGCGGGCTCCAAAGCAGGAGCCTCCTCAGTCCAGCAGATGCTGCCACGTTGCACTCTCCAGTCACCGCGATTGACGACTCCGCCAGCAGGGACCCAGAGGCCCTTTGCTCCCGCCCTGGCGGCTGCCGTGTGCTGGGAGACGGGGCCTCCGCGTCCTCCAGGTGGAGGCCCTGCTCGTGCGCATGGGCCACAAGGTTTGCTGCGCGGGCTCCTCTCCAGAGCTTTGGCTGCTCCGTCCGTCGGGCTGCTAGTCTTTTGCGGGCTGCTGCGTGAGATGCGTTCTCTGTCCCTGATCCAGAGCGGGAAGCCCGTGGCGTGCCACACCCGGCCATGTGGGGAGAGGTCAGTAAAGGGATGGCGGTGGCCTCCCTCCCTGCAGGTTCCCCGTGGCTGAAAATCACGCTGCTGAAATGCCATAAGTCGTCACGTCGCTGCTGGGGTGTGTCGTGTCGTTAGGCCTCTGGTGACCACACGTCGGCCCCGATCAAGGACACACTAGGTTTCCTGTCACCGTTCCTTAAGCAGTACAGTGCAGGGGCTACGCGCATGGCAGCTGCGGTGCATGAGGAACTCTGAGTACCGTGGGGGGATGTAAGGAGGACGCGCCCAGGTTTATGCAGACACTGAGCCGTTTTGTATCAGGGCCTTGAGCACCCATGCATGTAGGCCTGGAGGGGTGTCCTGGGACCCATCCCGCCTGGATAGCGAGGGACGACTGTGTTTCCACAAGCACGGGCACGTTGGGGACAGACAACGTGGGCTGTTGTGTGCCCACGGACAGCAACAGTGGGCAGTGCCCAGCACCTCAGGCCTCAAGTGGCGAGAGAAGTGTTGGGTGACAGTTGTCCCTGTCCTCTCGGCATTGCTGCAGGGTCTGGGAGTTGGGAGCAAAGGGCACTGAGGAGCTGTGTGGGAAGCTGATAAGGAGGGACACCTGCCTCCCTGGGGACCTGGGTCCCTCCCAGTGCTGCAGCCCTAGACAGCCTCCCGGCGGCCCCTGAGGCAGCGAGTGGCATTCCAGGTCCTGGATCCTGTCTGTTCAGGGGAGTACGGGCAGGTCGCTCCTAGCCCTGATAAAAGCTCCCTGTCCTAACTGAGGGCCCCTGTCCTGTGGTGAAACCCTCGCACATGCAGGGGAACACGTGGCCATGCTGGCATTGCCTGTGGGGTATGGGGGTGTCCAGTACATTCCCAAAGGATTACTCAGGCTGCTACTTGTTTCTTTCTGTGAAAAATGAACCGCCTGTGACTCTGAACTGGGGCCTATGGCGTCTTGTGTAAGGATATGTTCTTGACAATGAGGGCAGCTGCCTGATTAGCCCGCAGGAGAGTAAAATCTCAGCTCCAGCCAGGGCAGTAGCTCATGCCTATTACCCCAGCACGTTAGAGCCGGAATGGGTATGGCAGGTGCGGGGGATCGCTGGAGCCCAGGAGGTGGAGACCAGTCTAGGCAACATAGTGAGAAAGTGTCTGTACAAAAACTGCAAAACTCAGCTTTGTGTGGTGGGCCGTGCCTGTATCCCAGCTGTTCCAGGTGAGGCCGTGCCATGAGGATCTCTTGAACCCAGAAGTTCGAAGTTACAGTGAGCTATGAGGACTCCACTGTACTCCAGTATGGGCCACAGATCTAGATACTGTCTCTAAAAAAAGAGAATAAAGAAGACATTTCAGCTTCTTTACAGAGTCTGTCTTTACAGGAATGATCAGAACCAGGGAAGTGACCTCCACTTGTAAGAGCTGAGCGCTGGTGGAGGCCGTAGTGCTGAGTTCTTTTTGTGAGGTCAACATTGCCTTGATACTACAGAGAATGGTGGTTCCTAGCGCCTGGGCAAGGGGCAAATGGGGAGATGTTGGTGCATGGGTACAGATTTCAGTTGTGCCAGATGCACACATTCTGGGGATCTGTCTTATGGCACAGTGAGTGTAGGTGACAATACCTGTGTGCTTGAAATGGGCTAAGACGGTAGGTCTTGTGTTCTGACCACAAAGAAAATAAAGGGCCGGTGCGGTGGCTCAGGCCTGTAATCCTACCACTCTGGGAGACCGAGGTGGGTGGATCCCTCAAGGTCAGGAGTTCGAAATCAGCCTGAGCAGGAGGGAGACCCCGTCTCTACTAAAAATAGAAAGAAATTAATTGGCCAACTAAAAATATATAGAAAAAATTAGCTGGGCATGGTGGTGGCGCATGCCTGTAGTCCCAGCTAATAGGGAGACTGAGGCAGGAGGATTGCTTAAGCCCAGGAGTTTGAGGTTGCTGTGAGCTAGGCTGATGCCACGGCACTTTAGCCTGGGCATCAAAGCAAGACTCTGTCTCAAAAAAAAAAATAATAATAATAATTTTTAAAAAGGTCACTTTTTTCTTTGAGGTGAGGGGAAGATAGGTATTAAATTAGCTTAATTGTGGTAATTATTTCACAATGGATGCCTGTATCAAATCATCATATTGTATACCTTAAATATATATAATAAAATTTTTTTAATCGAAAAGGTTTTTTAAATCTCCCAAACATTATTTATTATATTTATATTTTGATCCACCTAGAGTTTGTTTAGTTGAGAAATGACTCAACTGTAGGAGACAGAGTGGAGGCCAGCCCATTTTAGAAATAACATTCGAAAAATTCAGTGGCTTAAATAAAGTGCAGATCTCACAAAGTGACTGAGAGAGCATGGAGGAAGCACACAAGGTGTCCTAAGTCCTAGGCCAGAATCCGCACCTCTTACTTCTACCCACACTCCATTAACAACTTTGACGTGTGGCTACCCCCAACCCCAGATGCAGCTACTGAATGTATCCATATGCCCTAGAAAAAAGGAAGAATGGATTCTAGTGACAACTAACTGTCCCAGATTCAAAATCCAGCGCATTTTTTTCCCACGTGGCTACAGAGCTGCTCGATGCTATAGATCGCACAGTGCCATTTTCTATATGCCTTTGCACTATCACGTTGTCCTGTCATTTCTTATACCATGTACTAATTTCAATCTGTTTCTCCATTAGCCAATCTGCTTATTAACACTTCAGTAATATGCTTTTGAAATTATGCTAGCTTTGCTGAGCCCAGTAGCTCATGCCTGTAATCACAGCACTTTGGGAAACTGAGGCGGGAGGATCACTTGAGCTCAGGAGTTCAAGACCAGCCTGAGCAAGAGTGAGACCCCAGGTCTTCAGAAAATAGAAAAATTAGCTGGGCATGGTGGTACATACTTGTAGTCCCAGCTACTTGGGAGGCTGAGGCAGGAGGATTGCTTGACCCCAATTGTTTGAGGCTGCTGTGAGCTATGATGACACCACTGCACTCTAGCCTGGGTGACAGAGTAAAAGAGACAGGTCTCTAAACAAATAAAATTCTCTTGAATTTTGTGTTCCGAAGTTTTAATATGACATGTACAGATATAGATTTGTTTTTGTTTATCTGCTCTGAGAATTTGTCTTTTATCAGTTCCAGAAAATTCTCAGTTACTCTCTCTTCTATTGCCGCGTCTGCATCCTCTCTTTTCTCTCCTTTGGAGCTCCTTAGACAAGTGTTGGAACCTCTTACTTCTATAGTACATTCATAGTAAAGTTTTCAAATCTATTTTTCTGTTTTACAAATTTTCTCTTTAGCTGTTTTACTCATTCACTGACTATTTCAGTGACATACATTTTCCCCCTAGAAGTTCTCATTTGTCCTTGCTAACTTTCTCCCTGTTGTTTTGTTGATATGGAATCAACCTGAGTGTCTATTAGCCAATGACTGGATAAAGAAAATGTGGTATACATATACACAATGGAATACTGTTCAGCCATTAAAAAGAATGAAATCATGTCTTTTCTGTTACAGATGGAACTGGAGGTCACTATCTTAAGTGAAACCACAAAGCCTGTTGAGCATTCACACTCCACAACCGTGTTGCACAGGCTTAGATTTTGTTTTCTCATGGGATTATTTCCGTCTTCCTCCCTTGGGGTATCCACAGAAACAAGCTTCCTTGCAACTTCCCTGGGAGGATGGGAAGTTTACCTAGTCCTCCTTTTCATGAAGAAGGTAGGCGGTCCCTGTCGCAGCTATATGCAGGGGTCTCAGTTCCATCCAGCTTCCTGTCTTAGGGCATCAACATCATGTCTTTGAACTCCTACACTGGTGTTAAAAATCTCAGGCCCTAACAGTGAGTATCTGTGTTGGGAACAATCTCCTTCTGACTTAAGAAAGGGACGTTTCTTTCTAGCTAGTCTGTGTATTTAATATTTGTATTATACTTTATGTAGCATGTCTATATGTTTGGAGAAATATAGAGGGCATGAGATGCATTACCTCAATCTGCCCAACTGCCAAACTACAAGTTGCAGTCTGTTTCCAATTTTTCAATACTATAAATAATACCATGATGAATATCCTTGCCCATTAATCTTTATGCACATCTCTGGTTATTTTCTTTGGATAAATGCCTAGAAATGGTCAAAGAGTACGAACATTTTTAAGGTTTTTTTAAAATATATTAATATCATGCCCCATTGCCAACTCTAAGGAATGCACCATTTTACCTTCCCTGAGAATTCCTGCTTTCCTGTGCCCTTGCCAACATTTGGAAACTTAAAACAAATTGCCATTTAGTTAGATAAAAAATATAGAGTGAAAAAATATACAGTGTGAAAATAATATTTTTCATATTTTTAACTAGTTAGAAGAAAAATCAAGAGCCAGGTGCGGTAGTGCATGGCTGCAGTCCCAGCTGCTCCTGAGGCTGAGGTGGGAGGGTCGCTTGAGCTCAGGGGTAAGTGGCCAGCCTGGGCAACACAGCAAGACTCCATCTCTAAAAAAAAGAAGAAAAAGATACAAAGAAAACTAAAATGTTGTGACATGCAAAAATTATATGAAATTCAAATTTTGCCATTGATAGATACAGTTTTATTGGAGCACAAACATATCCATTTATTTTACATATTGTCTAAGGCAGCTTTCAAACTACAAGGGCAGTTTCAAGGCAACATGGATGAGCCTGGAGGACGTTATGTTAAGTGAAATAAGCCAGGAACAGAGAGATAAATCCCACATGTTCTCACTCATATGTGGAAGCTAAAGAAGTTGATCTCATAGAAGCAGAGAGTAGAATAGTGGTTACCAGAGGCAGGGAGGGAGAGCCAAAAGTTGATTAGCAGATACAAACTTACAGTTAGATAGAATAATGTGTTCTACTGCTCCATAGCACTGTAGGATGACTATAGTTAACCACAATTTATCATGTTTTCAGGTAGCTAGAAGAGAGGATTTTAAATGTTCCCAACACAAAGAAATGATAAATGAGGTGATGGGTATGCTAATTACCCTGATTTGACCACTATACATTGTATATCTCAAAACATCACTATGCACCCCGTAAATATATACAATTATGTGTCAATTTTTTTAAAAAATAAAATTATATTTTTTAAAAAACTACAATGGCAGAGATGAGTAGCATTGGCCTTCCCCATCTGTGGGTTCCACATCGATGGATTCAACCAACCTTGGATCAGAAATATTCCCTCCCCCAAAAAAGGATGGTGCATTAGTATTGAAGATATACAGACTTTTTTTTCTTGTCCTTATTCCCTAATCAATATAGTAGAACAATTATATATATATAGCATTTACATTGTATTAGGTATTTTAAGTAATCTAGAGATGGTTTAAAATATATATACAGGAGGATGTGTGTTATATGCAAATACTATGCCATTTAATTTATTTATTTATTTGAGCCAGGGTCTTGCTCTGTCACCCCAGCTAGAGTGCAGTGGCATCATCGAATCTCACTGCAACTTCAAACTCTTGGGCTCAAGAAATCCTCCTGCTCAGCTGGGACTACAGGCACCCGCCACCACACCCAGCTAATTTTTCCTATTTTATGTACATATGGGATCTCGCTCTTGCTCAGGCTGGTCTCGAACTCCTGAGCTCAAGCAATCCCTTGCCTCGGCCCCCCAGAGTGCTGGGATTACAGGCGTGAGCCACTGTGCCCGGCCAGAGTATTCTCTTTTAAATGTGCTTCTCATAAGGCATTAACTCCCATGAACACATTACTCCCAAAGGCCTCACCTCCTAATAACATCACATTGGGGGTTAAGATTTCAACATATGAATTTTGGGGGTGCACAAACATTTAGTTAGTAACATCTGGTGAGGAAAAGCATCTCTGAGGAAATGGTCTTCAAGTTCTGATCTAGCCCGGGAGGCAGTAAATGGTTTCTGCAAAGGGTTAGATAGTAATTATTTTCAGCTTTGGGGACCATGCGGTTTTTGTCGAAATTACTGAAGTTTGTCACTGTAGCCCAAAAGCAGCCATAGACGATATATAAATGAATGGGCATGGCTCTGTTCCCATAAAGCTTTATTTATAAAAATAGGCAACATGCAAAATTTGACCTGCAGGCCATTGTGATCTAAAAGATTAATGGAAGGCAGCCAGACAAAGGGGAATGAGGTACTTTATGCCTATTTGGTGTGTTATAGATGCCAAGGTGATTTTCACATGCCTTATTATATGGTCCACTGAAACTTTTATCTATCATACATCCCCCATATTTTACTAATATGACATCTCCCTTCCTTTGGGGAGCCCCCATGGGCTTGTGTGATCCCCATGTGGTTTCATCAATGACCTAGCACCCTCACTCCTGCTAGGGGGTGGGCATGTGGCTGGAACATTGTGGACTGGACCCATGGCGTAAATGCTGGGAATCAGAGTCCTTTGCCATGCTTTTACATACAAAGGCCAGTGTGGAGAAGCCAGCTCTGTTCTTTTGTAGAATAAGGTAAGCCTAGAGCTGTGTGGGGACCCAGTTCACACAGCTACAGCATCCAATGAGTCAGAACTAGAACCTTATTCTAATGCCAATTCTGTAGTGGCTCCCTGATTTGACCACTATACATTGTATATCTCAAAACAGCACTATGCACCCCATAAATATATACAATTATGTGTCAATTATTTTAAAAAATAAAATTATATTTTTTAAAAAACTACAATGGCAGAGATGAGTAGCATTGGCCTTCCCCATCTGTGGGTTCCACATCGATGGATTCAACCAACCTTGGATCAGAAATATTCCCCCTCCAAAAAAGGATGGTGCATTAGTATTGAAGATGTACAGACTTTTTTTTCTTGTCCTTATTCCCTAATCAATATAGTAGAACAATTATATACAGGTACAAAATTGTGCCTTCAGGGTATCCGACAGCTACAGCTAAGGTGGGCTAGTTGGAAACAGAGTGGGCAGAGCTCACCTCAGAACACACATGCATGATCTTAAGAGTACAGCGTGAATAACGTTTACACATATGCATACTGTGTAATTCCACCCAGGTCGAGAAATACGATGCACCAGCACCCCACCCAAGGAGGCAGAGCTCATGGAGAACTCCGAGAGGAGCCGTGCTATACAGCCAAGCTTGGGATTCTGGACTTAATGTGTGCAGGCACTTTACTTCTCTAATCCCAATTTCCCATCTGCCTAGTGAAGACTGCTACGGTCTGAATGTCTGTTTCTCCCCAAAATTCCTAAGTTGAAACCTTAATCTCCAAGGTGATGTTATGATATTAGGAGATGGGGCCTTTGTGAAGTGAAGAGTTCACAAGGGCCCCGCTCTTATGAATGAAGTTAGTGCCCTTCTAAAAGAGGTCCTGGAGAGCTTGTTCAGCCCTTCCACCATGTGAGGACACAGTGAGAAGGCGCTGTCTATGAAATGGGCCTTCACCAGACAGCAAATCTGCCTGAGCCTCCTTGATCTTGGACTTCACAGTCTCCAGAACCATGCGAAATACATGTTTGTTGTTTATATGCCACCCAGTTTATGGTTCTTTGTTATAGCAGGCTGAATGTGCTAAGATAAAGAAATCAAATGAGATGATACATGTGAAAAGTTTCACACACGGCAGGCAGATGATAACTGAGAATTTTCTCCTTTATTTTAACAGCATGCAGAAATCATAACAGGGTGTCTCTTTTTTGAAATATTGACACATGTTTGAGAAGTGTTTGCCAATCTGAGAGACCTGGTCTGAATCACAACTGTGATGGGCAGAATAATATCCTCCCAAGGATGTCTGGACATGTCCAAATCCCCCAAACTATGAATATGTCACTTCACATGGCAAAAGAGAGTTTGCAGACATGATAAAGTTAAGGATCTTGGGATGAGGAGAGGATCCTGGCTGATCCAGGTGGGCCCAGTGTCATCACAAGGGTCCTCATGAGAGGGAACCAGGAGGGTGGAGTCAGAGAAGAAGATGGGGAGATGGAGGCAGAGGTTGAAGGAGGGATGCAATTGCCGGCAGGGGCCCCAAGTCCAGAAATGCAGGCAGCCTCTCGAAGCTGGAAATGACAAGGAAGCAGAATCTCCCCTAGAGTCTCCAGAGGGAACCCTTGGCATTTGGGGCGGATCATCCTCTGTTGTGGTTGGCTACTGTTGTGTGCACTGCATGATGTTTAGCAGCATCTCTGGCCTCCACCCACTAGATGCCAGTAGCACCGTTCTCCTACTTGTGACAAGCAAAAATGTCTCTAGATATTGCCAAATGTCCCCTGGGGGACACAATCATCCCCCTAGTTGAGGGTCATTGACAGATATATAACGATCATCTTGGGGTTGTTGCTTCAGGATTCAGTGAGGTTACCCGTGGCCAGAAATGGTTCCATTCATGCTGTCAAAGAGACTAATTTGTAATACTAGTGTCACCAAATAATAATAAAAAAATGATCGCTCATTTCTATGTCAGATACATCCTCCTGCTTGTCTCTGCAAGCCTGGGCCTTCTGAGCTGCTCTGCTTGGTTCATATGCAGAGGTCTGCAGTTTTAAGAAGCTGTTTTTCCAAATACGCAGGGGACCAGAGTCATAATCCTAAATAGAAGGGTCCAGCTAAGAGGAAGCTTCTTGTAGTGTGCTGGCTCATGGCAGCTACGTCGTCCTAAAATTATGGTTTGCCTGGAATAAATCTTAAATTGGCTCATTAGCATTTTGTTGAACAGAACCCGTGGGAAGGGAAGGAAAAGAAGTAAAAATGTAGCATTGGAAGGGGGATCTAGAGAGGAAGGAAGTGGATGACTCCAAGTTTTCTAAGTTTGGGAGAGAAATTGGTCTAAAATTTTATGAAATCTGAATTTTAGTAACCCAGGTACAAATGCAGTCTGCCTAAAACATGACAGCCATTCACTGATTCCAAGGACAACGTTGTTTGGCAATGAGCACCCAGACACAGAGCAGGATGAAGTTGCCAAAATGAATCAAACCCAGACTGTCTGGCTTCTCCATGCAGCTGACTCTTTGGGGATACCCTGCCTCTCTCTGGAGTAGAAGATTAGGAAAAGGGAAAAGCCTTAATTTTAAAACTGGGCACATCTACACAAATCAAGGGAGTCCCACTTGAGAAAAGTGCTCCCAGAGTCCCCGTCTGCACACAAAATCTAAACAATGACTTTTGATCACGAGTCCAATAAGTGTCTAAAATTTATTCTTTACATAAAGTCCTGAAATAAAACATCCACAAGTCACCCCACGTTGTCCCCATTCCAATTTCTGAGCCCAGGGAGAGGTCTCCTTAGGGATCATTGCATTTCCCTTGCCTCTAAACCAAGACAGGAATGAACAAGAACAACATCTTCTAATCTCCTCCACAGCCTGTGGATTTGCATTATTTAAATATATGAGAAGCAGCCATAATTGAGTAATTATCCCAACATCTAAAGAATGCCAAACAATGAACCATTTCTTCTTCAGACTTAATCCCACCCGTTTCCGGTTTCCTTTTAGCACAATGTGCAGAATTACCCGACGTGTCACTTCCTAGAGCTTGATTGTTTACACAAGGTAGGCACGACTTCTCTGGCAGTATTTCTTTTTCTCATTTGAGACTTGGTGACTGCAGCCTTCACAGATTTTCCTTTTTTAGAAGCTTGTCAAGTATTGAATGTGTACAGATCCAATTTTGTACTTCCCTTTTAAAAATAAAGGTTATCCTTTGGGGAGAGGGGTGAGAAGGCAGAATCTAATAGTAAAAGTCTTCAAACTCTGTCCTTGTTGGAGTTACTCCTTAGCAATGATTTTAAATAAAGCATTTTGCAAGTTGCACATCAGCGCATTTTTCCAGCTTCAGAAAGGGGCTTTCCCAGAAGGCCTGGGAGGAGAACAAAAGTATCTGCATCTCCTTTACTCGGAGCCTAAGTGGATTTTTCCTGAGCTGCATTTCCATGTGAAATCTTGCTGGGAGGATGGGTCACTACAATGTTCATGCTTTTGTTGTTGGCACAGTTGTGGTTTTAATACGGAGGAAATAAAGAATGCATAATTGTGCATTCAGTTAAGGCTAAAGACTCCTTTACCCTGCAGTGTTTTGTGTGTGCATGTGGTTTTTAGTCCAACATGGAAAGCTCTGCTCTAAGAAAGGCCTTATTCTCCCTAACAACACACACACACACACACACACACACACACACACACACACACACACACGACTTACTAATTTATGGCAAAGCTGGGAAGTCAAGAGTCCCTTCATTCCCCTACCAGCTTCTCTTCCTCCTCACTTCCATTCACGAGTCTTTAGGGGCACTGAGCAGATGCCTGAGGCGAACCATGCATACAATGGTATAATAAAGAAGGCTTGGTCACCCCAAGCACTGGCCTCTTCCTCTCTGGTCCAGTTCATTTTAGGAAGACAAATACCAAAGCCCCACTTCAGTTGTCTTTGGCAGAGTGGCCCAGAGGTGGTGGGTGGGTGGGCATGTGGATTAAGCTTTTTCAGTGAGGGTCTGCAATCTCTTTTCACTGGCATGTCTAGTCACACCCCTGTCACATCTATTAATGTGCAACTGAAATTAGGAGGGCCTCTAGGCGCTGTTATGATGGTTAAATGAGGTCATATTTGCTGAGTTTAGCTGGGAGCAAGTGCACAGGAGATCCTTGTTGGTCAGGCACTCTAGAAGCAGTGCCTGAGATGGGGGTTTCTCCTGTGAGTGACGGAGTGGGGGTGTGCTTACCTGAGTAAGGGAGGCTGGACAGGGGAGCAGGTGGCAAAGCTATGGTTTTTGGAGAAGTCTAGCCGCAGCCTGGTCCCATGGGGAGCTTTGGAGTGTCAAGGGCATTAGAGTTTGTCCCACCAAGGCAAGGGAGCTGGGCTGTGCTACTTCACAGTCAATTCCTGGGGCAATGGGTGCAACCTCTCCTACATCTGTCGATGAAAAGTTACTCTCATTATCCAAGGAAGGGAGCCTGCCCCAGCCAAGGGGATCTGGGTGGCACACTGAAGCACCTGCTACACAAATCAACAATTTGATGACAGCACCTCTATGTACCAAGGGGTGAGAGCTCAGAACTTGGGAATCGGAAGACCTGAGCCTCAGTTTCCTTATCCAAGCCATCTTCCCTTTGGTCTCACAAAGCTTTTCCTGAGCCTCTAAATTGAGATTGGCACCCTGGCTTCACTTGTGCATAAGTCACAATTGCATTTGCCTATTTCTATGTTTGGTCCCGGGAGTGGGGGGTTGGAGCACAGACTCTATCCTGTTCTCGACAGCATCTCCACCCTCAGAACAAAGTCTGCCTATGGTAGTCCGAATGGGTGCAGAAGATCTCTCACTTTCGCGAAGGCCCATCAGTGATGGCCCCCTGGAGCTCCTAAGTGGATTCGGCTTCCCCCAGCCCTTGCTCTATGTGATGCTCTTTTCATCTTGCCCTTTCTTCCACAAGTCCTTTGATGTGTGGTATTGCCCTCTCTTTCCACCTCTCTGTAGGGGTTGGTTTCATTCCAACATGTTCCAACCCCATTCAGGGTAGTTTCTAGCAATAGATTTGTGAGATTCTGAAATGACAAGGTGCCCAAGAATGTTGAAATGCAGCTTCAGAATGGCCATGTTGGGTTGTGAGGTGACTGCATAGTGGGCAGGAAGGGAGGGGGAAAAGAAGGCAGCGGCAGCCCTATTGGTGATAAATCACGCCAATCAGAAGGGAAAGGGTCATAGCTGGAACACCTAGCACCTGGGGACATTCCCTGGCACATGTGACATCACAAAGTATTTGCTTGTCTGATCCTCTCCCTCCATATTTAACTAAAATGACTCAAGTGGTGGAATTTTTAGCATAGCACATTCGGATAGGGGTAGATACTTGGGAAGCAAGGAAGTTTCTGTGTCATAGTGGGAGGTGGGGAGGAATGACCTTCTGTAGTTTCCTGGAAGACTCTATACCCTCATATCCTTTTTTAAAAACCAAATTTTCCCTTTATAAAAGTAAGATTACCATTTTACAAAACATTTGTGCCAGGTGCCATGGCTCACACCAGTAATTCCAGCGCTTTGGGAGGCTGAGGCAGGAGGATCACTTGAGGCCAGGAGTTTGAGACAAGCCTGAGCAACATAGTGAGACACCATCGCTACAAAAAGTCATAAAAAAATTAGCCCTGCATTGTGGCACGCATCTGTAGTCCCAGGCACTGGAGGATTGCTTTAGCCCAGGAGTTCCAGGAGGCAATGAGCTGTGATCATGCCACAGCACTACAGCCTGGGAGACAGAGCCAGATCCTGTCTCTTAAAAAAAAAAATTCCACCAAAGAAATACAAATTACTATGAGCATTGAGCATTTTGGGATATTTTCCTTGAGTCTCTTCCCTTAGTATTTGGATTTGAATCATTTAGACTTTTTACTAGATATTTTTGTATCACTATAATACCGATAGTTTAAAAGCCTCCCTGATACCGTCCTGCCATTTCCTGGCATAATGTCTTAAGGATGAGAGATTTGGGCAGGACACAGCTCCAACTCTGGCGCTTCAGTTTCCCAAGCCATGAGCAGAGTGGAACAGAAGTTACCGTGTAGGTTTAAAGTTTTAGGAGTTGACCCGGCTTCCTCCCCAGCGGTGGCCTACTTGGGTCTCTGCTCAAAGAATCAGATCCCACAGACTGGATGAAAAGCTCAGGGAAGGTCAAGCGGCCTCCATCTTTCTGGGGCTCTCCTGGTAGGGACGCAAAGTGGCCACTTTTCCAGCAGCCGCTTCCAGGTGAGTCCTCCCAGAGAGAGGGCCGGTTACCGGGTCCTCCTCCGTCTACAGAGCTCCCTTGGCCTCCTCTCCCGGGCTTTACCCGCCTTCG
Organism: Microcebus murinus; assembly: GCF_040939455.1. Lineage (NCBI taxonomy): Eukaryota > Metazoa > Chordata > Mammalia > Primates > Cheirogaleidae > Microcebus > Microcebus murinus. The sequence goes on from NC_134136.1 coordinate 86,398,898, forward strand.
CGGGACCAGCCTGGGTATTGGGAGGCCCAGGACGCAGCCTCCATCCCCTCAGTGCGCAAAGTGGAGGACCCAAGACACCCAAGGCCTGAGAGAGAGTGAAGCGAGGTGACTGCCCACTCCCTGGGGAATTGTTAGGGCCCCAAGAGTCAGCCCCAGGCAGGCCGCGCCCGCAGCTCGTTTGAGGCGTAGTTCTCAACGCCCTCCTTCCTCTCCGCGGTGGTCCGGGGGCGGACTGACGCGGCGGCGCCCATCCTGGCCGGTGCGGTTTTCCCAAGGCCGGAGGAGGTGGTGGAGCGGGAGGGAGGAGGGAGGAGTGCGCGGAGGAGGAGGATGAAGGAGGAGGGGGAGCAGCTGGAGGGGGTATGGGGAAAGGGTTGGGGAGTAACAGAGAACGGAGGGGGAGCCCCCGCGGGAGACTGGAGGAGGAGCAGCCCGCATCCAGAAGCAGCCAAGAGAGGGGGGGGGGTGTGGGGGAGTGGGAAGGGGGCGGAGCCACGGCGCGGGTGGAGAGGCCGAGGCAGAGGGAGGGGAAGGAGCCTTCGAGGGAGACTACAGGAGGAGCAGCGAGCGCGGCGGGAGGGGAGGGTGGGGAGGGGCGGAGCAGCGGGGGAGGCGGGGCCTGCGCGCACCCCGCCCCTCCTGGCCCGGCCGGCGGGGTATCGAAGATGGCCGGGCGCGCCGCGGGAATAGAGGGGCCACCGGTAGCAGCGGCTGCAGCTGAGACTCCCAGTCTGTGACTTCGCGCGCGACAGCGACCTGAGCAGAGCGGGCGGCGCGAGCAGCGGTGCGCAAGCCCGAGCGGGCGCTGGTGCGCGGGAGCCGGGCGGAGGATGCGCCAGGCGCGGCGGGTGGCTCCCCGCGGCCGCCCCCGCGCCCCGGGCGCCGGGCCTTAGTGCTGGCGGAGGAGGCGGTGCGTGCGGGGCGGCCGGGCGGCGGCGGAGCCCGCGCCGTCATGCCTTGGCTGAGCGGCGGCCGGCGGCGACGGCGAGGACAGCCGCCCGAGGCTTCTCGGGAGCCGCCGCCGCCCGCGCAGCCCCAGCGGGAGCCACCGCCGCCGGCGCCCCCGGCCGCAGCCCCCACGCCCCCAGTGCAGCCACCGAGGGCTCGGGAGAGCGCCGAGCTACCGCTGCCCTCTGGATGGGAGGAGGCGCGCGACTACGACGGCCGCGTCTTCTACATCGACCACAACACACGCCAGACGTCGTGGATCGACCCCCGCGACCGGTAAGGGGGCTAGCGGGTGGCACTACCTCTGGTGCAGCCGGCCGGCGCCACCGCGGATGAGCTGGCGACACACCCCGCTCAGCGCGGGGCCGTCAAAAGCCCTGGGGCCCGGGCAAGGATAGAGCGCTTCCATCCCCGGGACCAGGACTCGCCTGGAACCCTCCTGTCCAGGCTACCATCGTGGCCGTCCCCATCCCCTGGGCCCAGGGAGGGATCGAGGACACCAGGGAGGGGTCCTGGGTCTGGGCGAAGATCTTGCGTCCCAGGAGCCCGGGCAAGAATCCACCCCCCATACCCCTACACCCAGGGCTCTAATCGAGGATCAAGGTGCCCCCTCTCTGGGCCTCGAGGCCCCAGAGCGCGGAGGTCAGGCCTCCTCCCGGTCCCACACCGCGGGGCGGACACTCTGACTTGGTTCCCTCACGTCACCCGCTGTCCGGCGCCTAGGAGCTGGGCGCCTGGAATTTCCTCTCTTGGGGCTGACAGATGGCCCTCTTTTCCTTTTTTTGCTGCAGCCTCGCCCATCCCTGCCTAGGGCCTCTGCGGCCCACCTCCGGGGCTCTGGCTCCGCAGCCGTTCTGGTCCGGGGTGGCAAGATGAGGCTGTCACCTAGGATCACAAACGTGCGCCCCACCTTAGGGACGCAGGTTCCCTGCCTGGCGGGCTCAGCCTGGTTTGCATCCAAAGCCTGATGACAGACAGGCACTTGAGGGATTCCCAACCCTTTTGGAGTTAGGCTAATCTATTTCCAAACTCTGTTGGTTGCTCTTTAGTGCCTTAAAAATCAAGCGAGTTAAAGTTCTGTTTGAAATAGCCTCTGTACTGCAGCCAGCATGGAATATGATTAGTCCCATATGCTTTTGGAATAAACGAAAAACAAGAGCTGTATTTTAAATTTCCTTTTTGTGCAAGATATGCATGGGGTACAAAGCTGTCTTATTCACGTATAAAAATCTGATCAAATAAAAACGGATTCTTCTAAAAGCACTACCAGATTTCATTTGGTTAGTTTCATGTAGTGAAACTTTTCCTTAACTTTTTGCTTGATTGTCTACTGGCTTCAATGGTTCAGCTGCTTAAAGAGAGACGTATTTTTTGTGAAATTGGGAATTCTGTGGAAACCAAGTATTTCCACTGGTTATCTGATATCTTGTCCTCTCTAGAGCAATTTCTCTCAGTCCAGGGCCTGAGTGCCAAAAAGGAAATACCGGAGGCTTCCCAGTGATTTCAAGACTTGAAAAGGCCCAGTGTGGTGACATTGTGCCTGCTTCCTTCTACCTACACAGGAAAGGCAGCCTGCATGGCACTGGCGTTTGAAAATAAACTTTTGAGGAGAGAAGCTGCTGAAGTGTTTGAAGATTTCTCTGGGTTCAGATAGGGAAAAACAAAACAAAACAAAAGGATCATGGTTCCCTAACTTTCTCCCTGACCATTGCAAACCTCTGGACTCAGAAATTTGTATAAATCCTAAGCCAATTTCATAGGTTAAAAAGATGTTTAGTTATTTCGAAAATCAGGTGAGATCATATTATAATTTTAACCCAAGGCTAGAGCCCCAGCTGTTTGATCAAGCCTTGGAAGGTTCTGGAATTGGTAGAACTGCTTGGAATGCAGTCCTTTTATACCATATGTCTGTTAAAATCCCAAACTGGAAAAGGAACCAATTAAAAAATAGTGTTTTGCTTAGAAAAGGCTAAGGCTCATTTTCTGAAGGTAAAACACTTGTGTGTATGTGTGTAGATTCATGCTAAAAGATAAAAATGTAAGTATTTTTGTTTGAATGGTATATAACCTGCGACATAGTTGAGCCGACCCTACAGAAGTCAGCTTGTAGAATCTTTGTTTCCATGTATTTCATACACATTTCCTATGTTCCTTTTTCCAGAAATCTGTTTGTTACTGAATAAAATTTTTGACTCTTTTCAGACATCACTTATGTTACAGATTTTTACAAAGTCCTGTTTCAAATGCTAAAAGTGTTGATTGAGTGAACAAAAGTGAATATTTTACGTTTTTTGTAAAGTAAAAACATGTGTGTACTTTTATGAGACATTGTTTTTATAGTGAGTGAAAATTCAGCAGGGGACAGCTTGAACTTCAGCTCCCATAATACCTTGCCTGAAATATGTATGGAATGTTCAGCAAGCCACAAACATTTAAGTGGACTCTGCCAAAGGCTGTAATAGTCATTCTTCTTACTATTTCAAAACAGAACATTTGCCGATTTTTATAGGTGACCTGTTATCCTTTAAAGTTGTAATTAACTTTTATTATATGCAAAGAACTGTATGTCAGAGTGCAGTGTTTTCTCTATGTGTATCTGACAGTTAAAACCCTTTTTAAGTCCAACCAGAAAATGTTGTTCAAGAAATGAGGACTTTCACCAGTTTCCAAATAGGGAACTGACAGGAGAGAGGCAAATAAATAGGAGGTTTAAAAAAGAAAATGCAATTATGGAGGAATAAATAAATGCATGTAGTAGGTTAGATGAAAGTCATTGATGTTAAACATCATTTTATATATAATTTAGTAAAAACTGTATAGCATAAAATATGCTGCTGTAAGCAAAGTAACCGAGGGGCAAGGGTTGTATACAAAATCTCTTCTAGAGTTTTATAGTAATTCCATTCAGTGCTGTTTAACAACATTTGATATTGCCAGCTCAGAGCATGTTGGTGAATAATTGTAACTCTACTTTTTAAAGTTACCACAAAGGAGACAAAAGGTTAAGGAAACATCTTTACAGATGTGTAAAAAATCTCAGTATTTTAAAAATGGAATTTTTTAGTTTGATTATGAACCTACCTGACGTTTAAATTCACTATTTCTGTGTATCAATACTGTGCATATGATTTTCATGGTTTATTGGGAATCATACCCAAAAACTTTGTTAACAAATATAAAGTTAACCTGCCATTTCTATGGTTGGTAGTTTCCTTCATGAGTCTTGTGTGGTTTACAGGAGTGGCACACATGTATTCTGCATATATTAACTCAGAGTACAATGACCACCTTATAAAAAGGTTTTTGCCATTTGGGCAGAAAATGTGAGAACATTTTTGCAGTGCCTTCGACAGTTGTGTATATGTGTGCTTCCTGCTAGGTTGGTTGGATATTATCCTATAGACAGGCTGAGTGGCTGAAACTTAATGTTCTGTTTCCTATAATTCAGTTGGAGTTGTACAGTACTGAACAAGCCAGCTGCTGGCAGCTTAAGAATGGTGGAAAATATCACATTTGAGACCAAAGCAGAGTGTAAATAATCATGATAATGGTGGAAGCCCAAGATTAAATCATGGTATAAACTTTTGGGGGCCCAATTGTTCACTAGATGGGTTTTGACATGGAGGAATTCTGTGGTATCTTACAAGTCTTCTGAACAGGCTTTTGCTTTAAGGAGAAAACAATCCATGACTCTGGAATTTGCCAGGTCGGAGCCCCATTTAACCGAGCCAGATAACATCATTGCTGCCTTCTTGGAACCTTTATTTAGTATTAACTAATAGGAGGTTTACTATATTTATCCCACAGAGTCTATTTCTTGATTATATAAATTGTCCTGGTGGAGCTTTTTGAAAAACAAGTAATGATTTCTCCATTTCTCCATTTTTTAGATTATAGGTAGCATTTGTGTGAACATAAGGGAGCATCTTGGTTTTAAAAACATAAGGGTCAGCCCCTGGAAGAATCTTGTCTTGCTTCCATTTAAATCATCAACACCCACTTGTTGGTCTAATATCTTTCTTTTCCTTACCTTTTTTTTTTTTTTTAAAGAAAAGTGAATGGAAAAGTCATTTCCAAAAATAGCTCCTGGATGTTTGGAAATCTCCAAGTTTCCTTCTCTGTCCTTTTACTCTGATTTGGGAAGTGGAAATAACACACATCACCCTCTCTGCTAGGTTCTACTTCGGGAGCCTGTGGGTCAAGCGACATGTTCAAGGTCACTTGGTGAGCCTAGGGTGGGCTTTTTGACTTCTAGCCTGGGTCCTTTTTGCTAATGTTGGCTGTCTTTCCAATAAATTCATTAAAATTAGTCTGATGGAATATAATCAAAGTTAAATTCTACTGAGTTCATTTATCCCCATTTAAATCTAAAAAAGTGAAGAAATATTTATGGAGATTCTTGGCCTCCTGTGTGCTGGGACAGTATGTGAAGACCAAGTTTCTCTGGGAGACAGGAGACAGACATATAAAATGGAGACACTAATAGTCACAAGGCATCCCAGGATTAATTCAGTTCCTCAGGTGGTGATCACTTCCAAGCAGAGGAGGGAGGGCTCAGTTGAACCTGGGGTGTTTTTTCTCCTTGTCCGTTCATCTCCCTGGGTGAGGGTTTCTAGCACTTTTACAGCAGCACAGGGCCAGATAAAGGGGAACAGGAGAATGGTGCTAGGGGTGAGGAGGTGATGGGTGTGTTTGCAGTCAGTGAGGGAATTGGCAGTGTGACCCACGGTTTTCACATAACAGTGGTAAGACCTGAGCAATACCATGTAGCTCAGAATCCCACAGCTTTGGGGTTGGAAGAGCTAGGATCATAAGTTCAAACTCTTCTTTCCCCCTTGAGAGCCACAACTAAGGAGCGTGTTTGCCAGTAGTGTTAGAAGGGTAGGGACTTGAACTGGGGTCTTCTGACCCCCAATCCAGTATGACACCTAACTGCCCAATCCCCAGTCTTTTTTTTTTTTTTTTTTTTGAGACAGAGTCTCACTTTGTTGCCCAGGCTAGAGTGAGTGCCGTGGCGTCAGCCTCGCTCACAGCAACCTCAAACTCCTGGGCTCAAGCGATCCTCCTGCCTCAGCCTCCCGAGTAGCTGGGACTACAGGCATGTGCCACCATGCCCGGCTAATTTTTTCTATATATATTAGTTGGCCAATTAATTTCTTTCTATTTATAGTAGAGACAGGGTCTCGCTCTTGCTCAGGCTGGTTTTGAACTCCTGACCTCGAGCGATCCACCCGCCTCGGCCTCCCAGAGTGCTAGGATTACAGGCGTGAGCCACTGCGCCCAGCCCCCAGTCATTTTTTAAGCATCATGCCTCTGTTGATTTGTTCATTCATTCTTCCATTCATTTATTCAACAACTCTTTGTGGCGTAGCCTTTCAGTCTAAGGCAGGGGTCCCCAACCTGTGATGAGTTGTATAATTATTTCATTATATATTACCATGTAATAATAATAGAAAGAAATAGAAATAAAGTGCACAATAAATGTAATGCACTTGAATCATCCTGAAACCGTGTCCCTCTTCCCCCCCCCCCCATCAATGGAAAAATTGTCTTCCATGAAAATGGTCCCTGGTGCCAAAAAGGTTGGGGACCAGTGGTCTAAGGGACTCTTCCAGGATTCAGGACTCCAGTGGTGAGTAGCACCAGACAGGCCCCTGCCTCCATGGGGCTTACCCCTGTGCTCGTGTCCTTTTCCATGAGGCCTCACTGTGCTGTCCCTGCCTGCGGGTCTCTCCCAGCTGGAATCCCGTGGCTCTGTGACTGGCGGATATATGCTGAGTGCTCTGCATTTGCGTGGATGTTTTCATGGAACATCCAAGATGGCTGCATGAGGTGTAGGCGGACCTGTGATGGAACTGAAGCCAAGGGGGGTTGACTTAGTGGCCTCACTGCCCACAGCCAATGAGGGACAGCATCTTTTTGACTCCAGAGTTGAGCCTTGGTCCCCTGCCTGTGCTGGCCCCTCCCTTCCTGGGTAACTGTGTGCCCCTTGCACCTTGTTACACTCACTGGTTAGGTTTTTAAATTTTTTTTTTTATTGAGGTGAAATATACATATATAATTTACCATCCTTACCATTTTTAAGTGTACAGATCAGTGGTAATAAATACATTCATATTCTTTTTTTCCCCTGCCTCTCCCCTTCCTCACTGGTTATTTTATCTTGTGTTCATATTGTTTGATATTTAATCCCTCCTATGGTATAATGGTCCCTCAAAGATGTCCACGTTCTAGTCCCTGAAACCTGTTGCTAAATTACCTTCCATGGCAAAAGAGACTGTGCAGATGTGATTAAGTTAAGGATCCTGAGCTAGGGAGAAGAACCTGGATTATCTGGGTGGGCCGGTGTAATCACAGGGGGCCTTACTAGGAGAGAGACAGGAGGGTGAGATCAGAGTCAGAGACAGAGATGTGACAGTGGAAGCAGAGGTTAGAGTCAGGTGGCCATGAGCCAAGGAATGCAGGCGGTTTCTAGAAGCTGGAAAAGGCGAGGAAATGGATTCTTCCCCGGAGCCTGCAAATGGGAGGCAGCCCTGCTGACACCTTGATTTTAGCTGAGTGAAACTGATTTTGGACTTCTGACCTCCAGAACTGTATGATAATAAATTTGTTTTATTTTCAGCCATTTGGTTTGTGGCAATTTGTTTCGGCATCAGTAGGAAACTAACACACCGTGTTTTCCCAGTGAGAATGGACGCCTCTGGACAGCTTGGTGTCTTTGATAACAATCACAACAGCTGATATTTATTACATGCGTAGGCACGTCCTGTGCCAAGCATTTTATGTGCATTTTCTCTGCTTGGTTCTTCACAATACCCATAGTGGGTCCTCATTTCCTGGGGACTGAGCGTGGAGTCTCATCACGTTGGGACTCACATCAGATGGTATGCACCAAATCCAATCTGATGAGCTAGCCAAATATGGGGGTGGGTGCAGGCTAGATTTCTGAGAGAAGAGACCAGTTGGAAACCATTGAAGGTTTTCTTGGGTGGTGACAGCCCTGAGCTAGAGAGGTCAGGGCACCAGGGCTAGAAAAGGCAGGGATTATATCAGAGAAATTGTGAAGGAAACAAGAAGTGCAGAGGATTTATCTAGTGCTTGAACTAATGCGGGTGAAACCAGAAGGGGCCAAAGGAATCTTGCTAACATCTGTGGAGAGGCTGAGACTCACGGGGCCAACCTAACTTCTGTTAACCTCACTCAGAAGTCTTCATTGTTTGTTGCTGTCATTTTGTGTGTTCAATAACTTGGTTACGTGGAGAAACATGTCGAGCCATTAAAGTTATTATATTGCTGATGCAGGTTGTCCTAAAAGGTATCTAAACCAAGAAAATGTTACTTTAGACCAGGGTTTCTCAACCTCCACACTAATTGGTATTTGGGGTGGGGTAATTCCTTGTTATAGGGGACTGTCAGGTCTAGCACAGGATGGTTAGCAGCATCACTGGCCTCTATCCCGTAGGTCTAGATGCTAGTAGCAAACTTCCCCCGACCCCTCCAAGTTCTGATGGAATGTAGATGTTGCCAAATGCCCCTGTGGTGGGGGCAGGAGGTTGGAGTCAGGTTGGAGCCTTGAGCGAAGGAATGTCTCCAGACATTGCTAGATGTCCCCTGGGGGATAATATCTCCTGCTTGAGAACCTGAGCTACCTCTATCTACCTGGTTACAATGATTCATCTTTAGCAGCTGAATTTGTTTCAAGAAGATTGTTATTTCAGAGGTGCTACACAAAGGCCTGATTTCTGTGATTCCATGAAGAACAGATGTTAAATACATTTATATGAAAAACCAGTATACGAAACTGGGAACATATTAATATGTGTGTATTCTTAATTCTTAGAATACTCTAAATTCGTAGGCATTTACTGATTGTCAAGAGTATACATGTATGCAGTGCAACAGAAGAAAATGCATCTGTTTACACTTCAGTGTTCTGTAGCAACATAGAGAGCTGGCCTGGCCTTTTGAATGTGTGCGTGTGCGCGTGTGTGCGCATGCTCCGATGTGTGGGGTGGGGATGGGGATCAGGCTGCCTAAGATGCCATGAGCCGTTCATTGCCCCCTTCTGTGGTTGAAGGAGGGGTGAAAGGAGTGCTTCTGTCTTTGCTCAGAAGATCTAGACATACAGAACAAGGACATTTCTAAAGGCTGCTTATGGAGCTATGATGTCTCCAGCATTTTCCATCTGGAGGGTTCTCTTTATTTTTTTAAAGCAGAAGGGGCTGAAGGAGAGAGTGGGGATGAGGGAGGAATGATGATGTTGAGAGAGAGTATGGGGAGTGACTGCACCACCCCCCAGGCTACCTGCCCTGTAGCGTCAGTGGGTGGATCTTACCTGGGGAGAGAGCACCCACCAACCTGAGTGAGCATTTCCATTCCAGGCCGCCATTTCCAGGCTTCCTGGAGCTCGGCCAGGAAACCACATAGCCACTGCAGGAGACTCTGTCACTTAGAGCTCTGTTCCATGGACAGGTGCCTGTCCGTAGTGTAGGGGAGGCCTCAGAGTGTGGGGTCAATTGGATTTGCTCTGAAAATTATCTCTGTTTTTAAAAATTGAGATATTCACATACTATAAAAGTTACAATTTATTGGGTTTTGGCATATTCATAAAGTTGTGCAACTATCATCACTATCTAATTCTTATCACCCCGAAAAGAAACCCTGTGTTCATTAGCAGTCACTCCCCATGCTCCCAAGCCCCTGGCAACCACGAATCTGCTTTCCATCTCTATAGAGTTGCCTGTTCTGGACATTTCACAGGGACTTCCCTGTATATTTCATTGTACCTTCCTATGAATCTAATTATTTCAAAATAAAAAGTTTAAAAAAGGAATTGAGAATGAAGGAACCAAGCAGAGATCCACTTGTTTACAGCTAAAAAAATAAACCTTTGAATCATCTCCTTTTCTTTAACTCATTTCAGTTTTATTCTGCTTTGTCTATATAGTACTTAGCATGTAGTAGGTCCTCAATACATGTTTGCTGAATGTAATTATGCATGTAGAGATAGGTTTTATTTATAATGATCATTTTGAATACTGTATTTCACTGAGTTTTTCTCATGTACAACATTCTAGAGTTCTCAAGAGCAGTCTCTCCTTGCAAGCTGTCAGAACGCCCATTGGTCACTACTTGTCTTTACTCTAGGGATGTGACTCTCTTTGCAGCTCCTGAGGAAGTCCCTTTTTTTTTTTTTGTGAGACAGAGTCTCACTTTGTTCCCCAGGCTAGAGTGAGTGCTGTGGCGTCAGCCTAGCTCACAGCAACCTTAAACTCCAGGGCTCAAGCAATCCTGCTGCCTCAGCCTCCTGAGTAGCTGGGACTACAGGCATGTGCCACCATGCCCGGCTAATTTTTTGTATGTATATATATATTAGTTGGCCAATTAATTTCTTTTTATTTATAGTAGAGATGGGGGTCTCGCTCTTGCTCAGGCTGGTTTCGAACTCCTGACGTCAAGCAATCCGCCCGCCTCAGCCTCCCAGAGTGCTAGGATTAATGAAGAAGTCCTGATTGCTCTAAGCCAGTGGGTCTCTACTGAGGAGGATCCCCTCCCTCCCACCACAGGGGCATTTGGCAACATTTAGAGACATTTTTGGTTATTATTAACTTGGGGTGAATTCTACCGGCATCTAGTGGGTAGAGGTCAAGGATGCTGCTAAATGTCCTGCAATGCACAGGTCAGTCCCCACCATAACAAGGAATGATCCAGCCTCAAATATCAATAGTGCCTGAGAGGGCTCTAAGCCAGCCATATGGCATCTAGGCCTGCAATTGGCTGAGGCACATGACCAGACCTGTCCAGTGAGCTGTGAGGGGACTTGTGGGAGGTATGGGTGGGGAGAAGGCTTCTTGTTCCCACAGACCTACGTGGAGGGAACCCCTGCTAATTGCTGCTCTGTCTCCGTGTAAACCTGGAGCTAGGCAGCCCTCGTTGCTGCCACAAAACCCAGGAGGGAGCTGGCTGAGAAGCTGAGGGTGGTGGAGTGGAAAGACCGCATTTTTGATAGGGTGGGTGGATGGATGAATTAAGCTTCTGAAGCTGTCTGCCCTCAGTACCTTTTCTCATGTGAAATGTGAGATAACAGCATCTCCTTATCCTTTAAAGCCAGCTGAATCAGAGTTTCTGTTTTTTTGAAGCCAGCTAAGGCTTTCTCACTCATGTGTTTTCCATCCTTTGTTGCCCCATAGATTTTATCATTGCCATTCTTATTGGGGGTGTAGGCTGCCACCGAGCAGCTATACACTTGCTTATTAAATAACCCTCTATTTCTCACCATTTAGATTGCCCTCTGATATTTACGATTCTATAAGACTGTAATTATAATGCTGCTTATGTGCAGTTATTTTCTCTGTAGATTTTTTTTTCATGTTTGCCTTAGGAGACAGTTCTAGGCATGGGATAAATGCAACCTAGTGTTTTTTGATTTGTTTTACTACATTTCTATTTTGGAATGTTTTAGAGTTACAGAAAAGTTGCGAAGACTGGTCAGTTTCCCCATTGTTAACATCTCATATCACCATGGTATATTTGTGAAAACTAAGACGCCAACCTTGATACATTGCTGTTAATCAAACTCTAGACATTTGGGTTTCCCCAGCTTTTCCACTAATGTTCTTTTTCTGTTCTAGTGGTTTCTGAAACTATTAAATTGTTATTTGTATGGTTCAACCGAATATTTGTAAGTTTGTCCTATATCTGTTTTGTGGGTATTCTTTCATACAATTGACAGCCTTACTAGACTTGCTCCAAGGCTTCATGGTGGAGTACAGGGATTCTAGAGGATTTGGGGATCATAGACCCGGGGAAATCTGACACAAAGTAAGGATTCTGTGCAGAAAAAGGCGCTAGTACATGGAAGCTTGCATATGCTTTCAGGAGGGTTGTAGATCTCTGGAAGCCCAGCTGTGGTTCCCAAAATAGTGGAAGCTTGGTTTGAAATGAGCAGACACCCCCAGAGATGCCTGCCACACACTCCCTCTGTAAGTATTGTTGAATGAATACATGCTCACGTATTTATCATCACTAGCCTGGCTACGTCATAAAGGATTCGCTCAACAGTGATTCTGGGAGATCCTTCCATACTTTCTCCAACTCTTTCCTGGCCTCACACCCAATCCTGCTTTACACTGTGATGTGCAGCCACTACATACAATCCCTAAGTACTATACTAGATAGGTTTTGTATGAAAAGGGGAGCTATGTGATGAACCTCAAAAATGCGATGCTAAGCGAAAGAAGCAGATGCAAAGACAACATAATTGTACGATTTGATTTCCACAAGATGTCCGGAAGAGGCAAATTTATAGAGATGGGAAGTAGATTAGTGGTTGCCTAGGTTAGAGAGTAGGAAGTGGTGGTGACTGCAGATGGCCCTAAGGCAGGAGTCCCCAACCTATGGTAAGTTGTATAATTATTTCATTATATATTACAATTTAATAATAATAGAAATAAAGTATACAATAAATGTAATGCACTTGAATCATCCCAAAACCATCCCCCCCCTCCTTGGTGTGTGGAAAAATTATCTTCCATGTAAACTATCTCTGGTGCCAAAAAGGTTGGGGACTGCTGGCCTAAGGGATTTTATTGGAGTGGTGGAAATGTACTAATAAACCTGGATTGTGTGTTGCACAACTCAGTAAATTTACTACAAATCATCGAATTTTACACGTAAAATGAGAAGGGTTTATGGCATGCTGATTATATCTCAATAAAGTTGTTTACAAACAAAATTTAAAGCAAACTTGGTTTTAAATTTAGGTGGTTACCTTGATTTGGTAGTTAGAGAGACCAGACTATGTAGATTAGACTTGGCAGCCTGTAATGATGCTAAAAGCTTTTTTGGGCTTCTCGAAACATCCACACAATTGCCAGGGAAGCTTGCCAAGAAGCCACATGTTAACATTGCCCAGGAGTTTTGCCAACTGTAAGGGGAGAATAAATACTACCATGTAACAACCTGATAATTATTACTAGATTAAGAATATAGTTGGTTTTCAGTAAGGCAACTATTTTTTTTTCATTCAGAGGCATTTCTCTTATAGGATGACTCATTAGTACCACTGTTTGTTTTAATAAAGTCGAAGCGATATCTGGTTACCTGGCAGTATTTGGAGTCAAATGAATTTTGTGGATAAAGGACCAATTGATACTTGGGCCTTTAAATATCAACTTTTTTTTCTTTCACACATTTTTGGAAGAACCTCTTAAAATTCTATTACATACTTTTTGTTTCTTCTTAGATATATTAAGATAATGTAACGTTTTCTTGATTATGTTTGTACAGGTGAACATCGAAGTTGATATGTCCTGGAATTTACAACAGGTCCTTGAATAATGTTGTTTTGCTATGACATTGATGAGAAAAAAAATTGATTCCCAGCCAGGGTCACTGTCTGTGTTGAGTATGCATGTTCTCCCCATGTCTGTGTGGGCAGGTACTCCAGTTTCCTCCCACACCCTAAAGATGTGCACGTTATGTGAATTGGTGTGTTTACATGGTCCCAGTGTGAGCGAGTCTGGTGTGTGTAAGCATGCTTTGCAATGGCATGGTATCCTGGCCAGGGCAGGTTCCCACCTTGTGCCCTGAGTTGCCAGGGCATATAGGCTCCAGCCACCCATGACCCTGAACTGAAATAAGTGGGTTGGAAAATGAATGAATGAATGAATACAAGTTATTGTCAAATTAAAATTCATGAAGTCTATGATCATTGCACAAGTGCAGGACAATAAACGATGTGGCATGAAAGGGCTCCAGGAAGCCACCATATTTGTGATTGTTAGTTTCTGAGACAAAGTCTCGGACTGTCACCCAGGCTAGAGTGCAGTAGCCTCATCACAGCTCACTACAACCTTGGTTTCTTGGGCTCAAGTGATTCTCCTGCCTCAGCCTCCCGAGTAGCTGTGACTATAGGCACATGCCACCATGCCTGGCTAATTTTCTATTTTTTGTAGAGACGGGGTCTCACTCTCACTCAGGCTGGTCTTGAACTCTTGTCCTCAAAGGATCCTCCCACCTTGGCCTGCCAGAATGCTAAGATTACAGACTTGAGCCACCGTGCCCATCCTGTGATTGTTTTTGAACTGCGCAGTGGTAGGAGGTACTCCTGACAGTTTTGCTTTGCAAACATTTATTCCTTGATTTAATCCATCACCACTGTGACCTCTGTCACTCGCTGATTCACCAAAAATTGGGGAAATCATTATCTTACTTGTTTTTATCAATCTTTCTTAACTGTATAGATAGCCCACATTTATTTCAATATTTAATATTAGAACTATTTTGGTCTTTATTTAGAAGTTTGGTGATGTTTTTGTGACCAGAAATTTGCTATAGGAACTTAACTCTTGTTTATATCAATTAGCCTATGGTAAAACTGGCTTTTTAAATACGTCATTTCTCTTAAAGTTGCAGTTTCTAGGAACCCACTGATGACGTTAAATGAGGACTTACTGTACCACTAACCACAGGGACAACCCAAGTGTCGGTAGTCCTGATTTCAGAGATGGACAACCTTGAGTCTGACTCCCAGCACTGCTATTTGCTGTGTCCCCTAAGGCAGGTTATTTGGGCTCTCTGAGCCTCAGTTTCCTCTTTGATAAAATGGGAACAAAGTGTTTGTCTTGGAGGTTGTTTCGAAGATTCATCAGATTAGGCAAAGCGCTTAGGTCAGTGTCTAGTATAGAACAAGCACTCACATGTTACTTGTTCTTGTCATATTAAACAATCATTCACCTTTGGGATTCTCCAGTGTCTTTACCCTTCTGCCTTTTCAATTTTTCTCCCTCCATTATGTTACTTCTGCTGAGTTGCTTCATTAGCTTCCTCTTAGTTAGGTTGCACTGGAGGCTCATCAGTGTAAAGACAAGTAAGTGCTCAGAATTCATAACTATTTTTCTTCTCTGCTTGCAGCTGTTCTTTGTATTCTCTTGGTTTTGTGGCTGGGGAAGTCAAGTTGCTGAAAATGAAATGTTACTACAGAGATACAACAGATTAGAGCAGATTAGCGCAGAGCCATCCAGATTTTTCTGTCAACGGCCAGATAGTAAATATCTCAGGCTTTGCTGGCCATAGGATTCTGTTGCAACTGCTTAACTCTGCTGCTATAGTGCAGAAGCAGCCGTAACACTGCGTAAATGAATGGGCCTGCCTGTATTTCAATAAAACTTTATTTACAAACACAGGAGGCAGGCTGGATTTGGCCTGAGGGCAGTTTGCCACCCCATGATCATTCATATTATATGATTAAACCTTGTTCCACAACTAATAGTCATTTAGTACTGGGCAGATGTTATAGGAGAAGCTAATTCAAGGTCAAGATCTTCAGCCACATCTTCTCAGTGTTCTTGTACAATGTCTATGAGGCAGTTTTCTTTTCATATGTATATCATCAGCTTTGGACGTACATTTATAAGTGTAGGTGAACTTTGGGGGTAAAATGAAGTTTGCCCAGATCACTGTGCTGTTTGGGTCTTGGAAGGAAGCTCTCAGAGCACAGAGAAAGTTCTTGCTCTTATGGGGCTCATGCACCAGTTGTGGGAGATGGGAAAGTGGGTGAAACAGGGTTAGAGAGCAGTGGAGAACAGTTAACAGTTAACATCAACATTAGCTTAGATATTTTCCTAGCAGCATGTGCCTGAAGCTGGAGAAGATCTTCCCACCCTTAGGTTCCACTGAAATACTGGTGGTTCTTAGCCAGAGGTGAGTTAGCTCCCCAGGGTTCATTTGGCAATGTCTGGAAACATTTTTGGCTGTCCCAACTTGGGGACGGGGTTGAAGTATATGCTCCTAACATCTAGTGGGTGGAGCCCAGGGTTGCTGCTCAATATCCTATGGGGCGTAGGATGGTCCCCTCCGCAGAGAATGAGCTGGCTCAGTGTCAGCAGTGCTGAGGCTGAGAACCTGCTCTAGGGCTCCAACAATGAAGCATTCGTGGACAGCCCCTGCCTTTGCGGGGTTCCATCACAATGATGGCAAATAGCAATAACTGAGTGTGTCACTATGTTATAGGATGAAAGCTGGCAGAGTGAAGTTGATGGGAGTGTGTGGCCATTTCGTGGAGGGCATCAGGGGAGGCCTGGTCATTCAGGTGCCCCTTGAGCCAGTGTCTGCAGCGGGTGAGAAGGGAATGGGAGGTGTCTGGGGACAGAGGCTTTCAGGGAGAAGGAACTGCAGGTGCTGAGGCAAGAGCCATGGGCCTGGTAGGAGGGTGGTTGGGATGGGGCAGCTCTTTAAGTGCCTTGTGGGCCATTGCAGGGACTCTGCTTGTGACTCTGAGCAAGCAGGGGAGCGATTCTATTGGGAGGACTTAACATCCCATTTTATCTCTGACTGCTGTGGGGGATTAGGAGGGCGGGAGCTGAGGCAAGAAGACTGGTTAGGGGAAGGCGGCTGTCCTCAGGGCCAGGCGATGGTGGCGCAGGCCGAGGAGGAGGCACTGAGGATACTCCCAGACCTGGGTGTGGTTTCCTAAGGACCTGGACCCTGCCATTTGTCCCCTGTCTGATTCACTCCTACTCTTGGGGCCCTCCCTCAGAATCCTTGCTGGCTTGAGGAATAAAGGGTTTTGCCAAAGTGGATATCAAGGCTGTCATGCTTGGATCTGTACGGAGGAGCTGAATTTTTTTTCCTGGACTGTTTCTCAGCTTTGCTGCTAGTGCTGTAAGGAATTCCGTGGAATAGGAAAGGCTGTGTAGTGCATGCATTATGTTTTTGTTATTTTAGCAGTTGGGCTGTGTACTTAAAGATAGTGTCTTTACAGAAGATTTATATGTGCTTTTTGCAGGCCCATATAATCAATTCTTGTGTTTAGAAACTGATCTTTTATTATTGTTTTAAAAAATGGCAATATTTTAAAAATCAGTTGCTTTTAAATCAGTTGCTTTCTAATGGCCAGAGCAGTTTGAAATCTAAAATGATAGGGCTCAAGTTCATGGTGGCCAACTCTACAGAGCTTTTCACATTTTTCCCCCCAGGAGAACATGAATTTTCTTCAGAAGTATTGTGGCACTGTTTTGTTTACTGTAGATATACTGATTCAAATGGCATCCCAGATAAATCATTCTGTGATTGACCTGGCCCAGGTTAACCCAAGATTGTCATCTTGTTAATCTCAATATTAAAAGCCAAGGCACCAGAAACCAACACTCCCACCCCATATCATAAACCTCCAAAATGTCACCGTGTACATGGCATATTGACAAAAATGTCAAGGATTACCAAGAATAGCTTCTTGCGTTCACATGTAGTTACAAGAGAAGGATAGAGTAGCTTTTGCATTTTAAGTTCCACTGCAGTGGCCAGAACCAACAATTCCTGTTTGAACAACTCCCAATGCTTAGCTTTACCTTGTGGCTTTAGACTTACTTGCTTTCAATTTTTAAATAAGAACACATGTACTTATTGCTTTTAAAATTATTAATAGAATTCTTTTTGTTATGCCACTTATCATGTAACTCCTTTAAAAATGTAGATGACACTAAAGTTTCACAAAAACATGTGACTGATAAAATACTTATTTTTCCTGAGTCATTGTCAGTGTCTCAGCTCCAAACCTAGTGCCAGCTCAGTAAATATTTGATGGAATCCAAAGTCTGCATTTCCTTCAGATGGGCTAATTTTTCTCTTGTTATATAAAGTAGAGAAACATATTGCTTTTTTTCCACCTATTTAGGAGTGGTTAGTATTTTAATAGCTACTATTTCATTTGTTGGAGTGGTCATCCCTTTTCTGCATCAGTGAAAATAACACCCTAGCATTTTACTTCAGGCACAAGCACTACTTTTATCTCATTTTTGAAGTTATAAAACCATGTGGATTAATCCCAACCAGTTGGTGGGGAGCCAGAGGTAAGCTGTTTTTTTCACCTCCATGACCTATGAGATTAGTTTGTGGATGAATGCTGTCCAAACCCATGGGTAGTTCACAGACAACTGGGATTCCTCAGGAGCTCTTCATTGTCAATGGTGAGATCTTCATTGATTGTGTAACAGAAAAAAAATCCAGCATGCCTCTGTGTCTTTCTTCTCTTTTCCATTGTCTTTCGTATGTCTCATTGGTGTTGGGTTGTTTTACCTCTCCACCCCGAGTTAAAGAAGATGCTTTGGCATATTCCAAACTACAGAAATAAATGAAAATCAGGAAGTTTTCCATGAAGCAAACCAATGATGTAATTGTACCTCAAGCATAGGAGTTACCGGAATTGGTTTTGAGGAGTGGTTGGCTGGTAATGTTTGCAAAGCTGGAAGGTATAAGAAGTGGTTGGGTTTTTTTCTCACCAAAAAGACAGCCAGCCCTACATTAAAGTTATAGTTCTTGTATTAATTAATGGGTTTTGAAGAAACCGATGTCCTTAAGTTCTTTTTTCCTCCCATGACTTGCTATGAAAGTAAAGATGAAACAGAAATGTGACTGTTAGGCCATCATTCTGTTACTAATTAGATCTTATGCTTACTAAAAAGATGGGATCAAAGTAAGAAATCTCCAGAAGCAGGAAGGAGAAGGTACTGGAGAAAGGGGTCAGTTGCAGCATAGTTTATTTACAAAGGAGCAAATGAATGCTATGTGCAGTAATCCTTCATAGTAGCCACCTGTACTCCAATGGAATTGTTTAGTAAAACAATGTCTCACCATCTCTAATCAATATTACTATTATAATACTCGGTTTCTGAAGTACCTGTAAACTCTTTGCAGTAAACAGAGTTGGAACATTGTAGGCTGGAAGCCAGTGGCATCATTTCTGTTTCAAGGTCAGTCTTGTTCCTCAGATTTCCTCCACACATCAAAGCATTGGCCCATCAGCAGTCACATGGCCAGGTCCTTCCTGCGGAACCACATTTCCGACCGAAGGTGGTAAGCCAGCTTCAAGTTAGACCATTCTTTCTTTTGTTGAGCTGGCCACAAAGCTTTATTTGGTCCTTGTTAGTTCTCCTGAGCCCATTAATATTTGCCCTTACTTGGTGTTCATAATCAGCACACAGTGGTCCGCTGGTTTTTGATGACAGCTCTTCAGTTTGTTTGAAGCATTCATCTGTGCAGACTAAACTGTCTCTAGGCCCTTCCATCACCTAGGGGCTTGATTTGAAATCCACTCACTGTTCTGGATAAGTTGCTCTTGAGTGCCTCCTAGCTGTTATTTTGCCATTACCTTCCTTTTCTGAATGTTGCACATCTACTTTCATTATTTTAAAATGCATATATATTTTTTTTCAGGGAGAGGGAGGAGTCAGAAATGTCATACTCTGTCCATTATGAGGGTAGTGTCAGGTAAAACCCTGAGGTCTTAGCCACAGAAGTGCTCCATTTTTATATTAATTGAAGGTTGTGTATGTATATATACAACATCGTAACCTGGTGCTTTTCAATACTAGCTGCATGTAAGATTCACCTGGGAGCTATATATTTGTATGTTTGTTCTTGTATACACACACACATACACACAGCCCCACCCCAGAAGATTCTGATCTGCAGGGCCCAGGAAGCCCCTTGATATTTATTTTCCCCCATTTAAAGAAACTGAGGTAAAGTTCATATAAAATTAATCACTGACCATTTTGAAGTGTACAATTTGGTGGCATTTAGTATATTCACAGTGTTGTGCAACCGCTATGTTTATCCCCCAGAGAAAACCCTGTACCAGTGAAGCAGTCACTCCCCATTCCTCCCTATCCCCAGCCTCAGGCACCCTGAGACTTTCTGTCTCTCTGGGTTTGCCTACTGTGGACATTTCATAGAAAGAGAATCATAGAGTACGTGCCTTTTCGTGTCTGGCTTCTTTCGCTTAGCACAACGTGTTCAAGAATTCCTCCGCGTTGTAGCATGTACCTGTACTTCATTCCTTTTTATGGCTTAGTAATATTCTGTTGTATGGATAGACTACATTTTGTTTATCCACTCATCCACTGATGGACATTTGGATTGTTTCCATCTTTTGGCTGTTGTCAGTAGCGCTATTGTGAACATACCTGTATACGTATTTTTTTGTGTCCCTGCTTTCAGTTTTTTAGTGTATATACTAGGAGTGGGATTGCTGGATCATATGGTAATTCTGTCTTAACTTTCTAAGGAATTGCCAAACTGTTTACCACAGCGGCTGCACTGTTTTACGTTCCCACTGGCAATGTAGGAGGGTTCTATCTTCTCTACATCCTTGCAAATATTTACTTAGTGTTTTTTTTTTTTTTTTTTTTAATTTTAAAACGGCTAACCTAGGCCGGGCGCGGTGGCTCACGCCTGTAATCCTAGCACTCTGGGCGGCCGAGGCGGGTGGATTGCTCAAGGTCAGGAGTTCGAAACCAGCCTGAGCAGGAGTGAGACCCCGTTTCTACTAAAACTAGAAAGAAATTAATTGGCCAACTAAAAATATATAGAAAAAATTAGCCGGGCACGATGACGTATGCCTGTAGTCCCAGCTACTTGGGAGGCTGAGGCAGTAGGATCACTTGAGCCCAGGAGTTTGAGGTTGCTGTGAGCTAGGCTGAAGCCACAGCACTTTAGCCTGGGAAACAGAGTGAGACTCTGTCTCAAAAACAAACAAAAAAAACAGCTAACCTAGTTAATGTGAAGTGGTATCTCATTGTGGTGTTAATATTCATTTCTCAGTGATTAATGATATTGGGCATCTATTCATGTGCTTGTTGGCCATTTGTATTAATATACCTTTGGTGAAATATCTATTCAAGTCCTTTGCCCGTTTTAAATTTGGATTGCCTTTTTGTTTTTGAGTTTTCAGAGTTCTTTATGCATTCAGACTAGAATATATAAATATTATTAAAATATGACTAGACCTTTATGAGATACATGATTTTCAACTGGTATCCTTTTTTTGAAACGTACTCCCAGTGGGTTCCATTAGCAACCAGGCTCAAGAATTACTGATCTTGACCAGTGATTGATTCCCTGGGGCTTCTTACAAAACACCTGGGAAGTTTTCTTAAAATACAAAAACAAAAAGCCAACCAGGTGATTCAGACAACACAGTCCCACCCCTAAAAGGGACTGGACATAAAACTACATGGCAAAGCAATTTTTTAACAAAGGTGACTGATGACCTAACTGAATGTATTGACCTGTTGGTGTCATCAAAACCGACAATCCAGTGGTTCCATAGAGAATCAGCACGCATCAGCTCCCTACTCCCCCGGCCCCAGAATGTTCTGTGTAGGCCATTTGATAAATGTGTAGTAGGCTGCTCTTTGTCATGATTTCCCAGTCCCCCTAAAGTACCGTCAAGAATTGTCATGTTGTCAGACCTCTCAGAAGGTAATATTTTGTCCACCTGAAGGGCACCTTAGCATTCTGCGTAAGACCTTGAGCTGTATGATTATTATCTCTTTTGGGTTTCTTCTGATCGGGAGAGCACTATTGGTGCTTGCTTGAAATGATACTTCAGTCATGTTAATGTGGAATGTTGAGATTTTCCTCTATGAAGAATAGCATCTTCAGCTTGCTTTGCTCCCACCTTGAGCACCCTTAATTCCAAAGGTTGGCTGAGGGCTTGGCTCAACACTGAGAATGGGATGGTTCTGGGGCTGTTGGTGGAGCTTTGTGATGAAAGAAGTTCTTATCTGACAGGAAGCTGGGCCTGGGGGCAGGAGAGACAGGGTCCCCAAGGTTTTCTGTTTCATAGGAATCTCTTAAGAGCAACCCCCATCCACAGATGTGGCATCCATTTTCTCACAGCATGCTTTGTCACCCTGGTGGTTCCCTTCTGGCTCCTGGGTCCATAGGGGCTGGAGAGCCTATCATAGTCTGTGTGAGTCATTCTTCTTTCCTGTGGCCTTCTGCTCCAGTCCACGATCTGGACTCCCCTTTCCCCACCCATGTCTCCTGCTGGGCTAAAGTGATTTACTTCCCGACAGGCTTTGGGAACAACATAGGGATTCTTAAGACCAGATATTGATTCGTGTGAAAGGAGAAAAAGATCATCTCAGAAGGCTTCAATTCCAAAGAAGTGTATGTGTTTTATTAAATTCCATGTTAGGGCAAAAGGTATTTGTTTTTGTTTTTTAGGGCAAAAGGTATTTTTTTGCTGTGTGTTTTCTATAGGATTATCTTATGTACATCATATTCAATGTTACAGAGAAGAAGGCAAAAGAAAATGTTTCGAATAACCTCTTGGTCAGCCATACATCTCATGTGTCCTATATCAGTTTTAAAAATTGATTGCTATTTCAAAACCATCACCTCCCTTTGAAAAGGAGAGACTAACTGGTGTAATTGTTGCATTTTACTGTTTACTGCATACAGAAGCATATCGTGGGGAAACATATTTAACTCGTGTATTTATTTGGCTGGCTTTTTTCTTTTCTATCCTCTCTGCCAGACAGTGCTGTTGGGGGGTTGCTCTCGCTCGTCTTGTTTCTCAGAGCTTTTCCTGCATTTGGCAAGTGGCAAAGCCCAGTCTCTCACTGCTGGGTGGATGAATAAATAGTTATTTTTTTTTTTTTTTACATTTCTGAAGATATTTTATATATTCAAGGTGGAATTCTCAGTTTGAAGAACAGAAGCTGATTAAAATAACTGATCACGTGCTCTCCATATATGGTTCCTGTGTATAGTATAGGAAAAACAAACTGTTTTGTTTCTGCATTCTGGCTTGTCATGATTGCCTAGCCCCCCTACAGTACCATCAAGACTTGTCAGACCTCTCAGAAGGTAACATTTTGTCCACCTGAAGGGCACCTTCGCATTCATGCGTAAGACCTTGAGCTGTGCAGTTATTATGTGAATGCACAATAAATGCAGAATGCAGAATAAATACACAGAATAAATACTTTACCTCTGGTCACCAAAATGTGTGGGAGTTTTTCCCTACACACCAAGTAGTTCTTCAGTGGATATCAGCTTGATGTCCCATAATTCAAATCAATTCTGACACTATCTACCTATAGTTAGAGTCAAATCCCACAGGTTAAGGGCTCAGTCCCACAAGACTGCCCCGTACTTCAGATGCCAGTCACAAGTAGTAGATTGTCACCTCTATTTCTGACTGACCAGCTATAAATCGGGGTTCCCACAGCCCTCTCCTTGGTTTTGATTAATTTGCTAGAACCGCTTACAAATCGCAGGAAAATGCGCTCACCAGTTTGTTATATTAGTAAAAAATATGATAAAGGATACAGAAGAAAAGCCAGAGATACATAGGGCAAGGTCTGGAAGGGTCCTGAGCACAGGAGCTTCTGCCCCTGTGGGGTCGGGTGTACATGGATGTGTTTACCAACCCAGGAGCTGTCTGAACCCTGTACTTTTGGGATTTTTATGGAGGCTTCATCACGTAGGCATGATTGATTATTAACTCCATCTCCAGCCCCTCTCCAATCTTCTAATCATGGCTTGGTCTTTCTGGTGACCAGCCCCCATCCAAGAGAGGCCTCTTTAGGACAAAAGAGGCTCCTATCACCTAGGAAATCCCAAGGGATTAGGAGCTCTGTGTCAGGAACCAGGGTCAAAGACCAAATATCAGAATAAAAGGTGTGCCTAGCACCCCTATTGCTCAGGAAATCCCAAGGGTTTTAGGAACTCTGTGCCAGGACCCCGGGGCAGAAACCAAATATATATTTGATAGTATACCACAATGTCACACTTCCTGACCCTGCTTACCCGGAATCTTCCCTGTCTATTTAGATACCTAGCATGCAGGGGACATGAATATTTAGCTGTGTGTGTCACTTATACTTCTCAACCTGGACTTGAAATTGGAATTCTCTAAAGAACATTTTGGGAACGCCATTGCCCTTTCTCCACCACAGACCAGTTAAGTCTGGATCCAAACGTCCCCGGCCAGGGTGGAGATCCGGGGCTGTGGGACTCCCATCTTGCTCACAATAACCAGTGAATATTTGTTGATAATTTCCACCCCTTCATGAAGCTGGAGCGGGTAAGTCTTGACCTTGGAAACTAGAAACAGGGTGTGTAAAGGGGAAAGAAAGGTGGATGGCTGTAAATGCCGTCGTATTATTTCTGCGGAGTCGGGGTGGGGAATGAGGATGGGGATAAGGGTTGATGTTCTGCTGACCATGAAATAATTTGTTTGTTTTGAACAGCTTCCTCCTCTCAGCTCCTGTAGCTTCTCTGTCTGTGTCCCCTACTATTGAGTGAACCTGTCGGGTAGTGGCGATTTGTTATTTATTTGCTCCCTGGGTGAGCTGAATTCCTTGAGGTTAACTCCTGGCACTGAACATCTCACGTAGCTTTCCTGCAGTGAATATTTAAACAAATGAATAGCACTTTGCAGTTTTCATAGAGCTTTTCCGAGGGTGGGGTCCCCAAGCTCTCTCATCCTTAGCCAAGGTTGCATGCCCGAGAATTACGAGCATGATTTAGACCAAGCTTCATGCGTGCCTTGCCTAGTAGGAGCTCTCTGTGCATATCAACTACTTACTTACTTCCCGTTCCCCAGGAAGAACTTTCCCACTTTTGCGCCTTGGTGTGGTCATTATAGACAAATGCCCACCAGGGCTGGGCCCACATCCAGATGGCCAGATGTCAGAGGTAACAGGGAGTGGTGGGGACTGTGGCTAGCTAGCAAGCAGCCCCTTCTACAAGGACTGCACTGGTCAGTGTTAGTTTCTGTCTTTGGGGACTGTATTACCTGTGCGCTAGGTCTTCTGATTTTCAGAAGAAAAAATCCATTCCAGATTTTGAAACGAGTCTTTTTTTTTTTTTTTTTTTTTTTTTTTTTTTTGAGACAGAGTCTCGCTTTGTTGCCCAGGCTAGAGTGAGTGCCGTGGCGTCAGCCTGGCTCACAGCAACCTCAAACTCCTGGGCTCAGCGATCCTCCTGCCTCAGCCTCCTGAGTAGCTGGGACTACAGGCATGCGCCACCATGCCCGGCTAATTTTTTGTATATATATATTTTAGTTGGTCAATTAATTTCTTTCTATTTTTGGTAGAGACGGGGTCTCGCTCAGGCTGGTTTCGAACTCCTGACCTTGAGCAATCCGCCCGCCTCGGCCTCCCAAGAGCTAGGATTACAGGCGTGAGCCACAGCGCCCGGCCGAAAACGAGTCTTTAATGTTGGTAACCTGTTGAGGTGTTGGTAGAGCACCCTGAGGGCCAGCCTAGCAAGCCGGACAGAACACTTCTGTAGGCAAAGTGGCTCCAGCTCTTGCCACCTGGCTTGCTGCTCTCTGAGACAGAGAGAAGGAGAACTTGGAAAGAATTCAGTGATGGGCCCCACTTGTCCTCAGGGATCGTGGGAGGAGGAGGCCACGTTAGATTCTGGGTAAACTCTTCCTCTTAAAAAATGGCTTCTTTTATTTTTACGCACACACCACAATCCCATCCACTCCCCTAATGAAGATTACAGCTGTGTTTAGGTGTCTTCTTTAGTTTTTTTTTTTTTTTCTTTTTGCAAACAAAGGAAATGTGATCATATATCAAGTAATTTTATAGCTATCTTTTCTCCCTGTTTAGCCAAAGCACTTCCAAGTTACCACAGTATCTTATTAAGCAGACTTTAAAATTTATCCCAGGTAGGCCTCACAAGGCCAGGAATTCTGTTTTGGTTTTCGCTCCATCCACAGCACCCAAGCAGAGCCTCCCATGTAGCAGCTATTCAAGACATAACTATCTACAATTGTCGGCATGCAATAATTGGCTGGCTCACATCCCGATTATTGGACATTTGGATTGTTTTCTTTTCCTGCTATTGTAAATAGTACTCTGATGCACCTCTTTGTACATCAAGCTCTTAACGTATTTTTGATAATGATCATAGCTGGTACTGGTGGCATTTGGGGATGGACCATGCTCTGCTGTGAGGACTGTCCTGTGCACTGAAGGGTGCTGGGCAGCATCGTGGGCTCCACCCACTAGATGCCAGGAGCACTTCTCCCCTGCAGTAGTACAACCAAAAGTGTCTCTAGACATTGTCAAGTGTCCCCTGGGAGGCAAAATGGATCCTGGTTGAGAATTGCTGGGCTAGTGCGATTAGTGAACTGAAGGATGTCAATGTCTTTTAAGATTTTAAAAGACCTTAAAATATATGCTGCTTGGGGAAAATATTCCAGTGAGCTATTGTTCATGGCCTCGGTCTGCTCCTTTGTTTCAGCCACTCTTCTTCCCCTGAGGGCTCAGGTCCTCTCACTGCCCTTGACTCTCTGGAACAGTACAGTCTATCTGTATGTGTGTGGGCTTCCCTAACAGAATACCACAGGCTGGGGGCTTCAACAACAGATGTTTCTTTTCTCACAATTCTGGATGCTAGAAGTCCCAGATCAAGTTCTGGCAGGGTTGGTTTCTGGTATGAACTCTCTTCCTGGCTTGCAGATGGCCTTCTCACTGTGTCCTCACAATGTAGAGAGAGCGAGCTCTGGTGACTCTTTCTCTTCTTATAAGCGCACCAGCCCCCTTGGATTAGGGCCCCACCCTTATGACCTCATTTGACCTTTATTACCTCCTCACAGGCCTTATCTCCAAATACTTTGGGGGTTACAGTTTCAACATATGAATTTTGGAGGGATACAGTTCAGTCTGTAGCTTTCCACCCCGAGCCCCCTAAAACTCATGTCCTTCTCACATACAAAATGCATTCTCTTGATCCCAGTAGCCCCCAAAGTCTTAACTCCTTCCAGCATCAACTTTAAAGTCCAAAGCCTCATCTAAATATCATCAAAATCAGATTTAGGTGAGACTTGAGGTTGATTCATCCTGAGGCAGAGTTCCTTTCCAGCTGTGAACCTGTAAAACCAGACAAGTTATGTGCTTCCAAAATACAGTGTTGGGAGAAGCATGGGATAGACATTCCTATTCCAAAAGGTGGTAGGAAAAAAGGAAGGGGTTATGGATCCCGAGCAAGTATACAACCTAGCAAAGCAAATTCTATTTGGTCTTAAGGCTTGAGAATAATCGTCTTTGGCTGGATGTGCCACTTTCCAGGCCTGTTGGGGTGGCAGCATCACCCCCATGGCTCTGTGGGGGTACTCCCCCACTTGTCTCTGCAATGGCCTCATCACTTGAAACCAAGAAGGAAATAGCCTTGTCCCCTGGACTGTGGTGGGAGTGGCAGCCTTGATGGTCTATGAATCACCTTCAGGGTCACTCTTTGATTTTCTTGAAGAATAGTGCACATTCTCATCTCAATATCTATGGTTGTATCCTGTAGAATCCAAGAAGTCCGACAGCCTCCTTTAATTCCATCTAATTTCTCTGTCCCCTGTAATTCACTCTGGCAGTCTCTGCTGGCATAGTCCCATCTCTATTCCTGGCTTCTGCTGAGATGGCTGATTAACATCATGGGTAACCTCCTTATGCAGTGATTGTCTAGCCACACCCTCGGTGTTTTCTCTGGAGCAAGCTCCCTCAGTTTTGGCATCTCTCCATCTGTTCATTTCTCCAGCCATTCATCCCTCTTTCCTTTTCTCCCTCTGTCCTTCCATTCATCTGAGCACAGTGCATTCCAGGTCTGTGCTAGGTCCTGGGGGGACAAGACCTCTCTGATCCTTGACCTTGTGGTATGCATAGTCTATAAGGGCATCTGAAGACACTTGCCCTTCAGTGAAAATTCAGAGCTGAGCAGAGTCTTGGGGTCAGGACGGCCTGGGCATGTGGTTAGGCAGCCTCTCCAGGGCAAGGGGGGTGTGGAAGCCTGTAGTGAGAGGATACCGTGAGTTAAAGTTGTTTCTGGGTTTAGAGCACTGGGCTGGCTTCTGTAGGATGTAAAGACAAAAGTCTTGTGTCCTTGCAGTATTGTTCCCTGCGATTGGGTTGCCAGGCCATGTGTCTGAAAGCCAGGCTGGCCTTCCTTGGTCTCTGTACCTGGGGATTGCTCCTTACTTCTGTCATGTTCCCTCTGATGTCACAAAGTAGACCTCGGGCACAGGATGTGTGCATCAGCAAAAGGAACTCGTTGTGGAGTGCTGTTAAACACTGTTGCAGTGGTCCGGGTGGCCAGGCAGTTCTGCACCTAATGAAGCAGGCCCAATTTACCTGCCCGGTTCTCTCTGATGACAGTGCGGAACCCTGCTCTGACTGCCTCAGGCTCCAAGTGCTGCGGGCTGGGTCTTGGGATATGCGTTGACACGTTTGAGAGAGCATATGTATTTCAGAAAAATGGTAGGTTACTTGTTCTAAGTGTTGCTTTCAGTTATGGAAACAAATGGGTGTTGTGCTTTTGCTTTGACCAGACAGCAGTCCTGGCCGTGGCTCTAGGTGTGACTTCCATTCCTGCCTCATGGCCACATGCATCAGCAGAGAGAAGGAACTCAGGGCACAGCCACAGGACCTCCCTGTTTGCATGGTTGATGGATGATTCCCAGGCTTCCTAGTGGTGGTTGGAAGACAGAAGGAGCCTCTGGGGAGGGCCCAGAGTGTGTCCTCTGGGGGGACTCACTCTAATCCAGCCCGCACAGCCAGCCTCGGTGGACTTGACCCAGTGGCCAAGGATTTGCCAAGCTCTCTGAGGGTGCATGCATGTTTCAGTGCTGGTACTTGAGAGGGTCATTGTGGATGTTAATGGCCTTTCAGACTCTTTAGGGTCCAGAAATTTCTGCCAGAGTGGCAGGGGCATATGGTGATGTATACTGGTTTGGTTCTACATAGTATAGAGTTTGGAATAGTTGTTATGATGTGGAATATTTACTATGCTTCTCCAGGTGGGGAACTTCAGCTTCTTTTCGGTTCTAAAGGAGAATTTGGGGCTCGATACTAAGCCACCTCATGGGGCTATTGATGGGTCTGGCCTCCAGGTGTTTTGAATCAGGTATTGTTGCCCATGGTCCTGCTCTGAGGATTTTAAAAAATGATTCTTGTGACTCAATATTGAGCAAAATAGCAGAGTCCCTGCTCTAGTTCCCACTATTTGGGGTGGCTTCCTAAATCCCAGTGACATCCTCGGTCCAGCCCAGTGACCCCTGGACTGCTTCACCCATTCATCTGACACACTGAGTGGCCCCTGCTAGGGGTCTGTGATAAAGGCAACAGCGACCCTATTCCTGCCTTCTTGGAGGGGGCCTAGCATTGTAGAAATCTTTACACTAATCACAAGTTATCACTTGGATGGGCATGCACTAGTGCAGTTACACTGCAAAAGACCTTGCACCCAGTGACTTCTTGATGGAGCAGAAATAGTTTCAGAATAAGCACTAGCATTGCTAGTCCTTGGTCAAGGTCCTGGTGAATGCCCCCACTCCCATGGCTGTTCCTTGGGCCCAGCGTTAGCTCAGGCCTCCTCATCCCTGGCCCTGCTCAGTCAGTGGGCTCCCTCGTGCCAACACCTCAGCCTCTCCCTGCCATCCACTTTCCCTGCAGCCTAAGTTCGACAAAGCAGATATGCTGATGACACGCCCTGCTTCAGGTTCCCAGTGGCATCCTGCCACCTGCACATCCCAGTTTGCTTTTTTTATTGCCACACTCGCCCTTGCCCCACCTGGACAGGGCTGGGGCAGGTCCCCAGTCCATCTGGGGCTGGCCCATCAAGGCTCAAGCACCACCCCCTCCCCTTCCCCTGCCCTCTCCAAGCAGGTCAGAAGCAGCCTTTGTGCTTCTGTTGGGCCCACCGCTGCTGAAACCAGCCCTTCCCACATCGAGCTGTGCTTGTTTACCTGGTTGGCTCTTCTCCTGCCACCCATCTTTGGGAACAGCGTTCCTGAAACTGGAGTTCCCGGATTGGCAGCATTTTGTCAATGTATGAGGGCAGCATCTTGGGTGTAGTGTAGGCACATTTTTCTAGGGAGGAGATCGATGACTTGTCTCAGATTCCCAAAGAGATCCACGGCTTAAAACGAACCGCTGTCCCTGGGAGGTTACTCTGCATCCTTTCCTGGCCTGTGGTTAATGTGCTTCTTGGATGACTGGAGGGCATAGATGTTTGGCATTTCTCCCCTGTGCTTTTGTTCATGGATTCAGTTGGTGATATATGCAAGGACACATCTATAATTAGTGGAATTCTCATGCCCCAGAGAAAATGGGTTTAGTGACTGCTGAAAAGTTGCATTTTTGCTGGGGAGGGGTTGTAGTTAATGTAAAAAAAGGCAGGCTAGTTTAAATCCTTTTGCTCTTATTCTTAGAAGCCTAATGCAGGACTTTCTGCAACTGGGCTCCCGTACAAAGGGGAGGAGAACTTGAACTTGGCAGTATTTGAAAAGTTTAAATTGAGATTACAGAGCCCAAAGGACTGTGATGTCTCTGCCCCTGTGTGCCTCTTGTCTGCATGGATGGCTGAGACCGTCCTGGGTCGCCTCCCCTGTGATGCTATTTCTAAAGAATGTTATTGTTCAGCCCCTTTGCTCTCCTTGGCCGGTGTGGTTTTCCTCACCCATTTCAGTTGTATTTACTTCTTCCGCCCATTGTTACTATTTGTTTTTTCCCCCCTAATCCTTCCTTAAAACCTCCCTTTTAATTTTTAAATATCCCTTCCTGTTTCTTATATTCAGTAGTAAATTAAGAACAAAAATATTATATATAATATTGTATTTTATTTTCACAGGACTATGTTAAGATTCTCACGTAGCGATTTTGGCCGTATTAAAAATAAAAAGCTGCTGGGCATGTTGGCTCGCCTGTAATCCCAGCTACTCAGAAGGCTGAGGTGGGACGATTGCTTGAGCCCAGGAGTTCAGGACCAACCTGGGCAACATAGTGAGATCGTGTCTCAATAAATAAAATGAAATAAAATAAAAAGCTGGTTATTGACTAACTATATTCTCACCGGAGTAATCATCATTTGAAATTTATCAAGAGTGTAAGGGAGACAAAAAATTATTTAAAAGCAGAATGCAGTGCATGTTATATTTATTCTTATATAGGGCTCTTAGAGCCCTTTGCTTTTGCTTGGAATCCCTTCCCTGAGCCCAGCGTGGAAGTGCAGGGCTCCGGCTGGTCCCACGCACAGGCCTCTGAATCCTTGACTGCCCTTGCCACATCCGGGTCCCACCACTTCTTAAGTGTGTGTCCCTGAGCTCACTTTCCTTCTGGGTAAAATGGGAGTGGTGAAAATGGATCCACCTCTTAAAATTGTTGTCATGCTTAAATGAAATTCTCCCTGTTTGGCTGAGCACAATGCTGGGCTTTGCTGCGGGGCTGGCAAGTGTGGCTGTACCGTGTAGCTGTGTCTGCAAACCTGGCAGGGCCGTGTGCAGCGGCCATGCGCACTAGGTGCGTTAGTGCTTATACAACTGGGTCCGTCCGTCTATGTACACATATGTCCTGGACCATTGCCTTTCCAAGTACTACGGAGTATTACCAAAAGTAAGGAGACTATTTTATATCATACATACAACCAAAACAAAAGTACATGACATATATGTGCTGTACTACCCTTAGGGAATGTGGTGTGCTTTAGCATTTTCTTTTTAAAGTAAAACACTTCTAGGGACCTACTCACTTGATTTCACTGCTCACTAATGGGTTGTGACTATAGTGTGAGAGCCCTGATACACAGAGAATTGTGATGAATGAATACGGGGGACTGGAAATAATTAGTTTAGAGAATGTTTCAACACTTAGCCAGATATTTGGAAGATGTTCTGGAACATCTATCAGCCATGACTTGGAGTTTATGAATAAAACTCACCAGATGCGTCTGACAGCTTTTGAGTGAGATGACAGTGAAGCTAGCAATAGCATCCAAGCCCTCTGATTTTTTTTTTTCTTCTCCCAAGTGTTTCATATGACTTGGAATCCTGAAATTCCTTCTTCCCACTGTAAATGAAGTATTCAATAGGAATCTCAATGTGTGTGTATATTTTAAAAATCGCTTTAGTGAGGTGTAATTTATCTACCATAAAATGCACCCATTTTAGTATAGTTCCAGGAGTTTTAATCAATTTATACAGCTATGCGACCATCACCACAATTAGATTTTAGAACATTCCTGTTGTCATCTGCTGTCCCCAGCCCTGCTTTAGCCCCAGACTACCACTGACTCACTTTTCTGGTTCCTCTTGGAGAAAGGCATGTTTCAGAAGTTAGACCCTTCTGGGTGTTGTCATTCCTCTGCCCTCCCTGATGAATGACATGCAGTGGCTGGGGTTGTCCCTGGTGGCCAGTCAGCCGGGTCTGGAGCCCAGTGAAGGGACCCCATTCGGGTCCATCTGGAGTGGGCTGGGTACTGAGGTCTGCCCTGTGCGTGTGTGGGGTGGGCTCATGAAGGCTCAGAGCTGACTCAGGGGCCTCCTGTGGGTCCCTCCAGCCTGCAGGGCTCCTCCTCTTATCACTGTGCATCCAGATGCCGTTCCTAACTCGACAAGCCCGAGTTTCTGATTACACTCTGCTAAACAGCTCCCAAGCACTTGCTCTGCCCCGTCCCCAGAGAGGAAGCTGTGCATCCATCACACTACAGACCACTCTCCCTCCGATCCAGCCTCAGTTCTGCACACCTGCTCATGAGCTTATTCCCTTGAGACTAGCACCATCTACAAATCGCTCTAGAGCTGCTGCCATAGGTGATGTATATTTGGGTGGCAGACTCAGCCAGCATTGATCTGGAAATCTGACTCATCCTGTTTACACAGTGGAGCACCTTCTAGGCATGCCCTGGAGCCCTATGGGGGTTAGGTCAGAATTGGGGGAGATGCCAGTCTTGCCCCGAAGGAACTGAACTACTTGAGGAGATACGATATGAGTAAATAACCACATTCTACACTTACGGTTTTGATAAATGCTACACAAAAGATCAAGCTCTGGGGCTAGCCAAAGAAAGGACAGCTTGCTTCCCACTGGGCTGGGCTGGGTCTGGACAGGGGGTATCTGGACCACATCTTAGATGAAGCATCAGGATTTGAATGGGAAGGGGGTGGGAGGGAGGCATGGCAAAGAGAAAGGACAATCCAAGTTTGGGGGTAGCAGCTCCTGTGGGTTGCTGGGAATGCGAATGGATGCCGAGGGCCCGAGGGAGGATGACGTCTCAGGCCAGGTCTGTCTTAAGTGATCTCAGTCTCAGCAGGGTTGGATTTCGCTGTGATCGTTGGTAGAGTCAGATGATGGTAGAACTTAGAGGAGGCTCTAGAGTTGTAGTGTCCAATGTAGTAGCCACAGCACATGCGAGTAAGCGCTTGAATCGTGGTGAGCCCCAAATGAGATGAGCTCTATGTGTAAAACACACTAGATTTCAAAGACTTTACAAAATAAGAATGTAAAACATCCCATTTATAATTTTTATAGTAGTTACATGTTAAAATGATAGATAGTATTTTCAATACATTGGGTTAAATAAAATATGTTTTTAAAATTAATTTCACTGGTTTATTTTTACTCCTTTAAGTGCGGGTACTAGAAATTTTTGAATTAAGTATATAGCTCTCATTGTGTTGCCATTGGACAGTGCTACCCTAGAAAATTCTATTTACCAGCTAGGCTAAAGTTTGTCTTCATTTTACTCATATCACTTGATCTTATATATGGAAGCAAACAAAGTATTTTCATGTCAGCATAGGAGTGTGGCTTTGATGGGCTTGCTGAGAAATTCCTTTTCTCTGTTGTTTTGCGTCAGAGGGACCCTGGCTGGGTGGTGTGCTCAGATGATGGCTGCGATTGGGCGCCCCTCTGGGTGTGGTTTCCTTTGGCTGGTAGACTTGCATCTTGGCCCGAGGTCAGCTCACTTTTAAATTATGTTCCCTTCCCACAGTATTATGCTGCTAAATCAGGATAACGACATTCTACCAGTTTTTAGAGGGGGAAAAAATAACATGGAAGGAAAAGAGACATCATTGGAGTTATGTTATAGATTCCAGAAACCTTGACGTTAGTCCCAGGCTTTCTGCCTTACCACTCCATAGTAAAGATGAGGAAACTGAGGCACAGTGAGACTGAGTCATTTGCCCAGGCTTGTCCTTACTAGTAAGTGCTTCAAGTATAGGTTCCTCAGTTTAAAATGTTTTCCCCTTAACGTTTTAAGTAATTATTGCCATCTATGTCTATATTTTAACAAAATATATACTGAGGGATCTTACATTTATTCAGTTACTAGCTGCTATATTTGTCAGGTGTGACTGACTGCCATCGCCCCAGTGCCCCAAAGCGCCTGAGAACTGCTAGGCGCAGGCTCGTGGGGGAGCAGAGCCTGGGCAGATTCTCTGATCTTCCTGAATACCTTCTGGGCTGATTTGTTGTAGGACAGTTTATTCTTTGCTGGAGGGTGGAACATCTCGCTCTTGTCTCTTTCTCATCTCTGGAAGACAGGCATACATTCAGGAAACCGTGTTATAGATCAGAAGTTGGCACGGCCAGTAGAGAACAGAACGAAAGGATAGGGGAGGTCTTTAGCTGTGTCAAATAATGATTTTGCTACAAAGCGAGAAGCTCTGTGTATAATAGGAATATGGGCCGTGGCCCTTCTTACCCCTTCCTCCTAAGACTCTGTAGTGGGAAGAGACAAATCAGTCCTCTCCAAACATGTCTATACTTGGCTGACTTTTTTGTGAATCATTAAAGATGCTCACATCATTAAATAAGATTAAATATTTAGACTTTTCACAAATTCCTACTATTTCCCTCCTTTGTCCAGATCTCCAGTTATGTCAGCCAGCCATCTGCTCTAACTAACAGCTCCAACGTCTCAGGTACTTGGCAGAATAAAAGTTTCTTACTCATGTCAGTTCAGTATGGGTGGGACAGAGGCTTCCAAGACCCTCTGATCCACACTGGCATTCAGGGTCCCAGGCTTCTATCGTGGTGTGGCTCACCCATCTTTTGAGGCTTTGCCATCCTCCACTGGGTCCTCTGCTTTGGGCTAACAGGCAAGGAAAGAGGGCAAGGTCTGGAGTATCCAGCCAGAAGCTTATGGGACAAGCCTGGATGGGGTGTACGTTTCTTCTGCCTACATTCCATTGGCTAGCATGTAGTCACATGGCCCCACCCAGCTGCAAGGGAGGCTGGGAAGTGTGATCTTTGTGTGGGCCCAAGAAGAAAATGAAGCGGGGGTTTGGGGAACACGGAGCACTGCTGCTACTCCATTGTTTTGAGTAACAAATGCCAACTTACAGGAGGTAGCCTTTGAATATTGGCCCAATTGATAGAGCAGTACCATTTTTATTGTGACTATTGAAAGAGAGGCATGTGGCATGTTTCTCACTGGGGTTTTGTGACTTGAGTGGTACTCCTGCTGGGATATCAATAACACTGACTTTTGAACTCAGGTCAGTTGATCGTGAACAGGTTCCCTCAGCTCCCTCAGGTTGGCGGGCCCATTGCTCCACCGTGAAAAGCTCTGCCCTGCAGAACATGCTAGCACCTGGCTTTCCAAGTGGAGGTTCAGGAAGATGTATGTACCCCTATAGGAAGTTGTGTTCCTAAGAGAGATATGGTAATTTGGAAAAGTCTTAGTAAGATGTACCTGGTTGAGGGCTAAAGGATAGTGCTATAACCTGTCACGACTGAGGCAGCAAGATCGATCTTGGTGGTGTGCCTTTTGTTTTTCACATTGAAGACTTTGAGACCACAGGTCTGCAAATATGGTTCTGTGCTATTCAGGCAAAGAGGTTTACCTGCACCCGATTCTCTGTGGTCATTTGTCTTATGGATTTATTGCTAT
The DNA here is from genome assembly GCF_040939455.1 of Microcebus murinus. NCBI lineage: Eukaryota > Metazoa > Chordata > Mammalia > Primates > Cheirogaleidae > Microcebus > Microcebus murinus. The sequence goes on from NC_134136.1 coordinate 86,434,316, forward strand.
TCAGAAAACCTCTAAACATCCTTTTTCCTTAAGATAAGTTTCAGGAGCTGTTTGCTTTTTATATTAGTTGGAGAGTTTATCCATGAATTGTGATAGTTTTGTGTTAGAGACAGTGAAAAGACTGACAATGTATAATTTTTTTTTGATTATCAGAAAGACAACATTTTCACATGGAAATCACAAACATTATTTAAGAATGACTGGTTCAGTGACTATCACTGACAATTGGGGCACTCAGGTTACGTTAATACATTGATGCAATGTTTAGGCTGAGTTTTAGGTGTAATTATTCTTTACCTTAAATTCTAGAATTGGGACTTGATGACAAGAGCCAGTTCAGTTCCTATGTATATTCTAAATAAAAACTGGGGCAAAAACACAAATTTTAAGTGATTTTTCCAAACGATTTTTCAGGGTTAGGGTGGCGGGTTTGTGGTACATTCACTACTAATTTAAACTTTGATAGAGAAATGAGGAATCGTCTAAAAGAGCTTCTCAATTTCATTTTTGGGGTGATGAGCCTCCCCAGGAATCTGCTCAATGCCATGGACTGTGCTTATCAACATTGCTGTACCATTTCAGGGAGTTCAGGGACCCGTTCACTGCCGAGTGAGAACCCTGGCTCTGGAGTGTAATTGTCATGCTACCAAAAGCTTGGAGAAGCAACTAGCACAGCAAACATGGTCGAATTCACCACATAAGTAACCACAAGCAGGCTGGTGTCCAAGTTCTGGCGGGCTTTGAAACTCTCTGTGAGCCAGGTAGCTTAGAAAAGGTGAAGGAAGTCGTTATAATTTCCTGAGGATTGGTTTGGAACTGAAACCAACATTAATAGTATCCTCTCTGAATAGCGTTTTAAAAACAAGCATGAATTGGAAATATAAAGATTATCTTGTTCTCAGGGACTGGAAAGTGTAGTTTAAGCACCAAAGGATTACCCTGGGCTCCTTTAGATGAAGAAAATGTGTGAGGAATCTGCGTTTCTACTTGTCCTTCTGCTACCCACCTCTGCTTTCCTACAATTAGGTCTAGTTAGTGTTGGGGAAGGAGGCACAGAACTGCCACTGACTGCTCTGCCCACCCTCTCTGGCCCTGCAGTCTCCCTGGTTGCTGTCTTGTGGTCGGTGGAATAATGGCTCCCAAATTGTCCATGTCCTAAGCCCTGGAACCTGTGAATGTGTTGCCTTGTGTGACAAAAGGGACTTTGCAGATGGGCTTCAGTTAAGGATCTTGCAATGGGGATAGGATCCTCCTGGATGATCCAGATGGGCCCAGTGTCATTACAAGAGTCCTTCTAAGTGGAAGAGGGAGGCAGGAAAGACCAGAGAGATGACATTCTGAGGAAGACTTGGCTAGCCATGGCTGGCTTTGGCACTGAAGGAAGGAGCCATGAGCTGGGGACTGCGGGCAGCCTCTCACAGGAGCGTCTGCCCTACAGCCTCTGCACGGAAGGCAGGCCTGTGCACCCATTTTAGACTTCCGACCCCCAGAACTATAAGAAAAGAAATCTGTGTTGTTTAAAGCCACCAAATTTGTGGTAATTTATGCAGCAGCCATAGGAAACCAGCATGGCCAGTCTAGTGAAGTGAGAGGTGGCAGAGGGGAGTGAAAGGGAGCAGGTCTCCATGCTGCACCGAAGAGGCCACATCCAAGCACTGTGACACCGGGAGCTCTGATTATCTCCATGTTAACAATTAGGAAACTGAGGCCCAGAGACAGATGGAATGACTCGCTTGAGGTTTCATGGCAGTAAATGGCTTTCACTGAACTGGTGCTGAGATGACCCAGTGCCACCTTTTAAGAGCCCAGCAGGATGTGATAAGGTGAAAGGGAACAAGAAGAAGCCTACATATGTGCCGTCCATCATCCTCTCTGCTCTCTGGCCCCCTTTGTAAGAAAAATGTATTCATTTGCTCTGCCAAGGCCAAGAAACGTGATTTGTCGAGGGAAGAATCTGCACTGGGCAGCTCTCTGGGGGTGGCTGATGCTGCTGGGGGTGGTGTGAGCAGATGGTGGCTGCTGGGCTGGGTGCTGTGCTGCTCAGTTTGCTCCCAGTCTCCCACCATCTGAAAATGCTATTGACTTATGCTGTACTCCCTGCCAGCTTGTTTCTGAAGGCCAAGTGTGTGGATTCATCCCAAGCCTGTGAATGAATGCATTAAAGATACCACCCCTTACTTCATGGGTGGGGGTATCGGGTGGTGGTAAAGCACTTTGGTGATATATATTAAACATTTACCGTAAGCTCATATCTATTACTTACAATAAAGAACAGAAAATTGGAACATACCAAAATGGATGATCTCAGGTGCCTGGTAAATAAATTGTGCTCTTCTGCACGTGCTGGAAGATTCAAGCATTGTAGAAAGTGATGCTGACAGAGCTAAAACATGTGAGGAAATGCCCAACTGAAAAAACAATCAGTATTTGAAATTATATCAGTTATGGAAAACTGTAAGAAAAAGAAGGGTGCAAGATAAGCTAAATTGTGAATCCAGGGCTTCTGGATCATGAGCGGTTTTAGTCCCTGGTTTTTAGACTTTAATGTCTGAATTTTTTTTACATTGAATTTAAGATATGAGGGGAAAAGCTTCATGTCGTTTGGCCTTGAAATTTAGTTCTAGGAATTTTTTCAAAAATGGAAATATAGTATGTGAGTTTTATACACACAGATATTCCTTTCATCATTTTATTTTCCTGGAGAGAGGCGATAGTGGGAGAGAGGGAGATCATTATTATTTTTTTAAAAATTGAGATATAATTCACATATGCCATAATACTATTTTAAAGTCTACAGATCATTGGTTTTTACTATATTCACAACTAAGTATGCTATCACCATTACTACTATCTAATTCCAGAACATTTTCATCCTCCCAAAAGGAAACCCTGTGCCCATTAGCAGTCACTCTCCATCCCCTCTTTCTGCCAGCCCCTGGTAACCACTGATCTGCTTTCTGTCTCTATGGATTTGCCTATTCCGGACATTTCTTGTAGATAAAACCTCACAACATGTGGCCTCTGTGTCTAGCTTCTTTCACTCAGCACAGTGACTTCAAGGTTCATCTGTGTTGTAGCATGTATCAGTACAATTTTTTTTTTTTATATTTTTTTTTTTTTTTTGAGACAGAGTCTCGCTTTGTTGCCCAGGCTAGAGTGAGTGCCGTGGCGTCAGCCTAGCTCACAGCAACCTCAAACTCCTGGGCTCGAGAGATCCTTCTGCCTCAGCCTCCCGAGTAGCTGGGACTACAGGCATGCGCCACCATGCCCGGCTAATTTTTTTTATATACATGTCAGTTGGCCAATTAATTTCTTTCTATTTATAGTAGAGACGGGGTCTCGCTCTTGCTCAGGCTGGTTTTGAACTCCTGACCTTGAGCAATCCGCCCGCCTCGGCCTCCCAGAGAGCTAGGATTACAGGCGTGAGCCACCGCGCCCGGCCCGTATCAGTACAATTGACCTTTGAAAATCACAGGTTTGAACTGCATAGGTCCACTTATTCTTCCACCTTTGCCACCCCTACGACAGCAAGACCAATCCCTCTTCTTCCTCCTCCTCCTTAGCCTAGTTATATGAGGATGGAAACCTTTATGATCTACTTCCACTTAATGAATAGTAAATATATTTTCTCTTCCTTATGATTTTCCTAATAAATTTTCTTTTTTCTGGCTTACTTTATTGTAAGAATACAGTATATAATATGTATAACATACAAAATATGTTTTAATCAACTGTTTAAGTTATTGATAAGGCTTCCAGTCAACAGTAGGCTATTAGTAGTTAAGTTTTGGGGGAGTCAAGTTATATGTGGATTTTTGACTGTGCCAGGTGTTGGATTTTTAATATTTTCAGAAGAAAATGGTTCTTCAAATTTATTAAAAGCCTTAATGATGCTTTTGTAAGAAGACAAAATTGAATTGCTAATTTATTTGCTCAAATTGTATTATCTACTCTTATTTCCATGTATTAAAAAAGATTCTAAGATCAGAAATGAGAAATTACTCTAATCAGCTGATCTACTGGCCCTCACTATTCCAGAACACTCTACTTTTGGACTCTCAATGTGGGAATCCCATCACAGTTGGAACTAACTAGAAGTAGGGAGTTGAGGGTACCATGGTTGGAGAAACAGGGATCTTAGAACAGAGTGCTTTTCCTTTTTAGCTCTACTTTTATTAAATAATTGTATGTTCAGCATTTGAACCAGTAAAAGCAAATATAATGAAAATTAACTATATTTACAAAAATAGGCAATATTTCCCCTAGTGACAATTTAATCATAGAATTACAGGTCCCATATCTTTGGTAGGTGCAAAAATAGCTTGGGGAATTAAAATTAGGCATAAATAAATTCATGCTGGTCTTTGAGAGTATGGACCATTGGATAGTGCTGTGATAGGAGTGTTGAGGAGATACTGAGACATCAAGGTCTTTTTTACTTTAAACTAAATGGCCTCATTTGATGACCAGTTTGGTGGTTTGAGCTCTTATGTTTTATTGTTTGTAGTTTCCTGTGTCCTTCCATTTATTAATAAGCCACTGTTTTCTCTATGCTGCTGCTTGTAATCAGGTGCCTCTTTTCCACTTTTCCCCTCTGGTTTATTGTAAGGGGAATAAGCTGTAATATTGCTATTCCCTTGCTTTTGTATAATATGTGAACAAATGTGGGGAAGCTGAAAGACGTAAATGCATTGGGGGAAGAGGGGAGGAAGGGGCTCCTTTCCTGGAGAACTGAAAAATATTTAAACATTCCAATTTCGCCTTATCTGGAGTGGGTGTGATGTTTCAGGAGGCAGGTGAACGGACCCTATCTTTCTGGAAAAGAGATTGGGTGCTTGTGGTGGTGCTGGTGGTGGTAGGGAGTCAAAGCAGAAAGAGCCAGAAGCTTTGTATGCGCTTGGCTTGGGGAGAACTTTTAACACCAGCCCAGGGAGTTTGCCCTGGCAAACTCGGTGCCATGAACTTTTGCACAGAAAGCCGCTGTGCTTGAAGAAGAGTCTTCGGACATTAGCGTCTCTGCACAAGTGGGGGATGGTTGTTGGCAGGATGAAGCCTACCACCTTGCTGAGGTGCTGGCTGTCCCCCAGCTGAGTCTGAGATCTCTCCCGGGTGGCTCTGGCCTCACCCTGACATGCAGGAACAATGCTTTTTAGCCAACAGCAGCCAAAAAAACACTCCTTGCTGAAAAGTTAACATCAAAAGAACTCCAGTGTTCAACCGCCAGTATTGCCCTTGTGTCAATAAAAGAGGAGCTAAGATTTGCTCAGCTCTCCTCAATGTAGAGATTTGGCCAAAGAGATTCTGAAACTGAATAACTCCTCTGAAGGGATTATTCATTGCTGTGGTCGTGTTACCCACCAACAGCTTTCTTGGGAGAAAAACATCATTTGATATTGATACAGTATAGAATATTCGCTGTAGGTAATATGTGCTGTGCAAGAAGAAATCCTGAAGTGCCTGGTCCATAAATATTTTGGAATGAAAATTAGGAAAATAAATCTAGACATTCTCAATGCTGTTGTTGAAAATCTTGCCGTAATTTGTCTGTAAATGAAGCTGCAACTATCTGACCATCTTGAGAATGCATCATCCTTATAGATGGATGGATGAATCAAAAGAGTGGCATGGATGTTTATTTTAATATTCTTAAATAGGACCAAAACATATTCTATGCATTTCACTAGAGGACAGCCTGGATCATCACCACAAATGTCTGCTACAGTGTCTGATCAACTGTGAATGGATGTCAGGGCTTAGGCGTTAGTTATCTGTTGCTGCATGATAAATTACTTAGAAATTTAGTGGCTTCAAATGACAGTAAGCATTTACATGATTTCTGTGGTGCAGAAATTTGGGAGTGGTTTAGGTGGGCCGTTCTTGCTTGGGGTCTCATAAGGTTGTGGTCAAGGTGCTAGCCAGGGCTGCAGTGATCTGAAGGCTTGACGAGGGGTGGAGAATCCATGTCCATGGTGGCTCCCTCACACGGCTGGCAAGTTGGTGCTGGCTGTCAGCAAGACCCCGCAGTGCCTCTCCGTATGGGCCTCTCCACAGGGCTGCTTGAATGTTCTTGCGACATGGCTGCTGGTTTCTTTCCAGAACCAGTGGTCCAAGAGAACAGGTGGGCCCTGTGGACTTCTGAGACCCACTGCAAGAACTTGATCACTTTTTTATGGTTGTAGAGTCCTTGCTCTTGGAGTTAACTGGCCTCTGAGAAGTGTGATTCCTCCTTGCCTTGCTTTGAGGCACTCATTTCTGTGCATGATCCCAGAAATTCCATGTATTGTTCAGAAAGGAAGTGGAATCACGAGGCATATGGATTCTACATAAAGCTAAAGTAAAACTCACCAAAATGATAGAAGTAGCAGTCAGTTTATTTTTCGAGCAAGTAGTATAGAAGTGTTATTCAGATAACCTGGTTACTTTTTAGAGAGAAAATGGAAAAAGGTGAACTTTTAATAATTTTATAACAGTTCTGAATTGTAAATTAAGTGGATTGGGCTCAGCATTGCTATAAGGATGGGTTTCCCACCTATATTTGTTGATTGAATGAGATCATGTATGTAAATGTGCTTAGAATGTGCCTGCATTTGGGCATTTTTCTCTAGGCTTATTTGTTTTTCTTGTTATGCTAGAATACCAGTGTTTTATGCTCAGGACTTAATTTGTGTCAAAGTAGGATTGTTTTTGGTTTGGTCCCATTCAGGCCTTCAGTCATGCAAAACACCCTGCCTTTACCTGCTTGACTTGGAACCATGCCATGGGCATACCATTCTCTACTGGTAAAGTTGTCACACTGCAGACATCAGTGTTGTGGCATGAGACAGTGTGCAATAGGTTCATCTTGTGTTGTGATTTTTTGAGTGCATTATGTCTGGAAGGATATCTGCAACCTATTTCACCTTCTACATATTTCTGTTTTCATATTGGCTCTAACTTCTTAAAACCTTATGTTTAAAATGAAGATTAAATGAAGAAGAGTAAAATCAGTGTCATTCTGGTGGTGTTTACCAGTTTCTAACTGCTACTGGCAGAGACAGCTTTGTTGTCCAACCAGTTTGGGGAAATCACATGTTCAGAATTCATACTGGTCTCATGGGGCTTGGTTGTGGTTGTGTCTCACTTTCTTGGGGCCGGGGACTTGAACAGAAGTGGGAGGATTGAGTTAGTGAAATTTAGGTTATCAGATTCCCATGCATACCAGTCAGTGTGCATTTATAGGGGCAACCCAGCAGATAGCTGCCCAGACTCAGACAATTATAGGCGTGTCCCATTTTATACACCAGCTGCTGTCCTGACACTATCTTGTCATCAGTGTGATGGCGGGGTGGGGGAGGGGAGGACTACTTACAGAATCTGAAAACCCTTTACTTTCACTCTCCTGTGGAGCCCAGGTTTCTTTAATCAGATTTGCTTCAAGGAGAGACACCTGTAGACAAAGTGCTTTTGTTGTTGTTCTCCCGAAAACCAAATAAGGACCCTTTGAAATTTCTGATTCCTACTGTGTAAGGAATGCAGGAAGTATTTAGTAAGGATCTCATTGTATTGTTTCCTTGCATGGCTCTTTGCATTTGGTCAATGGTAGATGTTTAATTCATTAACTTGTGACCACTGGTAGATGAAAATATTATAAATGCATTTTATATGGATTTAAGCTGGTGTTCATGTGTAATGTGTGGAAACTGAAAGTTCCCAGTGGGGGATGTTTCTCAGGGAAGAACAGAGCACAGGTGCTCTCCCATTGTTCTGGAAGAGCTGCATTCCATTGTCATCACCTCATTAAACGGACTGCTTGGAAGAAGATGCTTGTTTTACCTGTTTTGTTAGTAACTGTGAATATCTATTTTGGCTGGTATTTAAATTTGCACTTGGAGATAGCAATGCTTTTAATTTTGAGTGTACTAATATTGATTATTATTTAGGCAAAGCTGGTGAATTAATTTTCCAACCAAATAATTGGGGCAAAAGCAGTCAATTAGATAAGATAATGTATACTCTTTTTTTTTTTGAGACAGAGTCTTGCTTTGTTGCCCAGGCTAGAGTGAGTGTGGAGGCGTCAGCCTAGCTCATAGCAACCTCAAACTCCTGGGCTCAAGCAATCCTACTACCTCAGCCTCCTGAGTAGCTGGGACTACAGGCATGCGCCACCATGCTCGGCTGATTTTTTCTATATATATTACTTGGCCAATTAATTTCTTTCTATTTTTAGTAGAGATGAGGTCTTGCTCTTGCTCAGGCTGGTTTCGAACTCCTGACCTCGAGCGATCCGCCCGCCTTGGCCTCTTAGAATGCTAGGATTACAGGCGTGAGCCACTGCGCCCGGCCTTGTATACTCTTTTATTAAAACCTAATTCTAGAGTCAGCAAACTTATACTGACCTGACTTTCAAATTTGTTTTCATAATTTTATTTTGCAGGATAACAAAGCCATTGACCTTTGCCGATTGTGTTGGGGACGAACTTCCTTTAGGATGGGAAACTGTGTATGATAAACAAATTGGAATTTATTACATGGACCACATAAATAGTAAGTAGATTGCCAAATTTGTGGCATTATATGTGAATGAGTTTTCATGTTAAATCTCAAAGATGCTAAAAGCTTTGTGTAGAGTAAAACAGTCATTAATGGCCAATGCAGCATTAAACTGGGGTTTATAAATGTAATCTGAAGTTTTCATTAGCTGAGTTCTTTAGTGAAGCAGTTATAGAGTTGTACTTTGCTTATGTCTTGCTGAGGACTGCATGTAATGTGTTTGATGAAGAGTTTTTAATATCTGATATAATGAATAAATTCCCCTGGCAGTTGAAATAGAAATACCTCTCATAATGAAAAAGTTGTTTATTGCAAATGGAACTTACACATTCTTGGAACGATAAGTGCCCAAGTGGTTACCTTAACTTCATTTTTTCTTGTACATGTAACTTTAATACACCAAACCTTTTTGGGCTTGTGTGTGTGTGTGTTTGTGTGTGTGTGTGTGTTTGTGTGTGTGTATGTGTGAAGGGAGGAAATGGTATAAAGATTATAGCTAAAATAATGGATATTTGACCATGCCAGCTTCCTTTGTAGGACTGTCTGGAGCAGTGGTTCTCAACCTGGGGTGATTTTGCCTCTTAGGGACACTTGATAATGTCTGGAGACTATTTCTTTGATGGCCGTGCCTGGGAGAGGTGCTGTTGGCATCCAGTGCGTGGCGCCCAGGGGTGCTGCTAAACATCCTGTACGGCACAGGACAGCCCCCTCCTCCCCAACAGCGAGTGAGCTGACCCCAAGTGTCAGTAGTGCTGAGGTGGGGGACTCCTGATTCTGAGGCCTTGTTTTATTCTAGGTGTGCTCTCTGCCCCTCACTCTTGGCTTTCTGCCTCTTCCTCAGCCTTCCTGGATCGGGTAGCAGCCAGGGATCCATTTCTCACTCTCTCCTGTTTTCATTCTAGCTTTCCTCAGTGTTTTTGTCATTGTTATTTAATGACTGGGGACATAAAGCATGGCTCCCCTTGGCTTACTCTCTGCCCTTCGATATATTAAATGTGGGGAGGCTGGGGGTCTGAAGAGGCGTGATACTCCCCACCTGAGTGGGTTTGAAGCTCTTTCTATATGCTGGTCCTGTGGCTCCTTGTGTCCCCTTAGTGTGAGTGACCCAGGTTGGTACCTTCAGGGCTGATTCCTGCGTTGTCAGTTGCCAGCAACCTTTTGAGTTTTTGAGTCTTCCTGCCTCAGATCTCAGGGCAGTAGGATTTCTGATGCCTGTCCCCAGCCTTGGGCGTGATTGCAGCTGTTAGCCAAAGACTGGGTGGTGGTGATTGGAGACAGGGCATGAGTACCGTCCTGACCGCTGTCCTCCCGGGCAGGTATCCAAGGGACAGGAGAGCTTCAAGGTGGATCCACCACCCAATGGACAGGGTGGGTGCTTAGCAGAAGAGAAGCCGAGGGGCTCCAGCTCGCCAGGTGGCCCTCTGCTGGCCCAGCACCTTGCATCAGTATGTTTGGGCAATCGCGGCCATCTGGGGCTTAGTTTCCCAGCTAATGGCCTGGGGGACAGCTCTAGACACATGAGAGCCACTTGCTGCTCAGGGCTGCTGCATTGTGGGCCTGGGCACACCTGTACCATGGCATCATCACCAGGCTTTGTCCTTACCAGGGCCAGGTGGTAGGGATGCTTACTGAGCCGCATGGGCATCTTCATACACAACCTTCTAGAAGGCCTGCTGGGCTGGGGCTGGGAGAAAGGTTGGAGCTGGAGGTAGGCAAGAGAGCTGGAGAGGGAGAAAGCAGGAGCAGGACGTGGGGCAGCCAGGTGGGAGGAGAGGACATCAGTGAGCAGTGAGCAATAACTGCACAGCCTGGCAGGGGAGGTGGCCCAGCAGGGAGGCAGCAAGTCAGTTCATAGCGCCCCACTTTCACGGAGTCAGTGAGAAGATGGATGTAAGTAGCTATTGGTATGATAGTTCCAAGCTCACTTGGGTTCATCTCCTCCAACATTTAAAGTGTGGTCTTTTGGTCTTTATTGGTGACAAAATAGTCATGTGTTATTTTCTCTCTTCTAGTGGACTATTTCATCTCTGTAGAGTTTTCTTCTCAAACTGTAGATATATAAATGGAAGGTGTTCCATACTTTGGAAAGGTTCATGGTGTAGAATTGTCCCTAATGTGCATCCTGGTAATTAATTAATTTTCATATTGGCTGATATGCATGACTATTGGTCCACTAAAAGATTTTACTTTTAAGTCACTTGTGTTCTTGCCCTTTTAATTTCAGAGCTTACCCAGATTGAGGACCCCCGAGAGCAGTGGAGGCGAGAGCAGGAGCGCATGTTGAAGGAATATTTAATTGTAGCCCAGGAGGCTCTCAATGCTAAGAAAGAAATCTACCAGATCAAGCAGCAGCGGTTCGAGCTGGCTCAGGAGGAATACCAGCAGCTGCACAAAATGTGCGAGGATGACAGCCGCTCCTACGCCAGCTGTGAGTTGACTTGTTTCCTTCACTTAGCGTGTGACTTTAAAAGCCATCTCTCTGGTAGGCTGTCTGCAAATGCTGAACTTTCCTTGGGCAGGGCAACTTCACGAAGGTTCTAATGGCATACTGTTTGGTAATCAGTATTCTGTACGAGAGTCAGATGGGCATCCGGTAGCCACTCCTGTAGCAAAGATTTATCAAGTGCCTACTTTGTGCCCAGGCACTGGGATATGGTGATGACTAAGAAAGGAAAGGTCCCTGGCCTCATGGAGCTCACATTCAGGTAGGGAAGGTAAAAAAATAAGCAAGCCAACAAATAAAATTGCAGGTAGTGACATTAAGCAACCTCCTGTCTCAAGTTTGTCAGTTTTGAAGAGGGCTTCCATTGGCGATCCTCTACAGTTACTGCTGCTCGTCTGGGATGGTTTCTTGGGAAATCCACATGGTAGTTTCATGAATCCTGGGTGGAGAAACTCAGGAACCTTCAATCTTGTCAAGTACCAGTCTCTTTGCAGAGACCTTTCTTGGGCTTTAGGCTTTATTGGGCAGTACCCTGGAGGAGGAATGCAGTAAAACCCAGACAGTTGGGGGACTCTTTATGCCCTTCAAGTAAGAGGACTGTCCATTGCTCTTTTCCACAGGGACCCTTCCTTAGTTTTGGAGGCTGCCAGAGTGGGCTTCCATTTCATTAGTACTCATCAAATGCTCAGGTATTAAAGGAACCAGGTCTGGTCTCAGAAGTCAAAGCATTTTGCTATGGACACAGTCAGCCACTGCTTGAGCCAGTTCTTTCCCAGCAGAACTGTCACACTTGATAGCCCACCACAGGTGTACATGGCCACCACTGGCCTGGGTGCTAGTGAGCTTGGAGAAAATGTATGAAGTTGGTACGACTAGGTTGTACTTTATAAAAACCTAAATTTAGGCCTGGCGCAGTGGCTCATGCCTGTAATCCTAGCACTTTGGGAGGCCGAGGCAGGAGGATTGCTGGAGCTCAGGAGTTCGAGACCAGCCTGGGCAAGAGTGAGACCCCTTCTCTACTAAAAAAAAAAAAAAAATAGAAAAAAGTCAGCCGGGTGTGGTGGCACACGCTTATAGTCCCAGCTACTTGGGAGGTGAGGCAGGAAAATCACTTGAGCCCAGGAGTTGGTGGTTGCTGTGAATTAGGCTGATGCTACGGCACTCTAGCCTGGGCAACACAGTAAGACTCTGTCTTAAAAAACAAAACAAAAACAAAAACAAAAATGTAAGTCTATTAGAGCCATGGGAGAACTTTCCTGTGACATTACTGTCCTGTTACCAGGGCAGACATTAAAGATGTAGCCATAGTTTTGTTCTGTGTTGCAAGTCAGAATGTAGTTACGGCCAAGGTGCCATATGTCTTGTGCTCTGTCTTACTGCAGCTACTATTGAAGGTGAAGAAGCCATAGAAGCTGTAGACATCGGTGAGGGTTAGCCTCTGCAATAGGAATTTAAGATATTTGTATTACCATGTGCCTTAAGGGAAGGGGGGACTCAGGTTTCATGGCGTGTTGCTTGCAAGTCATCTTATCTCTTATTCTTCAGATGTGGGTACATACTGGTTCTTTTTTTTCTTTTAACTTTCCATCAGAATGTGATAGGTCAGCTCAGTGCTGATTTACAGGCTAGTTTCTTATCTCCACAGTTTTCTTGTACTGTCTTTGGTTTAGGTATCAGGGTGATACTGGCCTCATGGAATGAATTGGGAAGTGTTCCCTACTCTTCTCTTTTCTGAAAGAGTTTGTGTAGGATTATTAATAGTATCAATGCATTCTTAACTGACTTCACCAGAAAAGCCACCTGGACCTGGAATTCTCTGTGGGAATGTCTTTAACTACAAATTCAGTACCTTTAATAGATACAGAGCTAGTCAGATGTTTTATTTCTTCTTGAATCAGTTTGGGTATTTATATGTTTCAAAGAATTTGTCTATTTCCTCTAATCTTAAATTTAGCAAACTTTTCTATTAAGGGGCAGCTAGTAAATACTTTAGACTTTGTAGGCCCTACAATCTCAGTCACAGCTATTCAACCTTGTGGTTATCACGTAAAAGCCGTCAGAGACAATATGTAAACAAATGTGTGTGGCTGTGTTCAATAAAAGCATAAAAACAGGTAACAAGCTAGATTTGGCTCATAGGGAGTTTGCCAACCCATGATCTAAGTTGTCATGTCTATAAAGTTCTTCATAGAATTCTTGTTATCCTTTTAATGTCTGTAGGCTCTGAGGTGGTATCCTCTCTTTAATTCCTGATATTAATAATTTGTGTCTTTTCTCTTTTTTTCTTAATCATTATAGGTAAACTTTTGTTGATTTTATTTATCAACAAAACTGACTTTTGCCCGCCCCCCGATTTCTTATCTGTTTTCAATTTTATTGGTTTCTCTTCTTTATTATTTCCTTCCTTCTACTTAGTTTGGCTTTAAGTTGTTCTTCCTTCTATAGCTTCTTAAAGTGTATGATTTTGGACCTTTCCTACTTTCTCATGCAGCCGTTAAAGGTATGAATTCACCTCTAGGTACTACTTTAACCGCATCCCACAAATTTTAGTTTGCTGTATTTTCATTTTCATTCAGTTCAAACTATTTTTTCATTTCCTTTGTGGTTTATTTTTTGACCCATGGATTCTATAGAAGTAAGTTACTGGGAATTTTAAAATATGTTGTTATTGATTTTTAATTTAGTTCCATTGTGGTTAGACACTATATTTTGTAAAATTTCAATCTTTTGAAGTCTATTGAGATGACTTTGATGGGTCAGAATATGGTCTTTCTTGGTGATCTCGTAGGACTGGAAGCCTATAGGCGTGATGCCTCCAGGTCACCCCTAGCTGAAGCATTGGCTTATAACTGGTTCTGAGATCATATTAGTCAGCAAGTTTAAATCTTTCAGAAAGCTCCTTGAAGAAGCTAGGTTGACCCATATAAAGTTATCATTTTTATAGCTAAAAAAGGTCTGAGTATTGGCAGTTTGTTACTTTTTTTTACCCTTCTCCTGCCCCGGTGCCTGGCAGTTTGTTATGTGTTTCCTTCTAGTAGCCTTCAGGTGCTTTATCTGTTACAGGCTTGGGTTTGGGTAGGTCTCCAAAGAGGTTCTCAAATCAGTCTTCCAAGTAATGAAATGGAAGAAGTACATATCAGAAAAACTTAGCAGGAAGTTTCTTGCCAGTGATTGAAAAGAAAAATCGAGTATAGAGAAAGGGACTTCAGTTGCTATAACCATGAGGACTCTGGACTGTGTGCCCTTGAGGATGCAGACACAGGGGGACCTTAGACCATCTTGTCTAATTCCACACCCACCCTGAGGGTGAGTAAGAGGGGAACCCCAATCCAGTGCCAAGCCTGTGAGTTAAAGGTATTTGGTACTTGAAGTCCTTTGGATCTGGGACATCCCATGGGATCAGGTTTTATATTTCCATGGGCTTTTCACTCCTTCAACATTTGGGAAAATAGGGAATTCTACTCAATTACATTCCGTCCTGTGCCCCATGGAATTTGATTAATGCCCATTAAAAAGAAATACTCAAGATGCTCTCTTTGAAGTGGTGTCTATTTATTCAGTAGAGGGAAGGGGATGACTGTGGTGTTGATGTAAGATTCTAACGTGCTCACCAGATTCCATTTCCTGCCCTGCTAAAAGTCTCTGTGTAGATGCAGTCTCTTCTTCCACTTGTGAGGGTTGCCTTTAAGGCTAGAATTGAGCCTGTTCTCACAAAAGGACTGGACATGCCAGTGAATCTTCCCAGGGCTTATCAGATTCTAACGTGCTCACCAGATTCCATTTCCTGCCCTGCTAGAAGTCTCTGTGTAGATACAGTCTCTTCCTTATGAGGGTTGCCTTTAAGGCTAGAATTGGGCCTGTTTTCACAAAAGGGCTGGACATGCCAGTGAATTTTCCCAGGGCTTTATCAGATTCTAACATGCTCACCAGATTCCATTTCCTGCCCTGCTAGAAATCTCTGTGTAGATACGGTCTCTTCTTCCACTTGTGAGGGTTGCCTTCAAGGCTAGAATTGGGCCTGTTTTCACAAAAGGGCTGGACATGCCAGTAGATCTTCCCAGGGCCTATCAGCTCATCAGGCAAAAAGCCAACTATGAATGGAATCTAGGAGTCAATCCAAGTGGTTTATCAACTTGCTGCTGTCCCTGGGGCTTCCACCAAACCCTTTCAATCTGCCATTTATCCTGAACTACTAATTACAATGAGGAAAACTGTGCTAGAATTGACTCAGATGAATTCTTTCTGGCCACCGGATAAAGTTTAATACAGTGATCCTATTGGCTTAAGTCACCGTGATCTAATAGATGGCTTGTATAGTCACACCAGAGGGGCTGGGCTCATGCTGGGAGCTGCTGGTGGCAGTATCCATAGCACACCTGAGCCTTGCTCAGCCCCATGGGTCTCGTCCCACCCAGATCTCTTTCAGTGCTAGTCATCTAAAGCAGGGAGGTGTCTCCTTTTTCTGGTATTGGGAACAGAACAACATCTGGACTTATTTCACACCATTTCCTTCATTGGTAATGGCTTGAAGTGAAAGGTACCACTATTCAATGAGCTCGTGGTTTTATATGAATTGTTATGATCACCACATTGTCAAGCATGTGCTGTTCTCTTCATTGTTCACATGAGAAATCAAATACTAGAGAGGCTAAATGATATTCTTCAAGGTTACATACCCAGTAAATGATAGAATTTGGATTTGAACCCAGATCTATTTGTGTTGGTGGCCTTCACTACTCTGTACTATATCCTAGACATGGAAGAGGCAGCTCAGAAGAGCTGATCATATCTTTGGAACCCCTTGCCCTACCCACCCCCTCAATTTTTAGGTCATCTAAAAATCAAGACCAGTTATAAATTGACAAGTTGTCTGGCAATTTTGCAGCAATAATGGGGGCTGGTGGAAGGCAGACCGCTTTCTATTTCTTGACTTTCCTGTGGTCCAGATAGGGTCACTATTCATTTACTTTTCCACAGATATTTATTTAACACTTGCTGTTGGTATATACTAAGTGTTGGGGACATAACTTATCTCTAATGGCTGATGAAAGGGAAAGACAAGGCAATAATGGTAAAAGAAGGAACTAACTGGAACAGCTATTTCTAATGTTGGCGAAGGGTGTGGGGGAGGGCAGAAGGAGGGAAAGTGCATCTGGCCCACACCCTTCACACATTTCCCCCTGAGCTGTGAAAATCACCGAATAAAACTCCATTCATTGGAGAGGAAAGATTTTTATGTCAGTATTGGGCCATCTGATATCTAAGAATATCCAGGTCTTGACCATTTTTGTCCCTGTCCAAAGCAAATTCAGATACTTTGCTGAATTCAAGCACCCATGTCTCCATGAGCCTAGGAAACCCAACTCTGCTTAATTCTATGAGCTTCTGAGCTAGCTGCCTGGTGCCCAGTCCTCTTATTATTATGCTTTGACACTACTGGGGTGAAACTGCTCGACAATGGACTCATTCTGAGATATACCCTGAACTTTTCCTACAGCTCCGTTTTGTAGAGTTTTCTCCTGCTTTGTTCCTTGCAACATGTTATTCTATTTGCCTTCCTTTTAACACTGGATACATTCATTTTTTTCTGGAGTTACTCCTTCATCCTTCCTGGGAAACTCTATCCCCAGATACATTCAGATGAACTATATGACCATTTACAGGATCTTTTGGAAGAAATTCTTGCATGGGGTAGAATTATAGTTTAAACCACGGGTTTGCAAACTATGTTAGGCCCACAGGCTGACTCCTGTCCATTGTGGGTGTTTGTAAATGAAGTTTCATTGGAACACAACCATGCCCATTCACTTACCTTTGTCTATGGCAGCTACAACAGAAGAATTGAGTATTTGAGACAGACCGTATGGTCCACAGACCCAAAAATATTTGCTATCTGGCCTATTACAGAAAAAGTTAGCCAACCTCTGGTCTATAGCCGTGGTTCTCAACCCTACCTGCAAGTTAGAATCTCCTGGAGGCCTTTTAAAAACTGCTGGTTGGGCCCCACCCCAAGAGATTTTTGATATAATAGGCCTTAGGTGGGGCCAGGCATGGTTTTTGTTTTTTTAAGCTCCCCAAGTGATTCCCAGGGTTAAGATCCACTGGTCTAGATTAACTTAGAATGGCCCTGGTAGCTGCAGACATTAGACATTGTTATCTGGCTTTTAGGAGCTACCCAAAGTCTATACTGAAAGTCTCTTTGGGTGGCTGGGAAAAAGGGTCAGCCTTATCTGGTGAGAATGTGCCAGCCTATCCGGAATTCTTGGGCTAGGTGGTGGTAAAGCTTGACCTTATCAGCAAGCAGTCCTGCCAACATTCTTTCTGAAGCTCCAAGCCCATCCCACAAAGACTGTCTTCCATTGGTACTCTGTTGAGGGGTTTCTCATCTGCTCTCTTGGTTAGGAGAAGGGCTACACGCATTCCATTCAGTCTTTTGTTTTCCTTCACCCAAGCGTGTTGGAGCAGGCAGGAGAAAAATGGATCAGGTAGCATTTTAAACGAGTATTACTCGATAAACCTCGATCTTGAAGGTTGTAGCAGAAGACATGTGTTTCCTGAGAAATAATCCCCCAGTCTGTCCTGGAGAGAAGATAATTGGTTAGGATTTGGTGGTATCTTGTGTTATTTCTGTAGATCACCTCCAAGTGGCCTTATTTGATGTTTTGTTTTGTTTTGTTTTTTGGTCCTTTGAAACAAAAATCACCTTCCCTTTGCTGGCCGTAGTTGTTTATATGTATGCCTCTCCTGTCACCCTGGAATCTGTTGGGGCTTGCCGGCCTTTCTCCCAGAGTCCTTCGTGGGTTCCTTGAGCAACTCCAAACAGCTCTGTTCCCTGGAGGCAGACACCCAGTCCTAAGGAGCAACCTGCCCTACAGCACGTCTTTCGAGTAGGACTGCTGGTCTTTTAAAGCATGTCATCTCCCTGGGGTGACGTTAGATTCCCACAACTCAGAGGAAGCCTGTACAGGAGACAGGCACACAGACACATGTTTCTGTTTTTCAATAACCCATAAAATTGAAATCCAGAATAAGTACTGGGGTTTGCAGCATTTTGAGTGCAAATACATAGGTCAAGTATACTTGTTGGGCAATGGGCCTTGGGGAGCTAGAGGACCTTTCCTTTTTATGTGGGGAAAGCTTGTCTGATTAAAGGATCTTGGGCAGCTGACCTACAGAGCCCAAATTTTAGACACAAATTCCTCTATGAATGATGGCATAATGTCAGTCAAGCCACTACATACTGTCTTTTAATTTATAAAATGGGCAAGGAAACATAAGCGTCATCTCACCTTCACAAAGATTTTATGAGAATAGATGAAATAAATGTGAAAGGCACCCTATAATAGCAAAGTATAATAATTTACATTGCTGTGGCCCAGCTAAGCTGTAACCTTGTTATTATATCATCTGAAGCTGTATTATATGCTAAGCAGACTCTCAACTATTTAATAGCTCTGCCCACACAACTCTTCAAGAGAGAAGAAAGCTTCAGAGCTGAAAGTCTGGTCTTTCTCATAAACCTTGAGATTGGAGACTTCTCTTAATAGAGGAAGATATTTCTTTTTTTTTATGTTATGGAGTGCATGCTGTTCAAAATGGGGTCTGGAGGACTCTGTAAATGGTTCTGTTAGACTCACTGGCAGATAGAAGGAACTGAGAATTTTATTTATAAATTGAATTATATTATTAAAAGTGATGCCAGTGTTCACAACTCTCCTTAACATTTAGAGAGAAAATATATTCATTGTCTTAGGTACTTGAGTGGACTTTTCCCTCATCCCAGTCTTAGAATTTTTGTTTTGTTTTTCAAGACAGGGTCTTGCTCTGTCACCCAGGCTAGAGTGCAGTGGCATCATCATAGTTCCCTGCAACCTCAAACAACTGGGCTCAAGTGATCCTCCCACCTCAGCCTCCCAAGTAGCTGGGAATACATGCATGCCACCATGGCTGGCTAATTTTTCTATTTTTTGTAGAGATGAGGTCTTGCTATATTGCCCAGCCTGGTCTCAAACTCCTGGCCTCAAGCCATCCTCCCACCTCAGCCTTCTAAAGTTGCTAGGATTACCAGCGTGCCTAGTCTCAGTCCCAGAATTTCATAGAGACCATAGTAAAGGTAATATGAATGGGATCAATAGAAGTAAAACCTATTCTATCATTTTGGATGATTTCACCTGTAACAGAGAAAACTAAATCCCACAGGCATAGATAATAAGGAAATTCATTGTCACATAACAGAGGCCTCTGGAGGTGGGGCGGGGTCTCTCATAGGTGGATTTGGTGGCTAGGTGGTGTCATTGGCTTATCAGCTTCTCCCTCTAGGAGTGGGTACACGCCAAGGATCCTGGCGGAGAGGTGGCTACTCAACAACATCGGGGTTCTATTAGTTAAAGAAGAGAAATGGGAGAAAGGTTGCTGTGTACATAGATGTCTGACAGTATCTACTACACCTCCTGCGTATATTTCAAATCTCTTCACTAATTTTTCCTATGAAATTGCACAGACAGAAAAATTGTGATGGTGGTGATTTCAGGTCATTGTTACTGATGTTAACATTGCAGGTAACTTTGTTGAATTTTGGTGGTGGTGGTGTTTTCTACCTTTAATGGGGAAGATCCCAGGTGGTAACTTGGCATTGTCTTCCTGTCTTCCTCCCACTGCAAATTGACAAGTCGACACACGTGTTATAGTGTTGTGAGCCAGGAGTCAGCAAGCCCTAGGCTCATTGCCTCAGTGGCATATTCTCTCCATCCAAAGTGGGAGGCCTTTAAGCTCAGGTCTGGGAAACTTCAGTCCCAGGAGTTTAATGTGGAGATTTTCTTAAATGATTTGTGCTTCTTAAGGGCATTGAGATGTTGCTTTTCTTACTGATCTTATTTATTTATTTACTTATTTTTTTAGAGACAGGGTCTCACTCTATTGTCCAGGCTGGAGTGCAGTGGCACAAGCACATCTCTCAACAGCCTTGAACTCCTGGGCTGAAGCGATCCTCCTGCCTCAGCCTCCTGAGTAGCTGGGACTACAGGCATGCACCACCATGCCTGGCTAATTTTTCTTATTTTTTGTAGAGACGGTGTCTCACTATGTCGCCCAGGCTGGAGTGCAGTGGTGTAAACATAGCTCACCACGGCCTCGAACTCCTGACCCCAAGTGATCCTCCCACCTCAGTCTCCCAGAGTACTGGGATTACTGGTGTGAGCCACCACGCCCATTCCATTCATTACTAATGTTAAATGAAACCAGAGTCAGGCGAGATGAAAGATGAAGGATTTGGAAATAGGCAGTCTTATCTAAGAAATAATTTGTTTTAAAAATATTTTACTCCATGTCTTGGAGAGATCGCAATTCTAAGAAGATTTGAGATAAAGTTGGCAAACGTTTACCTCTTCTAGTTATTTATTTCCAGTAGATTCAGTTGTTTGAAATTCTGACTGAATAGGGCAGAAATAGATTTTCCATAGAATTGTTGTTAAATTGGGAGATCTGGCTGCTCAAATTAATTTTGGATGTAGTTCTAATTGAGATTTTAAATAATTTTGCTGTTTAAGCTACTTGATGGCTTTGAGCCATCTTTTTCCAATATAAAATCAGGAAATGGTTTTGAATTAGTTTCTAATTGTTGGCACCTAAGTTATGCAAATGACAGCCAGCCTTTGGTACCCAGACCAAAGGAGTAAAGGAAAGGATACTGGCCCTGCAGATGTGCCTTCTGAGCAGGTGATGTTAATGGCAATAATCAGGATGCAGATGACACCAGTGTGGGGTGATTCACAGATGAAGACAAAGGAACATTCCACCAGGTACAGAAGAGAATGGAAGCCAAGTTGCAGTAGTGTAAAAGCCCATGGCTTAAGAAGCCTAAAGAAAGGAGATAGTAACATCAAGAAAAAGCAATGCAGAGAAGTGGATGGGGTGGTAGAAATTAGGAACAGCCACTCACCGCTCCAGCTGCTGGAACACTGGAAAAGGCCTTCAGCTCTCTGTTTGGACAGAAATTGGCTGACTGCGCCTAGTGTGTAAACAGATCTGTGGGTCTTATTCACCCCTAGGTGTTGGCTAATCATGAAAATGATGCTATGTCTATAAAAAGAGTTTAAAACATGTGCACTACACTGTTTAAGAAAGCATTGAGCTATGTGATGTCTTTTAGCTAGCTAAACATCTATCAAAAACCAGCTGTGAGAATGAAAGTGTGAGTGCCTCACTCCAGTTTGCATGGGACAAACAACTTGTGGGCACAGCTTTTTCTCAAGCCTGCCAGGTACTGACACAATACTAGAAAGTTGTCTTTTTTATTTTGCAAATATTTAATGTTTTTTTCTTGTGTCAAAAATTGTTCATCTGGAGAATATAGATGTGGAGAAAATAAAAATAAAATGATTTGTAATGCAACCACTGAGAATAACCACAGCTTACTTTTTGGTTCTACCTTTCCAGTGCCTTCTGTGTCTGTATGTTAAAAGGAAGTAAAAATGGGTTCATACTGCATATACTACTCACATATTAAGAACAGTTTTTTATACTATAATCATACCTGCATATATATAGGGTATTTAACCCTAGTAGTTTTGTAGTAGAACTAAACCAAGTTTTGATTTATCTACAGCCATGTATTTTATTATATGGGATTATATAATAAAGTCCTGATGCAAAAACCAAACATCAAGAAGATTTGAGGATGTGAATGAAATGTTATTCTTTAGGAGCCAGTGCCCACTTGTAAATCTGGGACTTAGAATTAATTATTTAATACAGTGCATCAGAAGTTCCTTATGTATATGTATTTATTTTAAAGGATCCATTATAAAATAAAATATCTTCTTTCTGTTTAGCATTCTCTGGATATTCAACAAATACAAAGTATGACCCACACCAAATTAAAGCAGAAATAGCAAGTCGTCGCGACAGGGTAAGTAAAACCAGTGTTTTCACAACTGGAAGTGCCACGTGTATTTTTTGTGTCACATCACTTATCATGGTTCATTTCATGGTAGTCACTGTGCCTGACGCTCATATTTTAGTAAAATTTTTAATTTCATGGATTATTATTGCATTTTGTTTTATTTTCCACTTTTTTCCAATAGGAGGAAAAAGTTTTATTTTAAAACCTTAGTGCATCTAACAAAAAGTAGCTTGTATCCCTGTGCATGTTTCATAGGGGTGGACTCACCAACCATTTGGAAAGGTTTAGTGACCACAGGGCTGGGTCTCAAACGACTGCTTCCCCATGTCAGCAGGATGCAGCCGTGGCCCTCGGCAGCCTTGGAGCTGCCTTCTCCCCTGGTTCGCTCCTACAGTGGCGTTTGGCCAGAAGATCAATGATCCTTCCCTGGTGACGCCTGCATTATTTATGGGTTACCTTGCTTCCTCTCTTCAGAGCCTTGTCTTGGTTGTCTGGGAAGGGGCACACTTTTGTTTGGGACAAAGCAAACATCTGGCAGTGAAGCCTCCTCCTCTCCTGGTGTTTTGTTCCCTGAACCAGGGTGTACCTTTTGGTGCGGTGGCTCTCAAATTTTAGCACACCTAGGAAAAACACCTGGGGCGCTTGTTTAAAGTGTGAGATTCCAGGCCCATCCCCTGAGTTTTGATGCAGGCCTGGAGCAGATCCCAAAATCTGTTTAAATAAGCACTCCAGGCCTGGTTGAGTTTCAGGTAGTCCGAGACCACGCTTTCAGAAACAGAATTTCTTATGTGCGATCCAGAGTAGTAAGTAGAAGGAAAGATGAACAAAGTATTTCAAAGTTTGCTAATTGGAATGTGTAAATCATTATCTTGAAAAAGAAAATGGTTACTGGTTCCCCACTTGATTAAGAGCCTGTCAGCAATCTGGGATTATGTATGTGAATAGAAATTCATGAAGAGAATGGATGATCCACTGAATTGCAAGCCAATTAGAAACTTAGGTGACAAAGCTAATAACAACTATAGAAACAATTTTTCACAGCTTGTTTTTGGGAAAAAAATGTGATTTGTCTTTAGCTTTCCAGATTAAAGCGAGAGCTGACCCAGATGAAGCAGGAACTGCAGTACAAAGAGAAGGGGGTGGAGACCCTGCAAGAGTGAGTTGCCTGTGCTCACAGACGGGAGCACTTTCCTGTGATTTCCTCTTGTCTTGACCCATCTGGGGCCTGGACACTGGTCTGAAAACTTTATCACCTTTGCTTCTATGCCTTTATTTATGCTCATTGTTTCCTAGTCCTAAGTATCAGAATCTCTCTTTTCCTTGATGATACTTCAGTCCTCTAAATGGAAACACTTGGGAAACAAGACCTTTATTTTTATACTTATGCACGTTTTCTAGAGCTGCACGGTCCAAGACACTTATGTCTATTTACATTTAAATTTGTTTTTTTGTTGGTTTTATCCTCCTGAATGTTTTGTAAATTTAAATTAATTAAAGTAAAATTAAAAATTTAGTCTCAATAGTCACATCTGAAGTGCTCAGTAGTCACATGTAGCCAGGGCAGATTTTCTCCATCTTGGCACTAGTGACATTTGGATCATTCTTTGTCTTGGAGGAGCTGTCCTGTGCACTGTAGGATGTTGAATGGCATCCATGGTCTTTACCCACTAGATGCCAGTAGCACCCCTGCCCCAAACAACCAATTATGTTTCCACACATTGTCAAGTGTCACCTAGAGCAGCAGTCCCCAACCTTTTTGGCACCAGTTTCATGGAAGACAACTTTTCCATGGGGGGGGAGGGCATGGTTTTGGGGTGATTCAAGCCCATTTCATTTATTTCTATTATTATTACATTGTTACTTGCTACTCACTGTTAGGATTTTGATATGAGTCTGCAAGTAATTGATTTATTATGGTCTCTATGCAGTCAAACCTCTCTGCTAATGATAATCTATATTTGCAGCTGCTCCCCAGCGCTGGCATCACCACTTCAGCTCCACCTCAGATCACCAGGCATTAGATTCTCATAAGGAGTGCGCAGCCTAGATTCCTCGCATGTACAATTTACTGTAGGGTTCGTGTTCCTGTGACAATCTAATGTGGCCGCTGATCTGACAGGAGATGGAGCTCAGGTGGTGATGCAAGGGATTGGGAGCAGCTGTAAATACAGATGAAGCTTCACTCGCTCCCCACTGCTCCTACTGTGCGGCCTGGTTTCCTAACAGGCCATAGAACAGTCCTGGTCCACAGCCCAGGGGTTGGGGACTGCAGTCCTAGAGGACGTATTTGCCCCTAGTTGACAGCTTACAGTTGAGGCTACTGACAGCACAGGTGATAGATTTCTATCATCCCAGAAAGTTCTTTTGGACAGTCCGGTCTGTAGATCTTTCTCCTGTTCTCATCTTTACAATGAGAACTTTAGCCCTACTAAGACTTTAGAGATGAATTTTTTATAATTAGTGAACTGTATATTAAATTAGCAATCTTAATGAACTAAAGCTATTTTACAAATGGCAATAGTGCTGGTCTGAAAGAATTCATT
This sequence comes from Microcebus murinus, assembly GCF_040939455.1. Classification (NCBI taxonomy): domain Eukaryota; kingdom Metazoa; phylum Chordata; class Mammalia; order Primates; family Cheirogaleidae; genus Microcebus; species Microcebus murinus. The sequence continues at coordinate 86,458,731 of NC_134136.1, forward strand.
TTCTTAATAAAGGGTATTGTCTGCTTGCTGCCCAAGTCACCCTCTCTTGGTTCACTGGCTTCACTTGCTGAACTTGGGCATGGGATTTATACTTTCTGTGCCTTTTCTCATCTGTAAATGGTGATTGTCTTAGTCAGCTTAGGCTGCTATAACAAATAGCATAGACTGGGTGGCTTAAATAAGGAACAAGCACAAGCAAATCATTTGACAGGTCATAAAAGTGACCAGAACTGCCTAGTTAAATTTGAGGTTGATTTCCTACTGTCGTTGGGCCACACCATAGCTGTCTCTCATTACTCTACAGTGTCTGTGAATAATGTGTAGTTTTAATGCTAGGCATTGTGTGTGCTGGAGGTTGCAGTTAATTTAATTCTCACTTGGAGAAGCTCTGAGGAAGGTGACTGGGGTTCAGGAACGGTCAGGGTTTGTGCATGAGACCCCTGAGTATCAGAGGAGAGCCAAGCCTGGCACTTTTCCCGGCTGCCTGTGGCTTCTGTAGCGGGATTGTGGGCCCAGTGCCTGTTCCTTCACCCGAGCTCCATCATTCTTGTGAACTCCATTTCCTTATTTGAAGACAAAGGTTATATTGCAATGTTAGCCTAAGACTGAATAATCTAGAAAATAAAATGTGCTAGTGACTGAGAAACCCCCCTTTTCCTTGGCATTGCTAGGAAGTAAATTCATCTTCTGCAGTTGCAGTAGTTTGAAGAATAGGAAAAGGCGGCCTTTGTTTCTCCAGGCGTATGAGAGAAGCAGAAGGCAGTACAGGAAGTGTTCTAACTTACACCTACAGTCAAATGGAGTATGAGTTGTGCTCCTGGAAGGCAGAAGGGCCAGTGCTGTTTGTATTTTCTTTCTGCTTTCATTGTCAAGATCCCATGCGTGGGAGCAGTGATTGTAAACTTGTGCCTTGCCAAAAGGAGGCTTCTGGTGCCTGCCCTCCCTGGGGAGGCTGAGGAGTGGCGTGCAGGAAGGCCCTGCACTTGGCCTTGGTCCTGAGGGGCCCATCCCCTGCAGTAGCCTCCCAGGCGCCCGTAGGTATGTTGCCTCCCCTCTGTTTGATGCTGTGTTGTCACTGCTCATGTTTACTTTATTCTGTGACACAGCCTCCCTGGAAGAAGAGAAACATGGGCACTTCTGCTACCCTCAAAATTCTCTGTAAATGAAAAAAAATCTAGTAGCCTTTCTCTGAGTTCCACAGGCTATAAGATGAAAATAGCATTATTTTTTTGGTATCGAAAATTGGGCTTTTATGTTTGGATCCAATCATGCAAATTTATATCATTTATTGAGAAATTTCGAATGCTCTTTTTAAGCATTGAAAATGTGGTTATCCCACTTCTACTGTGAAATCCTGACTATAAGTACAGACAGCACTTGAACTGTTGTACATACACATGATGCTTCTCTGATTTTATTATCAACATTGATTAAAGGTAGTGGCCCTGGACTTTCCTCTAGAAAATTTTCTGCTGTTCTTGCTTCCCAGAACATCCAGTGTATTCTTTTCCAGAGCACCTCACCAGGAGTTTGGCTCCTTATAACATTTTAAACTTGACTTGTTTACCTTGGTGAATTTCCTGGCTAGCAAGGAAATCCATCATTATGCTTGGATCCAAGTGAGGAAAAAAGAACCTTTTGTATTTTATTTTAAATCTATATACGTTGTTAATTGTCACAGAGGGGAGCTGGCCATGATGTATTCTCTGAGTTAATGATGGAGCGTGTGCATGTGTGCGTGTATGTGTATTGTATACCTATACATATATAAAGTATACATATCGACTTTTAATGATGGCAAATGTCAAACATAAAAGTAGAATAGTATAATGAAACCCTGGGGTACCCCTCACCCCATTTTACCCATACAGTGGCCAATCTTGGTTCATCTGTGACCCTGCCTGATCTGCTGAGTTTTTGCTGCCTTAATTGAAGCAAATCCCAGAATCACATTTAATCTATAAATATCTCTCCTAAAGCTATGGGCTCCTTTTGAAAACATAAGTATAATGGCCATACCTCACTTAATAGACATCCTGTTTGCGGTGAACATTCCCATTTCTCTGGTTGTTTGGGTCCAGATTCAGAAGAGGCCTACATAGTGCATTTGGTTGATGTGTCTCTTAAGTCTTTTAATATCTGTTCCCCTCATTTTTTTTTAATGACAACTTATTTGTTGAAGAAACTAATTTGCTTGTCCTATAGAATTTCCCTGGTGTTAGGTTTTGCTGCCTGAATTCACATGGTGAATTGAACATGTTCCTCTGTCTTCCGTTATTTATGCAAATGGATGTAATTAGTTTGAGAGGGTTGATCTCTGATTCAAGTTCGATTTATTTTTCTTTTCTTTTTTTTTTTTCCGTAAGAATGTTTTGTAGGAAATGGTGCTGGTGTTATTTCCGTCAGGAAGCTCATACTCTCTGGTTTTCTCTTCGTGGTGTGAAGATTATTGGTGGGTTCTGGCCTTGTTGGCCTGATGCTTCCAGTTATCATATTTCCCATCAGCTTTTCACCTAATGTTGTGCATGTGTATCTTTCAGGATAAGTTCTTCAAAATGGGCTTGCTGGGCGAAGGATTGAATGTGTTTTTGGTATTACAGGTTGACTACTAAGGAATAGTCAACATTATGCAAAATGCTTGGGACCAAAGCATTTTGGATTTTAGATTTTTTCAGATTTTGGAATATTTGCACCATACTAAGTACTAGTTCAATATCCCTAATCTGAAACTCTGAAATCCAAAATGCTCCAATGAGCATTTCCTTTGAGCATCATGTCAGCACTCAAAAAGTTTCAGATTTTGAATCACTTTGGATTTTTAGATTAAGGATGCTCAACCTATATTGGATATGGCCAAACTCCCTCCTCTAGGGATTGCACTGTTTTGCATTCCTGCTGCTAACATGAGTTTTCACTTTTCCCATAGCTTTGCCAAATGAATGTGTTGATAAGCTTTTACATTTTGCCAGTCTCATAGGTGAGAGATAGTATCTCAGTGTAATTTTAATTTGCATTCCTCTTGAGGCCCTTTATAAAAGTCTTCAGAAAATAGGAGCACCTTTTACCATGAGTAATTAAAGTTTTCAGAAAAATTGAGCCTACCCAGTGAAAGATCTGCTAGACTCTGTTGCCCTGAAGTTTCTGAAGGTGGTTTTGAAAAGCTACCTTCATGTAAATCATCACTAGTGTCCCGAGGCAAAGGGAAGGACTCAGAACCAGGATGTATACAGGGTTTCCAAAATGGGGATCCATGAGATCAGGCTGAACACACCAATAGATATGGGCCGATTCACCTCACTAGTTCTCTCCTGGAGACCTAGAATATTCTTTGTGTTAGAATCTGAGTTGTCCTGCAGCTAGAAAGCTCATTTAACATTGACTCACCCTGAGTTTCCCATGATTATGGTACATTGAAACCCTTTCCTGCCATGCCACCTATCACGTCCCTGAGTACTGGCTCAGTGGCAGATGGCGCTTTGGGGGAACACTGCCCTGACTGCGTTGTCACTACATCCGTCAGATCATGGTGTGTGATGTTTCCACACCCGGCACCTGATCCTTCTCACAGCTTCCACCGTGACCACTCTGGGCCAAGCGCTGTTGTGACTCACCATTCTCACGCAGTAGCCACAGGGATTCTTCTAAGATGTTTCCTCTGCTTGTGACCCTCCTGTGGCTTTCTTTCTCTCTCAGAACACAAGCCAGACTCTAGATGAGGTGGCCCCCTGGCCCAATCTCACTTCCCTCTGGTTTCACCCTTCTTTGCTTAGGCCAGCCACCTGCTGCTGCCCAGCATGCCGTGGGCACTCTGCCTTTAGCTCAGTACTTGCAGCTTCCTCTGCCTGGAGCACTTTGTCCCCAGTTCTCGTGCGCCTGGGCTCCCTCCTCTGCATAGGCCTCCGGCCAGTGACTCTCACTGAGACCCTTGTTTAACCATCCTGTCTGAAAAGGTGCTCTCTCTGTCACACTCCAGCCCCAAACTTAGCTTCATTTTTTTTAAACACTGATCACTGCCTGACCTGACAGTGCTTTCTATTGTCTATCTCCCTGACTCATGAGGACAAGGACTTTGCCTTGTTCCCTGCTTGATCCTGAGGCCCCTGATGGCTCCCAGCACGAGGCAGAATGGATGGAGGCCACCTGGGTGCTATGCTGGAGTGGCTGGTGTTGCTGCTCCTGCCTGCTGGTAGCTGTCACCAGGTCACTTCATTCTTGGGCACTGGGCTGCTCTGAGTGAGGGCAGCTTTTTCCTGGGCCAGAAGCTTTGCCCGGGCTGTGAGGAACTCAGGGAGGTCTCTCTACATTGGCCCAGTCACCTTCTTCTTAACTGTCCTCCAGCATTGCCTCTCTTCTGTGTTTTGTGTTTTATTGTGCTTTGGCCTCCGTTTTATAAGGAATCCTGTTACTTGTTACTGCTGTGCAAATCCCAGAAAGGGGCGTTCACCCAACGTTCCAATGACCAGCTTCCACCAGGTACATTCTCAGCCACTGGGTGAGCCTCTTTGTCTCAAGCCTTTTAATGTTTGCTTAGCTTCCCCGTTGGTGTGGTGTGAGTGAACTTAAACCTGGTCATCTCCTTCAGTAAGAGCAGCTACGCACTTCTAAGCATTCAGTGCCAGAGCAAGTCATTACTAGATATTATTAATAGAATCAGCATTTTCTGTCTGAGAGGATTTAGTAGTTTCAAAAGTGAATGGGCTCGTTTACCGTCAGTACAGGCTTAGATTAACCACCCCCGTTAACATATCATGTAAGGTACAGCCCATTCGCAAACCCTGGCGACACTCAGATAATAGTAAAATGTACAGAAATGGGGGCAGAAACAAAAAGCGCATTGTTCTTGGTCGTGGGGCAGGTTTGGTGTTCCATACAGGACTTGCTGTTGATAGAAAGCCACCGGAAGCTTTCTAAGCTTCACCCAAGGCCCTCTGCCAGAGCTGCTGATGTAAAAGGTAGAATTTATAATAAAACTTTACATTCTTTTGGGCCGTAATCTGTGGTATTAACATGGAATATCTTTAGAGCCCTGGCAGCTCTTTTCTTCAAGATGTGGGATTAAGAAGTTGTGTGATTTTACTTTTATTTTTACCATTGCAATTCTCTTGACATCTTAAGTTGAACAACAAATATGGAAACTGTAGGGCAGCGAGAGGTAGGGGCTGATGGTAAACATCTCAAAAATGCCTTTTCAGTGGTATTAGGTTCCTTATCTGAAGCTACATTTTCTCCTTTTCTCTCCAAGCTGTTTCTTTCAAAAGCAAACCATAAAGAGCACCAGTTTAATTTGGGATGACCTTTGACTGGCTGTGAGTGGCCTTCAGGTTTTGACACAGTGGGCAGTTGGAGGCCTTGACTTTGAGTGTAGAGCTACCCCAGCAATGAAGAGGACAAGTACTGGCGTTGGGGCCCTTGGCTGTGAACCTCACTGTACCTCTTAACTGGCTGTGTGACCTCAAACCAGTCATTTAACCTTCCTGAAGTTGCGTGCAAAATGTAGAGGGTGGAAAAGTAAAGACTGCGAGTCTGCACACTGAATTTTTTTCACACTGCATAATAACTTTATATCCTTGTTTATTCTTTTTGTGCAGTCACCACTTTTCTGTCATTTTATTTCTGATGTATGGTAAAACCACTGCCTTACATTCTTTTTTTTTTTAACCATGAAACAAGGTTTATTGAGGAGAGAAGGATAGGATTACAGAGCAAGAGCAAGATACAGGTTTACAGAGTAAAAGCAAAATATGTTCACCAGAGAACGGCAAATGGGCCTCTTGTCTTAATAACAACAAAAAAAGGCCTGCACTCTTAAGCTTAAAAACAGACTAAGATAGTTCTTTGGCAGCCACAGATATTATGATTTTTTTTAAATGAACTGGAATACATTGATATTTTAGAAAATACCAAATCATTGAGCACATCATCTAAATTTGACCCAAATTCTATGGAGTATTTTTTAATCTTTTTTTATTTTTTTTCTTTTTACCCCATTGCACCAGAGAATCTATGGAGTATTTTTAAAAAGAGAGAGAGCTCTCAAATAAATGAATTTTGCAGAAGTAAAAGGTTTCCTGTCCTTTGAAGTTTTCGTTAGATGGAAATTGATTACAATTGAAAAATGGAGGTGGTTTGAAACATAGCTTGCCCTTGTAAAAACATCCAGACCCACCATGACCACTCAGAGAGGTGACGGATGTCACGCTCAGCAGGAAGGGCCACCACCACACCTCATGACCCTGTGCAGGCTTTGGAGTCAGAGCATGTGGGTTTGAATCCCCTCTCTGCCAGATACTTGCTGGTCATCTCGGCCACTTAGTTAATCACTCTGAGCCTCAACTTCTTCATGATAAAATCTAAAAAGATTATGCCCATCTTATAAGGCCACTGAGAGAGTCAAATGAAGTGACAAGTATAAAGCATGCAGCAAGACCCTGTCCCCAATAGGTGTTTGATATACTGAACTGTTTTCAGATAATATTTATATAATATAATATATATAATCAAATAATATATGCTATAAAATATTAACATATAATATATTTTATATAGTAATACTTACATATTATATATTACATATTATATATTATAATATATAACTATTTAAAAATAATATTTCAGAGATTCCTAGCTTTGAGATCCTGTTATCTAATGGTTTTCATACTTTGTAACAGTGGAGTCTTTCTCCCTTTCCTTCCCTGCACGCAACCCCTTATGTGGAACTGGAATATCTGAGACAGAGCACAGAGAACTGCTGCTGAAGCAGAGGTGAGGGGCTCCTCCCACAGCTACTCAAGCTGGCCACCCCAGGGTGCCCTTGGAGCAGGGTCAACACAGCCACTCTAGTCCAATCTTCTGTGTTCGTCCTCAAGATCTCAGAGCCACGTTGGGAATGCTAAGGCCGGAGCCCAGGTCCCTGGCCTCAAAGCCATTTTTCCTTCTGCAGTACTCCGCAGAGTCCACTGATGGAGTCAATTATGGGTACTGATGATCCTCTCCCTGGTGGAAACTGGGACCTGTTTTCCTTGGGATGGCAGCTGTTCCCATCATAGAACTTGGAGCCTTTAGAGGCTGCTGGCTCAATTCCTGGGTTCACTGATGGACCCACTTAGGATTTATAGCCGCCACAAGTCATAAGGAAATCACAACATTTAAGTATAAAACTGCTATGGACATGGTTAGCCTCTTATATTGCAGCCTTTAACAATGGGCATGTGTCTATTTTCTGTGGATATTAGCGTTGATTTCTGGGTGCACCAAAAAAAAAACCTGTGTTTAGTGTAGTAGAGTTTCATTTCTCTATATTAGGGCCAATGTCCGGTGAGGACTGACTTGCTGTATTTTTCACTGTGGAAGAGCCGGTGGGCCCAGTTAGCACAGGCGCTTGTCGTGACTATCAGAGAACAATGAGGCTTTTCTGGCTGCAGGGTTTTTGTCTGGAGTTGCTGTAACCCTTTTCTATGGATTTCATCAGGCTAGGTGGATTGTGGTTTATGATGTTAAAAATGTTTGGAAAGCCTTTTATCAGAAGATGAATGCAAGGAGACATTTTTTACATCAGCATGTGTAGATTTTGTCTACAAGAAAAGTTTAGCGAACTCGTTGGCGGAGTTAGTGCTTTGAGATGTATGGCCTTTTATTTCTGCTCGTGTTAGAGATTCTTGGTTCTTCACACAGCATTTAAAAGGGGAAAAGCATACAGGCTTTCCTTCTGTTTTATGTTTTCCTACATCTTGTATCTTGGTGTTTCTGAGATCTCTGCAAGAGACCTCACCCCTAGCCTGAGCTCCGGAACTGGACATGGAGCGGAAGAATTTCATCTCTGTTTCTGGCATTGCTTTTTCCTTGAGTCCTTTTATGCCCAAACGGTTCTCTGTTATACAATTTCTTCTGTCAGTTTTCTGGATGTTTACAAGTATATTGAGATCATGGAGTTCAGTTTATTTATTTTTTATTTATTTATTTTTCATTATAAAGGTATTTATTAACCTTTTGTAGTTAGATTTATTTTATTCATTTATTTTTTTATTTTAGCATATTATGGGGGTACAAGTGTTAAGGTTACATATATTGCCTATAACCCCCTCCCCCCTCGAGTAAGAGCTTCAAGCGTGTCCATCCCCCAAACGTTGCACATCTTACTCGTTGTGGTTGTATATACCCATCCCCTCCTCCCCCTCCCACCCTCCCGACATCCGATAAATGTTACTCCTATATGTCCACTAAGGTGTTGATTCGTTAATACCAATTTGCTTGTGAGTACATGTGGTATGGAGTTCAGTTTAATTATAACTATTATATGATGTCCCTCAGTGCATAATAAATAGTGTAAGAAGAGGCTCCTTCGACTTGGTGGCTCTGGGACTTGGTTGATGGATCGATAAACTTCTTAGTTCCACCTATAGAAGTCCACCTTCAACCGAGACCCAGGAGTCTGTATTTGTTCTGGTGATCAGCTGGGTTTGGGAGCCCTGTTCTGTCCCCAGACTTCTGGTTCCATTCCCTTTCCATCACACCATTTAGCCACACAGCACCCCCTGTGCAGCATTTCGGTGAATTACACTGATTTTTGTTGTGAAGCTGTGACGGGTGAGAAAGTATAAGATAGACCATTGGCGACTATGGCACCTGACTTTATATAGGTCTGGGTAAGATACTTGCAGTGAGGGAGAAAGCCCTTTTGGTGGAAGTGGGGCTGGTTTTGAATGACAAACAAAAGAGTTTTGAATATGTAGAAAGGGCTTATGGGCCTACTGCCGCCATCCTTGCTATGGGCTCCCACATTTTAGTAGCCACCAAGTGGCTAGCTGGCACTGTGCTAGGAACTTTTTATATTTTCTTGCTGAATCTTGTGAGAGCTGTCAGGTGATGGAGTTAAAGCCCACCACCGCCATCACGTGGGTGCTTGTGAAGGAAGGGACTTAATGAGAGCAGAGAAAAAAGAAAAAAAACATGCCCACAGCCAGACATTAGTTCATGCTCACTCATTTTAACTTTCTGCATGGAACATTCTGTAGTTAAAAATACATGTACCTTTTTATAAAAATGTATAAAGAAATAATTCTGCTTTGTAGGAACAGACTAGGCAGTGTGTGTCTGAGAAACCTGCAAGTCTGTGACCTAGCCATGATGGAAGTGCCTACGAGGTCAGGCCACACTGGGATTCAGGGGTGTCACATTCAACGCATGGGCTCCCACGGTGTGCCTCCATCTGCTCTCCGCAGGACAGGACTCAGGACCCGTTTTCATAAATGTTTTATTGGGAGCTGATGGCAATCCCAGCAATACTGCCAAGACTGACAGCCCTATTCCAAAGGGAGGGAACGGTTTCTGCTTGTTTCATGTGTCCTTCTCCTATTCCAAGGATGCTGACAGCTCAGGTCAGCTCTGGTGCTGAGTTTTGCTGTGAGTTATGACATATTTGGCAAGGAATTTATTAATGATAATAAAGTACCGGACTTGGCAAATTATTTACGTTTTTCTCCCCCGAGTAAGTAGATTCCACACTATCGTGATAATAATAATAACCTACACAGACACTGCATGCCAGGCCTCCTGCTGAGTGAGTCCTTTCCTTGCATTTTCTCATTAAATCTCACACGCCTGTCATGGGAAAAGTATTTTCAGTGTCCCCAGTTGAGATATGATTAAGCAGGTAGAAAGAGGTGAAGTGACTCGCCCAGGGTTCCACAGCCAGTGAATAGCAGAGCTGGGTGCCACTCGTGCTCACCAGCACACCAGAGGTTTCTGTGAGTGGAAAACTCACAGAAGGGAGTTTTGGCTGGCTGTTAACGCTGCAGATATTCAGGATAACGTAGGGGGAAATATTAGAACCAGAGCCTGTGTCCTGGTGGACCTGGAACTGGAAAAGCAAGCTAGTTGCTTTCCAGAGAAAGAATTCATTCCACTACTGGACCAAAGTTTCCCAAGTTCCTTATCCCTGAGGGCTTCCAAGGCTCGAGATGTAGGTATGGAAGACGTGACAGAGGACATGCTCCAGAGGCTGCCTGCTCTTTGAAGGCAGAGCCAAGTCCTGTCTTGTTCTGTGTTCTGCTTCCACCACCCAGAGCCAGGCCTGGTGCACACAGGGGTTGGCGGGAGGGAGGGAGGGAAGGTGAGGGGTGGGGAGAGGGGGGGGAGATGAGACAAAGGAGTTTCCAGCCTTTGCACAAGGCACCATTATTGGAAGCTCACTGCTTACTGCTGTTTCCCATATATCCTCATTGCACACAAATCTCATTCTTATGTTTATTTCATCAACAGTTTGACCACAAAGCTGGATGCTGGGGATACATGAGACATGGTCCTCCTTTCAGAAAGGGCAGTTTATAATCTTAGGAAATTACTCAAGGCTGTAATTTCATTCCCTAAGGGGCAGTAGGGGACATAGTCATCACATGCTCGGGATGCTCCTGGCACAGGAGGAGTCATATTTACTACAAGGAAGGAAGGTTTCATGGGGCCTTTATTTTTCTTTGCCAGAACATTGCTTTTAACTGTTTCCCACCTTTCTGTGAAGCTTTTGGGTTTTGTTGTTGTTGTTTAATGGAATGTTATGATTGCGTGTGGAATGACTCTTATTTTTCTGTTTGAACCAGAATCGATCGGAAGATGTCAAGTGCTCACACCACCTACAAACTGGATGAGGCCCAGGCTATCATGACCGAGCTCCGGACCATCAAGAAAGCCATTTGTACAGGCGAGAAGGAGAGGCGGGACCTGATGCAGGTAGGAAGCCTGGGGGCCACCTGCCTACCTGCTCGCCTGTCTTTTACTTTAAAATGTTTTAAATACTTATTTATTACATATGTTATATATTTATTGTATATACAGTTCATATATAATATTATGTTAACATACAATACATACACACATACACCACATTATATTTAAATAAGTGTATTATTGTCTTCCCTCAGTGTACTCTGGAGATTGGTTCCAGAACGTCCCTCGGATAGTAATTTATGAGGGTGCTCAAGCCCCTGATATGAAATGATGTAGTATTTGCATATAACCTACGGACATCTTCTCATATACTTTAAATCATCTCTAGGTTACTTATAATACCTAATATAATGTAAATACTATATATAGTTGTTATACTATATTTTAAAATTTATATTGTTTTTTATTGTTGTATTGTTATTTTTTATTGTTTTTTTCCCCCAAATATTTTCTTTTTTTTCTTTTTTGAGACAGTCTCACTCTGTTGCCTGTGCTAGAGTGCTGTGGCGTCAGCCTAGCTCACAGCAACCTCAAACTCCTGGACTCAAGCAATCCTACTGCCTCAGTCTCCCAAGTAGCTAGGGCTACAGGCATGTGCCACCATCCCCGGCTCATTTTTTCTATATATTTTTAGTTGGCCAATTAATTTGTTTCTATTTTTAGTAGAGATGGGGTCTCGCTCTTGCTCAGGCTGGTCTCGAACTCCTGACCTTGAGCGATCTACCCGCCTCGGCCTCCCAGAGCTGTAGGATTACAGGCGTGAGCCACCATACCCGGCCCCCCCAAGGTTGGTCAAATCTACAGATGTGGGACCCTTGGACATGGAGGGCCAACTGTTTTAGTTTCCTGGGGTTGCCACCATAAAATATAAACTGAGTGGCTTAGAACAGCAGAAATTTACTCTGTCAGTTTTGGAGGTCAGGAGTCTAAGGTCAAGGTGTGGACAGGGTCACATACCCTCTGAAGAATCTGGGAGAGGGTCCTTCCTTGCCTCCTCCAGCTCTGGTGGTGGTGGCAGTCCTTGACATTTCTTGGGTTGTAGATGCATCAACTCAACCATGTGCCTCCATGGTCACATGGCCTTCTCCCTGTGTCTCTGGGTAAATTTCCTCTTCCTATAAGGACATCAGTCATTGCATGATAGCCCACCCTAATCCAACATGATCCCATCTTAAGTAGATTACATCTGTAAAGACCCTATTTCCAAATAAGGGCATATTCCCAGATTATTGGGGTTTAGAACTTGAACGTATCTTTGGGGGGACACAATTCAAACCACAACAGTGGGTGATACATTCATATTGTTTAATAATCAGAATAAGTCCAAAAGTTTATGATAAAGATAAGAAGGCTTGCTATCACTCCATCCTCCCACCTTCCATAACTACTGTTATTAGCTTCTTGTATACTCTTCCAGTTTTTATACAGACACACAAAAATATGAATACATGTCCAACTGCCCGCACACAAAGCCAGGACTGTACTACTGTTCTGCATTGGCTTCCTCACAGAAGATAATATCCTATACCTTTTCCCATATCTACACACAAAGAGCTTCTTCATTCCTTTATATAGTTGCATAGTATTTTACTATGAATTATATAGCTGGGATCGTTGCAACTTTATATTGCTTTATGTTTTTTGCCCCTTGAATCTTGCAGTTTCCAGTATTTTTAGAAAAAGTTGAAGTTTTGCAAATGGACACACACTGGTCTTTTCACATGGTGCTGGAATGCATTCAGTGCTTTCTGTTACAGCTTTAATTTTTCACTCAACACCCTAAGTGAACACCTACACCTGGCAGGCCTTTTTTTAGATTCTAAAGAATGTACGACACAGAGGACATGTAAAGCAAAGCTCAGGCTCCTCAACAAAATGAGGCAGATGTGCAGAAAACTACCCTGCCTCCACAGTGCTTCCTGAGGTCAAGGCCATGAGTGCCTGTCTCATGGTGCTCGTGGAAATGCAGATTATTGGGCCCTACCCCAGACTTACTGAATTAGAATCTCTGAAGGTGAGGCCCAGTAATCTGTATTTTCAGATGACCTCTGCAGGTTATGCTAGGTAAATGGTCAATTGTTAGGTTTTGAGGGCCCGTTTACTGAGATTTCTGTATATGTGGCATTGGACAAGGTGCTCTATGTTCGTTACCCATATCATGCTAGCCAACACCCCAGGGTGACCCAGGTGGTATTTCACAGTGACAGTTAAGCAGGGCTCCCTGCCTTGGCCTCTCTGAGGCCACAGTGTGCAACGCTAGAGCCAGCCACCTAATCGCCTCAATTGAGTTCCCCCCCATGGAGGCAGGAGATAGAATTTCTGGAAGAAGCTTCAGGCCCCAGCATCTTCTTTGAGGTCTCCACAACCTCTCAAACTCTGAGAAACTCCAGGAAGAGGCACAGGCAAAGTCCTCTTCCATCAAAATTGAATGAGTTGTTTTGTCTTTCTTAAATAAACTTCACAACATTGACACCTTCCAAGCCTTTGTCTCAATCTTGAGCCAATTACATGAGTTCTGCACTTGGGTGTGCTGGTTCTGTGTCTGCAATAAGATCTGCTGAAGGTGAACATACTCAGAAGTCTAAAATAAATGGTCAACAATTTGATTTCTCTTTAACTTTTCACACAAAAGGGTACCATATGCCAGAATATATACTTGCTCTAATTTTTGGCAAACTAACATTCCTATGAGATTACTTTTGAGCATGTAGAATTATGACTGCAAAATCAGGTTATAAAAATACATAAGCATTGTTTGGGAGCTATTTTCACCTTTTCAATAACAGTCTCAAGGTGGCATTCATCTCTGTCAGACTCATTTGCTAATTGAACATTTTACATAGCAATGCTTATTTTTTCTGTAGGAAACAGAAAGGTTTCAAAAACCAGTAAAAAATGGTACTGTAATTGTTCTCTACTTTATTCACGTGCTGCCAGGAGGACTCAGTTGCTATCTGATTTAAATGACTAAGAATGTTATTAAAGGTGCATGGGTGAAAAGCTAATGAGCACGGGGAGGGGGGGGCACTAGGGGTGGGAGGACTCTCCAGTAAAACATGAAGTTGCAGACCTAGAACCGGAATGAAAGACCCACTTCTAAAGGGAAGGGAAGCATTGCTATCTCTGTTCAAAGAGCTTGTCTCCTTCCGTTCCAGAGCCTGGTCAAGCTGACTGATGGCTTCAAGAACAGCTGCTCCATCACCGACTCGCTGCAAGATTTCCCACACAATCCAGGTGTGCTCGGCCACTCTGGTTTCGCTCCGCAGTTCTGCGATGCTGGCTCTCAGACCGAGGTATGCTGCCCGGGGAGAAGCAACGAATGAACGCGTGTGCCCAGAGAGACCAGGGCTGCTTTTGTGTTGCCGTCACTCATTTGCTTTGATTTTCCATTTTCACTTCAGAATCGGTTTCACGTTTGTGCCACTGAGTTTGAAGAAGAAAACATCACCTCTCACATCCAGCCATGTGATGCAATTGAATTGCTTATTACCTCTGTCCTCGTGATTTGGATTCTTAAAAATTCCAGGCTCCTTGTGAGAGTTGAGCTTAAATGTTTTTTTGACAGACATATGACTTTTTAGAGCATGGGTCAGCAAACTTTTTTGGTAAAGGGCCAGATAGTAAATATATTAGATATTAGATATTTCAGGCTTCGCAGGCCATGCAAAACTATTCAACTCTTGTCATTGTGCAAATGCAGCCATTACATGGATGATGTATGAGGGGTGGGCGTGGCTGTGCCCCAGTAAAACTTCACTTACAAAAACAGGCAGTGGGCCGGGTTTGGCCTGCAGGCTGTAGTGTTTACTGATCCCTGCCTTAGACCAGTGATTTCCAAAAGGCTTTGTAGCTGTGCCACCTTGGGTTATACTTTGTTGCTATTTCTTATTCTTCTAAAAGAATGTCAGGAAATTGAATTGAATTAAAAGTAATTTTGTTTGAGACTTGGAAGAATTTCATAATGCTCCTTTTGATAATTAGTGAAGCCTTGAGTTAGCCACAAAAACAAAGTTGAGAAAGCCACCACTTGAAGCAGGGTGCTGGATATTCAAAGATACTACTATTGTAATGCATTGAATGAAGTCTGAAATTAATTTATAAATGGAAAAGCAGTTTAGAGGGCTTTTTCCTCTTTAAGCTTATTAAGTAAAGGTGAGGTATCAAAGGAATGCACAATGCCACCCTCCAAAATTAAATAAACGAAAAGAAAGGAAAAAGGGGAAAAACAGTTGACGGAAAACTCTGGATTTTAAATTATTAGCTTATATTTTGAAATTTTGGCAAATAATGCCTCTTTGAGGGGAGTGTAATGTAGTAAATAATGACTCTTTATGTCTTTGGCATTCTTGCCTAAAGATTTTGGAGGGAGGGAAGGAAAGAAGTACAAGACTCATTGATTTCCATGAATAATTCACTGCTGCTTGCTGTTTGTTGTAAGGTTAGAATTAGAATTTAGAGACTCTTAACTAGTTTGAGAGAAACGGGTAAGATCGAAGGTTCCCTAATGATGTAGGTAAACCATTCTAAAATGTCAGGTGGAGATTGGTGGCCAGTTATGCTACTCTAGCAGTAACTTGTCATTGTTTATGAGCCCCTGCAGTTTTTACTGGGGCTGGCTCTGGGTTGACAGTTTTACAGCTGTTGTCTCAGTTGAAGTAGTTGTTCCCATCCTCTCTGACATGCAGAAGACTGAGGTGCCAGGTTACCTAAGGTCATATAGCTGAGGAGAGGAAGGTCTGGGTTTGAGTCAACATCTCTGATCCCTAAACCCTTACACTTTCTACCACATCACATTATTGTAGAAAAATATATCAAAAGGCTATAACTATATTACTTTAGCCATTACTATATAACAAATTACCCCCAAACCTAGCATTTTAAAACAGCACTCCTTTATTATCTCACACTTTATGTGGGTCAGGAGTCTGGGCTGGGTCTTCTTCTCCAGGGTCTCAGGAACTCACCATTGAGGTGTCAGCCAGGGCTGCAGTCTCATCTGAAGGCTCACCTGGGGAAGGATCCACTCCTAAGCTTACGTGATTGTTGCCAATTGCAGGTCATTGGACTGAGGGCTTCAGTTCCTGGGCATGTGGGTCTCTCTAGCAGGGCAGCTTGCTTAATGAAAGTATGCCAACCCTGAGACTCTACTAGCAAGATGGAAGTCACAATCTTTTGTAAAAACCTATTCACAGAAATGACTTCCCATCCCCCTTTGCTGTATTCTGTCAATTAGATTCAAGTCATAGACCCAGCCCACTCTCAAAGGGAGGGTATTTCACATGGGATGAATCCCAGGAGGTGGAGACCATTGGGAACCATCTTAGAAGTCTGCCTACCTCACTTAGTTCTTGTTTTGAGTCAATTTTGTGGGGTAGGTGTTGGCATATATCAGACATGCTTTTTAAGACGAGGGATTTCCAGCTACAGGTTTGTACATACTGTAAGGCTGCATAGCAACTGTGAAATGATAACCTTTTGGATCTGATTGGTTGTCTATTCTTTTGACTAAAACATCCATTTGGTTCTCAAAGAAGAATACAAAAACAAAGCTTAGAGGTCCATAAATCGCTTCGAGAAGAGGTTAAAGAGATGATGTTTATTGGTCTTAATGAACGGTTGACTGCAAGGTCACTAATGAAGAGGGGATGGAGGTGGCAACTAGCTCACCTCCACTGGAAACAGTTTTGGGGGCTGGGGTGCTACAGCCTGAGTATATTCATATTGAGGAAACTGTGAACAGGTCATTGGACAAGGCTATTTAAATGTGAAATTGTGACACATCTCATTGGAGAATACTCAGTCCATCATAAAGGTACTTCTTTTTTTTTTTTTTTTTTTTTTTTGAGACAGAGTCTCACTTTGTTGTCCAGGCTAGAGTGAGTGCCGTGGCGTCAGCCTAGCTCACAGCAACCTCAAACTCCTGGGCTTGAGTGATCCTTCTGCCTCAGCCTCCCGAGTAGCTGGGACTACAGGCATGCGCCACCATGCCCGGCTAATTTTTTACATATATATATCAGTTGGCCAATTAATTTCTTTCTATTTATAGTAGAGACGGGGTCTCGCTCTTGCTCAGGCTGGTTTTGAACTCCTGACCTTGAGCAATCCGCCCGCCTCGGCCTCCCAAGAGCTAGGATTACAGGCGTGAGCCACAGCGCCCGGCCATCATAAAGGTACTTCTTTATCTTGCCATTCAAGGCAATACAGTTGTCAAGAAAGAAATTCCCCATCAACATAGATCAAAACTCATATTAATAAATTTATTACTAATCATTCAAGTCAAATATTTTCAAATATTTGTTGACATGAGATTATTTCAAAAACATAAAGACTTGGTGATCATAATATATGGTCTAGTAAGGTCAGATCTACAGATGGAGCCCATTTATTGAAACTAAAGTTATATGATATTTCCATGAGTGAAGAATTAACCACGTGCTATAATTGCTTTTTTTTTTTTTTTTTCCTGAGACAGAGTCTCACTCATTGCCCGGGCTAGAGTGCCGTGGCATCAGCCTAGCTCAGAGTAACCTCAAACTCCTGGGCTCAAGTGATCCTCCTGTCTCAGCCTCATGAGTAGCTGGGACTACAGGCATGCACTACAATGCCCAGCTAACTTTATATATATATATATATATATATATATATATATTTTTTTTTTTTTAGTTGTCCAGCTAATTTCTTTCTATTTTTTTAGTAGAGACGGGATCTTGCTCTCGCTCAGGCTGGTCTCGAACTCCTGAGCGCAAACGATCCTCCTGCCTTGGCCTCCCAGAGTGCTAGGATTACAGGCGTGAGCCACCACGCCCGGCCTATAATTGCTTTTTGCACATGTCTTTTTTATTTTGTGTAGGATTTTGTTGCCTTCAATGTAATTAATATGAAAATATTTAAGTACAACCACTGATCACATTCAGAGCACCACATTGAAAGTCTCCAATCCTAGGCTTTTCGAGACCTTGCTTCCTGGCCTCCTGCCCTTGGTTCTGTAATGTGCCTCATGGCATCAGAAGGTGTCTGCTAGCCCGTACTTCACACAGCTGGTCCAACTTTTTCAGACCTTTTATATTTATTATTGAGCAATTAGAGAATGTATTGCAGAAAATGGGATGACTTTTTTTGTTGTTGTTGCCTTTGTATCAACTTTTACAGAGTAATTCCCTATTTAACACTTGGTTTGTTGTTGTTTGGAATTACATAATAGATGGATATACTGCCACTTTAAAAAAAAAAAAAAACCACCCGTTTTAGGACAGCAAATGTCTTCCTAGCCCCACTCCTAACCCCCACTGGCCAGAGGTGGCAGCAGAGTATTATTTGGTGTGTTTCCTTCCAGACCTTTGAAAAATTGAAAGTGAAAGACAAATAAGAGTATTTTTCATTGTTGCTGAAAGTGTAAATGAATTTTCTATTTTTAAAAATATGTTTTTAATACGTGTTTCCTTTCTTTTTTTCTCTTCTGTTCCGGAAAGTTTGTCTTTGATGATAAAACAAGGCTCGTAGACCGAGTCAGACTTAATTGGCAGTATGAAGAAGCCAGAAAGAGGTAAGAAATGCATTTTTCCAATCTTGCCTTTTGCTTACTTACTTTCTCCCATGGAAAGAGGTTTGGCAGAGTTCCAATGTGTGTCCACATTTTATTGGAAAGCCATGTGTGATAGAATACAAAGTAAAGGATCTTCATTTATATGTAGTTTCTTAATACATATGAAAAATTTCAAGTGCATTTAAAATGTGAAATTCTCAATATTGCAAACAGTTGTAATAATGTGATTCAATAAGAATAGAGACTTTCTTGGCTTTCTTTAGCTTACAAGATAGTTCAGAACTCATGTCCCTCCTCCCATTCCCTCCTTCCAATAGCCTGAGCATCAGTCCCTCAGACCAGCATCAGGGAAACCATTTCATCTTTTATATATGTGGCTTCTAACTCCATAGGTCAGGCGTCCTCAAACTATAGCCTGCAGGCCACATGCCGCCCGCCGGCCGGCCGGGTGTTTTTGCCACCGCTGCCTGTCCTGCTTAGCAGCCGACTCGTCCCAGGCCCACAGTGCGCACTCTCCAATGGTCTGAGAGACAGTGAACTGGCCCCCTGTTTAAAAAGTTTGAGGACCCCTACCATAGGTTAATGGGCAAAGCTACATGTCTTGGTTAAAGGACATTTAACAAGTATTGGGTCAACAGGTGAGCAGGACCTAATCAATTTCATTTTGTCGGAGAGAATGGACACCAAGTGGTTTATGTTGACCTATATTGTAAATCGTCTGCCTTCGGCAAATCATGACTTGACTGAGTTTGTGCCTTTGTGTTTCTCTTTCCTTCTTCCCTCCCAGTCTTCTTCCTAGGACATGGGTGAAGCTACGGGGCTTCCAAAACCCTGAGCACATTGCATTTCTCCTTAAGTGCTCAGGGCCCCCGCTTTCAATATTCTGACCCTCGCTGGCTTTCATGTCCTTTTTTTAGAGATTTTCTTTTTTGTGCCTTCTGGAAAGAGTCTTAAAACCAAATTATTTCAAAATATGTGCTTCAGAAAAGTGTGAAGCATATCTTTTTTTAAAAAAGTTTCTTTAGTGGAAAAGTGAAATATTATCTTGGGAAAGAACAGAATGCCGGTGGGGTGAAGGGGTCCTTTCTGGAAGCTAAACAGTTGGGCCTACTCAGTACACTGTACCATTCATGGATGTCTGGAAATCTACTTTGTTGGTTTTTTAGAAAATGTAAAAATAGCAACAAAAGCAAATCATATGACTCCCTGCTACAAGGCCAACTTAAACAGACATAGGCTTTCTGTTTGCTAGGAGGTTTTACACTCAATTCCTCCTGGCTTTTTAAGATGGCCTCGTGGTGGGCTTTAAATTTCTCCATGGAATGTTTCCAAGTTCATGTATCAAAACTGGTTGTCTCTGTGGTCACATTCTTCATTTATCATGCATTCCTTCTCTTTAGTTTGCTGGAGTTTTGTGAAGGGCGATTGTCTCTGCTGAATATTCCTCTGCTCATTCTTGCATGTTTCTAGTGGAGCCGCAAAGTGTGGGTGCTAGAATTTGCTGTGCTGTATTAAACATAGCAAATAGATCATTGCTACACTTAGGAACATAATTGTTATTTGTTTGGCTGTGACATTTATCCAACATACCAAGTAATTTCTTTGTTTTCTAGAGATGGTGTCAGTATGAAGCGAGTAACCTTTTAAATGTTGTGCTAAGATGTTGAGGGGAAAAGTCGAATATTTAAGAAATTATTTGGGGGGTAGGCACTGCACTTCATCAATACTTTTGAATGAAAGTATTGTATTATTTGAAGATTGCCAGAACCCTGTGCGCTGCAGCTACCAAGGAGGGTCCTGTCCCCAGGGTTTCAACCTTTGTGAGATAGTAGGGGCTTTTCAGAAAACCACCTTTTGGGCTGCATTGGAACATTTAAAAATCAGAGACGAGTTTTGAAGTTGACCTGAGTGGGCTCGCGCAGGCACTGCCTGTTCTTTTCCCATCATCACGGTGGTTCTCAACACAAAGAGTGGGGACTTTACCCCCCAGGAGAGTTCTGACAGTGTCTGGAGACATGTTTAGTTATCGCAGGTCTGAGGCAGGTGCTTCTGGTATCTGGCGGGCAGTGGCCAGGGGGCCGCTAGGCATCCTTGGTGTGCAGGACGGCCCCACGGCATGTCACCAGAGCCAAGGTTGAGAAAGCTTCCTCTGGGGCTTCTTCCTGTCTTACTCCCGAATCGTCACTGTGCATGAACAACAGGGGCCTACGTGGGCAATCGCCTGCTAACTCACGGGCGTCAGCTCACTCCACCGAGTCCTCCTTGCTCACCTGCTCCGGCCACATTGGCCTCCTCGGTGTTCCTCAGATATACTGAGTGTGCCTCCACCGGCCAGCTCCACCAGCATCCTGCTGGGCCTCAAACCTGCCAGGCACATTCCTGCCTCAGTGCCTGCAGTTGGCAGGATAATGGCCCCGCAAAGGTGTCCACGTCCTGATCTCCTGAACCTGCGAATGTGTTGCCTCCCATGGCAGAGGGGACTTTGCAGATGGGATGGTGTTAAGGATCCAGAGATGGGGAGAGGATCCTGGATGACCCAGGCGGGCCCAGTGTCATCACAAGGGTCCTTATAGGCGAGAGAGACAGGAGGGCCGGTGGCAGAGAGAAATGGACACATGAGGATGGAAGCAGGGGGCAGCCCCTGGGAGCTGGGAGAGGCAAAGAAACAGATTCCCTCCCAGAGTCTCTAGAAGGAAGCAGCCTTTCAGGCCCGTTGTAGACTTCTGACCTCCAGAAGTGTAAGAGGATACTGGGTGTTGCTTTCAGCCATTGAGTTTGTGGTAGTTTGTTGGCAGCAGCAAGAGCAAAGCCACGCAGTGCCCTTGGCCAAACTGCTGCCTCTGCGTGGAATGGAATGCTTTCCCCTAGATTGTCACATGGCCTCTGCTCTCCTTTTGGTCACCTTGCTAGAGAGATTTCCTTGATTATCCTGAGTGAAACCGTACCACTCTATCCTCACCCCATCACCCTGATACCCTGATTGGCTGAGCAAATGTTACTGCCTAGCTGGTGTTTGCTTTCTTATAGTCTGTCTTTGCCTGTGAAATGTAAATAAACCTCATGAGTGCAGGGATTATAAGTCATTGCTATAATCCCAGTAGCTACATAATCAGTGAACATTTATTGATTGAATATGTGAAGGTCCCTTTTGGTCCCATTTGCTATTTGACCTTTGCCCCTGGGAGTGGGTGAATCAGAGGAATCTCAGGGCCCAGGTCAACTCCAGGCTACCTCTTCTGCTCCTGGCTCCCATCCCCAAGACCCCCGTGCTGGTACGAGCCTTGGAGTGGCTCATACTTTCTGGGCCTTCATGGATATTCAGAAAGGCCTAGTTGTCTTTAAACTCTCTATAATAAATTCTCTTCTTGGGGGTTAGAGAAAATGGCATTGGAGCTAAGCCCCAAAGGAGTGCTGGGATTCCAGCTGCCCATACACTGGGGAAGGGCTTTCTCAAGAAAGAGGGGAGCCAGGGTCAGGTGGGGGAGGGGCGTCAGTCTGCAGCAGCTGGACTGGCCCGGAATTGCAGAACAAAGGCAAGCCAGGGGGTAGAATGGAGGCTGCCAGGAGCAGGGAGGCAGGCCACATTATGAGGGCCATGAGTGCCTTGGAAAGGAATTAGAATTGCCCGGGCACACTGGGTCTTTTGAATTGGGAATGTTAAGTGGGAGCCATTCAAACGGTGGTACGTCTCTTGGGGCAATTGTAGGTACCAGTATAGGAATCTTCAGCACATAAATTAAGTCACCAAATGGCTGAGCTCACCTCAGGAGAGAGAATGCACTGAGAAACGAAGGGACTCTAAGACTGAGCCATGAGAAAGGCCAATAAAAGGCCTGGTGAGGATGGGACTGGCCAGAGGGGTGCAGTAAGAAGTCCAAGATAGGATGGCTGGGGTGGGAGGAGAAAAAGAAGAGGAAGCAAACCTTAGAAAATACTTACCTCCAAGGGCCGGGCAGCAGAGGAGAGGAGCTGCAAAGGAACAGAAAGAGAACGGTTGGAGAAGCGCAGCTGGCCACCAGGCTAAGGCGTCCCGGGTCCACGGAGCCCTGGGAAGGGGAGAGCGTGGCAGATTTGCATAAGGCTGACTTGCTCTTGTCCATTTAAAGAACTCTGCTGGATTTTTTCTGTTAAAACATCTTTCTCTTATGAAATGATGGTAGTTGATGCAAGTTGGTTTTTTTCAAAGTCTTTACTTGGCAAAATAAAAAATTGGCAGTTCTAAATTAGTCCCCCCACCATACCCCCTTTCTTAAATTATACTGGCCTGTGGGAAGTGTGACAGAGGTGGTGCTCTGCCTGCGATTAAAGAAGAATGGCCCCACGCTAGGATTGAGGGTCATTTGGAAGGTAGAGCTTGATGTTGACAATGAATTTGGTACTTTTAATGGACTTAAAGCTGCTCAAAAACACCCTTGAAGTGTTCTTATCAGTGGAGTCTTTAATGGTGATCCCAGTTCACTAAGTCATTGATTGCAACCCCCTCTGGAATAGTTATCTTCTGCTTCCAGTCATTCCAAGTTGGCTCTTAGAATTAAGGCTTGACCAGTAAGGAGGAGCATGGCTGATTTCTAATTTCTCAGCTCTGGGTCATACGGTCGCCAGCAGCACTGGCTGGTGCTAGATTTTATACATCTTGTGGCACCATCAGGGCAACCTTACCTTCGCACCCCCACTTTTGTCCCATCCCTGTAGACAGGTTGAAAGTTAGGGAGGGTTAATGTCATTGGGTCTCACCCAGCATCAGATCAGGGATTTTATTACAATTGTTTTTTCTGAGTGTTTTGTTGGGTTGCCTCTGAATGAGGCACACAATTAGAACAATACAGACTAGGGAAGAGAGCAGCAGCAAACAGTTCTCTGGCAAGAATTAAATCTAGAACACACATTAACATTCTAGGACCTGAGTGACGAGCACCACAGCCAGAGCACGGCAGCTTTGAGATCCTGTCCGTGGAATCTTCACTTGGCCCCCTTGATCAGGCTGGAACTCTAGTCCCTGATACCCCCGTGAGCATCACTGGGGAAGCAGTGTCCCACGTACAGGAAAGCATCATGTACCCCGTCCACCCCGCAAAGCATGAAAAAGAATGCATTGCTTTCTTGTAGCAGCATTAGCAAAGAATAATGTGTCTTTCCTCGCTCTTTCACGCCAAGGCTAAGGACATAATGTGTCCTTTTCTTTTTCCCAGGTGGACTTCTATTATTTTAGCGCCACAATTCAGCGTTTGGTCTTTAACAAAAAGACCTCCTCACTGCCTCCTCACTCTTGGATGTCAGCCTCCCCGCTCTCATTTCTGAAGTTGTTTCACCCTGCAAAGTCTAGCTTCCTTACTATGTTGTTCAGGGTTCTCCAGAGACACAGAACCCATAGGAATGGGCAGAGTGGCCGGGAGGGAAGGGAGAAAGATTGGTTTATTATAGGAATTGGCTCGTGTGATTATGGAGGTGAGGAAGTCCCACCATCTATGAGCTAGAGACCCAGGAAAGCTGGTGGTGTATTTTGGTCCAAGTCGGAAGGCCTGAGAACCAGGGAGTGGGTAGTGCTGGTGTCAGTCCTGGAGTCTGAAGACCTGAGAACCAGGAGCTCCAGTGTCTGAAGGCAGGAGAAGGTGGATGTCCCAGCTCAAGAAGAGAAAGAGAATTTACCCTTTCTCCACCTTTTTGTTCTGTTAAGCCCCTCAATGGATTGGATGGTGCCCACGCTGGGGAGGCTATATCTTCTTTATTCAGTCTACTGATTCAGATGCTAAGCTCCTCCAGAAACACCCTCACAGACACCGCTAGAAATCATGTTTTACCAGCTATATGGGTATCCTTTAGCCCAGGCAAGGTGACACATAAAATGAATCATCTTGCCTGTCCTCTGTATAACATGCTATACTTTGCCACTTCTAAATGGTGGAGAAGTTTATGCATTTTGGAGAAATCTTTCCTTGTATATCTATATTTGAGATTGCTTTTAAGATGTGGGAAAGTATCAAAATACAGAGTTTTGGACAATGAGGGATTTCATATGTATTCATATTTAAAGGAAGTTTATGGATGTGGAACTCATAATTCCAAGTGGTGGTATGATTTCTAGAGAACTCTCTGACTAAACTACCACTATCATGGTGACTGATTTTGTGCTTTCAACTCTGGGCCACATGAAATGTACCAAAAGGACTGCTTTCTACCTTTCCCTTCAGGAGCACCTCTTCAGATTCCCAAGGCGGACCTTATGATAGGAATATTTTCACATTACTGGTTTAAAATTTTAGAATTTCTTAAAGTAAAGTCGAAAGAGCAAGCCTTTTTGAAGCAATCCCAATGACGCACATGGCTCCTTATTTTTAACCCAAGAGCACTTGTTCCAGCACTTGTGCACAAACTGTAGCTGTTGCCATAGAAACACTCAGTCCAGATAGGAACAAAACATTCGGTCCATCCAGTTTCTCTGTGTCTTGGTTTTTGTTGCCAGGATCAGTCCTGCTGTTCATCAGTTGTCAGAAATCAGTGTAGTGTTATGATGGCGGTTGAATTTGATCAGTCACATGGATTTTTCCTCCATTTCTCCAGTGACTTTGGATCTGGGTTTTGGGGGTGAGGCGCAGCTGTGAGAAACAAGAAAAAGCATCTTTGCCATTGTAGCTTTGTCTTCCCTATTTGGATCCAGATGAAGAAGCCTGTGGACTTTCTGATTTTTATTTAAAGAAGTTGCCTTCTAGCCAGGTGTTGTGGCACATACCTGTAGTCCCAGCTACTCGGGAGGCTGAGACAGGAGGATCCCTAGAGCCCAGGAGTTTGAGACCAGCCTGGGTAACATAGCGAGTCCTCCTCTCAAAAACAAACACCACCCCCTCAACAAAGAAGCTGCTCTCTAAAGATCTGTACATTCCAAGGGGAGAAAATGTTAGGGCAGGGAAGCTGAGGATGTGGTAGGATATTGGTGTATTAGTAGAGCCCTCTTACACCATGTAGCCTAGAGTCAGACTTGAATTTCCTACATAAAGAGTTGAGTGGACGCTGGTTTATCAGTGTTTAATCAGCTAAGATGATTCCATTGTCCATCTGACTTAGATCTCAGCTGCTGTTTTTATTTATTTATTTGTATATATTTATTAGGTACAAGTGCAGTTTTGCTACGTTGATATATTTCATTGTGGTGAAGTCAGGGTGCTTTTCATTTAAATGGCTATTTACAAAAAGAAAGCTAAGAGAAAACGTAAGAAGTATCAAACTTGTAGCTGTAATTGAAATCCAACGGCACCAGGCTGTAAGCTGGCACCACGTCCTGGAATACGGCACTGGGATGTGTTCCAACTCATCACCATCAGGTGGGACCGTGGGTTGCTTGCGGTTCTGTTTGCTCATCCAGAAAGCAGCAGGATTTTAGGAACATGAGAAATTATGTACAGCAGAGTGCAGATTTTAGGTATAAATTCAAATAATTGGGGCTTATCCATGATATGGCTCAGAAATTATTATTATTGAATGCATATTTTTCCTAGAAAAAATGCAAATCATATTTAAAAATGTCCATGTGATTGTGAGGAACTGAGAGTAGTTTCTGCAGCATAAATGCAGGTTTCCATTCATGGTTTAATGGTGCCCGGGTTGTAACAGAAAAGATGTTTGGGCAAAAAGTATAAGGGAAAAATGATTCATATTTTATATCTGTCTACATTAGACCTGCTCAGGGACTAGAATTTAGGAATCACATAATAAATATGTAACCTGAAGGCTTGATTGAGCATTTGCTTTCATTTCTTCACTATCAGGGCATGGTGACATATATTTCAAAGCTTTTAAAGCCATTTGTAAGAGATTATGTATAGGCCTAAAATGTATTACCTATCAGAAACAAGAATCACTAAAGACTATAGTTGATTTGTAGGAAAAAAAAAAAACAACTCTGATTTTAAGTTGCTCTCAGTTCTTTTTAGAAATGACCTTGGGAAATTTTTTTTTGCAAATTTTAATCATGATCTTACTTTGCTTCCATGTATTTAATTTCACTGAAATGATATTTCAAAGAAAAGCTTTTCTGGAAATTGTTTTTCCTTTAAAACCCAGAATTGGAATGATGGCACTCACAGGCGTGGGGTTCCAACCAGCACATCAGCTGCTTGGCAGGGATGTAGAAGAAGGTGCATTGAAACTCAGTACATCTGTGTTTAGCCTCAGGCAGGAAGTCTGTTTCTTCAAGTAAACCTAACATACTAAAGATACTCCCTGCAGATGGCTTGTTTCCGGCCTGCAGCACGGTAGACATGGCATAGTATTTTAAAGTCTTGTCTATCCGACGGGGATGTAGGAGCAATCAATTGTTGAAGGAATCCTTCCAGTGCTTTTGGCTTCCAGTACAGACAGACAGATGTGCGTCTCTCAGCCTAGCTGAGCCAGGCCCCAATTGTCTATATCTGGAGTATGGAGACACTTTCCAGTATATGCCAGTAATCTTCTAGATTCACATATAGCTCTAAAATGAACATGAAATAGTTTGCATTGTTGTGAAATTTTATTAAAAAAACATGATTCTTAAGCACAGAAATGTTGGTCAGTTCAGCACAGCTCAAACAACATTTCCAGATGGGTTACAAGAAGTCAGCCTCATCCAGATTTTGCTTCTGCTGGAGAGGTTGTCCCTTGCCATATGTCCTTGTGTAGTTTTCCTGCTAGCCGTGGAAAGTTACAGTACATGGTTTAATTTTGGCTGCTGTTCCGTTTATTTATGCCCGCAGTGGGAAGGCCTTCTGAAACTTGCCCTGTGCCTTTCCCTCCTGTAATTCATTTTTTTCCCTCATTTTTTATTTCTGATAGTGCATACTACTTGAGATTTTCCTGGAAAGGTTGTGATTATCTGGAATTGGATCTTCTGCGGCCCTCAGCAACTTGAATCATCGTAGACTAGCAGCTAACCTAGAGCTGGCAGACTCAAATGGAATCTTGATCTCCTCACATTTAAACCTCAGAGAACTCAAAAGAAGTGCTTTTAAAAATATGTCTGTTTGTATTAAAAGTATAATAATTAGTATAAGTACAAAATGATCTGGCTAACTTTAGCTAGGCTCAGATCGACTTTCCTTTGGATCAGATAAATTGAAATTTAAAAAAGTATGCAGACACAGAAGATTTGCTGATCGTTCTCCAAGTCTTTTTTAGTCATTCTTCACCTTTAACTTGTCTTGGTCTACAGTAAAATGTTCCAGAAATTTCACTGGGTATAATATCTGATTTGGCACTAACTTATTTATGGGTCTGCTTGGAGTATATTTTCCTTGGGCTTCAGTTATATGACTGCCATAAATTTTAATTACACTAATTAGACATAGGTGGACGCCTAAGCCCAGTTGGATTCCTAACCCTGTTCAGCTGCCTGTGTCATTAGTTTTTTCAATGACATGATTTGGCACCGTTTTTGAACACATTTCCCGGAAATTAGTTTTAAGTTAGAAAAGAACTTGTGTAATAAGACTACTGACATTCAACTAGTTTCTTTACCTTGTTGGAGAACGGGACTTGAGTATAATGCATACATTTAAACTATAACTTATATCCCCTTTTCTTTTCATAACTGTGGGTTTTCAGATTGGTTCAATAACCTGGAGAAGGAGTTGTGCCCAGTCCTCCAGCCAGGCTGATAAATCCCTGTGCTCATGTCTAGTTCAGGTGGAACCTGACTTGGCACAGGGCTGGGCATCGGGTTTTAACATGTGGCAATGCTAGTCAATTGGGGGTATCCACGTGGAGCAGCGTTGAGAAGGATTCTGAGGAGCCGGCAGGCAGGAAGCCAGCCTTTATTAGTGCCATGCACCCGGGCACAGGAGGGGGAGTCTCAGGAGCACTCTGGCCCTGCAGCTGCCATGCCTGTTGTAGTGAAGAGCATCATATTGGTGCCTAGTGCAAACCCTTAAGAACTCTGAGGCCAGTTAGCAATCTCCAGGCCAGGCTGCAGGGCAGGCAGCTGTCTGAGAGCAGTGAGTGTCCAGCAAAAGCGAGCATCAGAAGCACCTAGCACCTGGAGGGCTTGTCACAACCCAGATTGCTGGACCCTATCCTCAGAGTGCTGGATTCAGCAGGTCTAGGGTGGGACCTGAGACTTGCATTTATAACAAACTCCCAGGGGTTACTAAGACTGCTGGTCTGGGGACCCCACTTTGAGGACTGTTACCTTAGGGGCTACAGGGATATGCGTGCCTGCGCTTCCCTGCTCTCTCAGCTCTCTGTGATCTCAGACAAGTCTTTGGATTTTGTTTTGGGGCCTGCGTGCCAAAGTCTGTCCTACACATTGTTGGGTTCAGGTCAAGTCTGGCATTCCTAGTTTCTGCCTGGAAACATATCCTTCATCTTTAACCTGCTTACACGGCTAAAAACATTCTACTCCCATTTTTAAAGGACGCTTTAAAAATACAAGCCACATCTGTTTCACTTGATCTGCATTCAGCAACACCTCAGGACACAAAAAGTGATGCAGTCTGCCAGGCAAGCACTGGGAAATTTAGGGGCGTGGAAACTGACAAGAGTCTCTGTTTTTCCACCTTGAGGATTGTGGTGCCGCTGCATTTGGTGAGGTTGACTGGTTTGCATCCGCCTGGGATGTCTCACGCCAACATCCACGCTTGGGAGGCTGCCTCTCATGTAGTCGCAGGCGTCACTGTTCAGTCACTCGGCTTTTGTTGAGTGCCCGCTCTCTGCAGGGCGTCCTGCATTCGTGTCCGGCCAGGGTCTCTGATGCAGGAAGGGGCACACAGAAGCAGAAGGCGTGGAGCATTGGGTCTCAGAGGATTCCTCTTCAGAAGCCCAGTTGCTGGGTGTGTTTGTCTCTTGTTATTTTCTCAAGGCTGCTGTCAGCGGTTAGGCACAGCCCTGGAGCCAGAAAGCCGACAGCATCTCCTCCGGCTGAGCAGTGTTTAGCACTGATGGGAGTGGGCTGGGGGGGCGGGGGAGAGCCGGTTCCCCCTGCTCTGGGACAGTGTCGTGGGAACCCAGGACTGAGCAGCACAAGTGCATGGGCGCGCTGAGGGCCGCTGGGCTTTTTGTCAGTTCTTTGAAACAGGCATGATGTGGTTATCATCACCTTGAACCGCAGGCTGGGGGAGGTCCGCAAAGGACTTATGCACCACTTTTACGTTCCCAAGTCCTTTTAAGTTGAAGGTTCACTTGGTGCAGTCACTTCTCTATTCAGCAGAGTGAGTTTACAGAATCAGAGCGCCGGGCCGCCAAGAGCGTGTGAGGATGGCTTTTCCAGTCCGCTGATTTTCCTGTCTCTCTCTCTCCTGCAGAGTTTCAAACATCCAGCAGCAGCTGGCCCAGCTCGAGAACGAGTCCTGGCCCGGCATGGCCGAGGCCGACCGGG
The DNA here is from genome assembly GCF_040939455.1 of Microcebus murinus. Taxonomy (NCBI): domain Eukaryota; kingdom Metazoa; phylum Chordata; class Mammalia; order Primates; family Cheirogaleidae; genus Microcebus; species Microcebus murinus. The sequence goes on from NC_134136.1 coordinate 86,488,331, forward strand.
ACCGGCTGCAGCTCATCAAGGAGAAGGAGGCGCTGCTGCAGGAGCTGCAGCTCATCATCCAGCAGCGGCGGCCGGCCGAGGACGTGGCGCGGCTGGAGCGGGAGCGCAGGCGGCTGGAGGAGGAGCTGCAGCGCGCGCGGGCCACCTCCGCGCAGGGCGCCACCGAGAGGTAGGTGGGCGGGCTCGCTGGAAGGGCCGGAAGGGCCGATGGGGCCTGAGGAGGGTCTGGATTATTACTCAGTGCAGCCACTCTCCGGGCAGCCCCTTGCCAAGCAGAGGCTGGGGGGGAGGCCTGAGCACTGCCCCACCCCACCCCCGCCCCCGGGACCAGCTGCTCTCTAGGCGAGGCTCCTGGTGCCTGCTGAGAAGTGAGCGGTGATGGAAAAGGGGGAAGGAGCAGGAAGACCGGTGACCCACCCTTGGCAGTGCAGGTGTTGGGTGCTTTGCCCTGAGCAGGCTGGGCCTCGGGCAGAAGGTGGGCAGGCAGGCGGCGCTGCAGCTCTGCTGCCTGGGGAACAAGTCCCTGCTGCTGACATGGCAGCGTAGGGGACACCTGCCTACTGCTTTTATCTCCGACTTTGATTGCCAGCCAGGAAAGCCTGCTCTTTCCTCCGCAGTAGGAAGTCGGCAGGCCGGTATGGGTCTTTTTCCTTGATCTTGAGGCTCTTTCTCTGCTCAAGGCATTTGAAGCCAGCGTGGTGTCTTTTGTATTCTTTAGCACCAAGTTGTTCAGCCTTTCATAGTGTGCCACATTTCCATTTGCCGAGCATGATGATCTTGCCGTGGCAAGGCTGGGTCTGCTGTCCACATTTAGCAGCTGACGGAAGGTTACCTGTGGATAGCTGCCAGGCTTGGGAGACCCCCGCATGTTAGTGCCCTGGCTCCCTCAAGCTCAGTGTGTTAACCTGATCCTAAGCTGGCTGTGGATAAGCATTGTCTACATACAGCGTAAAGGACACCTGAATAGTGTCATCTGTTCAGATGCTCCTAGAACTAGTGTTTAGTCACATCTTATGACTATTCTCTATATCTGTTTGGCATTCTTTATGCTTGGATATTCCTTAGTTCTCTTTGTTTTGGGGTGTTTTTTTGAGACAGGGTCTCACCGTGTCACCAGGTTAGAGTGGATGGTGTCATCCTAGCTCACTCACTACAACCTCAAACTCCTGGGCTCAAGGATCCTCCTACCTCAGCCTCCCGAGTAGCTGGGAGTAGAAGCACATGCCACCATGCCTGGCAAGTTTTTCTATTAATATTTTTTGTAGAGATGGGGTCTTGCTGTTGCTCAGGCTGGTCTTGAACTCCTAGCCTTATGCCGTCCTCCTGCCTTGGTCTCCCCGAGTGCTAGGATTAACAGGATCACTCCTGTGCCACTGCCTGGCTTCATTGGTCATCTTTGTAGTGGATGAGTCTGGCTTGGCATGAGGGGCTCACAGCAGCCTTGGTGGGGGGAATGCCATGGCGTTCAGAGAGGAGTGAATTTGATTTTGCCTGAGATGACGGCATGGCCTGTACTCTCAACCAAGAGTTGATTCTGAGTCTGGAAAGGGATCATACAACTAAAGTTTTCTTCTATGATCTTGCGCATTTGTATTTTTTTTAGTTAAATGTTACCTCCTGTTTTGCCCTTAATGTTCTCGTGTGTACGTTCTGCATAGGAGGGCCTGAGAGTTCTGTTGGTTCTCAGTTAAGGGGGTGGATTTTGTCCCACAAGTGCCACCTGGTCCTCAGGACCCCATACCCATACTGTGTGGCTGTGGCTGCCCAACATGCACCAGTACTGTGATCCTAGGGGACAAATCCGCAGGACTCTACAGAGCCAGGGTTACCCTGATGCCTGGGTTCAAGGGCTGGGACACCAAAGCTGGATCAGCTGTGACCCAGATGGGTCTCTTATGGGACCAGCCCAGGTGCTAAGTCCTGGCACTCAGCCCTCAACTGGACCAAATTGACCCAGACGTGTTTCCTGAATATGCCACTAAATGACCTTGGCCAAGGAGGAGCATACACATATGCTAAGCACGTTCATGCCGAGTCTAACACTTTGCTCCTGTGGGCGTCTCTGTCCGTGACCTCCACTGCATTGCAAGGAGGTGAGGCTCCTGCAGCTCTTCCCTTCCTGGGCCTGCTGGATGCAGGGACCGTTTCTCCATGTCATTTGCTCCCTTCATTTGCTTGAAGATTGGTGCCCCCAAAATATTTGTTTATTAAAGATAACAAATAAACCCCCATTATGTGTTAATATTAATAGCATTTTTCTGACTCATAACGTTTTTGAAACAAAAAACTAGTGAGAAGAGTCGTATTATTTTACATTTCTATTAATCTCTTTAGCATCTGGCTTCCTAGAAGGCAGCATTTGGGCATTCAGCTGTCGCGATAGGCCATTTGGGGTGAATGTATGAAGAGCCTGCTGCCTACCGCCGTGCAGCTGGGAAAGAGGGGGGCCCCGAAAGAGTCTCAGGGATCTCTGGGGGTCTTTGGGCCACACTTGGAAAACCATCAGTTTTAATATATTTGACTTGAAAGTGGGTTGGGTAGTGGCTCTAAGTTACACCGATATTCGATGGAGTAGAAACTGTTGGCATGTCCGTTTCCTTTATTGGTGACAGCTGCTCTCTGTCCATCACTTGTCATTCACCACACACTGTCTGTGCAGCATCAGTTCTCTGAGCTAGAGACCGTGGACTCCACGGTTTTGATTTGTAAGTGAGGAGTGTTTTATTCTAGAGGCCAATGTATTTATTCTTGTGCTCATTCTACAACTGTTTATTAAGTGTGCCTATACATGTCGGGCTCTATTCTAGGTGGAGGACTTAATGTAGTGGGGACAAAAGTTTATTCTAGAAAATTAGAAAGTAGAAAAAAATAGAAGGAAGGAAAAAAATTATTTCCAACCCCATGACCTAGAGATAGCCACTGTTGCTATTTTATTTGCTTCTAATCTTTTAATTGTATAGATTTTAGAGTTAGATTTATTTTTACCTAGAAAGGAGTTTAGGATGAGGGAATCTGATTTGTTACAAGGAATTCCTACGTGCTCTGCATTTGAAACCGTCATCTAGGCCAGTCATCTGTTCTTCCACCCCACCCAGCCTCTCGCCCATCCACTCACCCATCCATCTGTCCATCTGCCTGCGGCGGTTCACCCACCCACCCACTGCCCTGTGCACCAGCAGGTCGAGCTCCTACAGGCACTGCTCAGGGGGCCCAGGGTGTATTTTCCAAATAGGACACAAACAGTCTGTTATCTTGGCATTCAGGACCTAGGTACTTTTAGAATTGATAGTCATGCCAACCTAAATCAATTGTGGGGAATTTATAGTTGAATGTCTTATTATGAAAATATTCTCCCTATCTTTCAAATCCACCCATTGGCTGTTTTCTTTCCTACAGGATTCTACTTCAGGAAAAAAGAAATTGTCTACTTATGCAGCTAGAAGAAGCCACCCGCTTAACATCCTATCTCCAGTCCCAGTTAAAGAGGTGGGTTCTTTGAAGTGAGCAAACTGCCCCGATTCCTGGGTGGCAGTGCCACGTGCACGAACTGCAGAGTACTCGTTAGCTTGGATTTTCTCCTGCTGGGGTGTGGAAGCCGAGTGGTGGTAAACGCAGGATGGAAAAGTGGACACAGAATTTTAAGATGCTAACTTGGGACTCGGGGAACGTAAGGAGTACCCACTTTGGCTTCGGGATAAGTGACAAGTGCGAAGTCAGATTTATGCAAGGATTGCATAATCTAAATCAATAGCTTCAGGAGGGTGCATATAGGCACGTGCACATTTTTATTTTGGGTTTTTTAAAGGACATGAATACTTTTAAGATAAGTAAGATGTGGGTGCTCGCCAATAGCTCCGTGTTCGAGTGCTCACTGTGGTGGGAAGCGCAGCGTCAGGACTGTCTCTGTGGCGTTTTCTCAGTTATTCCTCCCAGCAGTGCGGCCAGGGGGGACTGTTACCACCCAGTCCCCGGGGGCGAGGGGGGCTGAGGCTGAATAACTTGAGCAAGTGTGCCCCGTGTGCCCAACTAGCGTGTGTTTGACCAGGGCCTCGAGCTCAGGCTCCGGTCTTTGCTGTTGCCCTCTGCCCGCTCCTGTCACTCACACGCAGCAGGGAAGTCCCCGCTCGGGTGCAGGCTGCGTCTCTGAGACCGCGGTGCTCTGTCGTTTCAGCCTGTCTGCCAGCACCCTGACGATGTCCTCGGGGAGCAGCCGCGGGTCCCTGGCCTCCAGCCGAGGCTCGCTCACCTCTAGCCGCGGGTCCCTGAGCTCCATCAGCTTCACCGACATCTACGGCCTCCCGCAGTACGAGAAGGCCGACGCCGAGTGCGGCCAGCTCCTGCGCTTCGACCTCGTCCCCTTCGACTGCCTGGGACGGGATGCCCCCTTCTCAGAACCCCCGGGCCCCCCAGGCTTCCACAGGCAGAGGCGGTCCCTCGACACGCCCCAGTCCCTGGCCTCGCTGTCCTCCCGCTCCTCCCTGTCCTCTCTGTCGCCCCCGAGCTCGCCCTTGGACACGCCCTTCCTCCCCGCCTCGCGGGACTCGCCTCTGGCGCAGCTGACGGATGGCTTTGAGGTGCCAGGCCTGGGTGCCCCGGACAGACTGCGGGCTCAGGCCTCCGCTTTGGGGGACGAAGATTCGCAAGCCACAGTGTCCCTTCAGCCACACAGATTCCCTGGGGACAGGGAAGGACCACACGAGCGAGGACCCCAATTGGCCGGGACTCCCATGGGTGGAAGTAAGTGTTAATGGATCCTCCAGGGAAGGCAGGTTTCGATCCAGGGAAGAAATCGTGGGCAACCACATTGAGGCTGGCTGGCTTTCAGGTACATAGTGAGCTTTAAGTTTAGGAATATTTGATAGGATTAGGAAAAGGGAATACATCTGCTCTAGTCTTTCCAATCTGGGCTGGGGAAAGACAATTGAAATTGGCAGACAGAGTGGTCTTTTCGGGGTATTTGGATTTTAGAATGTACTTAATTGTTGAAAACCAGGGTAAGACCCAAACCGTCTTCCACATTCAGAGGCTGATGAAGATGTGTTAGGACCTTAAAGAACTCTGCAGGCTGTGTGCCAGCATGGAACATTCTTTGTGTGCCTGCCTAGAACCAGCACTGGACTGGTGTCTGGTTCAAGCCCAGTGGAAATCTCTATTTCGTTTGTCCCTTTGACTTCATCTCTTAATTTTTTTGTCCTCAGAATTTTTTTTCTTTAAATTTTTGAGACAGAGTCTTGCTCTATTGCTCAGGCTGGAGTGCAGTGGCATTATCGTAGCTCACAGCAACCTCAAACTCCTGGGCTCAAGCGATCTTCCCTGCCTCAGCCTCCCGAGTAGTTGGGACTACAAGTGCACACCACCATGCCTGGCTAATTTTTCTAGTTTTTTTATAAAGACAGGTCTCGCTATGTTGCCCAGGCTGGTCTCAAACTCTTGGCCTCAAGCAATCCTTCTGCCTCAGCCTCATAAAGTGCTGGGATTATAGGTGTGAGCCACTGTGCCCAGCCCCTCATAGTTTTTGAGGATGTCATTCTTTCAAATACAAAAGTGAAAGTAATTGTGTCATTTCAAGAGATGTGCCTGTAGGCACCGGTCATGTCTATTCAGATCGATTTCTCTGGGATTCTGTAAATTGAGGAACACGTGGCTACATGGAGCTTTATCTGGTTGGTGTTAATTCAGCCTCCTTGATGCCAGAATCTTTCAGCTTATAGCCCACTTAGAAAACCAAACTACTGTTGGAGAGAATAGTGACCCTGTGTGCTTTTTCAAGCCAGCCTCTGGCAACTTTTAACTTCCTTCGGTTTTAAAGAGGATCAAGAACAAGGTCTCCCATTCCTAAAGTTCAGCTCATTTAATCAACTTCTATTTGCACAGCAAAAATGTTTTAGACACCCCATTTAGGCAAACACTAGATAATTTGTGTATATCTTGGCTGATACAGTGAATCTCAACCAGGAGTGTTTTTGCCTCCTGCCAGAGTGGGGGAGGGCGCTTGGCAGTGTCTGGAGACATTTTTGGTTGTCACAGCTGGGAGAAGAGGGGTTGCTACAAGCATCTAGTGAGCAGGGGCCAGGGATGCTGCTGAGCATCCCGCTGTGCACAGGACAGCCCCACAGTAAAGAATGATCCGGCCCAAAATGTCAATGGTGCTGAAGCCGAGAAACCCTAGTAACATACTACTGAGTATTTATGCAGCAAAGGGTAGAAATAAAGCTAGAATACAAAACCAGTGTGGTGTAGTGGAAACAGCTAGAGACTAGCAACTTAAAGATCAAGATTCTGTCCCCTGCCCTGTCAACTACTCGCTGTGCATATCCTTGAACTCGCTGAGTCTCACCTTACCTGCCCCTAAAGGAGGTGATCATTATGGTCTCTTCCATTCGCCACCATTCTGTTATCCATGAGATAGACTGATTAATAAATTGAGAGATTGGCTGATTGGTAGATTGAGAGACAGGCTGATTGATCTATCTATAAAATAGTAGTCTGTTAGCACTTACAGAAGCTATTATGTTCTGGGGCTGCCCCATGGCTTTATGGCATCTCTATTATTTTGGTGTCTTTCTCTCTGTGTTTGCAAGCACATTTTGGTATCCCCATATACATTGTTTCTATAATTCTCATATACAAGTAACTTTCATTGGCTTTGTTCTTTATAATCTTAGAGCCATTGTTCCATGTTCATTCCCTTCACTCAAAAAAGAAAATACACACTAAGGACTGAACTGCACATCTGTCATTGCTTAAGCTTACTTTTCTCTTAGTCTCCCTCCTCTCCCCATCACCAACTTCTCTTTAAAGGATGAGATTTAAGAATATGAGTCTGGTTATGCATAAAATCCACACAAGGCCCAAGGGACCCTTTGGGCCAGGGGAAAAACAGGGTGGAAAGAAGAACAGACTAATTTCTTATCCTGATTTCTTTATCTTTCCTTCCCACTCTGTGGTGGACATTATTGGTTCAAACTTCTTAGGCTGGAACATATTTGCATGCACAACGTTTAGAGTCTCCAGGGGTCTTCAAACTACAGCCCACTGAGGACATTTATCCGGCCCACCTGGTGCTTTTGCTGCCGCTGCCTATCCTGCTTAGCAGCCAACTTGTCCCGGGCCCACAGTGCGCATGTGTGGAATGTGCACCACATTCTCCAATGGTCTGAGGGACAGTGAACTGGCCCCCTGCTTAAAAAGTTTGAGGACTCCTGGCCACCAGCAAAGTGGATATTTGTATGACATTTATGGTGAATTCTTGTGTGATGCTGCTATCTGGTGGTGAATTTTTATATGCTGCTGGTGATGATTTCTTGTGTTGCACTGCCATCTGGTGGTGGTTTTTTATATGACACTTGTGGTGATTTCTTGTGTTGGACTGCCATCTGGTGGCCAGTTCTTATTATTACACGTGTGGTGAATTCTTGTCTTACACTGCCATCTGGTGGTGGATTGTTAGATTACACTCGTGGTAGATTTTTTTAAACAACACTGCCGCCTGGTGGTGGATTCCTGTAAGACATTGTTCTAAGGACGCATTGACTTTTATCCTTAAAAAATGAAATAATTGACCCAGTTAATGGGTCTTGTTGGGTGCTTCGAGAGGGCTAGGTTGAGTAACCAGCTTCAGGCATGGACACAGGGGGCTCCTTGCCTTTCTTGATTCTTGTTGGAACTCCTAGGCCCTGAGTCGTGATAGCTTCATAAAGTTAGATCTTGGTACCCATCATATTACCCCACTCTGTCATTTATCAGTCATGTTGGAAACAGTGCAGGTTAAGCTGAGCCCCAAGCAAGTTTTAGTAAGATAAAACTCAGAATCACCCAAACCTGCAAAACAAGCTCTGAATGATTTCTTCCGTTAGGGTTTAAATTGGGGCCAGAAGGCAGGACAGAGGTAGGCAGTGTGCTGTAACCTGGAACACAATTTACATTTTTACTAGTTTTGTTTTTCTTGGTTTGCAAGTCAGATGTGTGATGATTTTAGAAGACTTTCCTATTTTCATCTACATGTTAGTATTTGCTAATCAGAATCCATAAAAATCTTGACTTTGCTCATCTATTTATTGATATTTGTATTATATTCATACTCTGTTAAAAACAATTGGCTTAAATTGTACAGTTTTTTCACTTTGTACTTTTTTTTTTTTAATCTCTTTTCATGCGGCTCAACAGAAACGTTCACCGTAAGTGGCCTTGGAATTCCCTCATTCACCTTTGTTGCTCCAGCTGTGGGGACATCTTTGTGCAGTGAATTGATGTGCTTAGGATGGCTGGAGTGTGGCCAAGGAGGGCATATCATATAGCTTCACTTTCATGTAACTTGTTGTCATTATTGTCATTACTTTACCATTGATATTCACGATGACTGCTAAAGTTGTGTAGACCTTTAACTACTTGTTCCCTCTGTATGTTTGTTTCCAGAGTGTAATGGCGTTTACTATTTTAACATGCCAGCTTGTGGCTTTGTCCACAGTGTGGTTTTCATTGTACTTTTTTCCTTTTTCTCAAACAGTGTTCATGTCCTTGGGTCTCAGTGTTTGTCTGTCTGTAATGATGGGTAGCTCAGGGATTTTTGCGATGAACATTGGAAGATTTTTTATGTCTTGCTTCCTTGGCATTTCTCCCCATCGTCAACCTCACTGCCGTGGGGCCCAAGAGCAGACTCGGGTGTGTGGGGTGGGGTCTTCACGCGTTTCCTCTCGGCAGTTCCGGCTTCTGGTTGCCCTGTGAGCTCAGTGCCTCGGCCTGGGCTCCATGCGGATTAGTTCCTTAATTTCCTGTCTGTCTTCATTGACTTCCATTGTAAAGGCGAGGGGGAAGTGTGGTCAGAATTACACTGTCAGGTCGGGTGAGCTGGAGGGGCTGAGGATTGTCACCTGAGGCATTGAAAGGCAGTGTGCCGAGGGTCAGGACGTGGAATGGAAGGAGTAGAGGTCGGTTTTGTTTGCTGGGATTGAGTCAGCAGACTGGCAGGTTCCATCTGTAGTTCCGGGCCGGGGCTTTGGGTCGCTCCATGTGGCAGGGAGGCAGAGGAGGGCTGGACTCGGGAGTCCCTGCCTGCAGTGACAGCTGGAGGAGAGAGCCCGCTTCCATCCCGGGCCAACGGGAGAGAAGTAGGTAACGCCCCCAGGCTGCCATTGCCAACTTTTGTCTCTAGGTGACATTGTGAGACCAGTGGCCATGGGGCAGGCCTGTTTTTTGCTCTGTTTAACGTGTTTGTGTTTACTTGTCATGAATGATAACTTGGTGAAAAAGATGGTGGTCATCCATGGACTCACCATTTCCTTCAACTTAGGAATGGACAGATGTCAAGACTTGGAACTCATGGAGCTTAGATAGCCCAAGAGAAGTGCAGCAACCACACAGTGACCCTACATTGTTAGTGGCAGACCCGTTTGGGCAGGATGTCGCCAGCTCGGGGCTTCCTGTCTCAGTCTTCATTCTAACGAGCCTGCCCCTCTATGAAACGCTAAGATTTCTGTGCACACATCCACATTTACCATAGAAAGATCACGTGTGCATTTCCATTGGTTTTGTTAAAAGGAACTTACTGCTGTGAGGTAAGGGGTAGAAACAGTTGTTGTAATGTTGAAAGGGAACATCTCAATGGCTGTCTTTGCTCTTGACTAAAATAGATGTGAAGCATGACACTAAGCTGCCCCTAGTGCATCCTCTCCCAGGAAGCCAGTTCTGGAAGCAAATCTGGCCCCAGGGACCCGGGGAGGGTACTGCAGTTACTGAGACAGCCAGTCTGAGCCCTCCTTCCTCCCCTGAGGGCCACAGAAATCTGGGGACATGTTTTTGAAGAATGAGTCCGGGTCCAACTGTGTCCTCTGTTTTGAAGGTCACTAAATTTTGTTAGGGTTTATTTGGGAAATTAAATTTTTTCCTGATTATAAAGACAGTATTTTATTCTATAAATGTGGAAAGTGCCAAGCAGCATAAAGGAGTCAGAAGTGCCACCGCTTGGCAAGCGCAGTGCGTGTCCCCATCTGGGCTGGCGTGTATTTCGTGGCATGAGAGCCCTTCTCACAGTGCGTTTTCAAATGGGCTTCTCACCATCATCTTCGTTCTCTGGGCTCACTGAAGGAGTAGAAAGAGATTTAGACATCCAGGTGTCTTCCAGACAGTTTGAAAGCTCTTAAAGAAGTAGCCAGAAATCCATTTCTTCGATTTTTCAATATTAAAAAAAGAGAGTCGAGTGCAGGGTGTTTATATGTATGTACACATTGTGGTGTGTCACTTGGAACACTTGGTGACTTAGTATGTGCTCTACCTTAGAGGTCCCTGGTCCCCTGTGCCGTCATTTCCTGACCATGGGTATGTCCCTTGTTTGCAGCAGTGACTCTTCGAGAAGACAGTGCCAAGAGGTTGGAGAGGAGAGCGCGCCGCGTGTCCGCGTGCTTGTCGGATTACTCACTGGCCACCGACAGCGGGGTGTTTGAACCCCTAACCAAGAGGTTAGAAGCTGATCTTGTTGTTCCCTTCCCCAGGCATAGACTTTTAGCACAATGTTACCATCGAGTACAAACCAAGGGTCCATAATGAAACTTTTATGTATCAAAACTGTTTCTATATCCAGGGGTAGAATATTTTTCTACTTTCTTTCAACTTTGAGAGGTTGGGCTTTAGAGACCTGCAAAGCAAACCCCTCTGGCTTCTATGTGGCATTTGGAGGCTGGCTGTCATGTCACAGTTCTACGATGACTTCTTTCTCCCTGGCCCAGAAAAAGATAGAGCTGAACAAGGTGGATCAATGTATGGGAGAGACCTGCTGTTCTAGAAAGGACATTCGTTAGAAATTAACTCCCTCCTGCCCTTTTTTCCTTAGATATAGGAATCACTTTGCAATGACAAGACACTTTTTGGAATTCTGTGCTTTATTTTGATTGGACATTTTACTCACTGCAAACTTTTTAAAAGTTAATTCTTAAACATTTCCCTGAATATTATATGTGGTTTTGAAAGGTATATGAAGTTCTTTTCTCTTTTTTTGTAACAGACAGGGTCTTGCTCTGTCACCCAGGCTGCAGTACAGTGGTGAGATCATAGCTCATTGCAGCCTCAGACTCCTGGGCTCAAGCGGTCCTCCTGCCTCAGCCTCCCAAAGGGCTAGGACTACAGGCATGAGCCACCACACCCAGCCCAGAGTTATTTTCTTAAAACAAAAATACAAAAGAAACACCAGCTTGTAGGCAGGTACCCAATGAGATACCTCCATGGATTCCGGGGACCTGTCATGTCCTTTCAGCCACTTAATGTCTTTATTTATGTTGCATTTTAATAAAGCTCTCTCTCAAGACAAGAGAGCTTCTGCATAACCTGCAGTAATCAGTTCGCTGTGGACCGAGCAGGGTGGGTTTCTGATTGTGCTAGGAGCGAAGATGCCGAGGAGTGTGCCTGCGGGGACGTGTGCGGTAACGAAGACCCCCAGATCCACGTGGGCATCCTGTGAGTACTGAAGACTCCTTCCCTGCTGTTCTGACAGATGCTCTGTGGTAGGTGGGGGCCCACGCAGTGGCTCACACCTCTGCACACAGGCCAGGCGAGATGGGGGACCCACGTGACCTGCGTGCTGCTCCCTCACCCATGCCCCACCCCAGGCTCTGAAATTCACAGCTAGTGGGGTCCTTCCCTCATCCCCAGGACAGATGCCCAGGCGGTTTGCAACGCGGCACTGTTTGGTTTCTAACTGCAGTTTCGATAAAGGCAGCAGCCGCGAGCTCCTGCGAGCAGGGCAGTGCGAAGCTGACATTTGAGGCCAGATGGATCAATCTTTGTTATGAGGGCATCCCTGACCTCCACCCACTAGGTGCCAGCAGTAGCTCCCTCCACTTGTGACCATAAAAAATGTCCCCAGATGTCGCAGATGTCCCCTAGGGTAGGGTGGGGCAAATCCCCCACAGTTGGCGGCCACCATGGTAGCTCAGTCAGAAGGACGCCTCCACCACGGGGAACTTGCTGTCCGTGAACTCCTGGTCCATTTCCTAGGCACGACGGCGCCAGCGAGTGTCTCCTCGTGCACGTGCTGCAGCTGAAGAGCCCCGCAGGGCTGGCGGTGAAGAAAGACTGCAAAGTGTGAGTGACACCCCGGGGCCTCGCACCGCCTCCCGGGCGGTGCACGGCTTGGGAGGGAAGGGGCACTTTGGGAACCTGAGTTTACAGGAAAACACCAGGGATAAGTGTCTACCTGAGGTATGGAGGAGTACATATTTGAGGCAGGAGTAACATTTGAGGCAGGTGAAGGTAACAGAATCAGGCTAGTCCCATGCCGTTGACGCTAAGGAAGTCCCTACCTGTCATTGGTAGTACTTGGGCTGAAAATGTCCTCCTAGGTCCCAGCAATGGGTGGCAATGAAGCAGCCACACTTGGCCCTGTGGTCCTGATGTGCGCTAAGTGGCCTCTGGCTGGGCCCTGGGCGTGCTCAGCTGACGGGAGGAGAAGGAAAAGGAAATATGTAGTGGGACCAGTTGGGGTCACCTGGTGACTTTGGCCTTGCTAGTGGGATCGCTACCTCTTTGGGCTTCATGGCCCCAGAGAGGTGCCTGACAGAGGGTCCCACTTACTCAGGCGGGTGACCACACGTGTAATGGCCCGTTCACATCCCAGAGTGGGGCCCCTTCTGGGCGTCTTCTCTGCAAACTAGTCTTCTACAGGCCTCGGAAGGCCCTGCTGTGAGTGGCTGAGGACCGCCCTGGGGTCCGGCATGGCCTGCTGGTACCTTCGCACAGCTCACAAACATCCGAGCCTTCCTGGGCGAGTTCCAGGCTGGCAGCTGAAAGGGCAGGAAACACAAGGTGACCCAGCAGGGGAGCTGTGCCGAGAGCTCAGGCGCTCTTGCCCTCTGCCACCTTCAGTCCTGCCTGCGAAGTCTGTCTCTGCAGGCGACTTCCACCCATCTCCAGGACTTGCCAGTTCTCTGGGAATACTCTTTTTTTTTTTTTTGACATGGAGTCTCACTCTGTTGCCCAGGCTAGAGTGAGTGCTGTGGTGTCAGCCTAGCTCACAGCAACCTCAAACTCCTGGGCTCAAGCAATCCTCCTGCCTCAGCCTCCCGAGTAGCTGGGACTGCAGGCATGCGCCACCATGCCTGGCTAATTTTTTCTATATATATTAGTTGGCCAATGAATTTCTTTCTATTTATAGTAGAGACGAGGTCTCGCTTTTGCTCAGGCTGGTCTCGAACTCCTGACCTTGAGCAATCCGCCCACCTCGGCCTCCCAGAGTGCTAGGATTACAGATGTGAGCCACTAGGCCCGGCCTCTGGGCTTACTCTTGGTCAGGAAAGGAGCTTTCTCCAAAGGGGTTTGACACTCTGCCCATGGGCACCCAAGAGGGCAATGGTGTGGGTCCGTGCGTCCCCAGGGAGCACTGCCTGTCTCCCCTCCTCCTCCTGCTTCCAGCCACATCCGTGTCTACCTGCCCCCGCTGGACTCGGGCACGCCCAGCACATACTGTTCCAAAGCTCTGGAATTCCAGGCGCCACTGGTGTTCAACGAAGTTTTCAGAATCCCCGTGCATTCCAGCACGCTGACGCCGAAGTCTCTGCAGCTGTACGTGTGCTCGGTGAGCCTGCAGCTGCAGGAGGAGCTGCTGGTAGGCGCGGGCTGCGGGCCTCCCCCACCTGTCTCTTCTCTGTGCTGTCGTCACCCTCTGTTTCTCAGTTTTTGTCTGTCTTTGTCTTTCTGCCTTTCTCTCTCTTCTCTTTTGTCTCTATCTCTGCTTCCCTCCCTCTCTCCCATCCTCCCTTTTCCTCGTGGCGGGTTGCTTTGACATTGTCACTATGCTAAGTAATCTCTGTGGCTAGGAACACAGAAAGGGATGTATATTATCTCAGCTAATACTTGCAAACCCCCATGAGATAGCTTCCGTGTTATCCCCACTTTCAGCAGGGCTAACAGGTTTAGCAAATAAAGATATAGGGTGGTCAGTCAAATTTAAATTTCAGATAAATTATGGATATTCTTTAAGTATATTCCATGTCTATTTGAGACTTGATTAGACTTTTAAAAAATCCATTTTTTATTTGAAATCCAGATTTACCTAAATGCCCTGTATTTTATGTGGCAACCATAGAATTAGGGCTGCAGAGAGCTGGCGGTATGTCCTGGGTACACCAGCCGTCCGGTGCCCAGCCAGGGTTTGGAAACTGGGGGTGATTTCTCTCCATGGCTGGAGTTTTCCCCTTTAGTCCCATCCCCTGAGCCCCAGAATTACGGGGTGAGAGTTCAGCAGTGCTTTCTCATTTCAACAGTCCCTGAGAGAATCAGTGGCTCTTCAAGTGGCAGAGCCCTGGGCCTGACCCAGCGCTCCAGGCTGCCCCTGTTCTGCCCCTGTTCTCTTTCGAGCACTTTCTGATTGGGCCGAACAAGTGACCGGGGTGCCACCCCCATTAGGATCTTCTGAGACCCCTTTCATTGTGCTGCAGTCCTTTTAACAGGAATGAAATATTTTATGCCTTTTTTGGTTAAGATTAAAGGGTGAGCTTGGTATTTTAAAGGACTCCAGTTGTTACGGTGAAATCATGCCGTGCCTGTTCTGGCTTTGTTTGACACCCCTAGGGCATTGCTCAGATTAACTTGGCTGACTACGACAGTTCCAGTGACATGCAGCTGCGCTGGCACCCCGTCCAGGTCTTCACCAGCCCCGAGCCGCCGAGGACCAGGGAGAGCGGGTGTGCAGGCGACAGCTCGGCAGGGGACCCCGCCTCCAGCAAGACGGTACTTGGCTGCGCTTTAAGGAGCTACTGCTTTCGTGGCTCTGAGACTGGCTTTTATTTGGGGAAGTCATTCATGTCCAAGAAGCATCTGTGTAGACTTAAAGGCAGAATGCCGTGGTGATGAAGATAATTGAGCATCAAGGGAGGTGATAAGCGTGGGACACGTTCATGCTCATGGCCATTGCATGAGAATGCCTTTTTCACGCAAACTTGTGCATGGTCATGGGTGGCATGTTGGTCACTTTTACGTTTGGGCCCTGAGAGCTGTAGGAAAAGGCCACATAAATGCCCCCCTGCTGAACAGAGGGCCGGGGAGGGGGGATTAGGGGCTTGGCGGTTGGGTGGTGGCCCACCTGCCGCGTGGCGGGGCTGGGGCAGCGCTGCACGGCTGAGGGCCTGTCTCCTGCAGGACGAGGTGGCGGCGCTGCTGGCCAAAACCACGGCGCAGCTGCAGGCGGTGGAGAGGGAGCTGGCCGAGGAGCGCGTGAAGCTGGGGCGCACCGAGGAGGAGACCGTGGAGATGGCGCAGAAGGAAGAGCAGGCCGAGGCCGTGTCGGAGCGGTAAGAGCCAGCCCGGGCCACGCCATCCTCCCCGCGTCAAAGGCGCGGCGACCCCCGGGCGATAAGCTCTTGAAAACCTGCAGGGAGATGAGGTGGCCAGAGCCGGGCAGCCGTGGCCCTCCTCGAGGCGCGGTTGCTTTTCTCAGCCACACATCTCTGTAGGACGTGCCGGGCGGTTCTTCCGTCCCCCTGCCCAGAAGCTGGGGTTCTGGCGGGGCACTTAGTGCTGACCCGGGCTGTCCCCTAGCACTCATGCGGGCTTTCCACCCCCTCCTGTCCCAGAGTTTCCCTCAGGAGTGGGCTCTGGGGTGACTTTGCTCTGCCAGCGTCAGATACGGTAAGGTCCCTTGCAGTTCTTGGGGAGTTTTATGAACAGCTTTATTGAGATATAATTATCTGCCGTACAATTCACCCATTTAAACTGTGTGATTCAGCGGTTTTTAGGACAGTCACAGTCACCGCTGTCACCACAGTCCATTTTAGAGCATTTTCATCACTCCCAATGGAAACCCCACACCTGTTAGCAGTCACTGCCATTCCCCTCCCCCAGCCCCTGGCAGCCATGAACCTGCTTTCTGTCTCTGGAGTTGGCCGTTCTGGATGTTTCCTCAAGATGGGATCATGTCACCTAAAGCAGCCCGTGGGCGAGCCCTCGCTCTGGGGAGACCTGCACGAAGCAGCCGAATAGCTCAGGAGAACGAGCTGCTCTGGGACCGGCTCCTGTCGGTCCTCTCCGGAGCATTGTCATGTTGCTTTGCTTCCACATTGTCCCAGAAAGAGCAGCCTCTTCCCAGAGCTTCCCGCGTCCTCCCAGTGGCTTTGCCTGAATGTAGTTAGAGGGGAGTTTATTTTCAAAAGGGATAGCGCACGGCAGAGAGGGAGGGCGTCGTGTTCAGGGATGGACAGGAAGTGGTTTTCTGGTATCTTCAGCAGCTGTACTTGGTGATAAAGAGAGACCCCTTTTAAAGAAAGTCCTTGAAGTGTTGTCTTCCTCAGGACAGACAAATGCACCTTTACTTCATGAGAGAAGCAACCGTCTTCAATCTTTGGAAAGAAATAGGTTTTATCACGTGCCTCTACCACTGTGCTCTAAAAGCTGCACGAGGCCGGGCGTGGCGGCTCACGCCTGTAATCCTAGCACTCTGAGAGGCCGAAGCGGGTGGATCGCTCAAGGTCAGGAGTTCGAAAGCAGCCTGAGCAAGAGCGAGACCCCATGTCTACTAAAAATAGAAAGAAATTAATTGGCCAACTAAAAATATACAGAGAAAAAAAAAATTAGCTGGGCATAGTGGCGCATGCCTGTAGTCCCAGCTACTCGGGAGGCTGAGGCAGAAGGATCGCTTGAGCCCAGGAGTTGGAGGTTGCTGTGAGCTAGGCTGACACCACGGCACTCACTCTAGTCTGGGCAACAGAGCGAGATTCTGTCTCAAATAAATGAATGAATGAATGCATGCTGCACGAAAGAAGCCCCTTGAATGACCATTTTGTGGGCTTTTAGGAGCTGGCAGGCCGACTCGGTGGATAGTGGCTGCAGCAACTGCACCCAGACCAGCCCCCCGTACCCGGAGCCCTGTTGTGTCGGAGTCAACGCCATCCAGGGACATGCATTTGCTGGCCAGGCAGATCCTTACCGCCCTGAGAAACTTCAGCCCCCGCCTCTTAAGGTGAGTAGGAAACGTCAAGGGGTTTCACAGAGCTCCCCGGCATTTGCTGTAGGATAGCAGGCACTGCCTTGGAAGGAGGGGCTCCTTGCCCCCAAATCCTTCAAGGCAGGCACGAGGGGGCGGGCAGAGGAGATGCTGTAAAGGACGCCTGAGCCGGTGGGCTCACAGGCAGGAGGGGAACGGTGTGGCTGGCCTGCAAACTCACCCGGTGACGTGGGGTTGTGGCACGTGGGGAAGTCCATATTTTACTGGGAATTGAGGAAAAGAAGTGAATGGTCTACGGTCTGTAAAGGCCTTAAAATGAGCACAGCAGCTGTGGTAGAAATGTCTGCACTTTAGATTGCAAGGAAAGGCCAGCTATGCTAAAAAGGTGGACTTTGACTCCTTCCCATGCCTGCATGTGCTGATCCACTCCTGTCTTCAGGAAGTTTCCCGAGTCCGGAAGGTTTTGGACTCTTGTAACTACTCTTCCTCCTTTGTAACATTGCGATCAGCAAAGCGTGCTTTTGCCCCTTCTCGTCGTCTGATCTTAGCTGTGCTTGTCACCACATCTTCAAGGAGGAAATCTGTCATGTCCCCAGTGACAAATGTCGGGGCCCAGTGAGGTTGGAAGACACTGTACCAGTGCTCTTTTGAGACTTCGTTTCCCAGACTATTCAGCTTACAAGAACATGTTATCACCTTGGCCCCTGCCCTCACCCTGAAACACAAAGTAAAATTGTCGCCTCAGGCGGCGTCCCAAGCTGCAGCCCCTACGGCAGGCCCGGAGTAGTTGTTCTGTACCAGGCTGCCAGTGACTGTCCTTGTTCTCTTCTCTTAGACCTTGACAAGCAGCAGTCCAAATCATGGTGAGTGGCCATGGGAGGCCAGTGTGGTGTTTCCCCCTCCCTCAAATTTTAATTTCAAAAACCTTTAAATCAATGGAAAAGTTGCTAGAATAACACAACGAAACCTGTATACCCATCACCTAGATGCCCCAATCGTGTGTCCTTTACCACATCACGCTCTGTCTCTGTGGGCGTCACACATCCCTCCCATCCTCAAGAGGGAAGCCAAGACAGCGAGGATGGGTCATTAGCGTCTGAGAGTGTTTCAGATAGTCAAAGGGGCTGCTGGACAATAAGATGGGTGGTAAGGGGGGTTCTCAGTTTTAGAGAGGCTTGCAATTTTAGAAAGGGTTTACATTTAGAGATGTAAATTTATATTGACATTTTAGAAAGATCAGGATTATAAAATGGTGCAACTGCTATGGAAACAGTATGGCAGGTCCTCCAAACATTACAAATAGAACTACCCTGTGATCCAGCAATCCCACTTCTGGATACGTATCCAAAAGAATTGGAAGCAGGATCTCGAAGAGATATTTGCACACCCGTGTTCATGGCAGCGTTATTCACAGTGAGCGAGAGGTGGAAGCAACCTAAGTGTCCATCAGTGGATGAATGGATAAACTCAGCCTTTAAAAGGAAAGAAATTCTGTCACCTCCTATGCCATGGATGAACTTTGAGGACATCATGCTGAGTGAAATAAGCCAGTGTGATATTGTAAAATATGTATTTGATCTTTGACCTGTTTTCTGGCATACTGCACCTAAAATCCTTAGAATCTCCAAAATAATGTCTGTGTGTATGCTAACAAGTTGACTGCTGGCTGGCAACCCTAGGTAGCTTCAGGCTGAGGCTGGTCACCTGAAAAGACCCAGGCAGGACTAGAGGGTTGGGACTTTCAGTCCTACCCCCAGCTCCCAAGCAGGGGAGAGGGGCTGAAGGTAGAGTTGGAGTTGATTACCAATGGCCAATGGTTTAATCAGTCATGACGCCTCCATGATTGATTGTCCTCCAAAAGGATAGAAAAAAACATTTTAATTTGATTTTTCCACTCTCAGAGCCAAGCACAAAAAGACAAATGCTATGTGATTCTGCTCATGTGAGGTACCTGGAGTAGTGAAATTCACAGGGACAGAGGGTGGAATGGTGGTTGCCAGGGGCCGGGGAGGGAGGATTGAGGAGTTGGCTAAAGGGGCTGGATTGCGTGGGGCCCACTCAGGCCCCTGGCTTTTCTCTGAGAGGTGTGGAACACTGGTGGGCGGTTTTGAGCCCAGTGGTGACATGATCTGACTTAAGGGTTTTTTGGTTAGTTTTTTTCTAAAATAATTTATTGAGGTGAAATTCACATAACATAAACCGAACCATTTAAAAGTGTACAATTTAGTGGCATTTAGTACACTCACAAGTGTTGCACATCCACCACGTCTGTCTAGTTCCACAGCACTATAAAACCTGTCCCCATTCAGCAGTCACTCCCCATTCCCCTCCCTGGCAGCCACCAAAATCTCCCTTCTGTCTCTGTGGATTTGGCCATTTTGAATGTTTCATGTAAATGGAATCATATAACCTGTGGCCTTTTGTGTCTGAGCTCGTTCCCTCAGCATAATGTTTTCGAGGCTCATCCACATGGTGTCATGTGTGAAGTTCATTCCTTGTCATGGCTGAATGACATTCCCTTGTAAGGACAGAACACATTTTGTTGATCCATTCACCCGTCAATGGACATTTGGGCTATTTCCACCTTTTGGCTATTTGAATAGTGCTGCTACAAACATTCGTGTGCAGACATTTGTTTGAACACCTGTTTTTAGCTCTTTGGAGTATGTACCTAGCAGTGGAATTGCAGGGCCTGACTTTGGTTTTCCTGGGATCTCCCTGATTGCTGTGCTGAGAACAGAATGAGGGGCAGGGGGTGTGGACTAGGGGAGACCAGTGAGACCCCCGTGCACTGATCTGGGCGTGAGATGATGACGACTCAGGTGAAGGACTGCTGACAAGTGGTCAAAACCCACTTGATCTTAAACCTAGAGCCATTGGGATTTGCTCTTGGACCAGAGATGGGGTGTGCCAAAGAGATCAGGAGTCAGGATGACACTGAGATGTTTTTTGCATGAACAAATGGAGAAGTAGAGACCCCCGTGGGGGGCTCTTTTGGGGGGGAATATCAGCGGTTCCATTCTGCATGTGAGACATGGGACACGCCAGTTAAACCTCCAAGTGGAAAAGTGAGAGTGGTTCCCCCTGAGTTCAGTGCTCGTGTTACGGAAGAAGCCATGCTCATGGTGCGCTACTCCCTAGATTGACAAGGAAACCAACACAGAAGATCTCTTCCCAGAAGCAGCAGCGAGTGTCCTGCAGGAGCGGCCCGGCCGCCGGGCCCGGGGGGCCCCTTTTGTTCGGAGTAGCACAATCGTGCGATCTCAAACCTTCTCGCCTGGAGCACGAAGCCAGTATGTTTGCAGAGTAAGTTGGAATTCCTTTGCCACCTGTCTGGAACATTTTCTTTTTTTTATTCCCTTTGTTGTGTTTTCTCTTTTACTATTTATGCTAAAAGACACATGCAGTCACACAAATAACAGCAGCGAGCGAGCACCCTGGGCACGTGGGATGAAACCGTGTTGTGCAGGTACCTCCTGCTCTCTCGCATGCTCAGCAGATTCTGCGTTTCTTCAGGATTCCAATTCACTTTCCCCCAGATTTTCACATGGTCAGGAAGTGGGGCGAATTCTTTCCCTATCGCTGTAAGGAGCAAGTCGAAACAGGGACTGTGTTGAGCGTGCTGAGGTCTGGGAGGCCGGGAGCTCCGGGTGGTGAGGAGGCCTCACGTGCAGCCGAGGCGCTGGTAGGAGGGTGGGCGGCAGCCTAGGGGGCTCTGGGCGCTGAGGCAGGGACTCGGCCACGTGTAAGTTCGCAGCCTGTGGGTGAAGGTGGGACACGCTCAGCGGTTCTCAGCGTTGGCTGCACCGTGCAGTCAGATTGTGCTGGGACCTCGCCAAATACTGGCGCCCGGGGCCCACCCCAGAGATTCGCCATGGGTCACGGTGGGGCCTGGGCAGCAAAGCTTTTGGAAGCTCCCAGATGGTTCTAACGTGGGAGAACCACCCAGCCATCTAATGCAAGGTGGAGAGCCCCAAGCAGCTGGAGGGGAGACCTGAGCCATGTGGTCATTAAAGGCAGGACAGCGTGGGGCAGGACGGCCAACAGTGGCAGTGTGACGGCGATGGCACAGACTTGGACAGAGAGGGCTTTTAAGGATGACTGGTCGTGATGCAGTGGCCTGGATGGGCCATCTGGGTTGAGGGCAGCCTTGACCCCTCCTGCGCCTCTGAATCAGGGCTGCTGCCGAAAGCGCCTGCCCTTGGGGCTGCCAAGGAGCTGGCTCTGTGCGGCGGGCAGAGCGAGCGCCAGGTCATTGGAGCGAAAAAGCTCCTCAGACCCTCGGAGGAGACATCAGAGTTACAGTTCAGGGGTCTCCAACCCCCCATCCCACCTGAGGCACGGAAATTGGCTGGGACACATGGAGCTCAGAAAGCTGTCGTGTTCACGGGCACGGTTTGTGACAGTGAGAGGCACAGACTGAAGGGAGTGGAGGGAGAGGTGTAGAGAGCGTGTTCAGGAGGTGGCAGGTTCCAGTTCTCTCCTGGCCTAGTTGAGTAGATGGCTCTTGTTTCCCCCAGTCACGATGGTGACAGCACACGCAGAGTATTGCCATCCAGGGACGCTCACCTGCGCCTTGGTGTCCAGGGTTTTATGGGGTGTTGGTCACAGGAGCATAGTGGTGGCCAGCATGGCTCACCTCAGTTTCCAGCCCCTCCAGAGGTCAAGCTGATGGGCCAAGGTCCCCACCTAAATCACACTGTTAACCTAGACTGCGGGCCTGCCCCCCTGCCTCCGCTTAACCAAGACACTTACCAGGCAGGACATTCTGGGGCCTTAGTTTGCCCTCAGGAGCCAGGCAAGGTGACCCCTTTACTGCACCGGCATGAGCAACCACAGCTGGGGACCTAGATGGCCTGAACTGCCCCTGTGCCACGTTCGAGAGACCCGCAGCTGTTCTGGCAGATCTGAAGTGTCCCTGCTGGCAGCTGGCCTGCTAGCACAAGGTCCCATCCTGTCACACTTCGGCCCCATGGAGGCTGATGCCAGAGTGAACGGCCAGATATAGATGGAAGACTGTCCCCTTGGCCCTCCTCATCCCGGGCTCTTGCAGGGCCACCAGGGCGTGGCTCACGGTGGCTTATGAGGAGGGGCTGGGAAAGAGGCCAGTGCTTTGCTTACCTAGAGAGAGATGGCGGGGTCCTCCGCACTTGGTGGCCGTGCTTTTAGAGGCTGCATTGTTGTTACATATGCGGGTGTGAATGCAGGCCAGGGAAGCTGCCAGGCTGTGCATTTCGAGTGTGTTGGGTTCATTGGCCCAGAAAACGAGGCCACAAGGTGAGGATGTCGCTTTCACACAAGAACACACCGATCCTGAGGTGAGACCCTGCCACCAAATGAAGTCTGTAATGACTTGACTCCCATAAAGAAGGCATTCTTCATTTTCCTTTTTAAAAGCAGACCTTGTACCTTAACTGACACAGTGGCACTTGGTGATGTCAGCTTGTCTTACTACCGCAGTGAGTCTCTCTTTTCTGGAAAGCCATTTTTTTCCAGTTCTGGCCAAAGTTAGAAATATGACAAATGAGAACAGTTGATAAAAAGTGAACCATGGCTGGGCACAGTGGCTCATGCCTGTAATGCCAGCACTTTTGGAGGTGGGGGTGGGATCACATGTGTTCAGGAGTTCGAAACCAGCGTGGGCAACATGGTGAGACCCGCCTCTATTAAAAAGATTTTAAAAAATCAGCCAAGCATGGTGGTGTGTACCTGTAGTTCCACTTACTCAAGAGGCTGACGCAGGAGGGTCACTTGAGTTCAAGACTGCAGTGACCTGTGATTGCACCACTGCATTCCAGCCTGGGTGACAGGGCAAGACCCTGTCTCTTAAAAAACAAAAAAAACAAAATGTGCTGAGGGCAGTGCGGGCCTTCCTGAGAGCCACACATGATACCAATCGGCGTTGGTATTCACAAAACAAAGATTATCTTGACTCGATTAGCCTGGAAATGGGGTGGAGGTTTTGTTTTTTTGTTTTTTTTTTTTTTTTTCATTTTACCTGAAATTCTTGTTTATAACTGAAACCCAAAGACCTTGTAAAAATACCAAAAGTCCTAAGTGTGTTTGAGCGCCTGGGAAGGAGAAAGGAAATAATCCCACTCCGAGTACACACACAGAATGAATGCTGAATTTCTGAGAAATTGTTTCTGAACATCATTCTTTTTGGTGCAGCTTTATCGTAGTGACAGTGACAGTTCGACGCTGCCCCGGAAGTCCCCCTTTGTCCGAAATACTTTGGAAAGACGAACCCTTCGCTATAAGCAGGTGTGTGCCGTGTAAAGAAATATGGAATCTATGTTTGCCCTGGGAATTATTTTTACAAACGTTAAAAGATAATATTTTAGGCCAGGCGCGGTGGCTCACGCCTGTAATCCTAGCTCTTTGGGAGGCTGAGGCGGGTGGATTGCTCGAGGTCAGGAGTTCGAAACCAGCCTGAGCAAGAGCGAGACCCCGTCTCTACTATAAATAGAAAGAAATTAATTGGCCAACTAATATATACAAAAAATTAGCCGGGCATGGTGGCGAATGCCTGTAGTCCCAGCTACTTGGGAGGCTGAGGCAGGAGGATTGCTTGAGCCAGGAGTTTGAGGTTGCCGTGAGCTAGGCTGACGCCACGGCACTCACTCTATCTAGCCTGGGCAACAAAGCGAGACTCTGTCTCAAAAAAAAAAAAAAAAAGATAATATTTTAGGTAATGTTTATAGTCATATTAATTAAAAGGAAACATTTTAATTTAGTTGTTTACTTAACAAATATAATGTCATAATGTCACGAGTACTTCTTCAGATCATATCATGATTTCAGATAATTCATGGTGTTTACATTGTTAAATGTAATAAATATTTACATTTGTCTATGTAAATATTTACATTTGTCCATGTCTATGTAACTGGCTCTTCTTTCTTGAGAAAAGAGTATATATGTCCTGTTATTATAGATTTAGGGTTTTTGTTTTCTGTCATAAACCTTAGTTGGACCACTTCGCATGTTGACAGTTGTGCCTTTCAGATGCAAGTTTGCTTTAGACATATATTACCAAATGGTACTTCAGAAAAATGGGGCCATTTTTGATCCGGCCAGCCCCATATAAGAGCATCTACTGCTCCACACTTTTGCAAATACATAGGTCATCGTTAAAAACAAAACAATTTGCTATTTATTAACCTTGATATTGAGCTAGAGATTTACATTTATCTTACCCAAATCCAGGTGTTTCTCTAACCTTGAACCATGCTTAGAGAAATACCTGTGCCTCACGCGTCTCCTACTTATTGGTTGTAGAAGAGCCTTCTAGAAGGCTGAGCCTGCCCTGCGCGGTGCTGGGCGCCCACTCATGGCCTCTGTCTCGTGCAGTCCTGCAGGTCCTCCCTGGCCGAGCTCGTGGCCCGCACGTCCCTGGACCTGGAGCTGGATCTCCAGGCATCGAGAACGCGGCAGAGGCAGCTGAACGAGGAGCTCTGCGCCCTTCGCGAGCTGAGGCAGCGGCTGGAGGACGCCCAGCTGCGAGGCCAGACTGACCTCCCGAACTGGGTGCTGCGGGACGAGCGCTTCCGCAGCCTGCTGAAGGAGGCCGAGAGGCAGGTGAGTGCCCGCCAGCCTGCTCGCGGCACGGCCTTTCGCCCAGCTGTGCGTGGGCTCGGAACTGAGCGTCTGGGGTGATGAAATTGCAATTTGAACGGTCCAGGAACTTGTCTTATGGAGCTGTGCTCTCCCTCGTGGGGCGGGAGGCTGCCGTTTGCAGTGGCGCCCACGTGCGCTTTGGGAACTGGATGAAGGATGCTCGGGCCCTCCCCATGTGGTGGGGGGAATGTTCTGGGTCCCGAGTCTGCCTCCAGCCACCCCTAGCATCCCTGTGAAGAATTCCCCGTGGGGCTGGGGGAGGGGCCTCTCCCCCCACTCCAACCCCAGGACTGGGAGTGGAGTCATTCATTCTTGCTTAAAACATAGCAATAAAAACGTCTTTTCATGAAACGTTGCCATTCCAGACACGGCAGACCAAACTCGACTACCATCAGGAACAGGCAGCGGAGAAGATGTTGAAGAAGGCCTCTAAGGAGATCTACCAGCTGCGGACACAGAACAACAAAGAGCCCATCCCGGTGCAGACCTTCAGGTATGGGAGAGGCGCAGAGTTGTGCTGGCTCGCTTGTCACCGCTTTCTTACTCCTGTACCTTTGCTATGACAGCAAATACAGGAAGTGTTGAAAAAACCCATGGGAGATCGAGAACAAAACAGGAGTCCACTGTAACCAGCATCCCCACTACCGGTAGCATTTTCTCCTGATCTTTTTTTCTACGCACTTTTTTTCATGTCACCTATGATCATAACGTGGTTCAGTTTTGCATTTAGCGTTTTCAAATTAAAAGATCCCCTGTTGCAACATAATCCCTTATCTTGTTTGACTGTCATGTTTCCTTTAGTAGATACAATTTATTCAACTGCTCTATTTTATAACATGCTGCTGCTTTGTAAATGTTTGCTTTTATAAATAACAGTGATTTACATACATATACATGTCACCTTTGCAAGTTGTCGAAAACTCAACGTGTGAGAATTGAACATCATTTGCACCCCCAGATTTCCCAACACTCAGTGGTTATTTAAGTAACCACTGCCTTGGATTCTAATAGCATAGAGTAGTTTTGCCTGTTTTTGTTTTTTATATCAGGGGATTTGTACAGATATATCTGTATTCTTTTGTGTCTGCAAAATTAAGGTGAAATTCATATAGCATAAAATGAACCATTTTAAAGTGACAGTTCAAAAGCAAGCACTACCTCTGTCTAGTTTTAAAACATTTTCATCACCCCAAAAGTAAACCCTATACCCATTAAGCAGTCACTCTCACCCTCCCCAGCTCTGGCAGCCACCAGTCTGCTTTCAGTCTCTAGGGATTTGCCTCTTCTGACTGTTTCATAGAATTGGGATCATATAGTACATGGCCTTTTGCGTCTGACTTCTTTCATTCAGCAGAATGTTCTCAGTGTTCATCCACATTGTAACTTCACTCCTTTCTATGGCTGAATAATATATGCCTGACTTTTAGCCTTAATTTTTATATACCCTTAATATTCATATAGTTTCCCACTTTTTCAATCATTTCTTAATAAATATTTCTGGAGGACCCGATATATACCAGGCACTGTTCTAGGCACTGGAGATAAACCCCTGCCATTATGGGGCTTCATAACCTATATTAAAATTTGGAGAATCTCTACAAACAGTTGTGCTGTTGGGGACTGATGTGAAAGCTGGCAGCTTTCGGTATCTTCAGATCTGCCACTAACCTGTCATTCTTTCCAATCCCAGGGAGAAGATAGCATTTTTTACACGACCAAGGATTAACATACCTCCTCTCCCAGCCGACGACGTTTGATGTAGTGCATTGTGCACATGAAGTATTTATCTGCCTGTTTATTTTCATGAAGTTCTTAGACTAGCTAAATTTGTCTTTAAAATATTTGTGCAAAGCTATTAATATACACATTTTGTAAAAAAAAAAAAAAAGAAAACCACATATATCTATACATATATATTTTATAATAGTGACGGCAACAAGGCTTGGTTTTTCCTTGTTGTGAAATCGACATCTCTGAAGACAGGTAATTTTATAAAAGATCAACTATCGTGTTAAGAATGTACAGTTTTTAACGCTGTTTTATTTGACTTAAAGGCTGGAAGACAGAAACGAAGTGAGTTCAGGCAAATTCACTGTATCGTAATTTATTTATAGTACTTTTTTTTCCTTGAAGGAAAATACTGACTTTAAGATGTATTTTAAGACTGAAATTTTGTTCTTCAGTATTTGTCATGCAATAGAATGGAGCTTGGGGCCGGTTTTGTTTTTAACACCTGAAATGCAAACACTGTGCTAAATTTGTCACTTGTATCAGTTTCTCATATGTGCATTTACCACGTATATTGTAAACGTTCACTTTCTTCGTGTTATGTCAAAATGTCACCTTCAGCAGTTTGATCATAGTTCACGAGCATGTGTGCGTTGCAGGGCCAGTCTCCCGTGCGGACTGCACGCTTGACTGCTCCTCATTTCTGTGTTGTCTTCTGATGCATCTTTCTGTGCCCCCCATGGGTCTGAAGCAGGTGACAGAGCCTCCATGTCCCGGGCTTGACAAGCCTGCCTGTCCACGGTGGCTGTCCACGCTGCCCATTCTCTGACCGTGTGCAGCCTGCTTCCCACCCACCCCGTCTGATGGCAACAGACTAGGAGGGTGGTGGGGAACTCCGGCCATGCCACTGTGTCATGAAGGAAAGTGAAAAAGGAACTGGGAATGCCCGTTTTCAGTGACTCTGTGGGTGAACATAGCACTTACAACATAGACACGATCACCTTTGAAGGGGGAGGGAAGGACATGGGTAACTGGAGTTACCCGGTGAGCAGTTGTAGGATCTGATTTAAATTTGATTTAAATGAGAACGCCCCCGTGCTGCGGTTTACCCGATGTTCCTCAAGAAATGTGAGAACTAGCTCATGAGGAAAAAATACATTTTAATATAATAAAAATATGCCATTATTCTTTTAAATGCCAAATGATATAAATATTTTGCCTAATACGTATTTATTATCCATGAAATGCACTCTGTTTTATGACACCTCGCATGAGTGAACGAGGTGGGTCACAGGAAATGTCAAAGAAAACAGAACTCTCTTTTCCTGGGTCTTTCCTCCCTTGGAAATGTCCCTTTTTTTTTTTTTTTTTGAAATGTCCCTTTTAATCAGGTTTTTCCTCTCTCCCTTTGGTCTGTAACCTCCCCTTGTATAACCCACTTTCCTTTTTACATTTATTAAAAATGAATTTTGTAAAAGCATTTCATTGACACTCGACCTATCACAGACAATGGCATTTGTCAGTGGTGGTAAGACTGAAAACTTTATGCTTTTCACAGCTGGTGTCTCTTGCTATATATTTCTGCCTCTGGTCTTGCTTTTTTCTTTTCTTTTCTTTTTTTTTTTTTTCTTGCCAATTCCTTTTTATATGTGCCCACCACAGAAGTAGATAGACAGCCTCAAAGTCTGTCTAGGCCCCCAGCTGTTGAAATGTTCAACTCCAGCAAAGAACCCTTTTGCGCTGCACCCCAGGGTGTGTGGGGACAGCTCCTTTCTGCCTCGGGGGTGGGGCGAGCCCCTGGACTCCGAGCCTATGTCGGCTCTGTAAGCCAGCTGGGGTTTTGAGGCACCTTTTCCGCCAAGCTCCTTCAAGTGGCAATGTGGGGAGCACCCACTGTGCCAGTACAGAAAGCCCCACACAAGTGTTTTCAATCAGTTTCACTGCCCAGTTTATGCCGATTTCTGTTTGGAGTGCCGCCCTCCCTGTCCCACTAAGGGTTTTCTAGAAGAATCCCACCGCTGCACCGCAAGAAGCAAAGGCAGCCTTGCTTTGGGGGCAGTCCGAGAGCACTGTGCTTGCCACCTTTCCCTTTGCCTCCCCTGGCCCCTGCCCGTGTCCGCTCTGGGGCCAGTGAGTGACAGCGGAGAGTGGCGGTCTGTGCAGGCCGGTGGCGGTGCACCCCGCGGTGCTTCTCGTTCAGAAGGTGGTTCTGCTTAGTTACCACTGCCCACCCCCCTCAAATATCTCACACACCAGAAAATGGAAGTCCTATGGGCTTAAGGGGGGTTTTCATCTGAGGTTTAAATTTGGCCATCTAGTGGGCCTTGTAATGAGAATTCTGCCAGGCTGTACAGCACTTCTGGTCCAAAAACCGTCAGAATTCTGCCCCCAGCGTTCTTCGGAAACAGTACTGCATGTAAAAGAGAATTTGGCTTTCCCTTCATTGAGTCACTGAATTGTCAGGCTTTGGTTGATAATTGCAGAAATAAGTAACCTTCTGTTGGAATAAGTTATAATCAGTATTCATCTCTTTGTTTTTGTCACTGTTCTCTCTAATTGTGTCATTTGTATTGTTTGAAAATATTTCTTCTATAAAATTAAACTAACTTGCCTTAAGAATAGAGTGGAAATGTGTGTTTTGTGGAAACAAGGTTTAATTATGGAGACTTAAATATATAAAAACATGTTTTATTTATTGTTTTTGAGACAGGGTCTTGCTCTGTTGCCCAGGCTGGAGTGCAGTGGTGCAGTCATAGCTCACTGCAACCTCGAGCTCCTGGGCTCAAGCCATCCTCCTGCCTCAGCCTCCTGAGTAGTTGGGACCATAGGCATGTGCCACCACTCCCTGCTAAGTTTTAAAATTGTTTTAATAGAGATGGGGTCTCGCTATGTTGCCCAGGCTGGTCTTGAACTCCTGGCTTCAAGTGATCCTCCCATTTCAGCCCCCCAAAGTGCTGGGATTACAGGTGTGAGCCCCTGTGCCCAGTCAAAACCATGTACTTTTTAAATAAAAAGACCAGAGATATCAGAGGGAGGGAGGGAGGGAGTAAAAATAAAAAGAAAAAAGACCAGAGATCTCAGATCAGAAAGAAGAGTAAAATGAATGCACATGCAACCCTCCCCAGCTTCAAATGGCCAATCTTGTTTCATCTATTCCTCCACCCACTTCCCCTTCTTGTGACTTCAAGCAAATCCCATACACTTTATCATTTCATCCTTCAATATTTCAGTATATATTGGTAAACAAGAAAAACATACACAAAGCCCTCATCACATCTTAGCATTTAATTTCTTACTGGTACTAAATATCCAAGGTATACTTTTCCAATTTTTAACCCTTTGAACAGAATCTAAATCTCACTTATTGGGATTTCTTTATGTCTTTTGGTAACTTTCTTGAGATATAATTCATATACCATTTAAAGCATACAATTCACTGGTTTTTAGTATGTTCAGGGTTGTACAAATATCACCGCAATCAATTTTAGAACATTCTCATCACCCCAAAAGATGCCCCCTACACCCATTAGCAGCCACTCCCCATTCCTCCCTCCCACCCACAGCCATGTGACCAGACATGTCTTACCTGGAATTGGTCATTTCCTCTGGGCCACCTGGTTTCTTGGTGCTGGGGGTACTCGAGGTTACTACTGGCATGGTCATTGTCTTTCAGACCTTTTCTATTTTTTGAGATGAGGTCTCTCTGCCGCTCAGGCTGGCGTGCAATGTGGTTTGATCACAGCTCACTGCAGCCTCACACTCCTGGGCTCAAGTGATCCTCCTGCTTCAGCCTCCCGAGTAGCTGGGACTACAGGGGCACGACACCATGCCTGGCTAATTTGTTTATTTTTTGTAGAGATAGGTCTCACTATGTTGCTTACGCCAGTCTCAAACTCCCAGCCTCAGGAGATCCTCCTGCCTTGGTCTCCCAAAGTGCTGGGATTGCACCTGGCCAGACCTTTTCAATGGAAAGAGTTGGATAATATTTTCTTTTTTAAGGAGAAAAAAGTTGATAGACTATCACATAATTACTCATTTGCTTAATCCCATAACACACACATACACAAGAGTTTCAGAATAGCAATATCAACAGTACCACCACCAATATACAGTAATTACTGAAAAACTATTGACATTTTTGTTAATTTCAGTCCTTAAGATTTATCTCACTAGGAGTGTGCAAATTACTGTGATGTAAAGTAACTTGGAATATTTCCTTTCTGTGTGGTTAAGCTATCAATGTGTGTTTCATTTTATTTTGGATTCTTATGGATTGATCTTTTTCATATTAATGTAAAATATTGACATGACTTGAAAGACAAATATACAAAACAAGATATATTTAAAGGAGTCTAACTTTTATCCTTGCCCGTCTCCCTATTCCTTTCCTCTCCTTACAGGTAGCCATTTAAGAAATAATGTTTTTCCTTGCATTATCTATTTTTAAAATAGACATATATGCATATGTACACATGTACATGTGGCTATATACACAAATATGTACACATCTATATTTGTATTTCTCTCCTTTCTTGGATAAACAGTAGCACAATTAACACACTTTTCTCCACCTGACTTTTTTTTTTTTTTTTTTTTGAGACAGAGTCTCGCTTTGTTGCCCAGGCTAGAGTGAGTGCTGTGGCATCAGCCTAGCTCACAGCAACCTCAATCTCGTGGGCTCAAGTGATCCTAATGCTTCAGCCTCCCGAGTAGCTGGGACTACAGGCATGGGCTACCATGCCTGGCTAATTTTTTGTATATATATTTTTAGTTGGTCAATTAATTTCTTTCTATTTTTAGTAGAGACGGGGTCTCGCTCTTGCTCAGGCTGGTTTCGAACTCCTGACCTCGAGCAATCCGCCCACCTCGGCCTCCCAGAGTGCTAGGATTACAGGCGTGAGCCACCATGCCCGGCCTCCACCTGGCTTTTTCCACTTAAAAATATATCCTAGGCTGGATGCGGTGGCTCACACCTGTAATCCCAGCACTTTGGGAGGCTGAGGTGGGAGCATCACTTGAGCCCAGGAGTTTGAGACCAGCCTAAGCAACATAGGGAAACCTGTCTCTAAAGAAAAGAAAGGAAAATTATATATATATATAGAGATAGATAGATAGATAGATAGATTATATATAGATATATATATGGACATATATATATATCCCAGATATATATATATAGAGAGAGATATATAGAGATATATATATCTATCCCAGAGACCACCAAAATCTGTATTGGCTGCTGTAACAATTTAGCACAAGCTTGGTAGCTTAAAACAAGAGAAATTTATTCTTGGGCAGTTCTGGAGGCCAGAAGTCCTAAATCAAGGTGTCAGCAGGATACACTCCTTCCAAAGGCTTTAGGGGAGGGTCCTTCCTGCCCCTTCCTGCTTCTGGTGTTGCTGGCAATCCTTGGCGTTCCTTGGCTTGTCCAAGAAACATGGCTCCAGTTTCTGCCCCACCTTCCTATCACCCTTTCCTCTGTTTTTCCCCATCTTCGCTTCTGTCTCTTACAAGAATGCCTGTCATTGGATTTAGGGCCCACACGGTTAATCCTGGATGATCTCATCCCCAGATCTTTAATTACCTCTGCAAAGACTCTTTCCAAGTAAGGTCACATTCCCAGGTTCCAGGTGCACACATCTTTAGGGCCACCATTCAATCCACCACAGTATGCCCTCTGGGCCCCCAAATTCACATCCACCCCACATCCCCCAAAGTGCTACGCGTGGGCATTCTTTATTCCATCTTACTCTCTCACACTGCGTTGGTGGATGCGCCATAGTTTATTCAACCACCTTCTGGTTGTTTCTAGTCTTCTATTAAAAATAGCTCAACCATGAAAGACTCCTGCAGACATCCTTTCACATTTTTGCCAGGGTTTCTGTGGCATAGGTCCCTAGAAGTGGGACCGCCGGATCAAAGGGTAGATGCGCATAAATGCACATGGCATCTTGCTGGGCATCACTGCATTTCCCTCCTAGGGGCTGTACCGTTTGTATCCTCACCAGAAAAGTGTGAGACAGTTTCCTACAACCTCACCAATACAATGTCACATTTGTGAGCCTTTGCCCCTCACAGAGGTGGGAAAACAGCACAGTCTGAATTTGTGCTTACTTATGGGCGAAGCTGCTGTAATCATAGAGGCTTGTTGTTACTGTCAGCGAGGGCCAGCCCTCCTTCCTCTCTTCTTTCTCAGTGTTTCCTGGTTATGCTTGCTTGTTTCTTCTTCCAAATGAATTTTATAATCAACTTATCCAACTCCAGGAAAAAAAATTACGGAACCTTACTAGAATTGCATTAAACTTACAAATTTGGGAGAATTGACATCTTTATGATGTTGCATCCTCTTATCTGAGAATGTATTATATATTTCCATTTGCTCAGGACTAATTTTGTGTCTTTCAGGGATACTTTACAGTTTTACTCATATATATTTTGGATATTTTGATAAGTTTTTGCCATTTTGTTTTCTGTCTTTGCATAAAGGCAGGAAATAAAGATAAGATGAACACATTCCCACAAGGCTATTTATCTTTTTGCAGACTTTAGCAAGAAAGCTTGTGTTGTGCCACGCAGGGGTGGGGAACCTGTGGCCTCAAGGCCACATATGGCCCTCCAGATCCCCAAGTGTGGCCCCTCGACCGAATCCAAACTTCACAGAGCAAATCCCTTTATTAAAATGATTTGTTCTGTAAAATTTGGATTTAGTCAAAAGGCTTGAATAAGATGTTGGCTTTAGGGAGTGAATCTCGCATGCACACGTGCACACACACACGCACACACACACACATGCTTTTGCACTATGATGTAAAGGAAGCATCCATCAATATCTCTTCCTGAGTATTTATAACATGAATGGGTGTTGGATTTTTTCCAAATTTCTTTTTTCCATCTACTGAGATGATCATATGATTTTCCTTATTATCTCTAAAGACATGATTGATTATATTACTGGGTTTCCTATAGAGGATCACTCTTGCTTTTGTAAAATAAACTCCATTTGGTCATGATGTATATATTTTAAGGTGCTTTGAAGTTGGTTTACTAGTATTTATGATTTTTGCATTAATACACTGGAAATTTTTTTAGTGAAATCTTTGCCAGGTGGGGGATCAATGTTATCAAACAAATGTGGGCGTTTTCTCCTTTTTCTTGGCTGGGGGCTAACTTTGGGAGAATTCTGCCCGAAAGCCACCATCTGGGCCTGCCCCGTGCTTTTTTGCCCACAGGGGGGAGCTCTTTAAATCACTTTCTCTATTTCCTCTGTGGAAATTGGTCTTTTGAAAACAAGTTTAAAACTTGTCTCTTTAGGTCAATTTTGGTAAGCTGTGTTTTTCTTAAAAAGTATCTATTTCGTCTACTTTTCTCAATTTATTTGTAAAAAGCTGTACAGGGTAATTAAATCTGTTTTCTAATTTTCTTCTTTTGGGGATGGTTCTTTTTCCTCTTGTCATTTCCAACTTTCTGTGCTTGTGTTTTTTCTCTCTTGTTTTTCCTTGATTAGGTTAGTTATTGGACTTAAAAAAAAAACTTTTCACCCTTTTAAAAAAGAGGACCAGCTTTTGGTTTTATTTTGGGCGGCTCCTGTTTTCTGTTTTGTAACTCATGAAATACTGCTTTTATTTTTATGAATCATTCTTTCTGCTTTCTTGTGTCTTGGTTGCTTTTTTTGTAGTTGAGTTGGGTGTGTTTATTTTTTCATTTTAAGATTTATGTTGCTAAACTAATTTAGTGCTAAAAAGTTTCCTTTGTCAACTAATATGTTGAGTTTTCATTATCATGATTCCTAAGAAATTCTATCACTTCACTTTGCATTTTTCCTTCAACCCAAGAGATGTTTATTACCATGTCTTTTAATTCTTTCCAGATGCAAAGGTCTTTACAAATTTTTCTTATTAATTTGTAGTTTCATTGCAATACTGTCAGAAAATCCTGTTTGTGTGAATTTTATTCTCTGGAATCTATTGAGGTTTTCTTCATGGCCTGTAATATAGTCAGTTTTTCTGACTGTTCTGTGAAAAGCAGGCGCATTGTGTATGCTTAGGGTTCAGAGGCTGATACATGCATACATACGTATGGCTAGTGCTAGGGCTGCCACAAACGGGTGGCAAAACAGCAGGAATTTTATCTCACTGTTCTGGAGGCCAGAAGTCCAAAAATAAGGTATTGGCAGGACCAGCCTCCCTCCAGAGGCTCGAGGGGCGGATCCTTCCAGCTTCTGGTGGCTGCAATTGTCCCTTGGTTTGTGGCCACGCCCCTCCTATCTCTGCCTTCATCTTGGTATGGCTTTCTCCCTGTGTCTCTGCCTAGAAATCTCCCTCTCCTTTCTCTTATGCAGCCACCAGTCATTGGACTTCTGGCCCACCCTAAATTTCATCTCAGAGATCCTTAATTATATCTGCAAAGATGCTATTTCCAAATAAGGTTATATTTATTCTGACGTTCTGAGTGGACATGAATTTTGGGAGCACATTACACATACGTTTCAACCTGCTACACACACCTCCCTACAGATGTACATACCTGAGCTCCACTGATTATGGAGCACGTTGTCTGGGTTTTTACGTCTTTGCTCAGGTCTTGTCTACTTGAGCCGTCCTGCATGCATTGACAGGTGTGTGTTAGTGTTTCTATTTTTCTTCCCATGACTGGTGGTTTCTGCTTTTGAAAGCTGTTGCTGTGTCATGAGGTGCACAAGTAGACTCTTAAATCCTCATTGCACGTGCAGCCTTGAGCCCGTGAAGTGCCTCTTTGTCTCTTTCAGTGCTCTTTGGTTGCAATTCCACCACGTCAGGTTTCAACAGTGTGGTAACCACTTTCCTTTTATTTGTTTTTTCCTTGCATATCTTTGTACACCCTTTATTTGTGGTCTTTCTATGTTAGCTACATTTGTTCGCATATCTTCCTCCATCTTTAAGGCAGCAGTGGAGTATCTTCAGATCTCTCTGTCCCTTTGACCTCTTCTTCCATCCTCACATCTCCTTCCCTGACTCCTCCCCTCCCACCTCCCTTTTATAAGGACCCTCGTGATGACAGTGGACCCGCCCGGATCACCCAGGATTAGCTCCCCAACATCTTGGGATCCCTAATTTAATCACATCTGCAAAGTCCCTTTTGTCATGTATGGTAACATCTTCCTGGGATATTGGGAATTAGCGGGTGGACATCTTTGGGGAGGTCACTACCCATCCTCCCACAGAAACACTCGCCTTTGAAAGGCCTGTCCCTGAGTTCCCGTATGTCTGTGCTCTTGCACGCATCTCACCGTTGGCATTGGAACAAATGATCGGATGCGCCTCTCTCCTCGTGACAAGATTTGCAGGCTCCTGGTGAAGTCCAAAGGCAGAGGCTACACATTCCTTGGCATTTGGAAGCATCTTGCCTGAGACGTGGCTAGAGGCACACAGCCTTCTGGAATCCATGCCTTTCCATCCTTCCCACCAACAGATGCTCTGGCCAGATTGCCTTTTCTACCCTGCAATTGCAGGCAGAATCCCATGGGTAATAAACATAAATTATTTGATTGCAACAGAATTAGTTTAAAAGAAATGCTTTACAGCACTGTCCAATACCACTATCTGCGATGATGGAATTGTTCTATATCTGCACTCAATTACTGTAGCCACTAGCCACATGTGGCTCTTAAGCACTTGACATGTGGCTAGTATGACTGAGGGGCTGAATTTTAACCATTATTTAAGTTAAATTAATTTCAACATCAATAGCAACTGTGGCTGGTAGCTACCATATCAGAGCAGTGCAATTTTAGAAAAATCATATTTCCAATCCAAAGCAGTTGGACAAGGAACAGCTTCTCTCAAAGGCCAGGTCCAGGGTGAGAGAAGCTGTTCCTTGTCCAGGTGCAATAAAGCACTTGCCTTCTGTTGTCTGCGTACGGTACAGACACTGCACAACCATGGCTACTGAGCATCCCTGTCCAACTCTCCACGCAGGAGTTCAAAGCCATGAGAATAAGCACGCGCTACAGATCAAGGCTGCAAATAAACTGGGCCACGTAGAGCTTTATACGTAGTTTCTGTGTGTGTGTGAGTGTTTTGATTGTAGAGTCCTTATTAGCTTTTCCCACTTGGTTCAAAATGTAAGAGGACATTTTCATAATTGTGTCTAGGGGCACACATTTTTCCGTGTGTCTCAGGTTCCCATAAGGCACTGCTTACTCTTTTTGGATCTCTCACTTAAGCCTCACGTGACCCAATTTATTTGCATGCCATTGTCAACCCACAGAAACCCACCTTTCAGAGACATGCTGGCCACTAGTCCCCAGCTGACTGGAAATGACTGGTCCCCTTGCATAATAATGCAAGGCTGTCAAACAAACAACAGCCTGCCTTTACAAAATTTGATATTTTGTGCATTGCAAATTTTTGCATTAATTTTGATTTTTATAAATAGTATCTTGATTACTGATTTTTTTAGTGTCCCTTCAAATTTTGCACCCAAGGTGAGGGGGCCCTCACAAT
Source organism: Microcebus murinus (assembly GCF_040939455.1). Classification (NCBI taxonomy): domain Eukaryota; kingdom Metazoa; phylum Chordata; class Mammalia; order Primates; family Cheirogaleidae; genus Microcebus; species Microcebus murinus. Next base: position 86,525,084 of record NC_134136.1, read on the forward strand.
GCCCCCAGATAGTGGATACTATTACTGTCTTCTCCCCATTCTACAGAAGGGAAAATAGTGGCTTGCAGAGGTGTGGTAAAATAGCACAGACTATAATGTTGCAATACAGTCATGTAATGTTTCAAGATGGTCTACAATTAAAGGTGCTAATCTTTGGTTGAGAACATTTGGGATAATTTTAGTTCTGGTGTAACAAACATTGTACCCTGGAGACAGTACTACATGCTGGGCTTTCAGACATGTAAATCCAGCTCCCCTCTCTCCTGTCCAGGAACTCAGAGGTTAATGTGAGCAAATGGTTTGGGTCTAACCTGGTGAGTGCTCCGAGGAGGGTCCCAGGGAGCTGTGGCTGGGCAGAGGGATGGAGGGGATGGTCAGAGAGGTGTCTGGAGGAGAAGCCAGGGACCCAGCTTGACCACAGGGTGATTCAGCCAGGGAATTCAAGTGTCAGAGTGTCAGGGCTGTCTCTGAGCCTGTCTGCAAAATGGGAGCTGAGCATTAGACCTGCCCTACTCCTGTTAACAAACTGGCGATGTACTGGAGATGAACGTGCTTCGTACAAAGTGCATTTGCTGCTTTAATGTAAGGGGACTTGGCTGGGCTCAGTGGCTCATGCTTGTAATCCCAGCACTTTGGGAGGCTGAGGCGGGAGGACTGCTTGAGGCTGGAAGTTTAAGATCAGCCTGGGCAACAGAGCCAAGTCCCCGTCTCAAATATGTATATATAAAGGGGGCTTGAAAACTGTCTGTTTTTTAAGTATGTAATGCATTCCAAATCTATGAAAACTTCCCACCCACCTCCACGCCCCAGCCACACAGTTCTCTTCCCAGAGATAACACCCTTAGCAGTTTCCTGTGTCTCTTTTCAGAGATGGTGTATGCGCAGACGGGCAATTACACTTCCCACATGCCAGTAGTACTACATTTAAGGGATTCATAAGGAAACAGAGCTTCCAGCACATTATACAATGGGGAACTCTTAAAAATGACTGGGAAATGGAACATTTGGGGCATCAAATTATACTTTACAAGTAATTCTAAGCCAGGGGTTCTCAACCTCGGCGCTATGGATACTTTGGGCTGGATCTTTCATTGTCGTGGGGGTGGGGACTGTCACGTACACCATAGGAAATTGAGCAACAGCCCTGGCCTCCACCCACCAGATGTCAGAAATAGGCAGCTGCCACCTTCCTATTGTGGCAGCCAAAAATGTCCTCTGGGAGAAAGGGAGCAACATCACCTCCCATTAAGAACCACTGTTCTATATTTTGTGTGACATTTGTAGAAAAGTGGCAGATAATCAAGAGAAAAAAAATGTAAAAGATTCAAAGGGATAAAAAAGAAATCTGTGAAGAAACTAGAAGGCGCCAGCATAGATAGATTAAAGCTCAAAGGTTATTCCATAACTATTTGAAGAATCTTTTCATAACGGATAGGAACGACTGACTTTCTCTCTCCACAGGGGGCAGAATAGGAAGCGAGTTTACATGGAAGAGAAACAGAGTGGACATGCAGATGTTAAATGTTATACTGGTTCCTGAATCTTCTTCCTTAAAGAGTTGTGTGAGCGGAATAAGCTCAGGCGGCTAGGAATTGTTCTCTCGGGGCTTTGTGGTTAAGATTTGAGAATCTTCAAGTAATGGAATCTGCATTAAAAATCAGCCAAAAATGTTTATTCCACGATCATGTCTACTGTAGTGCTTTTAAGAAAATAGTAACTTTTTTCTTGCTATAAAAGCTATACATGTTAGAAATTAGAAAATGTAGCTAAACTAAAAAAGAAAAATTTAAATCATTCTTAATCCCACTAATCGGTGAAATACCAGGTTTGATACCTTAGTGAATTAACTTCCTAATTATTTTCTGTGTTCATATAGAAAAGTATATGTGTAGATCTAAGTATATTACAGCTACATACAAAAAATGGGTCACTCAGCACATAACGCTTTTGGAGCTTCCTTTTTTCATTTTGTCCATAAGTATTCACCACCATATTAGTTTTAATTCTTCCATTGTACAGATGTCTTAGTTTAACAGATCCTCTGGGGAGATTACACTTACTTCCGGTGCCTTGAGATCATGAACAACACTGCAGCCAACTTTCCCTGGTCAGTTCTTTGCACACCTTCTTTTTTCTCTCCTAGGGCAAATTCCTGGATATAAAATTTCGGGAGCAAAAGTGGCAACAACAGCTGTTGGGGCCCTGAGTAATTGGTTAAATTATGCATACTTGTGAGGCATTTGTAGGAATTGCTCAACAGCCCACCAGAAAGACTGCTCAATTTACATTCTCACAGGTGGTATCGGGTTTTGTTTTTTGTTTGTTTTTTAAATCTTTGCCAAATTGACAAAGTGACAGGGGAGGCTGGAGGGTGTCCGGAGAGTTACCTCATTCTGTTGAAAATTTGCAAGGCCTGGTTTTAGGTCTTTTCTGAATTGCCTGTTTGCTGTAACGTTTTTTTACAGTTGAGCAATCACTTGGAAAAAGAGAAGGTGAACTAACCTATTAACAAAAAAACTGCCCCAGGATGAGGAAGGTGCCTGTATTTAGTTGGTTCCGCGGCCGGAACACAGAGCCAGACTGTACCTGCGGCCGTGCTCTTCAGATGGCAAGGGCATTTTATATACGCCCCCTCCGCCCCCACCTCCCATAGATTCTGGGAACTCGGGTCTCAGTGGACCCGGCAGCCCAGCCTCTGAGGGTGGAGCGTTCTGTCTCGGGGACGCTGGGCTCACTCTGGCCACGAATGCACTGAGGGTAGGAGGCCAATGACATTGGCACTGCAGGCCTCCGAAGCCAAGAGGTGATCCAGCCAGCTGGGCACGGCTGAGTGGCTGGGCGGAGCACGTGATACTCCCAGCCTGCCTCCCCGGCCCTCTGGGTGCCCGAGGCTGAAATCGACATTTGCCTCTGGCAGGAAAATGAGCTTGTCAGTTTCCGCCTCCATCAGACCCTCAACCCTAAGAAGCAGGGGATTTTGGTAACATTTTAACTTTGTATCTCAGGATCTAAAAGCGGAAGGTAAGTTGCTTATCACTCAGAAAAACAAACTCGAGAGGAGTGACCTAGAAAACCACACTGCCACTTTGTTGATTTTAAAAACCTGCTGTTGAAAATAATAGATCGTTGTGAGAGACAAGGGCTGTATTTATCCCCAGATTAGAGATTAACCTTCTAAACAGAAATTTGGTTAATCTGGAGGGAATGGTGGTGTAAGGGCCAGGGTTAAATATAGGATAGGAAAGCTGCAGGAATAAATAGCAAGTAAACTTAACTCCAGCTGCCTGTAAAACAATCTATTTCACATCTCTTTCAGCTGTGTGAGCAAAGAGAATGCTAAAATTGTGATTTTAACTTCAGTGAAAGTAAACTAATCTATTTGAAACTGGAATACAAATAAAAACAATTTCTGCTTTTGTTCTTTTACATTTCAAAGACGTTTATGTGGTTTGGCCAAAGAAAAGTTTATATGTGCATTGCTTAATTTTGAAATATGCTATTTCAAATTTATGAAATGATCAGTTGGAATTTTCTAAATGCTTTCTAGACAGGGCTGTTTCAGTTGTGAATGAGAAATGTTGACATTGTGCATATTTTCTGTGATAGTAAAATGACTCACTTCTTCAGAATGTAATAAAAATTAGAAAATTTGAAATGAGTTATTGCAAATTAACTCTTTCATGTCTGAGACATTAAATGCCTTGCCAGAAGGTTTAAGAAAACAAACACAGACACAACTACAACCATGCTCACGCAATAGTGCATTTTTTGGTGTGTTATGAAGCAGTAGAAAAACAATAGTGCTTTAGTTTAAATCATCAAATATTCAAATAAGTAGTAAACATATGTGGTGGTACCATTATTTTCTTTGGCAAATACAAATTAATATTGGAATGCAGCTATTGGGAGTAAAGCATTATTCATCAGTGCAATTAGTATAATGTTCCATAATGAATTGTTTTGAATTAAAGTATTTGATATAATATTTGATATACGATTGAAACACTGGACATCTGCACAGCATGAATACGCACGCTATATTTTAAGTGTCATTTTGATTTGCACAAAATAGATTTCACCACTGCATTTGTTAAATGCTGGTTTTAAAATAAAACACTACATTATATTTCCTTTCACTATAATCCCCTTATTGCTAGTTCTTTTGAAATCCTATTAGGCGTTGGAGCCTGTAATAATTTGGATTTCTCCTGTGTGCTGTTTGTGTTTTGTAATTCTTTGAGGAAGGCCAGGCGAGCTGCACGCGTCGAGCATAAAGCCCTCCCGAGCGAGGATTTGCGGCCACTAGCCCCGCACCTCCGGGGGCTTCCAGGGTCTTTCCCTCGACCCCGCGCCGACCTCCCGCCTCGCCCCGAAGGCGTCACGTGGCAGCGTGGGGCCCGCCCCGCCGTGACGTCACGGCGCTCGCAGCCGTCGCGCTGAAGAAAGGATGCTCTAGGATGCTGTCCAGGTGGGCGGCCGAGCGGCGCGATGCGGCACTGCAGGTAAGGGGCTCGCGGCGCCCGCATTCCTCCCTGGCGCCCCCGGCCCCGGGTCTGCAGCCTGGCGGCCCCCGGGAACCGAAAGCGGGGCCTCGGGCTGCCGCGGCGGCTGCTGCCCACAGCTGGGGCTGCTGCATGCACCCGGCAGGGGGTGGCCTGATGCGGGCACACGCGTGACTTGGGGCTTGGCGTGCCCACCCCGAGAAAGCGGGCAGAGGCCAGACAGGAAGGCAGGGCGTCTTGCTCAGAAGGGGGAAAAAAAAAATAGTGACCGCCCTTCGTGCATTCTAAAGAGAGAGAGAGGTTTTTAAGAGATACCTATTGACTGTCTTCCCGCTGTCATTGTGCTTCTCAAATGATGACATGTTTACTGATCACAGTGATTGGCCCTCAGTAGTTAGCCTCATTTCTTTCAAAGCAAAAGCGTGCTGGGGAATGGAAACTTCTTGGTTAGCAATTTAAGAACTAGATGTGCAACCTAAATCGGTTTGCATTATTTTGCAAGGTTCCAGCGTTTACAGGGCATACGTCAGAGATGTATTCTTTTTTTTTTTTTTCTTGCAGACGTTTTAAGTAGATTTTAAAATAACAGTATCCAATAAAATAAAATAATTTGCAGCCCCCAAAGATAACATGTTGAGTGTAAGAGACAGCTACATCTCTAAGAACAAAATGATCTTTAGCAGGGGCTGGGGGTGGAAATAACACCAAAACCTAAGAATTCCCCGCGTTCTTTTTAATTCCCTTGCTGAATAATTAGCTTGCTGAATGAAGGGACTTGGTGACTCAGCGGCAGATTGGGGGGGGGGTGTCAGGTGACTTCAGTTCTTGCATGACAGTGGGGGGTATTTTCCAGTTTCCAACCTGCATTTATATTCCTTTCTCAGAGTCAAAAGGAAACCATAGCCAGGACACGTGTGGGCACCCTTAGAAGAGGAGAATGTGGCATTCTTTCCTGTAAAACCTGCCCCCTCTGGCTGCCTTAGAATCAGTAAACCGTACTGGAACTCACATCATGATCAATTTGACCTACTGTCAGCAACTTTTGGGGAACTGGAAAAGCAATGCTATTTTCATCCATAATTGAAGAGGCATTTCTTTCAGGGTCTGGGACACCCTGATGTGTTGTTGCTGTAGTAATTTGGTAATTTATTTTATTGCAGTTTTCTTTCTTTGGTTCAGATTGGTTATGAGAATTAAGGTCTCCACCCTTCTCCCCCAGCCCAAACCTAGACAGAGCAAAGCAGATGGATGATAGAGGTGGATATAACAGAGACTTGGATTCCACTTCTGGCTTTGTGACTGTAACCTTGGGCAAGTCATTTTTCGTCTTTGTGCCTCAGTTTTCTCATCCTCTAAGTAACAAAGGGATTTAGGGCATGGTTTCTCAACCTCAGCCATTGGTATCTGGGACCAGATAATTCTTTGTCGTGGGGGCTGTCCTGTGCATTGTAGGATGTTTATCAGCATCTCTGGCCTCTACCCACTGGATGCTAGTAGCAAATCCCTTCCCCCTACTAGTTGTAACAACCAAAAATGTTGCCGGACATTGCCAAATGTCCCGAGGGCTCCATTGTGCCTGATTGAGAACCACTGATTTAGATGACCTCTAAATGTTTTTATGGCTCCAACATCCTAAAATTCATTTTCCTGTGATTTGTTTGATACCGAGCCCTTGATCACAAATCTGATCCCCTTTCATAGTGTCGTATATGTTGGAAAATACAACGTGAAGGCCTTTTTATGCTGTGGGTTTCCAGAAATAGCTTGCATCGCCAAGGATGGGGGCTGTTTGTATGCTGTGTGTAGCTGAGAGGCTGGCTTGGCAGAAAGGAGAGTGTCGGGGAAAGAGGCAAAAAAAAGCACTGGATGAACGTGTGATGAAGCCTGCTGGGACTTTGTGCTCAGCAGACCTGGAGAATGTCACTATATGTGTTATCTCTGGCCCTGGGATAGACCTGGCGGCTGAGAGTCCATTTCCTTGTCTGTAAGGGTGGAAATAACAGTGTCCACTCGGAGGTGTCGTGAGGATGAAATGAGATGACGTCTGGCACTGAATGTGATGAGTGCAAGGTGGTGGCGGTGGCCCCGCAGCTAGGAGGAGGCAAACACACACTGCCTGCACGACTGAGACAGGGCCACTCCCTCAGGGCAGTGATGGTCGCCTGCTCTAAGCTTCAGTATAGGACTTGCGTCTAAAGATCTGGCTGAGACACTTGGGAGGGTGACTGTGGTTGCATCATGTCACCTCTCTGAGCTGTTGCCAGATCTGTCACATGGGGCCCACTGTGCTTGTTGGTCCTGCTTCCTTGGCTTTTTGGGAGGACCGGATAGATGGAAGAGCGTCTGCAAGCTGGGAAACTCCCGAGAGACATGAAGTGGTCCTGACAGTGGTGTTGCAAGGTGTGGGACATGTTAGGGTGTGTGGGTATGTGGGGGGCTGCTTAGAACAGCTAGAAAACATTTCCTTGCCCCACAGGCCCGGGACCTTGATGTGCTCCTCCCCACATTCCCTGGCCATTGGCACTCTCTCTCCCTCCCTTTCTCTGTTCTTCTCACCCTCTCCCCATTCCTGGCCCCATAAAAATTGGTATCCTGGGAGAGCTTAGGAAAGCCCTCCTGGGAGAGGCTTGGCTTCCAGTGAGAAAGTGCTGGAAGCAGCATGCCATCCCACAACAGGCCTCTCAACCTCCTGTATGCCTTGGCATGGCTTGGCGCTCTCTGTGAGCCATCTGGCCTTGTCTCTTCAACAAGTCAATATTAAGAAAGAATATTTTAAAAAGGGAGGTACAGCATTTTACATCAAACAAGGCTTGAGAGACTGAATAGTCAGATATAACCTGTGGCCCCTGATTGGATCCTGGCCTGAACAAATGTGTAGTAGGCATTTCAGGGACACTTGGAGACATTTTGATGTGACAGGCTATTAGATGATACGAGGAGACTACTGTTGCTTTGATGAGACGTGAGCATCTATGGTGTGGCCGGCAGCCCCTCACGTGGACCCAGCAACCTCCACCCCTTGGCAGCCACAACTTGGCGTAATTCTCTGCCTTTGAGTTGGGCTGGATCTAGTGGTTCGCTTCTAATGGGTGCAGCACAGCAGCCGTGATGAGATGGCGCTTCGGAGATGAGGGGACAAAGGGACTCTGGCTTCTGCCTTGGGTGTGTTTTTTCTTAGATCGTGCTCACGGAACGAGGGAGCTACCATGTCATGAGCAGCCTTAGAGAAAGGCGCCCAGCTAAGCCACTCCTGGGTCTGACACAGGAACAGGAAGATAAGGCACGTTGTTTCCTGCCTCTGTGTTTGGGGTACTTATGCAGCAATAGATAGCTAATACATGTGTTTACGCAGAAGAGTCGTATTTTTTGGAGATGCATGCTGAAGTATGTAGAGATGAAGTGTCATGGTATCAGTAATTTATTTTTTTTCTTTTCTTTTTTTTAAACATGTTTTTGATAGCTCTTTCATCTATGGCTGAATAGAAGACAGATGAGCTCTCATACCTTGTTCTACATTTAATCTGTTGCGATATCACGTGTCCTGTAGCCCGTGGAAAATTCCACTGTACGCTCATGAGAGAAAGTTCACTTTTAAATGGTTCAGTTCAATGAAGAGAGGGAAAAGGGTGAAGCAGATATGGCCGAATGTGGACAATTGAATCTGATTGCTGGTGCTTGCTGGATTCTTCTGTGTAACGTCCTGTGTGGTTGAAAATGTTTATAACAAAAAGTTTTTTGAAAAGAAAAGAAATGTAGACTCTTGGGCATCGGGGGTTCTGATTGGGTGGGTCTGGGGGTGAGGCCCAGGGGAGTATTTTAACCTGGGCTTCTGGCCTTCCCCGCTGCCTGCGAGGCCTGCCAAACCTACCAGGCCAAGGGGGCTTAATGGCTATGGCTCATCTGTCCTCCCACACTGGTAGGGGCAGCTGTGTGGGGACAGGACAGTTCTCCCACCTCCTCAGCAAACTCTGGCTTGTTGGCCGTGGGGAGGGTCTTGTTATCAAACTTGGCTTAACCACATCTTCAGTGGGTGGCTGGAGAGAGACTTTCTCTTCTGTGTGCAGGTGTGGGTTTTCTTTTTTTTTTTCTTTTTCTTTTTGAGACAGTCTGACTCTGTTGCCTAGGCTAGAGTGAGTGCCGTGGCATCAGCCTAGCTCACAGCAACCTCAGACTCCTGGGCTCAAGCGATCCTTCTGCCTCAGCCTCCTGAGTAGGCATGCGCCACCATGCCCGGCTAATTTTTTCTATTTTTAGTTGTTTGGCAAATTTATTTCTATTTTTAGTAGAGATGGGGTCTCACTCTTGCTCAGGCTGGTCTCAAACTCCTGAGCTCAAGCAATCCTCCAGCCTCTGCCTCCAGAGTGCTAGGATTACAAGTATGAGCCACTGTGCCTGGCCTTGTGGGTTTTCTTTATAGGCTGTGATAAATATTTTTTTAATGACTTGTACTTTTTTTTTCATTGAAATAGGAATACATGCACATAGTGAAAATTTCAAGTTTATACAAAGACCCAGGAATGGGTCTCCTCATCCTGGTCTTCTAATCCCCCTTCCAAAGGCACCTACTGATACCTTTATTATATATTCTTTCAGAAATTATCTGTGCAAATGTACCCTCATCTATATAATTATATATATTAATTTCTTCTTTTTTGCCTTTATAGGGATATAATTTACACAGAATGAAATGCATGGGTCTTAATTTGATTGGTGACAAATCAAGATAGAGAGCATTACCAGTACTTGCAGAGGGTCTCATCTTGCTCTACTTTAGCCAAACTCTCTGGCAAGAAGTAGCCCCCATTCTGAGATCTGTCAGCACAGTTTTTGCGTGTTCTTAAACTCCGTACACATGGAATCACACAATGTGTGCAGTTTTATATCTGGCTTCTTTCGCTCAGCATGATTTTGAGATTCATCCATGTTGCTCATGTAGCAGTAACTCATTCCATTTTCTCACAAATAGCACTTTTAGAGATAAACTGGGAGCACTCAGTATACCCTCTTTCTCTTAATACAAATGTTTGGAGACCATTTTGCACACAGCATGTGCCATTGTGGGGACAGGACAGTCAGTTATTTAACCAGTCTCCTATTGATGATGGACATGAGGACTAGCCAATCTTTTGTCATCAGTGATGATGGCATTATAAGAAGGGAAAAACTCTAGAATTTATATGTTGGAAGTGAGCTTCAAAGTCAACGCCACCTTTATATTTTACATAGAGGAAGAGATGTCCAGAGAAGTCAAGTGACTTCTCGGTCATGTGACCCATAGAGACAGAGCTGCAGGACAACCGAGGTCTCTTGATGGCCTGTACAGAATCTTCTTTCTTCCACCCTAGGTTCTGGGAGGGCAGGAGCTGTGTTTGCCTCATTCACTACTGTAAACACAGCACATAGCACATAGTAGGTACTCATTAGATATTTGTTGAATGAAAACAGTGAAACAGTAGTATCTTGAGAAAAGATCGTCAATATTGTGAGAACTGCAAAGGCATTTCTGTAAGACATGAGCCTCAATATTCATTCACTTATTCACTCTTCATTATTTCTTCATTCAGCAAATGTTCCTGGGGTCCCTGCTATGTGTCTAGGCTGGGGTTTCTCAACCTTGACACTACGGATGTTCGAGGCTGGGTGATTCTTTGTTACGGGGGCTGTTCTGGGCACTGTAGGGTGCTGAGCAGCATCCCTGGCCTCTGCCCAGTAGATGCCAGGAGCAGCCCCTTTCCCTCCCCTAGTTGTGACAACCAGAACTGTCTCCAGACATTGCCAAATGCCCCCTGGCAGATAAGATTGCCCCCACTTGAGACCTACCAGTCCAGGCAGTGTGATACATGGCGGAACCAAATGGACAAGGTTCATGCCCTCATGGAACTGTCATTTGTGTTGAGGAAAGAAGAAATAACTGTTTAATGGGTTGTGCTATTAAGTGAAATATAGTAGGAGGCAACGATAGACTGAGAATGCCAGTTAGATAGGGAAGTCGAGGAGGCCTCCAAGCGGCTGGCACTGGAGCAGGTGCCCGAATGAAGCGAGAGAGCAGTGTGTGAACAGGAGGGGAGTGTGCGGCCAGGCCTGAGGGAACAGCTGGTGCAAAGGCCCTGAGGCAGAGCAGGGCCGGTGCATTTGAGAACAGCAGGGGAGGTCAGTGTGTTCAAAGAGCAGCCCAGAGGACGCATGGTGGGAAAGGTGCTCAGAGGGAAGTGAGGGGAAGGCCATCTGGGAACTTGGCAGTCATGGGGATGCCCCCAATTGTTCTTAGTGTGATGGAAAGCCACTGGTGCTCTTGTGTTGGAAAGTGACATGTTAGGACTGCCTGTCCTCTGAGGAGAGTTCTGGAAGGCTGGGTTCAGGCCTGTGTGACCCATGCCAGGGATGAGGCTGCAGGGTGGGTGCCTTCCTTTGAGGATGGTGTCCCCCTCATCCTATCAGTGGCAGTTGGTGACAGCCACCCCCGTGTCTCATTTTGTGCCCTTCCTGGGAAAGCTACTTCCTTGCACTGGGCACTGTGGCCTGTGGCTCATCTCTGTGGCTGCCACTGCTGCCCATACATGGGCTTGCCTAGCAGCTTCACGAGGCTTCTCGATGGCCTGACCGTGTTTTCCTACCTCCTGGTTCTTTGTTTCCCTTTTGGTTTCTTTGGCTAAACACGAGAGTTATTTTTTCCCCTCCGCCGTAGCCCTTGGAGGCGTTGCTTGCGTTAAAAGGGCTTTGTGGTTAGCAGATAGGAGCGCCAACCACCGCAATGACAGACGGGCTATTTTTCCTCCCAGCTGAGTCATGCCTTGTGGCGGCACCCCTTTCCCCCAGACATGCGCACTGACTGAAACGTCAGCCCTCACCTGGCCATGGCGCCTTGTTCTCTTTGCCGCCGCCAGTCTAAGGACACCAGGGGAACACATCAAAGCTGGCCATGATGCCTTCCTGCGTTTCACCTTCACGAAGTTGCTTGTCATGGGTGTCTGCTTAAATTGTTTTTATCCATGGGGGAGTGTACCTCAGGCAAGCAGAAAACATGAATAGGTTGTTGTGGAGAAAAACCTGTCAGCAAATGGTCAAGGGAAGGCCAGTCTGAGGAGGTCCCAGGAGACTGAGGGACACAGGGTGGTGTTTCCCAGCAGCACTGTCTTTACAGCTCCTAGGAGTTGAATTATGTCCCCCCAAATTCATATATTGAAGTCCTAACCCCCAGTGCTTCAGAAGGAGATAAGGTCTTTACAGAGGTAGTCAAGCTGAAATGGGGTCATTAGGGTGGGCCCGAATCCAATGTGACTCGTGTCCTTAGAAGAAGAGGAAATTGAAACACAGGCAGACACAGGGGAGACCACATGAGGAGATGTAGGGAGAAGAGAAGAAAGGCCTGGAAAAGATCCTTTCCTCAGAGCCCTCAGAAGGGACCAACTCTGCCGACACCTTGATCTCAGACTTCTGGCCTCCAAAGCTATGAGACGACACATTTCTGTTACCTGAGCCACCCAGTCTGTGGCATTTGTGATGACAGCCCTAGCAAACTCACACAGCAGCGTTTTTAGTGGGTGTGTGAGCCTTCCCTGCCCGGGAGCCTTTAGTGAAGTTAGCTCTCTGGCACAGTTTAGGAGAAGCGTGGTGGCCACCAACACCCTCTCAATGGAAGGCAGTAGCTCTCGGGTCGTGAGATGACAGAGGCCTGCCTGGCTGGTGTGGAGGGAGGACCTCGGGCCTGGGTTTGATCCAGCTCCCCGCTCACTGTCTGTGTGACGTAACCTCTCCTCTGCCTCAGTTTGCTCATCTGTAACATGGGCCTGCAGGTGACAGTACTTCATTCCTAGAGTGACAGGAGCCCTACCGACTTAATATGTGTGAAGTGCTTAGAATGGTGCCTGGCACAGCCCTGTCCAAGCTTGTTGTTGCTGTTATTATGGGAAGGAGGCTCTGGGGAAATTCTAAATCCTCGCCCTTGGCAGCAGCACCACTGCGCCCTCCTGGCCCCACTCTCCGCCCCCGGGGTGGGGGTGTGAGAACACGGAGTCCATTGCATCACCCACGGCACATGTGGTTGGCCTCATCCTGTTTCCTACTGGCTGGGTTTCTAAATGGGAGGGATAGCTGTGTGGCCCCGGGGCGGTAGGAACCTGCCATGGTCATGCCCCAGCTGGCCAGACTGGAGGAAGGAGGGTGCTGGAGCCAGGGAGGAAGTGGGAGGAGGAAGTGTCTCTGCCTGCTCGAGGGGAAATTTTGGAACAAGCAGTTTCTTTCTGCATGTACTTTTGCTCTGAGCTTCCCTTTCTTTGAAACTCCCTAGTCCCGTGGCCCTCGGCCCTTGCTGGTTGGCCACCAGTGGGCTCCTGTATTGTCAATGCCTCCCCACTGTCTCCCCTCTGGGGAGCCCAGCCTGCTGTTTGGAGGATTAGCTGGAAGGGGCGAATGAATCACGGCCCTCTCGCCATCCTGAAGCTGTCTGCGTTTTTAAAAGCAAGACTCTCTGATCTCAAATGAATTTGAAATTGCTGGGGTTTCAAGCAGGGAGGAAAATGGAGGTGAAAGCTTTGACTGGTGTTGAGCTGGTCTCCGAGATGGGCCCCCACGGTCCTGCCTCCAGCTGTTTGTGCCTAGGCACGGTCCCTTCCCACATTGAACCACTCAGGGCTGACCTGTGTCACCAGTAGGACACTGTGGAAGTGATGGTGGGTGGCTTCTGAGGCTAGATCATTAGAGACTCTCCTGCTTCTGCTCTGCTCCCTCGGGTCACGCCCTCTGGGGGAAGCCAACTGCCACATCAGGAGGACACTCAAGCAGTCGTGTAGGGCTGCCCAGATGGTATAGAACCAAGGACTCCTGCCAACAGCCAGCACCACCTTGCTAGCCATGTGAGGAGCCACCTTAGCAGTGCATCGTGTGGGCCCTGCCAGCTCTCAGATGACTGCGGCCCTGGCTGACATCTTCACTATAACCTGCTGGGAGACCTTGAGTCATACACGCCCAACCAAGCTGTTTCCAAATTCCTGACCGACAGAAACTGTGTAAGATAATAAATGTTTATCGGTGTAAGTAGCTAAGTTCTGGGGTAATTTCTTATGCTGAGTTAGATAACTAATACAACTGTAAGCATCCATGGTGTTCTGAGCGGGGAGGTGCCAGCTCCCCAGGCTGTGGCCATGGCTGCCTGCCCCTCTGAAGCTCCGCTTTTATCTGATTATTCCATATTTGTTCATGGTGTTCTCTCTCTCTCTCTATCTCTCTCTGTCTCTCTCTCTCTCTCTCTGTCTCTCTCTCTCTCTCATTGGGGAGGAGAGGACCTCCATGCAAAGTTTAGGTATATTGATTATAAGTTAGGGCATATTGAGAATGAGTTTGGGTACATTGATTTTTAAGTAAATGGGTAACTGTCTATATTTCACAAAAATATGTATCCACACATATATCTTCATAGCCTGGAGACTTTAGTAAAATGTCCCCCAAATGCCAATGGCATCCATCTGGCCATTGCTTCAAGCCCCCAGCATTTGCAAGTGTGGGGTGACATTTTCTCTCTGAGCAGCTCCCTTTTCTTCCAGCACCAGGGAAACATGCCCCAGCCTGTGACACTGCGTGGGGGTGCCAGCCCCAGTGCCTTTGCTTTGTCAGAGGGTACAGACTTCTGACCTGAATTATTTCAGTGGGAGGTCATTTTTATAAGAGGAGGTGCAATGTATATTTTAAGAAAGAAGGTATTTCACAAACACTTCAAAGAAGTCTTGCAAGAGGCCAACGAAAAACCCAACTTTTGTAAAGTGAGTCAGTGTGATTTAATTCTAGCTGATGGCTTTGTGGATTACCTTCAGTAAATTTGTAATTGACATATATGTGCAGAAAGTGCATACAGTGTAAGTGTGCAGCTTGATGAATTTTCACAAGGTACACACCTCTGGGTAACCAGTGCCCAGGCCCAGAAACGGGACATGACCAGCTCCCAGCCACCCTCATGTTCCTTTCCAAAGGTAACTCCTGTTCTGAATAGCTCCATAGATTCCTTTTGCTTGTTTGAAACTTATCGTAATGGGACCATGGATTCCTTTGTGGCTTCTGTCTTTGTGTTCTTGTTTCAGTTGACATTAGGTTTGTGAGCTGGATGGAGTGGTACTTCATTCATTTTCATAGTTGTTTATAGTCTAATAACTTTCTCTGGACGTGTCTTTTTCTCACTGCTTTTAAGATATCCTATTTTTCACTAGTTTCTAAAAATAATTTGATTATGGTATGCCTTGGTGTCATTTTCCTCATTTTTTTGTGCTTGGGGTTCATTGAGCTTCTTGTGTCTGTGGGATTAAAGTCTAATAGTTTAAATCTTTGTGTAGAAGAGGAGTTCCTATAGTGAATGTTCTGGTCAGAATATCAAAATGTATTTTAGAGAAACTTCTTGAGAGAGTTTAAAGGGATTGTTAAGCCAGCTTCCCTCTTGAGCTTTCACCTCCTAAGGTCACTTGGTTAAGAATGGTGAAGAAGGGTTTGTCTTGCAGGGCTGCTGAAGGAACTGCCAGATTGTGGTGCTCTTAGCCGCTGTTGTGGATTCAAAGTCCGCTCCCTGGGGCCCCGGCGACTCTGTGTCCAGTGCCTGTGGTTGGTTATCAGCCAGCTAGATGCTCACCTGCTGCACTTAAGAGGATACCTGTCTCTGTTTGTCAGCCTAACTTTTTTTTACAGATAAAAAGTAGTAAGAGAAAAATCAAGATGAATTCAGAAGTTAAAAAACAGTAGGGAAAAGTAAGTATGCCCTTCACACATGCATTGCCACAAATTATAAAACTGATGGATGATGGTGCATGTTTCAAAATCACTCACATTTTACATGTCCAGTGACATCAGTTTGGTTTCCTAGTCTTTTGTGCTTTGTATATGTGCAGATAAAACATCTTTCTTATATCGATTCTTGAGTGCATCTATGCAGTGACATCCAAAGCATTTAGCTGACTGCTTGGTAGAGTTTTGTCCCTAGAGATAGCTATAGTATTAATAACACTCTTTGTAGAATAGAGGTGGGTATATGTGGCTGGCTAAGCTTTTTTGGTAGCAGGGTTCAGCAAACACTTCCTTTTATGCAGGTGCAGACAGTAAATAGACATGAGTCACACAGGCCTCTGCCCTCAAGGAGCTCCCAGTCAAGTGTGGGAGGAAGCAAGTTTGTAAATAATTATTCCAACAAAATGCAGTTTATAAGTAAGGTTGACATTACAAAATATTAGTGATTAAAACACAATGGACAGGATGCAGGTAATGAAATAGAGTGCAAACTAGGAAGGGAACAAAAGGTCACACTAGACAATGGCTCTCAAAGTGCAGCCCCCAGCAGCAGCAGCAGCTTCCCTGGGAGCTTGGTAGAAATGCAGAGGTCCTGGCTCCACCCCAGACATGCTGAATTTGAAACTCAGAGGGTGGAGCCTGGTGATCTGTGTTCCACCAGCTCTCCTGGTAATGCTGAGAACCACTGGTCCAGGCGATGAGCAGACACCAGCCAGTGTTCTGTTGGGAGCCTATGACAGGCCGTTTTGGTGCTCAGGTGGTTTCGCAGTTGCCGGAAGCCTCTACACAGCTTGCTTCCTTTTGCTGGGGGACTGATCATCCATTGCAGTCATTAAACGACAATATCAGGGAGTTTTTCTGAATTCTTACGTGGGGGGAAATTTTTACTTTGCCCATTAGGACAATTTAACCATTTTTTTTTCTTTTATGGATTGTGCTTTTGGTATCATTCCTAGTAACTCTTTCTCTAGCCCTATGTCACAAAGATTTTGCCCATTTCTGTGAAGCCATAAAGATCACTCACATGGGTTTTACACAGGTGAAGGCATCCCTGGTTGATGAAATATAAAATGCCACGAGATACTGCCTTTGTTTGGGTTCTCTCGGGAGTGGAACCTGAGACGAGGTTTCCAGTGCACGCAGGGAGTTTAGCTGGGAGGTGTAGGGACTCCTGGGAGTGGGTGGAGAAGTGCCACCAGGAAAGCAAGGCAGTCATTAAAGGCTGGGCTATTAATGCAGCTCACATAGTGGGCAACTGGAGCTTAACGCCACACTTTGGAAGCTCTAGGAAATGGACTTGCTGTGTCACGGGCCCCCAAGATCACCTCTGGGTCCAGTGATTCCCTAGGAGCGCTCACAGGGCTCAGCACATGCTGTGTTCATGGCTGTGATTATCACAGCGGAAGGATCTAGAGCCATTCAGCAAGGTGAAAAGGCACCAGGTGAAGTCTGAAGGAAACCAGGCACGTGCTTCCAAGAGTGCTTTCCAAGTGGAGTCACACAGAATGTGCTTAATTCCTCCCACAGTGACCGAGACAAAACATGTGAAATGTCCAGCAGGGCAGCTCTTAGAGACTTAGCACCCAGGGTTTTTATTAGGGGCTGGTCACTTAGGCACCTTCTGCCGAGCACACATCAAAATTCCAGAGTCTCAGAAGGAAAGTGGTTATTCAGCTCAAATCACATTATTTGGATGAACAGTTTAGGCACAGTGTACCATTGTTATCGATTCCAGGAATGGTGGGAACTTCCCCTCCTGAAATCGAGGTTCCCAGATGCAAGCAGGCCTTTCTAAGGAGAGCAGTCTCAGGCCTGCTATGTCAAGTGTTTTCTGCATAGATACCAAAGCACATGCCTTGGAATTATCCCATCCAAGGGACAAGGGAGTGGGGGTATGTATACACTAGGTCTTGAGTGTCATCAGTTAATACCTATTCCCAGTAATGCACTTGAGGCAAGCCATGTGAGTAGAGCCACCTTCTGTGGGTCCTATATCAATGACCTCAGGCACAGAGATACGGTTGGACATTAGCTGGAGCTTACCAGAAGGTTTTAAATGATATGAGTGGGGCACTGGCAGCATAGGACACAGTAGGTATTCCAGGAATTGGGTGGGGACAACAAAGCCATGTGTACAGGGCAGTTTTCATGTGCCTGTGGTCGTGAGGCAGTATTACAACTGTGGGTGAAGGAACCAAGGTCGGGGTGTCCCTCTAACTTCCTTGGGGTGTGGCAGGAATGCCTGGTATAGGACATTGCTGGGCCTGGAGGGGCCGAGACAGCCACAGATAGATACCTCCTTCTGGTGTCTGCCATCAGAGGAATGGTAAAGTATATGTGTGCATGTTATGTGTGTGTGAGCATTTCTGGGGCAGAAAATCCTGGTACATTTTTTATATTTTAAATTTCCACTTTGAATCTTTCAATTCTGAGCAGCATGAATAGGCAGATAAAAAAAAAATGTTTGCTCTAGCCTCAAACAGTCATGGCAAAAATTTTTTTTTTCCTCTGTCCACATGAGCAAATTAAGAGAACAGTGCTCTGTTGTATAATTTGAAGATAGTTGTTAATTTGCATTGGATTGTCTTCCTCGGGTGTGGCACGTCATGTGCACAGGGACGCGGGTCTGAGGAAAGGCAGTGGATGTCCCCCTGGATTTAAGCTCCTGTTACCCGCCTGCCAGAGAACTGAGTGGAGAGCTGGGAGCAGGGGCCCCGCTGGCCTGGCCGTCCTGGAGGAGGGGCTGGGGGGAAGGGTCGAGCCTGGAGCAGGAAGGAGTGAAATTAGACTGCGATGACATGGCAATGCAGCCCTTGCACCAAGGTGACATTCTTCAAAGGCAACTAACTGCAAGGCTGCTCTCTTCCCCTTAAGGCTGGCTGCCTTTTCCCGCTTCCTCTGTCGGTGTCTCCAATGCCCTGCTAACTGCCAGCTGCAGACCAGTCTTCCCAGAGCCTCCTGGAAATGCAGAGTCTCAGGCCCCACTGCTGCCCTCCAGGATCAGGATCTGTGGCTTAATGAGATCCGGCTTAATGAGATCCGCTAGAGATTCATGGCTTGCCCAGGGCAGACTCAGCTTCTCACCCGAGGCTGCACATTGACAGCACCTGGGGAATTTTAAAAGTTGCTGCTTGTTCTTTTCGCTTAAGGTTGCTTTGGCTACACCGGGTCTTTTCTGGTTCCATATGAGGTATAGAATTATTTTTTCTAGATCTTTGAAAAATGACGTTGGTACTTTAATGGGGATTGCATTGAATCTGTAATCACTTTGGGTAGTACAGACATTTTAACAATGTTGATTCTGCCAATCCGGGAGCATGATAATGTTTTTCCATTTGTTTATATCCTCTGCGATTTCCTTCCTCAATGTTTTATAGTTCTCCCTGTAGAGGTCTTTCACCTCCTTGGTTAAATATATTCCTAGGTATTTTATTTTCTATGTTGTTATTGTGAAAGCTACAGAATGGGAGAAAATATTTGCATGCTATATATCCGATAAAGGGCTGATACCTTGAATCTACAAATAAGCAAATCAGCAAAATAAATAAATAAATAAATTCAACCACCCCATTAAAAAGTGGGCAAAAGACATAAACAGAACCTTTTCAAATGAAGATAGACCAATGGCCAACAAACATATGAAAAAATGCTCAACGTCTCTAATCATCAGGGAAATGCAAATCAAAACCACAATGAGCTATCACTTAACTCCAGTGAGAATGGCTTTTATCAGAAAGTTCCGAAACAACAGATGCTGGTGTGGATGCGGAGAGATAGGAACACTCCTACACTGCTGGTGGGACTGCAAACTAGTGCAACCTCTGTGGGTAGCAATATGGAGATACCTTAAAGCAATACAAGTAGATCTACCATTTGATCCAGCAATCCCATTACTGGGCATCTACCCAAAAGAACAAAAGAGACTCTATAAAAAAGACATCTGCACTTGAATGTTTATAGCAGCACAATTCACAATTGCAAAGATGTGGAAACAACCCAAGTGCGCATCAATACATGAGTGGATTAATAAAATGTGGTATATGTATACCATGGAGTATTACTCAGCCATAAAAAATGGTGAACTAATATCTTTTGTAACAACCTGGATGGAACTGGAAATCATTCTTCTAAGTGAAGTATGGCAAGAGTGGAAAAACAAACACCACATGTCCTCAATACTAAATTAGAACTAATCGATCAGCATTCGTGTGCACATATGGAAGTAAAACTCAACGGAAATCAAGCAGGTGGGAGGAGGGCGGAGGGGATGGGGAAATTCACACCTAATGGGTACACTATCTGAGTGAGGACACAGTTGTAAGTTTGACTCAAACCGTACAAAAACAAATTATGTAACCAAAATGTTTGTACCCCCATAATATTCTGAAATTAAAAAAAAAAAAAGTGGCTGCTACCTGGACTCCACCCCAGAGCCCTGCTTCATCAGCCTGGCGGGGCTGAGCGGTGGGCTTTCCAGAAGCTCCAGCCCGGCCCTGCTGACCCCTTCCCCCTCACGCTCTCCTTCTTCATCCTCCCATGCCTCTGCCTCTGCCCCTGCTAGTGACTTCTTAATCTCCTCACTCTCCTGGCTCTGTCTCTGTCCTGTCCTCCCACCTGTCTCCCCAGATTTCTGACTTCAGCCCTGTCTCTTTTCTTTATTTGTTACCTCCTCCCCATTCAAAGTGTGGCCCGTAGATCTGCGGTGTCAGTAGGTGTCAGTCCAGCAGTGCCAGCCTGGCTGGGGGAGCTCGTGAGAAATGGGGAGGCGCAGGCCCTGCCCCACACCTGCTGCGTCAGCACCTGCACTTGACCCAGGTGCCTAGGGCATTCAGACGCACATTGACTTGTGGGGCACACTGACATGTGGGAACGCTGGTCACCGCTGCTCTAGGTGACATAGCATTTGATGAAACCCAGGGAACTTGGGCTTGGGGCTGGAAGGAGCCTCTGCAGCCCTTGCTTGTTCATTCTCAGGGTGTCTCAACCTGTCACTGTTGACATCTGGGCTGGGTCATTCTTTGCTGTTGGGCTGTCCTGTGCATTCAGGATGTTGAGCAACGTCTCTGGCCTCTACCCACTCCATACCAGTAGCAGCCCCCTGCTCAGTTGTGGCAACCAAAAATGTCTCCAGGCATTGTCAAGCTATCCCAGGGGACACAGTCACCCATGGTGAGTGCCACAGTTCTAAAACAAAGCTTTCCCACTATGGAAATCCTTATTGGGGAGAAATGACCTGTGGTTCCACATAGTTCAAAGGCCACCAGTTGGCTCTGGGCACCCCAAATATATCCCTTACAGAGAAGTGCCTGAAAGTCTCATTTGATCCATTTTGGATTAAGACAGAATGTCTCCACCTCAGCACTATTGGCACTAGAGCTCTGGTTAAAGTCTAAAGACTGAGGGGAGGATGGCAGTGAGGCAGGGCAGGTTAGGGAGGAGTTGGCCTGGGAGTTACAGGTTGGAGTGAGATGGACAAAGGCGGAGGCACTCCTGGCACGTGCTTGCTGGACCAGCAGGAACTAAACTAGTGGACTCCAGGGTACAGCCCCTGGTGGCCACGTGCTGCAGTGGATTGCCCTCTGAGACCAGGGGCCTTTAGGGGATTGGACAGCGCCAAGAGGCTGGCAGCCAGCAGACACCAGCCTCTGAGCTCAGTGCCTCTTATAATTCATGTAGGTTGTAAGAAAAGGAACTTTGTAAAGGCTGATTAGTCATTGGAGCTTCTGTAAAATCTGTAAGAAATGAAGTTTTTGGGTGTTTAATTTTAGATGTCACCTAACCAAGGCCTGTCTCTGAACTTGATGTTTTTGGGTCCTCTCCTCTGGCTGTGTGGTTCTAAAATTTCTGTTGTGTCTTATGCTTTTCACGGTGTCATGTAAACACTATGGTAACCTCTGGCTATAATGACCTTAAACACTTTGTTAGCGCTATGGTATAATTTTTTTTTTTTTTTTCGAGATAGGGTCTCTCTCTGTGGACTGGGTTAGAGTGTAGTGGCATAATCATAGCTCACTGCAACCTCCAACTCCTGGGCTCAAGCCAGCCTCCTGAGTAGCTGGGACTACAGGTGTGCACCACTACACTTGCTTGATTGTATTTTTATTCCTGAACTAAAGCATCAGGAATCTTGAAGAATTAGGATAGCTAACTAGTTGGAGAAATATTTCTGATTGTAAAGTCTCATAGAAACCTCAGTGTATCTGTGTGTGTATGTGTAATAGGAACTACTTTTTATTTTCCCAAAGCTTTAAAGTTGAAATGTTGCTAGCAAGGTCCTTAGTTACATTTCTGGGATCTTATTCCTTCCCTTAAATAGCTGTGGCTACTTATCTTTGTACTGTCCCAGTGGATCACAATGATTTGATTGCTGGGTTCTGTTGGGAGGTGAGAATTGTAAATGTTCTGGTAGCTCTCATGCCTTGGACAGTGGCCTGGCAGGTAGCAGATGTCCAATAAATGCTTGTGGCATAAAGCAAGGGCTGGCAGACCACAGCCGGCATGCCAAATCCAGCTTGTTTTTATAAATAAAGTTTTATCAGCACGTAGCCACACCCCTTCATTTACATACTGGCTGCGGCTGCTTTGCACTATAATAGCAGGGTCCAGTAATTGCAAGGGAGACTGTATAGCCTGAAAAGCTGAAAATATTTCCCATCTGGCTTTTTTGGAAATATTTACTAGCTCCTGACTATCAGTTAGATTAGTTACTATGAGGGGACAGAAGGAGGTGGCAAGAACAGCTTGTCAGAAAGGTTCATGAGACCCGGAGGAGATTTTAATAGCAGTTTCCACTGTGCCCACATTGGTTGAGGACACTGCTGGTCCTTACCCCTGGGGTGGCTGGCCTTCCTTGCTCATTGGAGACTTTTCATCTTTTACTATGAATTATGACTTTATGTTCCATCTGCCCAAGTCATCTGGGGATTAGCTAATACAGCAAGTTGGCAAATAATATGACATGGTCTGATTTGGGAGAGGAATACTGGCATAAAACTTGGTGGCTTCTATGGCACCTGGCCACTGCTGGGCAGAGAGGGCAGGGAACAGGTGGAAGGTCTTCAACCACAGCATTTTATGGGCATGTGTTAATGATGGTGGCCACACACTGCATAATGGCTCCAGATGGGAAATTACCTAAGTGTCTATCTGCAGTAGAGTGGATAACTGCACTGGGGCTCATTCCCACAGTCAAGTACTGTAGAGCAGGAGTTGGCAAAGTACATCATCCCGCGGGCCACATCCGGCTCATTGCCTCCTTTCGTGCGGCTCGTGGGCTAAGAATGGTGCTTTCATTTTTATATGGTTGAAAAAAACCAAAAGAAAAATAATTTTTGTGACATATGATGATGATATGAAATTCAGATTTCAGTGTCCATAAATAAAGTTTTATTGAAACACAGCCCCAATCATTAATGTGTACATGGTCTCAGGCTGCTTTCCAATGACAATGGCAGAGTTCAGCAGTCCCTACAAGAGACCGCATGGCCTGCAAAGCTTCAAAGATTTACTGTCTGGCTCTTAACAGAAAATGTTTGCTGACCCTGTTATAGGGCAAAGAAAATGAACAAACAGAGAAACAGTAATTATACTCAACCACATGGGTAGATCTTCCAACATAATGTAGAACAGAAGAAGCTGGAAACAAAAGGTTTCATTCATTTAAAGTTGAGAAACGCAATAGTAATGTATGGTGTGAGGGTCAGGATAGTGGTCACCCTTAGGGGTGGCACAGGGACTGGGAGCTGCTCACATTCTGTCCCTTGATCTGGGTGCTGATCACATGGGTGGGTTCCCTTTGCAAAAATTTGTGGAGCTGGGCCGGGCGTGGTGGGTCACGCCTGTAATCCTAGCACTCTGGGAGGCCGAGGCGGGTGGATTGCTCAAGGTCAGGAGTTCGAAACCAGCCTGAGCGAGACCCCTGTCTCTACCAAAAATACAAAGAAATTAATTGACCAACTAAAATATATATATACAAAAAAATTAGCCAGGCATGGTGGCACACGCCTGTAGTCCCAGCTACTCAGGAGGCTGAGACAGGAGGATCGCTTGAGCCCAGGAGATTGAGGTTGCTGTGAGCTAGGCTGACACCACGGCACTCACTCTAGCCTGGGCAACAAAGTGAGACTCGGTCTCAAAAAAAAAAAAAAATTGTGGAGCTGTATACTTGTGATTTTTGCATTTTTATGGATAGATGTTTACTTCAGTGAGCTTACTTGAGAAAAGTGATTTCAGTCCGGCAGCTCCTCAGAAGGTTAAACATGGAGTTGCCATCTGACCCAGCAACTCCACTCCTAGGCGTCTACCCAAGGGAAATGAAAACATGTCTGTATGAAGATTTGTACACAAATGTTCATAATAGGATTGCTCATAATAGTCCCAAAATAGAAACAGCCCACATGGCTGTCAGCTGATGAATGGATAAACAAAATGTGATATGGCCACACAATGGAGTCTTATTCAGCAAGAAAAAGGAGTGAGACACCAATCCATGCTGCAACATGGAAAAACCTTAAACACATTATTATAAGTGAAAGAAGCCAGATACAAAAAGGCCACCTATTGCATGATTCCATTTCTATGAAATGTCCAGAACAGGCAAATCCGTAGAGACAGAAAGCAGGGTAGTGGTTACCAGGGGCTGAGAGAGGGGAGTGACTGCTAGTGGGTAGGAGTTGCTTTTAGGGGGCTGAAAATGTTCTGGAGTTGGACCATGAAGATAGTTGTACAACCTTGTGAATATACTAAAAATCACTGAATTGTACACTTTGAAAAGGTGAATTTTATGGTATGTGAGCTACCTCTAAAAAAATGCTTAAAATAAACAAATTGCTGCCACAGTCTGGCTCTTTCTGGGACTGCTCTTTCCGCTGCTCTTCCAAGTGCAGGTAACTTAAAGGTTGACAAGGGAAAGGCCCGACTTTTCCACCAGCTAATCCAGACCCGTCCTCTGGATCCAGGCCAGTTGAGTAGTGCAGAGCAGTTTCTAGAATTTAGCTAAAATGGGGCTATTAATTTTGCTACTTTTTTGTTTACTAAAACTGCAGTTCCCAGAAAAGCAGGACAAACTGAAAAATCATAGATAACTTGCTTCCTGGACTTTTCCTGTGATTATGCCCAACTTCAGCCCCATTTCCCTAATGTCTGTTTTCCTTTGGTCTGACTGGAGAGAAACAGGAATCTTTGTAGTAGTCACGTTCCCATGGCCAAGCAGGGACTGTCGGCTCCTTGCTGGTGACTGCGAGACTCCATTGCTTACCTCCAGGTTGCTTTTTGTATATACTTACTCTCTTCTGGATTAAACTTTTTGCCCCCACCCCCTTCTAAGTATTAAGGGCAATAATGATCTCAGATATCTTGATAGCTTTTGAGGGTATCCCTTTTGAGGATGTGAGATGATCACGCAGAGTATCTCAAAGTTTTAATTTCACTGATGATGAAGAGTATATTTCTTTTCCTTTCCTTTCCTTTCCATTCTCTTTTCCTTTCCTTGTCCTATTGCCTGGTTAGAGTGTTGTGGCGTCAGCCTAGCTCACAGCAACCTCAAATTCCTGGACTCAAGCAATCCTCCTGCCTCAGCTTCCCACCTAGCTGGGACTAGGTGTACACCACCATGCCTGGCTAATTTTTTCTGTTTTTAGTAGAGATGGGCTTTTACTCTTGCTCAGGCTGGTCTCGAACTCCTGACCTCAAGCGATCCTCCCACCTTGGCCTCCCAGAGTGCTAGAATTAAAGGCGTGAGCCACTGGACCCAGCCCAGAGTATATTTCTTATGATTTTCTGCTCTGTAATGACTGATAAAACATCTGGTAGCAAAGATAGCTCTGAAATTTCTGGAAAGTCCCACAGGCCTAAATATTATCTGTGGCAGAGACGAATAGTTTGATTAATGAAAAACGATTGGCTCTTCCCTGAGAAGGTGAAAGGGGCTGATATTCAGTTTCAGTCTCTGTGTCATGTGCTGGACGTCACCTGAGGAATGGCCCATTCTAGGACCCAGGCTCTTGAGAGGGGGGTGGCGAGGGTCAGCTGAGATCAGCCAGCCAAACTGGGGAGTCACACAAATCTCTCAGTTACTGGTCTTGCCATTTTCAATAGAGGTATTTCAAATTTGAAAGAAAACAGTCTCTAATAAATGTAAATGCTTTTGAGGAGCTTTTAGAGTAAGATATTTAAAATGTCATATAGATTCATGTGTGAATGGCCTCACTGATTCTTGGTAAACAGAAGCCCACAGAAGGTTCCCCAAAAGCTCAGTTGGACTACTGTGGTCTCCCTGCGCAGAACTGGAGTCCTTCAGGTCCCTGTGTCAGCTACGGACACCAGCAGGGTGATCAGATAAACTTTATAATGAGGCAACATGCAGGGTGGGAAGGAAAAGTGTGTTTTCATGAAACAGGCCTTTTGTTTTAACAATCATTCTGGAAGCACTAACCACAAGCCAGGCCCAAAGTGCTTTACTAATGTCAGCTCATTCAGTCTTTGTCACAATACCCCGAGGCAGGTGCTTTTATAATCCCCATCAATCCCTACTTCATAGATGGGGAAAGTGAGGCACAGTCCGGTTTAGCAACTTGCCTGAGGTCACACAGCTAGAAAGTGACAGAGCTGAGGTTTGAACCCAGGCAGTGCTGCTCCAGAGTCTTTGTTTTTAACCAATATGCAGTGCTGCCTCTCTTGTGATAAATGCGTGGAATGTAGAGGGGAGAAGCACAATATTACAGAAGCAGATATACTATACTGCCAATTTGTTGTGCAATATATCCATGAAGAAAATATGCCAACATGTTATAGCAGTTCTCTAGGGTATGATGACAGGTAATCCTTGTTTTCTTCTCGATACTTTTCTATATTTGCCAGGATTTTTTGTAAGTTGGTCGTAGGTTGCATTTTAAAAAAAAATAGCCACAGTAATACTTCTGACTTCTGGATGCTCTTCTAGAACCTTGCCATTCCCCCATTAGGAGGCGGAATCTACTTCTTCTCCCTTTGAATCTGGGTGGGCTTTTGTGACTGCCTTAATGAATAGCATGTGGCAAAGGGACGCTGCCTGGCTCTGAGGCTGGCACAGCTTCTACTTGGGCTTCCTCTCGATGCACTTGCTTTGGAGCCCAGAGCCTCCAGGTGAGAAGTTGTGCCACCCAAAGTCACCATGCTTGAGAGACCACATGGAGATGCCACATGGAGAGAGAGAGATGCCCGGGGAGCCCCAGCTGTTCTAGTGTCTAGCTGTTGAATCTCCCAGCCCGGGCACCAGATATGTGAGTAAACAAGCCTTCAGAGGACTGCAGCTCCAGCTGCTGTCTGACTGAAAATTCGTGAAATACCCTGGGTTAGAGCCATCTAGCTGAGTTCAGTCAAACCCCAGTATCAGGAAAGATAAAGATATGATTGTTATTGTCTAAGCCACTGTGTTTTGGTGTCAGCCATAGATAACTGATACAGCTTGTGTTATTTTTATGGTTACAATAACAGGACATACACAATGGTATTGTAGAGAAAAAAGGGCAGAGAAATTGTGCTTAGCCCAGCTGGTTCAGGCTGAGAGAAACAAGCTGCTCGACCTGGAGCTGTGCTCTTAGTCTGCCTGACCTTCAGCTGCACTCCCAGGCTGCTGTTAAGAGCTCGAGGGTTCCTCCCCATGGTCTCTACCCAATCCATGTGGGTCTTGGCTGCTCCTAGCCATCCTGCCCTGAGCATTCGGATAATAGTAGTAGGCGGAGGTCCCAGCCCTGGTCTCCTTGTACCACATCTCTGACCAAGTTGATGACACATGTTCTTGCTGACAGTGGTCTCTTGCTGGGATCAGATTCTCAAGGTCAAGAGACTGACCCAGAAACCTTAGGGGTCAGCAAAGAGGAACATGCCTCATTAGTCCATTGGATCCTGCTGTATGCTTACTTCCTGCCTTCTGGAAATGAAATAGAGTGTAAGAAAACACTGAGAAATATGAAGGGCTATTTATATGTCAGGTGCTATTACTACTGCTACTATCGCTACTTCCTTGAGCTTGAACCTGATAATTACTCCAATATGGTGAGCCCTGTGATTTCTGGGCCCTTAAGTACAAACAGATTTTGCTTTTTTCTGGAAAGATGAATTATAGACTATCATGAAAACTGACTCACAAGTCAGAGAAAGATTACTTTTGAGCCCCTTCTCCTGACTGACAGTGTGTATTCAAGCCCTTGAGCTCTTTTTACAATCAGAGTCACAGAATTCCAGAGCTGGGAGGGTCCTTGGACCACTCATTTTATAGATCGGAAGACTGAGGCCCATGGCAGTCAGGAGGCCCTTTTCCATTGTCCCACAGCTGGTTAGAGGCAAAGTCAGCTGTGGAACCGAGATTTGGCAAATAGCTTTCTGCACTGCAGGTGAAAAGAATGGCAACTTTGTGACCTTAGAGGCAGAGGGGAAGACAGCCTACCATATTTCTCCTAGACTCTTCTCAAAGGAGTTGGCATAATACACAAAATTCCGCTGTCAAAAGAATAGCTACATAGTACTTATTCTGAGTGCTTTACCTATGTTGACTCAATCTTCACATGCGTGTGAAGGGTGTGTGCTATTACTATACCAGTTTTACATATAAGGAAACTGGCACAGAAAGCTTAAAGCCCAGGCAGAGCCCCGAGGTGGGCCGTAAGTTGGGACTGTCACTCCTGCATGTGGCCTAGTCCTTAGTTCAGAAGTCCGGGTTTCTCTGGGAAGCAGAACCAATCAGGCTTAAGAGGGTAGACTGAAAACTGTTAAGATACTTTGGGGTAAGCCCAAAAGCTGCTTTATTAACTCAAAATAAGATACAGACTAGAGTTTTTGGAAAGCTATAGTCCATGCTTTCTGTACCTGGGAGTGTTCCCAGAGGCCCTGGGCACAGAGTCAGGGACTTCTTGGGATCATCTTGGTGGCTCCTGCCATCCTGTTCTGGGAGTCTGAAGTCTTCAAAAATCATCCTGAGGATGTCCTGTGGGGACTGGTTGGGACTGCCCTGGACTGAGCAGGGGCTGCGCTGACAAACCCATTCGCTTTGCTCTCCTTTGTTCTAGGCTGTCTGTTCTCCTTACACTTTTTAAAAAGTCTGTTTATCGTATTTATGATAAAACTGAGACTTACATGTTTTTGGTGGTTATATAGATGAAGCCTATAAAAATTCTGTAATGGGGGCCTTGCCTTTGTTGCCCAAGTGGTTTAGAGATATGCACACATTTAAATGAACTCAAAACACTTTATTGAGCATTGACTACATGTCGGAACAGCGATGGAGATGTAAAAATGAGGAAGTCATTGTTCATGACTGCAGAGGTCACAGTGCAGTGAGAAGATATTTGTTACCATAATGCGATTAGGAGTTCTGATCAAGAGTGCTTTGGGATGGCTAAGGAGGATGCCCTCAGGACTCTCTCTGGGGAAATTAATGCAAGTTGCACAGGTGGGATGAAACAGAACGAGGTTCTGGAGGGTGAATAGGAGCTTTCTAGGCAGAGGAGAGGAAAGCTCTTCAATGTAGAAGGAACAGCACATTCAAAGGTAGGGGTTTCTGCCTGATGTTTTTGGTCAGACATGCTGATAACCATGATTAGGCTGTGGTGGCTTATTCTATATTCAGTCAAGCCTTGATTATGCTTAGAATCCATCCTTCTTGATCTCGATCCGGGTGATTTCCTGTTTTCTTTCATCTTCTAGAACCCATTATGTTATTGCTACCACCCAACTATTTAAAGTCCAGGTTTCCCGCTGGTCCAAGTGCAGTGGTGTCTACAACTAATTGATCACAACCAGTTATAGTTACTTTGTTCCTTCTCCACTCCCACTGTTTCACTTGACTAGCCTAGAAAACAACAACAACAACAAAAAAAGAAGTCTAGGTTTCCTTTAAATGGTACAGATCCTTGTTCTGAGGGTGAACCAGCCCATTCAGAGTTGCTTTCAACATCAAAGCCATAAATTGCATCATTGATACTATCATAGTTAACACATGCTTGTCTTTGTTGGGCCCTGGGTGAAGTGAGTTTTACTGGACAGGATCTGTTGTTACCACCTGCTATTGAAGACTTTGACCCTGGCCTCTTGGGGTCTTCATGCTTACACACCAAACCTACAGATACTTTCTTGCCTTGAGGTATTGGACAAAAGACCTAGCTGTCCCTGCCCCATGTCTTCCACAGACCCATTTTCTCTTTTCCCTCAGAGCCCAAGTACATTCCACCTGTTATTCGCTGTTACGATGCTGCTGCATGATGACTCCTTCAGTAAACTCAATGGCTTAGAACAGTAACCATTACAGGCTGGATTGGGCCAAGGCTGGCTGATCTTGGCTGGGCTCACTCCTGAATCTGTGGTCA
The DNA here is from genome assembly GCF_040939455.1 of Microcebus murinus. Classification (NCBI taxonomy): domain Eukaryota; kingdom Metazoa; phylum Chordata; class Mammalia; order Primates; family Cheirogaleidae; genus Microcebus; species Microcebus murinus. The sequence goes on from NC_134136.1 coordinate 86,554,686, forward strand.
GCTGGACCTAGATGATCTTTTAACCCCAACCTCAGAAGGATGCCAGCACTTCCTTCTGGGACCCCAGAGACATATCCCAGGGAAGTCCCCCAATCCCTGCCCCAAGGCTCTGCTGATCAGCTCCTGTTTATTTGCCTTAGAACCACCACCTATGCCATTAAAGTTTAAAGATGTAATTGTTCTCCAGAGGGACTGTTTATTTCGAGTGTTATTGCCTGGAGTAGTTGCTTGACTAGAGATATGGTTGAATCTCAGGTTTGTAGCAACTCCTTTTTAGTGGACTGTCCAAGATTCGGCATTTCTTCCATCTTCTGTTTTCTCTGACGAGGGCTTGCATTGAGGGTCAATAGCCTTTTGTCTTGTTTTTCCCATCAGAGATTTTCTTTGTCACATATAATAAGATTATTATCATTTTGTTTGTGTAGAAATGAGAAATGAAGCCTTTGCCTTCTAATTTTACTCCTTCCCTTATATTATTCGCTATGTTATTGGTTGCTACTGACCTATGCAACGTGATTCTTCCCTGGGTACTCATCAGTGGGTATCGTTTTTGTCTTGGCACAGCTCAAACTTTTAAAGTTTTAAAGCAGCTGGGTTACACAGATGGTCAATAAATGAATCACTGTGGCCACTTTATTGCTTGTAAGGTGATTACCCTACTTTGCCCATACCAACTCTTCAATTTGATTAAAATGCAGTTTCATCAGTTCATGGCTGAGTCATCCAGATACATAAATACATAAGCAATGACAGAAGCCTGAATTTTTATAACCACCCTTCAACTTTTTAACTATCTATTCCAGCACTTTCGTGGTCCTCATCCTATAATTCAAATTTCCATGCTCCTTGCCAAAGTAATTTTTATTTAGTGCGTATTCCAACTTCTTGTCTCTATAACAGAGTGTATTATTTTTTCTGCTAACCTGTTGGAGAGCGCAGGTCCTGCTGCAAAAGCATTTTCTACATCTCAAATTATCTCCTATGCAAGCTGTAAATCAAGCTCTGATGGCGGGAGAGCATGGGAGATGTGTCGGTTCATTTGCTATTGTTTTCCAGGTAAGGGGAACTGGAATAGGCGTGTAGAATTGTCTTAGACAAAGAAGGAAGAGACATTCAACTTTGCTACTGCCCTGGCAGCCGGAGCCCTTTTGGCTATATTTTAAGATAAATTAAAAATGAGTATCTGCATGCGGAGCTCCTTACCCAGGGCAGTGTGCCACCAACTTTGCGTGGCTCTTGGCTCATGGGCAGGTTGTCCTCCATCCCTTGTCCATCTCCATGGTGGCCCACTGATGCAGAGGGCAGCTGCCATCTGCAGATTGCCTTGGCTCCCACCAGCTACTTAGAGTCTTGCCAGCATTTTCACTCTGCCATTGCTGCACATCTTGAATATCCATGATCACAACCACATAGGCTGCCTGCCTGAGTGGTCCGCGTTATCTCATGTGGGAAGCAATTATCAGTTTTGTTGCAATTATTTGAATCTGAACCGTCTTTGCCCCGTTTGTCCCTCCAACTCCCTCATTTTAATGCCTCGCTTTTGCAGAATGTGAGGTTTTTCGGAAATGTTTATAGTTGATCCTCATTTGCAGATTCTGTATTTTCAAATTGGCCTACTTACTAAAATTTATTTGTAATGCCCAAATCAGTACTCATGGTGCTTTTGAGGTCACTTATGGACACGTGCACGTGTAGAGTGGCAAAAAGTTTTGATTTGCCAGAAGCGTGCACGTTCCTAGCTGAAGTCTAAGAAGGCGATGCCCTGCCTCCTTGTTTCCACTCTGGCTGTAAATGCATGTCCTTTTGGTGTTCTATTTAGTGCCACATTTTTCACATTTTTGTGGGGTTTTTTGGTCAGTAATTTTGCATTTAAAATGGCCCTCAAACGCAGTGCTGGAATGCTGTCTCGTGTTCTTACGTGTAAGAAGGCTGTGTGCCGTGTTTTATGGAGAAGATACATGTGTTAGAAAAGCTTCGTTCAGGCATGAGTCATAGTGCTGTTGGCCGTGAGTTCAATGTCAGTGAATCAACAATATATATTAAAAGGGTATCTTTAAACAGAAACACAGACGACAAGGTTATGTATTGATAGGTTGACAAAAATGTGACCAGCGGCTCATAGAAACCTAACCCTGTATCCTCTAGGAGCAGTGGTTCAGTATTTGTTAATTCAGTGTTTGAGGTGACTTTATAGAACATAACTTCCATGAATTATGAGAATTGACTGTGTCTGTATTTCATCACAGCAGAGATGCCTGTGCTGAAATAATTTTTTCTTATACAAGAAAATAGAGCAAGTGGATTCCTCCTCTGCCAGGACGTCGTGGAGGTGTGCTGCTTACCTTTTTAATGACCGGTTTTCTCCGCAGGTGTAACTAGCATGGTCAGTGCAGGAGCCATGAGTGGCTCTGGAAACCTGATGGATTTCCTCGATGAGCCGTTCCCTGATGTGGGGACGTATGAAGACTTCCACACCATCGACTGGCTAAGGGAAAAGTCACGGGATACTGACAGACACAGGAAGGTAGGTGGCATTCTGAGAGGACACGCTGAAGGGGATCCCTGCAGATGGTACACCATGCTTGCCTTCGAGTCACTGAGCTGGGGCCTAGGATCGTGTGTCGTGTACTGGGTTAGGTTCTGAGGAAGAGGAGGGCTGGTGGGAGAGGCAGAGATATGGGCAGATCATTACGATACCAGGCGCTTTGGGTGGGAGGCTGTGTCTTATGGGGAGAGTGCAGTGTGGAGGGCAAGGAGGGGACTTGGGGGTGCCATTTCTGGACCCTGTTTTCTCATCCATAAGGATGGAGGTCATTATACCTGAAGACTAAATGAGATTGTGTATATATGAGAGCACACATTATATATAGTGCCTGGCATCTAGTCGGCAATCATACATATATTTTAATGGGCCATAATAAAGTTTATATAACAAGTGCTTTAGGATCATTTATGAGGGACAGGGGAGGGGGACCGGCCAAGAGTGTCCCCAGTGTAAGGAGGAGAGAGAGTCAAGGAGGGGCTCCTCCCAGGGTCACCTTCTGCAGGGCGGTTAGGTAGGGGATGTCGGTGACCTTGGAAGAGCTGCTCCCCAGGAGGACGAGGAGTGCTGAGGAGAGAGTGACTGTGTTATTTCCTGAAAGGTGGTGGGAAGGAGGAAGAGAGGTGTGTAGGGGGTGAGGTCCAGGGCAGTGTGGGTGGGGTGGCCTGCACTCCAGAGCTGGGCTCAGCCTGTACTATGGCCCTGGGGCCAGAGCCAGCTGGCACCTTGTTTTGTAAATAAAGTTTTATTAGAACTCAGCCATGCCCATTCATTTACATATTCTTTAGGGCTCATTTCGTGCTATAGCGGCAGAGTTGAGTAGTTGTAGCAGTGACCATTTGGCCTGCAAAGCCCCAACTATTTACTCTCTGGCCCTTTACAGAAAATGTTTGCTGACCTCTGCTCTAAAGGGCTGGGAGGGGAATGGTGATCTCAGGGCAGTAGGAGTCTGTGAGCACAGGGAGGCAAGGGCTATTCTCACAGTGTGCGGAGTGTGTGCAGATGTGTCTGTCTATGGTAGGCATGATCTGTGCTAGCTAATTCTAAATTCATGCTGTTCAAATGTAACCTGCAATACCAAAGTAGGAGATGAAATCTTCGTTGAAGGGGCTTTTTAATGAACAGACCTAACAATGTAAGTTAGATAGTAACTCCTATCTGGTGTCCTCCAAATGGGGACACCACACCAACGTCCTCCTTCAGCATGGCTATTAAATAATCAAAGATCAAATCACGTTTATTATGTTTTTTAATGAAGTGAAGTTTTTTTGTGCTCTGTTTCTTCGGGGACTATTATGGCATCTTTACCGCCCTATGAACTAGAAAGTGCATTTTATGATTGTGGGACATTACTGAAAGAATGATGTGATGGGATAATTCAGTGGCTTGATTACATTTGTTTTATTTTCTAATTATCCTGTTTCCCAAGGAAACAGTTTCAGGGAAAGAAGCATGAATTGGAAAACGTATTCAGACGAGCTACCGTGTCTGCTTTGTTTCTAGATAACCAGCAAGAGCAAGGAGTCGCTGTGGGAGTTCATCAAGAGTTTGCTGGATGCCTGGTCAGGATGGGTGGTGATGCTGCTCATCGGCCTGCTGGCGGGTATGTGGGCGGGCACGCGGTGCTCCTGGGACAGGCTGGAGATGCTGGAACCCCACGGCGCTGGCCTTTGCGATGACATTCACAATATGGAGTGTTGCTCTTTGACCCCCATGCAAGGGATTTGGTACCTGAAATATCTAAGAGCAAAATACACGACCATGTGTAATATTTAACTTAAAATCTGTCATCAGTAAGGGACACCCAAGGCATGGGCCACACACGGGCGTCTGGAGAGCTGTCATCATCATCAAGCTGGTCGGCCCTTTCCCCTCGGGGCAAAGGTTTATCACCACAGTGCATTTTACTGAAAGCACACATTTTACACTCTACTGTACTCCGTTAATGTAGTTGGCAACAAAATGGGGGACCGTTTTGATCTCTAGTAAGAAAATAACATTCGAGATTGTCTTTTACTACTACTGGCAGGCCCTGGGATGAGTTGTAAATATCCCGTGACACTCAGAATGATGCTAGACACCCACAGGACTGAGGCAGGCCCAGTCCCTACATCGGTCTGACCCTCAGGGACTCTGCACCCTTCCTTTTTTATAGTGCTGACACCATGTTCTCAAGCAGTAGATGTTTCCAGAGTAAATGGATAAATACCTAGAGGGAAAACCTGTCTTTTTAATATCAAACACACCAGCTCTTAGTGGAAATTGTTTCCTGAAACTTATTTCCTTTTAGAAAACTGTGAAGGTTAATGTCTAAGAATAAAAACTTGAGCATGCCAGAGAGAGAGCCCTTACGTATAAGAACGTGGCAGTTCAGTTCCTTAGCAGATTTGATCATGGAATTGACTGTAATCTAGGCAGAATATGTATAATAAGGACTTCAAGAAAGAATACTAATGGAGCATAGATACAAGTTTGTGATTACAGGGGATTTCCATTTCCAGAGGATGTTTCATTTATTCCGTAGATGACTGTAGGAGGGGCGTGGTTGCCAGGAGACAGACTCCATCTGTCTCACCTGCCTCGGCATCCCATAAAGAGCCAAGAGGAACGCTTGGAGGAAGAGTCCTTTCCTGCTAGTCACAGCAGCTGTCCACCCATTTCTCTGATTCTGTCCTTCCTCCTCCAGTGGCAGGCGTTTCTCAGCATACACTGGCAGCAACCAGGGCAGGGAATTCGACTTTGCTGACAGGTGGTGTTCGGTCACCAATTTTGCTTGATTGTTTCTATTGAAGGTGGGCAGGGTAGGAGTTTGCTATGAATTTTAATGTCCTCATTTAGAACAGATTAGAAAACCTTACAGTGTATCATTATTCTTGGCTCCTAGGAAGGAGAAGTAAATAGGGTAGATCAAGAAACTCGGAATAGATGTTCTGGTGGCTTGCCTGAGTAAATGGCACAGCTTAAATTTATTCACTAATCCAGGAGCCCGAATGGGCTGACTTCAAAGTGATTTTGACCAGCTGGCTTCACTAGCAGCTCAACTTCTATCAGTTCTTTGTCAAAAAAATATATGCTGTGCCCCAAGCTTCACTTAAACAGCATCTCTGGAGAGGACCCCTGGCACTGAGTAAAGCCCCCTCCCGTCCCCTGTGTGACTGTAACTGCAGCCAGGGGTGAGGACCACTGGAGAGTGGAGAGCCCTCGGGCACAGCAGCAGGGCGTGAATGGTGTGAAGCGGCCTCAGGTGTTCTCTCGACCTGGAAGCACCTTGAAGGGAAGCCAGCGTGCTGTGGCCCCATTCAGTTTCCCCTTCCCTGCTGGACTGACCTTGGGAAGGGCTCTGGGGTCCCCTCAGCTGCACCATGGCTGTTGTATGTAGTCCCTCTCATGGAGAGGCCCAGCAGCAGCTCCTCGGCAGGGCGTTTATCAGGAGTCACCACTAGGTGTCACTGTTGGACCACGGAACAAAGCTGAGGACCGCTGGCCACGCTCAGAACCAGAAACAGCCAAGATCAGGTGGGAACAGTGGGATTGTGAATGAATGGATAAGGATGGAATTTGGGTGATCATTGCAGCTTGCCCCTGGATATCTGCAAGACCCCTCCTTCACCTTCTTCAGGCCTTTGTTCAAATGTCATCTTCCATTCAAGGCATTCCTTGACCACCTTCTCTAAAATTACATCCCTCCACATTATGCTAAGGGAAATAAGCCAGGCACAGAAAGACAAATACTGCGAGATCTCACTGATATGTGGGGTCTAAAGCAGCTGATCTTATAGAAAGAGGGAGTAGAAAGGTGGCTAGCAGAGGCTGGGAGAGCTGGGTGGGATGGGGAAAGGGAAGATGTTGATCAAAGGGTACAAGTTTCAGACTGGTGGGATAAGTTTCAGTGAGCGATTGCATTGCATGGTGACTGCAATTAATAATCATGTATATTTCTAAATTACTAAAATATATTTTTAACGTTTTCACCACAAAAATCAATTAGTAAGCTATGTAAATTAGCTTGATTGAATCTTTCTATAATGTATACAAAAATCAAAACATGACATTGTACTCCATAGACACTTTTATCAATTTCAATTTCAGAAAGTAAAAAGAGATCAAGATAATGAGCCCTCTGCCTTTGTCCTGATGATATTTCTAAATTCAACATTACCAGAGCCTGTGGAAAAACTCACGAAATGCTAAAATTTACGTTCTTGCTTGCTGCCACTAGGGGGCAGTGTTTACCTTTGTGCAGGCCCCCTGGGCTGAAGCAGGCGTTCTGGATCCGGAGAAAACCCTTTGAGTATGCGTGATTTCTTTTCATTGGGTTTTAGTTTCCAACTTTAAATTAGGAAATGTTTTTCACCATTCTAAAAGGTGTGTGTACTTCAAAACATCATGTTGCACATGATAAGAACATACAATGTTATCTGTCAATTTTAAAAATAAAAATAAATCAGGAAATAGCTAATAATAGATCTACCTTAATGAAACTAATTATATGTACTTCTGTGTTTGTAGTGAGGTATTTCATTATTTAATTGCTTTTTAAAAAGTTAAAACCTGCCTGGTATGCAAAATTTAAAAGAAAATTATATCCCCTCTCTGAATCTCATCCTCTGACCGACCGTATGGATGTAACAATTTTATGTAAATATATTCAATATTGAATTATATAATATATTCAATATTTTGTAATGTTGTAATATATGTGAAATAATTCACATACCATACAATTCACCCATTTAAAGTGTACAATTCAGTGGTTTTTAGAGTTGTGTGTTTATAGAGTTGTGCAACCCATCACCACTGTCAATTTTAGAATAAGTTTGTCACCCCTATGAAAGAACCCCTGTAGCTTTTAGCTATCGAGCCCCAGCTCCGCACCAAGCCACTTCCCAGCCCTAGGCTACCATTCACCTGCTTTCCGTTTCTGTGGATTTGCCTATTCTGGGCATTTCATATAAATGGAATCTTACAATGTGTGGTCCTTTGTGATTAACTTCTTTCAGTATAATGTTTTCAAGGCTCACCTGTGTGGTGTTAAACAGCAAGTATCAGTGCCTCTTCCTTTTTTACTGCTGAATATTATTTCATTATTTGGATAGACCGCATTTTATTTATCCACTCATCCATTGATGGGTATTTGGGTTGTTTCCACTTTTTGGCTATTTTGAATAATGCTGCTGTGAACATTTGTGTATGAGTCTTCATGTGGATATATGTTTTCGTTTCTCTTGGGTATATGCTGAGGAGTGGAATTGCTTGGTCAAATGGTAACTCTGTGTTTACCTTTTTAAGGAACTGCCAGACTGTTTTCTGAGGTGACTGTACCTATGTAATGGGCTATGTTTTCTCTCTAGCACATACCGCCTTTTAACAGAGCCTCTAATTTACTTGCTTATTTTGTCTAGTGTCTTTCTCCCAGCTATAAGGTATGATTGCACAAAGGCAGGGACTTGGGTTTGCTTTGTTCACTGCTGTATCCTCAGGGCATGGACTAGTAACTGGCAAAGAGTGAGTATGTGCTCAAGAAATATCCCTTGAATGAACGAGTGGGCCTGAGTTTTCTGATTTTTCAGTCATCTATTTATTGCCCTCATTCATTCAGCAAGGATATATAGCTCCACCTCTGTACCTGACATGAATACAACAGTGGACAAGGCAGATAGTGTCCTTGCCCACTTAGACTGGACACAGGGCCTGGATGCCTGGCCTGACCCCCACTGTGGCACAAAAACTATATAATGAAACTTTCCCCCTGCCACTTATAGGCCAGTGGAAGTACAAATGTATATATCTAGCAAATAATGATGTCAGAGTATGAGAGGTGTGGTGTTGAGGAAGGACAGGCAGCCACAGGAATGTCTGGGGAGTACACCTAACCCAGACTTAGGAAATCAGGGAAGGCTTTCTGAAGGAAGTGATATTAATATAAATGCTGGAATCTGGAAGAGAAGTAGGAGAAGTGCCCGGTGGGGGGAAGACAGTGTGTGCTGAGATGGTGCAGAGAGGGAGAGCCTGGCACATTTCAGGAACATGGAGCAGGTGGAGTGCAGGCGTTAGTGAGGGAAAAGATGAAGCTGGAGCTATACACGGGGCTGGCTGTCGGAATTGGCGCCGTGGTGAGGATTCGGGTGTTCTCTCAAGATCAATGGGCAGCTGTGGCAGGGCTTTCCATGGGGCAGTAGCCCGAGTCAGATTGGCATTTTGGAAAGCCTGTCTGACTACAGCGTGGAGAAGTCAGGGAGCCATTCCAAGATGGCGGTCTGCATGGCAGCCCAGGTGGGGAAGGTGGGAGGTGGAGCGAGTCGAGAGATTTCAGAGGTGGAGTTGCTGGGATGTAGGGGTAGTCTGGAAGGGGGATGCCTACCCAGGTTTCTAGTTTGCACAGGACTGTACTTAGATGGTGGGCTCTCTCCCAGCTAGCACAGTGCTGGATACTTTAGTGCAGCGTTGGATGCAATGAGTTAGAGTGGAGAAATCCAGGAGACCCAAGAAGACAAAGAGACTCGTGTCCTTAGACAATTCCTGTTCATTGGGCTTTGACTGCCCTTGGCTGGGTTAAAAAGGTTTGGGAGGCTGAGTCCACACAACTGTGTCATGATGGATTAGTGGTGTCTGCCATGGACATGTCAAAAGGGTTGTGAAAACGCATCCAGTAGAGCATGTCACAATTGATTGGTAATGTCTGCCGTGGGCATTGGAGGCTGGCAGCTGGGCTATGTGGTCATTTACCCTGCAGTAGGCAGGGGGGTTCTAGGTGTCTGGAAAAGGCATAGCTAGGCTCATTGGCAAATAGAAGGACATCAATAAGGTTGTCAGGGTGGAGAGTATAGTGTAAAAAGAGAAAAAGGTTTAGGATCAAGCTTTGAGGAAATGTGCCTTCTAGAAGTTGAGGAGAGGAATAGGAAAGATCAGGGAAGACAGAGAAAACTGGAGAGGTAGGAGGAAACCAGGAGAGTATAATGCTGTGGAAGCCATGGAAAGAGGTGTTTTTAGAAGGATGAAGTGGTCAGCAGTATCAAATGATTCTGAGAGGTCTAGAACTGGGGTCAGCAAACTTTCTAAAAGGGGCTAGAGAGTAAATATTTTCAGTTTTGTGGACCATGTGGTTTCTGTCTCAACTATTCAATTCTCCCCATCGCAGCATGGAAGTGGCCACAGACCCCATATAATTGAATGGTGTGGTTGTACTCTAATAAAACTTTATTTACAGAGACAAGCAGTGGGCCAGATTTGACCCAGGGGCTATAGTTTGCTGATCCTGTTCTAGAAGATGAGAACTGAGCAAAGGCCATTGCCCTTAGCGGCGCAGGCATCTCCTGGTGGGCTGAGGGAAGTGAGGCTGGGAGGAGAAGGGAAGAGAGAGGATCGTGGCTGGTGGGAGGACTTGGGACCAGGGAAGGTATGATTTTTTTTTTTTTTTTTTTTTTTTTTTTTTAGTGATTAAATGCTGATGGGAAGGAACCATCAGAAAAAGGAGAGGTTGAGGATACAAAAAGGGGAACTTGGAGAAGGCGGCCTAAGGAGGAAGGTGATCTTGAGCTGATCTAGAGCTGAGCTGGGTGGCTTCCCACATAAAGACAAGAGAGGAGGGAGGGTGAGTGCTGATGGCGTGTGGGCGCCTTTGGTAGAAATGCGGGCACAGGACCGATACTGTAATAAAGATCCAGTAAAAAGTCTGAAAAAATAAGAAGCCCTAAAGCAGTCCCTGCCCCTGTAAGAAGCTAGAATGGGTTATTCTGGAAAGAAACCCAAGGCAGCCTTTTGTGGCCCACTCAACCACACATTCTATTATATCCCACTTTTGTTGGCGTTTAAAGTAATTATTATATAGACCCGTAATCCTTTAGCCATAATTTTAAAAATACAGAAAGTTCTAATAAACAGGGTTTTCCCAAGTGTGGTTGCCATTTGGTGGTAAGACCTCACTCATTTATGATGTGAGGCTGTCACAGTCGTCATGCCTTCACTTTGCCTGGATTATCGTGACTTCCTGAGAAATATTAACATTAACATGTGTGATTCCAGGATGCCGTCCCAGCTGTTGAGAGGGTTGTATCTTTTATGGTGTGTATTCCCTGTTTCAAAAATTTGGAAAGGGACGAGTCTCAAAAGTTGCTTGGCCCCAGGGCCTGAGATCGGAGTGTAAACCCGTATGTCTCTCTCTCCTACCTGAATGAAGCCACTGAGCCCTTCGCATCCCTCACTGGGCTGGCACTGCCTTGCCACACCGTAAAGGTTCAAGTGACTCGGGGTCAATGAAAGAAACTTCCTGTGTAAGTGACAGTCCCCATCCCATTCACTGCCTGTTCTGGTATCTGGGCCTTCATTGACAAAGTGCTCGTGTGTGGCCACCAGGTTGCTGTTCTCCTTGTCGCGTCATGGGGCAATTCCTCTTCTTCCAGGCACTCTGGCTGGCGTCATCGATCTCGCCGTGGACTGGATGACAGATCTGAAGGAAGGGGTTTGCCTATCTGCCTTCTGGTACAGCCACGAGCAATGCTGCTGGACTTCCAACGAGACCACTTTTGAGGACAGGGACAAGTGTCCCCTGTGGCAGAAATGGTCAGAGCTGCTGGTGAATCAGTCGGAGGTGGGTGTCAGGCAGGGTCCTGGTCCCCATTCCACATGCACTTTAGAATGCTGCCGGGCAATTTGGGAATGTCTGTCATTTCACCTTCAAGTGTCTGTTCTAGTCATAGTGCACGGCTTAATACTTAATACTATGTGACTTTCTTTGCTCTAGCTCATGCTACCCCTCAAACCTCATCTGGAAAACCCTTCCCTGTTGTTTCATGTGCACAGTATGTACTAATGTGTGTCTTTTAAAGCCTCATGTCTGGCTTTATTTTTCTTAGCAAAGGTGGTTTGTTGATCATGCTGAAGAAATAGGGTTAGTTACCTTCTAATTGGGGAGAAAAGATTAGTTATCCTTTTTTAAAAAGTAACAGCTTTAGTGAGATAAAATTTACAGTTCATATGGTTCATCCGTTTGAAGTGCACAGTTCAATGGCTTTTAGTATATTCACAGAGCTACGTGCCCATCACCACAATCTAATTTTAGAACATTTTCATCACTGCCCCCCAAACCCTGTACTCATTAGCAGTCACTCCTATGCTCCCCCAATCCGCCAGCTCTAAGCAACCACGGATCTTCTTTTTTTCTCTGTAGATTTGTCTCTTCTGGACATTTCATATAAATAAAATCATACAATATGCGGACTTTGTGTCTGGCTTCTGTCACTTAGCATGATGTTTCCCAGGTTCCTGCACGTCGTAGCATGGATCAGTATTTCCTTCTTGTACATGGTTAAATAACATTCTGTTGTATGGATATGTCACATTTTATTTATCTATTCGTCAGTTGCTTGTGCTTTTTGGCTATTATGAATGATGTTGCTGTGAACATTTGTGTCCAAGTTTTTGTGTGGACATATGTTTCATTTCCCTTGGGTATATACCTAGGAGAGGACTTGCTGGGTCAGATGGGAACTCTGTTTAACTTTTTGAGAACCCGCCAGACTGTTTCCAAAGTGGCTGCGCCATTTCACACACCCGCTAGCAGTGATTGACAGTTCTAATTTCTCCCATCCTTACCAACACTTGCTATTGTCTGTTTTTGAGTATAGCTCTCGTAGTGGGTGTGAAGTGCTACCTCACTGTGGTTTTAGTTATCATTTTCTTTTTTTTTTTTTTTTGAGACAGAGTCTCGCTTTGTTGCCCAGGCTAGAGCGAGTGCCGTGGCGTCAGCCTAGCTCACAGCAACCTCAAACTCCTGGGCTCTAGCAATCATCCTGCCTCAGCCTCCCGAGTAGCTGGGACTACAGGCATGCGCCACCATGCCCGGCTAATTTTTTCTATATATATTAGTTGGCCAATTAATTTCTATTTATAGTAGAGACGGGGTCTTGCTCTTGGTCAGGCTGGTTTCGAACTCCTGACCTCGAGCAATCCGCCCGCCTCGGCCTCCCAGAGTGCTAGGATTACAGGCGTGAGCCACCGCGCCCGGCCTAGTTATCATTTTCCATTGCATTTTATGAGCATATTTCAGAGGATGTTCTGGGCCTTCCTTGAAGGGAATGTCCCAGGCCCAGGAGATGTAGTATGAACCACACACGTAGGGACCGCCCTCATGGCAATTAGAATTTCCAATCTTTATAAAGACCTTCACTCAGGAAGGGGTTAACTTCTAACCAAACTCAGTGACCGATCAGAACACCAGGTGAGGGGGAGCCGGGCTGCCAAGCTTCACATTAGGGGTAATGTGAGGCTTGCTCGAGCTAGAACTATTTTTGGAAGATGTATGTAATCTGTTTATACATCTCCTCCTTTCCCTGCTCTTTTTTTTTTGCCCGACTGACTTACCACAGCTGAAGACATTTGGAATGCACTTTGCCATTTTGCTAAACCTCTTTCTCGGTGGAATTGAAAATTAATTCCTTCAAATCTCAGAAATAGACAGAGATCTTGAAATCTCACACGTTCTCAGTGCTCTCCATTACTTCGAGAAAGAAATTCTCTACTTGGGTTGATGGGCGTGGGCAGGCGGAATTGGCTGCGTGCCATGTTTTATTTCTTCTCTCCTTGCAGTGTGTGTTTTGGGGAAATATGGTTGTCCATCTTTTCAGCTGTTTTTAAGATTTATTCTTTGATGCAAGGAATTATTGTTAGTAAGAGTGAGAAGTTATTTTTAGCCTCCCAAAAAAAGTACATATTTAAGTGGGTGAAAGGTATTTCTCAGTCTGATTTCTCACCACATAGGGTGTGAATATATGTGCTTGTAAAGGCAGCGCAGTCTCCTGGAACTGTTTTTGCATTTAATAGGCACACACGTGGCCACGGCCGTGGCCTGACTTGTAGGTGACCTTTCTTTCCTTCCCCCCTCACTTGGGAAATCCAGATGGGAGCGAGAAGCTAAGGCCCAGAGAAACGTGGCCTCCATGCAGCAGATTAGGTCCTTGGCCTAAAAGGCCTCAGACTGTGTGTGTGGTTGAGGAAACGTTCTCCACACATCAGGTAATTTGGAATAAATGGTTCAATGAATTATTCTGAAGGAGATCAAGCTTGTCTCCTCTAGTAGTGCCTCTCAAATGTTAGCACGCATCAGAACCGTCTGGAGGGCCTGTTAGAACACACTTAGGTGGGCCCCACCCATGGTGTCTGACTTAGCAGCTTTGGCCTGAGTTCTGAGAGTCAGCACTTCTAACACGCTCCCCGGCGATGCTGCTGCCGCCGCTGCTGGTCCACGGACCACACTTTGAGGAGCATATTCTGAAATATGGTTCCAACCCTTGTTCATTGGCACTGCAGCTGCTTGTTGTGGTATGGGTGTGGTCATAATGAAAGCTGAGCGAGACCAATCCACCGCAGACAAGACAAAACAAATCTGCCAGGGTCTCGAAGGCAGACTTTTCTGCATCCCACATTTCATTAACTCTGGTGCAAGTGGTGATTAAAACCAAGCAGCATTCACAGTTTCCATTACTGCTGAGATTTCACTTAGTAGAAGCTACGTGTAAATAGCTCCTGGAGAAACACCCAGTGCGCTGTTTGTGTTTACTGACTGTAGCAATAGCAACAGCTGATAAAACCAACACCAGCGTTTTTGTTTACATAGGACGGGGACCAAACCTGCCCAGTGCCATCAAAGCTTTTGTTGTCACGACAGAGGGGGTAGGGATGGGTACATTGCTCAGTTCTGCTATGGCTCATGTTTCCTTTCTTGTTTTATATCTGTTGTTTAGGGTGCCAGTGCTTACATTCTGAATTACTTAATGTACATCCTGTGGGCGCTGCTGTTTGCATTTTTGGCCGTCTCCCTGGTGCGTGTATTTGCGCCATATGCCTGTGGCTCTGGTATACCAGAGGTGAGTCGTGGCTGGGTTCTTTTGTGCAATGGTAAGAACAGCAAATGCTTCTTTGGCACTGTTGTACTAAGCACAGTTCCAAGTATTTTACATGTATTAACTCATTTACTCCCCGGTGCTATTATTCTTCATTTGATAGCTGAGGAAGCTAAAACGCAGAGAGGGTAAGTAACTTGCTTAAGGTAACCAAGCTTAAGGTAAGCTGTGAATTGAATCCAGGGGTCTGATTTCAGGATTTATTTGTACTCTATACTTGAGATTTCTGCTCTATTATTTCTCAGATGATTAAAGCCTTATCTTTGTAAACCAGGCATAACTCTTAAAGCCTGTGGAATCAGAGTTCATTAACCACACATATAAACGTGGCACTGTACTCCCTCATGAGTGCATCTATGATGTAATGTGAAAAAAGACAGTAGTGGAGGTTTGTTGCTGAGAAAGTTTGCTGAGGATTAAACTCCCTTGCCATGTCTTGCTCTTCTGATGACAAGGTAATAGCAATCTTTAAAAAACTTAATTCCACCTTCAGTGCCTGCACTGTGCACGTACCCCTGTGCATTTGGAGTTCTTATAAATAGTTCTTAGGACTTTCATCCAACCAAAGTATGAGGCGAAGTCACCTCATTGATTAAGGGGAATGCTGAAGACCAGGCTTGAGATCCAGGAGGATCTGCAGGGCAGAAGAACGATAATTAAGCTGATTCCCAAAAAGCCCGGATAGCAAAAATTTTAGCAGGAAGTGATTTTAAAGTTCTGATATCACTCTAATCTGGTTCAGTTCTCCTTCAGGTTGCTGCTTCAGCAACACCCGTAGGCAGTGAGCTAGCAAGTTTGAAGATACAGTTGTGGGCTGGTTATGGCAGTAGATGCACACCCTTTGGGGATGCCCTTCAACCCTGACACTAGGCCAGACAGTTCATGGAAAGAGCTAGAGTAATTGAAGGATGGTCAAAGGCAAAATCCAACATGGTCTTGTAAGAAAGAGAGAAAAAAGAAGTCTTAAAATGTCATGCTGAATTTTTGATGGTTTATGCTAACATATTGCTTTAGGAACCTGAAAAACAAGCTATTATTACCATTTTGTTTTCTCAATGCAGCCAGTTCTGCCCAAATGCGACATGCATTCCTAAAAGTCACCATGTCATGCAGAATTGCACAATAAAAACCACAGGGCCTTAAGGGGAAAATGAGTTAGAGGCACAATGTGCAAAAACTTCATCAAGGGTACATATGAAAAAGATAGAAACCTAATAAAAACAGTAGCACAGTTTTACACATGTTAAATGGCTAAGAAACATATAAATACCACAATGAGTGTGTCATTTCTTGAAAAGAACTTGAAGTTTGCTTGGCAGTGGATGTCAGCAGGGCTGCAGCTTTTCTGTTATTATGAAGGGGTAGAAGGAGAGCTGTCTGAAATCAAGGGGAAGCTGTGACAGCAGGCATGGAGGGGCCTGGTACCCTGGCACATGTGTGAACTGGTAGGTGTTCAAGATGTGCATGTGTATGTTTTTTCTTTTTCTACATGACTCGGTTCAGCTGGGTGCAATTTTATGCATTCACCTAGTATTTCTCCCACAGGAAATGTATATGAGCAGACATAGAATTTGTGTTATGCTCAAATTCCTCCCTAATGTATGAATGGCATTGGGACAAATATGTGTTTTCAAACCAAGTGTTATAGCAGAGCTGACTATTTTATTTGCTATCTAAAGCCTAAGGCTCCCTGGACAATGAAAAGAACAGACCATCGTTGGCATTTCAGTTTACGATCCTGTTGCCCAACAGTAGGCGTTTCTGAGTCGAACATTTCCAGAATAAGGAGACGGCCAAGGGCAATGGTGGAAAATAGAAAGCAGCGATAAGAGGCACGCCTGGCAGTCCCATCTTCCCCTTCTGGGGATACGCTCAGCTTGTGACCTTATGGACAGACAGGGAGCTCAAATATGAGCTTTGTCTTTGAGGGGATGCCTGGACATTGTCATTATCCAAAGTGGGCATCTTTTTTTTTTTTAATTTCAAAATATTAAGGGGGTTCAAATGTTTTTGTTACATGGATACCTCATATAAGGCCTAAGTTGGGACTTTTAGTGTGCCCATCACCAGAATAGTGTTCACTATGCCCAATAGGTAAGTTTTTACCCCTCGCCCCTTCCTGCCTTCCTACCTTCTTGGTTTCCAATGTCCTTTATGCCTCTTTGTGCCCATGTGTGCCCATTGTTTAGCTCTCACTTATTAGAGAGTACACATGGTGTTTGTTTTCCATTCCTGAGATACTTCACTTAGGATAATGGTCTCCAGTTCCATCTAAGTTGCTGCAAAAGACATTATTTCATTCCTTTTTATAGCTGAGTAGTACTCCATAATGTGTGTGTGTGTGTGTATACACCACATTTTCTTCGTCCACCTATGAATTGATGGACACTTTGGTTGATTCCATGACTTTGCAATGGTGAATTGTGCTACACCAACATTTGAGTGCAGGTTCTTTTTGACTTTTCGGTTCTTTTCCTCTGGGTAGATACCCAGTAGTAGGATTGCTAGATCAAATGATAAGTCTACATTTATTTCTTTGAGGAATCTCCATACTCCATACTTCATGAGCATATGGTCTTTGTTTTTGCTTCAGTTTATGTGGTGAATCATGTTTATTGATTTGCATATGTTAAGCTATCCTTGCATTCCTGGGATGAAACCCATTTGATCATGGTGAATTTTCTTTTTGATGTGCTGTTGAATTTGGTTTACTAGTATTTTGTTGAGGATTTTTGCATGTATGTTCATAAGGGATATTGGTCTGTAGTTTTCTTTTTTTGTTGTGTCCTTTCCTGATTTGGGTATCAAGGTGATACTAGCTTCATAGAATAAGTTAAGGAGGATTCCCTCCTTCTTGATGTCATAAAATAATTTCTGTAGGATAGGTACCAATTTTTCTTTGTAGGTCTGCTAGAATTCAGCTTCGAATGCATTTGGTCTGGGTCTTTTCTTTGTTGGGAGATTTTTTTTTTATTACTGCTTTAATCTCACTGCTTGTTATTGGTTTATTCAAGATTTCTATTTCATCCTGATCTAAGCTTGGGAGATTGTGTGTTTCTGGAAATTTATCCATTTCCTCTATGTTTTCTAGTTTGTGTGCATAGGGGTTTTGGTAGTAGTGTTTGTGGGTGATATTTTGTATTTCTGTGGTGTAAGTTGTAATGTCTCCTTTTTCATTTCTGATTGACCTTATTTGAGTCCTTTCTCTTCTATTTCTGGTTAATTTGGCTGGTGGTCTATTGATTTTGTTTATCTTTTCAAAGAACCAACTTTTTGTTTCATTTCTTTTTTTGGTCTCCATTTCATTTAGTTTTGCTCTGAGCTTTGTTATTTCTTTTCTTTGCTAGTTTTAGTTTTGGTTTGCTCTTCTTTCTCTAGTTCCTTGAGATGTGACATTAGGTTGTTAATTTGTGGTCTTCCTTTTTTTTCTTTTTTTTTTTTTTGAGACAGAGTCTCGCTTTATTGCCTAGGCTAGAGTGAGTGCCATGGCGTCAGCCTAGCTCACAGCAACCTCAAACTCCTGGGCTCAAGCAGTCCTGCTGCCTCAGCCTCCCGAGTAGCTGGGACTACAGGCATGTGCCACCATGCCCGGCTAATTTTTTCTCTATATATAAGTTAGCCAATTAATTTCTTTCTATTTATAGTAGAGATGGGGTCTCGCTCTTGCTCAGGCTGGTTTCGAACTCCTGACCTCGAGCAGTCCGCCCGCCTCGGCCTCCCAGAGTGCTAGGATTACAGGTGTAAGCCACCACGCCCAGCCCTTCCTATCTTTTTGATGTAGGTATTTAAGGCTATGAACTTTCCCATTAGGACTGTTTTTGCTGTATCCCATAGATTTTGAAAGCTTGTGCCTCCCTTGTCATTCAGTTTGAGGAATCTTTTGATTTCCATTTTAATTTCACCATTGGATCATTCAGCAGCAGGTTGTTTAATTTCCATGACTTTGTATGGATTTGAGTGTTTCTCTTAGAATTGATTTTTGGTTTTTATTCCATGTGGTCTGAGAAGGTAAAGTATTTGGTATGATTTCGATTTTTAAACATTTTTTGAGACTTTTTTTGTGATCTAAGATATAATCAATCTTGGAAAATGTCCCAAGTGAAGATGAGAATAATGTCTATTTAGTAGTTTGGGGTAGAATGTTCTGTAAATGTCTGTTAGGTCCATTTGTTCTAGAGTTCCATTTAAGTCCAGTGTTTCTTTATTGGTTTTCTGCTTCAGTAATCTGTCCAGTTCTGTCACTGGGGTGAAGTCCCTGGCAATTATAAACCTAGTATTTATTTCTTTTCTAAATTCTAGTAAAATTTGCTTTATGAATCTGGGAGCTCCTGTGTTTGGTGCATATATATTTAGGATTATTATGTCTTCTTGTTGAATTGCTCCCTTTACCATTATAAAATGACCATCTTTGTGTTTTCTTTACCGCTGTTGATTTAAAGTTTATTTGATATGAGAATGGTTATATCTGTTCACTTTTTGTTTTCATTTATGTGGAATATTTTTTCCCTCCTATTATCTTGAGTCTATCCGAGTCCTTGTGAGTGAGATGTGTTTCTTGTAGACAGCATATACTTGGGGGGTGTTTTTTCATCCATTCAGCTAGTATGTGTGTTTTAAGTGAGGCATTCAGACTATTCATGTTCAGTGTTAGTATAGATGTATGCAGTAGTGTTCTGTTCATCATGCTGGATAATACCTATTGTTTTGTTTTCCTTCTTGTGCTATTGTTTTATTAGAGTTATGAGCTTTAACTTTTGGGTGTTTTTACATGGATGGGTATCTATTTTGCTATTCGATATATAATGCAGTTCTGAGTATTTCCTGTAGGGCAGGTCTGGTAGTGACAAATTAGCTTCATGTTTGCTTGTCTGGAAAAGTCTTTATTTCTCCATTATTTATGAAACTCAGTTTTGCAGGATACAAAATTCTTGGCTGGCAATTGTTCTATTTAAGAAGACCAAAAATGGGGCCCCAGTTCCTTCTGGCTTGCAATGTCTTTGCTGAGAAGTCCGCTCTTAACCTGATGGGTTTTCCTTTGTGGGTTAGTTGTTGCTTTTGTCTTGAAGCTTGTAGAATTTTCTCCTTCATTTTGACTTTGGCCAGGTTGATGACTATGTGTCTTGGAGATGTCCTACTTGCTGTGAATCTTCCTGGTGTTTGATGACCATCTTGTATCTGGATATCTGAATCTTTGGGGATACCAGGGAAGTTTTCCTCAATAATTCCCTTGAATAGGTTTTCCATGCTTTTTGCTTTATCTTCTTCTCCCTCAGGAATACCTACAATTCTTATATTGGCCCACTTTGCATAGTCCTATACCTCTCTGAGTGATTGTTCATTCTTTATTCTTTTGTTTGTATCTTTGATTGGCTGGGTTAGTTTGAAAGCCTTGTCTTCAAGCTCTGAAATTCTTCTGCTTGGTCTAGCCTGTTTTTGAAGATTTCTGCTATATTTTGAAATCCCCTAAATTTGAATTTCTTTCTTTCAATTTCTTTCATTTCTTTAAGTTCTGTTATATCTTTTATATTGTTTATCTCCTTAATGAGTTTTTCATTTTTTTCATTTTTTTAATTCATGTCCTGAAACATTTTTTTGGCTTCTTTGTGTTGGTTTTCAACTTTGTCTTCAATCCCATTCATCTTATTTGCCATCTATATTCTGAATTCCTTCTCTGACATTTCAGCAATTTCTTTTAGGTTGTGGTCCATTGCTGGAGACGTATTGTGATCCTTTGGAGGTGTTGAAACAGCTTGTTTTTTCATGTTGCCAGAGTTCTTATTCTGGTTCCTTCTCATCTGAAATCTCTTCTCTCAGCTCAAGACAGATAAACTTGTAATACACTTGTTTTCCTCTGCTGGGAACTCTCCTTAAGGCAAAGAAGGGGAGAGGTCCCTGGATGGTACACTTGTGTCCTGCTATGGAGGATTGACCTGGCCCGAGGTGGGCAAATGCACTGTGAACATTTAATACTGTTGCTCTCCTGCCTCACCATTCCCCTGTGGTTGTCACTGGTGGTCCCTGCATTTCAGAGTGAGTGAATGCCCCACCTAGTTCTGTAAGCAGCAGTGATTATTAAGCCTAGCCAGCTTGAGAGCTACTCCACTCAGATCTGTGGCCAGTGGCATTTGTCAGCCTGCACCAGCTTGAGCACAGCCCTGCCCATACCTAAAGCAGGCATCTTTATTGGTGGCAACTGAGCTTAAAGGAATAAAATAGTGACTTGAGCATTTGTTATGTGACAGAAGTACAAAGGACACATTGACATGGATGAAACTAAAAATGTGATTGGTGCCAAGTGAAAAAAGTTGCAGAAGAATACAGAACGTATGATACTATTAACATAAAGTCCATAAACAGGCTGGGTGCAGTGGCTTGCTCCTGTAATCCTAGCACTCTGGGAGGCCGAGGCAGGCGAATTGCTCAAGGTCAGGAGTTCGAAACCAGCCTGAGCAAGAGTGAGACCCTGAGCTGGGCATCATGGTGCAAGCCTGTAGTCCCAGCTACTCGGGAGGCTGAGGCAGGAGGATCGCTTGAGCCCAGGAGTTTGAGGTTGCAGTGAGCTAGGGTGACACTACTATACTCTAGCTGGGGCAACAGAGTGAGACTGTCTCAAAAATAAATAAATAAAACAGAATACTCATAGTTTGTTGGGCTTGGGGATTTAGAGAGAACTGGGTAAGGGTATCCTCTTTCTACTTCTGTTTGTTTTATCAGTAGACCCACTGTCTGCTATATAAGAAATCACATCCTCTCAGAACTTACTCTGTGTTGACGTTTCAGTTTATTACAAAACACAAACACTCTTGCAAATATTTATTTACCAGAAAGCGTTCTGGTTTTCAGGTTACCATCAGCAAGTCACAAATCTGCTGTAATATATCTTGTTAAAGCCCTGCTTACTTCAGTCTCTGTGAATTCAAATTAAAGTGAGTGATTGGATTTTGGCATCTGCTGGGAATGAATTTGCCTTCTTTAGTCCCTAATTTGATCATGAGAATTTTATAAAATCATTTTAGAGAATTACAAAATACCTATTACATTGTTCAATTCACCACATGTCATGGCTGGCAAAGGCTCAGGTAATTTAGATGCTTGTAATTTTCTAAATGCTATTATGCTTTTAAACTGCACCCTGGGGTCCAAATCCACATTAACTAACTGACAAAAAATTATAGATAATTTTATTCGAGGCAACACAAAAGGGCAGGATTGTGGCAGGCATAATAAAACATCCCTTAAATAAAGGGATCTGAAATCCCAGAGCACAGGCTCAATTAGGCCAACTATTAATACCACTAGTTAAGGATAGATTTAACCACAGCTAGTTTGTCTGCCACTAGTTAAAGGCTCGTTTAAGAAAAACCATCTGACTGTGTAGCTAGGAGATCTCATGCATATTCAGTAGGAAGGAGCTCATTGAGTCCTTTGAGAGCACACACGTGTGCCCTCCCCCCAACACACACTTGAATTATTGACTCCATGACCCTCCCCACATTGCCAAAGGTGACATGATGCTCAGTAGCAGGTGTTGGTGAAAGAACAAAGAGTATTTCAGGGTTGTCTCTTAAATACTCTTTTAAGAAATTAGGATTATCTATAATACTCTTTCCAGGAATGGAGCAGTGGCTGCTCTCCACCTGAGCTGCATTTTAGACTCATCTGGGGAGGCTGTAAAAATCCTCATACCCTGGATGCACCTCAGACCAATTACATCAAATCTCTGTGGCGACAGCCAGTCCGAAAGCTTTCCTAATTCCGTAGGTGATTCTGATGAGCGAGCACCAAGGTTGAGGAGGACTGTAGTAGCTATTTGGGAAATTGAGCACTTGGCAGAGCATAAGGAGGCATTTTCAAGTTATGCAAATTATTCTGACAAGAAAGAAATACCATTGGGAAAAGAGGAACTGACCACGAATTTCATTGACTAACTCACTCAGTGTCTGATTAATCTATTGCTAGCTCAGCAGTGAGCATTCATTCCATTGTAGCCAATGTGGAAGTGGTTGGAGGTAGAAAAGTTATTTAGCCATTGGTGATGCTTCTGTATCTAAAAGAACACCATTTTGGGGAAGAGGACCTCAGTATATGAAGTTAGTCAGTGAGACTGGCACCCAGTTGATTTCTAAAAGCATTAGGCAAAGACTCAAGGGCATCTGTAGGAAGAAAGCCATTATTTGGCATTTACAAAGTGCAGCAGGTCTGAAAATGGAGCAAGACGAGTCTCCCTATAGTCAAAGTCCTCTTTGATACACTAAGGGAGGATTTGATGGAAGAGAAGGGGTTGTCATGGATTCAAACATCTTTATACCCCCACAAAGGTGCATTATTAGAAAGTTGAACATCTTTGTTTTCTGACATTGCAGTAAGAATATTTTCAAACATACAGAAATGTTGAAAGAACTGGACAATAAACACCCACTTATTTGCCTCCAGCAGGAGTCAGTAACCTTTCCCTATAAAAGAGGGAGAGTCAATATTTTAGGCCTCAGGGCCCAAGAGGCAAAATGAGGCAACTGTTCTCACCAAAAGACTAGTAGTGTTTTATACGTGTTACTTAAGAAAAAAAAAATCCTGTTAAAGCCATTCTTAGCTTGTGGTTCATGTAAAAATAGGCAGTGGGTCAGATTTGGCCCATGGGCCATAGTTTGCCAACTTCTGACTGAAGGTTCAACTGACATTTCACTGTTGTAGGGGAGGCAAAATATGACCTCTACCTTTTTAGGGATTTTGGCTGGGCCTGAGAATTAAATTGACTTAAGACAGATCAAAAGGAGAAAAACATATAAACCTATCTAATATAAGTTTTACATGACATTGGAGCCCTAATAAGAAAATGGAGGCCTGAAGAGCAGTTGGAGTTGAACATTTATATACTGAATTGGACAAAGAGGAGTAAGCTATGCAAGTGTGAGAAGGCCCAGGGGCTTGGGCTGGGACAGTTAGTCGGGTGGAGGAATGGCCAGGAGGATAAGGTTAGTCTAACAACATTTGTTTGTACGGATTTCCCTTGGCCTCGACGTCCCCTCCTTGATAATAATGACACATTCTTTCTAGTATAGGAAGGGTGTCTTTCACGTGGGAATTTCATCTTCTGCCTTTAAGAAATAATGAAGGTCAGAGTGATACTCTTGTACTTGTTGTTTCTCAGATTCCTTTAACTCAACATAGTTTGCCACAGTGGCATGTTTTGGGGTCACTTATTCTTCACTCCTTCACTCTCTGTGCTTGGTCACGTAGCTGGCCAGCTCGCCATCTCTTTGTTTTGGATATATTTCAAGAGTTAAGAGTTAGCAATTAAGATCAATAGGTATATGTCTCTTCTCAGTACAACAAAGGGTAAAGTGAACAGGATAACATGCCGTAAATAAAATGAGACCTTGATAATGATTTAATGATTTCAGGCCTCTTTATCATCATTTTTTCTTTAAGTATCCTTTTTTTTTTTTTACCATGTATTGAATTTTAATGTTTTTGTTAATATAATATAAAGTTATATATTAATATAAAATTCTGTTAATACAATATAAAATTACAGATAAATTAAAAAGTGGAACTATCCTTTCTTCCATGTGATTTAGTGAATCTAAACTTTTAACATGCCTCTCAGAGGAATTGCAGCTATTTTCCTAGCCATGGATCGAAGCAGTTCATTCCCTCTCGTTCTCCATCCTGTTTCAGATAAAGACTATTTTGAGTGGCTTTATCATCAGGGGCTACCTGGGGAAGTGGACTCTGCTAATCAAGACGGTCACCCTGGTGCTGGTAGTGTCCTCCGGCCTGAGCCTTGGGAAAGAAGGGCCGCTGGTGCACGTGGCCTGTTGCTGCGGCAACTTCTTCAGCAGCCTTTTCTCCAAGTACAGCAAGAACGAGGGCAAGAGGCGCGAGGTGAGCTGGCTCAGCTTCCATGTGCAGTGGAGCTTTCTTCCCACAGCCCCCTTCTCCCATGTCACCTGCACATGCTGGCACATGTTTGTTTTCATGGAAGGCCTTGGAGCTTACCTAGAACTATTTGCCTTGTAGGTGCTGTCAGCTGCAGCAGCTGCTGGAGTCTCCGTCGCCTTTGGTGCGCCGATTGGGGGTGTGCTTTTCAGTCTAGAAGAGGTGAGACTGGGCAGCTGAGGGAACATGTGGGTGGCTGGCATAGAAGTAAGCTTACATCTCCTGCCTTTTGAGGATTAGAGTCAAAGAAGTATTGAATAAGGTCCCTATGGTTAGTTAAGGAGCCACAATTTCCACTGTTAGAGATCTGTTTTCTTTTTTGTTGTTTTTGAGATGGGGTCTCCCTGTGTTGCCTTGGCTGGTCTCAAACTCCTGGCTTCAAGCACTCCTCCTGCCTCAGCCTCCCGAGTTGCTGGGCGTACAGGCATGGGCCACCATGCCCAGCTATATCTGTTTTCAAATATTGTTTTAAAAATTTCCAATATAGCTTTTGGGGAAGATTTCCAGTATCCCTTCTCTTTTTCATAACCAACTTAATTAAGCATTTTTGGTTTTGGTAATGCAGGTGGATCATTCTAGGGGTTGACAAACATTTTCTAAAGGGCCAGGTAGTAAATGTTTTAGGTCCTGTGGGCCACGCAATTTCTGTTACAACCATTCAGCTCTACCATTGTAGTATGAAAGCAGCCATGGACAACATGTATGTGAATGGGTGTGGCCTGTGTTCCCATAGAACTTTCCTTATGGACATTGAAACTTGAATTTTATATAGTTTTTACATATTACAAAGTATTATGGTTCTTTTGAATATATCAAGTCAAAAGAATTTTTTCCAACCATTTAAAAATGTAAAAAGAAACATTCTTAACTCATCATGCTGTAAAAATACATTTGCTGGGCTGGAATTGACCTGCGGGCCAGAGTTTTGAAACCCCTGATCTATTCTATTGTCTGTAGAATCAAATCCAGAGGTTTATTTGCTTTTAGAAGAGTCTGTGCCATGAACAGAATTATGATTACATATTTTTATTCCTCTTAAAAGCATAGCTCAAACCTACCTTGATTAGTATCTATTCTACTTCTAGGCATAGATTCCTTTAAATATCTTTGTTGGTGCATCTTGGTCATATTAAACCCAGGCTGAAGGAGTTGGTGTGTCCACTCTTGGTCTCACAATGTGTCTTTCATGCCAAGTGCCAGTAGGTGGCTGCCGACCCAAGGGGGCTGGGCTCCGAGTAGCTCTTTTTCTGGCCAGCCTCTCATTTTCTACTTGTTTGTCCCAGGTCAGTTACTACTTTCCCTTGAAGACCTTATGGAGGTCATTTTTTGCGGCCTTGGTGGCGGCCTTTACACTGCGATCCATCAATCCCTTTGGGAATAGCCGCCTTGTTCTCTTTTACGTGGAATATCACACGCCCTGGTACATGGCTGAACTCTTCCCCTTCATCCTGCTTGGAGTCTTCGGAGGCTTGTGGGGAACCCTCTTCATCCGCTGCAACATTGCCTGGTGCAGAAGGCGCAAGACCACCAGGCTGGGGAAGTACCCGGTGCTGGAGGTCATCGCGGTGACCGCCATTACCGCCATCATCGCCTACCCCAATCCCTACACGCGCCAGAGCACCAGCGAGCTCATTTCCGAGCTGTTCAATGACTGTGGGGCCCTTGAGTCCTCCCAGCTCTGTGACTACATCAACGACCCCAACATGACCCGGCCTGTGGATGACATTCCAGACCGGCCAGCCGGAGTTGGGGTTTACACAGCCATGTGGCAGCTGGCCTTGGCACTGATCTTCAAAATCGTTGTTACCATATTTACCTTTGGCATGAAGGTAAGTGAAAGGGAAGGAAGATGGGGTCGGGACCCATGTCCTTCTGGGCACAGCACCTACTATCCAAAATAAAATTGTGATGGGAAAAAAAGGAGAACTGACCTTTCTTGGATGTTCTCATGTGCTGGGCACTTGGCATTCTTTTAGCTAACAGGAAACAACTCTTTTAATAAACAGTAAGCTTATGAAATAGAGGTTGATCAGACCCACAGCCCATGGGAGACAGAGCTGGCATCAACCCCACTTCGTAGCCACAGGTTTGCCTTCTGGCTGGGTGAAGCCGGGTGGTGGAAACAGCCCAGGTTTGGCCCAGTTTGGATCTGTAACGTGTGCTGAGCATCTCCTGTACCTTAGGCACTGTGCTAAGTCTGAGGGATTTAGAATCCAAGAGAGAATCCTACCCTTCAAGAGCTTTCTTTTATGGAAACTGGCGTTAAGTTATTTGCTTTTTTAAAAAAGTTGAGGTAAAATTCACAAAACATAAAATTGAGCATTTTAAAGTGTACAGTTCAGTGGCATTACCTACAATTATAATGTTGTGTAGCCAGTACCTCTATCTAGTGTCAGAACTTTCTCATCCCCCCAAAAAGGAGATCATTCCCCATGAGCAGTCACTTGCCTTCTCCCCAACCCCAGCCCCTAAGAACCACTAATCTGCTCTGTTTCTATGGATTTGCCCATTTTGGATACTTCACATAAATAGAATCATGTAATGTGTGGCCTTTTGGGACTTGCTTGTATTCATAGCACAATGTTTTCAGTGTTCATCCACATTGTAGCATGTGTGAGTACTTCATTTTCATGACTCAATAGTATGTCATTCTGTGGCTGTCTCCCACTTTGTTTACCCACTCATCCTTTGATGACATTTGGGTTATTTCTACCTTTTGGCTATTATTAATAGTGCTAGTATTGATTACTTCCAAAAACTTTAGAGTATATCATTCATGGAGACATGTGTACAGCTCAATGAATTTGAGCAAAACACACACGCTTGTGTAACCAGCACCCAGGACCAGAAGCAGAACATTGCCCACCCCCAGAGCCCCCTGTTGTGTTCCATTCCTGTTACTTTGGTGTGATATTTCTATTAATTTCCTCTTTTAAGAAAGTCTAAGAAATGGTGCACCTGAGTGTGTAGTGGCCAAACACAAACCTGAATTTGTGCCTCAAGAACAAGATGTGTGGACTTACGAAACAGTTCACTGTCTCTGACCCATCATCTCCTAGCAGAGGGATTTATTCTTGTGTCCAAGGAAGATGCTAGTAGCATCTTTTGGTGCTTACTGAGGAAAGTCTACTTTGGAGTTACAGGGGTTTAAATGACTGTGGAATGAGGAGAAACTCAGAAAGAAACAATGTCCTAAGGAATGTTCTAAACTCTAGAAATCACACGCGAGGATGTAAATTTAACTAGAATTAGGCTAAAGGTCTACTGCCACCCTCAGATGGGTGACCAGGTGGGCAGGGGTAAGGGAAGCTGCTCAGCATCAGTGGCCACAGGTAATTTCAGTGAACAAGGGCCTCGGGCGTGTTCTACAGCACACGCATCGTCACTAGATAAACAAAAATGTATTTTCATTCAGCAAAGTAGAAAACACGCTACTACCAAGATCTTTTAGTTTGCATTGTCTATTTCTTTGCTTCCCCTACCCTGGCTTGAAAATATTTCTTGGGAAATGCACTTTGTTAGGAAGAGGGAATTGCCTCCCTCGTCTCTCTCTGATAGGTGTTCCGCCCCCACCTACTACAGAGGGCAGGGAGCCCTTGAAGAGCTTTCTGCAAGATCCAGGGCAGCTGCGGTGACACATTCAGCTTCTTTATTTTACCTGGGAGCAGTCTCAGGTCCTTCTTTTCCATTTCATGCTGTGGCTTGACATTTAATTTTAAAAGCCAGTCTGAATGACACGGCAAGGGGAGAGAGAAAGTGGTGTCTCAAGTGACAGATACTCACTTTGAATGTGATTTGCAGTGGGGCTTATCATTCTTTAATCCACAGCAGGCAGACGGGCCAGCTTTTGAAGGAGAGGGAATGAAACTGTAAAATTGCATTCTCTCCAACTTGCAGTATATACAACTGACTAAGCAGGTCAGATCACTTGTCCTACCTTTTCCCAGCTGACCTATTTTGCAGAGTTGTGCCCATCCTTTGAAGACCGATGCAAAATGCAAGCTTGTCGAGGGGGACTGTGCTTCCCGGGGCTTGTGAAGCAGGAACCTGGCCTCCGTCCCTCACACTGCTTTTCTCTGTGTGCCTCAAGATCCCGTCAGGCCTCTTCATCCCCAGCATGGCCGTGGGAGCGATGGCGGGCAGGATGGTGGGAATCGGCGTGGAGCAGCTGGCTTACCATCACCACGACTGGATCATCTTCAGGAACTGGTGCAGACCTGGGGCAGACTGTGTCACGCCAGGACTCTATGCCATGGTGGGAGCCGCAGCCTGCCTAGGTATGACCACAGGTGGGGCCAGGGAGGCGGTGGGGGATGCTGATCTGGCTCAGAGGACTGGGAAGAAGGAACTTGAATTTGAACATTTGCATTACTCAGGATAGGCTAGGTTGCACTGCTGCTGTAACAAGTAGACCCCTAAATCTCAGTGGCTTAACACACCAAGGCTTATAGCCTGTTTTTTCTCTCTGTCTTTCTCTCTTTCTCTCTCTCTCTATATATAATATATGTAATTATTAAGTATGAAATGTCCTATTTCCTTAAGTACCAAGTTTGACAGTTATGTCTGACATTTCCCTTTGACACTTCTTATTTTGTTTTTATTGTGAAGGTACATCCTCATTATTTCAGATGCACAGTTTGGCTTGTGATTATCTTTCAAAAAATTTTTTTAGAGCCATTTTTGTGAAACCATGAATAAGTCAAAAATTTGTGTTATTTTTAAATATGAGTTCCATCTTAGAACTAAAGATGTGCAGACAGCCCAAAATATCAATGAAGTGTTTGGGAAGGATGTGGCTAATGAATGCACAGTATGTTGATCATTTGAGAAGTTCTGTTCAGGTGATTTTAATCTTGAAAATGAGCCATGTGGGTGACCTGAGACCAAGGTGGATAATGATGAGCTGAAAGCTGTAGTGGAAGCGAATCCATCTCAACCTACGTGTGAATTAGCAGCAAGGTTTGACATTACTATTCCAGCAATATTGGATCATTTAAAACAAATCAGCAAGGTAAAGAAGCTGGATAGATGGGTACCTCATGAATTAAACAAGCGTCACAAGAGAAATTGTCTTGAAGTTTGCCTTTCTTTGCTGCCATGACATAAAGGCAAACCATTCCTACACCATAGTGTTACATATGATGAAAAATGGACAATCACAAGCATTTGGCACAATGGCTGGATAAAGAGGAAGTGCTGAAACATAGTCCAAAACTGAACATTCATCAAAAAAAGCTAATGATGTCTGTGTGGTGGTCCAGCGCTGGTGTTATCCACTACAGCTTCATGAAACCTGGTCAGTCGATTACAGTGTATGTCTCCTGCAACCAATTGGATGCTTGTGATTAAGCAGCCAAGATTGGTCAATAGAGACAGGCTAATCCTCTTGCAAGACAATACTCGACCACATAAGACAATACTCGACCACATGTCACGCAAACAATGCTGCTCAAACTACAGAAGCTGGACTTAAAAAGTCTCTGTCATCCACCGTATTCACCAGACCTTGCACCAACTGACTACCACTTCTTCCAGGCTTTGGATCACTTCTTGCAAGGAAAAATATTCAATTCTCAACAAGCTGTGGAGAATGCCTTTCATGATTTCATCACCACTCACTCTCCAGGCTTCTGTTAAGATGGCAAAATTGTATTGACAGTTTAGGCACATACTTTGATTAATTGTACTTCTTGTTGTTTGAGATATAATAAACTAAACTTTTGATTTGCAATTGGACATTTCACATTTAATGACATATATATAGAGAGAGGTGCTCCTGGACTTACAGTGGGGTTACAGCATGATAAATCCATTGTAAGTTGAAAATATACAAAGTAAAAAATGCATCGAATACATCTAACCTACCAAACACCATAACTTAGCCCAGCCTACCTTAAATGTGCTTGCAATACTTACATTAGCCTATAGTTGGGCACAATCACCTAACACAAAGCCTATTTTATATTACAGTATTGAATATTTCATGTCATCTGTCAAATACTGTACTGAAAGTAAAAACCAGAATGGTTGTATGGGTGCTTGAAGTAAGGTTTCTACTGAATGTGTATGGCTTTTGCACCATCGTAAAGTCCAAAAATTGTAGGTTGAACCGTTGTAAGTCAGGGGCTGTCTGTAAATAAAGAACATGGATTAGCAGAAGGCTCTTCTCCACCCATTCAGGGACACAAAGGTGGGTCCCTCTCCTGTCTATAGTTCTAAGCATCACTATAATTTTCCAGAGTGTAGGGTTTTGGGAAAGCGCCATGCTTGCTTATTCAGAAGCCTGCAGAACCCACGTAGGATCTACTTGCCAAAAAGCAAGGCGTGTGGCCTGGGGGAATAGACAGCCCAAGTGCCTCACTGGAGCAGAGCCCCCAGTCACATGCGACTTACAGCTCCCTCACTCAAAGCCGCATTTAGCAGAGCCTGGCCACAGTTCCAGAGGCCCAGCTCGGTCAGCATGTGGGAACATCTCCTTGGAACCAACGTGAGGAGAATTTACAGCCCGCCTGTCAGTGTCCTTAAATCCTGCCCTCCTGAGGGGCGGGGGTTGTGTTTCAGAATCCCACTGCTCTCTTCCTTTGCAGGTGGAGTTACCAGGATGACGGTGTCATTGGTGGTCATCATGTTTGAATTAACGGGTGGTCTGGAGTACATTGTGCCCCTGATGGCGGCGGCCGTGACCAGCAAGTGGGTGGCGGATGCCTTTGGGAAAGAAGGTATCTACGAGGCCCACATCCACTTAAACGGGTACCCATTTCTCGACGTGAAGGACGAGTTCACGCACCGCACGCTGGCCACCGACGTCATGCGGCCCCGGCGGGGAGAGCCGCCGCTGTCGGTGCTCACCCAGGACAGCATGACAGTTGAGGACGTAGAGACGCTCATCAAGGAGACTGACTACAACGGCTTCCCCGTGGTGGTCTCCAGAGACTCCGAGCGCCTCATCGGGTTTGCGCAGAGGAGGGAGCTCATCCTTGCGATAAGTGAGTAAAGAGTGGGGTGCTCAGGCTTTCCTAAGAGTCGAGTGGCAGCCTTTGTACCCCTGAAATCACCCAAGAGGTTCACGAGAATGTACATCAAGCTTTAATGTATCTGTGCCGGGTCTGGTTAAAGTGCAGGTTCTGGTTGATCAGGCCTGGACTGGGACCTGAGACCCTGCGTTTCTCACGAGCTCCCCATGTGTGCTGGTGCCGCTAGTCCCCAAGTCACACCAAGGGACAGGGTTTAACCAAGTCTTGGAGTAGACATTGTTGGCTGGAAAGTGACTGCATATTTGCAAGCAGCCGCCTGGGCCCCACTCCCTCTAGGACAGTGGTCCCCAACCCTTTTGGTACCAGGGACCATTTTCGTGGAAGGTAATTTTTCTACACACTGAGGGTGGAGGGGTTGGTTTTGGGATGGTTCAGGCACATTGCATTTATTGTGCATGTTATTTCTATTATTATTACATTGTAATATATAATGAAATAATTATACAACTCACCGTAGATTGGGGACTCCTGACCTAGGAAGTGAGCTGCTGCCACTGCCTATTTAGGGAATTATTATACGAAGCTAAGAAGGGAGAGACGGTGTGAGACCCTGGAGTTGCCTGGGCTCAGAGTTGCCGATCTCAGAGAGACTTTCAGGCAGACTAACCAACTGGCCGAGATTGCCAGGCTCTGCCCAGACAATCCCTTGCCACCGTGCAGGTCTTTTGCTTCACTTTCTGACATCATGTCTGATTCTGCCAGTTAGAGGCCCGTGTGGGTGAATGAGAAGTCATCACTAGAAGTCAGTAGCAGGTGATGACTTCCTTCCTTGTGTCTGAACTACAGCTAGCTGCATGGGGACAGCTGTTGAGTTGCAGGAGGAGAGAAGGAAATGCTACCCAGGTGGGAGATCCTAAAGACAGGTGGCTCAGAGAAGCAAGCCTGCGGGTCCCATCAGCCTAGGGATGGCTGCCCTGCCTTGAAGGGTAGCAGCGGGAGGTAGGAGGATTCCAAAGACAGAGGGGCTGAGGGCCAGAGGCCTGGGTGTGAGTCTCGAGAGCCCCAGGCAAGGAGGAGCAGTGATCCTCAGGGGGTGAGATCCCGCTGGACCTCAAGATGCAGCAGGGGCAGGGACTGGCAGAGCCCATCCTCTGGCACATGGCAGACGCAAATGCCACCCCGCTCTGCATCCTTGTTCCGCGATCCTCACGACATCCCAGCATCCAGTGGCAGACCAGGGCCTATGGCATGGCTCGTGCATGCATGTGATGATTTTGCTATACATTCCATCTTCCAGAGTATTCATGAAGCTTGTCAGTGGGACCTTCCCCAGTCTGATTGTGGAATGCCCCACATGAACACATCTTCAGCAGACAACTGCTTGCTTCTTCCTGCTCTTTGTTTCTCATTTTTAAGGCACCTTCCTTCAATTTCTAAAACCTCTTGCCAATGTTAAATAGCTTTCAAAATATCTTTAAAGTATCTTGATCAAAGGCTTTATAAGTTTAGATAAGCTATGTTCTCCAATTTTAGCTTGACACTTATTTTTACCTCCTCCAAAGCAAAATTGATTTAATATTTTAGACACCATAGCAAGTTTGTGTTCAAGTGTTTAGTGATACTTCTTTTTATTGTAGGGCCTGTTGCTTAACAGGTAGGTGCCTTTAGGTGTAATTATTGCCTTAATAAATAGTGAGTTTTTTTAAGTTGTTTAAGTAGGGTTAGGTTTGTTTTAAAATAGTGTAATCAGCAGCCTTTAAAAAATTTATTCAATCCCTAGAGTCTTTTAAGCAAAGGTTGAAATTTAAAAACTAAAGGAATAAATGTCACAGAATCCATTATCTATTGTATAGCTCCAGGCACACCTGCTAAGAGCTTACTAATTTTGCTGAAACCCATTACTGTAATCAAGTGGGAAGCAGTAATTGTCATCAACTGGTTAGAGAAGAAATTGAAGCTTGCCAGCCGAGCACTCTCCCAGAAGCTATGTTTGGAATGTCTGAAGAGGCACCACACAGTGTAAATAATACCCATATACTTTCAATCAGACCGACAATAGTATAGAAGCTGCTATTTATGTGGTTTGTAGAAAGGCAAGGAGTGTTTTGCTCTGAGGAATCAAAAAAGCTGTTTTCCTGGTCTGTGGAAATAGAAGGGTCCTTGTACTCTGGTGGAGAAATTCATGACTTGCATGTGAGGAATTTTATGCCATTTTATGAATATAGAAAAATGACAGCATTTAGCTAGAAACTATCCCATGCCAATTTCACTTTTTAAGGGAACTAGAAGCAAAGATTATAAATAGAGCCAAGATAGTGTGGATAAGAAAAGAATGGTAAGTGAGGTAAATAAAGATTTTTCATACACATCATGTTTAAAATTGCAGCAACTGCTCACATGAAGCTGAAAATGTTTTATTTTCAATCCATCTCTGGAATGTCAAAACATAGCCATTGTCTTCGTTAAAGAGCCCCACCTAGGCAGTGCGGCCCTCTTAGCTATCACAGATAGCACGTGGGGTTCTTGGTTCCCAGTGAATGGGCGTTCACCTACCTTGCTCTTTGCAAATGTGAGGGTCCTTCTGTACTCAGCAGGGCCCAGGCTCTTGTTTTAAGTTCTGCAGTCAAGCCAGTAGAGGTTCAGAGAGGACTCAGTGGAGAGCTGCAGAGATGATTAAAGGAAGGCAAGTTAGAGTTTCAGGGAAGAGTTAAGGGAACTCACAGGTGGTTTTTTGTCTGGCGGATGACTTAATAATGATTCTCCAGCATGTGGAAGATGCTTACTTGCAGAAAGGGATCTACAACCAAGACTGAACATGAAGAAAAGTGTCAGTTCTGTCAGATGAGCTATTTAGGGACTAAGAAGTTTCTGCCTGGGAGGGCTGTTAATTACTGGACTAGGTCATGGAGAACAGTGGTGTCATCTGTTTTATTCTGCTGGGGATGTTAAAATATATGTAAATATATATGCAGAGGGACTTCCCCATGCTTTAGTAGACAATAACTTGTCATAAAATAGTCTGCTCTTTCTTCTATATAGTCTTTACTTTTTAATTATATTATCTTTGTATTAACCACTATTATGATTGCTTCCAACTTTCCATTTTAACTTTTCTCGTTTACTACATCTGTCTTACAGAAGCATTTTTAGTTAACAGGATAATGGAGTATTACCTCCATAAAGACACAATTACTCTAAAGTAGGAATTCTCAACCTCAGCACTGTTAACATTTTGGGCTGGAGCATTCTTTGTGGTGAGGCTGTCCTGTACACTATAGGGTGTTGAGCAGCATCCCTTTGTCCCACCCACTAGATGTCAGGAGCACTTGCCCTTCCCTACTGGGACAACCAAAATGTCTCCAGACATTGCCAAATGCCCCCCCAAGGGTGGGGGCAGAATTGCTCCCAGTTGAGAACCATTGCTCTAAAGCTACTCAGTAGCTTATAGGATATGTGATGATTTCCAATCTTTTAAAATGTCTTGGCCTATCATAGTTTGTGAAATTCCTCTTACCAACACTTTATTAATTATCATCTCTGTATTTGGCATTATGAATGTATGACTGCTAGGAAGTGAAATGTCAAGTTGAATAACCTTAGCAGGTGCTCACAAAATCTACATTATTTTTCAGCAGCTGTGGCCACGGAGACCAGTTATAGTAGAATATATGACAAACCTCCTATATTAAAGACAGTTTTAAAAACAGTTTAACTACTTGTAAAACATTTAAAAGTGAAGTTTATTACATTTTTTTAAAGTAAAAGTAATACACACTCATAGAATATTGGGGAAATCAGAAGCAAAAGGAAAAATAAAAAAAGCACCCACATTCTCATCAACATAGAAGGCCATGGTTAATATTTAGTGCATTTCCTTTTTGTCTTTTAAAAAGGTAGATTTGGGGCTGTATTGTTTTGGTTTCTTTTCCAACACAGGCTTCCAAGTGTTCCTGCAGTCTGTGAGTCTGTTCTTTCACAGTACTGGCTCATTCCATGGGTGAGGAGTTATTTGGTTTATTCTTTCATACAACAAGTATTTCTTCAGCATTTACCATGTACTGGTGCCATCCTAGGAGCTGGGAGCCCAGGGATGACAGTATACTATCTCTGCCCTCTGTGAACTTACCTGCAGTAGTTTTGTTGCAGGCATTTTAGTGACTGATGAAGATTTCTGGTCCAAACTGGGAATAGATGGTTCACCC
Organism: Microcebus murinus; assembly: GCF_040939455.1. Lineage (NCBI taxonomy): Eukaryota > Metazoa > Chordata > Mammalia > Primates > Cheirogaleidae > Microcebus > Microcebus murinus. Next base: position 86,590,240 of record NC_134136.1, read on the forward strand.
TAGTAGAGAGTTGCAAATAGCTTTCTTGCTGGTTCATCTTCCATTCATCAGCTTTTGGCTTGTACATAGCACCTCCACTTCCAAAGTTTAAAGCCTTAATGTATGTCTTTGCAGTAAGAGTTCTAAAGTGGCCTAGCAGAGCCCCTCTGAAGAGAGCAGCAGTTGCCAGGAGCAACAACTCAGATCTGTAGCTCTAATCTCAGCTGATGGCTATGGTTCTTGCTTGGCAGTGAATAGCTCATGGGGCCTTCTGTCCTAATGCCTAAGTGAAATAGGCTCTCTGTTCTACATGGCAGACAGAACCAGATATGCTGACATTTAGTAGACCTACTCATTCATTCATTCATTCATGTGTGTATTTGCAAATATCTGTTTTGTGTCTGTTGGGTGCTAGGCATTGTCCAGGCAGTGGGAATGCACTGGTGAGCAAGAGTTCATTGAGCTAGTGGTGGTTAGAATCAGGGCTAACCTAACCAGTAGGTTGGGGGGGGCGGTACAAGCTTGTTATTTATTTAGCAAGTGGATTGATGGTTTACTAAGTTGTATTTGGTTTTATAAGGGTTTCAGCAAATCCATGTGTTCAGTTCTTGATTAGAGTTTGAGATGATCCCATCTTGACATGCAATCTGATTGTTGAAATGAATGGAAATCCTATTACATGGGACTTTAAGAGAATTAATCGGTCTATGAAAATGAGCAAATAAGTATGTGTTGACTGTTGCCTCCCTGCCTTAGTGCTCAAGGACAGAACCATCTTGGTTTAGAAGTGTACAGTGTGTATCATGCAGAATCCACATTTGAAAACATGATGTGCATCAGTGTCGTCTGGTATTTGTGGTTGAATCATATCCCATTTGATGTAAGTGGATTTAACCTGACCCATACAATGTGCACATTTGCCCAGCAGGCCCTCCGTTCCTCTCTTAAACAGAGACCCTTTTTCAGACTCAGCCTGACCCCAAATGCCACCAGTTTTCCATTAGAGGACTCTATTGCACTTAACGGCCTTAGAGGCGGCGGTTAGAATTTTATTTTTGAAAGAACGATATAGGTGAATAGTAGTCTTTGAGAAGGCAAGAAATGTATTATAGAAACCAGGATCCATTTTAAGGCAAGCTTTGCTGTACATTTTTCCTAACCTTTTCCCATGAACCAAAAGAAAGATTAAAATTCCAACAGAAGGAAAATCGCCTTGGAGAAATATCTTGAGACCGATGGATTTATTTCACGTGTGACTTAAAATAGCCTGGGTTTCTAGCACTGTGCTAAGCTGTATTTCTAATGAGTTCCTGTTACCCTACTTTTTTCAGCTTTCTTTCACACGGCCTTTTCGACAGACAGAAATAGGCTAATTGCTACCATAACAGTTTTACTATCTTTCTTTGAGACATCCACAAAATGGCCCATTTTTAAGGCGGGAGATCCTGGGAGTGGGGGTGCAGCTTTTCTGGGGTTGTTTCTTCACTCTCGAGGATCATATTCGGAATCAAGCTGCATTTCTGGGCTGTGAGCCGGGGCTGGTCGTATTGGTTTCTTCTTCCTCTCAGGATTCATAATACCATTCGGGCCAGTTAGAAGTTAGTTTGTAAAAAGAAAAACAATGGATTAGGGTCACTGAGCAGCTAAGTGGGTTTCTTGTCACGTCAGACTCCAGCCTGTGATGAGGTGATGAGGTGAAAGAGTGTTAGGAGGCCCTGGGCTGCTTGGGTGCTCTGGAGTCCGGGTGAAGCAGGGAGGGGCCCCAAAGGACCATCTTGCTCAGGCCCATCTTGCAAGACTTAGCAACACATGATCTTGCCACAGCAGGGGGACTCTTGCACGGCATTAGCTGAAGACAGATGCCAATTTCACAGATGTTCGGCTGAAGCCCCTCATTAAGAATGTGTGGTTTGTCCTCTGAACCCCTCTTCTGTGGGATTCTAGATGCTGTGTGGGGGGTTGGGAGGGAGTTGCTCAGCAAGGGACTTTGTGTGGCTCATTGTTCCTGCTCACCCTGTTCTAGAGAACGCCAGACAGAGGCAGGAGGGCATCGTGAGCAATTCCATCATGTACTTCACGGAGGAGCCCCCCGAGCTGCCGGCCAACAGCCCGCACCCCCTGAAGCTCCGGCGCATCCTGAACCTCAGCCCTTTCACGGTGACAGACCACACCCCCATGGAGACGGTGGTGGACATCTTCCGGAAGCTGGGGCTCCGGCAGTGCCTGGTGACGCGGAGCGGGTGAGTAGCTGGGCAGTGTGGCTAGAATGTGTCCTGTGGCGACTCTGGGGAGAAAAAGACAAAGAAGACACGGTCTTAGCCTTTGAGGAGCTTGAGGTCTGCTGGGCGGACCAATCCTTGACAAATGATGTCAGTAAGTTGTGGTGAATGTGTCGAGAAGGAATATACAGGAAGCTTTGGACCAAAAGCATGGCAGCGGTGCAGCCTGGGAAAGGGGAGAGGCTTCCATGCTGGACTGCTGTCTGGGCCGGGACACTTGAGTCAAAAGGGGGCCAGAGAAAGGCTTGGCATTTCTTTCCTCCATCCAGATGGTACTTGGCTCAGGGAGAAGATACAGCCAGTCTTCCTATAACATGCTACATGCATTCCTCAAAATCACAGCACTGTACAAAAATGAGCAATGCAAACCACAGGACTTCTGGGAAAAATAGGATTAAGTGCACAACACTCAAAAACTTCCTCAGTGTTACATTTCAAAAAGAGATGGGACCCTAATAAGAATGGTAGTGCCATTTTACACATGCTAAATGGTTAAGAAATACATGAACACAGCCGGGCGCGGTGGCTCACGCCTGTAATCCTAGCTCTCTGGGAGGCTGAGGCGGGTGGATTGCTCGAGGTCGGGAGTTCGAAACCAGCCTGAGCAAGAGCGAGACCCCGTCTCTACTATAAATAGAAAGAAACTAATTGGCCAACTAATATATATAAAAAAAATTAGCCGGGCATGGTGGCGAATGCCTGTAGTCCCAGCTACTTGGGAGGCTGAGGCAGTAGGATCGCTTGAGCCCAGGAGTTTGAGGTTGCTGTGAGCTAGGCTGACGCCATGGCACTCACTCTAGCCTAGGCAACAAAGCGAGACTCTGTCTCAAAAAAAAAAAAAAAAAAAAAAAAAAAAAAGAAATACATGAACACAACAATAAATATATCACTTTATCTTGAAAAGGCCCAAGGTTGGCTGTGGAGTGGGCATGAGCAGAGCTGCAGTATGGGAGTTACGGGGAAGGGCTGGAAGGAGGGTTATCTGAAAACGGAGGGGAAGTTGTCACTGCAGGTGTAGACGGATGTGGCTGCTCACACACGTGTGAACGGAGGGAGCTCGTGGATGTTTGGGGGTGTGCATGTGTCCATTTTGTGTATTCCAATGCCACTGGGTTCTCCTGGGTGCAGTTTTCTGCATTCACCTAGAGTTTCTTATGGATAAAATGCATAAGCAAAGGTGAAACTCATGTTTAGTTCATAATGTTCCTTAATATAGCAATCTTTTTGAAACAACTTTATGTTTTCTAAACAAACACTATTGGAGAACTGAGAGACTTTTTTTCTTTTGAAGCAGAGTCTCGCTCTGTTGCCCCGGCTAGAGTGCAGTGGTGTCATCATAGCTCACTGCAACCTCAAACTCCTGGGCTCAAGTGATCCTCCTGCCTCAGCCTCCTGAGTAGCTGCGACTACAGGCGCATGCATGCACAGCACACCCAGCTAATTTTTTCTATTTTTAGTACAGACAGGGTCTTGCTCTTGCTCAGGCTGATCTTGAACTCCTGACTTAAGTGATCCTCCCGCCTTGGCCTCCTAGAGTATTAGGATTATAGGCATGAGCCACCGCACCCAGCCGAAAACTGAGAGATTTGATGACCCCACGGTATTGTCTGTACTGCCACTATATTCCTTATGCTTTGTGTTATCATAAACTAAGAAACCAGCAATGCAATGATCAAGGGTCTACGACAGCACCAGCGTGCAGGTCCCTGAAGGCCATTCTTTGGGCTCTGAGGCATGTCCCAAGTTCCACAACCTCAGAAGCTCGGGTATTGGCTCAGTCAGGGTACCCTGGAACCTAGAGTTATCTGCTCATGTTTTTCTTTATGTGTTGGGGGTAGGAGATGGGGAATGGGTTTTGGGAACATTGATAACCCATACAGTTTAGGCCTTTATAGACTCCAGAGGCTTAACTATCTAACATCGTTCACATTTCTAGAGCCAGCAGCCAGCACACTATAGTTAAACCAGTGGTTTTCTTTTTTTTTTTTTTTTTTTTTTTTTGAGACAGAGTCTCACTTTGTTGCCCAGGCTTAAGTGCCATGGTGTCAGCCTAGCTCACAGCAACCTCAAACTCCTGGGCTCAAGCAATCCTTCTGCCTCAGTCTCCCAAGTAGCTGGGACTACAGGCATGCGCCACCATGCCCGGTTATTTTTTTCTATATATATATTAGTTGGCCAATTAATTTCGTTCTATTTATAGTAGAGACAGGGTCTCGCTCTTGCTCAGGCTGGTTTCGAACTCCTGACCTCGAGCAATCCGCCCGCCTCAGCCTCCCAGAGAGCTAGGATTACAGGCGTGAGCCACCGCGCCCGGCTAAACCAGTGGTTTTCAATCAGGGTGGTTTCACTTCCCAGAGACATTGGGCAATGTCTGGAGACAATTTTATGTGTCATAACTGGAGAGTGGGTGCTCCTGGCATCTAGTTGGCAGAGGCCAGGATGCTGCTAAACGTCCTGCATGCATAGGACAGTCCCCATCATAAAACATCAGGCCCAGAATGTCACTAGTGCTGCAGTTGAGTGGCCCCAAACTAGATGTCCATGTATAGCTAAATGAACAATCCTGTTCATTCAGCTTTCTCCTTGCTATCCTGGTAACATGAGCACAGGGGTATGAGGCCTGCAAGGCACTATATTTGCACATTTACCCAGAGAGTATCTGGCTGGCAGGACCAGTGTCCTCCTTAGCTCTGACTGCAGCCAGAGCAATATCTCGCACACTGGAGGTGCAACCAGTAGGGAACAAATAAATGAGTCCTTGTGTTTGAGGCTAGAGGTCATTTCTGCTGGTGACTTTTAAAGGCGCTCAAATCGCTTCTCAGACTTGAGGATGCATCAAAATGTCCCGAAGGATTAAACCTCCAGGTTAAATCCAGATTTCTGGGCCCACCACAGAGCTGCTGATTCCTGAGGTCAGAGGTGAGGCCCAAGAACGTGCATTTCTAACAAGCTCCCAGGTGATGCTGCTGCTGCTGGTCTGGGGACCCCACTTTGGGAACCACTGAAGTCGATTTATACATTTGAGTTTCCCGTGCTTGCCGTAAATACCACTGTGATCGCCTGTGCCATCTCATGTGTATAGCAGTTTCTCCTTTCCTTTAAAACAACAACCCAGTGTCAGTTATCATTGGAATTTCCAGTTCAGGCAGGAAATTCTGCCCTTAACGCCCGCTCACACCTCACAGAGCCCCATGAGATCTTCTTGTGAAGATCTGGGTGCTGAAACTGGCTCTGAATGTTCTTCGAGAAAGCAAAATCGCACTTTCTCGCTCTGCATCTTTTAAACAAACACAGATGCTGGTACGTTAGTGCTGGCAAGGGAGCCTCGTTCGCGGGGCCTTTCATCTCCTTGGGCTTTTTGCCAGGGCAGGCGCGTCTCTGGCCAACTTGCTGTTTTCATGTCTTCTCTCGCCATGTGCCTTTCCCACTCGAGGTGGCCTAGAGCCTGAGCTCGTCCCGATGACCTGGATCATCTGCAGGATTTCTCGGGGCCTGGGGTCCAGGATAATCGTAAACCTAGACCAGGAACCAGAGAATTCTTTGTCCCCAGAATGCTGGAGTCTAGGAAGCCTCCAGTGGCTAAGAGTGAATTTGGGTGAGATTTTCCCTATGAAGGTTCTAGAAAGGAAAAGTGAGTCGGAGAAATGGTGTCAGATTTTCCCCAAGTCCTGCTAGGTGGTCCGCAGGGGCCTGGGCTGAGTAGCTTTCTCAGAAGAGCCCAGTTGCTCGAATCTGAATTATGTTCCTGGTCATTGATCTGGCTGTTTATAATTCAATGGATTCACTTGAACTGGTACCCAGAGGGGCTGGAGGTTTAAACATTTGATTTAAATCAAATAGGACATTTCATGCCACTAACGAAGCCTGCTGGATTTGATGTTGCCTCCTTCTGGGTTGATGTTCGGCTTTCTTCTTTTGCGATAATTACTGTTGCAGGCCAGGCCACAATTTATGCATGAACCCAAGGCAGCTCCTGAATTCATATTTCCCCAGTGCCGGGGTAACCAACTTAACTTTTAGATATTACAGTCACAGAGCTTTTGGAGCAGATTTTCAGAACTGCAAATGCCTGATCTTTTGATACTGTCTCCAGGGTGAAGATAAGGAAACAAAACCCAGGCTTTATAGATATGGGAGGGGTGTGTGTGTGTGTGTTTCAGTAGTGTTCTCATCACTTTGCAAACACTAACAAGTCTTATTTTTTTCAAAGTGACATGAGTTTAACCAACATCTTACGGAGCATCTATTTTGACTGAGAACTAGAGAAGGTTCCAAACATGTTTTTAAAAAAGCCAAGGAGCTTGTCATCTACTAAGAAACGTGGACGTAATCCAATTTAAGTGGTGTTACCCAAGGCGGGCGCTCTAGAGGGGAACATCCTGAGCTAGGCTTTCTGGTGGAAAGTAAATGTCAGAGGGCGAAAGAGAGGTTTAAGCTGAGGGACTGTCCGCTCATTGGCAGCAGCAGAGCCCTTCCCCGCCTGAGACGAGCACACCTTGCGGCGCTCTGCCCGTGTGCACAGAACTGCTCAGACCTGCTTTGATTTCTCTTCTGATCATGGCTTTCTTAGTGGCATTTAAAAGGTATAAGCTGCCGGCCTTATCATTATTCCTTTTTTACTTGAAAGGTCGGTTGAAATCTCAACACTTGCACATGCTCATTTCTTTAAACGTCCTTCTGCTGTTCCCCTGCCCTTCATGTTGTTGTGATACTTTCTGAGAGTGAAGTCACTTTCGTTCCTGTCACCAGGTTCTTAGCCTCTGGATGGTGAGTGGAACTTTATATAGCATATAGGGCACTATCTTTATTCTGTCTATCCTCTATCTAGCTAGCTATCTATTTTTGTGTTTTTTTGAGACAGAGTCGCACTCTGTTGCCCAGGCTAGATAGAGTGCTGTGGTGTCAGCCTAGCTCACAGCAACCTCAAACTCCTGGGCTCAAGCTATCCTTCTGCCTCAGCCTCCCGAGTAGCTGGGACTGCAGGTGTGCACCACCATGCCTGGCTAATTTGTGTGTGTGTGTGTGTGTCTAGAAAGATTTATTTTGTGCAGGGAGGGGGAAGCTCAGTCCTTGGTGGCTGCTTTCCTCGTGGCTGCCAGGACATTGCTCAGCTCCTCCCGCTTCCTCTTAGCGCTCATAAGGGGCGAAGCCACACACCTCCTGGATCATGTCCAGCATGAACTTGGTGTGTTTGGTGAGGTGCCCGCGGTGGCAGCTGTGCCTCGGCTTGCTCACGTTCTTGGTTACCTTATGGCCCTTGTTGAGGCCCATGGCTATCGGGTAGCGCAAAGCCATGGCTGCTGACAGCTGGAATCCCCGATGGCGGCCACGCCGGAAGGGCTGGCCTTGCGCGGAACCCTGGGATATCTACCTAATTTTTTTTCTATATATTTTTAGTTGGCTGATTAATTTCTTTCTATTTTTAGTAGAGATGGGGTCTTACTCTTGCTCAGGCTGGTTTCAAACTCCTGATCTTGAGTGATCCTCCTGCCTCGGCCTCCCAGAGTGCTAGGATTACAGGTGTGAGCCACCACGCCCGGCCCTATCTAGCTATCTATTTATCTTACAGCTTTATTGAAATAATTCACATACTGTAAATTCACCCTTTAAAAATGTACAATTTAGTGGGTTTTGGTGGAAAACGATTTGTGCATCCATTACCAAACTTTTAAAACATTTTCATCACCCCAGAAAGAGACCCTGCGCCCCTTAGCTATTACCTCCTGTTGCACAGCCTCTGGTAGCCATTAGTGTACTCTGTCTCTGCGGGCTTGCCTGTTCCCGACCTTTCGTGTAAATGCAGTCACGCACTGTGTGGCCTTTTGGGTCTGGCTTCTTTTGCTGAGCAGCACGTTTTCAAGTTTCCATGTTGAAAATATGTCGGTTCTTCATTCCTTTTTATGGCTGAATAATCTGTGTTGTCTAGATAGACCACGTTTTGCTTGTCAGCTCATTAGCAGATGGACCTTTGGCTTCTCTTTATTTTTCAAATGCGGATATGCGACCTGAGGAGGCCAAACACTGCTCCGGGCTGAAGGAAGTGGGCAGCAGAGCCAGGCCCATCTGGGCTGCTTCCAGGTCTCCTGTTTCCTGAGATGCAGTCAGCTGCCAGGCACCGGGGCAGAGTGGTGTGGAGAGAGTGCCATCAAGGGCCTTTGGTGGACACCCTGCCAGCCGACCCTGGCCCCCAAGGACTCAGTACCCTCCACACTGCAGCCGCTGGGGCCAACAGCCATGAAGAGTGGGTCTGGGGGTGATGGAGGTTATGCAGCAGTGTTTTTAATTTACAGGTTCCTGGAATGTCTGCACTTTGCAATACCTGCTCAATAAAATACTGAGGATGGGGCCACGTACTGGGATTTCTGTGCTCCACGCCGATAGTGTGTTGTTCACCCACAGAGGTTTACTCTTGTTTGAAAGTTCCAGCCAGGACTGACAGTGAAAGGAGGGGTGCCAGATATTAACTGGAACCAGTTTGTGCCAGTTATGACTTTTGGGGAGCTCAGTGGAGTTCTAGAAGTCACGTGAGGGTAGCAGTGACATCCTGGGGTGTCCAGCTCAGTGGCTGTGAACCAACTGGCATAGAAATATTTCAGTACTTTTTAATCTGGGCAGTGGTTCTCAACCAGGGACAATTTTGCCCGCAGTCCACAGGCGACATTTGACATTGTCTGGAGACATTTTGGTTGTTGCAGTAGGGCATGGGGATGCTGCTGGCATCTAGTGGGTGGAGGCTGGAATGCCGCTCTGTGTTCTGCAATGCACAGAGCAGCCCACCCACAACAAAGAATTATCCAGCCCCAATGTCACTAGTGCCAAGGTGGAACAAAATAAGAGGCCCCGCCCTGTAACGAAGCTACCTCTCCATGCTATCACTGCTTCCTTGCAATTAATTAGAATCATCAGAGCTGGAACAAAATCCCTCTGACCTTGGGAGGAAACCTCTTTTCCTTACGGGGCTTCTAAGCCCCCAGCATGCCTCAGGTCCGCAGGCCTGGGCTGCCCTTCGCGGCAGCCATGTGTGGCTGCCAAGGCCAAAGGGCAACTCTAACGAGACAGGGCCTCGCTGAAGCTTCTGCAGCCGTAGAAGCATGGTGATTCGGCCAAGTGTTGGGTAATAGTGCCCTTGAGAACATTTTTCTCTCTAGTTGATTGAATGTGATGGGTCCTTGTTATGACAGTTGCCCCCCAAGCAACTAAGACAAATCGGGATGGAAAGAAGCATTTCTAGGATCTGCCAGCTGGACCCAGCCACTTTCCTGCGTGGGCCCTGATTCCATCTGCCATGTTCATACTTGCAGACGGGCTTCCCAGGGAAACCGAGTGTCTCACTGCAAAGAAGAGTGATATCATGTCTCCTTTAGGTGTGTCTTGCTGTCTTGATCGTACCAATGTGTGGGGAACAAACTAGGTTTATTTCAATCAGTTCTATACATCTTACTATATGTTTTCGAATTTCGCATGGTGTACAAAGTGAGGCATGCAGAGGGCTGGTTTTACTGCAACTGTGCAATGCAGAGGGAGCGTGAGGATTATTATGGACTGAGTGACCCCCACTCCCAAATTCCTGTGTTGAAGCCCTAACCCCCAAGGTCACTGTGTTTGGAGATAGGGCCTTTAAAGAGATAATAAGGGTAAAGGAGGATGTAAGGGCAGGCCCCTAATCCAATAGGACTGGTGTCCTTACATGAAGAGGAAGAGACAGCAGGGGTGTGTGCACACCGAGAAATGGCCACATGAGGACACTGTGAGAAGGCACCTTGATCTGGGACTTCCAGCCTCCAGAACTGTGAGGAAGTAAGTGTCTATGGTTTAAACTACCCAGCCTGGGGTACTTTGTTATGGCAGTCCAGCAGACTGACACAAGGATGCAGACTCTGCCTGGTAGGGTTAGTGGAACAGCATCTTGTTTTTATGGGGCATCTTCAATTTTACTGCATTTTGATAAGTTTTATTATAGAAATATACTTAAAGTAATGCATGGGCATGGTTAAAGTCAAGTGGGCCTAAGAGCTTGAGTGAACACCAGTAATTCCTGGCTCTGTCCCTTTTCATTAGCTCTCTTCTCCCTTCAGGCAACCACTTTTTTCTCCTTAAGTTTTTTTTTTTTAATAGCCTGTAATTTTTTAGAACAGTTTTAGGTTTATAGAAGAATTGAGCAAAACGTACAAAGAGTTCCCATATATCCCCTCCTCCCCTACAGTCCCTCTGTCACTGCCATCTTAGTGTGTCATACTTATTGCAATTGATGAACTGATATTGATACATGATTATAAGCTAAAGTCCACAGTTTACATTAGAATACACTCTTGCTGTTGTATATTTCTGTGGACTTGGACCAATGCATAGTGTCAGGTGTCCACCATTACAGTATCACACAGAGTAGTTCCACTGCCCTAAAAATCCCCTATGCTCTGCCTATTCATCCCTCCCTTTTTCCCCACCAACCCCTGGCAACCACTAATTGTTTTACTCTTTCCATGGTTTTACCTTTTCCAGAATCTCACATATATGTAGTTGGAATGGTTCAGTACTGGCTTTTTTCACTTAGCAATACACATTTAAGGTTCCTCCATGTCTTTTTGTGACTTGCTAGCTCATTTGTTTTAATCACTGAAGAATATTCCATTGTCTGGATGTTCCATGGTTTATTTGTCCATTTACCTATTGAAGGGCGTGTTGATTGTTTACAAGTTTTGGCAGTTGTGAATGAGGTGTACATCTTCTAAGAATAAGGACATTCTTTTACGTAACCACCAGCCCCTAATTACATAAAATTAACAATAACCCAATATGTCATTCAGTATCCAGTTTCTATTCAAATTTCAACCCAGAATTCCAGCAAGATTCATGAATTGTGTTGAGTTGATTTGCCTCTTTGATCTTTTGTGTAGGCCGGTTCCCTGCCTTTTTTGGTTTATTTTTTATGACATAGATTTTTTTTGAAGAGTCCAGACCAGTAGTCTTGCATTTGTGATCTGTTCAGTTGCTCCCTCATGATTCTATTAATATCTCGTTTAAGTAATTTTTGGCAGCATTCCAACATAGGAGATACTACAGCATCAGCTTTTCTGACTCTGTTGATGGTAAGCCCCATCACCTGGATGAGATGGTGATAGCCAGATCCCTCCATCATAAAGGGACATTTTTCTCTTTGTGCATAATCTGTATAGCAGTACTTTGAGACTACGAATTTTCTGTATTCCAGCAGCTGTTTACTCAATAGTTAGGGTATCCATTGATAATTATTGGTTAAACTAATTATTACATTGGAGGTTGCAAAACGTTGATTGTCTAATTCTATCTTTCTTTCCATGTTTATTATTTCCTTCCCATTTAAAAAATTTTCACTATAGGCCAGGCACAGTGGCTCCTATCTGTAATCCCAGCAGCTTGGGAGGCCGAGGCTAGAGGATCACATGAGGCCAGGAATTCAAGACCAGCCTGAGCAACAGAGTGAGACCCTGTCATGACCAAAAAAAAAAAAAAAAAAAAACAGGGAAGGCCTATAGTCCCAGCTACTTGGGAGGCTGAGATAGGAGGATCACTTGAGCCCAGGAGTTTAAGGTTACGGTGTAGCTATCCTCAGGCCACTGCATTCCAGCCTGGGCAACAGAGTGAGACCCTATCTCTTAAAAAAAATAATCACTGTAGAGTCAGGACATTTTCTTTTAATGTTTTTCTGATCCATATCATCATTAATCTTTTTGTTTTGCCTGCTTTTAAAGACCCCTTTTGCTATTTTCCTCCCTCCTGAACATGTTCCTGTGAGGTGGAGGGGAAGGGGCAGCATAAGAAATAAATAACTTTCCAAGATTGTTTAAGGTCTAGTGTGGTCAGAGACAAAACTGTCAGAATTCTGTCCTGTTTCACTAATCAGCATCCATTTCACCAGGTGTAACTGATTTGAATACCACTTTGAATATTTACATCCCCTATTAGTAGTCACTACCTGTTAGAGCTAAATTCGACTAATTTGGCTTTGCTTAAATGACAGTGTATTACAATTATGTTTTCTAATTTTTTTGTATATCCTTTTACATAAACACAGAGTGGAAACCATCACTTTAATAGCTATACAGTATTCCAAAGTGACACTGCCGTTGTTTGGGTCCCCATTCCCCTTTTCCTGGATATGGGGACAATACAGTGAACAGTATTTTGCAAACTTTCTTGGCAGTGGAACTTCATTTTTTCCAAAGAAGTTGTGCACATCCCCTTCTTTTAAACCTTTCACTTTACCCAAGGGGCATGATTTGTTCCCCTAAAGGTGGTCGTTTAATAAAACAATGAAGAGTTGCTGTGAAAGGTTGTATAAATGTGCACTCCAGGGGGCACTATTTACATTGCAGTGTTGTGAACAGTGTTCCCTGGAGTTGTGTGACGTACAGTCTAGGTGGCCTTATACAAGGGACCCTGGTAAGTGTCATTGTTTTTTATAAGTTGAAAGCAATGGAATTTTGGAAGAGGAAGCAATTTTACATATAGGGTCTGAGATGAATGTCAAAATTTATCCTTCCAGTAAAGATAGAATGAAAAATAGCACCAATTTTTATCCTTATACTTAAAATTTTTTATACATAAAATACCTTATACTTGGAATTTCTGTGGTGTGGTCAATTTTTGACAGTGGCTTTCATAAACACTTTTTAAATTAATTATAGTCTTGAAATTTAAGAGACTATATTAGTCATTGTAGGTTTACTGCTGTAGTAAACAAGCTTGCAATCTCAGTCGCCTAACGCAGTAAAGGTTTATTTTTCTCACAGGTCACATCCAATGTGAGTTGCAGCAGGCTTGGGCTCTGGACCACACAGTCATTCAGGGGACCCAGGTCCTTGAATCTGGTGGCTCCTGAGTCAATCCTCTGTGACCTCAGAGTCCTTTACTGGCTCCTCTGGCCCTGGCTGCCAGATGAGAGAGAGTGTGGGAAAATACGCGGGAGACCTGGGAGCGGCATCTGTCACCTCCACCCCCAGGCCATTGGCCAGAACTGACACCATTGGCTCTGCCCAACCCCAAGGGAAGCTAGGAAACATTGTCTGTCGCTGTCCCTGTGCTCAGCTGGGAAAGGCACGAGGGCTTAGGGACAGGGATGAAGCCATATTGCAGTGTTGACCTCTTTTCCCTATTTTGTTTCTTCTCTAGGAGACTTCTTGGCATCATCACGAAAAAGGATGTTCTAAGACATATGGCCCAGATGGCAAACCAGGACCCTGAATCCATCATGTTTAATTAACAACAAGGTGGCAATTATTTTGAGGAAAACACTGACTATGTCATTTTAAAAGAAATAAACAAATGATGCATCATTATCCCAATGAAAAATCATGCGCTGAGGGCAGCAGAAACAAAAGTTTTGTTTGAAAGGAGGGGAAGAAGGATGAAATCTTTTTTACAAAAACAGAAACATCCATGAATAGGCATTTTATAGCTTTAACCCCATATGAGTTTCAAACTGTGTTTCCTGATGTGTTCCTGACTGCTGGGGGGCCCGTGGGTGGGTGTAGGTGCTGTGGTCTATACAAGGACGCGGAACACGAATGCCCAGCGGGGAAACTTTTACCCTTTCTGCTCAAGGCTGATGTTTGTAACTTACGAACACACGTGAAGCTTTGAGTCCAAAAGGCAAAGGGGTATCAGCATGTCGGTGTCCTTATTTATTGGTTCCTAAAGTTTTGCTGCTACGTTACTGAGTCATAAGAAACACATTTACACTTGCTTTGTTGGAAAAGAAAAAGAAATTAAATTTGAACACGGTGAAAGCTGTAAATATGCCAGTGGGTCCGCTCACGACCATCCCGTTTCTTGCTCCTGTTCTTAGCCCCTTATTTGGCTTCTCCGTCAGTGTCTGAACCAACATCAGGGGCACCCGGCATGATGGGTGTGAAGAAATCATTTCTCTATGTGAGACCAGCATCTTGGGACTGCACAATGAACTACTGGAGCGTGTAGTGCTGCCCTGTCTCCTTCTGTACAAAGGAACGCGTCCTTATTTTGAGGGTGTACACACCCCATCATTGCTTTGCATTCCCATTGCATTTGCTTCATTTATTTATTGCTGTGCTTATGCATTCTTAAGTACTGATCAGCTCAGCACTTCCATGGGCCGCAGCCTGTGTGCCCCCAGCCTGCCGTAAGCGTGCTTTAATTTCCAAGTAGCATATGCAAGAGTCAAAACAGGCTGCCAGTGTTACTACTTATTTTTCTTCTCAGGTCTTATCAGATACGGCTGTGGAGAGGGTGAGGCATACGAGTTCTCAGTGGGAACTCCTCCAAGTGGATTGCAAGAGAAATACTAAATCGATTCTCTATCTGTTCCATTTTCTTCTCTATAGGATGCAAAATGTCCAGTTTTAATGTATGAGCATGCACTTTCCTACTAGCAATCACAGCACAGGAGGACAGCATTAACTTTTATACAGCCAATTTGAGCATTGGGCATCTTTGTATTTGAACTTAATGACACGTGTTCTTTTAGTCAAGAGCTCTGTCTTTTCTGCAGGAAGGAGTTAAGCTATGGCTTAGGTCCACTGTGTGATCTGTGTAAATAGGATTGATCCCACTTGCCCTTTCACTTTTGTCTTTGTCCCTTCCTTTTCACAGAATCATCCTCATCCTTTCCGATCTCAGTGTCACTGGTTAGTGGTGTATCGGTTAGGTGTGCATTTGCCTGCAAGTAGCAGAAAATCCAACAGAGAGTGAAGGGCTGAATAAGTGTGGGAGGTGGGCACTCCAGGACTGTTCCTATGTCACCAGGGATCCACACTCCTTTGGTATTTCTTTTTCACCATCCTTACCCTTTGTCCTTCGGCTTATTGCCTCGTAGTCGCCAGATATTTGCTGAACTGCTGGGTGTCATGTCTGCTTTCTAAGTGGGGGGAAAGAAGAGGTAAGCCACAAGATGCAGTGTCTCCATCAGGAAAGCAAAGCTTTCCCACAGGCGCTCAGCTCATGTCCATTGGCTAGAAATCTGTCACGTGGCTCCTCCTGGCCACACAGTAGTGTGGGAAGGAAAATTTTAGCTAGGCACATTACTCTCTGAACAAAGTTCAAGTACTCTTAAAAGGAAGGGGGGGTGGGTCCTTTGGAGGGGAAGATTTCTGCCGTACTGGAGGCCATCATTGTGTCCCTGTCATCACCCTTCCTATCTACTGTCTTGCTAAACCCTTGCAAATGCTCTTCTAACCTGCCCGCTCCCCACCCCTTCTCTCAGATTTGACCTAAAATTCCTTATCAGAATCCATAATTTCTTAGCCCTAATAAGGATTTTCAATTTTGATAAAAACCTAGCTCCAAGTGGGTTTCTATGAAACTTCTAGTTAATGTGCAAAAATATATTTTCCCTGAGTTAAAAAATTTTAAGTCAGATCATGCTGACACACTATGGAAAATTGGTTTCTGTAATTCATTGGCCTCCTTCAAAGTGACATAAAATAGCCATGCCAGCATGGAAATACCCAGGCAATCATAGAGAATTTAATCTTTGGTCCTATAATAGAATGAAATTCATTGTCTCATTTACAGCACATACGCATTGAATAACAGCTGCTAATGTTAGTGTTGTTATTGGGGTTACCACGGAACATTTGCAAGTGAAACTGGATTCTCCTGGACTTTAAATCCTAAAAAGTCTTAAAGATTGCTCCGTGTAGTCCTCCTCTTATTCCCGTGTGGTCCCTTCGGAGCCGCCTGTAATGAGAAAGAAAGTATTAGTCATAGCCTGGCTTTATCGAGGCCAGGAGGTCCTTTTAGCTGAAGCTAGTAGCCTCAAAAGGGAACACGAAACAGTGAAAAGATAGCCAAAGGTCAGTGAAACCACAGAATTTTCTTCTAATCCTGCTGAAGCCATGGAGGGGACAAGGGGATAGTTTATTCTGGGCCAAGGTCACCGAGGGGGAACTTGGCATTTGTGTCCTCCCCAGTGCTTAGTGCAGAGATGTCCATGAATTCGTGAGAAGCAATTGGAAGAGTTACTTAACTGAAATAACCCAGGCTTACTTATCTTTGCAAGTTGAGCCTCTAGCTTGTTGTGGGGTTTAGACTCTCCTCGACAAAAGGCCAGGGTCAGGTGGGCAGATGAAGGTCAAGGGCGGGGAGTCGGCAGTGGAGACTACTGCAGTGAATCGCCT
Source organism: Microcebus murinus (assembly GCF_040939455.1). Lineage (NCBI taxonomy): Eukaryota > Metazoa > Chordata > Mammalia > Primates > Cheirogaleidae > Microcebus > Microcebus murinus. Next base: position 86,606,630 of record NC_134136.1, read on the forward strand.
TCCTCACATGGGGCCCTGACCCAGCCATGTGGTCCATCACCCCGCGGCCTGCGGTCTCTTTCAAACTCCATGGGGAACATGCTGCCTTGCTCTTTGTCACTCTTTCTTGTACAAGGGTAGGGGTTCTGAGGGCATTTGCTGTATCCAAATGCAGAACTTCAGTCCACTTTACCTGGTAATGTGATGAACAGAACTGGGGCATGAAGGGAAAATAAACATCTTTCATAATAATTGTTTTCTTTTCCAGAACCAAAGGCTTTAGACATTTGTTGAACTTTTCTGGATTCTTTCTGAGCCAGTCTTTAATGTATAAAACCATCAGTACGTTGTGGAGAGGAGCTCTCCACTGGGGCCCATTGCCTGTTTCTTGCTCTCCCTCGCTATTAACTAAGGAAATGTGTTGTAGTAGGACACCAAATAAACGGGATCCTGGAAGTGACATGTGCATTTCTTCGAAGTGTTTTTCAGCACATCCTCTGGGAATACGGGTGCTTGCGTGGCTTTTAGGGAAAAGTAAATGTGCTAGAAGTCAGCCATTCGGTATTCAGTGCTCGCTGTTACTTGGAACCAGGCAGTCTCAAAGTTCTCTATTCAGTCCTTTCCAAAGGCCTTACACAGGAGAAGACGTGTAAATAGATAGATTTTGAGCCCTAATAAGTCACAGAAACTGAAAATTTTAGGGCAGTTTGTTTCATTTAGGTGAGAGCTGATTACTTTAAATTATCAACATGTGCAAATTCTGCTTAGTATTCATTATCAGATGCTGAGCTGGAGAAGATGAGAAACCCAAGGAGAACGATTGAATTACACGTAATTGTAATATTACACTTTCATTTTAATTTCGCATGGGCAGTGTTTTATCAGGCTGAGCTTCTAGCCTTTGAAATGATTTACACGAGGAGGGAGCCTGTATATCTGACTTGGGAAACATTAACCAGACCCCATTTTCACCAGCACAGTAATAACTATTTATTTGCCATCCTAGAGGTGCTGGGAATGAGCCTGCGTGCGACTTTTATGAGATATATTCGCATTTGGTGTTGGAACGACCACATAGCAATGTGTTGGGTTTTTTATTGTAACGTTCTGTGTAAACGTTGGCACCTTATTAAAAATTAAATGTTTGAACTCTATTTTTAAAAATAAAACAAGCACAGAGTCCTCAACAGGCATATTGTAAATGGAAGAGATGCTGATTTCACAGCATGTTTTACCCAATAGAACCTCCGGAAACCTGATCCTGGGGACTTGGCCAAAATATCCAGCAAAGTTAAAGACCCATCCTTAAGATTGTCACGCAGACTGTGACATCAATTTGGTCGGCTTTAAAATCCCTCACACTTGGCTGGGTAGGCGACTGGGGCTATCAGTTTCCAAGGCTGGGATAGGACCTCTGTCCCCAGGCCATCTGTGTTTCTGCCCTGCGTGTGGAAGCTGGGAGTACAGCTTGGGCAGTGGGCTAACATTCATTCATTCTTTCATCCTGTCTTTCAACAGAAATTTTTCTATCTATTACTTTGGGAGCCATAAGGGTTAGAATGATGTCCTTCACAACTAGGTTTTTTTTTTTTTAATTTGAAAGTTTTCTGCTTTGTGCTATTTAATATGGGTGGTAAGAGGAGTCCCTGCTGATTAGGGGAGGGAACTAGTTAAGGGCATGACTCGGGCAAGGACATCCTCGGCAGAGGGGACAGCAAGTGCAAATGTCCTGAGGTAGAAATGGGTTTAGCCTGCTGGGGGCCTGCCTGCCAGGGGTGAATGGCTGTAGTCTCAGGGTGGGGGTGAGGGTGTTTACAGTTGGTTTTGTTTTCCCTTTGGTGGGAAGGTAGACAGCAAGCAGATGCTTAAGGGTCTTGAAGGGCCACATAAAGACCTAGAATTCAGAGGAGTGATATGATTTGACTTTTGTGGTCTACAAACCATCTGGCTGTTGGATTGCAAGACTGGCAGCTGGGAGTCTGGCTAAGAGGCTATTGCAAATCGGTGAGTGATGGTGGGGGCTTGCCCTAGAAAAGTTCTTGAATTCCAGGTATACAGTGGTCCCTCAGTGTCTGGGAGATCGATTCCAGGACCTCTTACAGATACCAAAATCCACGGGTGCACAGTTATATAAAATGACATAGTATTTGCACATAACCTATGCACACCCTCCCATATACTTTAAATCATGTCTAGATTACTTATAATGCCTAATACAATGTAAGTGTTATGTAAATAATTGCTATACTGTATTGTTAGGGAATAATGACAAGAAAAAAAAAGTCTGTACATGTTCAGTACAGATGCCACCATCCATTTTTTTATGAATATTTTTGATCCAAGGTTGGTTGAGTTCATGGATGCAGAACTCATGGATACGGAGGGCTGCATTCCAAGGCAGAGCCAACAGATTCTCCAGTGGACTGGATATAAAATGGTACAACCAAGCTGCTATTTACTGAGATGAAATAGACTAGGCAACGGGCTTCGTTTTGGAAATGCTACTGAGAGATGTCTGTTGGACATTCAGATTCAGAGTTCAGGGGAATCATTGTGGTATGAGAAATAAATCAATCCATTGGCATTGAATTTAAATGTCAATGGCTTTTAGAGTGGAATTAAAGTGGAATTTAAAGCCATGCCTGGAAACGTCCATGGTCTAATGATATCCTAAGAGCAAATAGAACTGACTTCCAACAGAATTTCAATATTGAATCCTCAAGGAGTCACACCAAAGGCCAATAGGACTGCACTTGAATTCGAGCTCCGTGGAGTCCTGGCTGTGTTACATTGTCCTATGGATTGAACCTCTCTGAGCCCGGGTTTCCACATCTCTGTAGAGTGAGTTACTGCTCTTGACCCAGCAGCATGGCCATCAGAATTAAATGAGCTAATCCCTGCAAAGTGCTTGGCATGGAATATAACCATGCAGATGGTAGTAGATATCATCTTCCTCATTATAAAGCCTTAAAGTAGCTGTAATTGGAAATTAATTATTAAATAATTTTGTTAAACACTTAATGAAAAGACATTTAACACTTTAGTTTAATTATAAGGCCCCTTAAAGTAAACACAGATTGGATAGGCCAATTGCTTTTCTTTCCAAAGAAACAAGACAAATAAACAAAAATTCAGATCTCTTAAGAGATGTCAAACAACTTCTTGCTGACTCCAAATTGATGGGAAATTATAGAAAAGCAACTTGGTAGAAAATTCTATTTCTCTGTAGTTTGATACTGGCTTGGAGAGCAGGAAAGCATAAATATGCATGGATACTGAACTATTTATTGATTAGCTTGAAATTGGGAGCAAGAATTCATGTAACACAAGAGTGTGTGTAACTTGCTTATTTTCAGACATTGTAAAACCCAATATGTACTACACTTCCAGAGAAAAATCTCTCCAGCATGGTGTTTACGTAGAAATGTCTGTTAGTAAAACTTATGAATGAACAGCCTTTGTGGGCCTTGGATATTTCCCTTCGACATGATGTAGTTAAAAGCCAGAGAGGGAGAATGAACAAATAGGATTTGTCTGAAAGGTGACAACCCATCAGTTTTAATTCTGAGGGCTTAGCTAGAGCTAACCAGGATGGCCTTGCAGATAAACGTCTGGGTCATGCCTTGGCTTCCTAGGCTTTCATGGGTTGAGACAAGACCAGAAACTTCCATCTCCACCCGGGACAGCAAACTCCGGCTGAGCGTGGGGTGCCTGGCGTGCCCATTGTTACAGCTCTTCCCCAGTTCGTTGGCAGTCAATTGGCCAGAAAGAAGCTACCATATGTGAAGGCAGATAGGGAGCATCTATTTCTGGCAGTTCCTCAACATCGCATTTCATTAAAGAAATGTTTTTTTTCTTCTCGAATGAACAATAAGCAAAGAGCACCTTGTGGGGATTTCCAAACCCCTTTAGTCAGGGTTTGGCTCACAGAACGAAGAGAGCTGTGTGATTCCAGCATTTGTTATGGAACACATATTTCAAAGATTAAACAGCCGTCTTCAGTCCAAACAGATTCTGTCAGAGAAATTGAAAACACATCCATAAATTCTCGTCCTGCAGCCTCCTAACAGGTTGGGTGCAGAGGACGATTTCTGGTAATAGAACATTCCTTCCTTCTCCAGGGCACCATGTTCATTTCGCACATTCACACTCACTCTCTCAGGACTTCCACCTGTTTCCAGCCAATATGAGCCTAGGCAGAAATTGGAGCTAGCCACCTTTTGATGAACAGTTTTCCTTTTCAGATATTTCTCAAACTTTAGCCTGGCCCCCAGAAAGACATTTCTAGGAATGGCTGTGGGGTGGTTTACATGATCAGCAAGGAACTTTCTCCAGGGAGTTGCCCAGCAGAGATGCTCCATGGGGCAAGACTCTCAACCGGTTATCAAAGAGCTGGGGAGAAAGAGCAGGGCTGCCTGCAGTGGACATGCATTTCCCAAAGTGCCAGGCACAGTGTTTCTGTAGGATGCTGCTAGGTGCCAGAGAAAAGTGGATTCTGTGGTTACCTAAATTGGTGGCCAGAGTCGGAGGGTCTAGGAAGTCTCCTTTTTAGTTTCTTTTCAGAATCTCTAGCTGAGTGACATACGAGAACTGACCACTTCAATGGACTGCAACCACATCATCTGTAAAGCAGGGACCTTTCCTTAGGCTTGATAATCAGTGTGATGGGGGCCAGTGCCAGTCAGCAAGGCAGAATCTCAAGTCCCACCCACGTCTGCTGAGTCAGAATCTGCATTTTACCAGCCCCAGGCGATTCGTGTGCAAAGTTGGAGAAGCACTGTCTTTGGTGACAAAGGTCTGAATCAGATGATCTCCTCAGTTTACTTCCAGTTCTAAGATCCAGTGTTCTCCAAGATTCTCTCACTTCCAAAGGAAGAGGGACTGGCTGCAGTGATCAGGCCACTGAAGGAGAAACAAGGAGGAGAGAGACTTGGCCTTTGGGCCGGATTTCCCAGCTCCCAAACTCTCCCAGTCTCAGCTGGCCTGCTGCAGCATTCTTAGCTCAGGGATTCTCAACCTCGGTGCTAAAGACATTCCGGGCCAGGCGACTCTTTGCAGTGGGGATTGTCCTGTACTCTGTAGCATGTTGAGCAGCACCCCTGGCCTCTGCCCACTAGACGCCAGTAGCAACCCCTCTCCAAGTTGTGACAACCAAAAGTGTCTCTAGACGTCGCCAAATATGCAACCTCCCCCCTCCCCCGTTACGCTCTAATTCTGCAGAAGGGAGCGCTTCTTTCTGAGAACCCAGTGGTGAGCCCAGGAAGAGTGCAGTCATCTTTTCTTCGCTTAAGTCTCACTCCAACTGGCGATTTTAAAGCGAATAACTTCACCCTATGCTGTCTTTGTGATCGCCCCGTCTTCCTCCGTAGTTGCCCTCCCCCCACTCTGACCATGCACGCTAGCACATTGGTAGAAATCATTCTATGCTTGTTACATCTCATTGGAAAGATTCCCAGCTGCTTTCTTGAGTTGACTTTGAACATTATTGTGTCTTTATTGGAAGCTTAGAGGAGTGCTCGGCAAACTACAGCACATGGCCAAATGCAGCCTGCCACCTGTTTTTGTTGATAAAGTTTGTTGGCACATGGCCAGGCCCACCATTTACTTATTGTCTGTGGCTGCTTTTGCACAACAATGGCAGAGTTAAATAATTGCAACAGAGACTTGTGGCCTGAAAAGCCTAAAGTATGTGCTATCCGGTCCTTTACAGAAAACGTTAGCTGGCTTCTGGCTTAGAGTAAATTGGGGTCACCAAACCATTGGATAGTCACCAAGAGTAATTTAACTTTCTTACACCCGGTGGAAAACATGAAGGAATGCTTTAAAAACAGCAGCAAGGAGAGACGTATGTGTTGGTTAAATAAGATGGTTTTGTTAAAATGCTTTTCTCTCCAACTTTCTCCAGGAGCTTAACTTGTGCCAGAAATATCTGTCCTGACTTAGATATTAGCAGAGGTGTTAATAGGCTCTGTCCACGTTTAAATATGTTTTCTGTGAGGGAAAATGACGGTTAACATTTGAATAGTACTGTGTCATTTACAAAGGGATTTTAATATTTATGTGTATTTGTCTCAATGGTCCTGTTAGGTAAAAATTATTATACCCATTGTTCAAAAGGTAATGTGAAAGCACAGAAGAATCACCTGTGGAGATTTTACAAAATACTGATGCCCTGGAGCCTTGCCCCGAGATTCTGATGAAGTCCATCTTGGGTGCAGTCTGCCATCAGCGTTATAAAAGGTCACTGGGTGATTCTGATGTGGGGTCTGGATTGCGAACCTCTGGGCTCCAGGGACTTGCCCAAGTTGATGTAGCTAGGAGGTGATCTGGTCGAAGGGAGCTCAAACTCAGCTCTTCTTGGTGACTTCAAGTCTAGGAGCATGTTCCTACAACAGGACAACACACCTTAGCTCAAGTTAGTCTCCCAGTGGAGCTGGTTGGTCTAACCCAGTGATTCTCAAAATGTGGCTCTTGGACTAGGAGCATCAGGGTCATGGGGCAATCTGTTAGAAATGCACATTCTCTGCCCCACCCTGGACCTAATGAAAGGGAAAGTCAGGGGGAAAGGCCACCCCTCCTTTATCGAGCCCTCCAGCTGGTTTGGAGGCAGCTCCAGTTTGAGAACCACTGGTGTAAGGTCCTAAGAAAGAGGATAGATACGTTTTGATGGAGATAAGGTAGGTGCTAAAACCAGAACACACACATCTCCCTGTGCACACACACACACACACACACACACACACACACACACCTGGAACAGGCCCTGCCTCTGGCAAATGAGCCCTGGGTGTGGAGGAGCAGAATGAGGGTGAGTAGTGCTTGGAAAACTAAGACTCCATGTGCATCCAGGAGGTATGAAGACACCAGGGTAGCGCAAACAGAAAAAGGATCTCCCAAGGTGAGGCTCCGTGAACTTCATTTTCCCATGGGTGGCCTTGGACGTGTTAACAAGAATTCGTGCATCCCTTTGCTGTTGTGGCAAGTCAGAGGGTGTTTTTTTGTTTTGTTTCATTTCATTTTTGTTTTTCGAAGTTTTGTTTTTTTTTCCTGAATCAAGCACATTGTTGAGATGAACATTCTTGTGTGATTAAATGAGCCCCCTTCTGCTTGGAGCCAAAGTCACATTCTTTGCTTCGATTTCATCCCAGGTGCTCCTTTTTAATTGCATTTCATATTCAACTGTGCAGCCATCCCCTTCCTGGAGAGGGAGGGCCCCTAATCACTACAGTGCTTTTGCCCCTGCAGCTGGGACTTCAAAGGCCCCAGAAGTCATATTGTAATGCGAGCTCCAAATTGTCCCTGAGCCTGATGGCAGAGAGGCATCGTTAGTCAAGACTCATCAAGGGAAAAGGATACCACCGTGTGTCATGGGCGATAGAGTCCAGCCTCATTTTCAGTCTCTCTTGGAGTCTCCCTTGGAGTCTCCCCCTCCGTGGCATTGCCATTCCCAATCTGAAAACCACACCAAGACATACATAATTCAAGGCTGTGCACTGGTCGCCCAGAGCAAGGGGACAGATGTGTATGCTCGGGAAAGGATGTTGGTTTCAAGCAAACGTTCACAGTACCAGCTGCCAAGGGCAGACTGACATGGGAAAGTGTAAACAATGACTACAAACTGCAAGACAGAGCTGTTGTGGGGCAAAATCACAGAATCTGATTTGGGTTTTGCTTTTGTAATTACTGGACCTAAAGAATGTAACTGCAAAGCATGTGATGTTTCCAAAATGGGTGGGGCCATGCAAGCTCGTTGATGGCTTCAAGTTTGCATTTTGACATTCAAGTTTGCTCCAAGAGTTAACAAGAGCAGGCCCTGCTTTACAGAGTAGCTTAATTTTAAGTTCCAAAGTACACTTTGGAATTGTGGAAGCAGATGGGGTAACTTGTGGTTCTATTTTCTTTCCTCAGCCTGGAACTAATATAGAGTATTGATTCTAAAGTGGGAATTCTGAAGGAAAAACGCTAGGGTTGGGTTTTTGATCAAATATATGAGTTTCTCAAGGTCAAGAAGCTATATCACCATTATCTTGCTTCAGTGTCAGATCTAGTATCTTGTATATTGATGACGAGCAATATACTGTATGCTTTTCAATGATGGATGAATGCTGAAAACCTGTTCTTTAGCTGTGACCTTTTAGAATAAATCAGGAAAATAATCCTGGCTGAGTTTTCTGGAAACATGGAGCATTTTCCCTAAAGAGACCCGTCTGCCATTGTGTAAAATGTCACCTAAAACACTAGGTGTCAAAAGAAAATGGTAATCGGCTTGGTGTTTCATGGCCTGAGAGGAGCTGCTTAGTTCAGAGACCCTGAACTTCCAAAGAATGAATATAAAAGTGCAGTCTGAAGACTCTACGTGCCCTGCTGTATCTTTGATCAAACTGAACCTGCAAAGAAGTGTGGCAGGCTCTAAATGCCGTAGAGACTAACTGCTCAGGAAATCCATGCCGGTGACTTTACTGAACATGTCACATCAAAGGGAAAAAATGCCCTACTGACTGGAATGTTCTTTTGGTGTTCAGTGTTGAGAGAGAATAGAAATGAGATTAAATTTTAGTATTTCTGGATTTGGTTAATAGATTCTCTCTGTCTTCCAAATATAAGAACTTTAAGTGATTCTACTGACTTAGTAGAAAAATATCCAAAATGTGTATGTAATAACCAGGCCTTAAGGGGAATAAAAACATAACTATAGATAAGAGAAAGCATCATAATCTTTAGAGAAGTGGTTCAAAAAATTATTTTCAGCTGTGACATCCAAGATGGCTGAAATTCATCAGTGCAGACACTTCCATGGGTAGACTCCAGCTTTGTAAAATCTTGGGACACCATTTGCAACTTGACTCTGAAGGAGTTAAGAATATGCCACCCCCAAATATGCTGCTCTGTCATGTGGACTATTTTGAATTAAAGGCAACTAAACAAAAAAGCAGGTGCAAGAAGATCACTTTGACTGTTGTTCTGTTTCTTAAAAGCTGGAGATGAAATTCCCATGTGAAAGACACCCTTCTTATACAAAAGGAATAACTTTCTTATCATCAAGGATGGGAAGTTGAAACCAAGAGAATTCTGTACAGACTTTGCTAAAATAACTCTTATCTTTTTAGCCTCCGGGCATAATTTACTTGCTTTTGCATAACTCACTATTCTTTGTCCAAATCAGTATTTAAGTGATTGACTCTAATTGCTTTTTGGGGTCTTCGTTTCCTTATGAGGGCTCTCGTGCTACATAAGACTTGCATTAAATCAATTTGTATGCCTTTCTCCTGTTAAACTATCTTAATGTCAATTTAATTCTTGGACTCAGCCGGGGCCCTGAGAAGATGGAGATACAGTTTTGCCACCCCTACAGCTCCTTTCTCGGGGATTCAGGAAGGTTAAAAACAAAATGTTAGGGAATGATATTGGAGGGATAAATGTCCTAATTTATATTTTATAAAAAGAAAAAATGCTTTGTACACTTGAGTCCTTCATGTTGTTAACAAACCACCTGGGCCCCACTTCGCAGCTGCTGACACATAGCTGCCTTGGAGGATGTCTGCTCTCGCGTCCTGCAGTGGCTGCCAAGGCTCGTGTTGGCATCTTGTACCCAGAGGAATCCATCCTGACTTGAGGCTCAAAAGACAAAAGGCAGCACAAACATTTCATTTATGTTCCCCCTCGTTGCCCTGAGCCAGAACATCAGGCTCTCCTAGTTTCTCTTCCTTTTTTCTCTCCCCACCATCCCTTCTATGCTGGAGATAGAAAATGCAATTTCCCTCCAGTCTGTGCCAGCCAAAGTGTCCCCAGTCACCTCTGATTCTGACATTCTTTAGAGGGAAGCAACTACAAGTTAAATAATTCTCTGTTTGCTAAAACCCTTCACTTCTCATGACTCATGTGGATGGGTTCATTTGCTAAAATTCCAGTCCTACCCACTTGGGGCTAGAAGGCTGAGAGGGCCAGACTGAGAACTGTGTCTTGCCAAAGGAGAATTGCTTTAGCTGGTGTCTGATTTAGGAGCCTATTACCTCTGGCCACCATTTTTATAGAGGCAAAACCAGGTAAAAATTATCTGTTGAAGAACTCTACTTTGTCGTAGGATGGACATGGTTTTGAATCCAGTCTCTGCTACTTCCTAGTTGTATAGCTTTGGGCAAATCACTTAACCTTTCTAAGCTCTATAAAATATGTATATATTTTATATATCATCTACCCATACAAATTTTATATATCATCTACCCATACAAACTTGTTGGGCACAGTATCTGGCATAGAATAAATGCTCAAAAATATGATTGCGGCAGATTTGCTCACCACATCCATGTTCTCCTTTTTTCCCTGGGCCCACAGCTAGACTGCATTTCCCAGCTTCCCTTGCAGTTAGGTGTGGCCATGCACTGGCTCTAGTCAGTGGAATGTGAGCAGAAGTGAAGCCCATAGATCCCATGTGCAATCTTCTGCAGTCTTCCTGTCTCCTGGGCTGGAATGGAGATGACCCAGGGTGACCTTGGAAGCCATGTGTTGAAGATAGCAGCTCTGCTGTCAATGTGGCCTTTGAATGACTGTGGAGGACTTCTCAGTGACCTATTTATCTTCCCAGTACTGGGATGTGAGTAAGAAACAAAGCTTTATGGTATTGAGCCATTTTCCACTTTGGGGTCAATTTGATAAAGCACATAGTCTACCCAGACCACACAGGTATTACCATTATAAATTCCTAGAAGGCTGGACAGTGGTGTGTTGAAGCCAGCTTATACCAGCTCATAAGAGCTGATGGTTAAATTTGCGGGAATTTTGTGAGCCAGTTGATGTCATATTCCTAGCTTGAAATCAGCCACAGTGGAAATACTTACACCACAAAAATTGGCAGATACTATAAACCATGTTTTTTTCCCTCTCATTGGAACATTTACTAGCACACCACTGACTAGGAATATATCTTTTTCCTTTTTACCTTATCCCAAAGCCTCATAACCTAGTGCATTGTATATTTATATTACTCAAGATCAGGCTTGAATAAATTAAAAGGAGAAATTATAAAAGGATGAAAGCTAATACTTAGGGTTAGATGGGGCATACGGTGAAGGGGAAGAGCAGTCTACTCTTTGCCATTCTAAAATAGGGATATCTGGGCCTAGGAATATGTTTTTGTGTCTTGGGTCTCTTTACAAATTTCAGATCTTCAACTTCCTTTCTCTCCCCTGTCTGGACCGCTTGTCACTGGTCCATCGGCATGTGGATGTCCTCCAAAGCCCAGTGATTCTTCCCTCACTCCCAAGCACTCTAGAATGACAGGCACTGGGGCAAGTGTCTCATTCTCTTTGTTCTCCTGTCCAGGAGGCTATGGCCAGTACAGCAGGGGCTGTCTCAGCTTGGGTCCCCCAACAGACCCTGAGATGAGGATTCAAGTGCACATCATTTGTTTGGAAGGTGATGCCAGGAAATGGCATGAAGAAATAGGGAAGAAGTGAAGCAGAGAAGGGAAGCCAGCCAGCAAAGAGTGCGCTACCCAGCAAGTTGCCACTATGGGTAGCTGGAGACACTGGGAGACAGTGTAGAACGAGAGACTTAGAGTGATCACTCCAGAAAGGGACAAGGTGACAGGGTGTTTATCTATTAGCTCTCTTTGGTCATTGGTAAGTGTAGTGCCATATGCCTAGGATGTCCATCACCTGTCCAGACAACCAGACTGTCTCTGTTCTGTCATTACCTAGTCCCTGAGAATCTCTGTACTCCACCAAGACTCCTGTGCTCATCAGAGGTGAGCTGACTCCTTTATTCTGACCTCTCAGTCTGGACTTCACATGTATTCTCGTAGCTGCCCTTAACCATGACTTCAGTCATATATTCACCCTGACCTCTATGCAGTTAGTTTCCTTCAGTGCATTCATGTATAAGAAGAATGATTTGGATCACAATCTCAACGATGACATAACTGGAGGGTTCTTTTCTCATGATCCAATGTGATCATGACCATCTTGGATTAGACATGTTTTACTGGAATTTCTGCACTGTGCTAAACCCAAAAATTGCCCCCAAAGACATTCACATTCTAATCCCCAGAACCTGTGAATATGTGACCCTACATGGCAAATGGACTTTGCAGATGCGATGGAGCTTGAGATGGGGAGATGACCCTGGATGATCTGGGTGGGCCACTGGGATCATAAGGATCCTTAGAAGAGAGAGGTGGGAGGGTTGGGGTCAGAGAAGAAGATGTGACAACCAGAGTGATGTGGAGCTGTGAGCTGGGAAACGTGGGCATTTTCTAAAAGCTGGAAAAAGCAAAGGATGAATTCTTCCCTAAAGTTCCCGGAAAAAATGCAGCTGTGCCAACACCTTGATTTTAGCCCATAAGATCCATTCAGACTTCCGCCCTCTAGAACTGCAAGGTAGTAAATTTGTGTTGTTTTAAGGCACTAAGTTTGTGGTAATTGATCACAGCAGCAATATGAAACTAATACACCCACACATTCAAGTTTTGAAAATTATGTATCTTTGAATTGCTATTTGGAGATCCAACGGAATTGTAATGTTTGGCTGTCTTTTTTTTCAGTTGGTTTCAGAAATCAGCTTGTGGATTACCTGTAACTAAATCAGGGTCAGGGTTGGCTACTCTCTGAGACCTGCTCTCATTAATCGGCTGGTGGCTTCTCAGGGCAGAAACCCTGACCTTGCACGTAGGGAGGTTAGCTATCGCCTGGAGGGAAATCTGCTGCCGATGGCACCCGCTGATTGTGGGTCGGTTATTTCTGGATTAACTACTGCTTTTGATTACCTGAACTATTTTTTTGTGTGTGGCTAATCCTTCATCCAGATAATCGAAAATTCTCTGCCCAAACATGCTCTGTTTTTGGGCACTTGAAATCCAAATGTTTTGTACCTCCGCTCCTCTGGTAGTGCCTTCAAAGCGCCAGGAATTTTTACATTCTTATCAGATTGATTAGCTAACTCTTGAATGTGCTTCAGTTTGGATAATAGCAAATATTTCCTGTACACTTTTACTATGCCAGTCAAACTCTAGTCTGAACCTATTTGTATGTCCACCATATTTTTGAATACTTGCTCTGATCTGGGCGCACCATGGCTGCCTCCATTTTACAGATTAGGGGCATGGGGGCTGGAGAACTTTTGTGGCTTGAGGACGCTCACACAGCCAGCGCCCGGCAGAGCTCTGCTCCAAAGCCCACACTTCTCACCAGCAACTCTGTTGCACTCTTTTTGGAAATGGCCCAAGTTTATTCCCAGAAACAGAGCTGAAGTGAGCATCTCACTTTAACTGGCAGGGGAATAGGTCAAGAGTTGGGAGGCAAACACAACCCCTCTGTTGACTGTTGTACTTTCTCCTGAACACAAGCTATGTGACAGGAAGGACTCCCTGCATGTGTGACGGTCACTGAAGTCCAGCATCCTAGAAAAAACTTCACCTCCCACCTCACAAAGAAGTGAAGATGTTTAGTGATCAAAACGGATTAGAGAGGGTTCCTGTTTATGTCCCATGGTGGTTCAGAGAATGTCTAATCAACAGAAGAAGAGGTTACTGGTTATTTCTGCATTTCCACTCCCCCAGTTTAACTGTGTTCCCCATTCACCTCACACGTCGATGGTCTCGACCTGCCATTCAGTGTGTGTGATGGCTGGGTAGCCTTCACACAGCTCAAGAATCCCCTCCTTTGAGATTGGAGGACATAATTCTCACACAGTGGTTCTCAACCAAGGGTGATTTTGCTCCTCGGGGCACATTTGGCAATATCTGGAGACATTTCTAATTGTCACAACTGGGGAAGGATGCTACTGGCATCTAGTGGGTTGTATGAGTTTGCTGATGTTGCTGTACATCTCAAACTATGTGAACTTGGTGGCTTAAAATAACAGAAACTTATTCTCTCACAGTTCTGGAGGCCAGACGTCCGAAATCAGGGTGTCAGCAAGGTTGGTCCCTTTGGCAGACTCTCTTCTGCGTTCTGCCGGCTGCTGGCAGCCCTTGGCATTCCATGGCTGTGGCAGCATCACTCCAACCTCTGCCTCTGTCTCCACATGGCCTTCCCCTCTGTGTCTCTACGTCTCAAATCTCCCTCTCCTTTCTCTTATATGGACACCTGCCATTGGATTTAGGACCCACTCTAAATCCAAGATACTCTCATCCTGAGATCCTTAACTTGATAACATCTGCAAAGACAGATGCTATTTCCAAATAACGTTACATGCACAGGTATTGGGAGTTAGGTCTTGCACATATGGTTTCAGAGGACACTATTCAACTTACCACATGAGTAGAGGCCAGGGATGCTGCGAAGCATATTACAATGCACAGGACAGCCCCTATAACAAAGAGGTTGGCAAAGTGGTCTGCCCTGAGTGAGAAATTTGATTGTTGAACAGAACACCTCTTCCTGTACCTCAAGCCCTCCGTGCAGTGCGACCCAGTGCAGGCAATGTGGTCAGATGCCGGCTGTTATTTCCATCTTTCTGCAATGTGAACGATGGTTTCCAGTGAATGGAGGCCATGTGTGCCCAGTAGGTGGCATTCAAATACCCCATATAACCAAGCCTGGTGTGGAGACGATACAAAAGGTAAGAAATTAATGCAACTTTCAGAAGTGAGTGGATTCTCGTATATAAATCTATAGTTTGCATCTCTCTCTTAAATGAATATTAAGAACCTTTGATTTTCCAACATAGGCTCTCAAGGCTTCCCCCTTCTCTGGCACCCTCTTTACCTTAATGATTAATCTGTTGGGATACAGTGTTTTATGGGAATTTATACCAAGGGTCCCCAACTTTTTCTGTAAAGGGCCAGATAGTAAATATTTTAGGCTTTGCAGGCCAAGAGGCAACACTGATGTGGGTTCTGAGATAACAAGAGAGAGAAGTCCTGCGGTGCCCTGCCAGATTTTCCTGGCGTGGCAAACAACTTTGTGTCCAGTTGCCATTGCTGTAGACTTTCTGTAGAGGAAGAATAACTGACTAGTCCTGGGTGGCAGGCAACTTTGTGTCCAGTTGCCATCTGCTGCATACTTTCTCTAGAGGAAGAGAGACCAGCCCTAGGGTCCTGACCCTAGGCTCTGGGAGCAAGGGGGTGGGGCTGGAATGGGGTGAGGCTCACCACCTTGATCAATTTCACTCTCTGCCCTGGTGACACCCAGGTCCTGGCAAATCCTCCTCTCCTCTTGGGGAGCTGGGCCCTCTTAACTTGGGCAGCTGACTGGAGGGTCCTGGACTGTTCAATGCCCAGCAGTTGCCAACAGCAGAGACTTCAATGTGTATGTAGGTGGTGACCAGGATGGGCCCTGAGCAGTGCCACTGGCCTGGGAGGCAGGTTGTGGGAGCAGAATGGGAAATGGGGGTGAGGGTGATGCCCTGGCTGGTCTCCCGGCTCACAGTGGCAGCCTGCTCCAGCAAGGTCTATGGGCTGCACAAATACTGGATTTAACCCGAGGGCCATAGTTTGCCAGCCCCTGGTTTGACCACATGGCAGATACTCAATTAGTCCTTTTTGGCTTGACCAACTGCATGACTCATTTGCAAAAGCACAATGTTGAAGCAGTAGGAACCACCTGACACCCCTGTACTAAGCTAGTCCCTGGGTTTTTATAGATAACACATCAAGGCTCAGAAATATAGGCACTGCTAAGCTTCTCTTTGGAGATTAATATGTGGGCCAAAGAAATAATCAGGATCAGGGAGCTGAAAGGAATGTTCTTGCCCTTTGCATTTTGAAGTTTAGCTCCTCTCCTCCTTCCACACCATCTTACTAGAGTACATAATCCTGCAAAAATGCAAGCACCAGGGATCAAATTCTATTTATTCTTGTGATATATAGTTTAGTTTTGGCATACTAATGTTTTGGGAATGTTGACCAATGAATTTATCTTGTCTTCTACCACATAATCTTCAAAGACAAAGATTAGAAACAGTGTGTTTAGAAAGAAGAAAAGAGCAGCAAACTCCAACATCTAAAGTTTCAAATGTCACGAACTGCATGCCGCACACACACCGGCTGTCTGACATTTGCAATATGGACGCTTTGGTTAAGTCAAAGCCCCGGAAAATTGTCTGCTATCACAGTAGTGACTGGTGTCTGTCAGCAAGTATTCTTTCCTTGCTTAGAAACTTCATCAAAATGCCTTCTGAAAAACCAGCTGTCACCTCTCCTTTTATTCAGCTAACTTCATACTGTATCCTCCATGGGATACATACTTACTGATCCACTCGCAGCCAAGTTAGATTAGGTTGGTGGAATGTCAGCTCGTGTCCCCTCCCCTTTTACATTCCTGCTGATGCAATTTGAGCTTGATTGCAAAGCCTGAGGACCTTTCCAGAATCCTTCATTGTGCCCCAATTGAGAATGAACTAAATTTCAGGTCTGCCACTCTGCCATGGAAGTGATCAATAACCACCAGAAACAGAGGTTTTTAATGGAGAAATGGGAAACCTAAGACAACAAATTAGAGATTTGCATCTAGCGAAGAGAGAAGAAATTGGTTTTTAGACCTCCAAAACCGTGTTCCTGCCTCAGTCAATAATAGCTTTTAGTGATTTGCTTGATGCTGACAAGGGAAGTATCTTGGAGGAAGCTTGGCACTCAGAGACGTGGCTGAAGATGCTAAAATGGCTCATTTGTGCCCCCAGATCTAGATCCTTGCCAATGTCCAGACAGATGGGGTCCATGTGTGACGAAAGGTGCACTCAGTGAAGGTCCTGCTACTTCCTGGATCCTTCTTCACCTCTGTAGGGCCTGATATTTTGCTGCTGAGGTTTCTTCTGGGCCTGTGTAACATGGCTGTAACTTTGAGGAGAGTAAAAATGAGCAATGTCTTCCTCTCACCCATTAATATGGTTGTAGGGCTCCAGCCCTGGCCTTTTCATCTGCACAAGCTTTTTCAGCTACCTTATCCAGGTTCTCGGTTTTGACCGTCACTCCCCAATCTCTGGCCTTGGTCTATCTTCAGGACTCCAAATTGGCTTCTCTAACTTCCTGTTTGAATGCAGCTGAAGGTTCCTCAGGCACTTCACACTCAATGTGCTGTCCACAAGAGACATACTTTAGATTCAAAGACACCAATAGGTTGAAAGATTTGATATTTGGAAGAGATTTGGCATCTCCAAGGAGATTTGGCACCCCCATACCTGTGGAAGCAGATAGATGAGGAGTCAGAGATGATACTTCACCTTACTGGAGAGTGGAGAGATGTTGAGAAGATGATGATGGGGGTGATGGCGACTTAGAAGAGGAAAATGGGTTTTTGTTGATGAGTTCTTTTTTGGGTGCAAATCAAAAAGACCTAATTCAAACTAGTGTAAACACACATGCATACACACACAGACACACACACACCCCACAGAAAGAAAGAAAAAAGAAACTATATAATTTTACTTAAGATTGCTTTTGCTATCTGGGCTCTTTTCTGGTTCCAAACGAAGCGTAGAATTCTTTTTATCTAGATCTGTGAAATATGACATTGATATTTTGGTGGGCATTGCATTGAATCTGTAAATTACTTTGGGTAGTATGGACATCTTAACAATGTTGATTCTACCAATCCCTGAGCATGATATGTTTTTCCATTTGTTTGTGTCATCTTCGATTTCTTTCCTTAATATTTCGTAGTTCTCTTTGTAGAGATCTTTCACCCTCTTGGTTAAGTATATTCCTAGGTATTTTATTTTCTTTGTAGCTATTGTGAATGGTATTGAGTCTTTCATTTGACTCTCAGCTTGACTGTTATTGGTGTATAAGAATGCTACTGATTTATGTACATTGATTTTGTAAACTGAGACTTTGCTGAATTTATTTATCAATTGCAGGAGTCTATTGGTGGAGTCTTTGGGATTTCCTAGATATAAGATTATATTGTCAGCTGGATTCACTTTCATAAGACAGTGGGCTCCACACAGCCAGGGAGATAAATACAGAGAGCACACACTCTTCAGGCAAGCCCATGTGGAGCCAAGGCAGCTTCTCGTCATGGAGGCATTGCCTCTGCATATAACCTCAAGAAGAACCATATGAATTCCAAAGATTACCCTCCATATAAGTTGCCTTCTGCCAACAGGTACACTGGGGAAGGGAATGGAGCTCCTTTATGTGGGGGTCGGACTTGCTAAACTGAAAATTCAAGGTCCAAGAAAGAGTAAGGAAACACGTTAACCTAGACTTGAGTCTCTGTCTCATGTGTCTCCAAACACCTGGTTTGTGCATCATTGGCTTTGGGTTTACAAATTGGAGTGAATTTTATGGGAAGGTGGCACATAAAATTATAGCTCTATAAATGGCCATCGTAAGCCAGCCAAGTAAAAGGCATAAATTCCAAGTCATATGGTATGAAGAAACTGAGCTGAAATTGCTGTTATTTTCACTGGCAGGAAAACAAAAAATGAACAAAATCTGTATTCTTCTGAGTGTACAGGAATCAGAATGCATTCCCATAGTGACTTCTTGTGCTCTACATGCAAGGGAGCAAAATAAAAGTTCTAGTTCACCAATCTGACTTCTGATCTCTGAGATTTGATGTGAATACCAATAATAATGGTTTTCTGTGGTCCCTTCGTGGTATGTATTGTTGGCAGTGTCATAAAACTTTTTTCATGATCCTAAGGGGCAAATTTAAGGCAAACACTATTACAATCATGTTTGTGGCTGGAAAAAGTTAACAAGCAAAGGGTTATGTGATTACTACTTTGTACTTTAAAGAGTTGAGTTCTTTTTGTGTCTATTCCTGTTAAATCACAAACTACAACAAAGATGAATGACTTAGCTTTTATATAAATGTTGACATATATATGAATGACTTTTATATAAAAGTTGGACTGATTTTGGTAAGATCCAGAATTACACCAGCGTCATCTTAGGCACATCTAAAAAGCGATTGCAAAATATTCCATTGTTATATTCTTTTTAAAGCAAGGCTATTTCTTTCTTTAGATATAGAAAACATTTTCCCATGGCTGTGAGATGGTGTAGGTGCACCCAGGACAGAGGTCTTTACTGGTGCAGTTGGAGAGATGGGGGCATCGAGGTGAGGTGGTAGGCTGACAGTTTAGGCAATGCAGGGGAGTGCTACCAGGTTTTGGGTTTTCAAGAACAGAAAGGAAATGTTATTAATGTCACCAGAGATATTGGGCTCTTGGGAATCAACTCAAGCTAGTCAAACACCTAAAAGATTGAGGGATTATACAGAGCACAAATGCAAACTCTAACGTTATGCAGGGTTGGAGTGTTTGTGCCAGCCACCCTGAAGCCTTCTATCCTGGTGTCCAGATATCCAGGGAGTGAGAATAGAAATGAGAAGAATAGCAATGAGGTGAATAGCAAGAAATTAGAATTGAGGCTGGTGGATGGTCCCCAGGGCTACTCCATCCAGGTCATGCTGACTCTGATAAATCCCACAACTCTCTCAATGGTATTTATCTCTAAGGAATAAGAGAACTATATGTGTCAGATTCAGCCTCTACCTCTTTCCTGGATAAACACCAACATATTTTCCACATATTTTTCTAGTCTACAGGTAAACCAGCATATTCCACATGTAAAAAATAGCTTTCCTTTAGAAATAATATTTAATATAGCACAATGGAATAGTTTACAATCACTTTCCAGAGCTGCCTTTCAAAGACGACACTGGTGTTATTCTGGATCTTACCAAGATCAAGGATAACTTCTTCTCCTTAATAGTCCTAATTATCTCAGTGGCTTTTGAAAGTTTTTGGACAGACACTTCAAAATACCAAGAGGCAGGCAAACATAAGAGGAGTTTTTCTATAGTTTCTCTTATTTTTCCCGTGACAGTATCAAGTAATAATCACATATTAACTACATTGGGCTTTAAAGCCCTCAATTGGTGAGATTTTTCTTTATTTTTCAAATGTTGGAGCTGGGGGTGAGGGTGCCCATTCTGAAATGGAGAGCTGGGCAAATGGAGGCATGCCAGCAGTCAAGGTTGGCTGGCATGACCCAGTGACTTTGTTTACCTGGAGCAGAAATGATGGCAATTGGTGTCATCTGCTATGACTTTACCCTCGTCATGGGAAGCACTGAAGGGCAGGCACTCTTCCCCTTTTCTCTAATAGCATCATTAAGATAGTGAGTTATAATTTCGGAACAGAGGAAGCTTTATCTCAGTAATTTTACAATCCTATCTCCAGTTCTTTTTCCTTTCTGCAGTATGTCTAAATTATATTTTGTGTTCAAATAAGAGTCTTGCAGCACCTTGCTGTAATAACAAAATTGTCAGTTTAGAAAACTCTTCTTTCCCAGGAGGAGGAAAACTTGACACATTGTCAGTAACCTAGAGCACCATGCCTATTAATCTCTAGATTAGCCAACAATTTTCCAGAGCAGCATGGTGTTCATGGATCCCTCCCAAACTCTTACATCACCCATTCACATGCACACTCCTGACTTCCTAATTTCACCCAACATATGTGAATGTTGCCTGTTTAACTTTCTGAAAGTAACCTTATTCCCCTAATAAGGCAAAGATGGTTAATATTCATCAAGTTTACAATGTGTTCCCCTATATTTTCCAGCTTCCTTTGAAGTGAAGTAGAGGTCATCTGACAATTGCTACTGGATGAATTGTATGTGGAAATGGCATGTGTCACTCATAAACCAAGGAAGTGAAGAGCTGGTGTGCCTCTTCCATCCCTTTCTTTCCTAACCATGGCAACCTGGGAATTCACACATTGAGATGGTAGCATCACCAAACAGAGGAAGCTTAGATCCCTGAGTCACCAGATGGAGGCAAGATCTGGCCAACTTGCGTTGGAGTTCATATAAGTGGCAAGTAAACTTATGTTGTGCTAAGCCTTTGAAATTTTTGTTACTGCAGCATAGTCAATCTTACACTGACTAAACCTTATTTCCACATTCTTGTAAAAATACATAGTCTTCTTTATGAACTCATTACAAATATAATAAAGATATTGAGAACTCAGATTCAAAGTATGAGGATAGGATAAGTGGAGAAACATTCTGGTGTGCTTTCTTTAGGATTCAAACTAAACAAGTAAATAAAAACAAATAAGCAAATACAAACTCAAGTTTTCTGCTCAAATAATCTCCTCTTCCAAACTACCTAGGATCCTAGAAGTTATGTAGTTTGTCAATGCGGAACTATGGAACACTATCTCTTCAGGAATATTAAGTTATCTATAAGGTGGGTCAGAGTTGGCCTGAATGAAGTGTTGAGGAATGTCCTTGATGGGGTGGGGATAGGGGAGCTCTATGGAAAATTGTGCATTTGCAACAGTTTTCTGTATTCCTGCCCTTTATCTTTTGGCATTTGTTCTTTAGGTACTAAGCTAGATTTGATTATCTGATAGGCAGACTACACACACACACACATACACACACACACACACACACACACACACACACACATCATTCTGGGGCAATTAAATATTTTTTAAAAACAAACCAATACTCATGGAAAAAATCAGAAATTTGTTAGACTTTCTCACATTTTTTCAGGGAGAGGGTGGTTCAGTACTGTTTTTATTTAGGTTGTGAAAAGGGGTAAGATGTGGATGAAGTTTCTGTCACATCTTTTAGAGCTTAGGGCCTCTAAAGCCCTTCATAGGACCCTGCTCAGATATTTCTTCAGAATGTACCTTGTATCCATTTCTTCTCAAATGGCTGCTAATAAGCATTAAATAGAAATTAAGCATTTTTTTAAATAACAGAGGGTATTTACATTTTAGAAAGGTAACGATGGATTAGTAAGAGTTTGCAACAGAGTCTGATTAGTTGCACCAAACCTTTGCCTTTCTTTCTATGGCTTACCTGATAGTCTGCATTGAACTGTGACATGTATGAGAAATAGATGTTTAACGTGTGTTTAGTTTGAATCCTAAAGAAAGCACACCAGAATGTTTCTCCACTTATCCTATCCTCATACTTTGAATCTGAGTTGGGAGTTGTTTACTGTAGTAGTTATCCTACCCTAATATAGACCTCTTAGCCAATCACAGTTTATTTTCCTTAAGAAATGTGCACTGTATGAAGCAGATTTTTAGGTGCCCTAAATACCTCTGCTAAAGCTGAGGGGTTTAAAGATTATCACAAAGAGTTATCACCTTTATGAAGAATTTCCAGATATACTCTTCCAAAAGTAGTATTGATTATTTCCTTTTTTCTGACAACATGGTAACAAATTTTTACCTTTCTTATATAACCTGGCACACAGTTTTGAAATTATTATTAATGGTGTAACTTGATGACCTTAAGCAAAAGGCAGAATTTATTCTCTGTTAAATGGAAGCAGGGTAGATAGTCTCCAGAGATGGTTGTCATAAATTCCTCTCTTCCATGTATGTGCATGTTGCTCCACCCACCAAGGGGCAGAGTCTGTTTCCCTTGCCCTGGTATCTGAACTGGCCTTGTGACTTGCTTTGACCAATAGAATATAGAGAATATGACATTCTGGGACTTTTGACCCCAGACCTTGAGTGGAATGGCCACTTTGACATCCTCTCTCTAGATGCTATCTGCCATGTAATAATTCAGACTATCCTGAGACCACCACACTGTGAGGAAGCCCAAGCCAACCACACAGAGGGCCAATGTGAAGAAGCACTTAGGCGCCAGATATGAGTGAAACCTTGAGCCTTCTCTCCGAGTCCTGATACCCACTGAATACAGCTGAGTGGGTGACTCCAGCCAATGCCAAATGGACCAGAAGAACCATCCAGCTGAGTCAACCCACAGAATCATGAGAAAAAATAAATTGTTGCTGGTTTAAGCCACTAAGTTTTGGAGTGGCTTGTTATACAGCAATAGATAACTTGAATAGGCAGGATTCTAGGTGTGCAGCTCTGATTGATTAAGGAAAGAATTGAAAAGTTTCCCTTGAGATTGTTCATCGTTGTATTTCAGGTCACGAAACATGACTTTCAAAGAGGTCTACTCTTTGAGCCTATTGGAGAAAGGCTACTATGCTCAGGGGCATGCAGTGGCCTATTTCCCATGCTCATACTAGGTCCTTGGCAAATATTTGTTTAACAAAAGGTTTTTGAGTGAAAGCAATTATTCACTTACCTCTCTGTTTCCTGTTTTGGCCATGAGCTCTTTTGGAGGAGCAATCATACACTGCCTGGGCATAGAACAGTGGCTCAATAAGGTACCGTGCTTTAAAGGTGTATCGACCCAGTTAATGCTGGGCATGGGGAAGGATAGCTCATCCTTTGGGGGAATGACTAAGCTATGAGGAGGAGCCCTAGCTTCACCCCAAATGTCTCACCTAAAGGTCAAGCAAAGTGGCTAAATGAAGAAAGGTTTGGTACGCCTCGACAGTTGCAGCGAATCAATAAATATACCACTTGTGATGCAAAAGGGAATTCAATTGCCACTCAATAGAAAGGGAAAGAAATTCTATCATTAGGCCAGAAACCACTGTATGAGGCTAAAGATCAGTCAAGTTGCATTTGAAACACTCTTTGTATTGCTTTTAAAAAGTATTCTTTTCTTGAGAAATGGTTTAGCACTCACTATAGACAACATGATGACCTCTAGGTACAAATAGCAGAGAGAGCCCGGCACTAGGAACAGTGATGTCAAATGGAGCGCACCCGGACAAAATATGCAAGGGCTGTTGCTTACCTACTTCGCCCCACACTCTGGGTACAGCTATTTTGATTTCAATAGCCAGGTAGAGATCATTCAATTCATATATCAACTTATAACATAGCCAGAGGGGTTCTTTAACCTAGGATTTTGTGAAGATAAAAGGATTAACTGAGAAGAGATGAACCATACTATGGAAAGACAACTATATTTATTTTAATACTAAGTTGTACCCCTCCTTCTGACCCTCGTCCGATATATGCTCGTCTGCTTGCTTCTTTCTTCTAACTTCTTCTAGAAACTGTCTTTTTTGCAGAGACACTCTGGCGGTGTTTCTCGTCCGAGATCTTGCTAACTCGAGGGGGGAGGGGGGCATGGGCAATAAACATAACCTTAACACTTGTACCCCCATAATACACTAAAATAAAAAAGTAAATAAATAAACAGAAAAAAAGAAATAAAAAAAGTGGCCAAAGAACTGAATACTGAAAAAAAAAATACTAAGTTGTATAAATATTTAGCACAACTCCAAAGAATATACTGTAGGGTTCTAACTTCCAGTTACTCTTTTTTTTTTTTTTTTAAGAGACAGGTTCTCTGTCATGCAGGCTGGATAGTGGCACGTTTAGAGCACACTACAGCCTCAAATTCCTGGGCTCAAGCAATTCTCCCACCTCAGCCTCCCAAGAAGCTGGGACTACAGGTGCATGCCACTATACCCTGGTAAGTTTTCTTATTTTTTATAGAGATGGGGTCTCACTATATTGCCCAGGCTGGTCTCGAACTCCTGTCCTCAAGCGATCCTCCCAGCTCAGCCTCCCAAAGTGCTGGGATTACAGGTGTGAGCCACTGCACTTGGCCAATAGTTAGTCCTTTTTAAGGAGCTGATAAGAACTTTTAGTTTGTTTGACCAAAAGACCCAGGGTGTTGGACTCAAGATTTTCTTATCATCCATCCACCCGTCCACTCATCTATCCATTTCTATTTATACAAGCACTTGCTATTTGCCTGGTGCTTTGCATGCCATTGGGAATATTAACAAGCAGGTAATATAAACAGAATGTGACAAATGGTTTCACGTGGGAGCCCACTTTAATATCACTCTGCTGCTCTTTTGACCGAACCCAAAACTGTTTTTGATCCATTCCTTCCTGTGCTTGCTTGTTTGAAGACCCAGTCTATTATGTGTAGAATCCTGTTTTTTGCTTTTGCAGTTGACCAAAGTTTTCTTGAAACACAAAATCTTTAACACTATATTGTTGATTGTCTGATCTCTCTGATATGCTCAGACAAATGCTGGAAGCCTGCTTCTCTGCTTGCTCTGGTGTAACATGATATTGAATGAGACATTTCTTGTTTCCCATTTCACCTGAGGCCTCAGTACTGAGAATATGTGGCAAGTCTCTACATTCTAGAGCAGCAGTCCTCAAACTTTTTAAAGAGGGGACCAGTTCACTGTCCCTTAGACCGTAGGAGAGTGCGCACTGTGGGCCGGGACGAGTCAGCTGCTAAGCAGGACAGGCAGCGGTGGCAAAAACACCCGGTAGGCCAGATAAATGTGCTATGCAGCCCACATGTGGCTGTAGTTTGAGGACACCTGTTCTAGAGAGAGGAGTATAGCATGTATGTAGGATAAGGTAAGAGATTGTGTTTGTCCAGGGGCCTTTAGCCTGTTACTCACCTCAAAGGTGTGTGAAGGAAGCTGGGGGTTGATTGAAGAGGCCATAGGCTGTGTAGTGGGTGGATGTTACCTCTACTCCACACTTCCCTCTGGATGCTTGTTGAGAGGTAGAAACACATCCGGCTATAGCCATGGGACTAGGGGAGAGCTTGGAGTGAAAGTTCATGGCAAATCTGGGCAAAGGACCCTCAGACTTCAGAGGGCACAAAGCCTGCTGTCTGATCCTTGCCTGGCCATGTCTAAAGTCTTGAGGCTGGCAATTTCTGTGAGGACAGAGAGGAGAGAGAGGATTGCTACAGGAGTGGCTTGAAGTTTGAACGTCCATATTAGTAAAGGGGTGAATTTCCAGTGGGTACAGTGGGTACTCAGGAAAGGACCCCTCTCAAAAAGACTTCCTGCCTAAGATAGAGGATCCAAGTACAAGGAGCCTGTGAGTGGTGATAACCAGGAGGAGAGGTGGCAGGTGGCCTCTGGAGATGACATCCCCACAGCAGGGGTGAGAGAAGTGGGAAGTTCCCAAAGGAGGTGGATGCTGTGGTCTGAATATGTCCCCCCAAATTTATGTTGTAACTTAGTCATCAAAGTGATAGTTTTAAGAAGTGAGGCCTTCGGGGGGTGATTAAATCATAGGGCAGTGACCTCATAGAAGGAATTAGTACCTTATGGAAGGATTTGAAGGGGTGGGTCTCTTCCTTCTGTCCCTTCTGCCACATGAGGACACAACATTTATCTCCTCAGTAGAAGGCAACATTCAAAGTGCCACCTTGGAAGCACCGGATACCTGCTGACACTATGATTTTGGACTTTCCAGCCTCCAGAACTATATAAAAAATTTCTGTTTTTTATAAATTGCTCAGTCTCAGGTGTTTTGTTATAGCAGCATGAATGAACTAAGACAGTGGGTCACTGGAAAACACAGCAAAGCATCCTGTGAGAGATGGAGCTGGATTTTGTGCATCTGCTGCATCGCCAGATTACAAGTACACAGTCAAGTAAGGGCCTTTCCCCCCCTTAACTCTTCTCCTTCACTCCTACCCACTTTGGAGTAGCCAGAGGCAGCATAATGAGGAGGGCTAGGAGTGTAAGAGTCAAGTGGAGAAAAATTAAAGCTGCCCATACCCCATCCCCTCCTACAGCCTTCCTAGTCTGAGTCAGATGCAATCTTTGAGACAATAGGCATCTTGGAATTAGATGAATGACTGTAACTTTGCTTTTAGGCTATACTGGGCTCCAGGATTTTCAGATTCATTGGTAGAAATGAATAAAGTTGTTTCTGAGCTTGGACCCTGCCAAGTGCAGTTCATTCAATATACTGGGTGTATCAGGAACAGTTTTTATGACACTATTTCTCTTTGTCTTAATCTGAGTGCTCTGTTAGTTTATGACTGCTGGATCCTTTGCTGTAGTTGGTATTTAGTGTGGAGTAGAGATGGGAGATGCATGCTAAATTCCTTTCTTTGGAGGGAGTGGGCTGAATTTTGAGTTAAAATGAATTTATTAGGTATAAAGGTGGGCACCATGATATATCCTTCTGGCATCCTTTAATATCCTTCTCTAAGATAGGTGACAGGTTGCTTTTCTCTAGCCATTTCATGGCCAATATTTGGGAGGCTTCATGAACCTGCAAGAAGGGCCAGACTATCTGATATTTTAGACAAGGAAAGATTTAGAGGAAACTGGATTATGTGTGTGTGTGTGTGTGTGTGTGTGTGTGTGTGTGTGTGTGAATCTCATAGTGGAAAGCAAGGCAAAGAATGATAAGGACTTGAGCTAAGGTTGTGGCAGGATAGAAAAATAATTGGAGATGGATTAAAGGTAAAATTAGATATGATGTGGAAGGAAGACCAGTTGGGAGACAGCCTCCCATCTCACTTAGTGCCAACACTATCCATCTACTAACCAAACTTGTTTCCTTGGAACCATCTTAAACTCTTAATTCTTCCATATAACTTCATATTCTATTGTGTCAAAAGATTTGATTTACTCTTGAAATGCCAGTCAGATCTTACCCCTTATTTCCAGTTTCCATAGTTTCTGATGAACTTCACTACTACTTGCCATTCCTTTCCAAATAGTCTCCTCACTGGACACCCTGCTTCCTGCCCCTTTTTCTTCAAGCCACACTCCACATTGAAGCTAGAGTAATCCTTCTAAACATCCTTCTAAAGTTTCAGAGCCAAATGTTGTGGCCTGTGCCAAAGTATTTGTGCACACTGTGATAGGCAGAATGCCCCCCCACCCCCCCACCCCATATCTAGGCCCTAATCTCTGAAACCTGTCAGGATGTTACATTACATGGCAAAAGGAACTTTGCAGATATAATTAGGGTTATGGGTCTTAAATTAGGGAGATTATTCTGAATTAGTCAGGTGAGTCCAATCTAATCATGAGCTCTTAAGAGCAGAGAACCTTCTCAGGCTAGATAGAGGCAGAGGGATGTGGCAGAAGAAGAAATTGGAGAGATTCAAAGCTTAAGAGGGACTCAACTCAGGGTTGCTGGAGAGGGCCATGGGAAAGCATGAGAAGGATTGTGGGTAGCCTCTGGAAGTTAAGACCACACCCCAAGCAAGGAAATAGGGACCTTTGTCCTACAACCATAAGGAACTGAATTTAGCCAACAACATAAATGAGCCCAGAAGCAGATTCGTTCTCAGATCATTCATAAAGGAATGAACCCCTTTTGAACCTCGACTTCAGTCTTGTGAGACCCTACGTTGAGGACCTCCTGAGCCACACTATGCTGAGGCTTCTGACCTACAGAACTGTAAGGTAATACGTGCGTGGTGTTATAAGCCACTAAATTTGTGGCTATTTGTTACAGCAGCAATGGAAAGCTAATACACCCACTGAGCTCAACCAAAAGAGATAAACAGGGAAGGGTTGGGAAGTGGGGGGCTCATCAAAGGAGGAACTATGTCGCCAAATGTCTTGGAGCTGTAAAGCAGAGCCTGCAAAGCCATTTGACAAATAAAAGAGAACAGAGATGCCACATTCCAGACTCTCTAGTGAAAGTTGGAGTGGAGGTGGAAGTCAAAGTATGTCTCACAAACTTGAAATGACTTTTGGGCTCAAGAAGATAGGTAAAAGAGAGAGTGGGAGCAGGAATTGAGGTTCAGATCCTAGGGGGTTAACTGAAGCTGCACCTTCTCAACTCCACTTGGGGTAGTAACCTGTTTAGTACTTATATCTGGGTAGAATGAAAATTCTCTAGAGAAAGTGAGCACATCATCTTGCAAAGCCTATGGTTTATCCAACAGTTAGGATTCACGTTCATACCTGGACCATCATTAAAGAGGCCTCACAAGTGGGGTTCCAGCAGGTAGGGAAGAGTGTAACTGAGCAAAATGTTCATCTTCCAGAGTAGGGTGCCAATATCTACCACACCTAGTTGATAAGGCAACAGAGGATGAGCACTGTCTCATTTCCTTCCAGCCTTGCCACCTCCACTTTAACTCTAGCCTTAGAGGTCATGACTGTTCCCAGTTGGAAGGTCTCCTTTCTGACATTTTTCTACAAGCTATTATTTAGATTTGGTGAGAAATACTAGAAGAACTAAAAACAAGACATTGCTTCCAGGGCTGAGACTGAGGTGGGGGTGGGTGGCAGCAGGGCTAAAGTAAAGACACTGCTTTTCATTTCATCAGTCCTTACTATTTGACTTTTCATCACTTCAAGTCATTACATCAATGAAAAAGATCAAGTTAGTTGTAATGCAGAACCACAGTACTAGACTGAATCATTTTCCTTTTAAAAATCACACGGTGCTTCCCCACCATCAATCCTGGAAGCTTCCTCAGAATTCAGTCTCCTGTTTCTGTTACCTTGGTGGGTAACGATCTTCTCTTTTCTTTGCCTGGAAAAACCATATGGGGTTCTTATAGCCCAGGTCAACTATGGTCACCCTGTGAAGCCCTCCTTGACCCTCAGCACTTAGAGACTTGTTCACATTGTACACAGTGTGTGTGTATATTTCCATTGCCGTCTTGTGAGTTTCTTAAAATATGTGCCAGTGTCTATTTCATTAATGAATCCCCATTCTCTGGCACAATGCTGAGTGTTAGGAGAGGCACAATAATCCTTTGCAAACAAACAATTAAATATTGCCCTTTGCGACTTTTCCTATCTTATCTTATTTTAATCACAATTTTACCTCCTTCTGATCCTGACATTTAAGCTCTGGTCTCTCTTGATCTGAGGGGGCTTTGAAGTTCATCTTAACCAGATTTCGCCTGAGGAAATGTATTTCAGCAATGGAGGACTCAGTTATCCCTTGTGACTTGCCCCAGGGCCCAAAGCCCACTGAAGATAGTCCTAGGTCTTTGTGAATACAAACAGGGAATTTTAATGCACATTCCACTTGAAGTCTTTATTAACCTTTGTCCATTTACTTACCAAAATAACATGGCATTTACTGTAGAAAATACAATTTTAAAAGCTTGCAAAATTAAAAAATAGGATGGTAACTTGTCATATGTTCTGTGCTAAAGTCTTCATTTCTGTACAAGATCAAAAATTAATGAATGCACGTATTTAGTTTTTCATTCTTCTATCTTACAAAAGAGTTGAGGCAGCCTGCAAGAAATGGGAGCTAACTCTGAAACGTTATTATGACTGGTCTGAAAGAACAAGGACTTAGCACAAAGTGGAAAATCATTAGCCACAAGCTTTATTCCAGTTGTTTGTTTTCATTGCCTGCTTAAAATATGCCTCCATATTCAGAAATTTAATTCACTCATCATTTTTCTGGACTCTACCTAGTGCATAAAGTGAGACACACCTATAGATGATAAAAAGGGAAACCGACTATCTTCCCCTGACTGGGCAATCAGAAACATGTTTCAACGGAAGCCACAAGAAAAAAAAAACCTGCTTTCTTTCTGGGTGGGAAAATAATGAGTCATCTTATCCTTGTGATAAATAGAATTATCAATTCATAAATTCCAAGTAATAGGTTTTCACTTGTCAGGAACTAATGACCCATTATTTTACGTATGGAAAATAGCACTTTCCAGTTCCTGGTACGTACAGTTGCCAAATTAGATGTCAGCATCTGCTGATCTCTGACCATGCCTAATAAATGTGTTCTGCTTTTTGTGATGCTGCCTCTAAAGCTGCTGCCTCTGTTACTCTGAATATTAACTCTGAAATATTTATACTCTATACTAACAGCTGTGGAGGCTGATATCTTCTTCTTCAAGGGAGGAATGAGCTCAGAATACATTCTCTTTTTGGCACAGCTTGCTCGTGATAAGGCACTGGTAGCCTAATACAGACTGCCTGACCTTTTCAAAATAGAAAAGGTCATCACAGCCTGCATCTCCCAGAGCTGAACTGGGCACAGCCTTTCACAACTGGGAAGGTCTTTTTCTGTCTCCATTCTTTCTGTAGAATGTGAACCATGTCCCAGGTCACTATTTGTTTGAGGCTTCAGCTTCAGAGATGAAAATATTTAATGATGTTGGATGCATTGATTGCTCATCCAAGGAGTTTGTTTTGGCCCTTAAAGCAGTGGTCCCCAACCTTTTTGACACTAGGGACCAGTTTCATATAAGACAAATTTTCCATGGACTGGGGTTGGGGGGATGGTTTGGGGATGATTCAAGTAAGTACCTTACATTTATTGTGCACCTTATTTCTATTATTATTACATTGTCACTTGCCACTCACTGATAGGGTTTTGATATGAATCTGCAAGCAATTGATTTATTTTGTTCTCTGTGTAGTCAAACCTCTCTGCTAATGATAATCTGTATTTGCAGCCGCTCCCCAGCACTAGTATCACCGCCTCAGCTCCACCTCAGATCACCAGGCATTAGATTCTCATAAGGAGCGCGCAACCTAGATCCCTCACACGTGCAGTTTACAGTAGGGTTTGTGCTCCTTTGAGACTCTAATGCCACCCTTGATCTGACAGGAGACAGAGCTTATGCAGTGGTGCAAGTGATGGGGAGTGGCTGTAAATACAGATGAAGCATTGCTCCTCAACTGTCACTCATCTCCTGCTGTGCAGCCCAGTTCTTAATGGGCTAGGAAACCACAGCCTTAGAGTACATGAAAATCTGTTGGATGGATCAATTTCCCCCTTTTTGTTTTTTGCCTGTATTTGCCATAAGAAATGAATCATCAAACAGACAAATGTTACATCAAAAAATTCAAGCATTTAAAATGAAGAAAGAAATCCTGTTACAAGTAACTGTCTTTGTGCTAATGTAACCTTAAAGCTCATTCTTTCAGAGTCACTCTTTAGGTGTTGATGAGTGTTTTCAGCTCATGAATCATCTTTCTACCTCCTGTTTCCTGTATGGTATAGCCCCATACAGATATTGGACATGCTGGCTCCAGCTCTCATCTCCAGGGTGGTGGAACTTCTATTACAGTACATGCTCACTTAACATTGTCAATAGGTTCTTGTAAACTTTGACTTTCGTTGAAAAGACATACAGTAGGTCCTCTAATTACGTTGTTTTATTATAATGTTGATAAGAAAAAAAGATTGGTTGCATTGTGCTAACCTGGTGTGGAAGTTGGCATGCTAGCTATGTCTTTTAGACAAATATAGACCTGGAAATTCTTTGTCTAGAAGGCTGGATAGGAGTTTAAAGGAGGGAATCTAGAGAGGTGAGGGATAGGGGTGAACTGGCAGGAGACTGGAGTTCTAATTCTTGCATTGGTAATCGCTAATTTGTGACCTTGGACAAGTCACTTAAAATAATCTGGCCCTGTTTTTTTTTCTCTATAAAGCAAAAAGATTTGCTCAGTGTTCTCTACAAGCCCATCAGTTCTACAGCTCTGGTCTCTAGACTTGCACTTGTCTATAGTCACCCAAACTAGAGGATCTACTTGTCTGGAACTACGCAGTAGTAACTCAGTGTTCCTGCCTCTGGATAGCACTATTCCTTAATTTGGGATACTTGACAGATTATGTGTGTCCCAAATATCAGTCATTCCTTATGAACTTCAGATTTGTGCCATATCCCTGTCCTACTTGTATTTGTATTTTGTTAATACTTTTCTTTGAATTGACTCATTTCTTTAAAACTTAAATTTGTTTCAGGAAACATTATATCATTTCATTAAAGGGATATATGGGTTAGTACTGATTGTAGCAGAAATAACTACAATGAAAAAAAAAACCATTACCCAGGGGCAATAACCCTGAATTACTGTTGCAAAGGTTCAGGCAAGTAGACTCTCTATTCTGGGTGATCACCTGTTGGTGCAAATCTAAAAACTATTCTAGTAGCACTATCCTTCAAAAATTAAGGAGAAATATGTTTTCAGATGAACTGAGAAAATTCACTGATAGCAAGCCTAAACGATAAGAAATACTAACCTTAGTTATTTAGGCTGAAAGGAAATGACATTAGATTACAACCTGGATTGTCAAGAAATAACTAAGGTCAGTTCCTGGTATGTTAGCTCATGTTGTAACTATTTCTTTTAGACAGATATAGAGCTAGAATGTGGCACAAGGATCAAGGTTCTGTGCAACATGATGTACACGGCAGTTAGCAGCGACACATTGGGTGCTTCTGTCTGATCTTGATTTTTCCCAGTATAGAGACCACATGTATACTAGAACAGCAACCTCAGTTAGGGTTACCATCTGATTTTCTATGATACTTCTGTCTTTTTACTCATCACAATGCAGAGGTTAGTGGAGATGAATAAGAATTCCCATCCTGTATCTTTGAAGTTTTCAACAGTGCTTCCAGTCGGTATGATTCCCCTGAATTAGTGGTGTTGGTCATAATTTCTTTTCTTGCTATGGAAGGAGGACTCTGGAGTCTTTCACTTCCCTTCCTACCATAAGTTGGGAGCAAAGTTGGCATTTAGCTTGTTGTAGACAATACAGTCAGGATTTGGGAAAACTAAACAAAGGGTGGGCTTGGGGTCCCTCTGGACTTACCATTATATTGACAAAGATCAAATTCTATTTAACTCCTTATCCCCATTAAGCTCCAACTCTGACTACTGGACAACAGAAACATTCTGGTTACCTAGAAATCACTGTTAGCTCAGCATCCAGGAGGGGTTCAAATGCTCACCACCAGAGGAAAAAAAATCTCAAACATCTGCTACTTTCCTTGGTGTTGTGTTCTCATTGATCTCTTTGATGAATATTTTCCTTGTCATGTATTTAGGTCTTACCCCCCACAACTCCTTGTGAGCAGAGCCCATGTCAGGTACTTTTTGAATGCATTATGTAACCCTGGATCAGGTTTCTATAGAAGCCCCATACATACCCATGATTGATGCTGCATATAGAGTTGAGCTTTCATCTGATCATTCAAATCCAGTGACTTCACCTTTAAGAAGTTGAATGGTATGAACAGTATATTGCATTGCTATAGCAGGAACCCAAACCACCACTGGGGTGATATCTATCTACTCAGAGTTGTTTCAAATGAACTTTTGCTGACAAAGAATTCATGTCCCAGGTGAAACTTAAAAAGAATACAAGACTGTCTCCATTGTCTTTCAGTGGCATTTCTAAAGCCCCCACCTGTCGTAGCTCAGTGCTAAATGTCATATAAAGCAAGATCAAAAGGCATACGCACTGTGCTCCAGAGGTTATAATTGAAAACAGGCCTCTGCATTTACCCTATTGGCCATGCTAGATGCTGCCTCCAAAAAGTTTCTTTCTGGTCCACAACTCTTGGTGGTAAGGCCATTCATACATTGAAAGGAACCAGCCTCTCTTCTTCAGCAAAGCCCCAAGCTTCCATGATTTTAGCCCCAGACAGGAGATCTATAGAGGAATTGGCTGGTGGGCTAGGCAGCCCTGATTCTGAGTTGCTTCTTCCCTCTGGGGTTCTCTTACCTCATTTCCACATTCACCACCATCTTGCTTTCCTTAGAAAAAATGGTGGCCTGCTGTGGACATCTGCCTCCTCCTTGGTTCCTATTGACAGAGGTGAGATAGGCTTTACTCTGAATACATTTAGTAGTAATAAAGAAATAAAATAAGGGAAAAAATAGAATTGCAATTTAGAAAAGACCAATTCTCAAAAGAGCTAAAATGATATAAACACAAAAATACAACATGTATGATAATAACACAGGTTAGCAAGACTAGCTAACTCCTGTATAACCATTGTCTTCCGTATGTTGTCTTTTGTCATTCATGTAAAGCTTCTTTCAACCATTCCTTATGCTTAGGAGATGACTTATAAGGAAGGAGGGGCTTGATAGCTTCAGGATGGGGGCTAGTTGCCAGAAAAACTAACCACATGACTAGAGGGTTAGAACTTTCTGCCCCACTCCCTGACCTCTGGGGAGGGAAGAGGGGCTGGAGTTTCAATTCAATCACCAATAGCCTGTGATTTTATCAAGAATGTTACATAATGAAACCTCACTAAAAATTCTGCACGAGGAGGTTTTGGGGAACTTCCTGGTTGGTGAACATATCAATGTACTGGAAGGGTGGCATGCCTCAACTGCATGGGGACAGAGGCTCCTGTACTCAAGATCCTTCTGGACCTCACCCTGTGTAACTCTGTAACTCTTCATCTGGCTGGCCGTTCGTATCTTTTATAATAAGCTGTAATCATAAGTATAGAGCATTTCTGAGTTCTGTGGGTCATTCTAGTGAATTATCAAACCTGAGTAGGGAGCAGGTTATAGAAACTCCTAAATTTGTAGTTGGCTGGGTGGCAGAAGTGCAGGTAGCCTGGGGACCCCACTTGTGGCTGGTGTCTGAAGTGAAGGTAGTCATGTGGGACTGAGCTCTTAACCTGTGGGCTCTGTGCTAACTCCAGGTTTTTAGTATCTGAATTGAATTAAATTGTGGGACACCCAGTTGTTGGAGAATTGGAGAAAAAAATGACATAGTGGTTGACAGGACCATTGGGATGTCCAAAATGAAGGATATTTTTCTTCTGAGGAAAGCCTAATTTGGGTTACTTATACACCCAAAGGTGTATCGAAACTTTAACAAAGTTTGTCAAACCTTATGGAACACTTATAAAATTGCGGGATATTGATGGAGCATCATTATGGTGTCATCGAATTTGATGCATACTTCTGCACACATAGACAGCAACATTAATTCTTCTGATTTCAATTAGATAAACTAATTGTTTCAACAACTGGTTAAAACCGATGACTTCCTTGGTGGTATAGAGTATGTACACCTGTCACAAAAAATTCTAAGGCAAAATAATATTCTATTTTCCTTAAAATATTTTAAGTATTCAGACAAATTGATAAGCCTTACCCCTTTTGAAGGTGGCAGTTGTTAGTTATAGAAATAGGAGAAATAGTTGGGGTTGGAGGAGAAGGTCCCCTTCCCTTTGGTGAGTGCTCTGTCAGGCCCAGTGGTTTGTGGTCTGCATGTAACCTGTAGCACATCCCAGTGAGTGACACGTCCCTAAAATGGGACTCTTTCAGGGTGGCTAGGAACCTGGTCTTACCCTCTGTGGGCTGTGATAGCAGGGCTGTTGTTATTCTTGGTGTGTTACTTTCCTATCACTGCTGTAACAAATCACCGCAAACTTAGTGGCACAAAACAATAAGAATTCATTATCTCATAGTTCTGGAGGTCAGGGGTCAGAAAATGGGTCTAAATGGGACTAAAATCAAGGTGTCGACAGGGTTGATTCCTTCTGGAGGCTCTAGGGGAAAACCCCTTCCTTGCCTATTTCAGCTTCCTTGACTCATGGCTCCTTCCAGCCAGAAAGGGCATCACTCTAAACTCTGCTTCTGTCATCACGTCTCCTCTGACTCTCCTGCTCTGCTTTCCTGTTATAAGGACCATTGTGATTATATTGGGATCACCCAGGTAATCCAGAAAAATCTCCCCATCTCATGATCCTT
Organism: Microcebus murinus; assembly: GCF_040939455.1. Taxonomy (NCBI): domain Eukaryota; kingdom Metazoa; phylum Chordata; class Mammalia; order Primates; family Cheirogaleidae; genus Microcebus; species Microcebus murinus. The sequence goes on from NC_134136.1 coordinate 86,642,653, forward strand.
AACTAAATCACATCTGCAACATCCTCTTTGCCATCTCTATTAGTCAGGGTTCTCCAGAAAAACAGTGTTAGTAGAAGAGACAGATAGATAAAGAGGAGATTCATTATGGGAATTGGCTCACACAATTATGGAAGTTGAGAAGTCCCCCTATCTACTGTCTGCAGGTTAGAGAACCGGGAAAGCAGGTGGTGTAATTTAGTCCGAGTCTAAGGGCCTTAGAACCCGGAGCTCCAATGTCCAAGGGCAGGAGAAGATGGTTGTCCCAGTTTAGGAAGAGAGCAAATATTTGCCTTTCCTCCACCTTTGTGCTGTATTTGGGCTTTCAACAGGGCTGTTCTTCCTTCCTTTATCCCCCCTTCACTTCCCTCCTTCCTTGTCTCCTCCTCCTCCCTTCTCTCTTTTCCTCCTTTCCCTTTTTCTTTCCTTCTTTCCTTCCCTCCTGTATCTTTCCTTCCTCCCTCTCTCCCTCCCTTTCATAAACATTCAGTGGGCACCCTTAAAACTCTTCAGTCTCTAAGGATCCCCCACCCCAAATTAGGGCAAATATTTTAGAAAGGTTAGCTTTGAAGCTGGGACAATGAAAAGGCAGGCAAAGTCAATGTTGCCGACTCTACCCTTTTGTAAATGGCCAAGTGGAAGGATGTGGGCTGTGCTAAGAATCTGACAAACTGGGAGAGTACTGCTCCCTTCAGCCACAGCTCTTCGCCTTAGGACTGTACTAACCTCGCTTTCTGCATTGGTTAAAAGGGGGCAATCATGTTATTTTTTAGAGTGGTTATTGAAGATAACACTGGGAGCAATGTAAAATTCTCATTAAAAGGTGCCATCGTTGTTGTTATCTGAGGCAAACCCTGACGAAGGTCTCCCCTTTAACACTGTGAAGACAGAGGAAAGAGTAAAAATGACTCAATAAAGGAGTAAATGAAGTCAAAGGAGGACTGTGGCTTTATTTTGTCATTATACTTGACGCCCTGGGAGTATGAAGATGGCCTGAAGAGGTACTAGTACTGCCAGGCCCCTCCTAGCAGTCACAGGCCTGGTGTTTGTGAGCTCCAACTGTTCCCCACAGATGGCTGCTTGTCATCTGCTGTGGCTGTACACACAGGCTTTTAGCGACACACTCTGTTCGATCTGCATTTGGAATACGATTTCTATTGCCAGTCTGTCTGCTTGGTACAATGCGACTTTATGGAAATCAAAATGAAAATTCTCATTGCTTGAAAAACCACCACCCAGAGATGGCATTTATCCTGACAGAATGGCCAGGGAAAGGTTGGTATTAAAGAGAAATAATGAATGCGAATAGAAGCCCTGAACTCTGTATTGTAGCGGTCACCATCCTCAATAGCAGTGACATTTGAGGAGGCTCTGCTGTTTGATCTTTTTTTCCTTCTGCCTCGTAATGACTTTAAAGTCTGCCTTACACCTGAAAATGCCAATGGCAAGAAAATGTGACTTTAACCTGAAGACTATAAAATTGAAAGTAGGTCATTAAAAATATTGGGGGGAGGGGATGAATTCCGTGTATTTTCTTGGGTTTGTCATCTGAGAAAGTGAAGTTTAGGTATTGATTGTGTAGAGGTGTGGGAAGCACCTATGGATTAATGGGTGTGGAAATAGTCATCACATTGATTGTAAACCTCCCATATGGGTGACAACAGGCAAACTATATGTATGATCCTGGGCCACCTGCTTAAGAGCTGCCTGAGGGGCTGTTTAAAAATATAGACTCTAGGGCTCTGTCCTGGAGGGTTACAACTCAGTGGGCCTGGGATTAGGTCTGGGTAACTCCATTTTTAAATACAACTCTGGATGGTTCTGCAGCTCACCCAGGGTGAACACATACTAGACCACACAAGGATGAGTGATGCCCTGGGGCTAAGCCAAATATCTTTGGCCAAATTTGATTTATTGGCAACCAAAGTAGATCAAGAGGGCAGTGAGTTTTTGGAGAAAAGTTAGAGATTCCAGAGAAAGGAAAGCAGCTAGCAGTTATTGAGTGCTTACTATGGGTCAGCTACTGTTCTAAGTGCTTTACAGACATGAATCCTCAGTATTTATTTACTTGTTTTTATATTTTTAGCAAATGAGGAAACTGATATTTAAAAAGCTTAGGCAACTTGCCCAAAGTCATACAATGCTGTTGGAGTGACAGTTTGACCCCAAGGGTGTGTAACTCCACAGTTCAAAGCCCAAGGAAACAGAGAGAGAACTTGCTCCCTTTCCCCCCAAAAAAACATACAATTTTACTTTGGAAGGAGTTAGATTTATTTACATATAACCACTGCAAGGGACTGACACAAGGACAGAAGATGAGTTTTAGTTGCTGTTAAAATTCTCATCATGTTTGGGAGGATGAATCTTTTTAACTGTGGTCCAAACAAAGAAACTTACTCCTAGGGAAAAATTATAATCAGATATTAAACATTTGTGTGATTAATTTTGTGTGGTTGACACCAAAGGCCAGTGTATTTTCTGGGTATAGCCTTCAATGTAATAAATCAGTGTTTTAAATATAATACTAGCTGTATAATTGTATTCTGCTTTGTTAGCTTATGTTAGCCCAATAAAGTCTGACAATGGAACAAAAGACTCTCCTTGGGGTGATATTTTTATTGTCATAAAAATGTCATGTAGATTAAGGGGCCAGCTGAGCCCTTATAGTTTCTCAGGGACTAGAGAAATCATTAAAAAATGCATATGTTATTTCCGAGATAAAATACTGGCCGTGATTCCTGCCGTAATGTTCTTTTTATGTGAATTTGCCAAATACAAAGCCATGAATTATCCTAATTCCCAGAAATCATCTTCCAAAAGGCTTACGTGTGGCCGCCTCTCCTCCTGGGTTCTACCTCCCAGCAGACAGCAGTCTGTGGATGCACTTCTGTCTGCGCAAGGCCTCGCCACGGTTCCAGCTCCCTCCAGGCTGCCCCAGCTCCTGGGCCCTGGCAACCCCACCTCCTCACTTTATCCTCTAGTCCCAGGGAGGGTAGTGACATCCTACTGATGCTCAGATCCATTCCCCAACCCTCCTGCTCTATTCAGACTACATTGCTCAGGCTCCCCTGTGCACTGGCTTCCAGTTGAGTTCAACCAATGGGAGAGCAGGCAGGACACTGGAGGGTGGGAGAAATGCCAGGGTATTTCTTCTCTTGGCTCTGCTTCAGCCTCTTGTGTTCTCTTGTCTTTACTGTGTTCAAAGGTAGCCCCATATCCCAGTTGTAAGTCGGGATGGTCCCTGACTTACCTTCTTGTGTTCTTCTTTCTTTTAATCTAAAAATTCTTGAAACAGTTGGTGTTTGACTGCTTTTCCTTCCTCACCAGCCACTTGGCCAGCTGGCTCTCTTATTGAATGTGCACTGGGCAGAATTCTCACCTTGTCACCCAGCTCTAGGATGTTTCCTCAGGCTTCCACAGTGTTCCACAATGTCAACCATCCCCTCTTTCCTAAAATCTCTTCTTTCACCTCTGCTGATTCTCCTGTATCTGTTGATTCCTCCATGGGAGTGGCTCTTCAACCCATTTATGGCTTCAGGTTGTCTCAGGAGCATTGAACACTTCATCTAAATGTTCCACACACATTTCACACTCATTTTCTTTCACACTGAATTTACAGCCTCATGAGGACAGCTAATTGGTCTAACTTAGTCTCTGCTGAAACCACAGTGCCAGATAGAGAAGGCAGTCAATAGATATTTTGTAGAACGAATTAACAAAGTAATCATGTCTACATAAGATTATAAGAATGCATTAATAAATATACAGTGCTTAGCAAGATACCAGGCATATGTTGTATGATCAGTGAATATTAGGACAACCATGAAGTATGTAGGATGAAGGAGGAGGGGCAGAAGTTGGGACTAGAAAAGGTAGGTTGGCAAAGATGTGAAAGATCTTGTAATGAGGGTGAACATAAAATTTGTTACCTAAAGCAGAACTTTTGAGATTGAAAAGAAATATTAATATTATGCTTGGAGAAAAATCATTACTTGGGACTGTACTGGGCAAAGCAAGATATGTGGGCATCCTAGTCACAGTACCCTAAGTACCTTTGATGTCATTTTGTGGGTGCTAGAACACTCTGAAGGACTCACTCCATTCTCTGGAGTCACTTTTCATCCTTAGTAGCCTGCTTTCCACCAGAGTATCATACCTCCCACTGTCATTTACTACGATAATTCTCTATGATCTTTTTCTAGCTCCTCGAACTTTACTTCTTCCACGTTTCTGAACGTTTCATCAGCTCACCAGTCTTCAAAAAGTATTAACAGAGTGGCCACTCAATGCCTTCATGTGCAAGGTAGGTTCATAATGAGTGATGTCACTGGGGACGTGGGTAGGGACTCAGACAAATCAGTGTGTTGTAGCCATGGAAGGGAATAGTTTTTCTTTGTTTTATTTTTATATCTTTATATTTTCATCCAAGTATAAAATATATATATATCAGTCAGGATCAGTAGTATACATAACAGTCAGGATTGTCTCAATTATGATGCAATAACAACCCCAGAATGTGCCTGGTTAAAACAAAAAAGTTTATTTCTCACTCATGCCACATCTTCATTGTATGTTGGCTGCAGCTCTTCCCAACAATGTTCTCACTTAGGGACCCAGAAAGATCACCTACCATCTGGAATGTGTTGGTCATTGTGGCTGAGGGAAAGAGAGCCATCCATGGCTCTTAAAGCTTTGCCTGAAAGTGACACACATCACATCTGCTCACATGTTACTGGCTAAGGCAAATGGCATAAATGTACCTTTAAAGGGGTAGTGAAATCCCACCATGTGCCAAGAATCTTTAACACACAGCACTAACGAAATGCCCATATGTGTTGGATGAGTAGTCAAAACTCTTTTCTAGGGATACCAATGGTGGTTCCATTTAGTTAGAAAAATCTATCTATACCAAGTCCTGAAAGCCATTCAAATGAATCACTGCCATAAGCAAACATACACACACTTATAAAATACTGAAAATTTCCTCCTTCAATGGAATGCAACATTTCTAATATTTTAATGGGATAGCAATCTTGCATTTATTTAATGCAATTGAGAATTTGTTGAGGAATTTCCCTCATAAGACTTTAAACACCTTCCCTATTTCTTAACATTGTGTATATAAATCATTGCGTTCATGGAAAGAGCTAAAATATACATGTCTATATCTAATTAGAATTCTTTTAGTTTTACACAGGCCATTAAAAGTGACTTAAAACATGAATAGTTAGGCCGGGCGCTGTGGCTCACGCCTGTAATCCTAGCTCTTGGGAGGCCGAGGCGGGCGGATTGCTCAAGGTCAGGAGTTCAAAACCAGCCTGAGCAAGAGCGAGACCCCGTCTCTACTATAAATAGAAAGAAATTAATTGGCCAACTGATATATATGTAAAAAATTAGCCAGGCATGGTGGCGCATGCCTGTAGTCCCAGCTACTCGGGAGGCTGAGGCAGAAGGATCACTCAAGCCCAGGAGTTTGAGGTTGCTGTGAGCTAGGCTGACGCCACGGCACTCACTCTAGCCTGGACAACAAAGTGAGACTCTGTCGCAAAAAAAAAAAAAAAAAAAAAAACATGAATAGTTGAAAGAAACAAAACAATGGTATTTGCATATAGGTAGAGCGTAGGGTAAAAAATTCTTAAGTGATTTTGTAGGCACAACATATATTATGCTTAAAGGCAGAACTCTCTCTACCAGAAGCAAACACACGAATGTTTCCTAGAGTCTGTGATGGTTAAAGGGTCTAAGTAATGTTTTGACATCAGTTTGTACTTCCTGTAAAAAGTTGTGCTCTTCTGAATATGGTTTGTTCACTTTTCTCCTGTTGGCAACTGACTGTGAAGAGGGGGAAGGTCTGCAAAGATATAGATAAGGGGTCCTTGGGCCAAATCTACCCCACTGCTTGGTTTTGTAAATAAAGTTTTATTGGAACACAGCCATTTTCATTCATTGACATGTTGTCTATGGCTGTTTTTGCACTACAAAGGCAGAGTTGAGTGGTTGTGACAGAGACTGTGCATAGCCTGCCAAGCTGAAAATATTTACTATCTTGCCCTTTACAGAAGATGTTTGTTGACCCTGGTTTAAAAGTCTTTCTCATCTGCAGAAAAAGGTCTATATATAAATTATATACTTACATATAAATTTTGTCTGGGTGTGGTGGCTAACACCTGTAATCCCAGCACTTTGGGAAGCTGAGGCAGGAAGATCGCTTGAACCCAGGAGTTTGAGACAAGCCTGGGCAACATAGTGAGACCCTGTCTCTACAAAAAATAAGAAAGTTAGCAGGGTGTGGTGGCTCATACCTGTAGTCCCAGCTACTTGGGGAGGCTGAGGCAGGAGGATCACTTGAGCTCAGGAGTTAGAGGCTGCAGTGAGCTATGATGATGCCACTGCACTCCAGCCTGGGTGACAGAGTGAGACCCTGTCTCTAAAAAAAGGTTTTGTAAAACCTCTCAACATCTCAATAGAACATGATTTTATAGCACATCAATTTTATAAGAATTTTAATTATCATTAATTTTGGTACATTAAATACTTTTCTTCTCAATCTTCCTGTTTTCCACACATCTTTATTTTCACAAAAAACTCAAAAATGTTCTTGGTTCAGCATTATTCTTTTTATCTCAAAATCTGTTTCTCTACTCTCTTGCATTTTTTTTTCTATTTCTCTAACAAACGCTTCTCAGTCCTCTTGCCAGCCCTCTCTTTTTCATTATCCCTTTAACACTAGTGTCCCCCCAGGGCTCCAGCTTTGGTTTTCTTCTTGTTGCACTGAGATCACACACACTCCTGGGGTGTTAGCTACAGTCTTCTCTGAAGCTTTGGTTCAAACCCAGACCTTTCTCCTGGGGGCTGGACTCTCTCAGTTCTGGAGTCCTCTCTCCTGGACATCTCTACTCACAGGAACCTCAAACAGTGCATGTTCATAATTAGACTCCTTGCCTGGTTCTCCTGTCTTTCCTCTTCTACCCAAGCTAGAAACTCAGGAGTGGACATCAACGTGTCCTCTACCAATTGCTCCCCCGACCCACTGATTCTGTCTCCTAAATGTATCCCAAATATGTGACTCCCTCTCCATCTCAACTGTCACTTCAGATTCCCGTCGTGCCTTATTTGAACTGCCTGGAAGTGAATCTTCCTGGTAACTTCCACTCCTGACATCACACTAATTGATGCCCCACACTGACACCAGAGTGACCTTCCTAAATCACAGATTTGATGATACATGTGTACTTAAAATTTTTCTGAGAGAAATCCTGGCAGGGGCCAAATACTGAAGGAGCTTGTGGAATCTCCTTATTCTGAGGCTGAAACTCAATTTTATTATCTGGAAAATGACGTCTATGGCTTTGCCTTAACACCAGGTTAGATAATTTGTTAGTATTAGTTTTTCTGTATTCCTGAAATGCAAAAGGCCCCTACTTCATAAATTTCTCAATCTCTTAGCATTATTAACCACCAGCAATGCTTGCATATTTAATTTGGCTCAGGAATTGCTGCTGGAGAAAACAGCTTGGTGGTATGTGACATGCAGCTTTGTTGTGAGAACTGACACATGGGGTTCCTTGCCCTTTCTCATGTATTTCTGGAAGAAAAGATTTACTTTTTCTTATTTCAATAAAAAAGAATTTTATTTCCCCCAAATCAAGGAGCATGACAAGTGTCATTTTTCAGTACAACCAGAATCAGAGATGAAATGTCCCTACCTATGTTCCTATCCATCCATTCATCCACCCTTCCCTTCTATTAATACTCATCAAGTACCTACTACCGTGTTTCCCTGAAAATAAGACACGGTCTTATATTTATTTTTTCTCAAGAAGACACCCTAGGGCTTATTTTCAGGGGATGTGTTATTTTTTTAAGTACGGTACAACAATCTACATTTATTCAAATATAGTTAAGTCGTCTTCTTCTGGAACATCATCATAACTCTCCAAACCCCGAATTCCATCCTGAATTTCTTGCGTCTCTATTTCCTCTAGAACCGTTGGCCCTAATCTCTCACATCGAGCCATAGAGCTCTCATGGGGCAGATGAGAAGGGCTGCTCGTCTTCTTTCCCACTCTGCGATGACATGCATGGGTTGTTCAGATGCGCTGCGTAGCCACGCCCAGCACTAGGTCTTATTTTCGGGAAAGGGCTTATATTGTGCACATGCTTAGAAATCCTGCTAGGGCTTATTTTATGGGTAGGTCTTATTTTCGGGGAAACATGGTACGTGTCAGAAATTGGGCTGGTCCTTTCTTTGTATTATCTGTAACACTGTTCTTGGCTCTCCTGTAGTCTTAGCTCTGAGACTGGAATCCCCTTCAAATCTGTCTTTTCACAAATCGCTGGCTATTCCACCCTCACAACTGCTTTGTCCCAACCTCTAATTCCTGGGTGAGCCAGGCATATTTTGTTGGTTTAAGCCTACCACTTTTCTTTCCTTGACTTTTTTCTTATAAGTAGCAGGCTCAGCATAGAAAGCTTAGAGTACTGGGGCAGGTCTAGAGCTTAATCTGGGTCAGGGAAGCACTGCTCTAAATTCTGATTCTTTCTTTCTTTCTTTCTTTCTTTCTTTCTTTCTTTCTTTCTTTCTTTCTTTCTTTCTTTCTTTCTTTCTTTCTTTCTTTCTTTCTTTCTTTCTTTCTTTCTTCTTTCATCCATTCATATATGTTTGGTGGCTAGATGTCTTCTGGCATGGCCTTGATTTTGTCTTTCCAGGCTCTCTGTCTCGGTTCATAGAGAATTGCTACTGGTGCTGTTGCCACCTGGGTTGAATGGTTTCCATTTTGAAGCCTGGGCAAAACGCTGTGCCTGTCCTTTGTTCATATTTCCACTGTGAATTCTGTCTCTGTCCCATTCTCATGCCTTGTGGTGAACTTTCAGCCCTTAATCTGTTGAAAGAGAGATGGCCCAAGGCAGGTGGCCATGGAATGTACACCTTTGAGAATTTTTGAGTTAAAAGCTGATGGCTTTAATGTTTAAGGTTTCTTTAACACTTAGGACATTAAAATAATTTTTAAAATGTTGTTAAACATTTCCCATTGATGATCTGCTTAATTGCTTGCATGAAAAGATTTAAACTCAGCAGGCTCTCTGCAAATTCCACTTTTCTTCAATAAGTTACTTTTGTTTCTAACATCTGCTCCCAGTGACTGCCTCTCTCATCACAGGCTGCTAGTCTTTTCCTCACCACCTGGCCCCAGCTATCCATCCCATCATATGGCTTCTAGTCAAATAGCTGCTTATGCCCTGGCATTCTCAGACATACATGTGTGCACCTACATTTCAGATCCAGAGCCTTCTGTTCGGAAGCCATGCATATGGCAGGCAGATATCCTTTTCATCCGGATCAGGTTCAATGCCATTGTTGCATAAAGTTCACTGGATCATGCCCAGATCAAAGACTGGTTTCCTGGTCACTGATATCACCCCTGTTTCAATAGAATCACGTTCAGCCAAGTTGGAATTCTCTTTAGCAATTGGGGCCAAGGGAAATCAGGATGATGAAAATGCTCAGACAGTAATTCAGTTCCAGTATGTTAAGCAGTAGAATGCCTTCACTAAATCCTTAGCCATGTGGCCGATTAGGTGGCTGGAGTAACAATTTGTATTATGTTTGTCAATAATAATCACAAACATCCTAATAACTGATAATGTTTATTCTGAATATCCCGGGCCTGGTCCTCACTTGACATAGTATCTCATTAATTCATCACTGGATGCTGATAACATGGCCAAAAGAGCTGTGTAAGGAAGAAGAAAGGGAAAAACTGGCTGTATCCCTCCCTCCTCCCATGATTTTTTGATTTTTGGCTTTTGACATTCAATTCGTAAAAATTTTTAAAAGTTTTATAACTTTTTATTCTGAAACAGTTTAAGACTTACAAGAAGTTAGAGAAATAGTACAGAGAGTTCCTGTGTAACCTTCACTCAGCTTCTGCCAATGACAATATCTTACATAAAGATAGTACACTGGGAGGGGGAGGAGGGGATGGGTATATACAACCACAAGGAGTAAGATGTGCAACGTTTGGGGGATGGACATGCTTGAAGCTCTTACTCGAGGGGGGAGGGGAGCATGGGCAATATATGTAACCTTAACACTTGTACCCCCATAATACGCGAAAATAAAAACAAAAGATAGTACACTGTCAAGATCAGGAAATTAACACTGGTATAATACTATTAATGCATTTCTCTGTGAGTGTGTGTATTTCTACAAAATTTCATCACTGTGTAGATTCAAGTAACCATCACAACCAGAATACAGAATTGTTCCATCAGCACAAATAAACTCCCTATTACCCCTTCTTTTTTTTTTTTTTTTTTTTTTTTTTTTTTTTTACCAGAAACGTCTGTTGTACCTATTACCCCTTAATAGTTACCCTCTTCCCCCAACCCTAACGCTTTGCAGCTGCTGATCTGTTGTATAGTTTTTTCACTTCAGGGTGATTATATAAATGGAATCGTAGTATGTAAGCCTTCACGATTGGCTTTTTCATTGTTTTGCAGCCTTTATTTATAAAGATCTTTTATTTGTATCCTTTACTTATAAAAAGATTTTCTTGAAGAGTGCCCTAACCAGAGTGTTCTGAGTTCAGCCAATTGTTGCCCATTTCTTCAGCACATAATGGTCACCTATAGGGTAACCTGGGAGCCAGGAGGTTTGTCTTTGTAAAGACCCTTCTGGTTTCAAGCAACCTTTCACTTTTCAACCAAAGCATATAATCTTCCTACAGCACCTCATCTTTTCTCACCCACTTGGTCTTGGCTGGTAAGATTAGAGCCCGTGACTCTAATGACTCTAAGGACTCAGGTGCAGGTTTTTTATTTGAGAGGTGACTGCAGGAAGTAGAAGTGAGGAAAGGAGTAGGGAGAGGGAGGAAGAGAGTGTGGAAAAATGAACCAAGAGCGCATTAATGAGTGGTTTATAGCTGTGGGCAACAGGTGCTCCATCCCACCAGGGACTCCAAGGAACTGTGTAGACTGTGCCTCAGAGTTGCCACTCTGCAACACGGGAGGGGGAAGTATTTGCCTATTAATTCCTGGCTCTCCTTAAAGCTTGTTCCAAGCACATTGTACCTCTGCTTCAATCCACCTGTATAGGCACCGTCTAGAGGTGCAAGGTGTCAATGTGCTTGGAACAACTTGTAATGACCCTGATCTTTTATCCAAGTTCCCAAACTCTTATTTCTCTGTATGGTACTTTCAGCTTTTTGTGCACGCTGCCGTGTGTTACTGCTCATGGTTTACGTGTTTCTCTGTCTCCTCCATTAACTTTCATGATGTCAGCCTTAGAGTTTTAAACTTTTTGTATCCTGGGCTACTAGCACAGGGCCCCACACATAGTTGGGGTCAATAAATACTTGCAGCTGATGTTGGGGGTGGTGCTGGCAGATAAACTATAAAGGAGCTTCCCTGGTTGATTTGGTTCTGCTGAAGCAGCTCCAGGCATGGCTGCTGCCTGCAGCGTGAGACATGGGAGACTACAATCAGCCATGCCCATGTGTCAGCCAGGCTTGCTGCTGGTGGCTGTGGAGGTAGGTCGTGTGGCTTTGGGGATGAAGGTCCTGTCAGTGAAAGGGAGGCAGCATGGTATAGAGAAAAGAACAAGGATGTGGAAGCCAATTTAAATCTCAGTTAAGTGATTTTATGGAAGTTGTTATCAGCACTCTTACCAACATTGAGAAAAGCCGAACTAGTTCACAGGGCTGGGTGAGGCTGGAATGACATAAGGTGAGAAAGACAGATCCTGTTGTAGCCCGCAGTCTCTGCTTCTCCCCACCTTTATTTGTGGCCTTGTTGGTAGGCACCTCCTAGACATCCATCTGGCTATTGTGTTTTCCTTATTTCCTTTTATGCAAAATGTTATTTTAAAAATGGACTAGCCCACTGTTTCAGTAATCTCTTGCTGTGTAACAAACTAGCCCAAATTTTAGAACCTTGAAACAACAATTCATTATTTCTCACAATTTCATGGATCAGGAATTTGGGCAGGGCTCAGATGGATGGCTCTTCTGTTCCACATGTATCAGCTAGGATCATTCATTTGGCTGCATTACCTGGCAGAGGGCTGGGTCAGAACTTCCAAGAAAACTTTGCTTATATGTCTGGTGGCTTATTTACAGTAGGAAAGAAGCAGAAGCTGTCAGTATTAAGCCCTGGGCTCAAGAGTCCCAGAATATGCCTTCTATCACATATATTGGCCAAAGCAAATCACAAGGCCAGCCCAGATTCAAGGGGAGGGGAAACAGACTCACTTCTCACTGGAAGGTATGGCATGCAAACATAGAGTGGGAAGAACTGTTGAGACTAGTTAAGAACTGGAGACTAGTTAGCATACTCATCTAATTAGTCTAGTCAGCAGGGATAAGCTTGACCCAAGGGAAGGCAACAGTAGGCTGTCCAGGGAACTGCAATGTGGCCTGGCTTGACAGCCTCCACGAAGAGTAGGAGCCATGAAAATCCACTAGTGAGCTGTAGGCGTGGTATCACAGACATGCAAAGAAAAGGGAAGATTCTGGGAAACATAAACCACGATGCAAGTGAGACAGGCAGGGAGAGTTCTAGCCCTTAGTGCTGACTGGGGGCTCTCAGGATCCAGTGTTAATTCTGATCAGGCCATGCGCATTGTAAGACACTCCCTTAGTCAAGCGTGTCTCTTTTCTTTATTTCCCACAAAATGATTCAAAAACAGATTTGAATTCCAGATCTGTCACCTCCTAGTTTTGTGTCTTTGGTCAGCATTACTTGTGTGATTCAGTTTTCTCATCTGAAAATGAAAAAAATGTTTATGTCCATATCATGTGGTTGTTTTGAGTATTAAATGGTTTATATTATAAGGATTAATATATTTGGATGCCCTTGGAACATGTTGGCATGTAGTAAACACTGTATTAGTAATTTTTCAATTAAAAAATAAGAATATGTAGGAGTCTTGGGGTATGAGAACAATAAAGATTCTGCTTTGGAAAGCAAATAAAATATTTTATTGGGGAAGATGCATTATTTCCTTCTGTGATCAAGGTAAATCAGTCCTATGATGCTGATATTGAGTGCCACTGAACTAAAAGCATACATCCTGAAAAATCTGGAGCCAAGGTGTCTACAAGGTTACACGAAACTGTGACTATAGTAAATCACTTAGGCTGAGGCATCTTGGTCCTTATCAGGAATGCAGAACTTCTATGATCTTTTTTTCCATCCTTTTTCTTCTTGCTCACTTCTCCCCTTCCCAAGATAACCCAATTTATAGAATTGCCTCAATATGTGCTGGTTGACATGACATTCTGAGTGGAGAGGAATGCCAGAGAGACCCAGTTGTGACCTGTTGATTTATGGTCAGTCCGCTCCACTGTCACTTTCTGATTTAACATCAAAAGAGTGGATTATGAATGCAATCATGCTGGGCAAACAAATATACTGTTGCAAATGACTTTGCAGAATTTTTTTTATTCTGTCCATGTATAAAATGAGCTAAAAGTGGCTCTTGGTATAATCATTCAAATACCTTCGGACCCTTGCACCATATGTTTCCTACGTTTTCTTTTATCACATGTGATTGTATATTATAATACACAGCAATTCCAAAGGGGAACCAGATGGCTGCGTGCTTCTCAGTTAAGGATTATCAGGCAGAAAGGAAGATGGAATCTGAGGCTATATTTGGTTCTGATGAAACTGACAGGCCATCCAAGGTGATAATCAGAGATATTTAATGAAGGCTCCCATTTACCATGAAGAGTTTAAGTGCTCAATCACATCTGAATGTGTCTTTAATGGGCATATCTTTTAAAAACTGATTTAATGTATTCCTTTACATCTGCTCAATTTGAATATGTTGAGAAAAGCAATATTTTGAACTAGTTATTTTTTAAATGTACATGTTTCAGAAAAAGCAAGGAATTTCTTGGAGAGACAGTTCAAAATATGGCCAGTCTTCAATTCTTGCTTCCTTATTGTTTAGGCTACTAGAGCCATTTGCTCAACAAAAAAAGAATGGGCTAAATCAGCAAGAAGGAAGTATGGAGAAAGGTGACCAGTTTCCTCAAGGCAATTGAAGTGTTCTTGCAAGAGTCGCTTATGTTGTGCCTCCAGCTTCCCGGGAGTGAAAACAGTTTATCCCTGATGGGACAATCACAATTATGTGCAATTGGCTATGCAAATTGCACAAGATATGTTATTTGTCTTATTTGTTTTGCAACAGTATAAAAATGATGAAAATTTCAAAATGAAAATCAAAAATAAGCACAATCTATGAATATTTTGGTGGACTAAAATGATCATGCTGTAGTCAGTTTATTTCTGCATGCCAGCTCTAGGCCCACCTACTCATCCCAATATTTGTTCATGTTGAAATCTGTGCACTGGTCCTTTGAACATTGGTGGTGTTCTCAGTATTCCAGAGGTGAAATACAGATGTGAAAAGAAAGCATACATTTAAAAAAACAAATTCTATAGCTGAGAAGAAGAGTTAGGATTTGAACACCAGACTCTGGCAACAATGGCTGTTAACGCGCTCTGTGCTGAGACTCCTGCTCTCTTACCACCTACAAATGTCAGTGCTTGCTGAAATTCCCTCCACAGCCCATTTTGTGTCTGGCTCTGCCCCTCTGCCTTGGAAATCTCCACCGTACTCATGCTTCCTCTACTATTGGATCCCTGTCATGCTCCAAACTCAGCCACTAAGTCCCTTCCAGAAAGCTCCATCTTCAGTCCCATAAGCACATCCAACTTGAAATGACCCAAACTAAACTCAGCACTGCTCACTCTCTTTCTCCTGGAATTCCTTTCATTGCTGATGGTCTTGTTACTTGTTCCATGCTGTAAGAATACTTTTCTCTAAAATAGAATTCTGATCATGGTGTTCCCTCAATCAAATCCTTCAGGGGAGTTGCATGATATTTAGGATGAGGTTCAAACAACACAGTAGGGCCAAGGAAACCCCTCATCATCTCATCTGTGCTTGTCTTTTGTCTCTTCTCTCCATGAGGATGTGTTGAGCTAGCTGTATTTGCCTTCTTTGCAGTTTCTCAGATAAAGCTTGCACATTCACATTTTTTTTCACACTTTCTCTAAGAGAGAAGCTCTTTCCTTTCTCTTCCTCTCTAGTCATTTGTTAAGAACCCCACATGTCCTGGCATTTCCTATCTATCCCCTTCCTCCAGGTTGTGAGTTTTCACATCTAGTGGGCAGCACCATGTGAAGTTGCAACAAGGGTACCGCATCCCCCAAACAGAGAACACACAGGCACTAGTCTTGGGGAGAAGGTGGGTGGTGGGCTGCGGGTGGGGAGACAGGGGAAAGGAGTGTCACTTTTGACTTATTAATAAGGAAAAAAATGATAGCATTAAAATATAATTTAGGAGCCCCTTATTTGGGAAAGCATACAGTGTGTTTATGAAACATTATTTTGCTTTCATCTGAACATTTATTTTTTAAATTTTAAGGCAAACCTCTCTAAAATCAGTAATATAAAATTAAAGGTATCAAAACGTTCACTTATACAGAAAGGCCAAAGTGTAAATTGATTATTTGGCATTTTCGAGGTTTCTGCTTAGTGAGAGGGGCCAAGTCTTAATGGACAAGGCACTGCGATGGGCTCCATCATTTTGCAAGGAATGACATGTAGGTCAGGGGTCAGGGCAGGGTGAAGGGAAATATCTTTGAAAGAACTCATCGGATGTCAGTCAGGGATTATTAATTTACTGAAAAGTCTACCTTTGGCCTAGGGATTTACTAAAGTTAGAATGTGCTAGATGTTTCCTTTGAACTCTGCATCCAGGCATCCAGAGGAATGCTGGCGCACTCCTGTGCTTCGACCCGCCAAACCTGGCCTGCGTTATCAGCCAGCTCTGGCCTGCTGCAGGGTTTTTCTACACCTGATGCTGATGACATGATTCTGCTCAGACTCTTCAGTCCCGTTAGGGTTTCAAAGATGAGGGGAAAAGAAAAAAGAAAAAGAAAAAAAAATGATGGCCTTCATGGTATTTTGGTATTCTGCTGCTGTTACCAGATCATTAGAGTTCTTAAGTGTAAGGAAATGAATGTTACAAAGCCCACTTAGCACCTGGTGAGAAATAAGATGTGCAGTATGGGAAGAAGATGAGAGGGTGTTAGGGTATTTACCTAATCACAATATCATTTAGTAGGAAGTTTTCACCACCAAGTGCTACTAGCTTTGATAAATCCCTTACTCATGCATCCATCTTTTCTCTTCTCCTGCAAGTGGTTCATAGGGATATCTTTGTGCTAGGCTAGTTTAAAGTCTCAATTGGTTTGTATTTATACACTTAGGCACTTCAAGAAATTTTAGCAAATTCATAGACACAGAAAGTAGAATGGTGGTTGCCTGACGCTGGGGTGGGGGAGTTATTGTTTAATGGGTACAGAATTACAGTTTTGCAAAATGAAAAGAGCTCTAGAGATGGATGATGGTGATGGTTGTGCAACAATGTGAATGTGCTTAACTCGACCACACTGTACTCAAAGATGATTAAGATGGTAAATTCTATGTTACGTGTATTTTACCACAATTAAAAATAATTAAGAAAATTATGCTGCCAGTCCTAAAGCTGTTAAAGATATTATGTTCAAAAGCACCAGTTTTGAAATGAAGTGCATCACTCTGATGCTATTTGTTACTACTTCTGCCACCTTGTATGATTTTAAAACACAAATTACATAAAAATGCATGTACTTTCTTTCCCAAAGATATAATTATACTTGTATGAAAGGTGAATATAAAATTTTTTCATTGATAGAAGACTGGTAAAATTTTTACTGAATATTCATACAAGAGATCTCTAGTTGATACAACTAGCCAAAAATTTTAATAGGTTCCATGGACAATTAATTCATTTGATCAGCTGAAAATAAGTTTGGCAGAATGTGCCATGGCATAATTGTTATTCTTGATCACGTAGCTAGTCACCTTAAGCCCTGGATGTTTCAACAAACCATTTAGAAATCTAAGATAAGTGGTTTTCAAGTGCAGCCCTGAACCATAACATCAGCACCACCTGGGAACTTTTTAGAAATACAAATTTGTGAGGTCCATCACAGACCTTCTGAATCAGAAACTCTGGGGTTGGAGTCCAGCAATCTGTGTTTTAACAAGCCCACTAAGTGTTTCTGATGCATGCTGAAGTTTGAGAACCAGTTATCTAAGAAAAAAGTATGAAACCTATAGTGATCTAAGTTTTTTCCTCTGGTGCCTTATAGTGAGATTAAAAGGACGTCTGCCCCCCATCAGATCAGCGCTCTCAGTGAGATTCCAATGCCTGATGATCTGAGGTGGAGCCAAGGCAAATACCTGCAAATATCCCTTCTGCCTAAACCAGCTCATTTTGCCACATACAACCAATACTATTAACAAATACACTCAGTCACCATAATTCATTTTCCTTCCTTAGACATTTCAACCTTTGGAAGATTTAAAAATCATCCTAGTAAATATTTGTGTTAATTTGAATTAACTTCCATTTCCCTGGACTTCAGCTATTTTGAAAGATCTACTTGGCCCCCTTCCATCGTTTGAAAAGCAAAGCAAAGCAAAAGGAGCCATAAGCCACCAGCTGATGTGCACTCTTAAGCTCTGTGTATAAATTATGCCTTTGAAACATTTGTAATCTTCCTGGGAAACCATTTCTCAGCAGGGGAAGAAAAACTAACAAGTTTCAGAAGTAAACTGGAAATATGACTCACTGCTATGGAAAAGTACAGCTTTGAAGTAACCAAAGAAATGAAAACAAATGAGTTATCTTTAGTGGCAGGATATGTAGTAGTCAAGAGTTGGGGACCTGGGACCCAATGACCTGTTTATAAATCACAATCCCCCAACTGGAGGGCACACATTGTAAAACTAGTGTCTGGGTCTTCTCTTGCGCCTTCAGCCCCCTGCATAGGGTCTCACCTGAGAAAGTATTCACAAATGTTTGTTGAGAAAAGGCTGATGAATAAAAGGATAGTGATGACGTTTGGAGATCAGACTCACAGGGAAATTGTCTGGTTCCAGCATCCCTGTTTATGTGACCTGGGATGTAGACTGGACTTGTCTGCGTCTTGGTTTCCATTATGTCTTGGTTTCCATTAGTCTAAAATGAGGATGTTAGTAGAGTTTCTTTATAGTGTTCTTGGGAGTATTAAATGAGTATTAAATGAGAATTAATTCATGCAAAACATGTAAATGCCTACAAAGGAGGAGGCAAGCAATAAATGTTTTAAAATCATGTTGGCGAGTAGGTTTTTCATTGTCATATTTTCCTTCTTTTTAAATTTGTATGAAAATGCTGAAAGGAAGAGTATTAGGAACATTTAATTTGACCTTTATAATAAAGATAGTAAAGAAATATATCCTTGTGTAAGATACATTAAAAATGTCTTTACTTGTTCCCAAGCAAGTGAAAATGTAAGGAAGAATATCAATATAAACATGACATGCAACTCAAAATTTTATTTTTTAAAATTTAATTAAATATATGTATTTTTCTGAGATAGGGTCTCACTCTGTTGCCCAGGCTGGAGTGCAGTGATAAAATCATAGTTCACTGCAGCCTCAAGCTCGTGGGCTCAAGTGATCCTCCTGTCTTGGCTTCCTGAGTAGCTGGGACTATAGGTATGCCACCACACTCAGCTAATTTTTCTTTCTTTTTTCTTTTTTTTTTTTTTTGGTAAAGAAGCAGTCTTGCTATGTTGCTGGTCTCAAGTGATCCTCCTGCCTCAGCTTACCAAAGTGCTAGGATTACAAGTGTGAGCCACCATTCCTGGCCTGCAACACACAATTTTAGACTAAAAGAAGCCCTCTAATTTGAAAAAGCTCACAGCATGGGCCACATGAGAAGAAAGTTTTGGTACAGCCTTTGTTTTTTAGCCAGAAATCTCAGTAGGTCTCTTTGGCTCAAGGGGATTGGCCTGGGTCTGACCTGTCCTGGTGGTTGTAGCGGGAGATACTGTTCTGGTGTGAGATGGACCAGGGTCTGCTCCCCATGCTTCATTCTTGTCATGCCTGATACTGATCCAAGGATGTTACTCACTACTTACCCCATGAGTTCCTCCATAATCTGCTAGGAAATATTGCTTCTCATGTCCCTTTCCCTTCTCCATTGGACAACTCCATCTTGAATCACTTTCCGCCATTTTTGCTGGAGATATTTATTTGTGGCTCTTGGGCAGCTAGCATCACTGGAAAGGGGCTCCTCTGTTTCTGTTATGGTTGCCCTTTACTCCATATGTCATCTTTTGAAGGGCTTTCTGAGGATTTGACTGGGAATGCTCATTCTTTTGGAAAGAACACATGGTTATGTGATGGCAGGGGGCTGAGCTGACTGGCAAAATGACTGTAATGATTGTTACTGTCTAGTTTGAACAGGCTGACTCATCAGGACTATGTGCTAATGAAAGCAAGATTGTAGATTTAGAACCCACATCAGCCAGATTACTCTGTCCTATTCTACTTGCTCTTTTCCAAACTTTGGCCTTCTCAATGACAACTATGTCATTTTAGATAACAATAAGGTTAGAAGAGAGAGTACAAATGAATCAGGGACAATCCTTTCCACTTCCTGCACAAAGAAATCAGACATGTCAGCACCATGTTCCCATACAAAGGATGCAGCATTGTAACAACACAGGATTAGTTCACTGTGGATGGTAAATGTGGTAACTTGGCATGTACCATCCATCCCATCCTCCTTCTTCATTGGACTGCCAAGAACTACAATTCCTAGACTCCCTTGCAGCTACAGTTCAAATGTCAGTTCCCCTAATGGGAAATTTAAAAGGCAAGAGTGAGGTGGTGCTGGCTTCTGCTCTTTATGTTGTCAAAGTGAGTTGTAGACATGTTGGTGTTTTCAGTTTCTGCGTTACCAAAAATCCAGAGTGTAGGTTTACAGGTGGGGCAGAGGGCAATCTTCTTGTTTTCTTTTCTTTTTTGTATGCAGACCTGGCATGAATGCTGCAGCCCCTGGAGCCAACAGTTCCAGAAGTGGCAGTGAGTATGCTGGACTAGCTCTGCAGTGGATTCCAGAGATGGCTCCTGCAGCCCCAGCCCAAAGCCTGCTCTTGTGATACAAGGATACTGCTTGTGCTCCATGAACACAATGTAGGCAGAAGTTCCTGGCACATAGTTTCCTAACAAATGTTAGTAAATACTTGATTAATTCAACATATGTTTATGAGACTCTTAATGTTGAGAGGTTGCTTAGCTGGTTCTGGAATCCATCTTATCATATATTCTCTATGTGACTTTGGCCTTGTTTCCTCATCTGTTAAATGGTAACCATAATTTCATCCACCTTATAGGATTATGTGAAAGGGTAAATGAAATGATGCATGCAAAGGACTAGCCATGGTGCCTGGCTTAGAGGAAGTGCTCAATAATGTTACTTACTGAAATGGCATTTATTTTGTGCTAGGTTCCCGAACACGAGGATAAACACAACACATTCAGTTTCTGACCTGATGGAGCTTGCAGCGGAAAGGGGAAGGCAGTCATTTAAGCAAGGCTAAAACAGTGCAATAATTACCCTGATAGAGGAGTACATGACACTAGGGAGCACACATTAGGGACACTGAAACTGCCCTAGAGGAGGGAGGTTGGGAGGAAGAGGGACAGAAAGGTGGGCTCTGAGACAATTTGCTGAAAACCAATTGGCCAAGAGCCATCTTGCTGAGAGCTAACTTTCCAATGGCCAAATCACTTAATGGCCAATTCATCAAAGTTTGTAAGTTTACTAAACACTTACTTTAAGAATGTTGTAGGGAAAGAAAAATGATTTTTCTCCAACCCTCAAAAATTCTTCGTTGGAATGGACCCCTGCAACAAAAGACAGATTAATAAGAGAAAAACAAACAGAAATTTAGTAACATGTATATTTCATATATGAGTGGGTGATACTCAGGGAGTGAGCAGTTCTCAAGGAAGTGGCTTTGAATTCCAGCTTACCTACATGGCATCTTCAACAAAGAGCAGTGAATTTTTAGAGAGTGACAAGACAAAGGAAAAAGACTTTGAGTCTCTAGGACCAGCAACTTGGGAGAAGGCAAATAAGTGGCAGATAAGGGCTAATTACTAAAAGTTGTTAATGTAGATTCCTCTGGTAGCATCTTTAAGTCAATAAGGGTCTAGAGTTGTCTTCAGTGGTCAGCCTTTGTTCTCCCTGGTAGAAGAGGGGGAAGGATACATTTTGTCTTTTTAAATCTATGTCTTGCTTTTAGGCAAATAAAATAGCTTTCCTGCTTCTGCTGCTTCTTAATTGCCTTCACTCAACAATCTTGCATATTTTGGGGTGGCATATTCTGGTCTCTCATATTCTTCTTGAGTCTAGTCAATTGATGTATTAATATTTCCCCTAGACATATTGACTTGTTTTATTTTTTATCTATTTTTATTTCAGCATATTACAGGGGTACAAATGTTTAGATTGCATATATTGCCTTTGCCCCACCCAAGTCAGAGCTTCAAGTGTGTCCATCCTCCAGATGGTGCGCACGGCACCCATTAGGTGTGAATATGCCCATCCCCTTCTCCGCCTCCCATCTGCCTGACGCCTGATGAATGTTATTACTATATGACACGTTGACTTGTTAAAAGTTCTGAGTTTTAAGGTGGTTTCAACTTCATGAAGATATTTTTCATTAATGTTCATAGTTGTGAAAACCATATTAATTATTTATTAAATATATTAAGAATCATGGGGATTTAATGTTTTGAATATATTCTTGAATATATTACAAAACAGAATTCTTCAATATTTTTACTTACTGTAGTTAAGAAGAATATTATTCTAAGGATTAACATTTATTTTCATTGACTATATTCAAGAAAACTATTCCTTAAAGGAAGTTTTAACCAATGAATAATTTTGGCAAATTCAAACAATTGGTCATTTGGCAAATTAATCATTTTATAAATTGATCCTTCAGTTAATTGGCTTTAAACAAATCAGTCATTTGGTGTATTGAGTATTTGCCTAATTGGCCGTCACTTCTTTCAAACTCTATTGATAAGTGGTTACTGTGCAGCTGTTATTCAATTTATACACAGACAGCAAAGCATATAGTTTTGTTGCCTCCTGTCTCCCAGTGATTAACCCACAGGATATTATACACAATAGATAATTAAAAAAGGAAATTGGCCAACAAAAATGAAAGTGCAGTAAAGAAATGAAAAGTAAAAACATTGCAAGTGAAATTACAGTCAGACATAAAAGGGGTTACAGCAGGAATAGCTAACTGGGAATCATTGATGCTACCACCATTTGAGAACCTTTAAACTTGCAGCCAGAAGACCCTAGTGAAGGGAAACTTATCAACATAAGTGAAGACTGTGGTTAGGACAAGAAGGATGAAGATGTCCCAGAGGAAATGATGCCAACAAAAAAATTTCACACTAAAGGAACTCTCAGAGATAGTTCATGATGTTGAAAGTACAAAGGATAAAATGTTGGAAGCTGACCCAAACTTAGAAAAGAGTAGGACAATTTTCCAAGGCAAGATACTTCCTATTGTAAGTTATATGATGGTGTTTTAAAAATAAAACACTTTGATTTTCAATGTTTCTAATGTTTTAAACTACAACATACTAAATAAATATTAGCTTTACTATTTTATTTCCCTACACATTTATAACTGACAGTAAGAGAGTTTTTAATATTTTGATGTACATTTTATAATTTGCAGAACAATCATAGTTTTCCCCATTGATTATTAAGATCACTTTGCACAGTTTCAGCTTGCATGGTCATTTTTACATTCTTGAACTACCATGTAAAAAATGACTGCTTGCACTTAAAATTAGGCAGAAGGGAAGTAAAACCTGGGGCTATCATTTGCATTCTGCATTCTGTTTGATGTTCCTACTTCAGGAAATATACAAAATTCAAATATTTTTGCATTATAAGTCCTGACTTCTGGGAAATTGCAGTGCAGTGAAATGGTACACCATTTCTCTCCTCTCTCTGGCAGTTAATTCAAATGAAACAGGTGGTGAGGAACAGAGTATTGTACTCATAGAAGATGAGAGAGAATTTTGATGGCATCTGGAAGAATGTTATCTGATGCTAATGCTGAATTTCTCCTGTGATTCATGATTGCCTGTTGGTGGAGCGGAGCAGTGCTCTTTACACCGTCAAGAACAATTTTCTCCTTGAGTGATCTTTTCTAAAAAGGTTCTCCCTGATTAGTTATTTTTCATTATTATTAGAATTTAAGTACTGCACTTAAGTCAGACTTCTACATTCTGGGATGTAACCTTTAGCTGTCATTGTAAAAAGATAAACAGAAATGAAATTCTTATATACCTGATTAAATGAAAGGAAACCAAGAATGAGAGCTATTTATGCAAAGATAATAATATCATTATTTGTGTGCCTGCTGCATAAACCTGTAAGCTAGTTCTCCAATAGAATGTGCTAAACATTTCTATGTTAATTTTATAATAATAGCTCTATTAGCTACATGAAATTATTTCTATTAACTATGTGTAAGTATGTAGATTAACTATAAATTTGGCTAGTAATTCTCAGGGATTTTTCTCTACTGAACATCCCTCAGAGCTAGGGCATTATTCTATCAATAACAAGGCTCCCAACACCAGTGTGGCTTTTGCTCAAGGAGGACAGCAAAATCTCTGAAGGAGGTCAGAGTTTAAACCCTTATCCAGGTTTAAACCCTGACATCGTGCCCTCCTAATGAGCTGTCCCCTACACACACACACACACACACACACACACACACACACACACACACACACACAAAATAGTTGAGAGTCACTGATCTGGAGTGTACAGACAACAAAAGTCTAGCATCCTTCAAATTTGAAGACTTGGAATCCATCTTGCAGCTTACCTTTACTTACCCTGTAATGCACATTTAACCTTGAACTCTCCATTTCCTTCCCTGAAGTGCCTCTGCCCTGGGTTAGCTAATGGATTAAATAAAATAATGGACATGAATATGCTTGGAGCTGTTAATTGGAGACATGTTTTGTGTGAGATATATCTTTCTACCAAAATATTTTCTTGTCTGAACCCTTCCATTAGGATTTACAAGTTTGGGCTAAATAATATCATTTATGTTTTATGTTAAGTACAAATTCCTTAGAAGGTTGCATTAATCCTTAAAGTAAATTTATTTTTAACATTATTTAGCAATGCCCCAAATAAGTGGGACAGATAAAAGGTCAATTTTAGTTCCTCTAGATACCTAAAGGTAGAAGAAAAAAAAGAAAAGTAATAATAAAATTTTAAAAAGGTCAATTTTAGTGTTGGAGAAGGAAATAATAAGTCTAGAAGATATGGATATGTTGCAGGAAAAATTTCCCTGAGCTGGCTCCATTAATTTACGGCCTATTTCAATTTTCTCAGCACACTCAAAACGATTCAGTTGAACAAAGCACTTTTAAGACTTGGGTCTTACAAATCCAGTCAATAATACTACTTACTGATTGTGGGAACAAATTAAAGCAGAGGTGATATAATAACTTAGCCTCAGCATCTCTGCCTCCTGATCCCAGGGTGGTTACCCAACATGGTGTCTGTATCAAATGGATGATACCAGCAGGGAGACAATTCTCCATGACTATTTTCATGTTTCTTCATGGTCCAGGTTTTCTAGCCTTGGAAGCTAGAGATAGTGTCACCCTAAAGTTAGGGAGATTTAGGGATGGATCCCTTCAAAGCCAGTTGCTTATATTCAGGGCAGTGAAGCTAGAGACCTTCCTCCACCCCCCAGAGGGGTGAGATTTGCTTAACGAGTCATTTTTCTCTTTTTGGATGGGAGGAGGAGCAGATGCACCAGCTGGTGATATTAGCTTTGGGTCTCCTAATTTTGGGATTCTTTTTCAAGGCAGCCGCTCTGCTGTGTGTGTAGGTAACATCTGCCCTTCATTCCGTTGCCCTGTGGGGATTAGGGTTTAGGGAATTGGTGCTAAGTTTGCTCTGGCTGTTTCTGCATTTGGTAGTAAACTGTCTGTTCTGTAATCTAGAAAGCTTCTTGCTTCCCATCAGATTAAGTAGGATGAGATCTCAGACATTTCAGTTTCTGACTTAATACATACCGAATGGGGTTCCTATGGGTACATATAGATGTTAAATTAGATCATATAGGCATGGAGGAGCTAAAAATTTTAGTTTGCTCTTACCTAACGGTGATTAGGTTTTATTTTGGGAGCAGACACCATGTTAAGTATTTACTACGCATGTTCTCATTTAATTCTCAGAACATCAGGAGGCAAGTAGACCACTGTCCAGATGTTTTTTAGATGAGGATGTTAAGGCTCAGAGAGGTTGAATTAACTTGTTCAAAAACACAAGGCTTATCAGTGGCAAAACAGGAATTCAACTGAGGCAGAGAAGGCAGAGTCTAAATCAGTAACCACTACATTTTCATGCCACCTTGTATACAATCTCTGATTCTTTCATTGGTTTGTAGAACTTGACCTTGTAAATGTAAGATTACAAAAGAACCATTCTAGCCATTTGATGCCACCTTATTTAATAATTTATTTTCTCTTGTGCACATGGGTACTTCCTGACACAGAGCCTAACCTATGAAGTTAGTGGGGGTGTAAACACATCAGAATCCCCATCTACCAGCCTCCCTCCTGCAGTGTGACATCAATGTGGTAGTAGCTCATTCCAAATAGAGAGTCTATTAAATATTCTCCAGGGCCTTTGCAACGCTACCTGCACTCCTGACTATGTGCTCTTGGAAAATCTACTTATTGTAACAAAGTGTTAGGATAAACCGTTTATAGTCGAGGGCTAGGAAACCTGTTTCAAATGGCTTAGTTAAAAGCTGAGAAGGGGCCAGGAGCAGTGGCTCATGCTTGTAATCTAAGCACTTTGGGAGGGCTGAGGTGGGAGGATTGTTTGAGGCCAGGGTTAGAGCAGCCGGGCAACACAGCGAGACCCCATCTCTACAAAAATAAGAAAATTAGCTGGGCATGGTGGTGTGCACTTGTAGTCCCAGCCACTCAGGAGGCTGAAGCAAGAGGATCACTTGAACCCAAGAGTTTGAGGCTGCAGTGAGTTATGATCACATCACTGTACTCCAGCCTGGGTGACAGAGTAAGACTCTCTCTCTAAATAATAATAATAATAAAAAGCTGAAATGCAGGGAGAGAGAAAGGGAGAATGAGAGGGACAAAGAGAAAAAAGAAAAAGAAGATATAACATGAAGGGGGGCAGCAAGGAAAGAAGGGTGAGAAGAAGCTGACAGAAAATTAACAGGCCCTTACAGTGTATTCATGTGATAAAAATGTCTGTACCCCTTTAATATTTTGAAAAAAATATAAAATGAATAAATATATTAAAAAGAAACAAGATCAGAGAAAGTTGGTATTGATTGAGGATTTGAGGACATGGACCAGGGGAAAGCAAATTAGAAATACATAATGCATAGAGAAAGCACTTTCTGGACCAGTTCTAGGTCAAAGATCCCACAAAAAGCCTGAATCTACAAGTTTCCTTCTAATTCCAGAAAATCTTTCATAAAAGCCTGCAGAAAAGCCTGGGAAATTTTCTTTTAAGATCACATTTACCCTGAAGAAATCAGCAAAGTGTTTTCCATAGTACCAGGCAGGACTTCTTCCAGACTCCTAATTGTCCAGGCTATTTTTTTGTCAAATAACACCCAGTATGAAGAGAAAATGAGAGGGGGAAAAGACCACTGCTGGGGAAGGGAAAGTAGGTGGTGATCCTCTTGTCTTAGCCTCCCAAAGTGCTGGGTTTATAGGCATGAGCCACTGAACCCAGCCAGGATGTGGAAGTTCTTGAAAAACAGCCCAAACAGAAAAAAACCACCATGAGTGATTGGGTGTTATAGGGAATGATGGCTTTTACAATTTGAGGTTCAAAACAAAATACTACCCTGGGAAAGAAAGTAGCTGCATTTGTTGGGGTATTTTTTGTTTTGTTTTGGCATTTCCACATTGCCTTAGAGACCAGGAACAGTAGGTAACTACTGATCTGAATTATGTCTCTGGTTCTTATAAGTCCTGAGGAAATCAGCTCTGTTAAATAGCTCATCTGAATTGCAAGCAAGAGATTTTGCAAGTGATGATAGACGTCTACAATTCTAGGTTGTATTCATACGGAATCTTTGTTTCAAGATACCTTTATTTGCATATGTAATGACAGAGAATAATGCTGTGCTGGTGTTTGCTAGACAGTTCCCAAATACATCATCACGGTTTTCAAACTGTCAAGGTACAGAAGACAGTCACCAACTTCCTACTTTTGTTTAAAAGAAAAAAATACGAGGCATGGCAGTTTGTTTCTAGGGCTCTCAGTGAGAGATGCTGAGTTATATCAGATTTCTGTAATGTGTTAGTTTCCTATTATAGTTGTAACAAAATACCACAAACTTAGTGGCTTAATAGAACACAAATTTATCTTGCAATGCTGGAGATGAGAAGCCTAAAATAGGTCCATAGGACTGCATTCTTTCTAAAGACTCTAGGGGAGAATTTGTTTCTTTGCCTTTTCCAGCTGCTCACATTCTTTGGTGCTCTCTCTCTCTGTCTCTCATATTGACCTCACTTGGGTAATCCAGAATGATCTCCCCATCTCAAAATCCTTAATCACATTTGCAAAATCTCTTTTATTAATACCATGTAAGGTAAAATAGTTGCTAGTTCTAGGGATCAGGAAGCAAACATCATTGGGGTCATTATTCAGTCTGTCACATGCAGTCTTACCTAAGGGCAACATGTTAAAATGTAACGTATATGAACATATTTACCAATTACAATTATATATGTATTAATATTTCATATATTTGATATAAAATACATATCTTCTTTAGTGCTTATTATAGCTGTTTTAATGCCATTTGGGCCTTGGTTCTCCAGCTGAAAGGCATGGAATATGTAGTCTAGAAAACAGAGGTATTACTCTATTTTCCTAATTTCTTGACCTTTCCTAATTTCTTGACCAATTTATTAGCTAAGAAATCCTTTTCAGGCCACATGCCTGGATAAAAGAATAGTAGCAGGATCCTTAGTTCTCAATATTGACCTACAGATATCTAGGTATTGACATATAGATATTCAGATATTGACCTACAGAACTAGATTTGGTTCTAGATATTGACATATAGAGATTTCAATAACAATAAAAATACAATAAATATCCATAATTGATTAACAATTCTGCTTGGAACTGGACTGGGTATTTTTTACACATTATCTCATTTATTACTTGCCAAGACTTTCTGAGGCCAGGATACCTACCTTGATTTTATGTGTGGGGTACCTGAGGATCAGAAAGAATAACTTGCCCAATGCCAAAAACCTGCTATAGTTAGTTGCAATCTCAAGAGAGGTGCCTACTGTTCTTTCAGAGAGGGGGATGTGGAGACCCTGCCAGTCACAGACAGGCACAAATTCCTGTGTTCCTTCATTTGGCTTGTGCATTTGTGGATGTTTGGGAAGTTCTAGTTCCTTCTTTTTTAAAGAGGTGTGGACAAGATCAGATTCAAATGAGAGTTAACCAGTTGGATTTTGAAAATAAGAGGCATCTGGACATTAGATACTTCAAATGTAGGTCATCTTCATTACTCCCCAGTCCTCTCTCCTCTCCTCTTTATTTCATTATTTTATTTTATTTTATCTTTGAGTTGGCTCAGTTCTTGTAGCTGAAATGGCTTAATGGTTATTACTGTTGTGTACATTTGCTGTTTAATTCCATTGTTTCCTCAGTTATTCCTCACAAATGATGTTAACCTCTCGTTATTACATTCCTCTTTTCAAACTACTGAGAAAATCTCTCCCCCTGAACATCATGCCACTGACCCAGATTAAACATACTGCTTTGAAAGAAATGGCTTGTAATTCACACCACTTGGGTGACTGTAAACTGGGGTGAGTGGAGACTCCATTGCTTAGCTCCAGGGACTGAGTTGGTGGTCTTTGGTCTTATTCAGCTCAAATCCCCAAGATCATCAATAACAATGACAATGATAAAATAGCTTAAAAAATTAGGGGGAAAACTAAAGACCTGTTGGATGAGTGGCTTTCAAAGCCCCAGGGAAATGGATTGATAATCCCTAGGGGAGTGCCCTCTATGGAGAGCAATTCTAAAAGACATTAGCAGAGCTCTATTTAGACCAGCTGCTGGGGAAAGAGGGAAGGAGCAATGAGAGGAGGGAGATGGAGGGAGGGAGGAGAGAATTAGGGGTGCTAGTTCAAAGGAAAATTCTCTTAGGTTTTGGATCAGCATTCCAAAGTTATCACAGGCTTGTGTGTTTGCAACAGAGTCCTCCTTCCTGGAGGTTCCTTCAGGTGAATCTTTGTTTGACCTTCTAGATATTTGTGCATTTTCTCTAATTTCATTTAAAATATAACCAAAGGTGGGCTAAGAGAGTCTGCACATCATCCCCCTTTCACTTCCAGAGAGCAGCTGTTAGTTCAAGTCGTCGTGAGAACTGAGGCCATGTCATCTGTCCTATTGCCTTTGTCTGGATTGCAGGCCAAAAACTTGAATGAATATTCAAATACTAATTTATATTCTTGTTCGTCTTGCATGAAAAGACAACAAAGTATGTCTCCCTAGGTTTCTTTCCTGACACTGTAGAGAAGTGAAAACAGCATTGGACTTGGAGTTGGAAGATGTGGGTCCAATACTTGATACTCTACTTCCTAGTCATGAGATCTCTTTGAACCTCAGTGTTCTCATTATTAAAATGGGAAAAATAGTGTCTACCAGGAAGCATTGTTATGAAAATCAGATGCAATTATAGTTGTGAAGGCTCTTGATAAATTATTTAGTGAAATATAGATGTAAGTATTTATTGTTACATCAGGAAGAAACTGAACAGTTTCTGTCCTTCCTTTTCGAACAGTGAAATGTATACCTGACCATGTGAGGGACCCTCAATGGGCCAAGACATTAGGCACTCCCTGCAAAGCTCTACGATGCTTGATTGCATTGATGTAGAAGCAGCCCAAAGTGTAGACATTTGTACAGCACAGGGATGGCATTTCACAGCCCTCCCATGAAAGCACTTTTACTAACTTTCAAACTGGACAGGCAAGGTTTCTGTTTTGTGAGAATTTTCTTTAGCCAAATTTTTTTTTAACTCATCTGGAAAGGAGACAACCACCACTGAGAAAACCACTTGAATCCTAAAGGCACCAACATTATGTTCCCAATCTTAAATCAGAATAAAGTTAATTACTTTTAATCTAGCTTGGTTTCTAAAAAGGTCAGTTTCTAATTCACTTTTCTTTCAGTCAATACATCTTTAACAATAATTTTCATATCCTTCCTTTAGAAGAAAAAAATGTGGATTCATATTTGTTACTTTATAAGAAAGCCATACCCTTCTTTTCATAAGTAATGTCTACACAAAAAGTACAATCTGGCATTGCTATTAGCACTGTCAGATAGTTTGTTTGATTTGGGACTGTGAGTCAAACATTGTTTAGATGGTTGCATAATTTGTTAAGCCTCTGAGGATGTCTAGTTCATTCTAGAAGGGCCAAACATAGCATTTATAATAGCATGGTGCCTCGCACATATTACACACTTAATAAATGAGCAACTAGAATTCAGTCAATTGTGGGTTTGTATGCCTCACTTTTAGTAAGAGCAGAAAACAGAAAGGAAAAAAGAAAAAGTGAATGAAAAGAAATGCATCAAAGAGATTGACATTGTGATTGTAATCTTAAAAATATAATTTCAAGTACATGGTATCACAAAATCTGGAAACACTAACTCATCTGTGGCATTGAGTGGGTTGTTATTTACAATTGTTTCTCTTTTTTTGAAAACCAAAGCAATACAAATCAAAACAATCCTCGCCCATAGCAGGCTTTTGCAAACATGAATCTTTTCCAATAATAATGCAGTGTTAAAGTTTTAAATCATGGAAATGTGTTATTTAAAATGGTTTACATCTCTCTTTCCCTCCACTTTCCCTCCACGCCATTCCATCTTTTACAAAATAAAAAAGTGTAAAAGTATATTTCAAGCATGTTTCAGTATGTGTCAATTTTAGGGACAAACCCAGCGCCCATTAATCACTCCAATAAGTAGTTCCAACATGAAATGGGAACCGAATTTCTCCCCCTCCTTTTTTTTAATAGACTTAATTTTTTAAGAGCAGTTTCAGGTTCACAGTGGAAATTAGGTGGAAAGTACAGAGAGTTCCCATATCACTCTTGCCCTCACACACCCACAGCCTCCTCCACTAGCAACATCCCCATCAGAATGGGACATTTGTTACAGTTGATAAATCTATACTGACACATCATTATCGCCCAAAGTCCATAGTTTACGTTAGGGTTCACTCTTGGTGCTGTACATTCTATGGGTTTTGACAAATGTATAATAACATGCACCCACCATTATTGTATCTTATAGAATTATTTCACTGCCCTAAACATCCTCTGCGCTCCACCTGTTCCTTTCCTCCCTTCAGCCCCTGGCAACCACTGCTCTTTTTACTGTTTCCATAGTTTTGCCTTTTCCAGAATGTCATATAGTGGGAGCAAATTCTCCTTTAAAGTAGCTCAGATTATCAATATTAAATACAATTGTTTTATGAATACCTATAAACCAAAAAATCCTTTATGGTTCTCTGCTTCCTAACATTATAATCATATATCGGACAGATTAACCACTTTGGGGGAGTTACATATTGAACTCCCATTTCTGCTTCCAATATTGAGACATAATTGGTTCAGAAATGAATATCTAAGTCAAGAATGTAAGATTTTTTTAATAAGAGAAAAATCAATTAATGTTATTTAAGAGGTTGAAGAAGAAATGTCATATAACCATGCCAATAGATATATAAAAGGTATTTAATAAAATTCAATATTTATTCATGCTAAAAAATCTTGGTAAACAAGAAATAGAAAAGACTTTCTTAATATTTTGTAAAGAATATTTACAAAGAAATTACAGCAAGTTTCACACTTAATGGTGACATATTAAATGTATTCCTTTAAAAATCATGTGTAAGAAAAGAATTTCTTACTGTTTGTAGTTCTATTCATCATTATATTAGAGATACTAGCCAGGAAACACAGGAACTGGAAATGAAGAAAAAAGAATGCTCATTATTCACAGGTAATATGATTGTCTATGTAGAAAACTCCAGATCATTTGTAGGTAAGATTTTGCAATTGCTGAATACAAAATAAGCATACAAAATTAACTCTGTTTCTTTTCATCAGAAGATAAAAGACAAAATTACAACAGCAATATAATTTTAAAGTATCTAGGAATGATTTCCACAGAGCTTTATGGAAATTATTACAAAGCTTTATTGAATGTCATTAAAGAAGATTAACAAAATGGAGAGTCATACAATATTCACAGATATGAACATTTGTATTAATTATCTCCTGCTGTGTAACAAATTACCCCAGACTTAGTGTTTAAAACAACAGATTTATTATCTCACAGTTTCTGAGGGTCAAGTATTCAAGAGAAGCTTAGCTGTGTGGTTTGGTCAAAGGTCTTTTGTGAGGTTATAATCAAGATACCAGCTGAGGATGTGATCTGAAAGCTTAACTGGGGCTAGCAGATCCACTTCCAAGCTCATTTTCATGGCTGCTTGCAAGAAGCTTCATTTCCTCACTGCTGTTGGCTGGAGGCATCAGTTTCCTCACCACACAGGTCTTTCCATATGGCAACCTGACAGCTGGCTTCCTTCAGAATAAGCGATCCAATAAAGAGAGTCTCTTAAGTCATACACTGTCACTTCTGCTTTTTTCTATCTGTTAGAAACACGTCACTAAGTCGAGCCTGCACTTGAGGGGAGAAGAATTAGTCTTCATCCTTTGAAGGAAGTGTTAAAGAGTTTTTGTACATATTTTAAACCACCACAAAACTCAGTATTATAAAGACATCTGTTGTCTATTAATTGACCCATATAGTCAATGCACTCTCCATAAAAAGCTTAACAGATATAGTCTGGAACTTGACAAATTGATTTTTAAAACTTATTTAGAAGTGAAAATGGCCAAGAATAGCCCATACACTGTTGTTTGAAGAAGAATAAGATGGGAGAACTTGCCTTTCTAGAAATTCAGAGTATTAAAAAGCTCTAATAATTAAGACTGTGAAATATTGCCTAAAGATAAAGAAGTTGACTAGTTTAACATAAGAAAAGCCCCAGAGACAGAGCCACACATATGGAAATCTGATTTCTAGAAGAGGTAGCATTGCAAATCAATAGGGAGAAGGTGTACTTTTCAAATGATTTGGTGACAATTTGTTATCCATATTAAAAAAGTATATGCCCATTGCTTATAAATGGAATACAAATCTAAATGAAAAAAGCAGATTATAAAACTTTTAGAATGTAATATAGAATAAGGATTTCTTAAATAAGACATAAGTACAAATGATCAAGGGAAAGATTAATAAATATGGCTTCTTTTAAATTAAGAACTTTTATTTATCAAAAGACATCATAGACTTTAAACTATGACAACACAACTGGTATCAACTTGCCCTCTCAACTTAAACAACTAGAAAACTGGAAAAATGTATAGAAATAACCATTTTTATCCATTGGGCAATAGGTATAAATTGTAATCCATAAAAATAAGAGAAATGAATAAGGTGAGTTCTATAATTGTCCTGGCTTTCTACCTATAGACACTTTCTGGAATGCCACATAGTATGGGGGAACTCAAGTAGAAAATGGCAGTCTCTGTAAATTGAAAAAACAGAGATCAGAGTTCAGGGAGATTGAGCAGCTGGAATTTGCAGAGTGGAGTACTGGAGAGGAGAGAATTATGCAGAGAAAGAGCTCCAAAAATTTTCATAGACTCCTTGAGGCTTTGGCTAATTATTAAACTGCATACATGTAGGGTGAAATTCCATAAAACTGAGAAAATTGCAAGCTGAACAATTAGAGTTCACATGAGACCAGCCAACCTGAGTAGAAAGACCTCACTAAACACTTGGGCACTAAGTAGAAACCCCCAAAAGAGTCACTTCTTAGTAGTAGATTAAAAACTAGCCCTAGACAAAAGCTACTCCAAACTCACCAAAACAAAATTTTAAAACAAGCCTCAAAAGCATGGAACAGAATCACAAATAACAGCTTGCTGAATCAAAACTCAACATTCCTTAAAAGAAGACAACAAAATCCAGAAAACAAACGTAAAATTTGCAATGTCTAGCATCTAATAAAAAATTATAAGAAATGCAAAGAACATTTAAATGTGACCCATAATCAGGAGAAAACTCAATCCATTCAGCCCCCAAAATGACTGAGATGATGTAATGAGCAGAAGACAAGGGCTTTAAAATATAATTATTATAAATATGGTCAGTAATTTCATGACTAACATAAGTAAGAGAAATGGAAGATATACCAAGAACCAAACAAAATTTCCATAGATGAAAACTACAATTTCTGGAATTCACCTGAAGGGCTTACCAGCAGATTAGACACTGTAAACCCTAGAGTAACCCCTGAAAAACAAAAATGAAGAGGAATGACTAATAAGCTCACCATGGAGACAAAGTAAGGCAGGAAAAGGAAAAAGAAATAACAGGTGAGATAAATAGAAATAAATAGAAATCTCATAGATTTAAACCATATTTATGATTATGTTAAGTGAAATGGTCTAAATATTCCAATTAAAAGGCAGAGATTGTCAGACTAGATAAGAGATACACTTTAAATTTAAAAACAATTAGTTTTAACATGAGAGGTGCAAAAATTGCTATGTAGAGTGTGAAATAAAAACCCTATAGTTGGGAGAAAATATCTGCAACTCAAATGATTGAGGAAGGATTATTATAAAAATAACTGCTACAAGTGAATAAGAAAAAGGTAAATAACCCAATAGAAAGAAAACTCAAAAGATTTATAAAGAACTTCACAGAAGAAAAGAAAACAAAGCAACATATGGAAACATGCTCAACCTTGTTGTAATCAGTAAATACAAACTGATCTAGGAAATTAAAATTTTAGTTTAAAATATACCTACAAGATTTCAAAAATTAAGATGTGACCATATTAGCAAAGAAGTGGAACAATACCCACACTTCCACACTATTAGTGAGACTATAAATTGAATCATTTTCTTGGGAAAATAAGCTTGCATTATCTCAGAAACTTGAAGATGCACATGTCCTATGACTTGTGTACCAAGAGACATGTACATGAAAAAAAAAGCAGTATATTTTTAACAGCAAGAAAACTGGTTACAACCTAAATGTCCATCAACATTGTAAAGATAAAGTTGTAATATATTGATACAATAGAAGACCACAGTCTAGTGAAAATTAATGAACTATAACTACACTCAGAAACATAAATGAATTTTAGGAACACAGTATTAATAAAAATAAATTGTGGAATCATACATATAGGATGATTGGGTTTAATTTTCAAAAAATTTCTCATACATAATTCTCATACAAATATAGACCTGAATATGTATCAAAAAATTATTCAATTCACAAAAAGAGAACCAGTAGGATGGTAAAGCTGCTTCAAAGAGCATTTGACGAATAGAGATTGATCTACTTAGGAAAAGAATGCTGAAATGTAAAATGAGAGACAAAACTGGTTATGTCCCGCAGGGCAATAAAGCCATAACCTTTGGGATTATCTTCTCTCCCCAACAGAAATAATTTTTATTTTTACTGAACAAAATGTGCAAGTTTACATGTAAATTTCCAGAATCTGGGCCCTGGTCAATAATAGATATAAATCATATTAAATTATATCCTTCTAGATAATTGAATATTCCTTGGGTGGGCCTGTTATTTAATGTTCCAGTATCACATGGAAAAGACATGAGGTCAAGTATAAGTTGTGTATATATTTTTCTTAATAATTATTAGGTTTATAAGAATTTTGAAAATGCAAAACTAAAGAATATTTATACAAATATAAGTGATAAAAACTACAAGCAAGAAATGATGAACACAGAAATCAGGCAAAGATTTACCTTTAGAGCAGTGGGTTTCAACCAGATGTGATTTTGACCCCATGGGCATTTGGTATTTGCACACATGGCGATGTCCAGAGACATTTTTGTTCTTCATATCTGGGGGGGTGCTATTGGCATCCAGTGGGCAGAGGCCAGGGATGCCAATGAACATTCTACAATGCATAGGACAGCCTCCCATGGCAAAGAATTGCCTGGTCCCAAATATTAGTAGTGCTGAGGTTGAGAGTGGGGCACTTAGGGAACAAAATAATGGTAATAGTCAATTTTTTAAAATTGATTCACTGATGCAAACACGGATATATTTGTAAATACTTTTTAAATCATATGTAGTATATTCTTTTGTGTTTACTCAATAATTAATAAACAATAAAAAAGAAAAAACGTTAAATCAACAGATATTTGGACTCATTGGACATGGAAGGCTGAGGATGAACTTTCTGTTTTGAGCAATTGGATAAATGGTGACACCTTTTAATGATACCCTTTTTCTTTTTCCTAAGAGAAAAGGTTGCCCAGAACCTATTTCTAGATTCTTAGCATTTTATTTAGATGGAAAACAGCTCTTCACAGTTAATACTATTATAAGATGACCCCCAATGCAAACTGCATTTGAGAACTATGACAAACCTATTAACTTTGTGATTTGTGAGTCAACTTTTGTCTTTTCAAATCCTGCTGGCCATGAGTCATTGTTTCATCTTCTCTTAGGGAGAGTAAAAAAGAGTAAATCCAGCAGTGAGGCTGAGACCTTTTAGCACTGGAAACCTCAAGTGAGCAGAGGCCCTCAAGATGTCATAGCTCAGGCACCCCATTAGCTGGCTTCAGTGCCCTGGCTTCAGAGCTAGCTGGCAGCGTGAGTCAGCGTCAGCCAGAGGACAGGGCCGGTGAAAGCAATTCACCGTAAACCCAGAGCCCAGACCAAGCAGATTCTCTAGGGGGTGGGCCTAGGGCATCTCTAGCCTCATTCTGAACTCCCACATAAGTTCGTGGTTACCCCAGGAACTTTAAATGAATGAAAATCAAGTTTTTCATGATTAAAAACAAATGCTATATTTGGTGCCACAGTTGCAGAGAGCTAAGGTCTGCTATGTGTATCTTATACTGGAGTGAACTGGAGGAGACAGAATGAGAGATGGAATTTGGGGAAACATGTGATCTTTTTTACTTTTGGATTATGCTCTGATTTTCCCCTTAACCATGTAGTTGAATTTTCACACATGATAACAATATTTTTCCTTGCAGCAGATGGGGCCTTTTATGAAATGGGTTTTTGCACCTTATTTTGTCTTTCATATGTCTAAAAATCATACATAAAAACCCCAAATGTGAGCAATTCGCCTAAACTCTGCCAACCCTTTGTGTTTTTAAACAGCTAACCAGGAGGCAGTGGGGCTGTTCAAGTCTTAAAAGTGTGTAATGACCCCATTACAGAAATCTGAAATGCTGTCCAATCTCAGAGAACCCAATTTCTTTTGAGGAAAAAAAAACTGCTTGATGTTAGTTTGGGGCACAGAAGGGTGACTTGCCAAGCCAAAGGCCAGGCCAAAAACAGCTCAACAAAAGGTGGAGTTTGCCCAGCGTTCATCTCATTTTAAAAGTCTGCCACTTGACCATCTTTTAAAATGGGATCCTTACCTGAGTGAATTCCCCTGACAAAGGCAGCAGCTGTGGACTTCATCTTGTATGATTCTTCTCCCAGATTTCAGCAGAGTTTTGAAAATCCTAATATATAAAAGGTGACGAAGAGGCAGAGATTCCTTTCCAAAGTAGCCATGATGCTTGGGAAGATTCTTGGTCACAGAATGGTAGAGATTGAAGAGGTTTCTACCCTGAATTTGGAGGACAGGAATGTGTGGAATAAAAGGCAAGGCATTAGGAGAATTCTGTCCCATCAGCTAACTTCCTGTGTGATCCTGAAACTTTCTCCTCCTCCTGTCTTGAACCAGTTTCCTATTTTATGAGATGAGAGTTTTAGACCCATCATCTCTGGGGTCCCTTCCATCTCTAGCACTCCATGATTCTAACAGGTAATGACATTTCATCTGCCAGAATATTCTTGCTCCCATTCTCCTTGCGTTTTAGGGTCCATATGAAACTATAAAAATTGGATCTGTAAAGCTTACTGACTATAAATTTGCTGTTAGCTCAATATGTGTGAAAAGGCTCAAATTAATTTTGGCGCATTTTGGCATGGGTCATTGGACCCCAGAGATGAGAAGTGGTAATGGAAATGGAAGAAATGAAGGGCGATTTAGTCCCTCCGTGTGTTTGTTTAAAGAGCAGTCAGTGTACCAAGAAAATGGTGGATAAATAGGACAGGTCTTTATCTTAGACTTCTCAGAGAAAGACAAGATGGAACATGTGCTTGGTGCTGGGCAGAGGACAGCAAAACCATGCACAGGTTTTTATGGTTCATGGGAAGCTGGCGCAGCTGAAATTCATCATTGCCCAGTTGTATTGCTGTGTTTATGGTCTCATGGCATGGCTTACTTGGGTCCTCTGCAAGGCTGCATCAGCATGGTGGCCAGGGAGGTCGTCTCATGTGAGCCAGGTACTCTCCCCAGCTCACTCATGTGGTTGGCAGCATTTGGTTCCTGACTGGTTGTCGAGCCAAAGGCCTCCCTTTCTCCGGGATAGCTGGTCCCCTGCCACATGGTCCTCTCCTCAGAAGGTCTCAGCGTGGCACCTTGCTTCTTCAAAGCCAGCAAGAAAAGAGAAGGAGAGACCAGTGAGATGGGCTTTCCAATTACACAATTGTGTACATGTAATCATGTTCCTCCTGTCACTTTGGCCACATGGAATCTAACCACACTATTAGAGGCAAGTTGCAAATCCCACTCACGTTCCATCAGAGGGAGTTACACAGAGGGTGGACACAAGGAGGCAGGGTCACAGGGAGGCACCGGGGTCACACTGGCCACTCCCAGCATGGTCCTTGATACTTAATTATTTAATCAAGTCATTAATTCACTCATCGTAATCCTCTGGGTGTTTATCATAGCTTGGCCCTGTGCTGGGTGCTGGAGCCATAGTCCCTGTCTCAGGAGCACCCAAATGAGTGGGTGATGTCGGCTTCCTCCTACATTTCAGTTCTGCTGTCCTGTGGGTGGCCACTTGTCCTGGCCCGGCAGAGCTGCGCCCACCCTGTGTTTAGCACGCCCCTCCTCTCGGGCGTCAGAGCGTGCTCTCCTGTCGGCGGCCCTGCTCGGCACTGATTCACTTCCCTGCAGCCCGAGGGCCTTCCCCAGGGTCCAGCCCGCTACCTCCTCAGTGCTGTTTTCCAGAAGCTTCCCCAGCTGGTGGGTCAGGTGTGGGGGGGTGGGGAATGCTGCCCTATTCCTCGAGGTTTCTCTAGACTCAATCCATCCGCCTTTGTAAGTAATCCTTGCCTTGGGTTAGGTTCCTCAGAAGTGGAACGTGAGGTGAAGATTCGTGTGAAAGTGATTTTGAGGAAAAACCTACTGCGCAGAAGAGATGTGGGCCTAGGATGGGGGCCCGGCGAGGGTGTGGTGGCGGAGTTATACGCAGGGCAAGGGACCGGGGTCCTCTACTCTGGCGCCGGTGAGGTGTTGCTGAGAAGGGCTCCCCAAGGTGACGTGCATTCCCCTGTGCTCCCCGCTTCCCTTTCTGCAGTCCAGGCAGGCTCCAGCAGCCTCAGGGCAGTCTTTTGACAGAGAGACCTAGGTGTCACTTTTGAGTAAAAAGGCTTGGGGAGCTGATGTGAGTGACACACGGTGCGAAAATCCCAAGGGCTATGGTTGGGGCACTGACAGCACCTCCCTGATTAAATTCTCCCCCAACTCTAGCATTTCACTCGGGCTTCTGTTTCCTGCCTGCACCCTGACCAGTGTATGCCTAGAAATTAATTGCCCAACTTCACATACTGCTCTAAAATCGTATGTAAATTTCCCCCGTGTACAAGTTCTAATCTATTCTTTAGAATTGAGGTGGAGAACAGGTTTCTCAGTGTCAGCACTGTTGACATTTGGGCTGGATAATTCTCTGTGGTGGGGGCTGTCCTGTGCATCACAGGGTATTGACTAGAACCCCTGGCCTCCACCCACTAGATGCTGGTAGTGCTCCCCTTGTAGTTGTGACAACCAATAATGTCTCTAGACATTGCCAAATGTCCCCTGGGGGCAAAATCACCTCTGGTTGAGGGTAGCTGCTTTACACTGAAAACCCAGCTGGAGCTGGATGCCACATTGCTTTCGTGGCTGCAAGTGATCAGGAAAAAGGCAGGTTTTCCATCTCCACTCTTGTACTGGAAACCTTTTAGGGGTATACTTTCTGGGTCTCAACTAGTGCCCGTACTGGTCTCAAAAAAAGGTAAAAAATAAAGGACCCCCCAATCAAGTACAGTTTTAATCAGAATCATCTCCCCTGTTATGTTACACAACAGGACACCTTGGATGCTTGTTGTTGAGTACCAGCTTCCGCAGCAAAGCGAGGCAAGTCTCCACTCCACACCAGTCTCCACTGGTTCCTGAAGGCAAAGACAGTCCACTGCCTGTTTCTAGAAATAGTGAAGGATAATGATGGAGACCTTGAAGGAAGATAACCAACTGCCTCTAGATTCACAACCCAAAGCAACATGGATTTAAGAATAACCCAGACTGGGGCCTTTTCAACTTCCATCTATAAATACTAGGATTTTTTTTTTACTGTTGTCACTCTCCCTTTTCCCACCATATACACACCCCCTGCGAACAGAAAAAAGAGAGGTTGAAACTTAGAGATATTTTACCCTCATTGGCCGTATAAGACTGATCACTCCAAGAAGATCACAGTTGAGATTCATGCCTTTATTTGACCAAGTAGAGTAGAATGTGAATTTTTGTATGTACTATAAGATTCCAAATCTTATAGCATATTCTTTTGACAGTAGAGATGTATTTTAAATCAGCTTCATAACTCTGTGGCTTCATAAATCACAGCAATTACTTAAATGTATTTTCTTTAATAATTTCCACTTCTAACAATAGTGCCTCCTATGAATCAAAGTGGATAAAATTATTACTTCTTTCTCCTTTTCTTCCTTCTTTCCACCATCCTTCCTTTTCTTCTTATTTCTCCCCCCTTTTCTTTCTTTCTTTTTCTTTCTTTCTTTCTTTCTTCCTTTCTTCCTTTCTTCCTTTCTTCCTTTCTTCCTTTCTTCCTTTCTTCCTTTCTTCCTCCTTCCTTCCTTCCTTCCTTCCTTCCTTCCTTCCTTTCCTTTCCTTTCCTTTCCTTTCCTTTCCTTTCCTTTCCTTTCCTTTCCTTTCCTTTCCTTTCCTTTCCTTTCCTTTCCTTTCCTTTCCTTTCCTTTCCTTTCCTTTCCTTTCCTTTCCTTTCTTTCCTTTCTTTCTTTCTTCCTCCTCCTCCTTCTTTTACTTCTTTCTTCCTCCTCCTCCTTTTCCTCCTCCTCCTCTTCCTCTTCATTATCCTCTGATTCTATTTCTCTGAACCAAATGTTTAGTTTTTTGCCCATAGAATGAATGTTAAGATCACAGATAGATTTAGCAAACTAAAACAAAATGAAACTTTCCTCATTGGATGAAGGTGGTTGGTGGGGAGAAAGCCATTATCAGTCAAACACCTGTGTGACAGAAATAACTTAGTTTCAGCCCCAACCAGCCAATTCCCCAAATTAACCCATGAAGTGTTGGTTTTTCATAGCTAGAAGTGTTTGGAAATGGTAGTGGAGGTTCATTAAAGTAATTCTTTGTTCTAGTATCTTTTTAAATGCTTCCCTGGGTTTCAGAATGACTATAAAAGAAAATGAAGGCATGAAAGAGGCAAAGTAGTTTTGGGGCCCTGTGTAATCCCCTCAATAACTAGGCGAAAGGCATGCTGGCAACATGAAGAGTGGGCCATGTTTGCTTTCTGTGGCCATCTCCACATCCAGGTTCTCAGAGCAGCCAGCTCCCCTTGGGGCACAGATCTGAGTTTCCTCTCTCCTGTGTTTCACATGTTGTGCTTCCTCCTTTTACACATCTTCAGTAGCCACCTGTGAAAAAGATGGTTGGTCAGGGGACCGCATTTGCATGTTTCCTAATTATTCCCAGCAAGGGCCTCCTCTGCCTCCAGCTAGGGAATGGGGTGTGCTGAATTTTTCACTTTTCAAATTTGATGCTATGGATTAAAAACAGCTAATATCATTTCAATTTCTTTTAATAGAAAATAGAGAATCTGCTTCTTTTTGTAGCTGGTGTTCACAAAATACTTTAGAATTTTTGACTAAGAGAAACTAAATTGTGCAAAGATCAGTTTCTGAACTGTTTCACTTGGCATTCAACTA
The DNA here is from genome assembly GCF_040939455.1 of Microcebus murinus. Taxonomy (NCBI): domain Eukaryota; kingdom Metazoa; phylum Chordata; class Mammalia; order Primates; family Cheirogaleidae; genus Microcebus; species Microcebus murinus. The sequence continues at coordinate 86,684,856 of NC_134136.1, forward strand.
TATGTTGGTGTATCATTTATTCATCCCTGCAAAAAGTCTTTGAACATTTTTGTTTGAAAAGTTATTGGGAAAAAATTCGTTCTTATATAGGACAAGCATCAAACTGAGCACTGCCCCTGCCCTATAGCATGTTATCATCTATTTGGGGAGTGTCAGAAATATAAATACCCTTTGGCACCATAAGAAGCTCAAGGGCAGGGACTAGTGCATAAGAGCTCAAGCAATGTCTGCTAAATAGAACTAGAATGATCTTAAAAATAAGGCTTGAATGGACACACAAAAAAATGCCAAATAAAATGAAACTGCCAAAAGAACAATACAAAGTTTGGAAATGAGCCTCAATGACACATAATGAAGACAAAAAGATGAAAGAAAGGTATTAAAAACTCTTAGGTACTTCATCAAGGCAGAAAATTGAACCTAATGAAAGTTTTAGATCTCACAGAAAGTTCCATGGGCATCCCTAGTTGAAGGTTTAATTATCTGAAGCATGATCCTGGCCATCTTCACTGATCAAAAGGAAAGCCAGTTTTCATTTGGAATGAATTAGTAGCCTCAAATGTGAATTTATTGGAACACTGCAGTCTATAATGCAGCCACTGGCTTCACAATAACTTGGTCAATTAATGCCCTTGTGAAAGTAATAAGGATTTGTTTCCATACCACCTATCCGACTGACTCAGAAGTAATCCCAACCCTAAATTAATTATCCCGTTCATAAAATGAAATGCCCATGTCTCCCCCTTCACTATATTGGTTGTATAGTCATAGTCTTTCATCGCTAGATGAAATTACTTCAGTATTCATGGCCAGTATGCAAAAAGTCACAGTTTTTGCTGTTCTTCTTTCCAGAACCTTGTCATCCCCACAACTTTAATAAGGCCCAATACTCATATTCTTTTTAGCACATTTTCTTGCATACACTCCAAAAAGGCAGAGCAGTGTATTTAAAGACTCAAATCCCTAATTTTGCAAGCAAATAGAAAATATTTTCTTAAAGTTCAAGAAAAACGAATCTCTCTTCTTTTTTTTCTTTTTCTTTTTTTTTATGTTTCCTGGAGGTTACACCTTTATAAATGGCTTGGCCAGATGCCCCTAAAATTGATAGCACACTTGAGAAAAGTCTTTTCCATGGAAGCAGATTTCATCACCATCCTGACTAGATTTTCCTTTTTTCCTAAAGTCTGCATAACTGAATTTGCAAAGAATTGGTTTTGGAGGTGCCAGGTGGGGTGAGATGGGGTACGTGTTTCCTTTGGTCCAGATCAGGGCTGGCATTCTAGAGGAGTCTTCCTCGTGCCGGGCTGGCACTGGAGAATTGAGGCTGGGTGCCAGGTCAAACTTTCACTCCCCCGTGCTGTGGCCTCAGGGTGATTATGGAAGGACGCTTTTTACTTCATGTTCAAGCTCCTTTAGTCTCATTTCTGGGCGTCCAATTGTACTTGTCTCTTCGAGGCAATCTTTGAGGTAAACACCTGGTGTTTTATTTGAAGAGCTAGAACCTGAACCCTCTTAATCAGTCTCCACATTTGGACTTTACAGCTGGAAAGCATGTTCGCTCATGCTGCATTTTTACCATACAGGAAATCCTCTGGGGAATGCCGGGTACATGTGGTACCTTTGAAGTACCACAAGCAATTTTCTCTTTCCTACTTTTCCTCCGTGTTTTGTTACATTATTTTAATTGATGTCTTTTGTCTGATGTACTGTATTAGGAGAGCTTGAAGGATGATATGTTTAGCATACAATGTCTATTATGATTAAGTTTCTTTGCAGAAACACAGCACCTCCATTATGGCTCTGCTCACTACCCCTGGTGCTGGGTTACAATGATGCAAAACAATGCTTTGCAGATCATGCAGGAAAATCACTCAGACACCACATCTCTCACGTTCCTACCCCAGAGCTGGAAATTCATTACTCATATTTGTTTCAAGTTTGAAAACTCCATTATTTAGGCATGTATTTCCTCCCTTTATGAGTCCTATATGTCTAGTGAAGTCTTTGATGATATAAGCCTCTAAGTACATTTATATATGGATGTAGTTTGTGGGTAGAATCAGGCCTCTTATTATTTATTGACAGAAGGGCTCCACAGTGCTGATAAAATTGACCTAATTAGCATGTAATTTAAGTCCAGGAAAGGTAAAGACAAATACCAATTTGGCTAACCTGTATTTTTATATTGGTTTAAATTTCATTTAACGGTATTTCATTAATTGAAATTAATGGTAAGTCCTTCAAACTTAAAGACACTGATATTTTCCTTTGTCTTTATAGCTGCATCATGCTTGGAAATAATTAATGTCCACAAACAACAGTAGGATTCTCTCTGCCTTGTTACTTGCTCCAGAGAAGAAAAATGAAAAAGATCCCCTTCCTTTGCTACTACTATTAAACTCCAACCAATTCACAAAATCCCTAGAAGGAATCTTAAAAATAAAAACACAACGCTTATTTAAAACCATCAGATTTTGATTTGAGAGAGAATAGCAAAGAAGCACAGCCTCAAATTCTATTTTAGAAATAATTCCTGCAGAGACGAATACAAATAATTATGTATTTTCTGATCATTTTTAGCCTTTCTTTTGGAATTTCTAAGAGTTGCTTTTTTTTTTTGCATAAGTAAAACATTGCCCTTTAAAAAAATGTGCCCCTCCTTTTTTCCTTTATTATTTAAATTGTGCTTGAATGAACCTAGAGACATGCATTTCTGGATAAAAGATCCAAATAATGAATTTATGATGATCTTTCTGCTTAAGTGGTCAGGGAATCCTTGACCTTCAAAAAGGTGGAATAGTTTTTGTTGAGTTAAGTGAAGCACAAGCATGAGACCCAATAAGCCAATTTATGTTTGATTTTATCTCAAGCATGTCAGAGTTGATTTATCCAACCCAGATTAGGGTGAGGGAGAGGCAGAGAATTGCTGAAATTGGAACAAATAAGAATTATTTGCAGTCTGAATAGTATATAAAATCCATAAAGAATTCTTATCTATATTTTCAGTGTAATGAATGAGATTCAGGAATTTGGTGCCATAGGTTAACATGAACTAGAGTTTGGACTGCATCGCACAAGAGGTTCTGGAATCAGTGAGACAAATGGACCAATGGTAGTTTTATGTTTACTGAGCTCAAATATGGCCACTTTCCAGTTTGTGTTCTAGGAATAGGTGCACCTGGCTCCATCTTCTAGGGTTTTAAATCTATACGTTTAAGGGAAAGAGTAGTCCTGTGAGAAAGCTTATTTTCTCACTTTTACCTTATTACCTATAATCCTCATGGTATACATTGCAGGTGTCCTCAAACTACGGCCCATGGGCCACATGCGGCTGGCCGAGGACATTTATTCTGCCCGCTGGGTGTTTTTGCCGCGGGTGCCCATCCTGCTTAGCAGCCGACTCATCCCGGGCCCACAGTGCGCATGTGTGGAATGTGCGCCGCACTCTCCAACGGCCCTCCAACGGACTGAGGGACAGTGAACTGGCCCCTGTTTAAAAAGTTTGAGGACCCCCGCATTAGGGCTCTAGATTCGTTCTTCCTGTGTATCTGCTACTTTGTATCCTCTCTGACCAACATCTCCCTATCCCCACAACTGGTACCCACTGATTAACAACTTTAGAAAGAAATTCTCTGTTGGCTTATTTACTATAAAACCTAAGTTCGCTTAGGAGCTGATTAGTCATTTGGCACTTTTTTTAAGGATTAGCTAGAATCAAGTATTTGACTGGAGACACTTCTCTGCAGCCCTGAATTAATGATCTTGTGGGCCCCATTGGCCCTCGCAGCTCGCCATCCCCGATTGCAGCTCCAGCCTGCTCCTGTGCTTAGTTGGCAGGAAGCAGGACCATTCCAGGGACATCTGTGAACATAAACTGCCAAAGCTGTTGGTTGTAGGTCTGAGTGTGTCTGAGAGCTGTCACAAGAGCAAAATAAGGAATCTAACACAGTCAGAGTTACTGGTGGGGTTGGGGTTGCAGAAAGGAGGCCAGTGCAGTGGTATATTTCATGCTGAACCTACTTGAGTTGTTGCTGGCAGCAGCCCCTTTTCTTCCTCTGACCTCTGCTCTGGCATTGGCCTTGGCACCTGGCCCAGGATACTATGACTGAGAGGTCCTGACAGAGAGAGTGCGTGCCACAGAGGGTCTAAGTCAATGGGTTTCCAAGTGTGCTGATTCTTTTTTTATCAATAAGTTTATCTCTGTTCAAAACTATTGTAAAGGAGAAGTGCTTTTGTTAAGTTTTTCAATGATTTTAATGAAGCATTTAGTTTATGAAAAGATGCTGATTAAATAACTGAAAGAGATTAGCTTTTATTATAACTTTCAGCCTTGTTCTACAACCAACATATTAGTTGAAATGAGGCTGAATTCTCTTACCTCCTTTTTCCAGGGGACTTTAGAGTCAAGGAAAGGCCCCTTTTTGCAGGGGTGTGATAGAGAAAATGCAGGGAATAATTGGTTCCATCCATTTTGAAATTCCCTATAATACCATGTGGAGTTAATTCATATTCAAAGAGAACTGAACAAAGCCTCAGAGAAAAGCATTATGTTTTCATAGACTTTTTCTTTTCTTTGGGGGGAGGTAACTCTTTTGCAATGATGGGTAGAGTTTTTCATAGAAAATTCATTCATCAGAATTTCGCATATCACCCAGGAATCTCCAAGCCTGCAGAAAGGTCACCATCTCAGTACTCACATATTTTGTCTTATGAATGCAATTCGTACAAACATGTGTATCAATGTGATGTTCAAGTAGATTTATATTCATGGTTCTCAATCATGGCTGTGTATCAGAATCACTTCTGGGAATGATTGATTATGAATCGGATTGGTTATGCTGCAGTAACAAGTGGTCCCCAAATCTCATGGCTTTCTACAGCAAGGAGTTAGTTCTTGCTCACAACATGTATTCATTGTGGTTCACCTGTGGCTCTGCTCCATCTTATGTTCACTGTGACACCAAGGTGACAGGGTAGCCTCTAGCTGGAACATTGCTGGTTATCAAGAGAGAATCTGACAAGGGCAGGTCACAGGGCACAGCTTAGTGATGGGGCTGAAAAGTCTCATTCTCCCCAGGGAGCAACAGTATTATTCTTTGTGAATAATAATGCCATCTCCCACAGGGACATTTAAGATATGTAAATGCCTTGGTTGACTTTCTACTATGTAAGAATCACGGGATGGGACCTGGGGAACTGTATTTTTAAAATTTCTCTAGCAAAGTATGATGAGTAGGCAAGATTGGGAAGCAGTGACTTACATGAGAAAAGTCTATGTTAGGCCATTGCAGGAATCATTATCAGTTTTTACATTTGTTATCTAAAACAACAGATTAATGTGTATTTTATTCTCAAATAGTTATATAGTTAAACAATTAGGAGAATTGGAGGTTTTAGAAGTTTTTTTTTTAAGTTTCAAATATCCTTTTCTGGTAAGACAATCTTAATTGACAAGTATAAAATAGTCTCAACATTGATATTTGCTTAATGGATCACTGTAATTTACTTGAAGATAAGAACACCCTCTGGTGATAAGGTATGAAAAATCTATAGGCAATGGATGAGATCAGCATATGAGTAAAACAATTCTAATCCATTCAGGTTTTGCCTGAGCAGCCAGTGGCCTTGCCCTCTCAGTGTTTGGGCTCAGTGCTAATTTGGTAATGGTGTTTGCATCATCTGTGTGGGTGAAATAAACCAAGTGTGCTTGCTCATGTGTTTGCAGATATCGACTGTTAGGTGTCGTGAGCTAATAGTACATGGATTAATTCCATTTGGATACTCATTGCAGGCACACAATCATATAGGCCACAATAATACAATGGAAAGAGCCCTGGATTCAAGTTTAAAAATATACTTTCTGGATCATCCTTAAATACTCATAATACTTTATTCTGCTGTCTTTTATGATAGTCTTCTCTTTTGTTCTGTATGTTAGATATTTATGCACACAAATACACCCCGTACCATGGATATGGTGGTTGACCTCACTGTATCCATTCTACCCTACTCCATTGTGCAGGAGCTATTCTGTTTGCAGTATTGACTCTATCCCAAGATTCAATGTGGGGCTCTGTTGGCATGAACCAATCCCAACCCCATGGCTTCAGTGATTGTTGTAGGTAACCCATGCCTAAGCCAATCAGATCATGGCAATCCCTGACCCTAAGAAATTCATTCTGGAGTTGTCCAATCAGAATGAGGCTAAAGACTTTTGCTGATAATCCAAGGACTCATTCATATTCTCTCTCTCTCTCTCTCTCTGCCCCCCCCCATCTAGTGTGGGGTACATCTATGAATTCTATAGCCATTTTCCAACCATGCTGGAAAGGAGCCTTAGGATAAACTTGACCCCACAGAAAGCAGAGCTTAGGGACAGAAATAAACTGGATGCCATGGTTGAGCCACTCTCGAGCTTATACTACCTTTGGAGTTTACAGAAATATAAGTTGATAAATCCCTTTCATTGCTTAAGTCAGTTTGAGGTTCTTTTTCTATCACTTGTTACTAGAAGAGGCTTAAAGACATACACCATTAGCATTTTGAGCACAAGCTGTAGGGTTTTGATTCATTTTTTGATCCTGTACCTGACACAGACTTATCACATGCCTTTGTACTCAATAGGTGCTTACTGAATAAATAAATCCCAAATCATGGTCCTATATAGTGCTAACGATTAGTAGATTGCATATGGAAATTGTATAGAGTTGTGAGTGTTTTCCACTATCCACCTGAATCATGTGTGCTAGGTTTGCTGTGTGGCTGAGAGCCAGCAGAGCTGCCCAGTGACTCCAGTGAGGTCTCCTAGAAACAGATGGCTGCCCATTCTCTGTTGCTAGCCATCTCCTCTTTAAGGATGGTTTGTTGGGTTCTGGTATAAATGAGCTGTCAATGTGTCCAGGAGCATGTTTGCCTTACCTACTCAGGACTGGGTGATTAGAAAGGATCAGAACCTTCCTTCACAACTTCGCTAGCTTCAGAAACACTGGCCTTTTGCTTGTGGTTCCAGAGCAAGCGTGAATATTCTCTGTTAGCTTTCTCCTGCTAATGGCACATATCTGGAATGACTTGGCCACCGTATGCTGAGGTTGGCTCCCATTCGCTTATCTTATCATTCAGCTATAAGATGATAGGTGTAAGGAGCAGCCATTCCATTCGTCCTTGAATCACATGCACCAGCCTACTTTTGGACACGCAGGTTTTCTTGGGGGTGAGTGGGGTGAGTGTAGGGAAAAGGATGGGAAGGGCCCTTAGACAATATTGACTCTGGCCCCTTCATCTGATAAAGCCCTAAATTGACACCAGAAAAATGAAATGTTTTATCCATATTGAAACCATACTTTACAAATTAACAAAGGGGTGCAAGGCAAGAAATGTGGTAAGGGCCTAAAACTCTGTGAAGGCCTAGCTAAAAATAAGAATAATAAACAGCCACTGTTCCCCTGTTTGCTTCTCTATAATTGCTACTCTGGAGTCCCATAGCTGGTGGTTGTAAAGATATTTAATTTTTTCTGTAGATAACATCACCTTTTCAGAACCTAACGGTTCTTTTGTTGTTGTTGTTGTTATAGTCCATATTTACTTATTGTACTACTAAAGGTAGTTTCTGAGACATCTTCCAGGCCCCACATTCCAGTGGAAGGGCTGCCTCACCCAGACCAGTGGCCCATACCAAGGAACTGACTCAACTGGTATTGAGACCCCCATCTAAGAACAGGCTCAGCAAAGAAGACAATTTCTACACCCTATGGTTCTGCCCCAAACACAGCCCATTAACAAACCCAATTGCTTAACCCTTTGCCCACCAAACTATCTTTAAAAACCTTGTCTCCCAAATTCTTGGGGTGGCGGATTTGAGGAATTCCTCCTGTCTCCCCACTTAGGGCTCTGCAGAATTAAACCCTTTCTCCATTGCAACCCAGACTGTCTCAGTGTATTGGCTCTTCTCTGCGCAGTGGGCGATACAACCTGATTGGGTGGCAACAATATGACTACAGATCTAGTAATTCCAGAGCTTATGCTCACACATGTGTTCTGATTCCTTAGCTATTACATTTTGGAAATATCACATACTGAAAGCACTTCAACCCAGAGCACCATTGTCCCTTAGCTGAACTACTGCCCCAGCCTCCTAACCTCTGGCTCCATGTCTACCATACTGTCTCCATTTTTATGCAGAATTCTGAGGGAGCCTAATCTGTCAACATTAATCTGACTGTCTTGAAGATCTTTTTCTGGTGCCAGCATCCTGATCACTATCGCCGACCCATGCAGCCATCCTGCCTCAATTCATTGCTCAACATTTTCTTTTTTCTCTGGGGCTACATAGGTCCCATGGGTTCAAAATACCCAGACAGGGGTGGCAGTTCACTTCTATGTACTATTTTAAATTTGGGCTGTCATTCCATTTAATAGCAAAGTCAGTCATTCTCAAATGATCACTTAGTTCTCAAAGTCTCAAGTTATTGATATAAAAATTCTTATATTTATGAGATACCATACACAGATATCTTGGCCTGATGAATCTTATTGATTTTTATGATTAAGATAATTGGTACTCAGATAGCTCATGGAGAGTAAACAAAATGTGGCTTTATCAAAGCTTATGTCTGTTTGGGAATATTCATGTTCCATGTCATGTAGACCAATAGTTCTCCATGTGGGATGATTTTATCCCCCAGGAACACTGAGAGTCTAAAGCAGGGGTCCTCAAACTTTTTAAACAGGGGGCCAGTTCACTGTCCCTCAGACTGTTGGAGAGTGCGCACCGTGGGCCCGGGACAAGTCAGCTGCTAAGCAGGACAGGTAGTGGTGGCAAAAACACCCGGAGGGCCGGATAAATGTGCTAGGTGGCCCACATGTGGCCCGCAGGCCGTAGTTTGAGGACGCCTGGTCTGGAGACATGTTTTATTATCACCACTGTGTGGGAGGTGTTGGTGGCATCCAGTGGGTAGAGGCCAAGGATGCTCTAAATATCTTACAATGTACAAGACCCACAATAAAGACTTGATCAGCTCAAAATATCAATAGTGTCAATGTTGATAAACCTTGGTATGAACCATGTAATTTTTATGCTACTAGGCTACAGCATAATATATAAACTGTTGTTTTCTTTTCCTGATGCTATCAATGTGAACAAATGTACCCTTTCATTTCAGTCAACTTATTTGGCAGGAAATACAAGTCTACATGCTAATACAAAGAGAGAAGTATAGAAAGAACAGAGTGGAAAGGCAGTTTGTAATTTATAGAAAACAAAAATAATCATTAAATTATGGACCTTACAATGCTCCTTGCTCCATGGAAATTAAAACAATCAGTTGCTTTAACAGGCTGCTTCTGGAGGGATAGAGGGAGACCACTGTCAACAGCATTGGGTTCATGATTTTCCATTTCTTTGGAACTGAAAATGGCCACAAGCAATTGTGTCCTCAAAATCAACGAAAAACATTGTTAAGTCAAATGCACAATAGCTAAAAAATACGGGCATTAGGTAGGAATATATGTCCAAGATATTTTTACTTTTGAAGCCACTATAAGATTTCCATATGCAGCAATCATAATCTCTATTTGAGGCCTTCCTGAAACATAGCGACTTGTAGCTCTACTCTAGACATGTCTATAGATACTTTTATGGGTTGGAAGATGAGAACAATGTGACTCAACACAAGCAAGCAGAAAGATCATGGAAGACTGGAGGAATGAAAGGTGAAGATGGGTGGAAAGAGAGAAACAGAGATGTTATAGCTGGACGGTGCAGGGGACAGAAGTGTGGAATTGTCACAAGACTCCATGATGAGTCCCTGAGTGGAAGTGAGCAGTGATGACACTGGGGAGGAGAGATGAGGCAGGAGCAGGAAGGGGAGATCCTGCAGCCCAGGGGGTATTTATCACCCTGCTGCACTTTGAAGGCTCTTGCCTTCCAGGGACCTGCAGGCAAGCCATTGCCATCAGCAAGGTGCCCTCATAGCTGGAACTGCTATGGCTTTCTTAGTGTTGGAAAGCAGTGCTTTCAGGATTTTCTAAAGAAGGCCTGGGGGAATGGGAGAAGGCTGAAGCAGACAGAATTGGGGTTCTTGCTCTCCTGCAGGGCCCAGTAGAAGGACCAGTTATGAGAGCTGTAAGTGCAAATGGTTCAGTGTAGCTGATCAGCACACCACCACGTTCAGAAATACTTGGCTTTTTCTTTTCCTTCTTTTTTTTCTTTTTGCCATTTTTATTTCTCCCTTTGTAACATGATAATTTTAGAGTTAAACATTGAAGGTCCTTATTTTAAAGTAATTTAAATGTTACCTCTGGGCTTTGTATCCTTCTTCCTAGCAGAGTTCTTTGGCACATGATAGGTGCCTATTAAGTGCTGAATGAAGGAAAACCCATTACTATCCATTAACACCTTATCAGGTATTAATTCAGCACCTTAGATCACGTCTCATAACCAGACTGGGGAGCCAACAGTGTTGGAAGAGGAATTCTTTCAGTGAAGCCAGGACATAAAACGCACCAGGTGGGAGTCAGGTACTTAAAATGAAAAGATAAAATCAGAGTGGTCTCTGCCCTCCAGAATCTAGCAGTAGGCAGAGATTTTAAACAATATTTGCAGGAACAAACTTGGTATTCATGGACTTAGCATTCTTATTTTATCTATTGGCCTCTAGAGAATGAAGACATGTTGGGTTTTCTAATTGTGTTGAAGTGCAAATTTAAACCAAACTTAAAATAAGGCTGGAGTGTGTGAACAGGCCTGGAGGCTTTGTTTTTCTTATGGCATCTGCTGTAACTCTTGTGATGCGATAAAATATTTTGTGTCTTCAAACACCCCCTCGCACCATGAATCAGAAAGTAAATTGGAACAGCCTTTAGGGAGGACAATTTGGCACAGATATCAGAAGCTTTAAAAGCATTTTTATCATTTGAACCAGTGATTGCTCATCTAGGTATTCAGGCCAAAGAGGCAGAGATGTACATACACAAAAGTATATCATCAAAGAATGTCATTGAAGCATTGAAAATTTGGAAGAGATAATCCAAAGACCTATGAAATAGGCTAAATTGGGTAAATAAATTATGGACCTTCATTAGATGAAATGCCAGGTCATAAAAACAAAAACATTTTCAAAGATCGTTTAACAATGTGGGGTACTTTTCGTGATACTTTTAGTGAAGATGTAGCTTATAAAATAGTGTACTTGATAAATTCCAGTTTTTGTATAAAAATCAGAGTCCACAACATATGCATAGATCAGTGATTACTGGTGCTTCTCTCCAGGTGGTAGGAGAATATTTTATTTTTATTTTTTTGTACTCTCATATATTCTGTAATTTTTTTCATCAACCTGAGTTAATTAGGTAGTTAGAAAAAATTCTTTCAAAATTCAACTTTGCCTCTTTGCTTTTGGTTGTAAGAGTCACAAGTTAGACAGTCTCCTGCCCATTGTGGAGGCCATGGGATAAGATATAGAATTCTATGAGAGCATCAATTATTGTCTCAACAACTCAATGGCACAGGTACTATCATTATTTCTATTTTACAGATGAGGATGCTGAACTTAGAGAACTTAAGTAATTCTCCCATCACACATAGCAAGAAAAAAGGGACAGAGCTGAGACACTGAGCTGGGTCTACAGAGCCAGGTATACAATACTGAACTCACACTCTATAAAGAGAGTTTGAAAATATGGCTATGCCTTGTAATGTACTTCACAGATACTGTGCTTTCTACAAATAGAAGATTTGTGGCAACCCTGTGTAAGCCCCTTGGTGCCATTTTTCTAACAGCATGTGCTTACTTCACATCTTTGTGTCACATTTTGGTAATTCTCACATTTCAAACTTTTTCATTATTATTTTATCTGTAGTGGTGATCTGTAATCAGTGATCTTTGATGTTACTATTGTGATTGATTTGGGCCTCCATGAACCATGCCCATATAAGACAGTGAAATTAATTAATACATGTTGTGTGTATTCTGACCATTCCCCTGTCTTTCCCCCCTCTCCTTGGGCTTCTCTATTACCTAAGTTGCAACAATATTGAAATCAGGCCAATTAATAACCCTACAATGGCCTCTAAGTGATCAAGTGAAAGGAAAGGGTTGCACGTCTCTCACTTTAAATCAAAACCTAGAAATGATGAAGCTTAGTGAGAAAGACAAGTTGAAAGCCCAGATAGGCTGAAAGCTAGGTCTTTTGTATCATTTAGCCAACTTGTGAATGCAAATGAAAAGTTCTTGAAAGAAATTAAAAGGGCTACTCCAGCGAACACACGAATAATAAGAAAGCAAAACAGCCTTATTGCTGATATGGAGAAAGTTTCAGTGGTCTGGATAGAAGATCAAATTAGCCACAACATTCTCTTATGCCAAAGCCTAATCCAGAGCAAAGTACTAACTCTCTTGAATTCTGTGAAGGCTGAGAGAGGTGAAGGAGCTGCAGAAGAAAAGTTTGAAGCTAGCAGAGGTTAGTTCATGAGGTTTAAGGAAAGAAGCCATCTCCAGGACATAAAAGTACAAGGTAAAGCAGCAAGTGCTGATGGAGAAGTTGCAGCAAGTTATCCAGAAGATCTTGCTGAGATCATTGATGAAGGTGGCTACAGCAAACAACAGATTTTCAATGCAGATGAAACAGCCTTCTTTTGGAAGATGCTGCCATCTAGGATTTTAATAAGTAGAGAGGAGAGGTCAATGCCTGGCTTCAAAGCTTCAAAGGATACGTTGGTTCACTTGTTAAGGTGTAATGTAGCTGGTGACTTTAAGTTGAAGCCAATGCTCATTTACCATTCTGACAATCCTAGGGTCCTCAAGAATTATGCTGAATCAACTCTGCCTATGCTCTATAAATGGAACTACAAAACCTGGGTGACAGCACATCTGTTTATACCATGGCTTACTGAATATTTTAAACCCACTATTGAGATCTACTGCTCAGAAAAAAAAGATTCTTTTCAAAATATTACTGCTCATTGACAATGTACCTGGTTATCCAAGAGCTCAGATGGAGATGTACAAGGTGATTAATGTTGTTTTCATGCCTGCTAACACAACATCCATTCTGTAGCCCATTGATCAGGGGTCATTTTGATTTTCAAGTCTTATTATTTAAGAAATACATTTCCATAAAGCTTCAGCTGCTATAGAGGGTGATTATTCTGATGGATCTGGACACAGTAAATTGAAAACCTTCTGGAAAGGATTTACCATTCTAGATGCCATTAATAACATTCATAATTCATGGGAGGAGGTCAAAATATCAACATTAACAAGAATTGGAAGAAGTTGATTCCAACCCTCGTGAATGACTTTGAGGGGTTCAGGACTTCAGTGGAGGCTATAGCTGCAGATGTGATGGAAATAGCAAGAGAACTAGAATTAGATGTGGAGCCTGAAGATGTGACTGAATTGCTGTAATCTCATGATCAAACTTGGATGGATAAGGAGTTGCTTCTTATGGGTGAGGAAAGAAAGTAGTTTCATGGGATAGAATCTGTTCCTGGTGAAGATGTTGTGAACATTGTTGAAATGACAACAAAGGATTTAGAATATTACATAAACGTAGTTGATAAAGCAGCAGCAGGGTTTGAGGGGAATGACTCCAATTTCGAAAGCAGTTCTGTGCTTAAAATGCTATTAAGCAACATCTCATGCTACAGAGAAATCTTTCATGAAAGGAAGAGATAATCAATACAGTAAGCTTTATTGTTGTCTTATTTTACAAAATTAAATTGCCACAGCAAGCCCAATCTTCAGTAAACACCACCCTGATCAGTTAGCAGCCATCAACATTGAGGCAAGACCCAGAACCAGCAAAAAGATCACAACTCTCTAACCCAGGGGTCCTCAAACTTTTTATACAGGGGGCCAGTTCACTGTCCCTCAGACCACTGGAGGGCTGGACTATAGTTTTAAAAAAACTATGAACAAATTCCTATGCACACTGCACATATCTTATTTTGAAGTAAAAAACAATCGGGCAAAAACACCCACACGTGGCACGAGGGCCGTAGTTTGAGGACGCCTGCTCTAAGGACTCAGACGATAGCATTTTTTAGCAATAAAGTACTTTTAACTAAGGTATGTCTATTGTTTTTTAGACATAATAACTATTGCCCACTTAATAGACTACAGTACAGTGTAAACATTACTTTTATGTGCACTGGGAAACCAAAAACTTTGTGCGACTCTCTTTATTATGATATTCACTTTATTGCAACAGTCTGGAACTGAACCCACAATATTGCCAAGGTATGCCTGTAAGAACTTTATAATCCCCAAGAACATGGCATGTGTCTTAATAAATGCCGTGAAAGAATATTAAACATGAAAACAAGCTGTTGAATTTGAAGACAAGCCTTCACAAGTCAGTTAATCCAGCCCTGCAGTGAAACATGCAATCCATCCCAAAGCTGTTTCCGCGCAATATGAAAAGTGGGACTAGAAAGTTTGGTTGTCTGCTACTCGGTATAGGGCGTTTTGTGCTCTGTGATGGATCAGACGTTTTCTGCTTTCAACCTACACAGGCTGGCAAAACATAGCCTTGGCCTTCTACCAACTGATGTAATTGTTGACTAAGTTTGTAGCTAAAAAACAAAACCTCAAAACCTCTATACATCATCTCTTTGGGACTCATTGCAACAAATACCCTTTTATTAAAAATTTGCTAAAGATAAGGGTTTAGAAAATCACCAATTTTGATATTCCGCAAAAGGATTAAGATGAAATCTTTGAAGACATTACACATCTGCAGCCTAATGTTCATGCCTAGAGCTGCTGTTGTTTGTGAAGTTTTAGAAACTCATAAAATAGAACAACAAAAGGAAAAATGTGACCACAGCCACACTAAAACCTAGGCTTAACCCGCCCCCTGCAATTCAGCTAAATACAGTGGTTTTCTCGTTTAAGTCACTTCCCTTATATGCCTATAGATTTTCAGAATAAAAACGAAAGAGGAGGCTTTCAAAGGAACGACTACTGGCCTAGCAAGTATTAACACTTTATTTATGGGATTTTTGCCTAATCTTCTCCAAGAAACAAACAGCAAAGTGTTTCTTATATCTTGTCTCTGAATAACATACAAACTTTCTTTTCTTTCTTTTTTTCGTGGTATGGTTATTGGTAAACTCTACAACTAGTGACAATCTCACCCCATCCCTATGACCACTACCAACATCTGAATATACGCATGTGAGAGCTAGTTGGAGTCCAGCCAGGTTCCCCCCGAAATAGACTCTGGGACAAGGGTTTGAAGGCAAGTTGTTTGTTTGGAAAGAGGCCCCGGATGCTGAATGGAGGTAAGGGGAAGTGGGATAGAGAAGGGAAGCTGAATGCGGTGTTTGATATCAAGCAGATTATCACTATGGCACAGTGTGATTTAATCCTGCTAGGTACTCCAAAAATCAGGACAAAACATGTGCCTCGGAGTTGTCCCAACTGAAGAATGAGGGACTTGTGGTATTGATACACCAACTCCCATCAGTCATTGGTTGCAGGAGATTCCCAGGGGATGTAAATCATCCCAATTGCTATTGCTGCCCCAGTAGCAACACCACCTCTGGCAGCCAGAGAATGCTCTAGGGCAAAAAACAACTTAGGTGCTGGCAGGTGGGAGTTGGCTGGTATGCACTGAAGTGGCAAGGGCCGGGGACACAGGTAGAGCACTGACAGCTTCTGCTACAGACTCATTCACCAAATTAGTATTTGGATCCAAAATATACTTTCTCCCACTGCTCTATGAAGCTAAGAAGCATACCTAGAAAACTTTGGGAGGTATTTAAAAAAAGGTAAAGTGGAAGGACCACATTTGAGAGTCGTTCATTGTCTAGAAGCATTGAGGAGAGGCATATCTTATGACCAATCAATTCTTCCCTGGCCTAGGAAAGCATC
Source organism: Microcebus murinus (assembly GCF_040939455.1). NCBI lineage: Eukaryota > Metazoa > Chordata > Mammalia > Primates > Cheirogaleidae > Microcebus > Microcebus murinus. The sequence continues at coordinate 86,700,731 of NC_134136.1, forward strand.
TCACTTGTGCACATAGAGACATGTTTGGTAATGGAGCATCTTTGGTAATGGAGCAAATAACCATATGGTCTTTGACAGAAAAAGTAGAATGCAAAAAGGAAGGTGTTGAAGGATGGATCCACAGTATCATGTATATAATGCTTAAAACATGCAAAATGATATTATCTATTATTTATGAATATTTACACATGTTGTAAAAGCATAAGGCATGCATAGGAATGGTAAATGCCAAATCGTGAAAGGCAGTCACCTCTCAGGAGGGAGGGAAGCAGATGGGATGAGGGGGGAGAGACAACAGGGTCCTGAACTGCACCTAAAATTATTTATTTTTTTTAGAACAATTATCTTGAGCAAATATGGTGAAAGTTTTTAGTTTGACATTTTCTTTGGTGGGTGCATGGATGTTCTCTAGAACATGCTATATACATTTCTATATGACTCAAACATACTAAAACAGAAAAAAAGTAAAAACACACAAAAAGGTTACGTTTCTTGTAGCATTTGTATTTTTCTCATTTTTGGGAAATGGAGTGGTGGAATTTGGGTTTTTTCCTATAGTGGAATTTAAGTCTGAATTTTGTAGTTTCAACTTTGAATCATTTCATTTTTGGTTTGCATTCCAAAGTTGTGCACGCTGCGTGATTGCATTCACTTAAAGTCTAATTATTTCCTTTCTTTTTCTAGGTTTTTGGACCAAGAAATGGAGCTTGTGCAGCAAGATGTCCGAGGCTGTTATCTGGTAGTGTGTTTCCAGTCGAAGCTGTCAGTCAGTAGCACCAAACATAAAACACAAGGCCTAGGTAAGAGAAAGAGAGTTGCTTCTTTTTAAGACTTTGATTCTAGAATTTCGTATGTTTGAGTGTGCACTAAATTCCTGTCAAAACACAACCATCTGTGACATTCTCAATTTCTGGGTGAAAAGCAATAAAATGAAGAGCGGCGGATTTGTTATTAGTTACCTGACCAGGTCAGGAGGCAGATCACACGGCTGATAAATCAGTACTAGCTCACCCAGTCTTTCTTGGCCAACCTGGCTTCCAGATTTCTCCATACTTTCTCTCTGCTTGGGGTGAGAATAGCCGTAGGCAAAACTGAGAAGAAAGCAAAGCTTGTCTTCCTCGGCTTGCCCTCTTCAGCACTTCCGTGTAAGGCCAACCACAAGCTGACAAACCCTTTTAAAAATAAACAATATATTCACATGGTTTAACAGTCAAAAAGTACAAAAGAGTTTACAATGATGAGTCTCTTTCTCACCTTCCTTTTCCAGGCATTCAACTAGGGGTAGCAAACATTGACAGAATATTTTATGTACCGTTCCTAAAATATGTTAGAGCTATGCAAACAAATATGTGAATATATATTTTTAAAACCCTAGAGAATACTATACATATGGTTCTACAACTTATGTTTTACATTGAATATATATTAATATTTTGAATATTGCATCATATCAGTATATTAAAATTTTCTCATTTGTAAAAATAATACATAATATTCTATTGTATGGATGTACTTCAGCTGTTCCCGACCTTTTTGGCACCAGGGGCCGTTTTCATGGAAGATAATTTTTCCATGGATGGGGATGGGTGAGATGGTTTTGGAGTGATTCAAGTGCATTACATTTATCGTACACTTTATTTCTATTATTATTACATTGTAATATATGATGAAGTAATTATACAACTCACTATAGGGTGGGGACCCCCTGAATAGTTCCCTCTTAATAGGCATAAAAGTTATTTTAAATATTTGGCTATTATAAGTAATGCTGCCATGGATAAGCTTCATAATTGCTAATATTTGTAAAATAAATTCCCAAAAGTAGACTTTCTGGGTCAAAAGATGTATGTGTTTATAATTGTGACAGAAATGGCTAGATTACACTCCATAAAAGTGGTACCAGTTTATACCCCCACCAGCAATGTATGGGAGTGCTTATTTGTGCATACTCTCATCAACAGTTTCTTATCAAACTTATTTTTATATTTGATGAATGAATACATGAGAAATGGTATCTCAATGTGCATTTAATTTGCATTTCTCATATCACCCTTTCAATTGTTAAAAGTCATTTTTGACACAGGAAATCTGCTTCTGAGGGTACTAGAAGCTCTAAAATGCCCTGTTGGTATGATGCATCCAGATCTAGATAAATTATAACGTACTTTTAATGCAATGCTGAATCCCCAATAAAGGGAAAGAAAATTATAAAGGCAAAATGGTGATGATAATAATAATCATCATCATGGAAACAAGAAGAGTGATCAGACTGGGAAAGTGGGCAGGAAGCAAACATGTTTCAGCACTGTCTTGGGCAAGAACACCAGTATTATGGCAGGCAGGCCTGGGTGGTGGCAGAAAATTGGATAGTAAACCTTGAGCTTCTAGAAAATGGGAGTGCTGGCTCTGAAATTCCTGCATTGAGGCAGGTCCCTGGGAAGGAGTTTTGGGTGAAAATAACATCAATGAGAATATGAATAAAGATAACAACCACTCCTGAAATCACTTAGATTCTGATGTTCAAATTTATACTAGTCCTAAATGTGGATAATTAAAGTAGTTCCAGATTAACAGCTCCTACTGTTTATCAGAAATCAATACAAATTTTTGCTAAAGGAAGGAATAATAAATATAAGCTCATAATAAAAAATTACTAAGTACACGAGGAAGCAAGCCAATACGAGTGAGCCAGCAAATCAATAACTGGAGATGTTGACTCCCAGGATTTAAGATGTTAGGATTAATAGGCTTTAACTTCTATATCAGTAGAAGAGAAAATAAAATTTAAAAAACTCAAAGAACCTGAAAGAACCCCAAACACCCACAATGCAATTGATTCAAAACATAGGAAAAAAAGAAAAAATCAGGCAAGCATAAACTGAAGAAACAGAATAAAAACAGATGGTAAAATCAAGAGACCCATCACCTATAGTGAGGATTTGAGCATTACAAAAACAATCCATGTAACCTAAAACATTTGTACCCCCTTAATATACTTAAATTAGAAAAAGAAAATATAAGAATATGGGAGGGAAAAGAATGGGGAACAATTTTCAAGGTAAATGGCAATTCACAGAAAGCTGGGGTATATTAATATCTGATATTAATATCAGAAAAAGATATTACAAAATGTGTGATTAAAGGGGGTATATACATAATGACAAAAGTTTAAATTAATAAGCACTATATAATAATTCTGAACTTACATATATTTAGTAAAACAGTTTGAGTTTTGTTTCATACTTTGAAACGTCTTTGACATTCTGAGACCTCAAAAATTACCTGGGTTCTCTTGTAGTACTTTTATGTTTTTAACATATGTGTAATATAAACATAAAAAATATACATTTCATTTATTTATCTGATATTCATCCTTATATGGTGGATGAGTTATGGAAACATTTATATATTTATTTTTCCCTAAGTTTTAATCTGTTTTACCTTACCCAATTTATTGACTAATCCATATTTTTTTATTGATTTGATATAACAATTTTATCAGATACTAAAATACCTGGATGTATCTGGGTCTGGACTCTCTGTCTGACTCACTGATCTTTATATATTTCCACATCCCACCCTGTTTAAAGTATTGTGGCTTTATAATGTGTTTTAATGTCTTAGGGCTAATCCTCCTTTATTGTCATATTTTTTCAACAAATTTTCTGGCTATTTTTTCTCATTTAGTTTTTCATATCAACTTTAGCTCTTCTATTAAAAAAATTGGCATTTTTATTGGGGTAGTTTTATATTTTTTGCTTAATCCAGAGGAAACTGACATCTTTAGTCATCTATTCAACAACTATTTATTGTGCACTTACCATGTGTCTGCAGTATTCTGAGTGCAGCGATAGAACGGGGAACAAAACAGCAAAAAAACAAAAATACTGCTCTGGAGGATTTTACATTTTAGGTGGTAAAGAGGCAATAAAAAAGAAAAATGAAGAAAAAATATGTAGTATGTTAGATGGTAATAGGTGCTAAGGAGACAATTGAAGCCAAACTGGGTTATTAGGAGTGGGGTAAGTGGGCTGTAATTTTAGGAAAAGTGGCTAGAGATGGCTTTAGCATGAAGGTACACTGGAGAAAGACCTGAAGGATCAAAGGAGCAAGCCATGTGGATATTTGGAAAGAGAATTCCAGGCAGAAGGAACAGCTAGTGCAAAAGTCTGGAGCCCTAGCATCTCTGGAGTGATCAAGGAACAATAAGGAGCCAGTGTGGCTGGAGCAGAACAAACAAGGTCAAGAGTGGTAGAAATAATGCAGAGAGGTAACCCCGGCTGGAGCATTTAGGAACTCATAGGCCATTCTAAGGACTCTGGGTTTTACTCTGAGTGAGATGAGAGTCTTTGTGCAGGAGGTATTTAAGTAGAGGACTGACATGATCTGACTTTGGCCCTAAAGGATCTTTGGGCCACTATTTTGAGAATAGAAGGGAGATGAGGGTGTGGGTGGGGGACCAGGTAGACTTGTTAGAAGGCTATCAAAACAATCTAGGCACAAGATGATGGTTTGTACCAGGACAATAGTAGCCATAGAAGTGGGGGAAGTTGTCAGGCTCTGCACATGAGAATTGACCAAACTGGCTGATGGATTGAAGGCAAGGTGTGAAAGAGAAAGGAATCAAGCATAACTCTAAGTTTTTAGTCTAAACAACCACATTAATGGAGTTACCATTTTCTGAGATGGGAAAGATCATAGAAAGGAGCTGATTTAAAGGATGCAAAGTTTGTTTTGGATATGCAATGTCTGGCTTGCCAAGTCATGCTGTCTTGTTAGCAGTTGGACAGAAGAGTCCAGAGCCCAGGGGAAAGATGCAGACTGGAGATATATATTTAGTGGTTAGCAGCATATAGATCCTATTTCAAGTCATGAAACTGGATGAGAACAAGAACTGAGTGAGAATGGATGAAAATAAGAGATATTACAAATAAGCCCTGGGATGTTCCAAAGTGAAGAGGTAGGGATTTGGGAATGAGAAAGAATATAAGAGACTTGGAAGAAGCAAGCAGTGCAACCAAAGTAAGAGAAAACAAGGTGTGGTTTGTTGGAAGTCAAGTGAAGAAGGTATTTCATGGAGGAAGAAGTGGTCAGCTATGTTGAATGCTGCTGATAGGTCAAGTTAAACAAGTGTTGAGAATTGAATATTGGATTTAGCAAAGTGGGAGGACTAGGGTGTTTTGCAAAGGAGAAGGATCATGGAATAGCCTGACTGGAATGGGTTCAATGGAGGATAGAAGGAAACCCTAGGACAAACCTTTGAGGCAGCTGCCATTGGCAATTATCCAACAAATTTATCCCTCTTAATTGCTGATGTAGTCCCAATTCCTATGTGATTCAGGGATGATGACCTTCTCTAATTCAAGAGGTAAATGCTGATTGGTTTAAATCAGTAGTTCTCAATCAGGGCTGATTATGCTCTCCAGGGGACATTGGGCAATGTCTGCAGACATTTTTGGTTGTCACAACTGGTGTGTGTCTGTGTGTGCATGTGCACACACATGCTATTGGCATCTAATGTGTGAAGATCAGGGATGTTGCTAAAAATCCTACATGCAAAAGACATCCCCCCCAGCACAAAGAATTATCTGGCCCAAAATATCAATAGTACCAAGGCTAGAAACCCTGGTCTAAATTAATCACTGTGATTACACTTTCCTTGCTAGTGATTAATTTAAGTGTTTCTATGACACAATTTGGTCCATGAAATAATGAGGACTTTGCCGATGAATTTCTGGGAAAGGTTCTTTAGGTTTTAGAAAGAGATATAAGGAAGAGATGGTGCTTCTTCTTTGGAGAGACATTGTCAAATTGGATGTCATGCTTGAACCATAGTAACCTCCCTGCTATCTGCCTGAAGATGAAGGAGCGCCTGAGAATGGCAGCTAGGAGAATCACAGAGAGGCAGTACAGAGTTCCACTGCGCTGGGCCCAGAGTCCACTCACTTCCATGCCTCTCAGTTGGTAAAAAGTGGGACCAGGTGACAGTTGATGTGAGATCATACATTTTCCTATTTTTTATGACAGTTGAGTTGGGGTTTCTGGTACTTTCAGGCCAAAGTATCTGAATTGACATAACCTCCAAACTTGGAAGGCTGCTTAAAGAGGTTATTTGGGTCACATCTCTTAGACAGGAATTTATTAGCCAGGTTATCTATTTAAAATCTGTTATAAGGAAGGGAAGTTATATTGTGTTTTTGAAAATGTGTTAAGAATGACTTCCTAGTATATAAAAAGACTCAAATCTCATGGTAAAAGTACCTACCTGAACATCACTACTGCTGTCCCTCAAACTTAGAATTAACATTTGTTTTTTAATTCTCTAGTATTACCTAGCACAGTGCTGGGGAAGGTAGTTGATACATATTAATACATATTAGAAATTAGATAACTTAACTACATTGGTTATTTTAAAAAATTAGTAATTAGCAGTTGGGTGGAGCTAATCAATTATCTAAAGCTAGGGAGACAAAACAGGAAGCATAAACTATAAAAGAGATGGTGTATGGTCAGGGTCAGTTGCAGAGAACAGACTCTACTTCCATACTAGCAGACAGGGATTTATCACAGCAGTAGTATTATGGCAAATGTTTAGCAATCAACTCTCAAAAAAAAAAAAATTCTGGTTTGTAGCATTTTCCAATTTCCATGGTAGAAATACTTCCCCATGGCAGATTTCAAGCTACCAATATTATGTCACAGAGAAGAAATTGGAAAGAGATGTACACAATTGGCATTCATCAGCTGGTATGAGTTGGCTCCAACACGCCACTGATTATATGGTATTAGTTAGCTCACAGAATCTCGAGGACCAGGGTTGCTTTAGTAGTCAGGTGCAATATAAGGAGACAGGGCCAACCAATCCAGCAGTGTTCTAGTAGGTATTCCTATCCTTCTATGACAGCCTGTTCAAGTTGCTAAGCTTCAAAGGGAACAACCTCATAGAAGTTGCCTAAGAAGAACCAAAAATTCCCACCAAACAATTCTAGTTTCCTGTACATGTCAACCAAATTGTGTTTCTTTTTGCTACCTTCCAAATCTTGGGCGAAATTGATTTGTTTGGCAGAATCCTAGGTCTCATGCAAAACCCTAGCTGCAGAGGAATCTGAAAAAATTTTCAGCTTTCCAGTGTCTATGTTATAGAAAGCCATGCTAGAAGTCCAATGGAATGAGCACTGGAGAGACAGCTTTCCTACTTCCTCTGAATGTTAATGGTTGGGAGGAGGCAAATCAGAGTAATAAAGGGAAAGCTGAAACTAACCCTGTGTGTGTGTGTGTGTGTGTGTGTGTGTGTGTGTGTGTGTGTGTGTGTGTGTAGGAGGCGGGGGTGGGGGTATTTAAAATGTAAAGACACTTTAAATCCAATTTAGTAATTGTCAGATACAAATATAGCCTATAAAAGACATGCAAGGTGCAAACTATGACCTATGAGTTGTGAAAGGATGAGGAGAGTAGAAAGAGGGACTGGCCAATTTCATCATAAATATGGGTCACTTGCTCTAGTGAACACTTTAACTACCAATGCCTCCAATTGCCTCCAATTTATATTTTCATCAATGTGTATTGATTATTGTAGGGAATATACATCATAACTTGTGGCTACCTGTGATCTTTGTAAGAGACTTTCTCTACTTGGGGAAATTCATAGGTTATGAGTCCTTGGTAGAGTGACTAATTGTTCCGGTTTGCCTAGGACTGAGAGGTTTCCTGGCATGTGGGACTTTAATTGCTAAAGCCAGGAAAGTCCTGGCCAAATTAGGATAAGTTGGCCACCCTGGATTTTGCCTCCTAGATGTAGAATCACAGTTCAAATTCGCAGGCTGCTTTGTCGCTAGATGTGACACATAACTAAGTCTTTGCCATTTAGAATCAAAAAGCCACCCCAGAGGGCCATTCAGAGCTGAGCTAGGAAGGAAACAAACTCAGTAGTGAGCTTCAATCTCGCAGGCAGGGGTAGCAGTCCAGCTGGCTGTCTTTCAGGGGTGGAGGCAGTGGCTGGGAGTTTGAGTTCCTAATGCAGAAGAGCCAGGGGCTAGAAGTGCTATCATTTGTAATCAAGCTGAGGTCCTGGCACCCAGGGCTTGCTGGTGGCAGCAATAGGCAACAGTGGCGTCTCTCCCCAAATCAGGCTAATTTGCTGCATGGTTTTGGCATTTTTCCTGGAAGCAATGCCTTGGATTTGTTTCACTAGCCCTCCCAATGATTCTGGAGCTACTTACTGAATATTTTTCAATAAATCCCTTTCCTGCTTAAACTTGCCAGAGAGTGGATTCCATTGTTTGCCAGTCAGAATCCTGACCAATAAAATAAAATTTGAATATTTCATATATAGGATGAGATGAATATAGCTCCTTTTAATTATATGGGGGTTTTTTGCTGCTTTTATCCATTAAAATTTTTTTTGTTGTTGCTATTTGGAGGGAGAGGACAGTCAAACTGCCTAAGGGAGATTTTGTCTTAATTTCATATTCCTAACGTATAATTATCAAATTTCTGGCACTGCAGTTATGATTCCTCATTCTTCTTTTTCCTTTCTATTAATATTTTTGGCCTTTTGACACACTTGTACCCCATTGGGTTTGCTAAAGCAAATAGGTGTATGCTGCTGTCTGTGATAGGATGCTAGAATGTAGCAAATGTATGAGAAGTGTGCTTATTTCCATTGCTTTAATTTGTCTTCACTTTTTGTATATTTAGCTCTTTAAATAATATAATTCAAAACATTTTTTCTCTCACTTTCCTAAATGGCAAGTCAAGTTTTTTGTTATTTTTATTTATTTTTTTTACTCAAATAATTTTTGATTTACAGAAAAGTTGCCAAGATAGCACAGAGAGTTCCTGTATCCTTTGACAACCCAAAATAAGTGACTGAGGCAAAGATCTCAATCAATGGAGGTTTATTAAACCAAAGTTTGAGAAACACACCCGGGAAAAACACAAACCACACACAGATCTGTGACTATTTTTCCAAAGGGGAATTTGGGGACTTCAGTATTTAAAGGAAGGCTTACAGAAAAAAAAAAAAAAAAAAAAAGAAGGGTGGGGGAGGCAAATGATTACATTCTTGCGGGGCCCAGGACATCTATATTTTAAATAATGTAAGGTGAATGTTAGAAGAGAAAAAGGGAGTGAAGGAAGCATCAGTTATACAGATGTCTCTGGATAGGTAGAGGAATGATTGATCTTGTCTTGTCTCTGTTCTGTACCTGGGAAGATAAACTTGTAATCAACATTATTAGGTGGAATTGAACAGACTTTAGTTTTAGGAGCTAGACTTGGCCTGCAGACCCAAAGTTACAATTTGCATGTCCTCATTTATGGGAAGCCAGCAAGGAATTTCCTTATTAATGATCTGTGGAGGCAGTCCTTCCCAGGTGCCTGAGGCCTTTTACCTTTCTGCCGGGATCTGGCTGATGCATAATGTTAGTAACAGCTATTCATGTGGAAGGAGGTGTTGCGCAACTCAGCCTCCAGGCTTGATCTTCTCTTTTGCATAAGGAGTTGATGTGGGAGTGATCCTGAGATTTTTATTAATATTTTCCTTTACACTCTTCACCCAGCCTCCCCTAATGTTGACCTCTTATATAATCACTGCATTGCTCTTACTTTTTCATGACACTTGAATTATAAAGAAATGCTAGACCTTAGAATATCTTGTACTGTCAGTACCTGGAGAGCATCTTCCCATAAACAGAGGGCATTTGGATTTCGACAGCAATGGTTTTCTTTATTCTGTGCATCCAATCTTACTATTTATTTTGACATAGAAGCCTCTGTTGCCTGCAGCCTTCCCTTCATGTAGACCTCCTTCTGGCCTTGTGGTTTCTTGTTAGCACCAGTGTCCTTGGATGGTGTGTGAAGATCATACCTAGAACATGAGAAGCCACTCAAAGATATAGTTTGTTGGAGGTAGTCCCTAATGAACGTAACCCCAGTATTTTAATACCTAGTGCACACAGACTGGGAAAAAGAGGATGGTCTGGCAAGAAAGCCTAGATGTACAATCCACGTGAACTCACAGTATGCCATAGCACAGAGATTTTCCAATGTTATTGTGTATGTGAAAGGTTCTTGTTCAAATACAGATTCTGATTTAGCAGGTCTTGAGTGGGGCCTGTGATTCTGGGTTTCTAACAAGCTCCCAGTGATGCTCATATTATTGTTCCACGGACCATACTTTGAGTTGCCGAGAAGACTATGTTTCATTGGCTGTGATGCAGCTGTCATAGATGATATTAAAGGCGTTGTCTTTACCACAATGGGTGCTAATCCTAAAGCCAGAATCAAGTGAAAATTCAAAGTGACATTGTCTTTGTTGTAATATGGATTTGCATCACCAGCTTGTGTGTTTCTCCTTGTATATAGACAGTCTCTGGAAATAGTTAAATATTACAAAAAATATAACAGATTTAGATGACCAATTGTGACCATTTAATTTTAGCCTCTAAGTTCCTAGAGAGGAAGAAAAGTAAAATTTATGAAGCCATTACCATGGGACTTGGCCCTGGGAAAATGTTGGAAACATTTATGAGTTTGTTAAACTTCAGAGTTGAAAACAGCCTCCCTCCATAGTCACACATCACATGTGTGTTAGTCCGTTTTGTGTTGCAACAAAGGAGTGCTCAGGCTGGGTAATTTATCAAGAAAAGAGGTTTATTTGACTCACAGTTCTGCAGGCTATATAAGAAGCATGGCACCAGCACCTGCCTCTGGTGAGGGTTTCAGGGAGCTTCCACTCAAGGCAGAAGGTGATGGAGCAGCAGGCTTGTCATATGGAGAGACAAGGGGCAAGGGAGGGAGGAGGTGGTACCAGGCTCCTTTAAACAACCAGCTCTCGTGTGAACTAACAAAGTGAGAACACACTCATTATCTTGGGGGGAGGGCACCAAGCCGCTCATGAGGGATCTTCCCCCATGACCCAAACACCTCCCACCAGGCCTCACCTCTAACACTGGGGATCAAATTTCAACATGGGATTTGGAGGGGACAAACATCCAAACCACATCAACATGGAATAGAATAAATTATTTGGGATTAGAACCTAACTTGAGATTTCATAGGAGACTGTCATGCACTTTGATAATATTCAGTGGCTAATTATTTAAGAGTCCATGACTCTATGCCAGTAGAGCAGATAAGGACAGGGTATTTGGGGACATTTATAAATTAAATCAGTTCTCAATGTAGTCAAAAGAATTGATCTCATTACTGTTTTAGAATTTTCAAGCCAGATTGAAAGTTTAAGAATAGCTCATGAGTCTTGAAATAGAAGCTGCTACCCATGATATAAAACACAATTTAAGTTTAGGACTAAAATGACTATTTTACATCAGGGCTACTATAACTTGTGTGTGTGTTTATGTATAATTTATTCTAAAGGACCAAATTTTTAAAACCGCATGCAACATTTTTATTTTTTGTAAGTGATTAAATCCTAAACCAAGGAAACCAGAATCTATGTAGGAAAACAACTCAAATGGCCCAAAAACATGCTGAAGGTTACAATTCTTCAGAATTATACTTGCAGAGTCTCTGTACTACCTGGGAGAAGGAGAATATTTTCAGACTATAAACTTGACTGCTATGAGAGTTGAGAGTTGTGCTTGAGGGTAACTTTAGTATAATAATAATTAATTGACCTGGATAATCACATAGGAGTCTGTGTGGATTCATGTTACCCAGAGAATTGGTGGGCCTCTGACCATGAGCTGCTAAGGGGGTGCTCCTGAGGGATATCCCATTCTGCCAAGGAGACCTCTGAGCAGTGTGAGTGTTATTTACAGGGAAAGAGCTAAGAGGGGGAAAGTCCAGCTTCTCATTCATGCTCAATGTTAAAAGCCCACAGCAGTTTCTCTCTCTGAATAGGACACACCACATATTCTAATCTATTAGAAAATTAAGCTGATGATTAGTTATAATAATCATACTGCCACTTAACACAGTGGTGCATTGGTTTCCTATTGCTGCTTAACAACTTACCACAAGTTTAGCAGCTTAAAACAACACACATTTATTTCATAGCTTTTTTAGGTCAGGAGTCTGGGCACAGCTGAACTGGCTCCTCTGCTCAGGGTTTCACAAGGCTGCTGTCATGGTGCCAGTCAGGTTGTTGCGTTCTCATCAGGGACTCGACTGGGGAAGATTCTGCTTCTAAGCTCTCTTAGGTTGTTGGTAGATTTTGTTTCCTTGTGATTGTAGGGCTGAGGTCCCTGGTATCTTCTTCGCTGTTGGCTGGAGGCTGCCCTGGGGTCCTGGAGGCTGCTGGCAGTTCTTGGCCACGTGGCTCTTTCCATAGGTGTTCACAACACAGCTGTTTGCTTCTTCAAGGCCAGTAGGAGAGTCTCTCTCCAGGCTGCTCAGATGGAGTCTTATATAATGTAATTGCAGGAGTGATAACTTTCACCTTTGCCATATTCTATTGGTTAGAAGCAAATCACAGCTTCCACCCACACTCAAAGGGAGGGGATTATACCAGGGAGGGACCCACTGGGGGTCACCTTAGAGTATGTTCACCACAAATAGTGAAAAATGGGGACAAAAGTTGGGGCATACATTGCTGTTTTTGTTGAAGTGCTTCCGTTTCATTCTACATCCCTTCCTGCTGCTCCTCATTCAACTTCAAGTGCCTAGCTCATGGCAGACATGTAATGAACTGAGGGATAGTGATCCTTCCAGAATAGGCTTCCTTTTGCTTTCCTCTCTGAGAGGTGATGTCGGAGGCAAACAAGAGGGAGTAAAAGGGAAAACATTTTTTCTCATGCTGCCTTTCAAACAAAACCCTGAAAAATGACAATATTTGTAAAGTTATTTTAAAAACTTTAAAATAATAAGAAAAATGTCAACCCCACTGCTTCTATCACCTCAGTGGTGGGGAGTGGGGATTGTTCTATTAGTGTCTGAAGAGTTTTCAAAAAAATTATTAACTGTGATACACAATCTTTTTTCACCAACTTCAATCAATAACTCAGTGAATATGGTGGTGACTCTTGGTATTTCTGTACCAGCTTTGAAAATACATTCATCTGTGGCTTTTTAGATACCACCATAGCCAGGGCATGGGAAGTGAGGCAGCCCAGCATACAGTTGTAGAGGTTGTACACTGTCATTTATAAAGTGCCATTTATAAAGTGCCATTTATAAAGTCCATACTGTCTCTTTCCCCTAGTTCTCCCCAGTGTCAGTGTTATTCCTAGTAAGAATATTCTGCATATCAATGGGCCATTTCACAAAGAAATTCAACTGAGCTTTGGAGCCACCCTTGGAAATATAATACATTATCTTGACTCTACAGATGAGGAAACTGAGGCTGAGAGGGTTTGCATCACTTGCCCAGTGTTTAACAGCATAGGGAACAGGGCCAGGGCTGGGACTCAAGACCAGGGATTTCCCCACAAAGTCCCACTTTACTCTTTATAGAGCTGGGCTTTTTTTTTTTTTTTTTGAGACAGCATCTCACTTTGTCACCCAAGCTAGAGTGCAGTTGCTTCATCGTAGCTCACTGTATTCTCAAGCTCCTGGGCTTGAGTGATCCTCCTGCCTCAGCTTCCCAAGTAGCTGGGACTACAGGTAAACGCCACTAATCCTGGCTAATTTTTCTATTTTTGGTAGAGACAGGGTCTTACTCTTGCTCAGGCTGGTCTTGAACTCCCAAGCTCAAGCGATTCTTCCACCTTGGCCTCCCAGAGTGTTAGGATTACAGGCGTGAGCCACTGCGCCCGGCCAAGAGCTGGGCTTCTTGTTTTGTTTTGTTTTGTTTTTGTTTTGTTTTTACCTGTCCTGCCCACAGCTCTTCTCCAAATAAATTAGAGTCATCCACACAGTCTGTGAAGGTGGTTCCTTCCACAGGTGTTAGAAGCTCTTACACTGGTATAAATTCTTCAACCAACCCTAATCTACAAAAAGTGTTTGGGGAACTGCATTGCCCTCTCATATGGAGTGCTTCTGCTTTGTTCTACGTGCCCAGTAAATGCTAACTCATTCACCTCTGAGTGTCTCTACCTCATAGCACGTGGGTAGACAATAATCTTTCTGGAATGGGCTTCCTTTTGCTCCTCTTTCAATAGAACACCGAGCTTAGAATTTGCCAGTTTGCTCAACCTGGCATCTTGAGCAGAATCCATGAGTTTTCAGCTCAACAAACATTGATTGGGCCCAGCGTTCTAGTCACTAAGCTAAGGACAAGCTAAGGAAATGAGGGATCTCTTAGTCCTGTCATCAGGGGATTTTAAGTTGTCTTCTAAACCTCTTAGGGTGTGATGGTGTTGTCCCCAATCCTGTAATGATTCTGTGCTGGACACATGATTAATTCTGTTAGTAGTGGCAGACTTTACTGTATCTTCAGGGAAGATATTTTTCTTTTTGGCTCTTGCCATCGAATGTGGTTAGGGAATCAATGATGGGAATCTAGGAGAGTTTTCTTTTAAAAAACACATTAAGAGAGAAAAATATTTGGTCAGCTTTTCAAAGTGGAAATAACCACAGGGGAAAATGCTGTAGCAGGTATTTCCCTTGATTTTTTTAAAAAAGTTTACACTACATATGTTCTTTAGAAGTAGAACCAGAAAGGAAATGTGGACGGAAATACTTTGTCTAGGGTTTATCACATGAATATGAAAAGAATGACAAAAATTGTCTATAGGCTGACTGCTGCTCTCTTGAAATATCTGCAGTTCTCATTTGATTAGCATTGTTAGCTTAATAGAATTTAATTGCATTTAATAGCTGGCAAGGTCTACACTGGGTGTAATTTACCCATTGTCCCGATATAGTCTATTGGATTTTTGTTTAGCAATAGTCTCTCCCTTTTCCCCCACCTTCACCCACCTCTGTGGGAGGGTATTTCTCTAACCTGATTGGGCTTGGTCATATGACCAGCTTGGGTCAATGGAATAAAGGCAGAAGAGACGATGTCTCAGTTCTGAGGCTAATTAAGATCAGCCCTCTGGGAGCTTTTCACTTTTGCCAAGAAAATTATATGCCCAGGTAGTTGCCACCCCTTCAGTCTGATACCCAGAATAACACGTATATGGCACAACTAGGCTTAACCCACCGTCTGAAGCAGAGATCCCCAGCTGGCTTGCAGAAGCCATGAGAAAGCCATGAGCGAGAAATAACTGATTGTCGTTGCATGCCACTGAGATTTTGTGGTGGCATATTTCATAGATACAGTAATACACCTGGTGATAGCAGGATCACAAAAGTCACAAGATAGCTGCAATCAATCTTCTCCAGCACGTCTGAGCCTGAAGTTCCCATCAGAGGTTCCTGGAGGATGTGGGAAACAGATTTCTGGGCCCACTCCCAGGGAGTCTAAGTCAATCGGTCTGCACTGTGGCCCAAACTTGCATTTGTAATAAGCTTCTTGGTGCTGCCGGTGCTGCTCGTCCAAGGACCTACTTTGAGAGCCACTGATATAAAGCACTGAATATGAATTGGATTAACTGTTTTCAGCAGGGCATGCTACACAGATAGAAATGCTTGAGCTCTTCAGATGCAGCCAATTTTTGATGTGATATAACGTGGAAACGGGACCAATTACCCAGAGAAAACAGACTGCAATGAAGAGAATACAAGTAGTACTGGTGGTGCGGTGGTGGGAGGGAGAGTCTTGTCATAAAAACAGACTTTAACCTCTGAAGACATGGAATACAAGGCTCTGAAGACAGTGATTTAGGGGAGTAGCCCACACAGGCCCCGGCACTAAGAGGCCAGATTGGGAGTGGTGGTACATCAACTAGCGTTTTAATTTCCTTAATAAACATTTATGTGTGTTCTATCCTAGTCTGGAGATATGGAAGATAGGGTTGGAAGACTTGGGTTTATTGGAACACTTTTAAAATATACAATAAAGACCATGAATGTAGGCATCTTTACATTAGAATGAAAAATGAACAACTTAAGGAATCATCTGGAAGTTTTCAAACATCTGCAGACTTGGCCTCATGTTGATTTGCCTGAATACAATAAGCATGTAATTTGGAAATGGGAAGAGACAAGTCTAAAACATTAACTGTTGGATCGTCTTGCACATTTTGCTCTCAGTGTAGATGAGGTCCCAGTGGCCTGATGCTGACGTATTTATTGATACAATGAGAGGCAGGAAGCTGATCACAGCTTGGCCAGGCACAATTCCCAGAAAAAAGGTAATGAAATCAGATCACTTATTTGTAAAATGCATCCAGCTTTGAATTACATGGATTCCCCTGATAGCCTAAATTAGTTGTATGAAGTAGAACATTTTATAGACATCACTTGATAGGTAGATGGTCAATTTGAGTTTTGAATTAACATTAGCCTTATTCATATTTACAAATAACCTCTTTTGAAAATAGTCATCACTGATCCAACTTCCCCTCACCTCCAGAAGTGTAGAACATGGCCTCTCAACCTTCGCAGCATATGAGAATCACCCAGGGAACATGTGGATATCCAGGCCACAACCCAGAACAAATTCATCAGAATCTCTGGGGACGGGACCCCCTAGGCACCAAGATTTTTTATAACTCCCCAAGGGATCGTGTGCAGCCTTGTTTGGAAACTGGTGCTCATCTTGTTATTCCAAGTGCTGCTTGCACCAGCAGTATTGGCATCTCCTGGGAAGTTGTTAGAAACGCAGTATCAAGCATAGCAAATTCTAACGAGTATTCTCTGGACCCACTGAATCAGAATCTACTTTTTAACTCAGTCCCAGATGATTTACTTGCATGTTAAAGCTTTGACTAGAAGTCACACAGGACAGCAGGAGTTCATGAGCCACTGCTGTGTGGACCCTTTCCTTACTTCCAAGCAAAGTGGATCGTGCTGCCATCTCTGCACCTGGCAAGGAGCAGTGCACTGATTCCCCCATCTGTCCTGTCTTCTCCATTTGTTTACTAAGAGAATATTGAAATTTTTCAAAGGGAAGGAAGGAAGAGGGAAGGGCAGATAGGATGAGAGGAATGGTCGACAACACATATTTCTTATTTTGACTCAAAACCTGCCACATCAAATCTTGGCCATCATAGATTAAAGGAAAATTCTAGTTCCTTTCTGCCATTTCACAAAGCAGGAAAAAGGTAACTTAGGGTATGCATCATATCAAAATCTGAAGGATGGGGGTGGTGTTTATTCTATTTCAGGGGTTGGCAACCTTTTTTTCTAAAAGGCCAGATATTTAATAGTAAATATTTTTGTCTTTGTGGCCATATGGTCTCTATCACAACTACACAATTCTGCTGTTATAGCATGAAAAAAGCCATAGACAATGTGTAAATTAATGGGCATGGCTGTGCTCCAATAAAACTTATTTTCAAAGGCAGGCAGCTATTCCACTTTCAGGTATATACTGAAAAGACCTGAACACAGATAATCAACCAAATACTTGTACATGGATGTTAATAGCAGCATTATTCACAATAGCCAAAAAGTGTAAATGACCCACATGTCCATTAATGGATAAATGAATAAACAGATTGTGGCATACCCATATAATTGAATATTATTCAGTCATGAAAAAGACTAAAGTACTGATCCATGCTACAATGTGGACAAACCCCAAAATCATTATGCTAAGTTGAAGAAGTCAGACATAAAAGGCCATACATTTACATGAAATATGCAGAATAGGTAAATCCTTAGAAACAGAAAGCAGATGGGTAGTTGCCAGGGGCTGGGGGAGAAGGAATGGAAAGCAACAGATTAATGAGTATGGGGTTTCCTCTTGGGGTGATGAAAATATTTTGGAACTAGACAGAGGTGGTGGTTGTACAGCATTGCACAATGTATTATATGTCACTGAATTGTTCACTTTGAAATGGTTCATTCTGTGTCATGTGAATTATTCCTCATTAAAAAGAGTTGAAGACAAAATAAAGCAAAACAAAACCAGGAAGCTGCTAGGTTTGAGCCTGGGGCCATCGTTTGCTGAACCCTGCTCTCCTCCATTGAGGCAGGCCCTGCTCTGGTGGTTGATAGACTCTCCAACCCTGGCAAGATCTTGTTTCCAAGTCTTCTCTGTGAGCAGACATCATAGCCACATGGTGCAAATCTAGCCAGGTCCTCTCCTTTCATCTCTATAGCTGCATGTACACTCTTGGTCCTGGCCTGATCCTAACTCCCCAAGTTGGGAAGGAGCTCCACATCTACTCTAAAGCATCTTCCAGTGGGCTTTGTAGGCTTTAGAGTTGACCTTGCAGAAGCTTCTTTTCTCTCTATGGACTCTTCATGCCTGAAGCACCTTCCCTAGCTAGTGTGAGACTTGGCACCTTTCTCTGGTGAGCTCAGCATCTTCACTCCAGCCAGCTTTTAGGGTTTGAATCTACCAGCCTTGATGACAGAGAGACAGGCACTCAATACATTCCAGTTCTCTTGGGGTTAGTTCTGTCACAAACAGACTTCCTATTTTTCTTATTCCAAAGGGGCCCTAACTAAGTTCCTATTTCTTTTCCAAGGAATGTTAGTTTATAGGATGATGTTAATCTCTGTTGATGTCCTACCTACCCCAAGCACAGTGAATGACCCAAGAGTTTCCTATGTAAGGGTGATGAGTCTGCTGAAATAGAGGGTAGGAGAATCAGACCTTAGTGTCAGTCCTGATAATTCTACCTTTGTGGTCTTTGTGCATCATGTAACACTGAACCTGAATTCTTTTTTAGCCTCTGAAGAGCACCTGATCCTCTTATCTATTTCTTCAGTTGGTACCTGAATGAAATAAGTTAATATATGTGTAATAACTGTCTAAATGGTAAAGCACTATGCTAATATAAGTATTAGCAACTAAGGGAGTCTTGAGGGTCCCAGGAAAGCAATGTATGGTGTTATATTAAGATTATATTCCACATGTACTAATAATAGACATATTTCCCATACTTGAGAGAAATGTCATTCTCCCTACATTAGTTTGGATAACACTATAGGCTATGTTGTGCTAATATAAACCTTGAAATATTAGTGACTTAACACAACAACATTTTATTTCTCACTCACATCATAGACTGATGCAGATTAGGACACTCTGCCATATGATGTGAACTAGTTCAGGGATGTGAACTAGTTCCATCCTGTTTTTTATCATCTGGAACGTAACCTAAGTCTTAGATTATTGCAGTAATAATGCCCACTGAATTATGCCTCCTTTTAAACTCCCTCCTTTACTACTTTTTCTAGTCCCCTCCACACTGACTCTTCCTGCTTGAATCTATTCCTCTATCATAAGAAGCAGCCCTGGCTGGCCTGCTGGAAGATGAGGCCACATGGAGCAGAAATGAATCCCCCAAACTGAGGCCTGGTTGACCAACCTACCTTTCAGTCAACTCCAGCTGAGTACAGCCACATGAATGATCCCTCACAAGGTTTACAGAAGACCTGCGCAGCTGAGCCCTTCTCAAAATGCCAAACTATAGAATCATGAGCAAATAAAATACAGTTGATCCTTGAACAACACGGGTTGAACTTGGTGGGTCCACTTATATGCTGATTTTTTCTCAACCAAACACTTACTGAAAATACAGTATTCTCAGGATGTGAAACTCGTGCGTATTGAGGGCTGACTTTCGGTATATGTAGGTTCTGCAGGGCTGACTGGAGGTCTTGAATATGTGTGCATTTGGGTATATGCAGGGGTCCTGGAACCAATCTGCCCTGTGTATGCCAACGACAACTGTAGTTGTTTTTGTTTTAGGCCACTATGTTTTATTATGCAGCAAAGATGGACTGGTAGATACAGCCTCCAAAAGTTTTTATATTCCTAGCAAGGAAGAGAAGGCTAAAGGGTTTTGTGAGATGTTTTTAAGGATAAGGCAGAAAATAGCTTATGTCACTTCCTATCACATTCTATTAACCAGAACATAGTCATATGGCCACATTTAACTGCAAAGTTAGCTGGGAAAGGTAGTTTCCCATATGTCTGGGAAGAGGATACAGTGTGGTGAGCCCAGCATTGTCTTGGGGTTCATCCATACTACCTACCAGGGCTGTCCACATCTCCTCTTCTTCTCCATATTGACATGAAGTATAAATAAGCAGAGAAAAAGGCAGGCCACATCCAATTCATTTTAGGTTTAGCTTTTGTTATGAGTCTGATAAACTGATTATGATGAAAGTTAATGCTCTGAGAAGAGAAGGAGTTATTCGATGGGAGCAGAAGGGAATACAGAGATGGAGAGAGGACTGTGAAAACATGTCCTCCCATCTATTTATTAATAATATAACTCTTCTTCTTGAAGTGTATTGTTATGTTCAATTAAAAACTAATATTTATTGATATTTATTAAGGGGATGGTGCAGTGTCTGACATAGCAGAATAAATAGAAATATGTAAGACAGGTCCTTCTCTCAAGAAAGTTTCAGTTTGAGAAATTGTATGAGATAAGCACATAGTACTTGGAAGGGAGTGAGGTTCAAAAGACAGAACTATGGTGTAGCTGGCTGGGTTAATCAGAAAGGCTTAATGGAAGGTGTTACATTCAGGTGAGTTCTGCTGAAATTTGCTAAAGATAATGACAGATAAGTTGTAGTACCTGGCTTAAGGTACTGGGGACCGTACCTATTTCCCCTTAGTAGCTTGGGCCTCTCTAGATTTTCCAGGAGAACATAATACAAACAGAACACAGTCTGGCTTGGAGGTTGTTAGACTTGCTGATTCAATGATACCCTTCAGCATCATCAGAGGAGGTGACACATTATTTCCAGCCCAACCCTAAGAAGTAAATGATGACCAGCATGATATAGGTTCATCCCTATCTACTATATAAATTATTTTCATAACCCTCCCCTTCATCACTGTAACAACCGACATCCTGCCATAAGTTGAGGGGTTGTATCTGTGAAGATTGGAGGGACAAGCCTGCAAATGATAACTTTACCCCCAATTCAACAGTTCTTGAGGGTCTTATTTGGGCTCTTGGAAATGAGGTAGCACCTCCCCTTATTAGAAAACAGTCCCCTCAAAGGATCCTAATTTTCCTACCAACTTGTCTTGGAGGATAAAATTTAGATCTGTGTGTTTTCAATGTAATAACCACCAAGAATGCATACATTCTAAGAATCTTATCCCAGATGTTTAAAGAAGATCATGCGGAGCACAGGAAGTCAATAGAGGCTCAAAAATATAACCAGATGAAGGATGCTTTTGAGAGAAAATTGACCACCACAAAAAGGCTGACCCAAAGAAACAAGAAGGGGAGAGAAGTCTTGATGAGATAATATTGAAATTTTCACTTTATTTTAAGCTGGGTGCCTCTAATTCTGATTGATAATATTTTTCCACCTCTCTAGTATTTCTCAAATCATTAGTACCCTTTCTAGTGCCAAAGTCAGGAATCAGGGTAGGATTTTGGAGATATCACCTAACTGTACCCTCAATGCTCCCTGTGGCAGACATAGCACTAATCACTAAGAGAATCTTGGAAGTTGAATCCAGTTTTCCCTTTATAAACCAGTAGAAATTGTCCTTTTAACCTTTCTGAGCGATATGGCCATCTCTTCTTGGGCCCTGAGGATGTACCTTACGTTAGTGCAGAAATGCCTGTTGGTTTGTTCTTCATGCAGGCCATGGAGAGAAGATCAGAGAATCACAGGGTTGGAAGGGGAAGCTGCCCATTCTCTTAGCCAAGTGACCCTGTCTTCAAAGGAAATATTACACAGGTGGTCCACATGGACCAGGGGGAAGCTTGCTTTGGAAATGAGTAGCTGATAGTGGATAGACACCAGCCCTTTTCCACCTCCTGATGAGATGCAGAGGAACTCCATCCAGCCTCCTGGCTCAGTTGCCACTATCTTTGGAATAGGAGACTCTCAACTCCCCTCTGCCCATGTATCCCCTAGGAATTCCTGAGAATCTCCAAAGGGGAGACTCACATGCAACCACAAAGCATTCTGTTAGCTGCAGTCCCCCTGGGAGTCTCTTATTTCACCTCTTTGGCTTTGGATCTAACATATTCATTCATTGCTCATAAAGTCATATGGAGACATTTTATGGCTGCCAGGACCCCATTTTTCAAAGTCCTGTGTCTATACCAAAGGTATGATCTCTAGGTGCTCTCCAAATTTCTAATTCTCTAGAGTTGAGTTTATTCAGAGGTGAGGCAAAGGGATAAAATTATAGACTGTTAAGGCCAACAGAGGCCTTAATTCAATTCAATTTACATCAGTGAAATTTAATAAAATTTAATAATGTGGACTAAATGGGTTTTGGAAGATATAAGCAGGAATAAGCCCCTTAAGTTCCCCTTACATGAGTGTGCCTGCTTAAGGGCTTGCCATGCTGGCTGCCTGCACATGGTGCTGCTGAGCTTTTATTCTCATTTTCCCTCTGGTAGATGGAGCATGATCTTTGTTCCATCTACCAGAGGGGAAATGGGAATAAAAGCTCTTCCCACAAGTGGCAATAGCACTGGGGAATCACAATCTCATTTCTTGACTGAGGCATCTTGCTTATGTTAATTTCAAATACTCATCAGGTTAGTGTCAAAAACTCTCTAAAAAGTCAGAATTAACCACAATTCAGATCAGGCATTTCCTAATATTGGCATCAGGAAATATAAATAGAAGCAAAGCTGTACAGAATTACTCCCTACTCAAAACCAAAGCTGCCATCTTAGTAATTCTTATACCATTAAGTTTTCCCATTAACTTCCTGCCCACCTTCCTGACAACCTTAATATAGTATTTCTTAGTTTCTGCAGCAAGAGAAAATTTTATTCTATTTGTAAAAGTAATATACATACAGATATATTTACTATAAACTATTTTTAAAATTTTAATTCTGATAGAACAATGGACAGGAAATACATACTCACTGAAGAGCTGAAGTCAACACACTGAAAAGAAACATTTTGAAAGAGGCTGGTGTAAGATTCGAATTGCAGATTTGCTGCCCATGGTTTAAAGTTCTAAGATGGAAAACTGAAGGCCCTTGTGCTTTCACATGCCATGATTTCTCCACAATTATTAAAATTTACTATTGCATTAAAATACTAATAGAAAAATAAACCCTTTTTCCAGATACTGGAGCCCTGCCCTTCTTGTTCCACAGCACAAAAACTGGTACAAGGCTAAGGAGACAAGGGAAGGAAATTAATCTGTCACTTCAGGAAAACAAAGTCTATAGACACACAGAAAATGGCTACTATTAACATCTTTCCCGAACAGTTTGCTTCAAAGAACAACATCCACTGGGAAGGAAAGATGAAAGTGATTTATCCTGGAAGCCAACTTAATTTTGTTTAGTTTGTTTGTAATAAAGAGCTGTTGTTTGAAAAAGGAAATTTAAAAGAAAAAAGGTAGTAAAATTATAGAAAGATTAAGGTAAGAAAAGAACTTTCTGAGGTTTAGCACATTTCCTTACTCTAATCCATTCAGTTTGGTTCAATTCAATTGAATAAAATCAACAAATATTCACTGAGTGTCTACTATGTATCAGTCCTGGGGATGCAATGACAAATAAGATCCAGTTTGCCTTCAAATATCTCAGTCCTTGGTGAAGAAATTCAACCTGGAGATCTCAAGTGACTTATTAAAGTTTTATAACTAGTCAGTGGCAAAAGCCAGACTAACAGCCCAGCCTCATGACGCTTGGTTTAGCAATCTGCCACCCAAACCTTAGACCAAGTCAGAGATAAACACCAACAAATTCACCCAAATATTCAAATGCTTTGTCTATATAATGCTCAAAAGAAGCCAGCTAAGTGCTCTTTGAGGTACTAAATATGAGAGGTGAGATTCTGTAGGAAGGGAGAAGTGAAGAAGGACAAAGGTTATAACAATATCTTAGAAAACTCTTGGAATTTAGACATTGGTGTCAGTGATATCTGATAATCATTGAACTTCCTGAGCTGGAGGAATTATGGGTCTCAGTAATAGTTACATTGATGTTAACAGTAACCATAATTATGAGGAGATAATAGTTTTGAGTGCTTACTATGTACCAGTGACTGTTGTAAAAAGAATACTTGAAATAACTCATTTAAGTCCAAAACTAAAACTAAGAGGTATTATAATTATCTGTATGTAATCATTAGCTCTTGCTGCACTTAATTCTGTGTAACAAACCTCTCCAAAACTTAATGGTTTATAACAACAGCTATTTATTATGGCTCTTAAATGTATGGGTCAGCTAGTGGTTCTGCTGGTCTTGGCTTGGCTCGTGCATATATCTGCAATCAACTACTTGGGCAGTAGATCTAAGACAGCCCACATCCCTCCAGGAGGCTAACTCAGACATTTTGCCATGGTAGAGGCAGGGATGCAATAATAAGCAACAGGACAAGAAGAGATACACAGCACTTTTTAAGCCTGCTTGCATCCTGCCTTCTTGAAGTCAGGTCAAGAATTGGAATCATCATTATAATCATCTACCACAGAGGTCAAGCAATTTGTTCTTTTAGTTAGGATCTGGGTTAGCCTATGTATATAATAGAGGTCCTAAATAACAGTGTACTATTAATTACTCCACATAATAGTCAAAAGGTAGGCAGTCCAGGCTTGCATGTTTGCTGTGCTCAGCAGGGTCTCCGGGTACCTGGACTGTTTTTATCTTGTTACTGTCTGCCTTGCTCTCAGGTGGTGTACTCATCTCTGTGGTCGAAGGTTGGCCATCACTTTAACCATGTTCCAAAGTAAAGATGGAAATCAGGGAGGGGATAAAAGCATGCTCCTCTCCCCCTTAAGAACATAAGTTGAAATCTCAGAACTTCCACTTCTGGTAATGCAAACTAGGTTATATGGACCAATCCTCCCACTAAATACAGCTTAAAAGGTTGTATAGATTATTTTTAAAACCTTCTAAAAAACATCAAAGAGAGAGCTGATAAGATACTGAGAAATTATGGGGCTGAGCTCCCAGAGAGGCTGGGCACTGGAAAAAATGAGCAAATCACTCGGAGCTGCCTTTGCCCTAGGGGCATCTTCAGTTGAGGTGCTTAGCTGTCTTTTGGTGACCCCCTTGGGATTAGGGGAACAAAAATCTAAATCCTCTTTATGGTAAGACCCAAAGGACTGTGCCCTATAAGTAAAGGTGAACTGAAAGTAAACTAACTTTTACAACCTCTGAAGCCTAACTTTGTAAAAATCTGGTTTTCTCTCAGAAAATATTAAATCTAAAAATTAGATCAAGATGGTACTAAACTGTGAGCACTAGTTCCAGGGACCTACCAAAGGTTAACACAATGAAGAAAATACCACTATAGTCTTCAGCTTACTCCTACAAATAATATTTCCAATATAATGTTCAGTACACAATCAAAGGTAACTAAGCACACAAGGAGACAAGACCATATGGGCAAGAATCAATGAAAATGACAGATAATAGAAATAAATCTGCAGACTATAATGATTGAACTTGTCAGATACAGACTATAAAACAACAAAGATTACTATGTAGAAGAATGTAAAAAATATTTTTGAGAAAATTGGCAGGGAACTGGGAAGATAAAAATTGACACAGTAATTTTGTAGAAGAGCCAAATAGAAATTTTAGATCTGAAAAATATAACAATAGAAAATAACAAAATTAACAGCAGATTGAGAATAAGCTCAAATAAACAGTTCAAAATGAAGTACAGAAAGCCAGAGAATGAAAACTTCAGAAGAGACAAGAGATGAAAGATAGTTATAAAGTTTAATATATATATGTTTAATTAGAGTTTCAGAAACAGAGAAGAGAGAGGAAGAAAGAGATTGGGAGAGAACTAATTTTGAAGAGGTGAAGGCTGAGAAATTTTCAGAAATGATGAAAGACATCAATAGACAGAAGCCACTGAATCCCCAGCAGGATAAAAAAAAATATCCAAATATAAATACATCCTGTTAAAGTTCAGAAAACAGCACTAACGAATCATCTAACTTTTGTTCTCATTGGCCAGATCTTGATCATGTAGATACAAATACTTGCAGGAGACAAAGTTGGGAATGTAGTTTTTATTTCTTGATTTATTCAGAGCCATGTGCGTCAACAAACATTGAGAATTTTATTACCATAAGTGAGAGGAGGAGCATTGACATTGACAGTGACATCTTTCCAAGGTCACACAACTAATAAGTGGCAAATTGGATATATGATTCATTGTGACCTGGCTCTACAGCTTGTGTTATCAGCCACTATACTATATATGTATAAGACTATGGTCCAAGGTTCAAGTTTTTAACTATTGACCACAAATTACCATAGTGCATTGATTAAGCAAAAAGCCTATTTAATAGCACTCTGGGAGGCTGAGGTGGGCAGATCGCTCAAGGTCAGGAGTTCAAAACCAGCCTGAGCAAGAGTGAGACCCTGCCTCTACTAAAAATAGAAAGAAATTAATTGGCCAACTAAAAATATATAGAAAAAATTATCTGGGCATGGTGGCGCATGCCTGTAGTCCCAGCTACTCTGGAGGCTGAGGCAGGAGGATTGCTTAAGCCCAGGAGTTTCAGGTTGCTGTGAGCTATGCTGAGGCCACAGCACTCTAGCCTGGGCAACAGAGTGAGTCTCAAAAAAAAAAACAAAGCCTATTTGAAAGCACATTGGCAACAAGATAACCATAGTAGAATCATGCTAGCAAAAACACTGGCTCTTGCTAGTAAAAAATCTAGTTCTTCTCAAGCATTTCAATGTTGTTTGCGATCATTAAGCATATACTGCCCATGACACAAGGTCTGAAAGTACACAATTGGAAATATGCCAATATCAGGAGGATTAATTTTGGATTGGTATAACTTTAGGTACCTGATTAATGTCTATGGGAGCAATGAACAAGGTTTTAGCCTCTTCACAAGTTCATTCTTTAGGTTGTAAAATGAGAGTCCCAAGAATGCAAGTAGTAGGAGAAGGAATGAAAAGTTAATTCTTATCTTTCAGTATTTAAAGCCATTTTTTTTCAAATGTGACTTCAAATGTATGTCAAATAGAGTTGGGTATTTTGTTAGGTAGCTCTAAGCCAGGGCCCATAGCAAACTATGGCCCATGACCAAATTCTTCCTGCCTTCTATTTTTGTTAATAAAGTCTTATTTGTATACAACAACATTTATGTATTGTCTATGTTTGCTTTTATACTGCAGTGGCAGAATTGAGTAGCTGTGACAGAAATCGCATGACTTGCAAAGTCTAAAGTATTTACTTTCAGGCTCTTCTCAGAAAATGTTGGTGGATCCCCGCTCTAAGCCAACGACAATTTCATGATACCAGGCAAAGAAAAATACATCTTTATATTCAGCCACATTATGAAGACATATCTCGAGTCTCCTCTTATCTCCTCTAATAAAATAAGGCCTTCTTTATTTTTAGAAGGGAGATTTTTGACTGTGTGAAACCTCCTCATGTTTAATGAACCCCGAGAGTTGAATTTGACTATTTTGAGTATGATTTTTTAATAAACATGCATTTCATAAATTCTCAATTTCTGATTTCCTTGTTTTTTACTGAATGAAATGATTTTCAAAATTGAATTTGGTCAAGCGGCTTGAAAAGCATAGGCAAAATAAAACCTTCCTACACAACAAAAACATGGTCCCCTAAAAGACCTGTTTCGTACAGGTTTCTCAGAAAACAAAAAGGGTGTCATTTTTTTCCACAATGGATGACTGAAAACCAAAGATGTTTTTCTAAGGTCAGACCATAAGGAATCATAAAATCAATATTTCTAACATTTATGGATTTGCTCTCATTAGTTTTTGGCAATACATGACATCTTGATTTTTGAAAGAGGTTTACAAAATGGTGCAGAAAGCTTCTGGGACATGAATAAAATATATATTTTCTATAATTTTAGTGTAAACAAATTCCAAACATATGGATTACATTTCCTTTTAAAAATAAAGGGTTTTAGCATTTAATGGGAAAAGCGATTTGCAAAATATGCTTTGGATTTTGCCAAAACCGAATCACTCAAAATGTGCAATTAACTCTAAATGAAACCAAATTCAACTGTCCTTGCTATAGATGACTAAAAAAGACATCTCCCATTGCTGTTCATGCCTTTCAGTTCCCAAGAAGCGAAAGGGAAGTCAGAATGGGCTGTGAAATGTACTGTTCTCCATACAGTCATCCAGCAAATTGTAGGAGAGTGTTTCCCGGGGGAATATGTGTGACCTCAAATGTAAATCTATTTTGACTAGTTATGATGTTTAAGAGGAATGATAGGGAGGAACTGACGTGTTTCCTGGTATGGGATCAAGTTGTTAATTTCCACCAGCTATGAACTGCTTATTTTTGTCCTGAAAGCTAAATAATCTGACAAAAGTCTTCTACATTTTAATGACCTTTTATATTTGTAATGAGAGCAGTATAGTGGTAATAAATGCACCATTAAAAAATACATTTTTTAAGGTTTTTCTTAGACCACGTTCATTTGCAGAAACAAACATTGCTATTTTAAAATCAAAGGAGACTGACTAATTGTTAGGGTGATACACCAAAGAGTACTTTCCTGTGTGCAGTTTCGTTACTTCTGGTTGTAGGAATCCAGCTAATTGTGGAGTAGGCACAAACCCAGACCAGGAGCTGAAGGCTCCTGAGGACTCTTGTATCTACGAGTCCCTGCTCTGCTCTTAAAATAATACATGGACTTCCTTTGAGAAAACATAGAATTATGAATTAGGAGTGTTTTGGAATATGCAAGTAATTCTCCTGAGAATTTAAATTTTAAATGGAAGCTATGGTAGAAGAAGATCTACAAGCCATTTGCAAAGAATTGAAGATGATAATAAAATTGAGGAGTATATTATAATGACATAAATAAATTCTTAGTTTTGGACAGACTGGGGGAAAACAAAAGGGGATTATTTAAATATTGAAATGTAGGAGCATAATTATATGCAAATCCACTATATACACAGAAATATATACACAGAAGTATAAACAATATAAATAAATACTCATGTGAGAGAGGAGGAAAATTATAGGAAAATAAAAGGAGGGAAATAAATGAACACTCCCTTCCCTTCCAGCCTTGTACAACATATTAAAACATGCATTTTATTGTCTCGCAAAGTCTTCATTTTTCAAAGAACTATCCAGGAAAGAGAGGAATTTTATATTTTTATATATGTTTCTCCAACTCTTTGATGCCAGAGAAAGGGCACAATAATAGCAAAAGAAAACATGTAAATCTGGCATCTCAAAGGTCAACTTGTTTCATGTTTCAATAATATATTTTTACTATATTGGCACTTTTAGAACTCGGTGTGACAAACAATTCTTCATGCTATATGTCAATTTTTAAATTGCATGTTTCTTACAAACATCACCGAGCCCATTAATATTTAGGGTTTTACATTTTCAGTTCCCACCAAAACTGATCTAAATGCAGAACCTACACTACTGACAGAGCAAGGGGCAATAATCACCACTGTTCCTTGTAAATCAAAAGCTTTTGCAGTTCAAGGGATTGGGCCCAACAGTCACATCATTATTTCTTGAGTTGCCCATTATGTGGTTAAAATTTACATAAATATTAGGCATACTCAGTCCCTTCCCTGTGGCTTTTCCAGAAGGACCACATTCCTGTATATTTATAAGCCACTTTCAAAGCTTCTTGTTGTTATAACTTGCAGAAATGAGAAAATCAGAAATATAAAGAAGTCTTAGATTTGTGTAAATCAGTGTGGTGTTTGCAGAATCTTAGGAAGATTCCATAAGTAGATGTATAACTGAACTCTGGGAGGAATTTGGGGCGAGAGTAGCCTCATCCATCTCTCTTTCTGGGAAATATTATAGGTTATCCTTCTTTTTGGTCATTGCACACTTCTTCCCCTCTGCCTTTATTTTGGGGGTCACTTTGCCTCCTGATATCATGTGACACACGACCCCTTGCCACCTTCCATGAGAGCCTTCCACTTCTCTAACCTTGCCTCTTGCTTTAAACTTCCCTCTTGGTTTCCCTCTATTTTCATTTTATCAGGACTCAACGGCTTATTTCCTCTGCCTCGTTTACTTTTCCATTTCTGGTGCTTGTGGAAGCATCAACACAAAGTTTATTAAGCTATTTTCATTTCTTCCTGGGCCCACAGGAAGACTCTTGCACAGAGCAGGCTGTGGGACAATGTCTGCATGATGGATTTGGAGCCAGGGTGCCATTCACCTCTTCCAGACCTGGCCTCTTGGGAGTCCTGCAGAAACTTCCACCTTCACCTGCCTTCATGTATTGGCCAGTTAGAGAGGATTTGGCAGCGTGATTCAGGCTCAAGGGTTCTGGAGCTGTAGTGGTTGGTGGAACCACAAAACAGAAGGAGCCTGGTTGAAAGAGAGCCGGCCAGGAGAGCTGTGTGGTGGAGACATTTGCACTGGACTCTGTGTCAGCCCAAAAACCTCTACTGTGTTAAGCCACTGAGATTTCAGGCTGTTTGTTATAGCAGTTTGCCTGTACTGACTATTACAGTCATCTTTCTATGACCTTCAAGATTCATCTCAATCATCATCTCCTCCCTGGAGCCTTCCTTCCTATGGGCTTCCAGCACCTTGGTTTACTATAAGGGTATACAATTTATCTAATCCTATAAATTGAAATTAATATTTTACCTCTTGCTCTCCTTTCTTGAAGACAGAATTTTGTATTCTAGTACCTATTACTGTGCTTGGCACAGAGAAGAAAGAGGCTCAGTGAATATCAGTGGATGTTCTCCCTTCTTGAAAAGAATGCATCACACATAGAATTTCAGGCTCTGCAGTCCTGGGGGATGGAGTGGGTTTGGGTGATAACTGAAGTGTATGGAGGGGGTCAGCCACATGTCCCTCAACACCATCACCTCCTCTGTTTATTACACAAGGAATGCTTTGTCAGCAGTCACTTCATAGGGAGTGTAAATAAAGGCAAGTTTATATAATATAATGACTGTGCTTCCATAGTCATTCATTCAACAAGTGTTTGTCTTTGTCCTGGTGATGTTCTAGGTACTACAAGAAAAGGAATGAAAATGACAGGTCCCTGCCTTCCAGAGCTGACTTCCTGAACAAAACAACTCAATGGTGAGATTTTACTATGATTATGAGGCTTTGCTCCCCTTTCTGCAAATCCTTGCCCATCCCCATTTGTGTCTCAGGTATGTGTTCCCATTCTTACTATCAGTTCCTTGGTTTCTCTTCTTGTAAGACAGGTATTTTTAACTGGAACAATGTTGCCTACCAGGGGACATTTGACAATGTCTGGAGACATTTTTAATTGTATCAACTGGAGAAAGGGGTGCTTCTGGCATGTAGTGGGTAGAGGCCAGGCATGCTACTGCACACCCTACAGGGCATGGGGCATCTCCTCTGTCTGTTCCAGCTCCTTCAGGTTAGGTGGAGGTCAGGGCTCTTCACCTCCCACTGGAAAGTCATCCTTTGGGTTGCAAAGAATTGCATTCTAGGCAGTGCCACCAACAAGACCATTCCCTTCTGGGAAACCAAACAACCATTTCTTTTATGGTGCTTCCTGACTTTTTATTTAACGTACACTTTAGCCCAGCAGCCAAGGGCAGGACCACACGTGAGTTATACTATCTTAGTCGGTTTTGTGTTGCTATAAAAGAATACCTCAGACTAGGTTATTTATAAAGAAAAGAGGTTTATTTAGGTCATGATTATGCAGACCAAAAAGTTCAAAGGCATGGCCCTGGCTTCTGGTGAGTGCTTTTGTGCTGCACCACAACATGGAGGGGAAGGTCAGAAAGGAGGCAGACACATACAAAGAGGGGGAAAACTGAGGAGTGTCCTGGCTTCGTAACAACCCACTCTTGTGGGGACTAATCCATTCCCTTGAGAACTAATACAGTCTCAAGAGAGCAAGAATTCACTCATTATTTAAAGGACCCCACCAAGCCATTCAGGAGGGATCTGCCCCTATGGCTCAAGACCTCACGCTATGCCCCCACCTCCCAACACTGCCAAACTGGGGACCGAATTTCAACATGAATTTTAGTGAGGACAAACAAACCGTATCCAAACCATGGCGCATACTTAGCCCTCCATCCTACCTTCCAACATCTAGGGTAATAGATGGACCTTAGGGTGCCCATTTCTACATAGAAAGCCAATCACAAACACACACAGAGGGTGGCAAAAACATTTTCTTTTAAAATGAGTGGCTCTGTAGTTAGGGTTACCAGATAAAAGATAAACTCCCAGTTGAATGTGAATTTCAGACAAACAATGAATAGTTGTTCAGTGTAAGTATGTTCCATGCAATTGTAGGATACTAGCAATGTCATAAGGCCATACTTAAAACATACATATACCAAAAAGTTATTTGTTATTTGAAATTCAAATTTTACTGGATATCCTGTTGTTGTCGTTTTCTGGGTGTGTTTTTTGCTTGCTTGCTTGTTTGTTTCTTGGCTAACTCTGTGGCAACTCTCTTTTCCATACATTCAGGGCAGCATCAGGTATGAATCTCTTGAGTTTCTTCTCCCTCTGGTGGCTCCTTCTCACTTTTTGCTTCCCTGCCTCTGACTTCCCAGCCCCTCCTCTGAAGATGGGTGCAACCTCTTTCCTTGCAGCACTTTTGACCACTCCCCTGAGCAACTTTGACACATTTTTTTTAAAACCCTTTCCACCAAAAGTGGATAAGAATGAGGAGTGGTTGTGGGGTAAACATCAGAAACCTCATTCTGAAAAGCCCAATGTTCGGAAAATGAAATGAATTAAAACTGAATGCAAACATGCTACTATTTTAATCAAACCTGGTTTTAAAAGAATTCTGCTTTACAACAAATACGAATAAGAAAATGATTGAATTCTTCATACAATTCCTTTATATACCAAACTTTCCTTGGGTATGCAACATCTGATTTAATTTACTAATTGAATTATACAGTTTTCAAAAATATGGACTCAAACAATGTGAGGGAAATAAATATGGAAGAAAAGATGGGGAAAAGAAATCTGGGACAAGTAAATATTTTTATAGCAAAAGAGAAGATGAGAAGTAAATGCCTCAAAGAAAGCTTTATATTGTACTTAAAAGGAATTATTTGTAAGAAATATAAAATGATTTTGAAGAGCCTGTAATGTTTTTCTTTCAAAAAAATTAAATAGGTCATTGCATTCAATAAATGCTTGTTGAATTGAATTAAAGACTTAGTTCCCATCTTCAAGGAGCTTTCAAACACTCAAAAGAAGAAAAACAATACAGGTGGAGAAATTAAATTATAAGACATGTGTGACCTCTATAATTAGATAATAATGTCCTTACAAATGAACAGTAGCATATATGATACTGGTAATATGGCAGGGTACAGATGTGCCTTTTTTTTTTTTCCAAATAGAGATAGGTCTCACTCTGTTGCCCAGGCTGGAGTGCAGTGGTAGGATCATGGCTCACTGCAGCCTCAAATTCCTGGGCTCAAGCGATCCTTCTGCCTCAGTCTCCTGAGTAGCTGGGACTACAGGTGTGTACCACAATGCCTGGCTAATTTTTAATTTTTTTTGTAGAGACCCAGGCTAGTCTCGAATTCCTGGCCTCATGCAATCCTCCCACTTCAGCCTCCCCAAGTGCTGGGATTACAGGCATGAGCCACATTGCTCATCCAGTGTCTTTGAATAGGTATAGGCAATAACTAATAGAAGTTGAGAGTAAAAAGAGATCTGAGGGCTGGGGAGCTGGAGCTGTCAAGCATGACTTCATGAAAGATTTGAGACTAGAGCTGGGCCTGGAAGAATGGACAAGAAGGGGGCGTTTTGGATGAGAGAGTCACATGTGCAATGGGGCAAAGATGGAATTGTGCTACAGTGGTTAGACCGGGCAAATTGTGATGGGAGGTTCAGACAAGAGAACAATCAGGTAAAATTCAAAGATAAATAAGGAGTAGATTGTGAATGGACTAGATTCCAAGGCTAAGACTTAGGGCTACAGCTTATAGGTGGTAAGTGTCTAATTAAGGACTTCGTTATGCTACTATTACTTAAACACAGATTTAGATGGCCAAGTTAGAATGTTTGACCCTCACTGTAAAATAAAATTCTTAAAAACAAATGACTTTCTCAAATCAGTCCCAGATAAGATGGGAAAGAAGATGATAGGAGCTTTGGGGAGACCCACACAAGGCAGAGAATGAGCTGGTTAATGGCGGCTGTTTCGACAATTGGAATTAAGTTCAGCACAATGATTCAATTTAGTTCAATAAAATCAGGCCTTACATTTCAGCTTTTTAATAGTTTCCACTCCTCCAGTGAGCCAGGAGAGATTGGTTTTGGTATAAGTCACTGCCACTCCTGTTTAGTCAACATTAAGACAGCAAACCAGAATGAGAATGCCCATGCTTGTGTTCTTGATAAGATAATCAAGTCACTAACAACTTCATCCCAAGCAACTGGAAGAAGGTGGGTATAGCTGGCTCATCCATTGAAATTGGTTATTTTTATTGTTGGGCTAAACCTTACTTCCCAAATAGGTCAACAACATTTTGAAACTCCCCCTTTCAGTCTATTTCACCACTCTTAACGTTTTGCTTTATAAAAAAAGGATATTTTATCATACAGGTGGATTTTATTTGATAGATGCTTGTTTCAGAACAGATAAATCCCACCCTCACTGCACTGTCTGTTAGAGACAAAAGACCATTGCCGACACAGTGATCTAAGGCACAGTGATGGATTAGAGCCTGTATTCTCTAGTCACAGGTGTTTTCACAGAGACAAGATTTTTGGTCTAAAAGCATCTTTGTTCTCAGGTTTACCTTCTGAGTTCCTTTACAGAAAACCTGCTTTATGAAACAAAGAAAAAAACAAAGGTCTTGCCAGATCAAGGTCTGATACCATCTTCAGGGCCACAAAGAGCCTAGAGTAGGAAAAATGGGTTATGTTATTCTCATTGTCACTAAATGATTTGAGCTTTGGCTAAGAGTTCTTTGTCTACATTTTGGGGCAAAACTGGCAAAACCAAAGTGCCCTTGTTCTTATATTTCCATTGCTGTTTGAAATGTTTAGATGCAAAGGATCATTCTCTCAGATAAATGACAGAATGACCTTTAGATGGCTAAGACCCATGAGTGGAGCCCCAGGCCACAGCAGAGCTGAGGAATCAATGACAAATGATTCTATACACAATAAAGTTGGAGCTAGCATGACATTCTTTTTGTGGTGGACTCAGTTTAGTATTTTTTGTTGTTTTGTTGCTGGTGAAGATGGTGGTGGTGTTTCAGGGGATAGAATGAAATTTAGAGCTCTGTTTGAATAAATGTCTTCAACTTGCTCAAAAATAGATTAGGAAGAGTAAGAAGAGAGATGGAATGAAAACCTACATATACAAAGAGCAATAAAAATGAAACCAATCATTTTATTGTTATATTGTGAATATATGTATATTTGGTCTTTATCTCATTTCCCAACCTTTGAAATCTCCAGAGTGATAAGAGTGTCTTTTATATGCTGATTAGATGACTGGTGGCTGGGGTCTCCTAGGTAGCTGGTCACAGGAAAGACCAGCATGATTAGAGGGTTGGGACTTTCAGTCCCATCCCTCAACCCTGGTCAGAAGGACAGGCTGCAACCTGTGCTTGTGATTGGTATCTGAAGTAGGGGGGGCAGTCTTTTGGGACTGTAGGATCTGATGCTATCTCCAGGTAGATAGTGTCAGAATTGAATTGAAGGACCGCCTGGTGTTCACTGGAGATTTAGCAGGAGCATTCCTCAGTGTGTGGAAAGAAAACCCCGTATATCTGGTGTCAGAAGTGTTGAGTGACTATGTGAAAGTAGAGAGTAGGAAGAACACTTTGGCTTTTTCTATATCACTACATTTATACACTTAACTAATCTATCTTTTCAGAGCTGGATTCTATTTTTTCCATTAAAAAGAAAAGAAAAACCCAAATTCCTGAAAAAAAATTGTTTTTTTTCCAAAATAGAAGAAAATGGTAGTCAAAAAAAGAACATTTCTACTTAATATGATGGAATTGATATTCTAGAATTTCCAAGACCAAGGCATAAGAAGCTTTGCCAGGTTGTCTTGAAACTCTTGGTCTGGGGAAAGAATACCACTGTACTGGGAGGAAGCCCAAGCTGGCCACATGGAGAAGCTCCATGGAGAGAGATGCCTAACCAACCCCAACAATCCCAGCCAGCCCGGGCACCACATATGTGCATGCAAAGGCTTCACACGACCCCAGCCCCAACCTCCAACCCGACAACTACCACCTGAGACTCTGAGCAAGACCTGCCAGCTGAGCCTAGTCCACCCACACAATCGTAGGGACAATAATACATGTTTTTAAAGCCACTAAGTGCTGGGATGGTTTGTTGTGCAGCAATAGATAACTGGTGTAGTCCTTAAAAGTAACTTCAACACACAGATTTGGTGGTAACCAGATACAGAGGTGGCTGAGAGCCACAGCTTTGCTGCCAGGCTGCTTGGAGTTGACCCCATTAGTTCAAATCCTGACTCCATCATCTTAGTCATTACTTGCCCTCTCAAAATCTGAGCTTCTTGTTTGTAAAATGTGGATAATGATAATAATATCTTTGAATGGTGGTTGTAAGGTGCAAAGAAATTCCTGTAAAGCAGCTAACACCGCTTGTCAAAAGGTAAGCCTGAAATACATTTGATGTGTTTTTAGTATTAACTAAACTGACCCATAGAAACTCAAAGGCTTTGGTGGGGGATAACTTGTTTACTTATTTGGATAAGTGGTTTCTGTATCTGGACAATTTATTCTGCTGTTCCAGTGGGCTGACAGACTCCGGAAAAGAATTATCTTTAGCATGGGAAAAGCAGAAAAGGAGCAGACACATTCAAAGATCATTTTGGGGAAATGAAGTACTCTGTCTTACGTGGGTAAAAAGCTTAATGTTTCTTCTAAAAACCAACCAACAGAGAAGCAAATACAGAAATGAGTCGTAAGGCGTCTATGGCAAAGCTAACTCCACTGGGTGCTGGGTAATGTATACTGTACATTCCAGGAATGGTGCTGCCTTGGAAATTTATTATGTGTAACATTTAATAAAGGGAAGAGCTTAACAAAACACCCTGGAGACCTGTGTTCTAATTGAGTATCTGCTTTGATGTCTGACTCAGGGTAAGTCACTGGAGCTCTGTCTCTTATTTCCAACTACTATAAAACAGGATTATGAGCACATTTGGAGCACCCTCAGACACTTAAAAATAAAGAGGAAGAGAGCAGAGCATCTGAAAACATAGATGCATAAAAGAGAATGGCTAGAAGGTATGCATGATAATATTGTTAGCATCAGGAAAGTCTAGAGTTCCTCTGCGTTTCAGCAGGGGCAGACTGGGAGAAGGAACATGATGATGTCCTAGAGTCACAGACACCTTTTCAGCCTGTCACTTATTGACACCAGAATGTTCAGAAAGGACCACCTTTTTATCTGCAGAATTAAGAGGTATATATGGTATATACCATATGATCTATACACCACATTAATGGTATATACTATATGATCTATATTGCACATCCAGTTATATGGACACTAGGGTATCATTTAGAAAAATCCAGCTGAAATCATACCCACCTGGCTTTGATCAAATTCAAGCCTTTAAAATCAGTGGAACCTGTGGTTGACACCTTCTATATGGCTTTGAAAACTTACCCTGTAAAACGTTAAGAGACTGGAGAATTTTCCAATGGCTGGGAAGGGCATGTCTATTGGATATAATGATGAGAAGGTGTCAACTGCAGAGACCACTAGGCTGGTTTCAAAGGGAGGGGGACTCCTTCCACTTTGAGAGAACTGCAATTCTGAAGCCATTGTTGAGAAATATTTGGCTTTTCTCAAGTATGTATATTCAGATTCCTATATCCTATCTCTTGGTTTGTTGCCTAAGTCACCTTTATTATCATCATAATTCATTCCAAGTTCAGCACATTCTTTTAGAGACTTTTAAAAAGCACCCTTCTCCCAAAATCATATGTGAATTTGGAGGAAACCTAAGTCAGCTGATGTGGTGCTGGAGTGAATAAAAGGCACTTACATTTCAATATCTTGTAGAGACGGTCATTGGAATCCCAAGTGGCCTCAAGACTATTAAACAGACTTAGAAACTGGAAGGTCACTGGAGGCAGGTCCAGGTGCTTTGTCTTCTTTGCAATAGAAATTCCAGCACCTAGGAATACCCAGCATACAGTAGGTGCTCCATTAATACTTGTTAAAAAGATGGTGACTTAAAGCACTTGGGCTAGAGAAGCAGCTGTTTGGTGGCAGGTGGAGATGTTAAGGATGTGTGACTTTCAGAGGATCTTGTTTCAGAAACAACAGAGGACCAAAAAAGACAAGACAAGAACTTCTGTAGGGTCTTTGCCTTTGCTTTTGGGTCAGGGAAGGGAGACTCTAAGGCAAAGAAACTGTGTGGACAGACTCCTTGGGAACTGCCTGGTGAGGGTTTTGGTGTTTTGAGAAGAGAGTTTCATCCTTAAGTAAAGAAATACAGGGTATTGCTTCTTCTGGAACATGAGCAGTTCCCCAAATGACTTTGGGTGTGGGAGCCCATGACCACTGCTGCCTATTGTATGTTACACTGAACCCGGTGGATAAACCAGACCCTTCCAAGTCTCTACAGAGCAGAAAAAGAGCATTTGCTTCCTAAATGGCCGACTGAGAATGGTAACTAGGGAAGGAGGTTATTATACTAATAAGACAGGACGTGCAGAGAGCATCATTGTTGGGCCACTATCTTAGTTGGACCACCATCTGGGTTGGATCATCATCAAGACACCTATAGTTCTTCAAGAAGAAATATATATATATAGACACACATACATATACATATACATACAGGTTATACAGTCTCTGTCGTGACTGCTCAACTCTGCATTGTAGCATGAAAGCAGCCATCACAACAGATAAAAGAATGAGTGAGGCTGTGTTCCAATAAAACTTCATTTATAAAAACAGGCAGCAGGCCATATTTGGCCAATGGGCTGGAGTTTGCTGACCCTCTGGTCTAGACTCTTGCTATTCAAAGTGTGCTGCATGGATCAGTTATACCAGCATCACCTGGGAGCTTCTTAGAAATGCAGAATCCCGTTCGCAGACCTCCCGAATCTGAATCTGCATTTTAGCAGGGCCCAGGCAGTGCGTGAATAGCATGCAGTTTCCTAAGGAACCAAGTCTATTTTCCTCCCATCACTGTTCCTCAAATCTACTGCAGTGGGTCTCTTTTCCCCGTCTCTGTCCCACCAGATCATAGGCGAGCCCCTAGTTTTTAAATTTCTTCTGGGCATTCAAACAGTTTCACTTTTAGCTATTAAGAAGTCCAGACCAACCTAAATTGGTATTTTTATATCAAATGCAATTCAAAGATTCTCAGCGTTCTCGTTGCTCAGCTGCCTGGCTTGGAAACCTCAGTGCAGCCAAGGCATGGGCTGTTTTTCCCCACTGCTATCTCTTTAACCTTCTCCTCTGGCTGCCTGCAGTTTTTGCCTCCTCCACAGGGGCAGCTGCGTGGAGGAGGAGAAATCAGGAAGCAAAGCTTTCTATTTGTCTGATGCTCTTACAGTCTGGGGTGGGAGCCCCTTTGGGACAGCCATCCAAAAGCTGGCTCTTTGTCACCTGGATAGTGCTCTTGTGGGACATGGGGTACCTGACTCCTGCAGGACCTCTGAGTCTTCCAGCTTCCTGACCCTTCGCTCTGACCATGGGACCCTCATGTGTTGAGGTCATCTTGCTCTGGCAGCCATGTGTTTGGGCAGGTCACACTAGCCCAGCTACCTTCGGCATCACTCTCTTAGCCTCAGGCAAACTCAGCCCCTCTCTTTCCTCAGCAGGCTCTGGAGGGGTGGGCTGTGCCACCCCTGGCCTCTGACTTCTCTTGGCCATCATGGGCAAAGCCAGCCAGCCCCTCATCTTCCAACTTTCTCAGGCAAGTGTCAGGCCCCAGTCTTTGTGGCCCAAGTGCTGGGACATGGAGAAAAGCAGAGGTCGCTGAGGCCAGCTCCTGCCCTTGCAGGACATAGACGAAGCACTCAGCACTCTCCCGAAGTAGAAAAGCGCAACCTCCAGAACCTCTCATCTCTTCGTGCCACCCTCTACCCTCGGCACCTGGACCCCACTCGTGTGGAGACAGGTGGAAGGTGAAGAGTAAGGGCCACAGCGTCAGTATCAGGCCACTCAGCAAATCCTCCATGGAGAGTCTAGCATCATCTATTGTCCTCAGCTTCCAGCCCCAGCCAGAGTTCCAGACCAGGCAATTCCCACACCACAGCCGGTTAAAGCAAGTTAATTCCAGTCCCTTTATTCACAGGAGTTCATTGGCACAGAGTCAAGTTAAGTGACCGGCACAAGGTGACTAGTAAGGGGAGAGCCAGAGATCTCAACCCCTGACTCCAAGGCTCGACTCTTCCCCTCGCAAAGCTTATCTATCTTAGAGACAAATTCCTCCAATCCTTCCAATTGCTTCGATAGAAGCAAATGAAGCCAGAGTTCAAATCAAAGTTGCTTGATTTCTAGCTAAGAAACTTCGCCATCATGCCATCTTTCTGGTGTTTGTGAAGCAAAAGATTCAGTAATGCTGTAGCAATCACATAAATAAGGAGAAATTTTTAATATTCGATCACTTAAGAAAATTCTGTGTTTTACATATATTCTGCGATGAGAAACCAGGAATAAATTGACAGGGGAAAAATGTTTAGAATGTGGAAAAAGCAGGTGCTGAACAGAATATATGAAATGATTCCAGTTTTGTTTTAAAAATACACCCACATGCATATAAAAGTGTCTGGAATAATGCGTCACATGTTACCAGTTCTTGTTGGTCTCCAGGAAGTAGTTTATGAGCTCTTCTCTATTTCTACCTATTTCATGGTTTCCCAGAGTGTTGGAAGTTTATTCCAATGCTCATGTTACTTTTATAATAAAGTGTAAGGCAGATATTTATTTTGACAAAATATAGAAAGGAAGGCTGTTTGTTTTTAGCCTTTGTTCCTATCAATTTTCCATTATTTGTAATTTCCTTGTCAACCTAGAGGAGAGCGATGACCAGCCTTTGGAATTTTGGCAAGTCCTCTTACCTGGAATTCATAATCTATGTCATGTGGAAAAAAATATGATTTTCAGGGAAATGTATGATTTCCGAAAACACAATTTATCAAATAAACTAAACTAAACACTTCAGGGAGAAAAACGCCTGAGTGTGTTTATGTAAATTTAGTGTTCTTGTTGATTCTGTGATTGGCAGGGCTTTAGAATTAGAATTTTCTATGTATAAAATGAAGCAGGCAGGAGTATGACCTGCCTTCCTTCACTTCTGATCTGGAGAGGTTAAGGTTTAGACTGGGAGGTTTGTTGATTCTCCTGCAGTATTTATTTCTTGGTTTCCTGATGGCCAATTTGAAAATTACGAACTCAGCCCCAAACCCACAAACTCAGTTCAAACTGCCATACTGAATGCTTTTAGGTAACAGTCCAACTTGATCATCATGAACTTGAGATGGGTGAATGTGCCTCCTTCACAAACTGCCACTGATAGCATTCAATCTCCCATGCAAGCAAAAAATAGTTCCTCCTTCCTTTAGGATTCTTCACAATTGTGGCTATTGATTTACAAGTCTTACCTCCCTTGGGATGTAATCTCTTTGTGTTTAGGGACTATGTGTTATTAATTATTAGATTCCCCAAATAGCTTAGCACAGGGTCTGGCACATAACACACACTCAGTGGCCTTTCTTTCGAAATGTAGTTATTTTTCTGCCAGTTATGCAGGCACAGAGTTTAGAAAGTTATATAGTTCCACAGGCATGATTTGAAAAGCAGCAACCTCCTCCCCTTCTCTCCACCTCTTATTTTCTACTGCTCACAGGCCACCCCTTTAATTGACTATTTTGAAATTCATCTTCATGCCTCTAAGGAACATGCTTATGTCACTACTTAATTTTTCACTTTGTGCATTATCCATTGGCTTCCTGTTTTGGAGATTGAGGATGGAGATCTTATGACATCACTACCTCACTGCCCCCACCACCCACATGCACACCTCTTATCCTCCCATCGTCAAAATATAGTCATTCTGCAACTGTGGTCAGATCACAATTCAGACTGCATGACTGCGAGAAGCCAGTGCTGTTGACAACAGAGCCGCCCAACCGTTTGTTCTCTCTGGAGATGGAAATGGTCTTTTTTTTTTAAATTTCATATTATGGGGGTACAGATTTTAAGGTTTCAATAAATGCCCATTCCCCCCCTCCCCCCACAAGTCTGTCTCCAGCATGACCATCCCCTAGATGGTGCACATCTCACTCATTATGTATGTATATACCCGCCCCCCTCCCCCCTCCCACCTGCCCAATACCCTATTACTGTAGTACCTATGTGTCCACTTAGGTGCTGCTCAGTTAATACCAATTTGCTTGTGAGTATATGTGGTGCTTGTTTTTCCATTCTTGGGAAACTTCACTTAATAGTATGGGTTCCAGCTCTAACCAGGAAAATATAAGATGTGCTATATCACTGTTGTTTCTTGGGTAGATGCCCAGCAATGGGATTGCTGGATCAAATGATAGATTCACTTGTATTGCTTTAAGGTATCTCCATATTGCTTTCCACAGAGGTTGAACTAGTTTGCAATCCCACCAGCAGTGTAGGAGTGTTCCTCTCTCTCCGCATCCACGCCAGCATTTGTTGTTTGGAGACTTTTTGATAAAGGCCATTCTCACTGGAGTTAAGTGATATCTCATTGTGGTTTTGATTTGCATTTCCCTGATGATTAGAGATGTTGAGCATTTTTTCATATGTTTGTTGGCCATTCTTCTGTCTTCTTTAGAAAAGTTTCTGTTCAAGTCCTTTGCTCACTTTTTAATAGAGTTATTTGATTTTTTCTTGCTGATTTTCATGAGTTCTAAGTATATTCTAGTTATCAGCCCCTTATCGGATGCGTAGGATGCAAAAATTTTCTCCCAGGAAATGGTCTTTTTGTTTTTTGTTTTTTTATTTTTTATTTTTATTTTTTTATTTCGGCATATGATGGGGGTACAGATTTTAAGGTTTCAATAAATGCCCTTTGTTTTTTCCAGTTGGCTTAGTTTTCTATGCATGTATCAGATGTGTTCTCACACACTACCCTGGTTGCATAGCTCTCTTCTCATTATATTCAA
This sequence comes from Microcebus murinus, assembly GCF_040939455.1. Classification (NCBI taxonomy): domain Eukaryota; kingdom Metazoa; phylum Chordata; class Mammalia; order Primates; family Cheirogaleidae; genus Microcebus; species Microcebus murinus. Next base: position 86,743,698 of record NC_134136.1, read on the forward strand.
ACACATCAGAAATTTTATTCATTTCATCTTCTTGGGAAAAATCTCTCCCAGGGCTTTGGCCTGCTTTGCCTCTCCAGCACCCTGATATCTCTCTTCCTTAATATCTTTGGTATCTCCTGTTTCCTCTGTCGTCTTCTTTCTCCTTTACTTCTTATTGAGTGGAGTACATGCCCTGGTTGATTCCTAGGAATGAACGGCTGGGATGTAAATTTTTTGAGATGTTACATGGCTGATAATGTCTTTGCCCTTTATTGATAGCTTTGTCTTACTATGGAATCCCATGCTGGATGTCATTTTCCTCAGAAATGTCAAGGCATTGCTTTAGTTTCTTTTAGCTCTAGTGTTGCTGTTGAGAAGTTCAATGTCATTTTGATTCCTGATCCTTTGAATGAAATTGTTCCCCATCCATCTGGATACTTTGACAATCTTCTCCTGGTGCTTTGTGGTCTTACATCTGATGATGAGATACCTCGGTGCACATCTGTTGTCAAGCATTATGCTGGACGCACTGCAGGGAACTCTTTCGAATTGAAAAATCATCCTGTCATTTCTGGGAATTTTCTTGGCCTATTTATTTGATAATTTCCAATTTCCTATTTTAATTGTTTTCTACTTTGTAACCCCTATTACTCTGAAAATTTTTTTTTCTTTTCCCCCTTTCCTTAATTTTAAGACTATCTTGTGGCAGATTTCCTCAATGATCCTAATACATTAGGTCTTTCACTTCTGCCATTATATTTTAAATTTCTAATGGCTATTACTTTTATTCTTCAAATAAAAATAACCTCTGTCCTTGTTTCATTCGTGTGACATCATCTGTTATTTCTCTAAAGAATATTAATATCTTTTGAACTGTTCTTCTCTTTGTATAGCTTCCTTTTGCTCCAAATTGCTCTTTAAAAGTTCTCTTGTATGTTACATGCCACCTCCCTCAAGTGTTTGGCAATCTTGGAATGATCATGTGCAAGAATGAGGCACTAAGACTGATAGGAAGTTGAGTGTGTGGGAGGAGTCATTTCCCATGGGCTCCCCTCTAGAGAGTTACATCTGGCTGGCCTGTTTTATTAGGAACCTTCTGATGTCAGTCTCTTTAGTATATTTCTCTCAAGCTGGCAAGACATCTGTGAGAGGACTCCCACACTCCTATCTGGTAGGAGCATGCTAAGGTACCAGCATTGTGGGAGCCGAGTATGGAAAGCTGCCAGAATTTGTAGTGTTGGTGTCGCAGTGTTTAGAAGACATATGTTTATTAATTCCATTCTTTTCAATGTGGAATCCTCACCCTAACCTAGAGTTTCTCAGCCTTGGCACTAATGACATTTTGGGCAGAAAGACTCTTTGTTATGGGAGCTGTGCTGTGCATTGTTAGGATGCTTAGCAGCATCCCTGGTTTCTACCCACTAGATGCCAGTAGCATCCATTCCCCAAGTTGTGACAGCCAAAAATATCTTCAGACATTGCCAGATGTCCCTTGCAGGGCAAAATCACCCTGGGTTGAGATGCACTGCCTTAATGCTACCTGGGGTCTCCCAGACCAGAGATTCTCTGTCCCTTTCCTAAGAATAAACATCTGTTTTTGTTCTGGGTTAGAAGAGGATCTAACCCTTCTATGGTCAGCTCCATATTTGCCCTTTTTTGCAGTAGTACCTGGGCCAATCAATTCCTACGCCTTTGGGGGTTCCACAGGACTGGGTTTTCCTTTGGCTTTTTCCACTGCTGATTTATGTTCCCACTTTCTTGGGCCTGCTAAATCAATTAGCATATCCATCTGCTCACCAGCTGCTGAAATTTTGTTCTTATTATCTCCTCTCTTTTTCTTTGTTGTCCTGGATTCTTGCCTTTTGTTTTGCAAATGTCTTTACAGTCATGGGAGTTAAGGATGGGATTTCAGGAAAGGGAAGAGGACACATGTGTATTCTAATTCACTGTCTTTAATGGGAAGCTGAGCCAATCATTTTCAAGTTGTAGAATGTAGTCAATAATATAATTTTTTAGGGAGAGAGGGAGCTGCCCTATATGAGGATTGTTGGAAGGAGCAGCAGCTAATAATTGTACTCAACCCACCATGTTTAAATGCTAGTGCCCACTCACTGGATATATGTTGAATGAATGAATGGATGAATGAATGTTGGTTGTTTTGCACCATATTTTTGTACTAGCTTGAGTAATTTAAAGTCAACCTGCTTAAGTATTCCCAAGACAGCTCAACATGTCATGTTTCTACCAAATTATACTATCAGCACACAAAGCACTTACAAGCAGGATGGGGTGGGGAGAAGCCACTTACTTGGCCCCTACTCTGCCTCCCTGATAGAGCTCTTGAACAGATGAGTTGTTCTTTCCTTCAGAATGTGGCTTACAGTGGTGTGGTGCTAGTCCCCTCATGTGTTCTGTGATTGGGTTTTGAGGGTCTATCCTCATCTTTCCTGTCTGAGAAAAGCAGATAAGGTGAACTGGGTTTCCAGGGAACATATGAATATAGTGTATGTGACACATCAATTCCAGTGGCCCTGGCTTCAGACCTCTGCCTGCTCTCCATGCCCCACCCCCACCTCCTGTTTAGTACAAAGAGGGTGGGTTGTTCTTCACTGACCCTTCCTTCTACAGCTCCAGATTCTGTCCTTTCCTTGCTTACTTTCCCCTGAGGCCAGAGTGGTGAGGATGAGGGTGGAAGGATGAGTCTATTTACCTTGGGGAAACAGATTCAGGAAATCACTACAGTCTTCTGACTGGGTTATACTGACTGGTACAAAGTTACCACTGCTGTGGAAAGCACTTCACTGCCAAAACATACTCACTGCCTGAATTCTAAATATGATTAGTTTGACTTCTTAACCTCTCTTCTTCTAAAAGAGAGAAACAAAATAATATTTTGTAGGAAAATTCCTCATACAGGCTTCCTTCACCCTTTGAGACTAGATAATCCCAAACAGAACTTTGAGTAACCTCCTATCAATCTTTGTATAAAACATATATCACATGATTTTCTTAAATAATGTAAATATTATGGAGGTTATTGGTGTCATCATTAATATTCTAATTCTCTTCTCTTTCCTAGCATGCCATAGGATTTCAGTCCTCTGCTCTGAATGTAGGTGTGGGCAGATGACTTGAATTGGTTAAAAATAAGTGAGGAGATGCTTTAAGAGTTGGTGTGTGATTTAGCATTTACCCTTGCCTGCCCTGTCCAAATGGATCTTCCCTCAGCTTGATTTCTTGAGTCACTGCAACAAGAACAGACCCTTGCAAACTTATTTTGGGCATGTAATATGAGTGAGAATGGAATTTTTGTTGGGCAAAGCAGTGAAATTTGGGGATTGTTTGTTACTGTAACATAATCTAGCATCTATTGATTGATACAAACTTGATGCTTGATGGAGTTTGTATAATTCAGAAATATGTCTAATATTTTCCAGTGAAATGTGTGTGTATGTGTGTGTGTGTGTGTTTGTGTGTAAGACAGATGGAAATAAAACTTTGCTTGAAGTGGGGTTGGGAGTCTGGAGTCCCAGCTTGGCCTCTTCTACTCTCCCATGGACTCCTGAAACACCTTATCACAGTTTTATCAGAAGATGGTTTGAAAACCATTACCAAAGACCTCCAAACTAATATCAAGAAATTTTTATGATTAAGAGTTTGATGCTTTCTTTTTTATACAGCAGCAATGTAAAAAATCCATTCCATAACCACTAAATAATAAGCTAAAACTAATTATAATCAGGCAAATGAAATAAAAACTAAAACAATTGAATCTTTTTCCCAAGTATGTATTGTAATCACATACACATGGGTTCAGTATGAAGACAGGATATGCTTTTGCATTTCCATATGAAGCGGAACTTTGAATGTCAGTATGGGAACCAAGAGACTCCATGTTAGCTTGTCCTACCCTGGGACTGCTTTTGTCTTCTCTTCCTTACCTGATTCCTCATCTCTATGTAGGCCTGCTGTCAGCTTAGCAGTTGCATTTTAGTCAAAGCTAAAGGTCCCAATGCTTTCAGGCATCCTTTAAGTGTTTATGGTGCTCTAATCCTTTGAAAATCTGAGTTAAACCATGGACTCCAGAAAAAAATCAGATGTACACATTTAAAATGTGCATCAAATTGCAGGAATTTCAAGACCTTCCTAAACCCTAGCTTAAGAAATCCTGATCAAATGGTTCTCCAAATTTATCCAGAATGAATTTGACCTCTTGTGTAGATTTCTGCATTTGGTTAAGATGTGTGTGAAATAAGGACATTATATTTAATAGTTTCACAGACTAGTTAATATTAAGAGCATTTCAAAATGGAGAATTTTTAAATTATATTTTTGTGGTGAAATGTACATAACCTAAAATTTACCATTTTAACAAATTTTAAGTATATAATTCAGAGGCCTTAAATACATTCATATTTTTGTGCAATCATTACCACCATCTACCTCCAGAACTTTTCTCATCTTTTCAAACTGAAACTCTGTTATTATTCAATAATAATTTCCCATTCTCCCTTCCCCCCAGCCCCTGACAACCACCATTCTACTTTCTGTGTCTATGGATTTAATGACTCTCAGTAACTCATGTAAGTGGAATCATACAATATTTGTCCTTTTGTGACTGGCTTGTTTCATTTAGCTTAATGTCTTCAAGGTTCATCTATGTTGTAGCATGTGTCAGAATTTCCTTTCTTTTTAAGGCTGAATAATATTCCATTGAGTTTATTTCTTTATTGGGTTTATTTAAAGCATTTGTTTTATTTCTGGGATCTCTATTCTTTTCTGTTGGTCTATATGTCTACCTTTATGCCAGCCCCACACTGTTTTGATTACTGTAGTTTTGTAATAAGTTTTGAAATCAGAAAATGTGAGACCTCCAGCTTTGCTCTTTTTCAAGATTGTTTTGACTATTCAGGAATCCTTGGGATTCTGTATTTATTTTAGGATGAATTTTTCTATTAATATTTCTGCAAAAAACATTTTTGGGATTTCAATAAGATTTGCATTGACTATGTGGGATCATTTTGGATAGTACAAATATCTTAACAATATTAGGTCTTCCAATCCATAAACATGGATGTCTTTCCTTGTATTTGTGACCTCTTTAATTTGTTTCAGGAATGCCTTCCAGATTTTAGTGCATAAATCTTTTACCTCCTTGGTTAAGTTTATTCCTAAGTATTTTGTTCTTTTTGGTGCTACTGTAAATATAATTGTTTTATTAATTTTCTTTTTGCATTGTTCATCATTTTTTTTTTGAGACAGAGTCTCACTCTGTTGTTGTGAGTAGAGTGCCGTGGCATCATGAGAGCTCACAGCAACCTCAAACTCCTGGGTCAAGTGATCCTCCTGCCTCAGCCTCCTGAGTAGCTGGTATTACAGGCGTGTACCACGACGCCCAGCTAATTTTTATATTTTTTGTAGAGACAGGGTCTTGCTCTTGCTAAGGCTGATCTGGAACTCCTGAGCTCAAGCAATCCTCCCACCTTGGCCTCCCAGAGTGCTTGGATTACAGGCGTGAGCCACTGCACCTGCCCTGGATTGTTCATTGTTAGTGTATAGAAACACAGCTGTTTTTTTGTGTGCTGATTTTCTAGTGAGCAATTTTGCTGAACTTGTTTGTTAGTTCTAACAGTGATTTTTGTGGAATCTTTTAAGATTTTCTACATATAAGATAATATCATCTGTGAACAGAGATAATTTTACTTCTTGCTTTCCAATTTGGGTGCCTTTTATTTTTTTTTCCCCTTGCCTACTTGCTCTGACTAGGACTTCCAGTACTATGTTAAATGAAAGTGGCAAAAGCTGACATCTTTGCCTTGTTTCTGATCTTAGAAGGAAAGTTTTCAGTCTTTCACCATTGAGTATGATATGAGCTATGGGTTTTTCATATATAGCTTTTGTTATGTTGAAACAGTTTCCTTCTCTTCCTAATTTGCTGAGCATTTTTATAATAAAAGTATGCTAAGTTTTGTCAAATGCTTTTTTATGCATCATTTGAGATAATCATGTAGTTTTTCTTCATTATTTTAATGTGGTGTATTATATTGATTCCATATCTTTTTAAAATATAGAGTTAAAAATATTCTCAAATAAAATCCAGGCTAAAGGAAGCTTTGATGTGTAATCTCGTTGTTAGCTGTGTGCCTAGAGGAGGTCTCTCAATTCTTATTTCTAAGAAGTACCCAGGATTTCCTAGACTTCTACCTTTTTTTGTTTTATAGAGACAGGATCTCACTGTGTCACCCAGGCTGGAGTGCAGTGTCATGCTCATAGTTCACTGCAGCCTCAAACTCCTGGGCTCAAGTGATCCTCCCATCTCAGCCTCCTGAGTAGCTGGGACTACAGGTGCATGCCACCACACCTGGATGACTTCTACCTTTTGCTCTTCACTTTCCTGTGGTCTTCTCATGAAAATATATTTTTCAAGTATAGAAATATTTACTCTTAAAACATCTACAATGCAAATTTACAACCCCCAAATCCTAGAAGGTTAAGACTGAAAATGTCTTCAGAGTTCATTTTGTCTACCTGTCACAAAGACACAGAGCTTGCTTTGTTTCAAAAATGTGCAATTTAAAATATACTTCAACAGTCAAGGTTTCATTTCTCATTACGTATTAATATCTAAGGTTTGATACATGCATATAAACAGTGAGAAAAGTAATTACATATAGGACTAGCTATGAATAGATAAAAAGCTATTTCACTTCAACTGGTATATGTCTTTTTTTCCAGTTTTACTCTTGTGAAAGTCATGTGACTAGTTTTATACTCAGTATAAAATACACAATTTACCAAAAGTGTTTCACTTATATAATCTCACCGAGTCCTTCAAACAATCCAGTGAAGTAGCTATTATAATTCCTAATAAACACATACAGATCAAAAGGCTGATTACAAAACAGGGGTCAAACGAAACTTGGAAAATTCTAGAGAGAAAATATACGATTACAGTTTGAGAGAGGAGTTAAAAGTTGAAGTTGTTATGTTGTACAGATAATGCAAATTTACATTGTCTAATGCAACCTGAAAAGCAAAGCACAATGAATATTAAAAATTTTAATGCAAACCAACATTTTAAAGGAATTTATTAGTCTTAATATTAAAATGGTAATAATCATATGAAGTCATGACCTTAAATAGAAAAATTTTCCAGTTCTGTCACTACAGTGACCTGGAAGCCAGCTGCTGGCACGCAAGTAAAAATCTTTAATATGTACCCCACATGCCCAGATTTGGCCTTCTAATTCTATTGTCCATTAAAAGAGCATTTTTTGTGAGTATTGGATTTTATATCTTGCTGGAGGGAAAAACAAGGTGGGTATGAAACATTTGTTTTTACTAGAAAGGTAAGTCTGTGGAACGCTGTGAGTCTATGATGAATACTAAAAGTGAGATCAATTAATATAAAGCATGCAAAAGGGAGTCATAATAAAAAATAGAATAATAGGAAATGTTTCATTCTATATTAATTTTATTGCATTTATTTTATTTTATTACACAAAGGAGCATTGATTTAAAAGGGTACTCTATACTTCTATTAAGCATGTGCTTATTTATATAGTACCATTTATATCTTTTTTCCCTATCTCTTGTAGAGAAGACTAGATATAGGTAACTGCAAGTAAGCCAAATATTTCCAGAAGAACTTAGAGCTACACTAAGAGAGGTGGACTGATTAGCTCTGATGGCCACACTTAATAATCACATAGAAAGAGGATGTAAAAAAGCAAAACCTAACAAGCAAAGCACAAAATATACAAAAATTTAGGATCTAATGCAGAACTCATGCTTATGGGATTAGTCTTGATAATATGAGGTGGTTTTGGAAGTATTTATAACAGTAGGAAATAATGTATTTTGCATGCAAAGCATAACTATTATTATTACTTACCAGTAACTAAGAGACACAGATGGGCAGTCCTGTTTGCTCTACAAGAATTGGCTATTGGGACTAGCTGTTACACTCGATGTAAAGAAGCTCCAGGACAGGAATGGATTCATCCTGCATTGAGGACAAAATGAAGAAATGGAAATCTGAAAGCAAAGCTGGTGAAAATCAGAAAGGAGAAGATTAATGAAGCCAGAGATGGCTTGTAAATGGGCCACTGATATGCTAGGAATTTCCCCAACTCTTGCCAAGAAAATGAAAATAAATGGAGATTTTATTTATGGAGGCAGAACCAGGGCAATGTTACTAGAACGGAGAAGGGATGGGCTACGTGGAGATCGTCTGTTAAAATTGTGAGGATTTTGCCTTCATGTCATAGAACAGTTGGGATGAAATGAGGTTCTTACCATCCATCAGACATCCTGCTTCAGGGAAGGCCAAGACCTGGCCCTTGGGGAAGGCACACCAGCAAGCTCTGCACACCTGAAGAGTACATCTCAGCTGCAGGCTGGCCTCTCTTCCTAAAACAGAAATTCCCACCTTTCTTTGGGAAATATCCACACTACCCCTCTCAAGAGCAATAAGGATTTACTCTGGCAGGGAACCTCATTGAAAGGAGAGGAATCAGAATTTCCTTGGGACCTATGTATCATGCCAAAGCCCCCCAAGTGATCCTGACCTCCATCCTACTTGGGAAAGGCTAACTCTCTCAGTTGTGAATTACACTTCTCACCAACTTCATTGCAAGGTCTTTAACTTTCACAACAGTAAAAGTAATACTCCATGAAACAGCACAAAGTATCTGGTTCCCAAAAGGAACTTTTCATACGAACTCCAAGTTAAAGAATTTAAAACAAGGACATGATGATTTAAAGGATTAAAGTGCACTAATTAAATCATCTTACAGGCTACATTCCAGAGTCCCTAGTTTTTTTTGGTATAGATCAAACAATTCCCCCAAATTCAGTTAAACTACTGAAGGCCATTACTATTGCCAATGAAAATAGTTAACTTGAAGAGAGATGTTTTGTGTTTTATTAAACTTAAGGAAAATGTATGAAATGCCAGTGATTCAAAGCAGCAACCTTTTATTTTTTCTGTAATGTGCCTAAGCTAACAATGAAGAATAAATTTTATGTCTTGTGTCAACCACAGTTAACTTCCATTACTGTATTAGGCAGGACGCTGAGACACGCCTTCGGGAAAGAGGGCTTCAATCAAACGAAAGATGCCTGCCCTGGCACCAGCATGCTGTGCAGCACCATGCTAGGGGTTCCTTTCTCTGAAGTGATTAGAAATTACACTCCCTATGGTTGAATAGCTTCCAATCTGGTTTGGGAGTTGAGCCCCCAAAAGGTGAGGAAGTAGAGCATTTCTCAGGCAACGGAGACACTTCCATAAAGTGCTCCTGCGCCCCTCTTGTGGGACTAATTGCTCCTTTCTTGTTACTTCCATGAGCATTTTATGAGTACTGCTACATGACTACTGCCGTTATTATTGTTCTTACACGATTATTGCTCCCCTGTTAGTTTGTAGCGCCTGCAAGGGCAGTGGCTGTGCTCCACTGGGCCAGCTCCAACGCCCTCTGAGCTCTCAGCACTGTTCTGTGCTGCCTGAGCTGAGGGACCTTCCCTGACAAGGGGGTGAACACACGGAGAGGGTTAAAGGAAATCAGATGGGTGGGGTGGAAATGCCAGGCTTTGCTCTCAGCATGTTCCCCACCACCCAACCCCCTGATTTGGGGGCCTATTTCTACAGCCTTCCCATTGAGTCTATCAGCAGCGCTTTCAACTTCCAGTGGTTTTCCTCTTCTCTTTAAGTTCCCTAAGTTGGGTTTCAGTTGCCTGGGACATTCTTCCACAAATTCCTGGCTTTCTCTCCCTTCATGCCTCTGCTCTTGTGACCCGCTTCCTCTGTGATGTGGCGCACAACACGAGAGCTGGTGAAAATTCCCAGAGCAGGAGATTTCCACTCAGTTGACTCTGGAATCGAATTTCAGTTCCGCCACCTACTGTGTGGCCTTGGGCAAGCGTTTTCTCCTTCTGGGCACCTGGTTAGCCTGGATGAAGTAGACATAATGTCAACTTCAGGAAGTAGCTATGAGGGTCAAGGCAGGTCTAGATGCCAGGCTTGCAGCTCTGTGGACGCTGCTTCCCAGCTTCCCTATTCCTCTACTCAGCAATAATTGAGTCATTGTCATGTTGTCTTGTATCTTGTGACCACTTAAATCTTTTATTATTTATTTCCTTATATACTGATGCCTTATTCCCTCCACTGCAGGGAAAAAGCCTAAGACCCAGCCCCCCATCTCACTCCAGCCTTTGCAGAGTCCTATCCACAGCAGGTGCTCAATGTGTGTGGGGTGTGTGTGTGCATGTGTGTTGGTTGAGTGACAGCTCATGGTGCATATTCACCGCCGCAGGGTGGGCTCATGGCTCATCTTGCTTTAGTGCCTGATATCATGTGACCTACTCTCCATGGTCTTGCTGACTGGTCACGTTTGCTGTCCCTCTCCAAGAGGGGCTCTGGGGGTGTCACTGGACAAGTTAGAACTGCTTTCAGGGTTGCCTTGGTACAGATTCCTGTGGACTGGCTCCGGACAGTGTCAATGTCCTCCAGTCAAAGGCCCCTAAGAGCATATCTGTAGTTGAATAAGTTGGGTTTCTTACTCATTGCAGCTAGGAAGAACACAGCTCTGGGGTGCAGGGTGGCATCTGAGGAATAGGGCGCTGGAAAATACTGTGCAGAAAAGAGCTAACATAGCAGGCCTGAGACTGCTATCCTTCCGAAGTCCTGCTTGTAAGGTTAGCCCTTGGTCTGTGTGTGGGGACTTAGATTTGGGGAATGTTCCCACCATTCCCTACCTGATAAGAGTGGCTCACTGTGCCTAAACTATCTGCACAATGTGGTCTTATGTCTAACACCTGCTTTCCTCCTGGGAGTCTGGGATTTTTGTCTGTGCTAGGCAGAGAATGTTTATGCAACCAGCCCCCAGTAAAACACTGGGCACTGAGTCTCTAATGAACTTTCCTGATGGCAATATTTCACACTGTCATAACTCATTGCTGGAGGAATTAAGCACATCTTGTGTGACTCCACTGGAAGCTTGTGCCTGGTTTCCTCCAAATTTCACCCCATGCACTTTTTCCCTCTGCTGACTTTGCTTTGTATTCTTTCAGTATAATAAGTCTCAGCTGTGAGTGTGACAATGTGCTGACTCCCGTGAGTCTTCCTGGTAAGTCACCGAACTTGGGAGTGAGTTTGGGGACCCCTGACACACTTATTTTAAGATTTGAACTAATGTTAGCTGACTTTGGAGAGGGTGTAAGGGAGTTTGTTCTGAATCACATCATCTCAAGAAGCAGGGGTAATTCTATGATTGGGTATCTCAATAAATCCTATCTAGGAGGAGGGAAGACCAGAACAAGGCTAAAGCCATAATTGGTAAAGAAGCAGCAGTCACTTCTAGCCAGGATAGGGAGATATTTTGTATTTTGTGGCTTGAACAATGTTCATGTTTTGTCTGTGTTCAGACGTGATTATGGAGGAGTCTTGTTTTTGTTTTGCTCTGTCATGGTCACAGAGTTTGATGTTGATGCTTGGTGAAGTTGTTCACGTTCAACAGGAGAACGCCCAGGCCCCATTGTGAAGGCCCACAGGCTCCAGGATGTCGGCGGCTGTTTTTCTCTTTCTCACCAGTAATGCAATCTCAAATTGTCTAGGTTTTAATGCCACAGCTTTCACTTCTATGGAAAAGTTTCTCCATAATGGTTTTAGTTTCTCAAGCCTTTACAATTATAGCAGATCTCCAATTTCCCATATCCATTGAGTGAAAATCCCTACTGATGGAGACCACGTTATTGGAGGAGTCTCAACTCATAGGACACAGATCAAATGATCTTACTCTTTATAATAGCTGCTAACCAGCGTACTGCTTTCCCCTAGACAGTGGGCTCTCCAAATATTCAATTCAATCTTATTTCATGACTTTCATCACTTGCAGTTATTATTACAGCAGTCTCATGTTGGCTGAGAAGACACAGTTGTGTGCACTTTAACGCAGCACCGTCTAAGTCTGTTCACAGCTTTCCTTCCCCACAGCCCGAGGCTAAGGTTTTGGCTTTAGTGACCACTGCAGGGAGCCACGTGCAAGCACTTTTTGACTCCAGCCTGCAGCTCCACGGGCATCAGTCCCTCTGATGGGCATGCCTCTTTGCCCTTTGCTCTGGGTAAACTAGCAACCCTAATGCCAACTAATCCGTGACAGCACCAGCTTGGGGGCTGGCATGCACAGGTGAGATCCATCTTCCAAACCCTCTGCTCTCTCTGTCCATTCCAATATTTCACTCTTCCCAAGGTCCTCTTTCCACTCCTATTACCTGGGGACAGGGCTGAATGTCCAGTAGCTAAGAAAGTATTCCACTGGGAAATAGAATGTTCAGCTCTCCTCTTGCAGGTAGTTGTGCGAGATTTTGCAGGGAGTACTTCCCCTTGGTTTTGAGAAGGAATCTGGTCTAGAGGCCCCACCCCTTCCTGGAGGAGGAAGAGCATCTTGTCTTTAAACCTGCATTCCTCATAATGGCCTCTTTGACATCTTCTGGGGGAGGGGTTCTTATGCCCATTCTGGTTACAGAATCCCTCTTGGTGTGTCCCCCAGAGGGACAGGCAGCTGCTGGCAGTTGGTGGCCCTCTGAGCTTAGGCTATGAGAACCTCATGCCTTTCCCTGAAATGGGTCTTTACTTCCAGTTCTGGTGAAAGATCCCACTCAACACTTGGCAGCAGTAATTCTAACTTCATCAATCAGCAACAGCAGAGAACAACATCTTCATATTAGGGAACCGTTTACAATTGTGGCAAAATATCTAAATTTGCACTATCCGGAACAGTAGCCACTAGCCCTTGTGGCTGTTAAGCCCTTGAAATGTGACTAGTCTGCATTGATGAACCATGGCCAACTCAGGTGGATTCAGCTTGAGGCCTGTTTGTGTAAATAAAGTTTTATTGGAACACACCCACCCTGTTTGATAGATTACATATTATCTGAGGTGATTTTTATGGTATAATAGCCAAGTTGAGTGGTTGAGACAGAGAAGCCCAAAGTATTTACTATATAGTCTTTTGCAGACATTTGTCAACCTCTCTTCTAGACTATCAAATAAAATATTTGTTAAATTTGTGAAATTTATTGAATACTTTTATTTAATATTAAATATAGTATTTTATTTAGCAGAAAATGGATGCATTTAGGCTAATCCTATATCAAGCTGGGTAGTAAAATAACCATAACACCCCACTGCCCAAATTACTAGGTAGCAGAGAATTTTCCTATTAGTTTGATCATGCCAGTGTCCCTGTGAGAGTTTGTGCTCACTCGCTCCTCATGGATTATCTTTACTACACAGTGAAATTGATACATGCCCGTGGATTGGAGACTGTACCTGGGGAAAGTCCAGATTGCCACTTTCATATAAGTGTGAGTGACTGGTAGAGCTCTCTATCAAGATAAATGTCCACTGTGTGTGAGCAATAGCCATGTGATTAAATGGAAATGCTTGCCGAAGCCTCAAATCATAGGCTGCGAAGTACACACTGAGATAACAGTTACACAAAAAGCGGAGTCCTTTCAGAACGGAGAATAATACCTTCCACATTATCAGAGAACCATATCTAACAACATGTGGTCTCCTTTCTTGAACTAGTGCAGTGGAGCCAATTGGCGCAAATGATTATACTCTTCATTTCCCTACTGACCTTTCATCTTTTTTATTCTTGTCAATTTTCCTTGTGAAGCATTACCATTTTGGTGGGGGTGTGTATGTCACGAAAGCACGTTCTGCACCACGCTGAAAATTATGGCCGCAAAGCCTCCTTAAATTACACTCTAATAGTATTTTCTTGGAAGTCATTATGAATTTTGGTTCTTCCTAACCTTTGCCACTGGGGATCAAATAGCACAGCTCAACGTTTCCGTTGCTGCATTTTATAACGGTGGTAATGTAAGAATTTACTGGGGACTTTATATAGAGAGACAAAAGCATGCCACTTTATGAAGCTATTAAACACTATGGATTTTCCCACATGAGAGATCAAGCTTATTGTATTTCCCAAGTATCCCAGCAGTTTTCCCCACAGCCCAGATCCATTGTGTGAGATGGTGTGGTTGGCCCAGCCATTCTCTAACCCAAGGTTGTTAGCGTCTTGACTGCAACCCAGCGATATCATGAAGGCATAGCCACAGAGACGACACACTGCTCTATCACCACGGCTTGTTACTGCAGGACACCTGGCCTCTAAGCAGGAAAGGTTATTATATTCCCTTCTGACAATGGAAGCTTTTCAAGGGCCAACAATGCATTTTTTTATAGCAGAGATTAAAGTTAAAAACATGACAAGCAGAGAGCAGTCTGCTTTTGTGTGCAGACATCCAGACATTTTCAGCCAAAGAAGGCAATAAGCCGCATGATAAAAATTCTAACTTGAAACTCCCAGGGTTCTCCAATTAGATGCTTATCTTTTCTTTTATGGGTGAGGCTTTGTTTAAAAAAAAATTTCTAATGGGGAAAATATGGTTTCACTACCAAAATGCATTTGCTATGGAAATGGCAGGCTGCTGAAACATACAAAGATGATGATTAACATGAAAAATGATTAAATAATGTACCTTTATGCTCATAAGATCTTAAAATTCAGAATGATACTCTTTCCATTTAGGGGGAGCTGTGGTACTCATTAAGACTCTCTTTGGGGTAATTCAGTTATTAAAATCAATTGTGTTTTATGAAAATGACCAAAACGTTTCTTAGATTTGAGGGTTTGTGTTTTAACAAAATTAAGAGTTCTCTGAATCTGGAGGTATTTACTGTGTGGTTTTAGTCCCTGATATAACTCTAAAAATATGTAAAGCTGCCCATGAGATATAAATCATCCAACTGCCAAATGTCCTCATTTCTTCTTAGGTTGGAAGAAGAGGTAAGTTTCTTTTAATGGTGGGCTAGTGGGTATAGCAGTTGCTGTGGTGACATCAGGAGATTCATGTGGCAACTGCAGTGTGTAGTGGCAGCTAAATAAATATAAAAAGTGGGATACTGGTTATGTATGGTTAAATCGATGGACAGTTCACCAAGGACATGAAGATTTTGCTTCTAATTTGCCAAGTTTTATAAAGCACACGAGTCTATCCAGTGACCTCCTACACATTGTGTGCTTTTCATTTATTTTCATGGTTCCGCAGAGACCAGGGACCATTCCATTGTGAGCCTGTAGGAAAAGCAATCACACACTGGGAATATTCAACAGTTTTGATTTTGTAGCCCTTATCCACATAAATTTACCTTGGGACTTGAAGTTCACAGTCAAGTCCAATGGGAATGTCTTTAAGCCAGGGGAAATGAACGCAGCCCTGCTGGCGCTCAGATCTGGATGGAGTCACAAGACCTGCTGGGTAGAAATGGCTTCTACTGACTTATGTTTGCTGACAGGACGCTGTCAGGGGAATCAAGGTGCTATCGGAAGGACAGACTTGGTGAAGGGGAAATGCAGGACATTTTAAGGCCCATCTCCTGAAAAAGTAAACTTAAAAAGGAGCAAAATGATGGAGGACTTGACCCAATCCTCCAGCACTATTTGGGCTGCACATATTTTTAGCGTCTGTCATAAAGGCTCACAGTGCTATGAGAGACTCGAAGTTTAATGGTGTGTAAAATTTTTTTAACTCTCTTGTTGCCTCTTAGCTGCTGCTTGCAAATGTGGAAAAGCCTTTTTTTTTTTTTGCATTTAGTTTTAGAAGCACAGAGAGGAAAATACAAAGCATGAAGTGCCTTGAGTTAAATGCTCTGAGAATTTTATGCTCAGGAAAACATCCAAATGCCAGCTCTACTTGGCTTGTAGAAATTTCCAGACCCCTGGTGCCCAGGGACCTGATATTAATTTTCCTTTGGATTCTCAGACCTCCCTACCTGCACTTACCTATGGTTGTTTAGGACCCCAAATCACTGATTCTCTCCCCTTTGAAGCTCTCCAGGTATCTGGTCACTATTTGGTAGAAGAAATCAATCCTGAATTCAGTACTTACTTGCTCACTCAGTCACTCAGCCATGCTTGGGAATGTAGGGAATTGCACTCAAGGAGAAATGCATAGAAAATCATTTTTAATTTCAAAGAGAATCCCAGGTATCTCTACACTGTGAACATATGAATACTGTACAATTTATGAGGTGCTGGCAAATATACTACATTACACAGTACACTTTAATGCAATCCATGGAACTCCAAATGCCCTTTAGAGTGTTTGAAGCCAACATTTACAAATACAATTTTAAATAGAGGATAACTAAATGGGAGTTGTTATTCTGTTCTGAGCCTGCTAACGAATTCTCAAGAATGTAGCATGAATTGGTTGTCAAGGTAATGTCTGGGAAGGTGGCAAGAACTGTCACTAAGCCAAGTGGAAAAATTAAACCCTCTCTCTGTCATATTCCAGGAATCTTTAAGCAAAAAGAAATTCCTAGACACCTCTCAGAGCCCTTTTGTATTCTCTTCTCTTTTATCCCTCAATCCTCTTTTCCATTTTCCCATAGATGACCAAACAAAATAGAATG
Organism: Microcebus murinus; assembly: GCF_040939455.1. Taxonomy (NCBI): domain Eukaryota; kingdom Metazoa; phylum Chordata; class Mammalia; order Primates; family Cheirogaleidae; genus Microcebus; species Microcebus murinus. The sequence continues at coordinate 86,760,166 of NC_134136.1, forward strand.
TTCCCCCCAAAAAACTCATTTAAAGAAGTTGAGCTCAGGGTCAGTCTCTTTTTATTTTATTTTTTCCATCTAAGACTCTTTCTTTTAGCTTATACCCTCTGGGCTGATTCAAATTAGAAGAGTATTTTGGACTCTACGGAGGACACATGGTGGAATAACCTAAATTGGAAATGCATGTTTCATGATAACAGACATTTCCACTCTTGCTGGGCATTTCCAATTGCTATAAAGCACCTCTGTGACATGAACTAATCCACAGACCCTCTGGAGACTCAGCAGAGAAACTGAGGCCATGAAAGTGATTACAGGGCCATTAAGCATAAATGGTGGAAAAGAAATTACATTTGAATTTTTTTCATGTTCTGCTTTCATATAAATTACATAAGACAATGGAAAGAAAAGACCATCTGGGTTTAGATTTCATAAAATGAGACTCACATCTGCTTTAGTATGTCATATAAATATTCCCTCATTAGAGAGCTCAGTCTATGAAACACTTTTGGTCAAAAAAGCATTTTAAGCAAAAAGGGAGAGAGATTGCTTTTCATGGATACTGATCATTTTTAAATCCTTGGTTCTAAATATCAACCAGCAAACACCTCAGAGAATTGTATGTAACTTTATTTTTAGAAGTTAAAATATCTTAGGCTGTGTCTACTTTGGCCAAGTAATGTACATTGCTTTTTTATTTGTTTAACGGGAGATTTGGTGCCTTTTATCATCAAAAAATAAGAGACCTTTTGTGTTAAGCTCAGCTTTTAGAAGGGCTGGGGATGGAAAGGTGAACATTTGTAGCTAAATCCTTTGGCCTCATCAACATGAGATGAGTGTTTCCAGCCATATTGAATTATTTAGCTCTCTAGCAATCTCTTTTGCCTCCTCCTTTTCTCACTTGCTATCTCTTGGCTTCATCTATTTTGTGTTGGATCTACCTCAAACTTCATGTGCTAGCAAGATAGCGGCAGCAGGGTTTAGACTTTGCACCCTCTTAGATTCGAGCCCATGGGGAAGAGTAAGAGATGCCTTTTCAGAATCTTATTCATGTTGAATGGGCGATGTGCCTATCTTGGAACTAATCACCAAAACACAAAGCCTGAGGAATGTGGTGTTCTGATTGGCTGAGGCTTAATCACATGCCCCACTCCTGAATCAGGGGAGTCAGTCCCACCCAAAGCTTATGGGCCAAGAGTGAAGGCAGGATGGTCCCTGTAGCAGGTAGTTTCCAAGATGGCCCCTAATAATCCATGCTTCCTGGTATTTCTGCCTTTGTGTAATTCCCTCCCCTTGAGTGTGGGATGGGCCTAGTGATTCACTTCTAACTAACAGAACACAGCAAAAATTATGATAGTGACTTCATCTTGCTGGGAGACTCTCTCTATTGCCTTCTTGCCTGGCACACTTTGATAAAGCAAGCTGCCATGTTGGAAAGGCCCACGTGGCCAGGAACTGCAGGTAGGCTTTAGCCAATAGCCATTGAGGAATGGAAATCCCAGTGCAACCACTCTCAAGGAACTGAATCTTGGGAATAGCCATCTAGATGGTCTTGGAAGCAGATCATTACCCAGTCAAGACTTCAGATGAGACCTCAACTTAGGCCAGCCACTTGAAGTAGTGGATCCGGATAAGCTGTGCTCAGCCTCCTGACTCAAAGAACTTGTGCCACAATAAAGATATGTTGTTTTATGCTGCTAAGTTTGTGGCAGCTTGCCACATAGCAATAGATCACTAATGCAGTGCTCCATGGAACTATGGAGTATAGGCACTGGAGAAGGGTAGCTGAAGTGTAGGCAACAAAGACAACAGCTGCCCACAATAGCACATTGTAGGCATGCACTCATTAATCCTCCCAACAACCCTATGAGGTAGATAACAATTGCTTCCCCCATTTTTTTTTTAAGATGAGAGAAGACTAAAGCACAGAGAAATTAAATAAGCAGCTCAAAATCACACAAAAAGCACTATAAAAATGAGAATGGAGAGGGTAGAATGTGCTATTGACAGGCAAATATTAGCCTTAAGTGCTGTGAAATATGATTGCTTCCTGTCTCTGCATAGTTTGAATTATACTCAAAGAATTTGTTTCTGATTTTGGAGATTTTAAGTGCCACACTAAATAGGAACTTTCTCTATGCAAACTGCTAATCCTTCCAAAAGCAGCTACATAAGGGCTTTCAAGAACTAACTAAACTTATTGGCCCTAAGCTGGCAGGAATAACAAGTCATTGTCACCTGGTATCAGCCCTGCCTTCCTTCCCCAGCCTGCTCACGAGGCTCTATGTTCTTCCCTGAGAGATTTCTGGATCAGTCCTTAGCAGGACCAAGGCTGTCTCTTCAATCTCAAGTCTGCCACTGATGGGATCTGGAACTGATACTTTCCTTGAACCCAGGTCCTGCATGGCAGGGATGGGCTATTAACACAATGCAATGCCTCTGTCACAGGTGTCCTGCCCCCCCCCCCCCGCTTCTCCTGCGACATTACCACTGTGTACTTGCCCACTAGTGCTTGGTTTCTCTGCCAAGAACCATGTTTTTCTGACCGAACAGGGTCCCTGGAAGCCAGTACATCTGCAAAGAATTGACAGCTCCCCCTTTCAGGAGTGTAATAAAGCAATCCAAGCATAGGGAAGGGGGTGGACAGATGGATTTTAATTGCTCTCCCAATCTTGAGAAGCGGGACCTCTATGTTTGCATGTCTTACTCTGTCTTGTATTACAATAATTTTCATTCTTATTTTATTTCTTCTATTAGATTATGATCTTTTTGAGGTCTGTGACTTTATGTATCTTGCACATAAATATTTTTCATTTTTAAAAAATATATGATGTTTACAGATTCAATTGTTCTTATTGTGGAGATGGAAATGGATTTAGGAAGAAAGATATTCTGAAGAGAAGTAATCTCAGAAATAAAAATAGCTTTTCATTTTTAGAGAAATGTTTCCCTTTCATGTTAGTCTTTTATATTTATCTTTTATGATTAACTCAATAAGCACAGAATCATAATGACCTGTACTGTAATTAATGGTGATGGATGTTTTATTTAAACTAAGAAGGGGGAGATTGGGAGGGGCTTGAGGGATAAAAACTTACCTATTGGGTACAATGTACACTACTCTGATGACAGGCACGTGAAAAGCCATTTTTCCAAACTCAGAGAGGTTAATTGACCTTTATAAAATTGCATATCTTGATGGTAGTGGGAGCACAGAGGAGACCTCAGATTCACAATGACAAAGTCAGGCTCCTCGTGACACCCATATATGTGTTTGTAGTTGTGACTGCTACATTGTATGAAAGCCCATGTAAAAGGAAAATATTTAGTCAAACACCTGGTTGTCTGTCTACCAGTTAACCTGAATAATACCAATACCAAAATCTGCATTAACACCAGCAATCCTACTTCCATACAAACATCTTTCAAGATGTAGTACAAGTGTCATCTAGTCCTTGATGCCTTTTCTATGGGCTAAGTGAGAATGACTCTTCTGCTTTGTACCCCTAGTGTGTCTCTCCTAGATCCAGGAGACCAGCCTTAGTCCTGGGCCTCAAGCTTTAAGGGTCCTCTGTCCATACCTCTCCCAAAGCCCAGGGTTCTCTTGGACTAAGTGAATGTGGAGCCCCTTCTAGACTGTGCCCCTTGTACTTGAGACCAAATGTCCCAAGCCCACTTCTGAGCCTACATGGATTCTTCCTGATGTCCCTTGTCTATCAGGGGACAGACTGGGCTGCTGTGCATACTCCCAAGGAGGTAGATGTTTGCAGAGCAAGATGGGGTATCCACTCTCGTGTGACAGAGACCCCTTGTGGTTTGTGATGGAGCTGGGGACAGAAAGAGAAGGAGCTGTGCTCTGGAAAAGCCTCTATTTAAACTCTTGCCTGGGCCCTGCTAACTCATTATGTCACTTCAAACTCATTCTTGCTCTAACTGGTTTACAGGCAGTCTCTCCTAGCTGAACTGTAAACTCCAGGAAGGCAAAAGCCACTTCTCCTGTTTTCACATCTGTGATACCTTCCCTGCCCAGTGGCTGGGACATTGTGGGTACTCAGTCGATATTCAAGGACTGAAAGGACACCACAATGTCACTAATTTGACAGCCCAATGGAAAGCCAATATTCCTGTTACTATTGCTGCTTAACAAACTGGAAATCACTGCAGTCACGAGCCCACTGAGGTTTAAGATGCAGGACCATAGACTTCCACCTTTTGATGGGAGAAGACCCTAAGACACATTTGAAGAGGAGTATGTGGGATAGGAAATATAGTTGTGGTCATCTTTAGAAAAACAGAATGTGCCACTGTTAGATAGATATTCTTTTAGAAAAATTAAGACATCTACCCTGACCTATGGAGTGGGAGAGCAAGCTTTTTCAAATTAAGAAAAACAGGAAAAAGAAAAAGGATCTACTTTCGCCATTCTTCTGATTAGCAATATCGTGAGGAACCTATTGTGGTGAAAAGTATGGACTGTCTCTATGAGGTGAGAGGTCTAAAATGTGCTCCATTTAAAATAATGATTAGGGGCTTGCAATGGTTTCTTTCCCACTGAGTGGTTGATCGTTTCATTGCATTCACTGTGTCCCGGTAGTATAGAGTTACTTTTATATGAAGTACTAAAATAGCTTTTCAAAAATAAGACAGAAAGTTTCATGCTCTAATGAACTAATATAGTAAAATGTCAATATTATTAACTGGAAAAAATAGCAGACGAATGTTTGAGTTAATCTCAGCTATGAAAGTTCTTTCTTTGGGAAAGTACTTGTATTGAATAATGCTTCATTTGATGTTATCAAGAAATACAGTCATCACCATTAATACAGAGAAAATGTATGACAGACAAGGAAACATTATAAGTAAAGATTCCATTAATTTGTTGACCAAATGGTTTAATTTAACTGTGGGGTACGTAAACAAAACACAATGATCATTAGAAGTCTTCAGAAATTTAAAAATGTATACATTTTGAGAGAAACAATGTGAATTCAAAAGAAGGAGCAATCTGAATTGGTGGAGGCCACCCCTGCAGACCATCGTAAAAATCCAAACAGGGTAGCCTCCCACCGTTTCTTAAAAATTTTAATTTAATTTGCTTTTTTAGGTTCTAAAAGTGTCTCTCTTAAGAAACTAAAGACATGTGCTTCCAAGACTGGGTCCGAAGTGATTTTGAATGGTATCTTCCTGGATCCCCCCTCCAACACATTTCTTTTCACACCTCATTCTTCTTCCAGCTCAGTCCACTTAGAGGTTAAGGAAAAGGAGAGGCCCTGCTTCTATCTCTTTTTGGGTCTCAGAAGGGAGACAACGCTTAACTTTAAAACATCCAACCTCTTCCAAGACACCCTTCTATAAATGAAATTTCTAGGTCTTATCTTACAAACACTGGCCTGCCAGGGTCTCCAGGGTGAATAAGAAGACAAAATTTACTTTGGAGATTAAGCACATACCGATGAATGATGAGTATCTTCCAATTGGGTAGCCCAGAGGTTTTCAAATCCACTATGCAGACCATCTTTAATGCTCACTTGTGGGAACTACAGGGGGCTGAGGCAGATGGAGTTCTGTGCACCCACCCACGTTTTAATCAGAGTGGCTCTTTGTGTGTGTTTATGGATCACGCTTCCTCCCCAGCTTTCTTTTGAAGAACTTTGAAAGTTAGCATAGCACTTCGCTGTTTACAGTTCACTTCCTCGTTCACCTCAGTTGATCCTCACAAATATTGGTATTACAGAATGGCTTCTGAGCATCTTTAAATAAATGAGAGAAAGCTCTTCTCAGTTCTCCAGGTCTCACTCGTGGTTTAGCCTATTTAAGCATTTTCTTAATACCAAGAACTAAAAAAAAGTTAACTAAAAGGGGTTAATTGCTGTTGGAGTCATGGACAGAGTAACGGTACAGATGCTCCACAGCTCCAGCTTTTGATCTCTAAGTAGAAGATTCTCAGGATTGGAACATTCTTTTTATTAAGTTATTTAAAATTATTTGATTGTTTAATTATGAAAAATATGGACTTATATATGTCAAGTTAATGACACATTTTGACCCTGATTTGACTCTGACTAGAGTCTTACTATTTTGCTTAGGGACAGGAGAGAAGCATTGAGAAGGTCACATTGAGTTTCAAAGTTTCAATGGAAGAAGATCTTGTTCATCTACACAAGAAATATGTGCAGTCCCATCCTGTCACTGGGACCCTGTTCTTTTATAGTACTCACAATAATACTTGTTCAAACTAGCTCTTTTTCTCGCAGTACGTGGGTTAGGAAAAAAACCCTAGCTCTTTGCTGATTGCTCTATGTCAAGGCAATTGCTTTATCATAAAGAAGGAGAGAGGAATTTATATTTCATTATTGCAACTACTTTACCTTACTTAGTGTGGCTGGCAAGCTGTCTCTAATAGGGCCCTCAATGACCTCACTTCCTGATATTGGTGCCCTTGTGTAATCCTTTCCTTTTGAGTATGGGCTACCCTAGTGTCTTGAGAGATTGTAACCTTCAACTTGCTAGCCAGATAGGGGTGGCTGATAAATGTTTGTGTGTGTCCTAGTCAGGTGGGGCTGCCATAACAGAATACCATAGACTGGTGGCTTAAACAACAGGAGTTTATGTCTCAGAGTTCTGGAGGCTGGGAAGTCCAAGATCAGGTGCCAGCATGGTCGGGTTCTGGTGAAGGACCTCTTCCTGGTTTGCAGATGCTGCTTTCTTGCTGTTTCCTCACATGGCAGAAAGAGGTAGGGAGGAGAGAGAGAGAAGAGGAGAGAGAGGAAAGAGAGAGGAGAGAGGAAGAGGGGGAGAAAGAGAACACAAGCAAGCTTTCTCCTGTCTGTTCTTATGAAGGTACTAATCCCATCGTGAGGGCTCCACCCTCAAGACCTAATTACCTCCCAAAGGCCACATCTCCAAATACCATCACATTGGGGATTAAGTTTTCAACATATAAATTTTGGGAAACACATACATTCAGCCCATAGCAGAGTGTGGCCTACCAGATCATTCTAGAATATATAATCTCATCTGGGGTTCAGGTTTGTATTAGTCTGGGTAGCTTAACTGCTGTAACAAAAGGCTCCACATTATATATCGGCTGTACTGCAGTAAAAGTTCATTTCTTCATTGTGAAACAGTACTGGGCAAGAGAAAATATTGGCAGTCCTCTATTCCCCATACAGTCATTCAGGGGTCCAGGGTAACAAAAACTCTGCAATTTGAAATGCAAAACTTCCAAGGTTGCTCTGGTGGTCGGTCGGGGAGGGGGATTCATCTCTACTCCAGCCAGCTGGAAGGGGAAGCGAGCATGGAGTCTCATGTAGAAGATTTATAGGTCAGGCCTAGAAGTGGGACATGACCCTTCTCACATTCCATTGGCCATATCTCAGTCACCTGACCACACCTAACTGTAAGGGAGGCTGGGAAATGTTGCTTTTGGCTGAGTGGCCACTTCCTCATGACATCTCTATATTAAGGAAAGAGGTATAAGAATTTTGGGGGGTCAGCTACACTTTCTGCCACGCTGCTTCTGGGAAATTGAACACTTTGCAGTAGGGTAGACAGGTTAGCATTCAAATGTGACATGCAAAGTTCGAAGCCCATTCAGCAAGGTCTATTGTTTCCCAACCTTGTCACCAATCCCTCCATTCTTGCTTTTTCTATCCAAGAACCGTCCAACCAGATCTTTAGCCACCACCTATGAATCAGCGTTGAAACCAATTCAGGCCATCTGTCTTCCTAGGAAAAGAAGGAAATGAGATGTCCTGCTTGACTGTATGTTGAGGGGATATTTTTTCTCCACTGTCCCTCAGGGCCATCTGCAATTAGGACTGTAATACCCAGCAATCTGCATCATGGGAGCACTGGAAGAGCCCTTCTAGACCTTCCTCTGAATTCTCCCTAGTCAGAGTCACCTCTTCATTCTGAAACCATTTCTTCTTTTGGTTTCCTTAGAGACTACATTTTCCTCATTCCTCAATTGTCTTTGTTTAGGTGATCAGGGATAAATTTCTCTTTGCATATTTATGACTTCCAATTTTCTATCTTTAGCCTCAGTGTCTGCTTTGAGCTAAAAACTGCCCACTTGACATTTCCCGGTCCATGTCAATGGCAGCCCAGATTTGACATGGCCCCCTCAGTGATGCCATTCCTAACTAGTAATTTACATTAGCCAACCTCTCTCACTCTTCATCAAATATCCAGTATTATTTTCTTTGTAATATTTATCACTATCTGAAATTACTTGTCCATTTATTTGTTTGGCTGTTTATCATCTATACTATTAATAGATATGTACACACCATACGTGCTAAGACTTTCTCTACCTTGTGCAGAGCCTAGCACAGTGCCTGAACAATAGCAAGTGCCCAAGAGACATTTGTCAAATGAATATATGAGGAATTCATTCTAAGGTGCTTCTCTTGAAGTTATAGGTACAGATTGAGGGACACTGAGGTGTAAGTAGCAGGCATATGGGCTAGCTGAGTTGGAAATTACTTTTCCACCAAGACCCCTCCTAACAGGAGAGTGTTAATTGCCCATAAGGATACTGGAGTTACATCTGATGGGGGCCAGTGTTGATGAAGGCAAAGCCCAACAGATGTTCAGTAAAGTCTGTTTATCCCATAGGAAAAAATATAGTATTGAGTCCTTTGATCCTTAGATCAGAGTGGGCAAATTTTTTTCAGTAAAAGGCCAGACAGTAAATATTTTAGGACTTGTGGGCCATGTGATCTCTGTTGCAACTACTGAACTCTGCCCTTGTAGCAGGAGAGTAGCCATAGATAATACGTAAGCAAATGGGTGTGACTGTGTTTCAATGAAACTTTCTTTATGAAAACTGAAATTTGAATTTCATATAATGTTCACATGTCACCATATATTATTCTTTAGATTTTCCCCAACCATTTAAAAATGTAAAAGCCATTCTGAGCTTTTACATTGGAATGGGCTAGATTTGGCCTGAGGGCTGTAGTTTGCTGTGCCATAACCTAGATTGTCAGACAACTCAGCCTTGTATATATTGGGTTTTTTTTTTCCCAGCCCTCATGGCCATTTTATGAATAATGTTTCATAAAACATTTTCATGCAATCCTTGGACTTGAATCTCTAGGGGTGTTTTGGGTTGGGGGAGGCAAGTAGGAAGAGAGTCCCAGCCCTAAATGGTTAACATTTATTTTGCAACATAAATTATTCTTTACTCCAGATTGTCTGTGGTATCCATGTAGAATGATTAATGTCAAGATGATAAAATGATGCAGTCTCTTGAATTTGATTCCAGCTGTTCCCGTCTTTGATATGATTTGTGAATGACATTTGTATTTTTCACTGGTGATTAGTTAATGCTGGGAAGGATGGCCAGATGATAGCTGTCTAGAATTCTAAAGCCAAAGATTTACTTGACTAGAAAACTGTTCAATAGAATATCCTTGCAACATTTACCACAAATTCATTTAGCATTTGCCACTAGAAGGTGCTTAGCATCCAGCAAGCAACCTATAGCCTGAAGAATTTCTTAGACCATTTGATTATACTATGATTACAGAATGCTGGTCACCAGAAAGACTTCCATCCACATGATGCATTGCTCTTGTTTAGAACTCCAACTGACTCTTAAAGAAATGATTCCATTTTTATTGACTTGTTCATGGATAGAGAAAACCTCAAGAGTACATCACAGCTTGGAAGTCAAGTGTCAAAAGTTACTGGGTTTAGCTAATGATGATAACAGTGAGCATTTAACTGAGCTATTTACAATGTGCCAGGTGCTAATCTATTTTATACTCATTTTGTCTTCACATCAGTGCTTTTAAATATTATGCTTCATTGTCAGAATATTCATCCACTCACAAAGTCATTCTTAGGGCAGGTAGTCAGTCTGTGGTCTCTCTGCATCCCAGTGGCCTCTTAGATTGTAATTCTCTGTGGGTAGCATGGGGTCAGTTTACCTCTGAGTTCCTCAACATCAGCACTGTTGACATCTGGGGTCAGATCATTCTTTGTTGTGGGGCTGCTCTGCGTGCTATAGAGCGGTTAGCCACATTCCTGGGCTCCACCCACTAGATGCCAGTAGTTTGCCCTCCCCCTAAGTTATGACAACCAAAATGTCTCCAGACACTACCAATGTCCACTAGGAGATAAAATCACCCTAAATTGGGAACCACTGGTTTAACTCAATCTGCTCAGTGTAGCATTTGAGCATATACAATTGTCCTTGGGGCTCAGCTTCTATTTTCACATCCTTGGTGAGACCATCTTGTGATGAGTTTCTCTTTACTTCAGGGACTGGAATGTAAGCTGCATCTAATTTATTATGAATTCTGCTTTATGGAAAATGGAGTTCATTATGATGTTGGCAACAGTGACTGAATTCTCTACTCTGCATCCAAATTGGTATAAGGGAGATATCAATTTTTTGATAAGTAAAAAAAGCAGATTGTGTAGCTTTCTCTCTCTCTCTCTGTCTCATTTGCTCACTCTCTTTCTCCCTTCCTCTCTTCATCTCTGTCTGTCCGGATCTACATCTTCACAGCCTTGAGGTAAATAAGTCAGTGTTTTCTCTGCATGTGAGATCATGGGCACATTTTTTTGTTTTCCTTTGTGCTATTCTTTATTTTCAAAACTTTCTTCAATAAACATGTATAATTTCCTTTTATCAGAAAAAAAATTCCTTTAAAAATAGAGTTACTAATCCACACTTAGATTGTAGCTGGTATTAACAATTTCTTTGGACAATGTATGACTCAGCTTTCTGATCCGAACACTAATGCAATTGTAGCTCTAACAACGATGAAACTTCTGAAGGAGAACTTGATTGGTGGATATAGGAAAATAATATCTGTTACTTAATCATGAAAATAAAATTAGAGCAATGTCCTGAATATGGGAAATGCCAGGAACCTGGAAAAATAAACATCCCTCCACCAGTTTTGAGTTATTTAATATTTTCATTAAAGAACAATGGAGGACAGGAATAGCAGTTGCTTTGAATTACATGCTATTTGGGATCAGCAATAGTGGATTAACAAGGTTTTACTACGTTTCAGATGTTTGTCAATGATTGATTGTCGACATTCATATCTACATATGCTTACCAGTCTCTAGGGGCACAAGGTCTGCGAAAAGAGGCCAGATCTTTTATGGATTCTGCACCAGAGCAGACCACACTGGAGAGCCCTAATACACTGGCAGAATGTTTCGACCATTGATAACAGCATGCGGACTATTTAGCTCAGAATCCCAAGGCCAAGGTGGAAACAGCCTGGGAACAATGCCTGCAAAGGCTTTTTATGACTAAAAATCCCCAAGCAAGCACATAGCTTTCCCAATCAGCAAAGGCACTTGGCTCCAGCTTGTCATTAAAATGTGGGCATGGACCCAGTCCCGGGCTGAGAAAGCAGCCCATGTCCTGGTCCACGAGCAGGCTTCCATGAGCAGAGCAGGAAGCTCTGGCCGCGGGTCCCCTGGAAGCTGAGAATGTCACCTCCTGAGAGTCCCCCATGCCAGCTCCTGCGTGCAGAAGTGGGAGACATGACGGCTTTAAGGTTGAGGCCTGTAGAAATAGAATTCCCCAATTCCCAGCCAAAGAACATAATCCCAAAGTGGAAAAACAAATGAAATTCATACAATCTGAACCCAACAAGTCCCTTTCCTCGTTGGAAGGGAAATAGTTGGGTGATGATTTTAGATGAATGCTACACAGAGCCACGGATCTTTCCTTCTTGTAGCAGATACTGAGGAAACTCCTCTCAGAGTGACCAGATCAGAAGGGCTGACCCATCGGTTCTTGGACTGACAGCCCCTCCTTGGGGCTCCCTACACCATCATGACAGATTTCTTTTGGTTCTTAATTTTTGTTTAGCTTCTGGTTCTTTGACCGATAGAAGCAATCGGATTTCGTAACCAGAATTAAATTGTTAAGTCCCTTATTGCACACGGGAGGAAACGTTCTCAAGTAATTTTCATTCAGATGAAATGGGGATAAACCAGTCTTGAAATAGTTAGAAGGAAAGAATTAAAATAGTAACTCTATTCCCAGGTATGTTTTTCTCCCGTAGGAAACAGTGGTTTAAAGTTTATGGAGCAGGTTAATGAGTTGGAGAGCCTTGCCTTTTGGCCCATGTCCTAAAATAAGACTTTTAAACACACTTCAAAAATATACAGCACTTCTCATTAATGGCAAATAAAGAATTCAGTCTCAAATCAGGATGTAAAGGCAGAATGATTCATGTAGTATTATGTAGCAAAATGAAGTTTTTCAGAAATAAAAAATTTCATTGATTAAATGATTCCTGGAATACTATGGGCATTTATTTTACTTTGATTTTTTCTTTGTGCTCTTTGATATTTTTCAAATTTTTCTTCAGCAAATGTATATTACTAGATGGAAGAAAATGGACTAACTTTGAAATTGATGTGATAGAAAGACCTTTTAAGAAGTGGAGAGTTGTCCTCAAAAGTCTGTAGAAAAGGAAAAGAAAAGTTTTGGGGCTTTGCTTGAAGGCAGTGGGATGGATAGGAGGACTTTAAAGACTGTTGCTTTATCCTAATTTGGTTTATCTTTTATGTCTCCAAAACAGAAACCTTTGTTTTCTTTCCTAATATTAAGTTAATGGGAATGTGTGTAACTTAAAAAGCTGAACATCTTTTGACTTGTCATTGTTGATCATTTTCTCTTAATGTCAGCTTTCATCCAACCACATCTCTTGGATCACCTGGGCCAGCATATTGATTCTTTGTGTTCTGCATGACATGCTGGATGTCAGAGAGCTACTAATCTCTGGGTTGTATGGCGACAAGTAAGAGTGGCTTAGGCTAGCCATCCATCAGCCGTATAAATCCTTTAGAGCTGGGAACCAACTGAATAGTGCAAAATACAAATGTCACATTGATGTCCTCCTTTTGTTTTTTTCTTCCCTCTTATTTTCTTCCCTCTCTCCCTCCTATCTTTCTATTTCTGTGTCTTTCCCATCCTTTCCTTCCTTTTTTTTTCTTCCTTCTTTTTTCTTTTCTTGTTTCCTCCCTCCCTCCCTTCCTTTCCCATCCCTCCCTCCCTTCCTTTTTCCTTCCTTCCCATCTTCCCTTTTAAGAAAACATTCCCTGAAGACATATAACAAACTAGGGGCTGTGTTAGGCACCAGCGATATGAAAAAGGAATGATTAAGCACAATCTCTACTGTCAGGGAGTTTATATGCTAGGGGATCCCTCAGGGGAAGGCGGCACTTTGTGGATTCATTCACACAGTGTAAGGGGGGGTGACACAAAGAGAAGCCAGGAGAGCTTACTTTGGGGATACTACATTCTTTCAAAAGACAGCCCCCTCTCATATTCTATGAAGAATATGTCTTTAGCCATTAGCAAACACAGAACTATTCTTTCAAGGTAGTGTTGGGAAGATGAGCTTCATAGCAATACTAAAAGCGATATTAATAATGTTCCTCTCAATAGCAGAGCAATAGTGTAACAGAGGTGGTCATGACCAGAGGCAGCGTCTCACCTCAAGGTCTAATTTGAAAGGTGGGGCCACCAGTATTTCCTGCGCTGCAAGAAAGTTCAGAAATAACCCATTTTTGCAGTGTAAAGAAATATTTTGAGAAATTAAGTAAGCTCCTTTTAGGTATTTTTAAAACACACATTGTAACCTCAATCTCTCTGTTTTTGCATTAATAATAATCTAAAAATATTATAAACAATTATACCCAAAGATTCCTTTCTCTCTGAATTTCATATATGACTAGATCAGATCTCTTAGGTATTTGCTTATTGGCAGCCTCCAGGCGCAGTGAGAAGCTGGGGGTGTTTATTCTTCCCACATTCCTGCCTCCCTCTCTCCTGACCTTACTGATATACCCTGGGGACACCTAGGACATCAAACCAGTGAGTTGGACAATGGCTACGTCATCAACAGAGACACCCTACAAGTGACCCAGTGGCCTGGGAGCAGAGAGGAAGGGATAGAAAGTTGGTAGGAAGGTGACCTGAGAAGATTCTGTGGACAGAAGGAATGTCATATCGAATCAATAGTAAGATTGAAGTGTTCATCTAGGTCAGTTGATGAACTCTCAAACAAGAGCCACATGCAGTGTCTAGAGACATGTCTGGCTGGCACACCAAGACGGGGGTGCTCCAGGCATCTGGCGCATAAAGCCCAAGGATTCTGCCCAATACGCTGCAAAGGCCAGGACAGCTCCCACCAGTCCGCAACAGCCAGTGCCGAGGTGGAGAAATCCCGCTCTAGAGGAGGGACGGTGGGGGGAAAGACCGAGCAAGGGTGAAAATAGGGCATCAAAAGACTTTGTCCACAGAACCAGTGAGGCAAGGAAAACAGTATATTCAATAGATCCTGGCTGTCCTGTCCGATGTGTCCAGGAGAGTAGAAGATTGTACTTTGCAATGTCATTAGACCCGAAATACATAAGCAAAGTCCGTAATATCCTACCTAAATTGAAGGTGAAAACTTGACACCCAGACTATAATTAGCAAGAATGAACAACTTCCTCGTTTTCCCCCAATTCACCAGGGCATTTTAACACTCATTCATCTCATTTCCTTCCAGAGCTGTAAAGGTGTCATGATTTCAATCTCCCTGCAGTGGAATTTTTCTGTAACCCGGAGCCTGGCTATTTCACTTTGGGGATGTTTTTGACGGCTGTGTCTGACGGCATTAAGGAAAACTGTTCACGTTTATGTTTCAGATGCTGTCATGAGCTGTGGTGATTTTCCTCCAGTCAGAGCTGTCCCTGAGGGTTTCCTGATTTTAAGGGCAAAACCCTCAGGAAGAATGAGCTGTCTTTGAAAGTCAGCCGAGCTGGCCTGTGCAGTAGCTCTCTGAAGTCATTCAGACAGAGCCCAGAGTGCTGCTTGTAGGTTATTCCAGAAGCGTCTCTTTGGCGTGGTTCCTCATGGGGAGTGGGAGGCCTGCGGAGTTTCTCACTGGGCTGTCCTCCATGCCTGGGACATTTCCCATGCTGCTACCTGTGAGGACAATTGTACTCAGCAAATGTCATTATTGCCCAAACACGTCCACCAAGAAAAGGTGGATTGACTTGGAAATTTTTGTATGTATTTCATGGGCCTAGAAATCAAACTCAGAGGGGAGCAGGCAGCCTTATGTTGTTGGCACCAAATCCAGCAGCAGTGCTTAATGAGAACTGCCTTGCTGGTGGGATCAAGGGCTCGGGCTCTGCAGGCTGGTTGGCCCCCGTGAACTCTGGGGTTGAGGGTTCACTCCCTGGCATTTCTGCTTGCAGTCAATCGTTTGAAGGTTTCAAACATACCCCATAATAGCAACCTTCTCCATTTCAGGATGTCCGGAGTGCCAGGTCTGGAATGCAGGGAGGGAGCAAGAGGCAACTGATAACAGATGCAGCGATATGGCCACCTCCCTCCTTTCTCTGCCTGCACCGATTCCCCCGGGTCCCAGGGTCAGAAGCCTTAATCGGGCTCCTCGTTCCAAGCTGACAGCTGGACAGTTATTCTTGTCTGTGTCTCTTGTGGCTTTTCAACCTGGCCTCACCGAGATGGACTCACCCCAAGGCCTGACATGGGGATTTAAACTGAGAATATTTGTCTCTGTCATCATCTACATTAACTTATTTTGTGGGTGCTGACTACAGACTCCAAAAAACACTCAGCGTACAGAAAGGCTACACAGCCAACTCCATTTGGATGGGCCTGCTCCAAAATTTTCAACTCTGGACTGTGCTTTCCTCACCTGACCCTGTCTTCTCTCTCATTCTCATTCTTTTGGGGGTGAAGGCCAATGGGAATAGGAGGGGATCTTGCTTTATTCAGAAAGTAGATAAAACCTAATATAGTTTATGTTGAGCAGCAATAAAGAGAAAACTAAAATATGCAGAGTCCTTGTCTTATTTAAAGACATTTGTTGCCTACATTTTAAAAATTGCTCATCAGAGTTCATATTGTATCACTTCAGGTGAAAGACTTATAACAGGACCTGATTTTTTATTGCAACAAATTTGTATGAGGTTTTTTTCCCTTTAATTAAAAAAATTAAATACATGCACCTTGCAACTGATGAAAAAAACCAAAGATGTGAAAAGGACTATCCACACACCCCCTTTCCTGCTCCATATGGAAAGCCATTGTTAAGAGCTTTGTGGGTGTTCTTCACAACTTTCTCCACATCCATGTAAAGATAGATGGATATAACTAACCACTCGTATTAGTTATGGATTGCTGCATTAGAAATCATCACAAACTGTCTGGCTTAAAACAACACACATTTATTATCTCATGGCTTCTGTGTGTCAGGAATCCAGGCACAGTTTAGCTGGGTCTTCTGCTCAGGGTCTCACAAGGCTGCCATCAAGTGTCCGCTGAGCTGTGTTCTCATCTGAGGCTCAACTGGTGGAGAGTCTGCCTCCAAGCTCACTCAGCTTGTTGGCAGAATTCATTTTCTTGTGACTGGCTGTAGAAATGCAAGTTTCTTGCTATCTGTTGCCCGGAGGCGGCCTTCAGGCTCCAGAGGCCACTGAGAGTTTGCTGTCACATGATCCTTACAATATGGCCACTTGCTTCTTCAAGGCCAGCAATACGAGTCTCTCTCTAGTGTATGCTAGATGGAATTTTATAGAAATATATCATGATGTGATGTCACAAGAGCAGCATCCCATCCACTTTACCATATTCTGTTGGTTAGAAGCAAGTCGCCAGTCCTGTCCACACTCAGGAGGAGGGCATTGTGCAAGGGTGTGAACACCAGGAAGTGGGGAGCATGGGGCCATCCTGGGTTCTGTCCACTGCAGCATTCTTGTGTACAATAGGGCCGTCTGCAGCACCATATGGGGGTTCTCAGTCATTGCTGTTTGCATTTTCACTCATGGCATCACACCTTTGATAATGCCTGCAGCTGGCTTTTATAACTTTTTAACAGCTGTGTAAATACTTTGTGGTATGGATAAGTGACAATGTAACTAACCCTTCCCCAGTTGATTTACATTTAGGTTGTTTCCAGTTTTTTGCCACTGTAATTGACATCTTTTTACTTAAGTCCTTAAGAAGTGTTATTTTATTTTCTAGCAGGTATTGGAATGCTAGGGTCTGTGGACCAAATCTGGCCTGTTGCCTATTTTGTACAACCTAACAGCTAAGAATGGCTTTTGTATTTCTTAAGGTTTGTAAGAGAAAAAAAAAACAAAACAAAAACCAAGAAGAAAAACATGTGACAGAAACGATATGTAGCCCTTAATATATGTAGTGCTTAAAATATTTACTATTTAGCTCTTTACAGGAAAAGTTTTCCAGTTCCTGTCCTATGTATTAGGTTCCAAAGGAGTGGGAGTATCATGCATTATGCAAATTTAACAAATATTGCCAGATTATTTTCCCAAAATATCATGGCAAGTCCTACTCCCCCAGTGAAGTGTTAGAGTGCCGAGGATCTTGATGAATGCTGGATATTATTGCTCCTTTTCATTTCAGCTAATCTGTTGGATGGCAAATTGCATGGCCTGTTGCTTCAATTTGAATTTTATAACAACTAGAGAGGTTGAACATTTTTCAAATATTTATTGTTTATTTTGATTTTCTCTTTTTGAAGTGTATAAGCATTCCATTCTTTCTTTGCTCATTTTTGTTTGGGTTATCTTTCCCCACATTCCATAAATATGTCCTGAGGGCCAATAGGGACCAGGCGCAGTGGTAAATGCTCCAAATTCAGTAGAGAATGTACTCTGGAAGTTTTTGAAATCACTTTGTAAGAACTCTTAGAATAGAATAGAATAGATATTAATCCCAACAAATGGATGTGTATTTTACTTTCCAAGTAGTCAAACGTAGCTGACTATTTTCTTTTAGGAAACTCTCCCCTACCCTTTATTTGTACAAACTTTCTCCTAAAAATTTTTTTACTTTTAAGAATAATTTGACTGGGCCGGGCGCAGTGGCTCACAGCTGTAATCCTAGCACTCTGGGAGGCTGAGGTGTGAGGATTGCATGAGCCCAGGAGTTTGAGAACAACCTGAGTAAGAGCGAGACCCTGTCTCTACAAAAAATAGAAAAATTAGCTGGGTGTCCTGGCATGTGCCTGTAGTCCCAGCTACTCGGGAGGCTGAGGCAGGAGGATCACTTGAGCCCAGGAGTTTGAGGTTGCTGTGAGCTATGATGACACCACTGTACTCTACCCAGGGCTACAGAGCGAGACTCTGTCTCTAAAAATATAAATAAATAAATTAAAAAATAAATTCAAAAAATTGACTGATCTATTTGGCTATTCCTGTGCCACTGTCCTACTATTTTGATGAGATGGTCTTTCCAGTGCATTTTAATATATCATATGGCAAGTTCCCCTTCTCTATTCTCTTTTCTGTTTATAAATTACTGACTCTTCATGGAAATTTAATTTTCTAAATGAACTTTAGTTATTCCCACCCATGAAGATAATTTCAAATCTTGCTTTTCATCTTTTCTTCAAATGAGTACACTTGTTTCATTAGCAGTAACCTACAGAACAATGTTGAATGGTACTGCTAAAACTCAGCATTCTGTGTTTGGCCCCTGATTTGAAACGGAATCGCTTCATTTAAAATCATGCTTGCTGTTAGCTTGTAGAAGTAGAGTCTATTTTCTACAAGTAGTTTCCCTTTATTCCTATTTAACTAAAAGTTTTATTATGAGTGATTACTGAAATTTATCAGATTTCTTTTGAAAAATCTATCAATATTCTTTGTTTTTTCTTTTGTTTTTTAAAAAGGTAATTATGCTGATAGGTTTCCCGCTATTGGAACATCTTCCCATGCCTGGAATAAACCCTACTTGGTAATGATGCTTTTTAATATCTATCTATCTATCTCTGTCATTTATTTATTTTTAAATAATGCTGGAATTAATTCACAAATGATGTAATTGTTATAGAGATTTTTGATTTTTCTTTATCAGAGTTTAGAATAAAGCTTATGCCAGAAAAGTTCACTGGGGGCTTTTCATATTTCGTATCACCTGAAATGATTTAAATACATAGCAAGCACCTATTTTTTAAATGTTTGGTGGCATTTAACTGTAAGACTATTATGACTTGATGTTGGATAATTGTTAGATCATCAGTTACCTTTCCAATATCATCTATGATTAACCTTTTACTTTTTTCAGGTTTTCTACTTTTCTTCAGGCCAATTTTAGTAATTCATATTTTACCAGGAAATTATAACTTCTCCTTAAATTCTCCTTTCATTATATTATTATATAATTATAACTTCCTGTTTCATTAATTATCACTGAGTTGCACAATGTCCTCTTTATAAAAAATCTTCCATTTCTAAGGTTACATCTCCTTTGTAATATCTGACAAAAAATACTGAATATTTTTCTTGAGAGGAACTCATCTATTTTATTTTTAATTTTTAAAAAGTCATATTAAGGAGTACTAAGGTATACTTTATATACAGTAAAATTAGCCTTTTTTAGAACACAGTTCAATGAGTTTTGACAAATGCATACAGTTGTGTGTAATTACCAACACGATGGAGATATAGAACACTTCTATCACCCCCAAAAGTTCTCTCAGGCCCTTTTGTAGTGAACCCCTCTCCCAATTTGAAGCCCCTGGTAACCACTGATCTATTCTGTGTCTCCATAGTTTTGCCTTTTGCAAAATGACATACAAATGGAATTATAGAGAACATAAATTTTACCTAGTGTTATGTGTTTGAGTTCAGATGTATAAAGTAGCACCTTCCTTTTTATTGCTGAGCTCATTGTATGCATGTTCCAAAATTTGTTTATTCATTAGTACATTGAAGGACTGTTGGGTTGTTTCCATTCTGAGTGTGTGTAATTATGAAAGTTGCTATAAACATTCACCTATAGGTTATTGAGTGAACATATGTTTTCATTTCTGTTATGTAGATGTGATTCTTAAGTCATGTGGCTTATTTGTATCTTTTTTAGATGTAAGATTTTCATGTTATCTATTTCTTAGTGAGCTTTGCAGTTTTTATCTTTCAAGAAATTTGTCCATTTCATCTAAGTTGTCGAGTTTGTAATATTGTTTTATTATTTTTCGATGTCTATAGAATTTCTAGGGATGTCCTCTATTATATCTGGTACAATTTTTGTTTTCTTCCCTTAGTTTCCTTGTTAGTCTAGCTAGAAATTTACCAATTACATTGATATTTTAAAAACCCAGATTTTGGTGACAATGATTTTCTCTATTTTAAAAAAATTTCATTGATTTCTGCTCTTACCCTTAATATTTCCTTCCCTCTGCTTGTCTTGCTTTTAATTTGCTCTTATTTTTCTAATCACTTATGGTAGAAACTTAGACAATTGAGACATTTTTCTTTTTTAATATGAGCATTTATGCTATAAATTTCTCTAAGCACCAATAGCATCCTGCACATTTTGATATGTTATATTTTTATTTTTGTTTAATTCAAAATGTTTTCTATCTTCTGTTTTGACTTCTATGACTTTAGAAAAGTTTTTGATTTCCATATATTTGGAGATTTACATATGTCTTTATATTATTGATTTCTAATTTAATTCTCTTGTCATCAAGGAGCATACTTAGTATGATTTCAAATTTTTAAAATTTGTGGAGGTTTGTTCTATGGCTCAAAATATATTACAGTTTATCTTTCTGAATATTCAATGAGTACTTAAAAAGAATGTATATTCTGCAGTTATCCGGTGGAGTGATCTATAATGTTAATTAGGTCAAGTTTGTTGGAAATGTTGGCCACTTCCTGCTGATTTTTCTGTATACTTGCTCTATTGATTACTAAGTCAAGAATGTTGACATTTCCAACCATGATTGTGGATTTGTCCTTTCAAATCTATCATTTTTGGCTTCATGAATTCTTAGGGTATCTTTTTGTGCTGCTGTAACAGAATATCTGAGGCTAGGTAATTGATAAAGAACAGAAATTTATTGGCTTAGAGTTGTGAAAGCTGGTAAGTCCATGATCTAGGGGCTAGCATCTGGAGAGGGGCATTCTTGTTGCATTATCACATACTGGAAGAGGAGAAGGTAGGAAAAGGAGCCAGGAGAGAGAGAGTGAGAGAGAGAAAAGAAGAGGGAGAAAGAAAGAGAGACAGAGAGAGAGAGATTGAGAAAGGGTCCAAACTTGCCCTTTTATAACAAACCCACTCCTGTGATAACAGCATTAATTCATTCATGAGGGAGAAGCACTTGTGGCCTAATCACCTCTCATTAGGTCCCATCCCCCAACACTGTTGTATTTGGGATTGAGTTTCCAGCACATAATTTTGGGAGGACACGTTCAAACCATAGCAGAAGGTCTGTTTTTAGATGCATTCACTTCAGGGTTAATAGATGTTCTTGGTGAATTGACTTCTTTATTAGGTGATGTCCCTCTTTATCCCTGGAAATGTTCCTTGTTCAGAAGTCCACTTTATCTGCTCTTAATATAGCCACTCCAGCTTTCTTTTGATTAGTGTTTGCATGTTATATCTTTCATTGTCCTGTTACTTTTAACTCATCTATGTCTTCATTATTTAAAGCAAGTTTCTTATAAGTTACATACAGTGTAAGGTAGGTAAGCCTAGAGTTGTTCTTGAGTCACTGTATCTTTGGGAAATGTGGATGTGACCAGTTCATTTAAGGGGGCTGAAAAGTAATAGACCTGGGAATGAGAGAACAGGGTCTGAAGTGATAAAGGAGACAGAAATCAGGCATTGAGTCAGTAACCTGAGGTGTTGAGCAAGCAAGCAACATAGGCTTCAGGTGGAATTCCAAGTAGAGGGCTACTGTTGCCTGGGAAGTCCAGAGTTCATGCTGGAGATCAAGTCAGAAGGAGTTCAAGGCCGGAGAACCCAGCTACTGAGAACTAATAATGAAAGAGGTTGAGACTGATATTGCAGTGCAAACTAGACAGTCTGGTTTCTGGGAAAGTGAGTGGAGCTACTAAGGAAGTGAGGCACCAAGGACAGAGAGGACCTGCTCCAAGACAAAAGTAGACAGTGATACCCTAGAGCTCACTTTATTTGCATGTGGATTGTCTTAGAGTGTACGATGAGCTAAGCTAGCAAGTGGGAATTACATAAATACAATTCCAGATGTAGGATTTAGGGCCAGGGGCCAGGCAGGAGATGATAAAAGACACTAATGGTCAGGTTTACTTACCCAAATTCAAGGTTTTATTTTTGCCTGATGACTTTCAGCCACTATAAAGAAAGGATAGAATTTGCTAGAAGGTAGGTGTTCCAGCTTTTATTTTGATAATATTTATTATGTGATATATGGGGTTGCTGCAGATATGGAGCACTTATATATTTTCAACACAAGTCTTTAAAAAGAGAATGCTAGATGCCATAGGTTTAAAAGAAAGTTACAAATAAAACATATTCATGAGAAATTAGAATTCCA
Source organism: Microcebus murinus (assembly GCF_040939455.1). Classification (NCBI taxonomy): domain Eukaryota; kingdom Metazoa; phylum Chordata; class Mammalia; order Primates; family Cheirogaleidae; genus Microcebus; species Microcebus murinus. The sequence continues at coordinate 86,782,494 of NC_134136.1, forward strand.
CTCTAAATATTTATCGAATACCCACTATATAGCAGATATTGGGCTAAGCTAGTCCTGGTCTCAAACTCCAGGGATATTATAGTCTATTCTGGGCAAATAAACAGAAATGGTAAGCCAAATTTACACACACAAATGCTAAATTGCAACTGTGACAAATATTATGAAGGAAGGCACAGATTGCTTTATGGATCAGTATTAGGGAGATTTGGCTCCAGCAGGGATATCAGGAAATGATGGTTGAGAGGCAATCTGAAATAGTAGCCCTAGTTAAGAAAGTGAGGGAAGAGTGGTCCAGGTGGAGGTCTGTGGCAGACCAGAGCATGGCTCAACAGCTAGCGTGGCCAAAGTGCAGGAAAAAAGGAGCAGAATGGTTCAAGATGATGCTGAGGAGTTATGAAGGCATAAGACCACGGAAAGGCTTATACCACCATGGAAGAGTTTCATGGAAAGTAGGTGGGAAGACTTGAAGGATTTTTAGTCAATGTATGGAGGTTGGGAGCGGGGATGAGAATGGTGGAAAGAGTATGCAGAGGTGTGTATGACATGATCTGATTTAGAGACTACCTTGGCTGCTTTGGGAGATGAATTAAAGGAGAAGGTATAGTGAGGATTATGGGTAGACCAATTAGCAGGTTATGTCATCTGTAGAAGAGAGACACGTGAAAGCTCAGATTTGGAGGTTGTGTGCAAAAGTGGAGAGGAGTAGGTCAGTTAAAGAGATATTTAAGGGATAAAATCAATAGGACTTGGTGATGGACTGGACATGGAGAATGAGGAAGACATCAAGCATGAACCTTCAGTTTTTAATTTACACAACTGATTGACTAGGTTGGGGTTTGGGGGAAAGACCATAAAAGCAGTTTTGGACATGTTGAACTTCAGGTACCCTTTAGGTATTCAAAAATGATTACCAATAAAATAGGTCAAGTGTAGGGCTGAGCTCAGTGGAGAACCTAGACCTAGAGATTTGAATTTGGGAAGCTTCTGTACAAAATGGCAATTGAGGCAATGGCGTGGATGGCAACGCCTAAGGAGGGGTTAAAAAAAGAACTAGTCAACATCTCAAAAGCTTCTGTAAGTCAAGATGAGACCAACTGAACATCTATTAGAATAAATATTGATGTGGATGCTATTTTTGATGTCAGTGAGCACTTTTTGGTAGAGTGAACACACTACACCCTCAGTGGAATGGGGTGGGGTGCAGTTGATTCTTCACAACAATGGGTGAAGAATCAGAAGTAGCAGTTCTGAATAGCCCTTCGAGAAGCTTGACCAAGAAGAGGAGGTGAGGGAGGGTAGTAGTCGGAGAGAGAATAAGATTGGTGAAGGGGTAAGATAAGCATTGTTATTTGAAATGCTTTAGTGAAAATGAACAGCTCTTAATGACCATAATCAAAATTGAGCTTTGAGAATAAATAGACTGTGCAACAGAACCAATGTTCACTAAATCATTTTCTGTGCTACTCCTTAATTGGTAATAGGTTTTTGGCCATGACATATTTGTTCGTTAATTGCTATGCTTCCTATTTAATCATGCTTTAATGGTTCTCTTAGGAAAGCATGGCTGAAAAAGACTCAAAGAGAGACCTGAATTCCTTTCCATAAATTGTTCCTTACTAAGACTGGACAATTACAAGAAGGGTTTTTCTATAAGTCCTCAACCCCATTTTCATTTGACCTTTGTGAATGTGCACCTCATAGTGAGAATGATATTCAAGGAAAAGGATTTTGTAAGTTCCATGTTTCCATTTCTGTCTTCCTATTATAATCATGAGCAACTCTACTCTTCAACATATTTTACTTGTATATATTAGGGGAAAAAAAGACGGGATGTAGGCTACCCTGTGGAGTGTATGACATACCCTTCAAGGTGACTTTGAAAGGTGATTAATTATAGCAGGGTCTATTCAGTTTCAAAAGTTCAAATTAAATATACCTCAAAACCCTTATCAAAGGGAATATATTTTACATACCTGTCACTTGTGGGAAGGGCTGATTTGAGTCAAAATTAGGAAGGAGGTACAGCTAATCATTAGAATGCTGGCACACCACACTCTAGTCTGTTAAATGAACAAATCTAATACCCCTTGAGTGGCCCTGTCGTAAGCACTAATACTCCACAAGTTCTGTGATTTCACAGAATTGATGTGATTCATTGTTAGAAAGGACTTTTAGAGCTCACTGAGGCCCAGAAACATGAAGGGACATGGCTGAGTCCTCAGTGAGTGAGGGGATAGACAATGCCCTGAGGATGTCAGGCTGCCAGTTCAGTACTGTGTCCACTACAGTAGGTGTCGACAAACTATAGCCCATAGGCCAAATCCAGCCCAATGACTGTTTTTGTAAATAAAGATTTATTGGAACACAACCATACCCCTTTGTTTACATATTCTCTATGGTTGCTTTTTCTGTACAGCCATAGAGTTGAATAGTGGCCACAGAGATGATATGGGCTACAAATCTTACTTACTCTTTGACCCTTTAAAGAAAAAGTGCTGAGTCCTGTGACTATAGCATTGGCTGCCAATCCTGACTGCACTTTAGAATCACTTCATAAAAAGAAAGAAAAGAAAAGAAAAAGCAAGCACAGGCTACTGAGCCACTCTCTTGACCTTCTGATCCCCAATCTTTCAGAATGGGATCCAGGAATCAGCATTTGCAGAAAAGGTAATTTAAATGCTCGGTCAGGTGAAAAAAATCCCTGCATTACATCCTGGTGCCTTTAAAGCACATTTCAGGCTGAACGTGCCTTTTTCTATGGGCTGAGACTGGAAACAGCTTTCCAGAGCAGTGCTTCACAAACTGCCAAGAGTATCAGAACCCCTGGAGTGCTTGTTAGAGCTCAGATTCCTGAGTCCCACCCCAGATATTCTGACCAGTTCCTGCCAGCTCGCAGGTGGTACTGATGCTGCCAATCCCTTTGCATAGCACCGACTGAGACCAAAAGGGCTGGTGTCTCTAACAAGAGAAAGTTAGGTCCTAGGGACCGTGGGATGAGGTTGGGGATATATTTATGGACCAACTACTGGAATTGTCTTGGACCACGTAAAGACGCCCAGTCCTCTGTTCAAACCATCCCCCAGCTCATCTAAAAGACTTGAAATCAAGCAATCCTTGTTCTGGGTCTTCACTGCTGTATAGGTTTTCTTCTATTGTGTTTTTTAATATTGAGAACTATTCCAAGTGTTCTAAAGTAAATATATTTTGGGTGGAGAGAGGTGGATGGTGGATACGAGACAGTTTCTGGTATAAAAGAAAATGGATCATGTGTCACAAAGTAGTATGGAAAAACAGTAGAAGCTGAAAAAATATTTGTCAACATAACTACGAAAACACAAAATGAAAAAGCAACAGAGACAGGCAGAGACAGAGGATCTTGGTATCACAAAAATGATTTTATTTTAAACTAGAAAGCAACAGCAATTAAGACAATAGTCTGGGCTAAGGGCTTGGCAGTGTGACTCAAGTACCAGAGATTGAATTTGTCCGGGTGCAAGGAGTGGCATAAAGAGAACCAACTTTCCATTTCTAAACTAAGCTCATCCAGATTGTGATACTTATCAGTGATCCCATTTACAAAGGTTTGGATTGCTTTTCAGATTTCAGATTTTTGTAACTATTTTGAAAGGTGGAGGAGCCACTGCATTGAGAGTTTTGAATTGGTGCCCCCTCCTTCTTCATCAATTACAGAAAAATAAAAGGTATTTATGAGAGTTTTGCATTAAAAAAAATCCCTGACCAACAGTTTCTAAACTGCGGCACTATTGATATTTGGGACTAGATAACTTTGTGGCGGGGCTGCGCTGTGCCCCGTAGGATGTTTAACAGCGTCCATGACCTTTAGCCACTAGATGCCGGTAGCTTCCTTTCCCCAGTTGTGATGAACAAAATTGACTCCAGATGTTGCCAAATGTCTCCTGGGGGGCAAAATGGAGCCCTGGTTGAGAAGCACTGTTTTCAAAAACATCCTCCTGTTCTCACCATTGTCTTGGTATGCTTTTTAACATTTTATTAAAGTAGACCAGATTGTCAACTTCCCAACACCAAATGCACATGCATGTGAGCATATATGCGTGTGTCTCTGCAGTTATTTGCATATGTGTGTGGAGCTGGGATGGAATTCCACGTTCACTGGAGGGCGCTAGTTCAGTTCCTCGGGAAGTTTAAGGTCTATACATCAGTACCGGAATAAAAAGCCTGTTTGTATTCAGGCTGTTTCCTTTTCTCCAGCAGAAATCATCATCAATACTTGCAGTCAGTTTTTGAAGTCACTTTCTTTTAAAGCTGGAAAAAAATCTTCACCCAGGCCCACCCTTATCTTAATCCACCATTTAGATTCTTACTCCAATGATGTAGCCAGCCACTTTCAGCTTTGGATCCAGGTTTCTGTATACATATCCGCCAGGAAGACAGGTACCGTGTTTCTGGGTTCTGTTCTGAGTATTGGCTACATAAATTTGCAAGGCCCAGTGCAAAGCGAAAATGCAGGCCCCTTGCTCAAAATTTATTAAGAATTTCAAGATAGCAATAGCAGAGCGTTAAACCGCGCTTAGGGCCCTTCTGAACCCTGGGCTCTGGGCACACCCGTGATGCCGGACCTGGCAGTCTTGGTTGGCGCTGCATCAATTTTATTGTATTAACTTAATTGGCACTGCCATCTCTTTTGCCCTTGTAATGCGATGCTTCCTGTGAAATGAGGACCTAAAATACCATGATCCCAATTCATTTAAAGATAATGCAAAGTTACACGGCAGCAAATGTTTACAGCATATATTTTTTAGACTTTCAAAAAAAAATCCACATGGAAATCTTTCTACATCATTACAGTAATTAACGTAAACACTGTGGCCTTTCACCATATACATATTTTCCTGTAAATAGTGACTGCTACTATCCACATGTTTTTAAGTTAGCCAAGAGTGAGACTTCCACAACAAAATTATAACAGAATCTCTTGTGTCCTTATAAAAATAGCCAAAAACATACCCTAAATGGCTTGTAGTGAAAATTTGAGTAGTAACTTCTTTATATTGGAAAACATTATTTTCATGGAAATATTGTCCTTCTAGTAAATGTTTTATGTTAACATCATAAGGCAAACTGTAGCATTTATTGGTACCTGGAGACCATGATTTTAAAAACTCAGAAGCTGAGTTTTAGACCGTTTTATTTAGAACCTGTTAATGTACAAAGTGCATTAAAATATCCATTATCCAGTTACCCAAAATGTATGTAAAAATTACTGAGACAACCCTTTCAGTTTATTCAGGGAAGGCAAATACACATTGTTCTTATATTGTAAAAAAAAGAAAAAAATCCCATAAAGTTTCCAGAGAATGATTAACATTTTTTTCCATTGAGGTGTCCATCTTTTAGATGTGAAATTGTTTTAAGTAGCTATCAAAATATTCATCTGGGTATAAATAATATAGTAAATATATAGAATCTGTTAAGAAAAAGGAGAGTGTCTGCCAGGGAAGAGGATGGAAGGACACGGGAAGCTGGCTTGGCCTCCCTGGTAGTCTAGATTCACAATCACATGAACTTTGGCCATGTGATGCTGAAACGACAGGTTCATCAACTTATTTCAGGGAAGCGATTGGTTGATTTGGTTAAAAACAAAATCACTAAAAACAATGCCTAAATCCAGTCTGTTCAGTCAAAATGGCTGACCCAGTATCCCAAGTAAATATTTTAGCAATAGAAACCATTTTTAAAGGTCACACCCTTCATCAAGGTAGAACCAATGCCAGAGTCCTGGTCCAATGACCACTCAAAAAAGCCTTAATTCTTGAACCATTCCAACGTGACAGATCACCATGCAAAAAATCCATCCTATCTGACATTTTATTAGCAGGTTCTATTAGCAGGTTCCCAAATAACGAGTCTGAATTTTCTTTTGTCTTACAACTCTATTGTAAACTATACTAGACTATAGAGGGACATCTACATCTTTCAAGATATATTTAATAAAGGTCTGTTTATAATAACTTTTGAGAGGCATGTATCTAGTGAATAGAATTTATGCAATGTCCCTTGTCATTATCAACTCATAAATATTAAGTGTTTTTCGGTGACATATTTGGATATGGTAGTGGTGATTGGGGCTATGTGCTGATGTCTTAGAGAGCAAAAATCAATCCAAAATGGTGCTGCATTTTGTGACAGATCATGCTTACCTCCTCAGCCCCAGAGACAAAAGGAAAATTGATATGGGGAAGGGGAAAATAGGACAATTATTGAATGTAGTGAAGAAATTTTATAGGTCTAAAGGAACTACTAAAAGGAAGGATAAAATAGATTTTATACCATGAAACAGAATCCTACTTCTGACAAAACACAAATCAGCCTTAAGTTTTGAATAATCAGTAGGGTTCAAAATGACTATTTTCAATTGCAATCTCATTCTTACTGTTCTCCCAGAATCCTTAACTCTGGGAGAAGCAGGGAAAAATCTGGCCAAAGGTTTCAGAACCTTTTTTTCCAACATCGTCCCACCAGCCGTCAGAGGGTAATTAAAGATTTAGCCACGGCAAGGTCTGAGGTCCAAAATCAATTCTTTTGTTCTCTCTCTTGCTCTCCATTCTAGTTGATCCAATACAAGTTCTGACATCACAGTTAAAACACTTCAAATTAAACCAGAGTAAGAAATCCTGTTTACTTTCCTACTAGGTTCAGGCATACTCTGTTATGCACTGTTGAGGTGACAGGACCTACCATGGGGTCAGTATGAGATATTATGTGAGAAGGTGAATAAACATACAAAACTACAAAAGATTTTTTTTTTTGCAAGCCCATAGACTGTGATGAAATAAAGGTTGTAAATAGCTGGCAAACGTATGGGCCTCTTCATGTGCAAAACCAAATAGTTCCTAAGAGTTGTAGTCCTGATTATGTTTCTCTTATAAATAATCTATAGATTTTCCTCTAAATACAAAAAATTAAAGAAATTATTAAAGCCTGTACTTAATACGAAACACAGTAAAAGGAGAGGAATCTCCTGTCTTGAGCCCTATCTTAGCTGATTTCTGGACACTTTTTTGGTGACATTTAACCATACTCTTGAAGCCTGTGTTTTCTCAGTCACCTAACTAGTGGCCTCAACCTTTCTATTCCCCAGAAAACAGCTCCATGTGGCCAGATGCTCATGGCAGCTGCTCTGTGCAGTCCAAATGGTCTGGGATAGGAAGCCCAGTTATAATCGTCAAACACTTGTTCCACACGGTGAAGGTGGGGCACACGGGCTGCGCAAAGGCGACCTCGAAGGTGTAGAGGTGGATGGAGTTCAAAGCATCGTAAAAGGCGACAGAGCCGTTGTCATAGTCCAACAGGATGCCAACGCGCCGCAGGTGAGGGGCTGGTTCGATGGAGATTTCCTTGCTATTGTGTCTCACCACCCAGTTATTGTTGCAGCGGCAGAGCGCCCAGGAGGCAGAGTTCTTCCCAATCCACTCATGCTTTGGGGCTGATTTATAAGCAAGGCCAATGGCATACCTGCAGAAACAAAACAGCAAGGACAAAAACAATGAGCCACACTGCACATGCATGTGAAATCTGTTCTATGGTCCTCAGGGGTCATGAAAACATGACTGCCTATTGTCTCTGTTCATTTTCTTTAAGTGAACGCTTGGCAAGACCCCCAGCACCTGTGCTCCTCGTCTCCTTCCCTCCCAAAAGTATCTCGGGTGGAAAGGAAGCATTGTATTTACCCACATTCCTGTTTTCAGCTCAAACACTATGGAAGAATGTGAACTTTGCGTTTTGCTGCCCCCCCCTTCATAAAGATCTACACAATGGAGTCTGTAGACCGGTGCTGACCAATAGAAGTTTCTGCAGTGATTGAAATGTTCTGACAGCCAATATGGTGGCCACAGGCACATGTGGCTACTGGGCACTTACTGTGGCTGGTGAGACTGGGGAACTAAACTTCAAACTTATTTAATTTTAATTAAGTTAAATTACTTAAATAGCCACATGGGGCTCATGGCTACCATATTGGACAGCACAGCCCTAGACTTTTCCTTTTGACTTAATTTTTCACTTGACACCATGTCTGTCATTTTTCATGACCTAAATGCATTTTGCCAAAGCAATAAGTATGATTTCCATTTGTGGGGATAAGTCCCTTGTCATTACTCAGCCTCAGTTGTCTCATCTGTAAAGACACAGGGACAATGATATCTTCTAGAGTTATTTTAAGGAGTACAGGAGACACTACATGTTAAGTCCTGGGTACAGAGCCTGCTATGTAATATTCTGTAACTGTTATTATTATTGCCTGATTACACATTAACAATAAATACTAGAAATCAGATAAGCAAACCCATCACTCTTAATAAAGAGTGAATGACTCAGTTCAAATTTTAATATGTTATAGCAGAAACCAGTCTAACTGGATATTGACATGTGGTACATTACCCAATGCAGAGAGAAAAGTATCATTGGTCTTTGATAAAATTACATTCTTTAAAAAAATCACATTGGATTTAAAATACAATCACTTTAAGAGTGGTGTGCTAAGAAAGAAAATTAATACGTCATCATTAAATTCAAAAAGAGGATGGAATTGATACTCCATTAAGCCCAGTGTGGCAGCCTGTCTGTTATCAATGCATTTCCTGTCAATCCTCCCCTGCTTATGGGGAGAATCCTGGGGTGCATTTCCCAGAATCCCCTTTCCTGGGGAAGTCTGGGTCAGGTTCTGCTATGGGGATGCCTTTGTATAAGATCCAGAAGTTCTAACAGGAGGGGAAACACTCTTTTCCGATGGCAGACAGTAGACGTGAAGGGAGCTTCCGGACGAGCTCCTAGGTACACTTGCCTCTGTGCTGTGGGCAGCTTTGCAGGTGCACAGCTCGTGGTTACTCCAGGAACTAGAGTGGCATACTCCCTGAGATGTGCTCCCCAGCCTTCCCCGGGGCCCTGTAAGCTTCTGGTCCCCTTCCTCCACAGAGTACCTTGAGTACCTCAGCGTTTTCTATTTATCTGCCAGACCCTAACTGATGTACTTTGGAAAGTTTTCGTTTCGCAATTTTCGGTATCTCTGCCAAAGATGTTCTCTATGCCCTGGCAGACACAATTTCCATTCTTCACATAATTTGGAAACTGCATTTGCATCACAAAATAACCACATCTGTACTGTTTCCTTCTTATTGCCATATATCATTTTTACTTTTTATTAAAAAACTTTGATGTTTATTTCCCATTTGAACCTTAATTGAACCCTGTGAAATAGCTGCAGCAGGTATGGATGACTTCATTTAGTAAATGGAAACACAGAGAAGGTTAAAATTAGGAGCAAAATTCAGAATCTCATGCTGCACCCTCCCCTTCTGGTCTAGTAATCTTTGCATGAGCCCATTATTACTCGTTTAGTTAACACCATTTCACAAAACGCTAAGTGCACATTAGCAGCATTAGAAAGTAAGAAAATAACTAAGTGTATAGTCCATTAAGCAAAGGAAAATACCATTATATTATCATTAATCTGTGAAACTATGTACATATTTCCATAGAGCTTGAAAGGTGCAGGTAGAATGTAATGTTCCATTAAGTTACGCAGGGAGACATGGAGAATCCAAAAAGTATAAAAATTATGTTTCTCTGAGCAATGTTAACATGCCCCATTGCACAGATCATAACGCACACATTAATTTAAGGTCAGGAATATATTTCACCAGAAAATATATGTGTCATTAGCTGTTGCAAATCAAAGTATCACAGGCATTTAATCTTAGGGAACACCCCTTCCTTGCTAATGCCTCCCAGGAAATGTGAAATGACTTTTTACATGAGGATTTTCTGAAATAGACACAAACAAGTTTGTAAAGGTCCAAATGTGGCAATTAATTTTAGAATTTCTTTCCCCCCTCATGAGTTAGTTTTGACATCTGGAGGGTGTTTTTAAGGTAATGCTGATCTGTGTTTGTATAACTGAAGTGGTCTGGTAGAATTTCCCGCACTATTCATCAATGGCAATGAGATCATAATGATCGGGTATCATTTATCATAACTAATTATTAATAGGTTAGTAATCATTTAGAGCCTGGATTCTATCCCAGATTAATATAGCACATTAATTAGCTAGAAACAGTTGCTTTTTTGCACCTGCATTCATTGTTTTCCTTTGTGCTTTTATCTTGCCCCATGGCAGCTAAAAATTGCAAATGCCAATCTAGCCCAGAGACTAGTGGGGTGAAGGATTTGTTCCCCATCTTCTGGCAGCATGTTGGAAGAGAAAATTGTTCTGGGCAAGGAGAATCATGAGAATGACGACTGTGGAAAATCTACTCGCTCGCCCAATATAGTATGTACAATTATTGGGAGAGATGGGACACCCAGGCTTACAATTTCACTTCTTAGGTTGCAGTTAACTTGTGGCTACAATATAAGGGACTTAGACACATAGCATTATTTGCATAGATTTGAATTGAAAGGTTTTTAAAAATAAATATAAAGTGTTTTATCATGCTTATATCAAAAGAAACACTGTTACAATACTTACGTCTTCAGATTATGCAGTTTTGAATGTTGGTTTTAGTTTTAAAGCAAGGGTTAAACTATCATTTGTTAAGTACACTACTATAAGCTCTAAAGAGTAATTACAACTTTTCAAAAATATATCACCCTTTTGTGAATAGCAGCATAGCATGGTGGTTAAGAGCAAGGATCAGCACACTACCACTCAAGGGCCAACTCTGGCCCTCTGCCTATTTCATAAATGAAATTTTATTGGAACACAGCCATGCCCATTTGTGTAGGTATTGTCTGTGGCTGCTTTCCGACTACAACGACAGAGTTGAGTATTTGTGACAAAAATCATTTGGCATGCAAAACCATAAATATCGACTCTCTGGCCCTTTTCAGATAACATTTGTAGACTCTTGGTTAAAAGCTTGACCCCTGATTGCAGACTTCCTGAGTCTGCCACCCGTGAGCTTTGTGACCTTGTGATCTTGGGCATGTACCTCAGTCACTTCATTTGTAAAATGGGCCAATATTAACACCTACTTTTGTAGGGCTGTTATGATGAATAAATGACTTAATGTCTATAAAATGCTTAGACCAATCCCAGGCACATAGTTGTGCTATATGAGGGCTTGTTAAATAAAAATAAAATAGCTCCCGTTTTGATCAATTGCAAGCAGATATTTGTGAAGCAGAAGGCCAAAGGAAGGGGTGCAGTTTGTGGCTATGGATTAGGCAAGGCTAACTTCACAAGGTCAACTAATTCTAATGTAATTACATCCTGACCTTTGCCCTTAGTCTTAGAAAACTCAGTGGACTGAAGTCACTAGGCTGGATCTAACAGACCTTTGGAAATTATTCCCAGCCTGTAATCACTGCTTCACCCCAAGCCCCTCAGCCCCCAGCTATTTGCACTAATTGGCCTAGTCTAGAATCACAAGATATACAGGTCAACAGAAATTGGTTTTGCAGAATAATGAAGAGTAACATTTGAAAGTAGGAAATGGCAACCTCTTCCTCTAAAGGGCCAGAAAGTAAACATTTTCAGCTTTATGGACCATATGATTCAGTCTTAACTACTTAACCTACTGTTATGGCTCAAAGGCAGCCATGGACAATGTGATGTAAATGAATGGGCCTGACTGTATCCCCATAAAACTTTATTTACAAAATCAGGTAGTGGGCCAGGTTTGGCTCAGGGGCTGTAGTCCCATGCTTTAAGGCACGAAACAGCAGTGTTGGCATACTATAGCTCAGGCGTCCTCAAACTATGGCCTGTGGGCCACATGCGGGCCGCCTAGCACATTTATCAGGCCCTCCAGGTGTTTTTCCTGCTGCTGCCTGTCCTGCTTAGCAGCCTACTCATCCTGGGCCCACAGTGCGCACTCTCCAACAGTTTGAGGGACAGTGAACTGGCCCACTGTTTAAAAAGTTTGAGGAACCCTGCATAGCTCTTCCAGGGACCAGAACTCTATAATTTTGGTCAGCTAACCTATAGATGAGGGTGTTAGTGTGTTAATGAGCAATTATAAATGGTTATGTTTGAAGCTGCTGAGTTTTGGGGTGTTTGTTATGCAGCATTATCTAGCAATAGCTGACTGATACAGCTTTTCTATATTTTATTCAAGATGGATCCTGGTATGGGTTGATGCTCTGACAAAGTATACAATGAGATGTGCCTTTGTATAACTGGAGGACAATAGATGTAAGTTGCCTACCATGTGCTTCCACTTATGACCACTTCCCAATAATGCCGGCCACTATCAATAAACACATTTCCAGCTACTCCGTAGCTCCCTTGGCTGGTGAAGCGTTCAGGCGTGTGACTCTTTTTGGATGATGACTCATCACGTTCTACTGTCAAGTTATCATGGGACACCTTCAGTTTTCGATGAGCAGATTTAGGATCCAGTTTAAATGGTTGACCTGGAAACAAGTTCACAAAACAAAAAGAGGAAAAGGAAGAGGAAGAGGAGTGTTTATTTTAATATAACCAATAGCATATTTTCATAATTAGATTTAAAAGGTAGGAACAGGCCAGCCCTCCTATCACAAAGAGGTATCTTATATTTGAACAGTAATTTAAACTTTATAAACAACTTTTGAAGATATTTATTTGCACAGTTTTCATGGTATTGAAAATATAGGGAGCAGTAACTCTATGTAAAGTGTAAGGCAGTAAGAGTGATGTGTAAGCACATTAAGAGCAAATAAGAACAAGTCCCTGCCTTCATGATCTTTTAGTCTCTCAGTTCCCAGATAGGAATCCAGTAGTGCTGTGGTAATTATTCAATAACAGCATGGACAAGGATTAACCAGAACACATGGTATAAGCTATCTTTGTGGATTTCAGTTGTATACAAGCAGCACGGGTACATATTGGCTGGAGAGTATCCCAAAAAGGAGGAATGAAGACTTCATTTTCACCCATTGCCATATTCAATCCAGCTTAAAATGCATTTGAATAATCAATAGATTTCAGCTCCAAAACCAAACAAATCAAGATTTTAGATCTTCCACATATAGAATATGTGTTAAAAATTAAAGCATTACTCTTATGAGCTTAGAATGACTATAAAATTTTCAGCCCACAAAATCAGGATAAAAAAATGTGATAGCAATGCCTGGGTTTTTTACTCCTTAGTTTATTTATAAATAATAAGCCCTCTCTATTTTATCACACACGTTTGTATTTTAAAGATTATCTATTAAAAAAATTTTGGCAGAGTCACACCTGGACATTTTGTCATAGCTGTTACTTCTCTGAAAATTCAATATTGGTTTGGAGTACTGCCTGTCATTCAACACCACTTTGGGAACAAGGCATTTAAAGGCAGGAAATGAGTTACAACCTGATGCAAACACCATGGTGTCCAAACTCCATGGCCACTGTTGCCGTTGGCAGATCCCATCTGCCCAGTATATGGCTCTGAGACAATCACAGGGGCAAGTTTGGTAGAGTTGACTGTGGCCATTCATGATGCTGGCTGAGCGAGCATGGGGCTGTGTGTATTTTGTCACATGTGAGCAGGCCAAAGGATTTCCATTTGCCCTTTGGACACAAAACCAACACTAGCACCTCTAAAATGCTTTCTTTTAGGTCAGGGACAACACACTTTTTTTTTGCAAAGGGCAAATATAGTAAATATTTTTAGCTCTGCAGGCTATGTGGTCTTTTTCATGACTATTCAACTCTGCTACTGTCTAGAGGAAGCAGCCACAGACAATAAGTAAATAAATGGGTGTGACTATATGCCAATAAAACTTTATTTAGAAAAACAGACAGCCAGTTTTGGTCCTTGAGTTACAGTTTGCTGGTCATTGTTTTAGATTTATGTCCATATGAAAGAAAAGCTTAAAAGGGGGAGTTGAGAAAACCCTCAGGGAGTAGGTATTCTCAGAAGCTATGAGACTTACCAGATTACATTGTGTAATTTAAATTTTGACTTGTCTTGTAAAAAAAAATAAAAGTCCTTGGGAATGATCATGCCAGCAACGATTAGGGATAAACTAGAAACTAAGACAAGAAGAGTATGAAGATAGCTTTGTTTAAAATATTTCAATTTTTAAAGGTGAAAGGTAGAATGTGAGTAAAACTAATTGGATACTAATGGGCAGAGCAGGAAGAAATAAATGGCATCCATCATTTATAATGAAGGCCAAGTTCTGCTCGGCCTCCTTCCAGTGAGGAATGTCAGAATGCTATAGCTATGGGAAAAAGTTGGCCCTGTGATGGCAAGATACTGCCTCCAACATCTTGCCTGCCTTGGTTCACACCCTTAGCCAAGCACTCACAGAACAGGATCTTGCATTCTCCGTGAGCAAATTCTGCCTGTGCCTCACATGTGTTTCCCAAATGGACAACTACCCACTCTGCCCAAATTTACTTTTGCTTCAATAAGGACAAATTAGCTAAGAGAAGAAATGAATGGCTTACTTTACTAAGAAATTCCTTTTTTTCAAGATGGAGACTTGCTCTGTCACCCAGGCTAGAGTGCCGTGGCGTCAGCCTAGCCCACAGCAACCTCATACTCCTGGGCTCAAGCAATCTTCCTGCCTCGGCCTCCCGGAGTGCTAGGATTACAGGCATGAGCCACCCACCGCACCCGGCCCTTACTAAGGAATTCAATTGATTATAATATTTGTATAGGGTACCACTCTATTCAGGCCACTGTTTACCTGCATGACCAATTCTTTCAATAATCTCTTAGCACTTTGACGGCTGCCAATCTCCCATCTTTGTAACCCACTCGCTATATCATAGCACAAGAGAGCTTTATTTAGTGGAAATTCTCATCCAGCCTTGCTTATTTAAACTCTTTGAACTTTCCCCCACCAATCATTGCCATCTGAAGAAACTCTCTGGCGTGGCCCAAGAGGGTTTCACAATCCGGTTCTTGTATTTAGCTTTTTGGCTTGCCCATCCTCCCAACCTAAGATACTTTAACCACACTGATCCATTTTCTGTTCCCCAAACATATTCTTGTCTGTGGGCTTTTGCACATGCTGTTCCCTCTGCATGGAACACTGCCTCCTCCTCATATCCCCTGATCTTAACCCACCTTGGAAAGCCTCCTAAGACTGTGCTGAGCACCCCCACTGGCAAACCAGCACCTCTCATGGTTACTCCTATTGTAGACATCACAACTGAATGATAATTAAGGATTAATGTACTTTATTGCCCAATTGTCTATGAACATTCTGAGAGAAGCAAACCCCAAACATAATAAGTGGTCAAACAGTTTTTGAAGGAACAAATACATGTTCAAAGGTAAATCAGAAAGTGCTGATCTGAGTGTGCATAGGTATTGTGCCATTTGTCATATGGTTATAAAGAAACATGTCATCGTGTTATATTTTCTTATGTACTTAGAATTGTTTTGAGCTTGTCTTTGTGACAACTCATACATGAAACTAAAATATTCCCATTTTAAAAGTAAAGAAACACTAAGTGTGGCATGGGATCCAAGACTGGATCCTGGAACAAGAAAAGAACGTAAGTGAAAAATTGGTAAAATCTGAATAAAACCTGGAGTTTAGTTAAAAGTAATGTACCAATGTTAATTTCCTAGTTGTGACAAACGTACCAAGGTTACATAAGACGTTAACATTAGAGTAAACTGGGAGAAAGGTATACAGAACTCTGTATTATATATAGATTTCCTGTAAATCTAGAATTACTCCAAAATAAAAAGTTTATTTAAAAAAATATGAAGAAACTAGTCACATGGCCACATGGGTATCAAGCGGCAGAGCCTCAGTCTTCTCATCCTTAACCCAGAGCTCTCTTTACACTACTTTGCTGTTCCCCCACATGCTCTGTAATTGGGGAACCAGGGAAATGGGCTAAGCGAGGGTTTCTCTTGAAAAGCAGTTAACTCTTTCTGTTGACTGGCTGACAACCCCACAACATGGCGCATACTGACACACTCCAATTTGCTTTCTCTTGGGAGGTCTTATGCAAAGAAACACTGTGTTATATAACATACTTCTAGATAAAAAAAGATGTAAGGAAAGAAGAGAGGTAACACAAAAAGAATATGGGCAGAGACAGGGGGAGACAATGGTACCACAAGGCACATTGTTCTCTGTGGGGGGGCGGTGCTGGGTGTTGTGGGATGTTTTCCAGCATCCCTGGCCTCTACCCACTAGATGCCAGTAGCACCCACCTCAGCTGTGACAACTCAAAATCTCTCCAGACCTTGCTAAATGCCCCCTAGGGGGCAGAACTGCCCCTGATTGAGAACTACCATCCCAGACAGTTCTCTGGAGTAAAAGAAATGTCTGAATGAATAGTTATTGATTTGCTATTCTGCTATGGAAAGCAACACTACCTGCCATTTACAGAGCCTCTACTGTGTGTTAGGTTTTATATATACATACTCTATTTCCCACTAGAACCCCTCCAGGATTATTTATTTAAAAAATGAGAAGACAGAAGTACACAGAGATCCATGGCCTCATGGCCGTGAAGGAGTAGAGTCAGTTTTGGAGCCCAAGGGTATCTGATACAAATTCCACTATTCCACACTGGCTCTATATTTGCTTTGTGAAGCTGTCAGTAATGCCTGAGACAGAGAAAAGGAAAAGAAAGGGGGACAGAGTCAGTTGAAAGGAGAGCAGATGAGACATGACAGCTCCGCTGAGTTCACAGCACTTACTGTTTGTCTTCAACTTCCCAGGCTCGCTGCTGCGGCTGCCTGCCTGGTTGATGGCCTTGACCATGAAGATGTACTTGGTGCCACTCTGCAGACCGTGCACCGTGTAGTGGTTCTGCTTGATGTTGGGCACAATCATCCAGCTATCGGCCGAGTTACACAGACCTGCAAAGCCAACCAGACATGGTGCAGTTCTTTGGCACAAGCACAGGGCAATGTTTGCATAATTTTAGTTTATTTGTACTGTTAGAGTGAGAAAGTGGAGTGCTTTGTCATGGCAGTCATATATGACAAACTGACTTCACTAACGTGTGGCAGATTGCATTTTTGCCTCCAGTTCTTCATCCTGCCCTGTATCAAGGCCTAAGTGAATTTGCAGGTGCTTCCTCTAAAGAAGTGGAGTATATTTTCCTATTACATGCTTTGAATTTGGTCACATGACTTGCTTTGGCCAATAGGATGAGGCTAAAATGACAATGTGCCAGTTGCAAGAGTAGGCATTACAAGGACTTGAGGGTTTCTCTTGACCTGCTGTGTCTCTGCCATTGCCGATGGGGAAAACATTCCTGGGATAGTCTGCTCATCCCAACCAGCTGACACATAGGGAACAGCTTTACCACCCAGCCAATGCCGGGCCAATGCAAGAGCCAGCCAAGTATAGATCAGTCAACCCCAACCAACCTGTGGCAGGAGAGCTAAGAAAAATGATCATCAGGCTTGTTTGTGATCCTGTATTAGTATGGCTGTAGCTAACTGATAGAGAAAATATATTCCTAAGAGAACCCTGGAGCAGCAGCATCTCTGGGCAGCTCAGGGTCTAGTGCGGATCTTGGGAAAGCATCCACATGGATTTCTGACCAGCTGCATCCCTTTGATGGCTGGTTCCAGAGTGGAGTGGGGCTGCTGCCCTGGCTGCATTCCGCAGGATGTGGGTTGAGGAGCAGGCTGAGGATTTACGATGCTTGGAAGAACATGTAGGAAAAAAGGAAGCCCATTTTGTTTTGCAGCTGGCTGATTCTGAAAACATCTTTTTGGTATCAGGTCCAACTCTGCTCTCTCCTCTTTCCACCCATCAATCTCTACTCCAAAAGAACCTTTTTCCAGCCCCCTGGTGACTGGGCTGTCATGAAGTTTCCTGACTCTTGAATTTCCTTCACCAGTTCCTCGGAGAGAGGGCTGGGCCCCTCCACTTCCTGAGGGACCAGGCTCACCTCCCCACTTCTTCCCTCTCAGTTGATTTGCAAGTCAAAGGGTTATTTCCTTTGATCCTGAGGCAACTTATACCTTCCCAGACTCTCAAGAAACACTTTCTTAACCTTTTTTTGGTCTCACCTCTTTAAGAATCTAATAAAACTTTTCTGTAGAAAGAAATTCACAAATGCATATACACACTGAACCACAAATATTTGCATAGCGTTTTAAGATAGTCACAGCCCCCTCCAGTCTTTGATTCTTACTGAATACTTTCTCCAACTTTTGAGTTAATTATTCATGATATTCTCATAGTTGAGAAGAACTTAAAAGTATTTTGTCAACTGTGAAAATTCACCTCAAATGATTTGTATCTTGGGTGCATAGTATTTTCAGGTACACTTCAGTGAATCTTAAAAGAAATGTGCGTGTATATATATATATATATATATATATATATATATCCTTGTGAATTTTCTGTTGCCTCTTTTCATTTTCACCTGTGAACATTTTCACCAGAGGACTGCCAGATTTGAAAGAGCTAGGTGAAAGCAAGGAAATAAGTTGAGACTCATGGCCAGGCACAGTGGCGCATGCTTGAAGTCCCAGCTACTCAGGAGGCTGAGGCAGGAGGATCACATGAGCCCAGGAGTTTGAGGTTGCTGTGAGCGAGGCTGATGCCACTGCACTCTAGCCAGGGTGGCAGAGCAAGACTCTGTCTCAAAAAAACAAAAAAGTTGAAACTCACAGAAAAGTTTGAGCATGTGTGTGTTTATGTTTTGAGATTCAGTAGAGCGACTAGAGGCACCAGCCATTCCTCATCCCCTGATTTTCTCTAACTCTTAGCCCTCCATTCTCCTATGAATTCTCATTTGTATCAGATCCAGGAAAATATCCACAAGTAGTTTAGTAACATGGGTCTCTCCCTACTATATATCCCATTTGATCCTTCCTCACGTTACCTTGTCCTTGGACAGAGCTATAATAAACTCTCTACTCCTGGATACTGCCACAGCCAAATATTAGATTTTGATCTGATCAAAGAAGGGTCATTTTGAACTCTGAGTTCTGGGCCCCAAGAGGCCAATAACTCTCTTCAGGTATTTAATAATAATATTACAATAGCAATAAAACAAAAAAGAATAGCTTTTATATTGCCTAGGATAATATACTCATATTCCTAGATCTTTGTCAACAGCAGTCAGGCACAAATGAAAACAATAACAGCATTCAGTAGATTCAAATGAGAATCCCATCAATCTTACTGCTTCTACACTGTTCCTGTTTAATTGCATATGTTACAATAAAATGACTATTGTGGTCAAAGAAAGCAAATGTAAAAATGTTTCAATAAACTTTACATCACTATACAACCCCAAACTGGGTTTAATGTGGTGGGGGAATGCTTTCAGCAACATCATAAAGCAGATGTCTGAAATTGCTGCAAACTGCAACTTGGCCTACAATCCAAAGTCTTAACCCAACAAAGATTTAATGTTTCAGAAACCATTTCCAAACAAAAAGGGACTCTGCCTATCCTGATTATTTTGAAGAGGTCACTAATTTCTTCCTTGAATATTGAAAGAACAAAATGTTTATGTAGTAGTAAAATTTTATTGGTTAGCTTTACACTGGGACAATCTATTTTCATGAATACTTACAACTATTACTGTTTAAGTTTACCTTTACATTATTACTATTGCCAAGATAATAATTGAGAAGTTGATTAAAAATGCCAAGAAAGCAACACTGACAATTTTCTTTTGGGGACTGGAGTAAGTGGGGTGACTTGGAGTGCACCATTATTGTGTTACTGGTGTTGGTCTCAGGCCAGCAGCACCTAACTTCTTGCATATGGTGCTGAGTGCCAAGTTTGCTTAAGCAAGACTTCTCGGCCTTGATACCCCACTGTGTTAGGACTGTTGACCAGGTTTTATTCATCTCTTTATGAAACACCCACATAACCATCCTGACTAAAACTTCACTTTTCTCGAAACTCATTTTCAATCATCTTTGAGGGTATTCCAACATTCACCTCTTCCAACTCAGCTTGAAGTATTAAAACAACAATGGAACTTGGAAGATAATTAGTCCAGAATGAAATCTAATTGAGTTTTTTGATTTTGTACATTTTTTTTCCCATTCACAATGGGTCAGAAGCATTTCCCTACATAATGTGACTCATTATAAGATCTTAATTACATTTGGGATTTTAGAGCCTTGTATGGCAGCTGTCATTTTGCCGCAAACCATTCTGTGTGAAAACATCACACAACGTGGACACTTCGGAGAAGATGCACACTGGCTTCTGACATCTTTAGTCTCGTCCAACAGATTGGACAGAAGTGAATATTCTTTTCTTGCTTCTCTATAAAACTAGTATAACTTTAATAAGTTTCATGAGTGTTTTTGAAATGACTAAAATAAATTAAATACAGATAACTATTAATGCTTTGCCGTTAAGGCTTGAAAAAAATGCAGCCTTTGATTTTTGCTAATAATAAAAACAGGCTGGGAGAAGGCTCGAATTTAAGATTTTAAATGAGGCATTAAAAGTAGTTTTGGAAAAATGGAAAACATTGTCAAATTAAATATATATCTAGTTATTAATAAGCAATTCATTAACATCTGTAGTCATAACCCTATTAACAAAAATGAAAAATAAAAATTTAATGTCATTAATTTTGCATATCAATGTATGTGTTTCATTAGTGAGAGTCTTTTTGTAAGATTAAAAAAGTTCCATAGATAGTATCTAATTCTCCTTCACTAAAGCCAGTTGAAGGCAATTAACTACAATTTATTATGACAAGTAAAGGGACCGTGACCTAGACACAGAAGATTTCTTAGTGACATAAGGAGCTACAGCCAGGTTTTGAGCATTACATCTTCTCATTTTCAGTAGATTTTACTGTTAGATATTGTCATTCAATAAAACATCTGCAAAGGATACTCCTCCAATAGGGCAGATTATTTAATAACATTCAAGGAAGGCCTTTCACGTAAAGATTGTGTGAACAGCTATTATGTAGATAATTCTGGCAAATTGCACAACTGACCTTTCTCATATGACATAAAATATCAACTTTTGTTTTAAAATGCAATGACAGGTGAGTACAGTCTATATTTTTGTAGGAATAATAACTTTGAATACCTATGTGTACCACTGTGGCAAACACAAGGCTAAAGCCTTTACTTTTATTATCTCAAGATAATTAAAACATCTTTTCTTACAGATGATAAAACATGACATAATTTGCCCAAGATTATAGAGCTAGTGAGGTGCAAAGTTGGGATTCAAATCCAGGTCTCCTTCAGTCACTACAAGTATGTATAATAGCTAAGAAGAAAATAATTTGAAAATGATTGCATCTCAGTTAGCATTTTATCTAAATTTATTCTTTTTTGTTGCAAATCAATCTTGTAGGCATCAGGACTTCACAAATACTGATACAAACAACCCAATAAGAGTATCCCAGTTTGATCAGCACCAGTAGTTTCACTGTTTCCCATCCATCCTGGGAGAATGAGCCTTTCTGGCATTTGTGCATTAAATAAGGCAGGCTCGTAATCTTCATTAAGCCATTTGCATTTTTTTGTAGCAACTGGTTTCTGAGAACAAAACACCTTATCTGGAATCACCCAACAAAGTTCTGAGTTCATTATACTTAGTAGTTTGCTCTTGTTGAATTTCTTTAGGCATGACCTCCTTACATCGTATTCCATTTATGTGTCCTGTTTTGGCATTACTTTCCACGCCAATAGGAAATCAAGTCAGTCGCAGTTTAGCCAACTGAGAATCCCTAAGTGTCAAGCAATAAATATCTTCCTTTCATTTGGGGGATGGGGTGAAGCCCTAGTATCAAGTTAGGGTTCTGAAGTAGATTGCCTTCTGGCCCAATTCCTTGCTCTTCCCTGTAGTCACACTCTTTTGCCATGTGACTTTGAGGGCCTTCTCATCCTCATTCTGGGCTCACTCATGGGATGTGCTTTGGCAAATGGCATGTCAGCTAACGCGACACAGATGGGGGCTGGAAAAGCACATGTGTAATCGGGCCTACCCTTACACCTTCACCTCTGCAATCACCAGGAGAACAGTCTCGAGCTTGATTGTGGGAGGATGAGAGAGCTGTGTAGCAGCCGGGTCGCCCCAGCCACCAGCCTGCCATGCCAGGGGCCAACATCAGCAAGGCCTGCTAGCTTACCCTCAGCTGATTCCAGACTGAGCAATAAATGTTTTTTGCATTTATTGAGCAGTAAATGTTTGTTGTTATATGCTACTTAGGTCCTGTGGGTGTTGGCTGTTCAGTCTCGTCAGTGTAGGCCAAGGCTATCCGTATTCCCCAAATGCTCATGATAATTTGATTCAAGAAATTTCAGGAGAAACATAACCCTCTGTAATGGGCATGCCCTAGGGTGGCCCCCAGGATTCCTATTCCCTAGTTGTCATGATTTTGTGTGATCTTCTCTGCTTAGTGTAGGCAGGACCTGGGACCTGCTTCTAACCAGCAGAATATGGCAAAGGACAAAGGTCTATCACCTTTATTACTCTTGTGATTATGCTACATTATATGGCAAAGGTGAAGGCAAAGGGAGTTTGCAGATGTAATAAAAGTCCCTAATCAGCTGACTCGGAGTTAATCAAAAGGGAGATTATTTGGGGGTGGGGATCTAACCTAATCAAGCCCTTTAAAGGCCTGTTTAGAAGTGAAATAGCAGACTCTCTCTCTCTCCCTTGCTAGCTCTGAGGAAGCAAGCTGCCACAAATTCCACAACCATAACGAAACAAATTCTACCAACAAACTGAGGGAGCCAGGAAGTAGATTCTTCCTTAGTTGAGCCTCCAGATGAGATTGCTGCCCAACCAAAACCTTGATTTCAGCTTTGTAAGACTCAACTGTGCCTAGAATCCTGACCTATGGAAACTAAAATAACAAATAGGTGTTGTTTAAAACTGCTAAGTTTTAGTAAGTGTGGTGTTGCATAATGGATAACAGCAAGGGCTCTGGAGCTAAAACTGCAAAGGTTTGGAAATTTGTTTCAGAGCCATAGAAAACTTATAATTTTTCATGAATCGAGCAAAAATGATTTCAGAGAGATATAACATTTTTCACATGGGCCAAGAATCACCTGTTGGTATAAAATGGCACCAACTATTTTCTTTTTCTAGTTAGACTATTCACTGATCAACAGACATTGCTTCCATCAGTCCTCTATGTGTTTTCAGAGAATATTCTCTTGGTGTTTTGCAATGAATCATGCCTCCATTTTCTACCTGCTCTTCTCAGATCTTCATACACTCCTTTTCTCTCATTATCTTGGAATTTCTGACCATCTTTTGAATTTTAACTTAAGTTAGACACATCCCTGGTTCAGTTTACCCAATATGTCAGTAATATTCATCACACCACATTGAGAAAATAATTCCTTAAGCGAAGACAAAAAGAAGTTAATTACATTCCCTTCTTTCTGTTATGTTTTCTCTTCCATGCTTTATAGTATAGTAGTGTGTGGGTCAGTGTGTTATGGTCTCAGTATTTAGCATGTTATCATGTAGATGTTACATGCTTACCTTGCATTAAATCAGGGTTTCTCAACCTCGACACTGTTGATATTTTGGGCCAGATAGTTCTTTGTTGTTGGAGATTTCCTATGCATTGTGGGATGTTTTTCATTGCCCCTGTCCTCTACCTACTAGATACCAATAGCACCCTCTTCCCAGGTTTTGAAAACCAAAAATGTCCCCAGACATTGCCAAATGTCCCCTGGGGAGCAAAACTGCCCTTGGTTGAGAATCACTGCTTATATGAAGAAGTGACTATTTAGTATGATATTAGTGATTATAGATTAATTGGTGTTTCAGGTTTATGGTGAAGCACAATCAAGGTTCGAAATTTTACTGGACTTTAATTCCATGTTAAGTTTATGGTAGGTGTATCCAAGATCAGTGAAATATAAGCTCATACAGGCTGAAAAATGCATTTAAAAACTTATGTCTCTGTGAAGGACAATTTGGCAATGTCAACTAAAATTAAAATGCAAATAATCTTTTCCTAGCAATTGCACCTCAAGAGATTATACTACACATATAATTATATGTGTAGTATAATCCCACATATGAAAGAAGAGATATTCAAGGATATTCATTGAGACATTGTTGATAAGGGTAAAAAATTAGAAACAAGCCAAATATATATCAATAGAAGATGGGATAAATAAATTAGAGCATATTTTTACAATGGGACATTACATTGCCTCAAAAAGGAATGAGGCAATTCTTTATTTGTGCTGAAATAGAATGATCTCTCACATACATTATTTAGTGAAAACAACAGGGTAAAGAACTGTGTATAGAATGTACATACAGAAAAAGATTTTAGAGAATTAGTATTTCTTCGTAACTTGCAGCAGGGCGTATAGAACCAGGAATGAGGAAGGATACTAAAAGAATTCAAAATCCTGGAAAGAGAGCAAAATGATACTGAACCATTGCCATGGCAGTGCTTCTCAAACTTGCCCCCAAAAGCACTTCAAATGTCTGAGGACAGTGGTGATGTTTCCCAGGCAAATGGGCCAGGGGCAGAGAAGCCTTTTTGGAATTATCTTTGCCTTTCCATCTCTGCTGTTGGTGCCATTGGCAGGTCCTGGCTATTGCTGCCTCAGTGAATTACTACAAAATCTCCTGGCTGATGTCTTTGTTTCTAGCCCTACCCTGTTCCCCTCCACCTTCCACAGTGCTCCTGAGTCAGCTTCTAGATGTACATTTGATCACACCACTGCTGTACACGACTCTCAAGCCCACAGGGTGAAATCCAAACATGGTGTGGCCTGGGTATCTCTATGTGATCTGGCTCTTGCCTGTGAGTTAGGATTAAGTGACTGATGATTAAGAACATGTGCTTTCTGGAGCCAGATAGATATGGGTTTCAGTCCTGGTTGTACTTCTCTGTCTTCATTTCCCACTGTCTCCCTTTCCTCACTTGCCTCGCCAGCCAGCCTTATTAAGGCAAGATCTCCCAGCATGCCCTGCTATGTTATGTCTCGATAGGTTTGCTTATGATGACACAGCTATATGGGATACCCTAAAGTTGCTGACAGGCACCCACTCTCTTTCAAGACTTAGTTTAACCATAACTTCCACCAAGACCTTTCCGTCCCACTCACCATTTCTGCCCTCTCTATATTCCCTACCTACTCGGGCAGCTTGCCAAAGCTGTTCTTGACATTTCATGACTTTCCCCTCTTTCATTCAAAAATTATACATTCTTGGTAAATGGCAGGATTCTAATAAAACCTTCCAAGGCAGGCCAATTATGGGGTAGAATATGAGAGGGTTGGGGAAGGTAGGGGGAGCCATTTGTTGCTATGGGTCATTTACACTTTGGTCACTTAGAACTTGGTATTATTTCTGCATAACTCTTTCAATTAATACTAAATCAAATTTCTATTTTAAGCATCACATGCCTCAGAACTACTTGTGCTAGGAAAGAACAGTGTAGTTAAGAGAGAAAAAGGTGTATGTAATAAAACCACATTAAGTTGATATAGATTTATTTAAAACATCTCTTTGTGGAAAAGTGACTGCTATTCTATTCTGTTCTATTTTGACATATTCTAGTTTTCTTTGTTAAAGAAGTTTCAAACTTGCTCCCTTGAAGAGCTATTTCTTCTGGTCCTTTGCCATTTGATCAATTTAATTTAAATAAATCTGTGGGGTGGGGAGGAGTGCTTCCTCTGTTATCGTGTCTCTGGCCAGCTACTACTACTGTGTGAGATCAGAAAATTGCCCCTGATGCCAAATATCAAACAGGCCTCAGTGAGAGAGGGGCTCCTCTCTGTTTCAAGTAAGGGTGGGAATTCTTTCCAGGTGAGGCCTGTTAATAACATTTCAAGTGATGGCCCCAGCTCTATTCTGAATGGGATCAAGTATTTAATGTTCTTTGGCTATTTATGTTATTAAATCCTTTCTTTTTAAAAAATATTGTGAAATAACACTCAGAAAAGTACATAAAACTACTTGTATGATATAATGACTAAAGCATGTAATTCCCACCTAGAAATTGCACTTAGCCCCAAGAGCCCCCATATATTTCCTTCTAGTGGTGCCATTCTCCCTCCCATCCTGAAAGTAACCATCATCCTGACTCTCATGTATAGTTTTTTTTTTTTTTTTTGAGACAGAGTCTCGCTTTGTTGACCAGGCTAGAATGAGTGCCGTGGCGTCAGCCTAGCTCACAGCAACCTCAAACTCCTGGGCTTGAGTGATCCTTCTGCCTCAGCCTCCCGAGTAGCTGGGACTACAGGCATGTGCCACCATGCCCCGCTAATTTTTTTTTTTTATATATATATATCAGTTGGCCAATTAATTTCTTTCTATTTATAGTAGAGACAGGGTCTCGCTCTTGCTCAGGCTGGTTTTGAACTCCTGACCTTGAGCAATCCGCCCGCCTCGGCCTCCCAAGAGCTAGGATTACAGGCGTGAGCCACAGCGCCCGGCCTCATGTATAGTTTTAACACCTATGAATGTGTCTTTAAGCAAAATAGTTTATTTTGATCTCTAAGTTCTGGATCTATAAATGGATTCATACTGCATGTATTTTTTTTTGTTTGTTTCTGGCTTCTTTCCCTTCAAAATATGTTTGTGAAGATTCATCCCTATGATCTGCCAAAGGTCATTAATTTTCATTAACATTTGGCCAGCTATTTTTACTAGTGTAGTACATGTGAGTGCTATCACTTTCTTGGTCAGGAAAGATAAGTCGATAAATATTGTGTGTTCTTTTTTTTCCTTGTCTTCCTTTGATGTTTAAATTCAAGAATGCAATTTATCTGAAAACAGCCACCCAATAGAGAAATAAATAGGCCATGAGATACTCACTAATGACATTGGCTTGTCCGGTGAATATGGTGTACTGGAGCTCATAGGAGACCACACTGAATTCATCATCGGAGGTCCAGTGCACAGTGATGGTGTCGTATGAAGCCGTGCAGAGCTCTTCTCTAATTGTGGGAGGGTTGGGAGCTGTGGGGATCAAAATGCTCGTGAGTGGAAAAGCAGGCACCACTGGAATATCATTTCAGAAAAGATGTTTGACAGTTAAGCAGGCCTTTCTAAATAGGTCCATCAGAGCTACTATCCTAGAGACAGTAACTCCAATCCAAAGAATATTTGGTTGCCTGGATATTACTTTTATTTTTAACAAGGAATGTAGCCAGAGTTCAGCTAATATGGACTTATCTCTGTTTATCATGAGAATTTGTTTAGGAGGTTAAGCAAACAATACTCTCTTCTGCATGATGGAAAACATGTCAAACAAAAGTAAACAAGATGAACTTCTGTAGTTTCATTCACTGGGGTGGGGAGGGGTGGCAAATTTTTTCAGTAATGGTCTAGATGATAAATATTTCAGGCTTTGTGGGCCATACTGTCTTTGTTGCGACTACTCAACTCTGCTGTTGTTGCATGAAAGGAGCCATTTACAATTTCTACACATGGGCATGGCCAGATTTCAATAAAACTTTATTTACAAACCAGGCAGAGGGTCAGATTTGGCCTATGACCCAAAGTTTGCCAACCCCTGATCTACATGGTGCCAGGTATATATTTATTTTTTTTTTTGAGACAGAGTCTCACTCTGTTGCCCTGGCTAGAGTGCCGTGACATCAGTCTAGCTCACAGCAACCTCAAACTCTTGGGCTCAAGTGACCCTCCTGTCTCAGCCTCCCAAGTAGCTGGGACTACAGGCATGCACCACCATGCCCAGCTAATTTTTTCTATATATTTTTAGTTGGCCAATTAATTTCTTTCTATTTTTATAGAGACGGGGTCTCGCTCTTGCTTAGGCTAGTTTCGAACCCCTGACCTTGAGCAATCCACCTGCCTCGGCCTCCCAGAGTGCTAGGATTATAGGCGTGAGCCACTGCGCCCGGCCTGTGTCAGGTATCTTTATATTTAGGCATCCAATTGGAAAAATACTCTTGTTTATCATCCCAGAGAAAATCAGTCAAATAATTGTTTGGAATTTTTGTTTCATTAGATGTTTCAATGCCTTGTAAAAAAAAAGAGTTATTAGTACAGCCCCATTTGCTTCTCATTTCTCAATTTTGTGGGTGAAATTTCAAATTAAGAAGACCATGATTAACGATCAATCATATCTAAGAGGTACATTTTCTTTCCCCAAGGAAAACACGATTTTTTTGGCATTTGGTTAACTTTATCACTGTTTTAAAATAGGCTGTTGTTTTATTTCTTTAACACATTCTAGAGCAGAGAAGTCTAAATCCTACCAAAATAATGAATTTAAAATGACTTCTACTGGATTGGTTTCAGTAACTGGTTTTATGAGAAGAGTATGTGAACAAGAAAAAGACTAGGCAAAGAGTGCTTTGCATTGAAAATAATATTTTAGGGTAGGGGTTGGCAAACTGTGACTGTGGGCCAAATCTGGCTCATTGCCTGTTTTTGTAAATAAAGTTTTATTGGAACACAGCCAGGCTCATTCATTTATGTATTGTCTATGGCTGCTTTCATGTAACAGCGAAGTTGAGTAGTTATGACCATATGGCCTGCAAAGCCTAAAACATCTACCATCTGGCCCTTTACAGTCAAAGTTTGCCGACCCCTGGTTTAGAGAATTGATCTAGGGCCTTTAGTTCCAATCTTCTGTATACCAGAATCTAACGTTGAAAGGAGAAACATTCCTATATTTCTACACATTAAGAGCAATTTTGTGCTTACACTATAGCAGAATTCTTTCCTGCTCTAAATTTTGATTAGGATGAATGAGTTCTAAACAAACTTAAAGAGGGAAAAAACTTTATGAAAATGATAAATTTAAAACTCTGTTTTAGTAGTCTTCACATTGCCACCTGAAGATATACCCAGGACAAGTATTATAGGAGAACATTCAGTGTATTAAGTCAATTAGCTTAGCTTTGTCTATTGGTCATTGAATTCCACGAACAGTGTTGAGTATCCAAAACATGACAGGTACTGCATTAAATTGCACATTAGGATAGAATTACTCTGCATAACCTTTAAAGCATTCTTTTTGGAATATTTATTTGCACATCTGTATCCTGAAGTATGTACATGTGAGATGTAGTGGCGTTCAGTGTGACTGGCACGTCCATGAATCAGTGACACCAATGGAGAGATGCATTCCAGGGAGGAGGCCCAGCTGCATCATAAAATGTGCTTATTATTGTCTCTGTGGTCCCTGTTGATGTGAGGTCACCCCTGCATGGAGCAGTAAAGAAATACTTATTCTCTCACAATTTAAATAGTTTATTGCATTATTTCTCCATCAATCATTGTAGAAAAAAATTGTTCTTTCTGCATTGCAATATATGGTTAAATATATTTTAAAAAGTTTGTTCAAAATAGAGGAGTAGCTGTGAGACACATGGCAGTAGCCATAATCAGGAAGGAAATGTCACCTCTACGGGTTATTAACTTGACATACCACTTACAGGCATGTCATAGGAAAAAAAAAATCTTGTTTTCACAGCCAGGCAGGCTAACCTTGTTTTGATTGTAAACCCAATGGGTTTGTCCTGAGAAGTCAATACCCAATTTATTGTAAATGAGAACAGCAGCATGCTGCCAATTTCAATATTCACGGAATGGGTACCAGAACTGTTATTTTCTTGCCTCTGTCACAAACACCACACAAGGAATGGTCAGCTAATATTCCACAAACACTTCATTTCCTGATT
This sequence comes from Microcebus murinus, assembly GCF_040939455.1. Lineage (NCBI taxonomy): Eukaryota > Metazoa > Chordata > Mammalia > Primates > Cheirogaleidae > Microcebus > Microcebus murinus. Next base: position 86,812,028 of record NC_134136.1, read on the forward strand.
ACAAATGTCTGATAAACTATTTGGACTCGGCAGTATCAGCCAAGCATCGTATGTTATGGCCAGGATTGATGTTATGTCTAGAAATGGACTAAATTTGTATTTGGGGCTGACAGCTCAGAAGGCATAATAGCAGGTACCCCATATGGCCTTTAGTTTGGCATAAACAGCCATGGGGATGATATATGGTGTATGTGTCACAATTCAGTGCAGACTACTTTCACAATTTCCTCTTCAATCAATATTTTCACCTTCCTGTAGAGATTAAAATGGGCATATGTTGTCGCAGTATTATTAAATAATTATTGGGAAAGAGGAAGGACACACTCTTGCCAATAAGACTTTGATTCTGGGTAGTATGGCCATGTGACCAGGCAAATACTTAATTTTCCAGTCTTTTCTGCCACTTAGCATGACCTCGTGATACGAATTTGGCCTACCAGACACAAATGAAAGTTTGCTAGGTGAGTCCTCTGAACAAGCTTTTTGTTTTTCTGATAAACAAAGACAAACTTGGCTGGCAGAGATTTTTGTCTATCATTCTCCCTCCATCTCTCTCTTTTTGCCTCAAACTTGAGCATAATGCTGGGAAGTGTAGTAGTCATATTGTGATCATGTGGCTAAGAGGCAACACGATGAAGGTGGCAGAGCAGAAAAAGAGAAAGAGCCTGGGTTCTGAGGTCATCACCAAACTGCTACCCAGACCTGGACTGGAGGTCTCTCTTTTGTTTCTGGAATACAAACCCTACTTGATAGGTTTGGTCACCGCTAGTTGGATTTTCTGTTGCTTTCAATTAAACTCATTCCCAAATGACATAAGAAAAAAATAAAGGATTTTTAACAGGCTGCCCTTGTGAAAAACAGCTCAGTCAGGACAGTGGCACAGGAATAGTCAAATAGATCAATATTTATTTATTTATTTATTTTTGAGGCAGAGTCTCACTCTGTAGCCCTGGGTAGAGTGCAGCAGTGTCATCATAGCTCACAGCAACCTCAAACTCCTGGACTCAAGCTATCCTCCTGCCTCAGCCTCCCAAGTAGCTGAGACTACAGGCACATGCCAGGACACCTGGATAATTTTTCTATTTTTTGTAGAGATGGGATCTTGCTCTTACTCAGGCTGGTCTCGAACTCCTGAGCTCAAGTGATCCTCTTGCCTCGGCTTCCCAGAGTGTTAGGATTACGGGCGTAAGCCACCACGCCTGGCTAGCTATTTAATTTTTAATTAAAGTTAAATAAAAGTAAAAATTCACTAGCCACATTTCAAGTTTTCTATAGCCCCATGTGACTAGCCGCTAACATATTGGATAGTGCAGATACAGAACATTTCTATTATCGTAGAAAGTTCTATTGGATAGTGTTAGTTTAAATAAATCTCAGAGTTAAAAGCTTAAAAAGGAGGGTGCTACATTCATAAGTATTTGAAAGTAAGTTTAGATCCTTATTGTAAATGCATTTTAGTTGATTTCTTTCTTCCTTAAAGGGAGCTGTATGTTTCAAAGAGTATTACAAAGGATAAGTTTGTGGAATGACTTGCCTTCCTTGGAAATGTAGAAAGGCTAAAAATAGCACCTTGGGTCCTTGCAAAGAAAAAAACTCTGATCTTCTGGGTACAATGCTCCCTGATTATAGAGCTCCTTGCTTTCTATCCACAGACTGTATAAAAACAAACATCTCACAATGTTCCCTTTCTCCTGTTCCACCTTCCCCAGCCACTCTCCCACAAACACACACACAGAACTGGAGTTGAGAGGCTGACGCCATGCTAAGTTAGGGATGTGGTTTCTTGAGGGCTGCATGTCCTAAGTGCAGTGCACACCTGGCTTCACTGTGTACACTGTACTTTCCTGAAGTCACAGGCACCAATGGCTTTGGCTAACACAAATAAGGTTGTCTAAACACTCTGAATTCTATCAGCCAATGTTCTCAGTTCCTGCTTTAGAGATTGACAGCAAAAAAAAAAAAAGTTTAGAAGCATGGTTAGAAAGAGGAATGGTCTAAGGATTTTTGTTGTTGTTATTTTACTTTTTAAAGCTTGACCAAAAAAATGCCAACCAGGAAACACAAGATTGAAACAAGGCACCAGGAATTCCAATGTGATTTTTGTGATCTTTGCCATGGTGATGTTTGTCAAGATGAAATTCAGTCTTTTACTAGAAAGAGCAGAGGTCTTTGGAGTCTGCACAGACCCAAGCCAAATCCGAATTCTGTCACTGCCTAGCTGTCTGACCTCCCGCGAGATGGCTGACCTCTGTCATTTGCAAAATGAGGATTATAATATTTTACCTTGATTTGATGTTGTAAAGATTAAAACAAGATGAAAAATACAAAGAGCTGGAACAGGGTAGACAGACATCCTATCAGTTAGCTGTCAATTTTTTCTCTGCTAAAGTACTGTGAGATGACTTACTAACATGACATGAAAAATACCCAACAAAGCTATTAAATTTAGCACCCATACCTTGAGAGTGAGGGAAATACCAGTAAGTATGCTTTTAACGATCAAGATTCTTTTTTTTCCTCCTGTCTCCTGTCCCCATTTTAGCAACACAAGGACTGTGTTGCTTTGGTTAAAAACAAAAGGGAGTATACAGAAATTGTTTATGGGAATATTAGATGCCATTCCTAAGCCAAAAGTCCATAACTCTGGTTTTTAGGGAATAAGTGATCTGGTGGCAAAGTGTTTGTGTCACTGAATGCAAGTGATGTTAAAGAGAACATAAAAGACAATACCTGTAAGGTAATCCAGACATTCTAGCAATTTCTTCTCTCGGGAGAAATCTAAGGCAAAGGTATCAAATGTGTCATTGAGGTTGATTTCAGGAATTAGGACCTGGGAGGACGCAGTTGCCATGGAGACTCTGTAATTGAAACAAAACAACTTTTTAGAAATGTCAAGATGGCTTTCACCATCACTGCTCAGGAATGAAAAAAAAATAAAAGGAAAAGAAATATCATTTTTTTTAAAAGTGCTGCTTTTATACATGAGTTTAGAAGAATCTCAAAATGGCACAACACAGTAACACAAAGCAAATGAATGCAAGCTTAAAGAGAAAGTGAAGGCATTGGAAAAACAACTGAACGGCTTCCTCTCTCCCTTTTTACTACTGCAAAAAAATTTCCTGTGAAAGCTAAAGAATATTCATATTTCATGTTGCTGTGTATTTAACAGCTTGGCCCCGTCACATCTAACCCCAGCAAGAAGCACATAGCTCCAGGCATTTCTTCACACATCTGTCTGGGAAACTTGTTTGTTCCTTTCAGACTCGACCCTGCTCCACTTCAAAGGGGAGTCTCCAAAATTTCAAACTGCATAAAAGGCAAAGCAAAGATTAAAAAAGAATGTTTCCAGATATTGGATTAGTTTAATCAATTACTAGACTCTCTCTAAAATAAACATTAAAAAGCGAGTTTTTTTGTCTGGCTCATTTTCGCTCTCCTTGTATTCATTTTCTTACACCATATTCCCAGCAGATGCCATGGAAAATATTCATGAACTTTCTCGCAAATTCCCTCAGTGGATGCACTGTTTCTCCTCTTCCTTTAGGTTTTCTGGTTAGAATTCTCATGTATAAACTATAATGCAAGGTACTGGTGTGTATCAGTCTCCTTCTATGCATTCTCAAGTTGATTTGGAAAGTTCAATTATTAATTACCAACACTGACTGATGCAAAAATGTAAGTGGTTCTCTTAAAAAACAGGAAAATTGTGGCATGGAGTATATCACTTCTGAACATATAAAATGATGTAATCTGTAACCTGTAATCTTGTTGAGTTTGATGTTTTGTTAAGTTCCATAAACAATACTCCTAGGAGCTACCACATGCAGGGTATTGTGTAGGGCACTGGGAATTTTTGAGCAAACAAGTTTGAAATGATTTAGGTCTAACTCTAGCTACTTCTTTTCTAAATTAAGAAGATCAATGCTCATTTATACAAGGCCACAAAGCTAGGTGGCAGCAACCAGGAGAATTCCAGGTCTGCACTCTTTCCATTTAATCTAGAAAAATTTCAGTCTAGTTACCTCAAGGGTAACTGGTCAGTCTCGTAATGGTTGTTAAAACTTTGGAGTTTAGGCCGGGCAAGGTGGCTCACGCCTGTAATCCTAGCACTCTGGGAGGCCGAGGTGGGTGGATTGCTCGAGGTCAGGAGTTCGAAACCAGCCTGAGCAAGAGCGAGACCCCGTCTCTACTATAAATAGAAAGAAATTAATTGGCCAACAAATATATATAGAAAAAATTAGCCGGGCATGGTGGTGCATGCCTATAGTCCCAGCTACTTGGGAGGCTGAGGCAGAAGGATTGCTTGAGCCCAGGAGTTTGAGGTTGCTATGAGCTAGGCTGATGCCACGGCACTCACTCTAGCCTGGGCAACAAAGCGAGACTCTGTCTCAAAAAAAAAAAAAAAAAAAAAAAAATATATATATATATATATATATATATATATATATATATATAATCTTGGCTATAAAAATTACACCTGTGGGTATATCTGTACAATGGACTGTTATTCAGCCACAGAAAGGAATGAAGTACCCATACATGCTACAATATGGATGAACCCTAAAAACATTAAGTTCTATGAAAGAATCTGGTCACAAAAGGCCACATATTGTATGATCCATTTGTATGAAATGTCCAGAAGAGGCAACTCCATGGAGACAGAAGCAGATTGGTATTGCCTGGGACTGAGGGGAGGGAAGATGGGGAGTGACTGTTTAATGAGTATGGGGTTTACTTTTGGGTGATGGAAGTGTTTTGGAACTTTATAGAGGTGGTAGTCACACAATATTGTGAATGTTCTAAATGCCACTGTATTGTGCACTTGAAAATGGTTAAAACTACATTATGTGAATTTCATCTCAATAAAAAGAATATACCTATGAAATGTCCAAAATCCATGGAAATACAATTTCTATAGTTCTGTTTCTGGCAGATTTTCAGGGTTACATAAGGAGGAAAGTAGAGAGGTTAAACAACACTGTCATAATGGCAATGACATTGGAATCCATAGATGAAAGTCTGAAGAGGCATAAACTCTGGAAAGAAGAGTTTCAAGTGTTTGAATGAGGGTGGAGGCTCTAACTTCCCCTCCTAACCCTTTCACCAAGAAGCAATGAATAGCAGAGTTGTGTGATTTTGTTGACTAAATATTGCACTCAAGGAAATTGGATTGATTATTGTTACTAACAGCTACGAATTTACACTGATGGATACAGGAATGGTTGCTAGGCATTTTTCACTGATGGTCAAAGTGTATCTAAAAAATGCTTTCCTTGAATACAAAAAGCCCTCAAAACCCACAGAGGTCCTAGGATTATTCTCAACAAATATTCAACAAATATTTATGAAGTCCTTAAAGTGTGCTACATACCAAAGAGCCCAGAATATATGCACCAATGCTGAAAAGTTAAAAGAAATGCGATGGTGCCATTTGAACTCAAAAAATATTTCAAAGTGCAACCCCAGTTAATTCTTGGTTATAATGTTCAGCAGGGAGAATTGCACCCATGCCATTGTGGAAAGAAGAACTGAACTTGCACTTGTATTTCTCTGGCTTTAGCAGATCCCCTGTCCAGTGGCAGAAGCCTCTTTGTTCAGGGTCATCCAAATAGACTGGGTTCCCATATTTCTCCTGGTTTTGTGGTCCACAAACAATTAAATAAAACATGCTTTAGTAAAGTGACACTGTTAAAGATGCCTGCCATCTTGCTGGCAGAAACTTTGTAGAGTGGGAACCAAAAAGATGAACATTCCCAGCCTGGGAGGCAGACTGACAGCAAGAATCTTTGGAGATTACCGAAGCTTTTAACACCTACGCATTTGTATTTTGATGGAAGGAAAGATACTTATTTTTGGCTACAATTTCAAGTTCTTAATTGGAGTGACAGGCAAGGGGAAATGGGCCAAAGTCAACATTTTAGGCCATGTTTTTATTTCCCAAATCCTTGTTCCCCATCTTCTGGCCTTTTAGATAAGTTGCCAAAACCCACCATGGCTGTTAGTGCTATGCCACTTTCTGAACTTCTGGCTTTACAGCCATGTCTCTGTGCACATGTGTGTGTGTACATGCGTCTGTGTGTGTGTGTATGTGGAGGTGTGTGTTAAGCTCTTCTTAATATATTGGAGCAAATAAGGGCATTGTGTCTTATCTTGATGCTTAAGAGGGTGGGTTGCACATTATTCTCTACTTCTATTTCTGCTTTGATGACCCTAATCTCCATGACACTCAGTTGCTAGTAGCTACATGAAGCCAGTTTTCCAGAAGGTGGACACGTCTATAGCCACACTGCTCACACCGCTTCTGCCAAACAATGCACATCGCCATGGTAAAACCCCGTGAGGTCTCACATAACAAAGTGTGTTTTACTTTGGTCAGCTCAGGATTTCCCAAACACATTTGGTCCTGGAACCTTCTTGTAGTCTTAATGCCTATGAACACCCTGGAGAACACACTGCAAAAGCTATTCATCAGATGTGCTATAATTCTTAGAACTGAGTGACATCTTTCCAGAGCTAACAACTGGAATTCTTGGCTTTGTATTCTGGAAAAGCATGGCAGATCCTTGAACTGACTATGGTGGTGAGGAACAGAGGGATCATCTTGAAGAGTCTGAGAACCTTCTAGATGCTCTGAAAAATGGGCACTGTTCAGAGGGAATTTTCTTTACTATCCTTTTGATACAGATAATTCGTTGCTAAGAGTGATTTTAAATTTAGATTCATTAGACCAACTTTCTTATGCCTTGATTTAGTGAATAGTTTTGCTTATTTAACATAATGTTATAAAAGTACATATACAATCACACCAAAGACCTATTAGTGTAGCTTGAGAATACAGTATGTTATACATTACGTTTGTATTCATCTATTGAGTGGGAAGAAAGGAAACTAGTATTAAATATTTGTTGCACATTCAACTTGTGACAGAAACTGGACTAATGTTTTTACTACATCATTTCATTTTATCTCTATAATAACTATATTAGGTAGGAATAATTGGCCCTGTTTTATAGATCCATTCACTCACTCATTCACTCATTCATCCATGTCAGGCAGGTTGCAATGTGCTGGGGCTATCACAGCAAAAACAAGGTGGCTGGGGATCCTGCCCACTTGGAGCATATGAGCAAAATGAGACTTAGAAATGTTAATGAGCAGCCCCAATGCTATCTATAATTACTAAGCAGTTAGTGCAGAGCCAAACATTTGATTCCAAAGGATATGCATCTCCTACAGTATGAAGCTTGTGACTCTCTCTCCTCTCTTGTTTTTTTTTTTTTTTGATGTTTCTGAATTAAAAAATTTTTGTAGTTTTGATTCAGCTTGTAGGAAGACATATCTACTTTAACTGATTTAACAATGCAGAAAAATCTCATCTAAGTCTCATATTAGGAATACCTGCAGGATTAAAAGTTTATTCTGGGTTCCCCACTTGAATTGAAGAATAAAGATTGTTTGGACATATACAGGAGCCAAAGCCCAAGGCAGACACAAGAGAAGACAGAGGACTAAGAAGTCACATCCTAGAGAAGAATGTTAAGTGACAGGGTGAAGAACAGAGGCAAGTAGACAGGCACTGAAACAGAGACATACAAGGAGTGCTTGACTGACATGTTGAAATATGAAAACACAGATCCAACTAACATTCATGGAGTATCTATAATGCTTAGGACCTGTTCTTAGTAGATTTCAGCAATGTTATCATAAGAGACAGCTATTCTGAGCCCAATTTTCTAAGTATAAAATAGCTCAAAGAACCATAGTTAAAAAGTGACAGTGCTAGGATTGGAACCCAGGGCTCCCGACTCCTAGTCTAAGCTGAGCACCCTTTTCCTATATCCTGGCTTCTGGAAAGGGAAAAAGACTCAGGAATTCACCAAGAGGAATGACAAATAGACATGGGAAGAGAGGGGATTGCAGAAACAAAGAAACAGGGGCTCGCGGCAAATTCTTACAGGTTTTGCGTATTCTAACTTGACGGAAGCACATTCTTTGTAGAAAGAGAAGTCAAAGTCAGGTTCCCATTCTTGATGAAGTGGGCTTGCTATAGGGAGAGCTGAATGGGAGCAGATATGCCCCACTGGATCTGAGGGAGATCGCATATGAGCATTCACGCGCTGGTGCTATACTTCAAATGCACACCCCTTCTTTCAGTATAACTGTTATAGGGCCACATTTTCTTAGGTCACTAGGTGAAAATTTATTCATGTGACACTTGGTTGAATTTTTAGGGATTGCTGAGGAATGCAGCTTGTAGTAGCCACTTCATCTGGACATCTCACAATTCGTAGGTAGAGAAAAGTACTCTCGGATTCCAGCTGGAAACCATGACTTAAGTGTAAATGCTATCTATTAGTGTTCCGGGTACCCTGGAGTATTAGTGCTATTTGCAGTTTGTAACTTTAGGATGAATACTGAGCAATTGGATGTGGTCCAGATGAGAGCAGTGAAAACAAACACTTGGAATCTAGGAATTATAAGGAGAGAAATGGGACTCTCTTAGAGTAAGGAGAGGAGCATTTTAAGGATGTAACAGACATGACAGCCAGCTGTTATCCATGTTCTTTAGAAGAGACAAGCATCTAATCAGCTGTAAAAGGAATTTTCCCCCAATATAAAAAGTAACACAGTCAAGCTGGTTGGATAGTAGACTAGAGCTGCAAAAATACCGTACACTACTCTAAAGAACAGTGAAAATGGAGATATCAATGCCTACCTCCCTATGCAATATTTTGACAATTAGCAGAGTCTGAAACAAGCAAGCACTCAATAAATGTTAGTTTCCTTTCTCCTTCCTTGAAGAAATTCTAGCCATAAGGTGGCAAGTATTTTTCCCCCTAGGCCAGGGGTTGGCAAAGTACAGCCCACCACCTGTTTTTGTAAATGGTTTTATTGGCACACGGCCACTCCCATTCATTCCTGTATTCTGTGGCTGCTTTAGAGCTGGCTACAACGGTGGAGTTGAGTAGTTGTGACCTAGACCTTATAACCTGCAAAGCTGAAAATGTTTATTCTCTGGTTCTTTACCGAACAAGTTTGCTGACCTCCGTTTTAGAATAAAGACAAGCATGGATGAGCTCTCTGGGGTCTTCTAGTGATAAGATTCTATCATTACTTTGGATAAAGGGCTGTTAACTGAAAATCAGAATGCATGAAAAGTCAAGTCCATTAGCCTTGGTTGGAGATGTCATTTATGTGGTGTTGGTTGTACCCAGCCCAGTCTAGTGCTGCTCTTTGAATCCATTAGAATTGCTACAGATGTCTGTGTCATTGAAGATGAGTAACTTTTATGCCAATCGTGTATGTGTACCGAAGGAATACACATCCTTGCCAGTTTTACTGCTGAGATGACCCTTCAGATAACATCATTTTAAAGTTCTCTACCCTAGAATAGAAGGTACTTTAAAAGAAGGTGGTATGAGGTTGACAGTTCGGTCCTTTCTTTCCTGCATGAGTCAGCCTTGAACTTTTTGAGGCCAAGCTTCTCAACAAAATGAAAACGGGCCTAACAAAGAACAACACCTGTGCGATTTTTTTTTTTAAATAGATGAGCCCTGTGATGGAAGAAAAGATTCCCTTTCATGTTTTTGCCTTCATTTCGATTCTTTGTTAGCAAGTGTATGATAACATCAGGTCTGACAGTCACAATAAATGCTGTTTTTGTGCCATCATAAGCTTCTCCCACTAAAAGCCGGTTGATTTTATTCTTTCTAACTGGTGGACTCTTGTTTCAAAGGCCTTGAACTCCAGGCTGTTACTGAAAGGGCTCTGACTTGTCAAAGGGAAGCATCTTTAGCTGGAACGTAACAGCTCAAAGCCTCTATTCTCTCCTCTGCCTTGAAAATGAAAACAAAAGCAAGGCAAGGACAAGGCCAACCAATCACACCCCAGATACAAGAGCCCAGTGGCCAAGAAGTTCCTGGCACCCCTGTACTCACCTCTCAGTAATATTCTTAGCAGTCTGGAGGAATCGGGCATGATCATTCTCCTTCAGAGAGTGTTCCGCCTGAGAGATGAGTGATGCCGACCGCTCAATGCACTGTTTGCAGTTTGCAATCTGCTGAGCCAGTTTGCGAAGCCTCATCACCTTGAACAAAAGAGGCATGGAGAGAGATGGTTACATGTGTGGGCTCACTTAGTGAAAAGGCTGGACTCCTTATTTTGTTGTGTAAAAGTCATCCTTCCATAAAAGTTCACAAAGTAGGCCTAGAGGAATATTGAAATATGGAAAGCCCAAGTATGGGACTCTTGTCTTAGATACCTTTTTATCTCCTTGGAGAAGTGTTGCTAATTTGTTTTATAAGGAAATACTGACTTGCGAATTGCTTCCCTGTTGATGGGAAAAAAAGGTGTTGCCCAGTGGCAAGGGTCACCAGACCTCTTCCCCGGATTATTCCACACAATGGCTGCAAAACTGCAGGGAACCCTGGCACTTTCTCTATCTCAGGTTCTCAGCTGTGCCATCAAGAAGATAAATCACTCCTAGAGGTACAAATTTATGGCTTAAGTAAAAACCATTTTCTAAAAAGCTCTTTCCAATCCATGTAGGAAATTTGTGATGTAAAAGCATTAGGTATTACTGTTTCCCACACCACCTAAAACTCATGTGTTAAATTAACAGAAAGGGAGCGTTTTTCCCATTGATTAATATTTTTCCTGTTGAGCAGACGAGAGAAAGCCAAAAAAAGCACAGCTGGGCCATTTCCCCTCGCTGGGAACGTCATTTCCAGGCACTTTGTGCTCACTTGATAACTAAGAACTATTTTGATAAGCATTTCCCAGTTGGGATAAAAACGCATGATTGCTTCACAGCCTCCATTCCAATTCCTGATTCTGTCTTGCTTGAAAATGACCCTCAAACGTAATTGACCATAACCTCTGGGGCAGGCCAAGATAAGTCCAAGGTAACCTACTTGACCGTTAGCTCTGGTGTCTGCAATATGCTGTGAGATGAGGCCCTGTGGCCCGAAGCCAAGTTAAAATTAGACTGCTAATAGGAATTGCCATGCGCCTACAGCCCCCATCCACACACCCAGGGACAGGTTTTGGCTGGCTTTATGATAATTCTGGAATGGAAAATAGCCCCGGGTGAAAGGGTAGGGAGGAGGCCGGTTAATCTGTCTTACAGACAAGGCTGGCTCAGGCTCCCTCCAGAATTCCTGCTAACTCCAAGAAATTCCTTCTTTCTCCAAGTCATCATTATCATCCCTGTATAACTCTAATCTAAGAAAAGGAAGGAAGGAGATGTCAGAACTTGAGGCCTCTAAGGAACATCCACTTCCAAGTATGTACTAACTATAGCAAACAAAGGAAATTAATGCTGAATTGAGAAGTATCAGGCACAAGACTTCAGCCAAGGGCGAGAAAAATTCCTGAAAGTCGGAGAATGAAGTGTCAAAACTTTGGGACAAATAGTGTGCGATCTTGAGCCTGGTAAAAGACTTAACTCATTATAATTATAGTTAGTTGTCCCCGGCAGATTAACTGTGTTCATTGGTTGAATGAAATAACATTTATTTTTACACCAAATAGAATTTAGGCTCTGGCATCATTATCCAGAGGCAAAGCTAAGGACAGCATCCAGTCAGGATATTAGAACACGTCCACAAGAAATTGTCAGAGGAAGGAAAAATTCCAGAAGGAACAATAACTTACTATCCCTAGACAAACCAAGTGAATGGAATATTTAATCACACAACACACACACAAAATTTAAATTACATGGCAGAACCGAAGATGTTTAATATAATTCTAACAGAAGAAAATAAGGTCAAAATATTCCTTTAGAATAACTTCAGGTCAATCACTTATCCTCTGGATAAGCCTATAAAAGACTATGCAGATTATAAATGTCATGACGCTTGAACTCCAGTTTTTTCTCTTCGTTTTCTATCATGGTACTGACAATTAAAAGTGACATAAGAAGGGAAAAAAAGCCCCAAATCATTAATAAATGAAAGCGAGACAAACTCCTGTGAAAATACTAGAATGTTCTACAAAGAACAGTTTGGGGCATAATTTTAACTATAGGTCAGTGTACAATTCCATCTGATACACCAGATTAGAGCTTCTCAAACCTAGTGTGCAAAACAAATCGGCTGGGGATTGTTTTAAAAGAAAAACTATAGATGTTTAGGTCTACTCTTCAATATTCTAATTAAGGAGTTGTAACTCACAGAGCAGCAGGAATTTGCATTTCAACAAGCAATGAACATTTTTTAATCTGCAGGTGATAAATCATTAGGATGGTCATGATTAGCATTAAAAAACAAATAGAAGACAAGAGGAGAAAAGAAAATAGCTGAGTGCATTCTTGGTAGAAAGAGTAAGTTGGGTTTTGTAAAAATTTTTTGTGTGTGTCTATGCTGTATTGTGATGTAATATGTATTTCTTACTCTGAGTTACAGTAAAAAAAAAAAAAAAAGAAAAAGAAAATAAAAACATTGCTCTAAGTTAGGTGTTCACAAACCATGATTTGTGGGCCAAATCTGGCATGTAGTCTGTGTAAATAAAGTTTTATTAGCATTCTGCCACACTCATTCCTTATGAATCACTGGTGATTGCTTTCATGCCGCGACATTGGGCAGAATTAAGTTGTTGCAGCAGAGACCATATGGTAAAACCTAAAATATTTATTTTTTGCCCTTTACAGAAAGTTTGCTTAAATGATTCTGGTCAGGTGGCCCTGATTTGAAGCACACTCTGAGACACTGTCCTACTTGTCAAAGCACTTCAAACTTAGATCCTGGAGCATAGAGCAAAACACTTAGTTTTATACTAATGCTTTTTTATATATTTTTTAAAAATCTGACAGGATGAATATAATTTGATGTTTTAAAAAATACTAAATATTGACAGATAAGAAGATTCTGATGTATATGTTTTAATGTGGCAGGGGACAATTTTTCCAGTCGACTCTGTTCATTTTTCCTTTGGGAAGTGAGATTGCCATGTTGTAACTTTTGGAATTCACTCTGTACTTATCATAGAAATATTTTGTCTGTTGGAATCTCCTTTTAGTGGGGACACAGGCCTGTTCATATAATTTTATTTGCTGTTTATTATAACTTACATACTCTTTTAAAAGCAGCCTTATTTTGCTTTAAATGCATTTTAAACACTTTAATATATATGCTTTCATATGTATGTAGGATACACACCCCAAAACTGCTATCTGAATTGACAACGAAGCCTGTATTCAACATCTAAGGCCACGGAAAGCCTGAAGATTCAGTCCCAATTAATTCTCTTAAATTTTGAAGACTTAGTGTACATAAAAGGCAGTGATGAAAAGGCACCCTTTTACTGTGTAGCTGTGGCCTTCAACAGTCTACCATAGATCTGTGTCTGAACGTCAAATGCATGAACTCAGTCTGGAGTTTGCCATCAGCTTTTTGTGTATTGACATGAAATTTACCCCCTGTCACTGAAAAAGTAAGAAAATTCTTTCCCGGGATGCTCATGGCTTAAGACTCTCTGGTCTGTCCACTTGTAAAGGCTGTCAAGCTATTTGTTTCAGAGAATACACAATGATCCAAGAGCAGCAATTACCAGTAGGTACTAATGCACGACACCACCACCTGCTTGGCAACCTCCCCGAATTGGAGGATTTGCAGTACGTTTGTTTATACCAGGTTTAACAGCCTTATGATCGGCATCAGAGACCAACAGGGGCAAAGTAAGGAGGTTGATTAAATTTCACTTTGTTGGTCTTTACAATTCTGCCAGGTTCTTTCTCCACCTGCCCACTTCTAAGTGCTTGTTATAAGGCATCACTGTCCCTTCTCTTGACTCAGTGCCCTTGGCCACCACTGCCACCCTGGGGTACAGGGCCCCAAGCCCCAAAGTGGGCCCCAGGTCTACACTTGCCCTCCCTGCCTGGCACCTAAGATTTCCAGAGTGTTGGTGCTCACACCCTTCCTTATGGAAACATACCTCTGACACCATGTGCTCTGGCCAGGGACTTAGGTCACTGTGAATTCAAGGGTTTGGAGTCAGCTAGTCTTGGTCATGTGCCAAAGTACTAACTCAAGAGAAAGCCCAACTGGGCCCTCATCTTTCCCAAGTAATGTCTGCTTTCTAATATTTCCTTTTGAAATAATGTTCCTGAGCAAATGTACACTTAAAAAAGTGAAACATTTCAAACATACAGAAAATTGAAGAAGTAATATGATGAACCGTCCTTTACATAGCACCAGCTTTACCAAATCTCAATATTTACATCATGTAAACTTCAGAGTTTTCAAAAGGAAGTAAAATATTATTGCTGGCATTAAAGCCCCTGTGTGACGTGCTTTCTCTCTCTCTTTTTAGAGACTTGCTTTGTTGCTCAGGCTGGAGTGCAGTGGCACAATCATAGCTCACTACAGCCTCGAACTCCTGGGCTCAAGTGATCCTTCTGACTCAGTCTCCTGAGTAGCCGGAATTATATGTGCACACCATGACCCCCAGTTCCTAATCTCATTCACATCTCTCTCTCCAGAGGAAAACACCCTCTTGAATTTAGAGTTGATTACTCCTAAACACGTTTATGTACACATGCCTAAACAATGTATGGGAATTTTTGGTAGTTTACCAAATTTCATATAACTCTTCTCATTCCATACAAATCATTATAAAACTTGCTTGTGCTTTTGTGATTTGTCCATGCTAATATATATCACCTTAGTTCATTCATTTTAATTTCTGAAGACTGTTTTTTTGAATAATACACAATTTATATGTCTAATAAAAAGCTGTATTGAGATAGAATTGACATATAATAAACAGCACATACTTAAAGTGCAAAATTTGATAACTTTTCAAATATGTGCATACCCATGAAACAGTCACCACAGTCAAGATAATAAACACATATCATGCCCCAAATTTTCCTTCTGCCTGTCACCCCACCCCTAAACAAACATTGATTTTCTTTTTGTTAAGGTAAATTAGTAGAAAGTACCATCTTTAGTATTTCATATGAGTATAGTCATACAATACATGCTACTTTCTGTTTGACTTCTTTCACTCACCATAATTATAGTGAGATTCACCCATGTTGTTACATGTACAAATAGTCCATTCCTTTTTATTACTGAATAGCATTCCATTGTATGATTATGCCACAAATTATTTACTCATTCATCTGTTGATGGACATTTGGATTATTTTCAGTTTGAGGTTATTACAAGTAAAGTTAACATGAAAATTCACCTACGAGTCTTGCATGGACATATGCTTTGATTTCTCTTGCTAAATATCTAGAATGGCTGAATCATATGGTAAGTGTATGGTTACTTAAGAAACTGTCAAACAACTTTCCAAAATGTTCCATTTTCATTCCCCATGGTAGTTATTAAGAGTTTCAATTCCTCTGCATTCTTGCCAACACTTGGCATTGGCCATCTTTTAAAAAGGTATTGGCATCTCATTGAAATTTTTAGTTTGAATTTCTTTAATGATTAATGACTTTGAACATCTTTTCATGTGCTTATTTGCCATCCATACATCTTTGGTTAAGTATCTATTCAAATCTTATCCATTTTGGTGAAGGCGTGGTTGGTTTTCTCACTATGTTTTGAGAATTTGTTACATATTCTGCATACAAGTTCTTTATTAGATAAGTAATTTATAAATAAATATTTTCTCCTAGTTTTTGGCTTGTCTTTTCATTCTCTTAACAGTGTCTTTGGAAGAGAAGTTTTTAATTTTGGTGAAATCCAATTTTGAATGTTTTCTTTTATGGATCATGCTTTTGTCATTTGCTAACCCAAGGTCACCAAGATTTCCTCTCGTGTTTTCTTCTAGAAGTTTTATAGCTTTCAACTTTTACATTTAGGTATACAATCCATTTTGAGTTAATTTTTATATATGATGTAAAGTATGGATCAAACTTCATATTCTTACATGTAGATATCCATTTGTTCCAGTACCATTTGTTGAAAAGACTATCCTTTCTCCACTAAATTGCCTTTGCATCTTTGCTGAAAATCAGTTGTCTATGTATGTGTGAATCTATTTCTGAAGTCTTTTGTCAATCCACTGATCTATTTGTCTATCTTTATGCCAATACTATATTATCTTGATTTCTGCAGCTTTGTAATAAATCTTGAAATCATTTGGTGTTAGTTCTCCAACTTTGTTATTGTCTTTTAAAATTCGTTATGATTATTCTATAGCCTTTGCATTTCAATATGAAAATTAGAATCAGCTTCATAAGTGATATTTACCTCCTCAATTTTTATGTTGTCTGTATATGGTATCAAGATCATACAATCTGCAAAAAGATGTCTTTTTCTATTTTCTGAAGCAGCTTAAATGAGAATGAGATTATCAGTTCCTTGAACTTCTGTTAAAATAAGTTATAAAACTGTTGGGGCCTGGTGCCATTTTGGAGGGGGAATGTGAATTGAGGAAAATCTACAAAAATGATTAAATAACCTTTGCTTTTTAACACATTGACTGCCATACTAGAAAAAAAAAATGTTTTCCTTGGGACCATGGTGTTTTATGACAAAAATAGAATAAAAACTTCAAAAACAAAATGATCCTTTCTAATTTAATGAAAAATGTGTTATTTTTTATTCTTTTCTGTGCATGAGTTATATGCAACATGAAAAGTAGTTTTTGCAGCTCCTAATGTGAAGAGGTGTGTGAGTTACGTATGCAATAAAATAATAGTTTTACAATGTTCAGAAACTTTAAATTCTATTCTTATATAAAAACATTCTCACAACATTTTTAAAAAATTTAAAAGTGAACCATAATGAAAGACCTATATAAGTTATAGGCAGCAAAAAATATTTGAAGGCAAATTTATAGCCTTCCATTCTTTAAAATACAAAAAGAAAAGATATTAAAAGTAAAAAATTTGCCTTCAGATAGAGTTAGAAAAAGCACAAAAGAATAAATTCAATAAAAGCAAATTAAAGAAACTAAGAAGCAAAGGAGAAGTAAATGAAAGCAAAACAAAAAACAAACAAGAGCAGATATTAGCAAAGAACAGTTCACAGTCTAATTTTGAAACACCTGTGAGTAAAAATAGTTTTTTCCCTCCCATTTTTAAAAGATTGTTAAAAAAAGAAAAACAAAGATGTATATATGACAGAGATAGTATGTAGTTTTCAAAGCCTAAAATATTGACTCTCCAGCCCTTGATAGTAAATGCTTGCCAATCCCTGATCAAGAGGATTCATGCCTGTAAAGAAAATAATTAAAAAGACAAATCTGTAGTAAGACTGATAAAGGAAAAAAAGAGTCTGAAGCTCCACAAACAAATACAGGATAAATACAATATGGATTTCAGAAAAGATAAGAAAAGTGTATGAATGTTTTTATGCCAATAATTTGAAAACTTAGGTAAAGAAGTAGTAAAAAAAAACCCAGAATAAACCAACAATTAACACATTAACTGCCATGTGAGCTGTATTTAACTGGCACTAGTTTTGAGCCTGGGGCCTCCTGTTTGAGAATTTGAAATTTGCTGATACTTCCCTTCCAACCAACAATGTAATTATTATTTTTTAAAAGTGTCCCATGTGTAGTTTTTCATATGTACTTTTCTATTTTTTGAGTTCAAACTCAATGGGCATTTGCTATGCTTTAATGTCACTGAGACTCTTTTGTGCCTTCCTATACTTATGGAATTCCAAGGTGGAGGCCAAAACTCAGTTTCCAAATTTCCATTGCAGCTGAGTTTTCTTTTCAATTTCAGTGTCTACATTTTTCCTTCCAAAACTGCTAATGCGTTGCTTTCCTATTTATTTTTTATTTCATTTCCTTTTTCTCACTTTTTTGCTCTTTTAAAAGCTATTCCTTCATTTATCTCTTTGAACATCTTAAGACTACTTCTAAAGTTTTGTTTCACATTTTCCCATAAAATTAATTTCATCTGGGGTAACATTATGTTGTCTGCTGATTTTGTTGGCTGTATCTTTAGAAATTTAAGATTTCTTTACATGCTTTCTAATTGAGCAAAGAATTTCAGTTTTAAAGGCAAGAGGTCACTTATAATTCTTTTCTCTCTCAACCCCCTGCTCAGCCCACCCTATCTAATGGTTTTACAGTTCACCTGGCCCTTAAGGTCACCACCATTTAGGAATCCTATACTTATGTATGCATTTCTGAGGCTCCTGTTTTGTGTGGGTATCAGAAACAGTCTGAACATAGGCTGCAACCTAATGACTTGACTTTGCTAAAAGCTATGACACTAGATAGAGATTGGCAATATAATCTTTTTTAGTTCCTTTTAATGAAGTGTGAAGCCTTCTACAGCCAAAGGCATTACACAAGGAGCCTAACTTCCATCCTCCACCCCATCTGGAGTACTCCTAGATCACATCTGGAACACTTCTAGATGCTTTCCCCAAAGCTTCAAGAACTATTTATCCATAGGAATTGAAGCTATAACTGCCTCAGGCTCTTCCAGACCTGATCCTAGTAGCCTATGCCTTTAGCCATAATCATGATGCTGCCATTTTGTCCCATTTTTGATCCATGGTGATGTTTATCTTGTTTTTGGTCCAGCCATGTCTCACTGCTTTTCCATTTTATTATGTTCTTGATTACTGACATATGTTTGGGGTAAAGTGAATGCACCAAACCATGAACTCCATGTGCTACCATGGTCGGAACTTGGGGACACCCTTTATTACCCTGATCTAGCTCATGAGAGGAAACCCTCATGCTGGGAAGTCCAAGTTAAGTCGAGGAAAAGAAGTCATGCTTGCTGGGAAGTTGTGGTGGAGTGCCACTGCAGGCTGAGCAAGGGCTCAAAATGATGCCCATATCCTAATCTCAAAAATCTTTGAATATGTTACTTGACATGGCAAAAAGAATTATGCAGACGTATTAAGTTAAGGCTCTTGAGATGGGGAGGTTACCCTAGATTATCTAGTGATCCCAATGGAATCACAGGGATCCTTAAAAGAGGGAGGCAGGAAGGCCGGAGTCAGAAAAGAAATTGTGAGGGTGGAAACAGAGGTCAAAATAAGCCAAGGAGTGTGGGCAGCCTATAAGAGCTAGAAAAGGCAAGGCTCTCCTTCCCTAAAGCCTGCAGAAAGAAACAGCACTGCCAAAACCTTGAGTTTAACCCAGTGAGGTTGATTTTGAACTTCTGAATTCCAGAACACTAAGATGATAAATTTGTGTTATTTCAGGCCACCAAGTTTAGAGTAATTTGTTATAGGAGCAATAAGAAATGAACACGAGTAGGTCACACAATTTCAATTAGAGAGGAGGAATAAGTTGTTTGTTTTTTTTTACTTTGAGGTCTATTGCGCAGCGTGGTGAACAGTGTAAATTACAGTGTATTGTACATTTTGAAATTGCTAAGGGAGTACATTTCAAATGTTCTCACCACAAAAAATAAGTCTTTGAGGGAATGAATATGTTAATTAGCCTGATTTAATTATTCCACATTGTATTCTTAAATCATAACATCACTTTGAACCCCATAAATATATACAACTATTTGTTAATTTATAATAAAAAGTAAAATTAAAAAACCCAGATATTATTGAGAGCTGGTCCCTGAATGCAACCATGTAAAGATAGCAAATTGCCTTCTGTATGCATGTGCACAATTAATTGTGGCTGTACTTCAGACAGCTATGCTTCTGAGAAGCTGGAAGATGTGTGGAGTTAACAAATGTGCACATGTGGTGCATGATGATGATGGAGGAGGAAATATATCTTGCAAGGATTCTAGAAGGACACTCAGTGCTCTTCTAAATGAGATTATTTGGATATGAGGGAAAGTAGCTTCTCAGCACATGTGAGTCAGTCCTAGGCCAGGGAATACTTTTATGTTGATCTGTTAATCCACTGTACCAGCTTCAAGAAGTATTTAATTTGACTAATTTTTCAGATCATCATTACAGTTTACATGCATAAATATTTTTCAATCTGTACAGACAGGGTAATCTAAAACATTGCATAATATTAAAAGGTACCTATTAAATTTTGTAGAAAACAGAGAAAAGCACATATATTAGCCATTGTAATTTCTGTGTTTTTTACTTAAAACTTGCTAGTTTGTTTTAATTATATATATTTCATCAAAGTATAGCCATGAGCAGTAATAATAGAAACTCATTAATTTCTTGGATCATAAATATATGTTTCCATTTTTAAAAATATTTAGAAAAAATATCCTTTGAAGGTAACAGAGGAATGGGAAAAATAAAAAGGATCATAAGTATTTCAATAAAAATATGACATTTAAAAAAATTGAATAAAGTGATGGATTCTAAAGTTACTAACAGTTCTGAATGAATTTTGAATAAATCAGAAAGTGGTTATAAAGAATATAATATAAATTTCTTTTTGAATATAGTTTGCTGTAAAACCATAGGAAATTAAAACATATAAACTTTAGAAAAGAAGTACTATTAATATAACCACAAAGGAGTATATGATATAGTAAAACTATAGGAGTTTTGCCATTCTGAAGTTATAACCTGCCTAAATTCCCTGAAGGGCATGGGAAACTACTTCATAATTTCTACATATAAAGTCTGATTCATTTTTAATTTATTTAATGCTGTGATAATTGCTAGATTATAGCAATAAATATCCTAGCAATAAATATGAAACAAAATAAATTTATAGCAAAAAATAGAAAATGGATTCTACCTCCATGGAACCCACCTTCTCACAGACACGTGAGAGAAAAAACAGAGGCTGTGATAGCAAGACCTTCATGCTTCCTGGCATTGGGCAATGGAATAAATAGCTCTTGTATTACAGGTGTGTACAGGAGACCATGATAATACAAAGAAAAAGATGAAGACAAATTTGCCAAGCAAGGGCCTTTGAACTAAGTCTTACAGACTTAAGAGGGAATTATAGAAATAGAACATGTAGCAAAAGAGGGATTTCAACATTTCCAAAGCCACTGGAAGTGTATGGGAGTATATTTTCTCCAGGTAAAGAATATGAAATCCTCTGTTCTAGAAACCATACCTTCCCTTCTTTGATCTTGGTTCCAATAATTTGTCTTCTTTGCTGAATGATCTCAATGAGAAGATCACATTCTTCTGTCAATTTGGCTTCTTGACGTGATGCATTGACCTGGAGGATAAGTGGAATGGTGTTACTTTGGCCTTTGTTTTCAGTTAAATACTATTTTTAATGTAGACTAGTATGTTTCTAGTCATCTCTGAAAAGGTATTTTAAAATGTTAACTCCTTTTCCAATTACACAAGGATGGCAAATATAGGACTTACATGCCCACTCCCTATCTTTTATCCTTGAAAAACATTATTATCCAATGATAGCAACCTTTGCTGCTAAGCCAAACTCAGCCTCAAGATCTTTCTTAACACAACATGTACATAGCCATTACCAATTAGTTGGAAATTGGCATATGATGTGCAATATATTTGCAATTCCTGCTTTTATATTTTTAAAAAGTATCAAATTTGCCCTGTTAAACATAAAAAGTGTTAAAATACCAACCAATCTTATTCTTTTATGGAGGACAGATTACTATCAACGTCTTTTAGATACATTTTCCAAAAGCAATGTAGCAAGCTTGCATTACATTTAACATTTCCTTTAAATACAAACATCAATTTTGTATTTAATCACTATAAAATATCAACAAAATATAAAAAAGATAGTTTAATATTTTATTAATCTTGTGATATAATTTTAAATTTTATTTGTGGTATACTTCTGAAAGACCAAGGTCCTACAATGAAACCATACCATTCTCGTGGAAAGGTGAATCATTACAGAATGGCTTGTATTTCAAGTTTCTAAGACTCGTTTTATGCTTACAATGAGCTCATTCTTGGCAACTGGGCTTGGGAAATACTCCATGTATGTTATTTCCTCCACCTCATGACAATTCTGAAATGCTTATTCACAAACAGAAACTCAGAACTCACAGCTGCGGGAGATGGGGGGGAATAGCATGCCTGAGTTTTATTATTTTAACACAGCCTCAGGAGAAGTTGTAATGTTACAAAGAATGACAATGGCACTGATTATCTCAGGAAGGAGACATGGCCCGGTCATTAGCCCTTTTGATTTGGGAGACTTTAACTGGAGTAATTTCATTCTCTATGAATGAGATAAACTGAAAGTAGGGACATGAGTTCAGGATAAAAACCCACTGACAGCTGCTCAGGGAAGCCATGTCCTGTTTCCAGAGGCCCAGGATTTCTTGAATTTTATTCCTGATCATTATCAGATGCAACATAGAGACTACTTAAGACATCTTCTTATGGAGAAGATGATGGTCATCTGCAGCAAACCATGAGATTATGTCCTACATCAGATTAACACACAGAGATATTTGATAAATATTTGTCTAATGAACAAAGGAAAAAATTAAAAATATACTGATTGAGAAATATAGAATATGAAAGTTAGGCTAATATTTCAAGTAAGATAACAAGAGCTGTGAAAAGCATGGGACCATATTGATAAAATAAACACATTATGATGGACGGAGTGAAATTTCTGGACAGTAGCACTGATAAAGACTCTTTGCTTGACCAAACTTTAGTCTCCTAGGCCCATCTGTGCATTTCCTTGTAAAAATCCAGTTTTAACAAGAATCCTGCTGATTTGGTTTAATCAGAATCCACTAAACTTCCTATCTTCTCACCCTTAATATCTGATTGGGTTCCTCATCCCCCATCATCCCCCAGGTGATGTCCAAGCTCCCTGGCCTGCCTTCAGCAAGAATCCTGTTTGGGTCAGTTTAGCTAGAATTCACCTCACCCCTTATGTTTCCTCTTAGTCATTTTCCACCCACTGACCGCCACCCTGCTTTTTGGCTATAAATTCCCACTTGTCCACACGATGTTGGGGGCTGAGCCCCATTCTGTACTGAGGTCTCTTTCCCCCTGTTGTAATAGTCCTAAATAAAAATATGTTTTTACAGCTTTAACTACTGTCCAGCTCTGTTTTTGATTTGACAGCACCTTAGTCTTGAAAAGTATCAACTACAATGAACCCTAAGAGTTAAAGTATACCTGAGAATACAATCAAAGTAAATCTGATAGGACATAAACTCCATAAGAGCAGGGATCTTCAGCTGTTGTGTTAAATGAAGCACCTATCCCAAGCATCTCGCACCATGTCTGACACTGAATAGGCATTCAAAAATTATTATTTAATGAATAGATAGTGAAAATAAGCTTCCAAGATGAGACAGGGTAAAATGTAATGAAGCAAGTAGTTATCACCAGGAGTCACTCAATATGTAGGTAATAAGATTGATTCGGTTCCTAGGACTGTGTGAACACAAAATTGTATTCTAATGATTGTTTTATTTGGGGAGGAGGGAGAAAAGGAGTTGATTTTTTAACACAGCCTTAACATTTCATATATCATAAAATCCACCCATTTAAAATGTATAGTTTTGTGGGTTTTAGTGTATTCACACATGATTTTTTGTACAATCATCATCACAATCTAAATTTAGAACATTTTAACATCCCAAGAAGAAACCCCATACCCATTTGCAGTCACTCCACATTCTTTCTACCTGCCCCAGCTCCAGTCCTAGGCAACCACTCATCTACTTTCTGTCTCTTTATGGATTTGCTTGTTCTGGACATTTCATATAAATGGAATCAAACAATATATGATCCTTTTTGTCTGATTTCTTTCACTTAGCATAATGTTTTCGAGATTCATCCATGTTACAGCGTGTATCAGTACTTCATTTCTTTTTGTGCTAAATAATCCATTGTATGGATAGATCACTTTGTGTTTTTTCATATTTTACTAGATGGACATTATGTTGTTCTGTTTTTTTTTTGTTACTATAAATGATATTGCTGTGAACATTCATGTATAAGTTTTTCATGTGCATGTATGTATTCATTTTCCTTGATAGAAGAGCAGAATTGCTGGGTCACATGTCAACTCTGTTTAACTTTTTGAGGAACAGCAAAACTGTTGTCCACAGGGGCTGCATCATTTTATATTGCCTTCAGAAATACAAGAGGGTTCCAATTTCTCCACATCCTTGTTAATGCCTGTTGCTGTCTTTTTTATTTTATTCATGCTAGCGGGTGTGAACTGGTATCTCATGGTGGTTTTGATTTGCATATCCCTGATGGCTAATGATGTGGACCACCTTTTCATGTCCTTACTATCCATTTGAGTATCTACTTTGGAGATATGGCTAATCAGATCCTTTGCTCATTCTGTAATTGGGTCATCTGTCTTCTAATTATTGAATTGTATGATTTCTTTATATATTCTGGATACAAGTCCTTTATCAGATATGTGATTTACAAATATCTTCCCCATTCCATGGGTTGCCTTTTCATTTTCTTGATGGGGCCTTTTGAAGCATAAAAGTTTCTTTTAATTTTAATGAAGTCCAATTTATCTTCTTTTCTATTGCCATTTGTGCTTTTATTGTCATATCTAAGAAAACACTGCCTAACTCAAGGTCATAAAGATTTACTGCTCTGCTTTCCTCTAGAAATTTTATCTTTTATATTTAGGTCTGTGATCCATTTTGACTTAAGTTTTGGGTATGGTGTGAGGTAAAGTTCCAACTTCATTCTGCTACTTATGGACATCCAGTTGTCTCAGCACCATTTATTGAAAAGAGTATTTTTTTCCTCATTGAAGTGACTGAGCACTTTTGTTGAAAATCAGTTGACCACATTGTGAGGTGCTCAGGTTTTGATGTTGTCACTAATTAGTCCATGCTTAAACCTCTTCTGATTTTGACTAAACCCAATGAGACCCCAGGGGTCATTCTAGAATAGGTGCCATGAAATGTGGTATGGGACATCAGCTCTACCCATATGGTGATACTGGGAACATCTTGGGCTATCTCCATTTCTAAGTTTTCTTATTTTGTAAAATGAGCTGAAGAATATTTGCTCTCTCAACCATGTAGGATTATTGTGGTGAATACATAAAATAATGTGAGGAAACATCTAACCTTATGAAGCCATTGACGAATCTCAGGTATTATTGTCAGCATTGAGAAGTGGTTTTGTAAATAGACTATGATTTAGTTTAGGATCCATTTCACTAGCAAAATTGCTGAGATTTGAGTTACTTTATGGTAGGAAAAGTATCCAAGCCGCTATTGTAACATGGGGGTCAATTTAATGCAAATTCAGACTATTTGATTTTTAGGATGGATAGGTTTGCTTTACCAAATAAAGTGGATTGAAATCTACTTTGTTAAGGCAAATATGTTTTGAGAAAGCTGATATCACAATCACCATCACCCCCAAATGTAAATTGCCAGAAATTTGGGAACATGATCTGTTAATTGCAGGCCAAGTATTTCTCCTAGATTTTTGAAAGAATACAGAGTTGACTTTCCTTTGAAACCAGGAAAGTTGAATCTTTTTTTCTACTTTGATGAAGTTCCAAATTTTTGTGACTTTAGTATTCTTATATTCCAAAAGGTACAATAAAACAAGTTGAACACTGTCCTATATTTCCAAAATTATTTCACTACAAAGATATATTCCACAGTTTTACTGTTTCATATGTCACTTAAAAAAGAATTAATGACTTGATTGGACTTAATTTCAAATATGAGCTACTAATTCAAATATGTCAGAGTTTATTGGCGACTTGCAGTATGCTCAGGTGTTTCTAGTTTCCAGGTTTGGTTTGGAATCTAGTAGCTCCTTGTTATGATTTTAGCTTTCATTTCTGATTCACATCTTTTGATTCAAAACCACTGTGGCTGATGGAAGTGCTTTGAGTAGGGCAAATCTAAGGATATAAGAAACAACCCCAAGCCCTTCTTTCCTGAACCTACACTTCCACTCTTGTGTCATTGGCCTCATTCTTGGTAAGCTAAAGGCAAGAGTGGATGGACAGAATTAGAAATAGTGCCCAGTTGTAGGCGACTACTGTATCCTACCACTGGACCACACTAGAAATGTGAGGCACTTGTCCTTCAGAGCCCTTGACTTGTCAGGAGAAAATATAGCTTAAAATTGGCCCATGCCAGGCTCCTTACTGCTACTTTTTCACTCATCACAAGTATACTCATATGCAAATATAACATCAGCCCCCATGATGAGAAACTCATTGGCTTTTCTCATTTTTGGCCTCACCAATGTGCTCAGCATGCACCTACTCTACACCTAGAGTAACAGTTTCCTTTGTCATCTTGTCCGCTTCTCCCCATCAGCCTCGTCTATAGGGAGTCACTGACCCACTTTCTCCTATTCCTAGGGAAATTTTACTTTTTCTCTTTGACAGGCTATGACATTCTGATCCTTTATAGTCTGATGAAAGAGCCATTAGAAAGTTGAATAATGAAGTGAATATAGAAGGAAAACAATCATATCTGGCCCTCCTACCCTGAGATCGAATTTAGCACTGAGGGTCACTCTGTTGCATTAACAGTCATATCCAACGCCAATAATTAGTTGCAGTCCCATGTAAGTTGCCACTGGGTGCACAGTTAACCTTCCCTTTCTAGAAATGCAGTTATAGGTAATCATTCCTCAGATCAGTTAATGATA
This sequence comes from Microcebus murinus, assembly GCF_040939455.1. Taxonomy (NCBI): domain Eukaryota; kingdom Metazoa; phylum Chordata; class Mammalia; order Primates; family Cheirogaleidae; genus Microcebus; species Microcebus murinus. The sequence continues at coordinate 86,838,490 of NC_134136.1, forward strand.
ACATAAATGGATTAACTATTTTCTCCAGATTACTTGGTTTGCAATGCCCAGTAAAAATTCCCCTTGCTAAGTTTTATGGTGTAATAGTGTCACAGTATTTCATGGGGGGGGGGTAAAGTGGACAATTATTTTTTCTTGTCAAATAGGTATAAATATTAAAGGGATTTAGTTACATACACACATTAGAAATTAGACTATGTGTCTGTGAAATGTTCTTTAGCAGTCTGTAAATGGTTTCTAAGTATTATTTCTAAAAGCTCGCTCTTTTACTTTGACTTGTATTCAACTGAAAAATGAGATGTTCCATGCAGAGTATAAATATCATTAGATTTCAGGCACATGTGGGCTTAAAATCTGTAGAAATATTTTATAGAACTCTTAGGAGGGAACATCCGTGAAGAAAAAAAATATCTGGCCAGTTCCCATAGGTGAAATAGAAGTAATATGCATTTGGAAAATCCTCATTTTCTCATTTTTCAGTGCTTTTTGAAATAAGTTAGCCATCTATAGACTTTCAGAATAGAATCTTCTAATTCCTCTTGTGAAAATGATACACTGACTTGATAGATCACTTCCTATTTGTACACAGATGGGAACACTAAAGTGAGCTTGGGACAGGATAATCCCAATGTGTTGGAGACAGGAAATTTTAATTCAGGGTGTTGAGAAAAGAAGGGTGCTGTGCTGCACACTTTCAGAGGTCACTATTTATCTTGAACTCTACAAGACTGACGAACCCTCTGAGTTTTGTAACTCAAGAGCCCTCTCTCAAACTGGCCCACCATTACTACAGTCTTGAAATTGTACCATCAAACCATGACTCCTTTAAGACTCTGAACCTTGCTTCCTTCAAACAACTAACAAAGAGATTGATAAACATCTGCTTTACAAGTTTGCCTAGAATTGGTCCTCATGGCAAAAGCAAAAGCTGTGTCATTCCATGGTGATTTAAATTAAGGTAACCTTGAAAAAGGTTGATAAAATATAAAATACTTTGTCATATATGATGCTAACTTGATGTTATTGTCATTGTTCAGACTTAAAAGCACTTTTCTCTATTACTAAGAATATGTAATTTTGAGGCTGCATCCAAATTTGAAGGGGCTACTGGTATCACAAAATGTGGCATAACCATCCCATCTCACTCCAAAGGAAAAGCACTGGAGGAGTTAATTCCAGTTTGCCCAGGGCTAAAGCAAATGAAACATAACAGAGCTTTATATAAGCGGATATTTGGCTAGTAAGGCGAGGATACAAGGATAAACCTGTACACAAGTGGGCTCTACACCCTGCTGTGCACTGCTGACCAGGTGCAAAGAGAAATATGAGGATCTGAGGGTGCTTTGGGTTTTATTGCCAAAGGCAGCTGTGATGAACATTCCAGACCCTGGGGCAGAAGTTAGAACTTCCAGAGGAACAATGAAAGGGATTCTAATACTTAAGTCTGTATATAAAACTAAGCCAAGGAGAATTGAGTAAGAGCAGAAAGTATTACTGTAATTCATCTAATATGTTTATATGTAATCTTCACCCTGAAACTCTCTCACACCAAAGTCAAATACTTGTGGACCTAGCTCGAGTGAATGAGAGAGAGAGAGAGAGAAAGAGAGAGAGAGAGAGAGAGAGAGAGAGAACAGAATGGCCCAATTCCCAGGGTGTCTGTCTTTGAAGGAGAAATCAGAGTAAGGAACAACATTTTTAAGAATTAATACATTAATTTAATATTTAACATCTTTGACTAAAATATTTTTAACTCTAAGAAAGGCTTTTCAGAAAAATAAAAACTGGAATCCCTTTGTAAAGTGCTTTGCATGGGAAATAACAGTAGTGATACCGTGGATAGAAGCTACTTGCAATCCAGCCTTTAACATAGTAACATGGTAGAAAATGATTTGGCCTGGAGGAGATCAATTCTACATATTGATTAACTATCTAGACATAAATTTGCTATGGGATTAAAAAAAAGGTAGCTCCCACGAACCTCATGCTATATCCTCTTTTCTTGAGGTGTCTAAGATTATGAAGCTTGAATGTTGGATAAGGTAGTGAGACGCCATTAAAAATGGCAATACACTGTGTGAGCAGGGCAATAAAATTCTTCTTATAAATGAAATACAACTGTAACAAGGCAGTAAAACTGCCCAGCAAAAATGCCACTGCTAATGTCAAAAACCTTGAAACTTCCCACAAAGGAGTTTTACTTCGAAGAGTAGCACACACATTCATTACTAGTTGTATGTTCTTGGGCATTTACCTGAACTATCTGTTTCTCAAGTTCCTTATCCACATAATGAGGAAAATAATCATTCTTACCTGGTAGACCAGGTGTGATGCTGCTAAACATCCTACAGTGCAGAAGACAGCCCCCATAACAGTCAATTGTCCAGCCCCCAATGCCACTAGTGCCAAGGTTGAGAAACCCTGGGGTAGACTGTAGTGAGAACTAAAAGGGTTAATACACAAAAAACCATTGAAACATGCTTGGCACATAATAATTACTACATAAAATGTTAACTATCAATGCTAATAAAGTCTGTTTATCTGAAATGTCCATAGAGAATTAAAACTATAGGTTCTACGACCAGTCAGCCTGTGCTGATTACCTGAAGACTTTCTAGGATGACTTAAAACTTTGATCTATTTATGTCTTTCATTAAAACAATGACTTTGGAAGCTGTAACATGAGGACTAACTCCAGAATTTTTAAAGCTACTTTTAAATTCTGCATGGATTCCTTAAAGGCTGCTTCCTGATGCAATTGGATGAGAGTGGGTGGGGGAAGAAGGGCAGAGGAGATTCTTCCATGGCATAGAACAGGAATTGGGAAACTTCTTTCTTAAAAAGGGCTAGATGGTGAATATTTTAGTTTTGTGGGCCACATAGTCTCTGTTTCTCTGGTGTTGTGTGAAAGTAGCCATAGACGATATGTAAGCAAATGAGCATGGTTGTGTGCCAAGAAAACCTTATTTACAAAAACAGGTGACGAGGTAGATTTGGCCAGAGCATTTGCCAACCTCTAGCATTAGGGAAAGATCATAAACTTTAGAGTGAAAGGGCTACAGGTGTGAAAAATGTGTTGACTGTCTGTGTAAATGTTTCCTCATTTGCATACTTTTGATGAAAATTTCTATAAACAATCTGGCACAAGTAGGTGCTCGATAAATATTAGCTTTCTTCTTTCAAGGCATGAACAGTGGCAATCACTGAATTAATAGAATTTCAAGTTGAAAATGACAATCTACTTGCAACATGGTTTTTACTGTCCTCACGATGTCCTGCTGACTGCTGTTACAGTTATAATAAATGCTGCTCCTCCTATAATGTTTTTCTTAGGGTACACTCAAATAACTTCAATTGTACATTCTTGGCATTAACACCATAGACTTTTCTTTTTGTGTTTAATTGTAACTTTGTTCAAAGCAGTTCCAAAATGAAGAAGCAGAATGGAAGGTGTTGCTCATAATTCATTCAAAAACAATAAACCCCTCCCTTCCTTTCTCTTATTAATTACACACTTTATAAAACAAGTGCTCCACACCCTTCCGTTTGGGCTGGGTGCACAGAATGAAAAAAAAACTGCTAACCTGTCATGGGCACTTGTCTCAATCAAGTCTTTTCCACAAAGTTTCTGAAAAGTGGTAACTTTCTATTAAGTCATTTTCAACAAATGTATCTGGCAAAAAATCAGCCTTTTGACTTTGTGGTCATAAGGTAAAAAATAACTTACAGAAAATGACCATTAATTGAGAGCCAGGGAAGACAGAGGTGATGCATTTCAAAGAAGGGAAGTTATTTCTAATGCAAAGAGGAAACTTCTATTCCATGACCTTACATTAATCACTTTCAATCTTACTTGTCATTTCTCATTAAATGGCATTCTTTTTTGTTGTTGTGCCATGATTTCTAAATAGTGATGTACTGGAAAAATACAAAATCAGACCCCTATTCAGGTTTGAGTTACTCAAGTATAGAAGCCATCTGCTCCCTTGCAAGGTTCTTGAGAATGAGGATCAGATTCTTGCTCTTTGGTATTCTGTACAGTGAGTGAAATACACATAGTACATCATTGACAAAACTTAACTTGGAAATATAACTGGAAAATGGTAAGCTCTGATCTGTCTTTATGATGCATCCACAAGTGATATCTATGAAATATCTTGCCTGGTTGTCACTCCAGGATACCAGCAGGAGACAGCTATAGACAGGAGTGTACACTAGAAAAGACTACGATATGACCATTTCTGAAGATAAGCTGTAGTGTAGGGCAGCTTATGTCACAGAGAGCTGGTGTCACAGTCATCCAGTTTGTTCTATAGCTCCAAAGACCTATGACGAATTGTGGAGCTAAACAGAGTTTGCATCTGACGTTGCCTTCTATACTAGCTTTGGTCATTCCTGACTTCAGGGCCACAATCTATCTACCTGCAAGGATTCATTTGCGACTGACCATAAACGGATCTAAATTTGGGCAATGGCAAGCAAAGTTGCCTAGAAAAGAAAACACATGAAATCTAGTGAGTCAGACTAAAATGTATATTTCCTTATCTAGCGACCCCTCACTTCCATCATTTCAACTCATTGTGAAATTATTATTGTCTTTCTAGAACAATGGTTTTAAGAGCTTTAAACCTCTGTAGTAAACTTGATTTTCTTAAAGCCTGAGTTAAGGATTACCCGAAGAACTCTCCCTCTCTGCCCTCCCTCCTTTACATTATTGGGAAGGTCAACTATATTTCTATATACAAACCTGACAGATGTTGCTTTCTCCCCTTCCTACCTGGTAAATAGAATGCTCTGTTGAAGTTTGTCAGGATCAGAGTTGGGGTGGGAGGAAGGGGGACGGCAACCTGCCAGGTAATGGAAACACTGCTTGCTTTAATTTTATTGCCAAGAACAAAGCCTTCTTATTGTTTAATAGAACTCTTAAAGGCGAGCCTTATTGGCATAGTTCTAATTTTTTCGAGACCACGAACAAGGGGAATTCTTTAGGGCCATTTCATGAAAAACAGAGGGAAAAAATACTTTATTCTGCAAAAATTAAAGCAACCTTTTGTTTCAGTAGCCAGATCCAGTAGCCTAATCCCAGGTTAGCATTTGCATGTGTCCTCTCTACAAGGGCATTTGTTGGCATTGTCTACCCAGGCACCCACTCTTTCATTCAGATTAGTTTGAGGCTATGCAAACATAAGACAGAAATCATCTTTTTCTGGGATATCATCCCTTTGGCAGCATTAGTTTCAGATAACATGTTAAAAGAAATGTTTTGAACCAAAAATAAACAAGCAAACACTATCCTCTTGTAAAATGTATTTATAAAACTGGGAACCACACACATCTTCATTCAGTGCTCTTTTTTTTTTTTTGAGACAGAGTATCACTCTGTTTCTGGGCTAGAGTGCCATGGCATCAGCCTAGCTCACAGCAACCTCTAACTCCTGGGCTCAAGCAACCCTTCTGCCTCAACCTCCCCAGTAGCTAGGACTACAGGCATGCGCCACCATGCCTGACTAATTTTTTTCTATGTATTTTTAGTTATGCAGCTAATTTCTTTCTAGTTTTAGTAGAGACGGGGTCTTGCTCTTGTTCAGGCTGGTTTTGAACGCCTGACCTTGAGCGATCCTCCCGCCTCAGCCACCCAGAGTGCTAGGATTACAGGCATGAGCCACCACCAGTGCTTATTTTGATTCTGCTAGCAAAGTAAATCCTTGCTTCTCAGCAGCAAGTTTTACTTCTCTCTCCACTTAAAGTATAGGTAACCAAAGTTACTGGTTTCTAGGGATCTCTGCAACAGTCTTAGTAGCTAAGGAATGAAAGTGAAAGGAAATGAGGTTGCTCTTGTTTCCCTCTGAATGAGGAGGATGCTACTGATGTGCCAATGATAACATATGATGCAAATCTCATGGACTTGTTGAGTGCCCACTGTGTGCAAAGCACCATGGTAGGACTTGTGGTGTAAACAGAATTTTGCCCTCTAGAAAGAATGACTTCACTAGAGAACAAGTAGCAACATGCCAAGTGCACACATAATTAACTGCTAATCTATGGGCTACAGAAATTCTAGAGCTGTGTGGTCCAATATGGCACCCACTGGCCATTTGTGCTTTTGAGCCCTTGAAATATGGTTAGCCAGAATTGAGATGTATGAGATGTACACATTAATCATTTTTATACTGATTACATGTTGAAATGATAATGTTTTGAATATATCAAGTCAAATAAAACATTAGTATAATTAATTTTACCAGTTTGATTTTACTTTTTTAAAAAAATGTAGTTACTTGAAAATTTTCCAATTACATCCATGGCTCGCATTATACGGTACTTTGACTGGACAATATAGTCTTAGAGAGTTTGAGAAATGAGGAAATCAGTATGTGAGTAGCTAGGGAGGTTTCATGCCAAATATAAAGGCGGGACTGGTCTCTGGAGATAAGAGTGGCAAGAGAGAGTTGGGAAACCCAGGGGTGAGGAAGATGAGAAAAGGCACCAGAGCAGAGGGGGAAAAGGGCATGTGTGTAGGACAGGAGAGAGCCAGGGATTTATTTCAACAATATGCAGGGCGCGATGGGCATGTATTTTGAATTGGTCATCTAGGAGTGGGGAGAGAGAAATACCAAAGCCAGTTATATCGTACTGCACCTTGTAAAAAGCCCTTTTGGGGCCACTTGCAGAGAGCTGGCCATGACTGAGCTCACATAGAGTCTAGCTAAGACAAAAAGGTGAACTGAGGGGGTTAACTGGGGAGAGGAGTTCTTCCTTTCCCCTACCTTCTTCTAATCCACTTCCTTTGTATCTTGGTCATAGTGAGCCTGCACCATCTATCTTTGAAGCTATCCAGGCTTACTCACTCCCCTGGAGTTTTCTTTTGAAATGGTAGTGGGGCTGGTGAAAGTTACAAGGGCAGTAGAAGGAGAGGCAGGAGGGACACTGGAGAGCACTGTACAACAGGGGTTTGAAAAGTACTGCACAACAGGGGCTTAGACAAAAGTGAAGAGCAAAGCTAACCCGGTCTGGAAGAGCAAAGGAAAGGCCACAGCATTTAAATGGCTTTTGGTTGCTAATTTTGAGGTTGTGGTGAATGTGTGTATGTGTGTGTTTGAAGGATCAAGAGAGTCTGATATTGAAAATGTTATCCTATAAGTCATCTTCAGACTTATTATTCTTTTTTTTTGAGACACAGTCTTACTCTGTTGCCCGGGCTAGAGTGCTGTGGCGTCAGTCGAGCTTACAGGAACCTCAAACTCCTGGGCTCAAGCGATCCTTCTGCCTCAGCCTCCTGAGTAGCTGGGACTACAGGCATGTGCCACCACACTCGGCTAATTTTTTCTGTATATATTTTTAGTTGTTCAATTAATTTCTTTCTATTTTTAGCAGGGTCTCGCTCTTGCTCAGTCTGGTCTCGAACTCCTGAGCGCAAGCGATCCTCCCGCCTCGGCCTCCCAGATTGCTAGGATTACAGGCGTGAGCCACCGAGCCTGGCCCAGACCTATTATTCTTTTGAAAAGTATTTTCCTCAACCTGATTCAAAGTGGCTATCTAGTTATTTTTCTTCTATAAACCAGAAAAAATAGAGTAGGTATCCTAGAGAATCAAAAGGAAAGGTACAGGTTTATGACAAGGAGAAGGAGAAGACACATTGCGCCCTCTCTTCCGGGATCAGCAGTGCCCTGATGGACAGCTCTGATGGCCTTGACTTCCCTTCGCCAATGCTATCCTCTTAGCCCTTGCCCAGTGGCAGAGCCTTCAGGCAGGGAGGAGCTCCTTGTGGGTGCCAGCATCACTGATCCTGCTACTGCCTCCAGGGATTTGTGGCTACAGACATGTGCCATCATAGAAACATCGTCCTGTGTATAGTCCTCACAAGAAGGGTCCTTTGTGCCCTTTACGGTGAGAATTTATGTGACATGCTGATCTATGCAAATGTGCTAGTGCTGCGGGGAGGACAGAAGGATGCAATTGGTCTCTGGAGGCTCCACATTCACTCACCAATAGTCACGTGGTACATGCTAAATGCAGCACATACTAGGAAGACTATCCTACTTCCCAGGGAATTCAACGAACCAGGAGAGGGAATAGTCATGGACTTACAGGCCATGACTATTTTTGCCCAAGGACTGCATCTATATGAACAATTCACTATGGAGTTTTCCTTAAGCTTTTAAGTTCAGATTATGAATCTCATTATTCTACTCATAAATCTAATAAATTTTATAAAACCAAGAATGATCACTCTCAGGAGGTCCCTGAATCAATGTTTGATTAACTCAAGTTGAATAGATTTAACTTCATTAAACAATCAATTCTGTCTATAAATGAGCTGATTAAATTTCTACACTCATTTCTTTAAATTGAGGTAAAATTTACATGTAAGGAAATGTATAAATCTCAAGGGACAGTTCAATGGATTTTGATAACCAACATAACCAACAGCTCAATCAAGATATAAAACATTTCTATCATCCCAGAAAGTACCCTGGAGCCCTTCCTTCAGCCAATCCTCACCCCCACGGGTAATCATTGTTCAGATTTTTATCACCACATTCTTGTAACATTTTAAACAGCATTTATAAATCTAACGTGTTTAATTTACTTTATGAGCACTTCCAACACCTAACAGGATAAAATTAAAACCCTAACAAGTTAAACATTCCCAAGTCCTTATTAATCTAGTAAATTAAACTTAACAAATATAGTGAAACCCAAGTTCTCTTGAACATCGAAATATTGTTTGGAAACTCAAACTATCTGATACGTTCAACTTAAAATGACAGATCCAAAATAAATTACATGTTTCAAATTAGAATTTCAAAGCAAATCTGTCAAATTTCTGTAATATGTCATATTCTCTTAAGTGCTACAAAGATATATTTTAGTACTAAATTGTAACACAAAATATTGGTTTTCTGGTACAGGTTGAGTAGGCCTTATCTGAAATGCTTGGGTAAAGAAGTGTTTCTGGTTTTGGATTTTTTTTTTTTGGAATATTTGCATATACCTGATGAGATATGTTGGGGATAGGACCTAAGTCTAAACACTTAATTCATTTATGGTTCACATATACTTTATACACATAGCTTGAAGGTAATTTTATATAATATTTTTAATAACTTTGTGCATGAAACAAAGTTTTGTGTTAAGTACTTATGTGTGGGATTTTCCACTTGTGGCAACATGTCAGTGCTCAAAAAGTTTCAGATTTTGGAGCATTTAGGATTTTGGATTTTTGAATTAAAGAATGCTCAACCTGTATTATTTGGGTCTTAATCTTGACATATAACTCACAAGTTTCCTGGGGAGGAGGAAAAAAAGAACCTTATTTACTAAAGGAAGTAAATTTATCACCTGAAAGAAGTTGAGGTTTATAGGGTCAACATGAATGGTCAAAGATTTGACAACAGCTCACAAGACCCGAAGGCTCACTGGTTCTACTGATACCACAGGTGTACAGTTACTGAACCTTTGTTGTGGTGGGTCCAACAGGGTTTCCAATTCCCCACCACATGAGATTGTTTCTTGCAATGAGAATTCCCCTAGAAATCTAACTTTCCAATCACCTGGTTTGGGTTTAGTAATCACTCTAGTTACTTTATTACTTGGTTGGATTCAACCCATTACTTTACTGGCTGATTTGTCAGGGTCATGTATCTATGGTCATTCAAATGACATTTACATCAAAATAGTATTGGGATAATTAAATCAAGAAGTGATAGTAAAAGCTATCCGGTGGTCATAATTGTTTTTAGTGCACATTTGCGTAAGTCCTACCACTTTTGCTTTCCCTGAACTACAATCTGCACTTTGTTGTGGAACTGTAACAACTTCCATACAGTAATCTTCTCCTTCAACACCTGCAAGGATGGACAAGGCACCACTTCCCAAGCCTATGTAAATTGACGGAAGGCTTCCTTGAATGGACTCATCATAGCCCAACACCAAGCTTGCCTAGTTAGAGAATTAGGCCACTATGATAGATTTCATCACTTCATATGTATATGAACTTGATGTTATATCTAGTGAAAATACTTTTAAAAGCATAGTAAAAACTCTATCATAAATTCCTAGGCCAAGAAGTTACCTCACTTGGTTGTAAAAATATTTATTTGTGTTGCTCCTCACTGGGAGCCTTTTACATTTCAGTGGTAGCCTCAGGCTTTTTAAATAGCTGAATTGAAAATTTCATATTTCTGTTTCAAACAAAAATAACCCATACTACAATTGCACTTTTGTTAATGGACATTTTATGTGCATGACTCAATTATTTTGCTGTGGAATTTCAAAATTAGAACAAAGCCCTTTAGTTGTTCCTGTAACATTTAATTTAGCAATTAAAAATAGAAGTTAATAGAATGAAGGGAAAAGATGGTGTGTTCCATTTCCTTCATAATCTGTAATTATTTTATACAGAGATAATTTCAGCTTGATTGTCATTAAGAAGATAATTTTATATTCATTTATTGAGAAAAATAATTTAAACTAGATATTAGACCCAGACGTAAAATAGGTTGGTTTAATAACAAAATGATGGATTGATTGTTGGGATCATTCTCTGAACGGCATGAATAGGAGCAAGAATGGAACCTGACCTTCTACCTAAGAGTCACCTTCTCATCTGGAATCATTCCTCTCTGATCTCTGACTCTCTCACTTGGATGCATCCAGCTAAGATCATCTCATGTGAAAGTTGAGTTCAAACTTAACAATGGCCATTTTTTAATGTGTCACAACCTGTTCCTATTATTCTTTATATCATGCCAGAAACATTTCTGCTGCTCTAGCCAATCGAGCACATAAATACTTCAAGGCAAGAAGGTTGTGTGTGGAATGGGATAAGGGAGATGTGATAAAGAATTCCTGTATTGTGTGGAGAGAGAGCACAACAAGATACATCAGAAAAAACGTGGTTTCTCTCTTTCTTCCTAGTACTCAAACTTTGGGTCTCCAATTAAGGACAATTACTTCACATCTAAGTATGATATTAACCTTAAAAATCTGTGCTACTAAATTCAAACATCAGAGGGATTATCTTTAGAGACATGTACAAGTGATCATACTCAAATCTGAGCCACTAGGTGGAATTCTCAATATGATGTAATAGTTCATTCCACCCAAACTAGAAAGATCAGCAGATGATGAAAAGTTTGGATAACATTTTCAAAAAGTTTCAAAACAGAAACTTGAGAATATTATTCTGAAACTAACCTCAACTTACTAAGCCTTATATTCATTCATTCATAAGATTAATTCCTTATTCCAAAATACTAGAAGACTTTTTACTGATGTCTTCTCATTATTCCTCATGAATACACCCAAGAAAGTAACAAGATCCAATGCCTGCTATGAATCAAATTTTTTAGAGGCAAAGGCATTGAATCTAAGGGGAGACATTCAGGTATGTGTTAGATACACATACTTAATAAACAATTAAATTTAATCTCCACCAAGAAAAACTAAGTTTGCTTCATGAGTGGTCAATTGTAGTAAATTTGGTAGAGTACACTGGATACATAGCCATTATACATATTCAATAGTCAAAAACTGAATCTTCTCCAGAGATGATAAAGTTCTGTATAGATGGACAGTTTCTTTTCTCCTTTGTCATGGGAATTGTAAGACCTGAACTTGGAAAATCAACTTTTATTATAATGGTGTGTCGTGATCCAGTTTCTGAAAGCTGCCATATTTGCACTATCAAATTTTCATCATTACAGAGCTGCTTACATGGAAAGCCATAGCTGACTGTGGATTGCACGATGGGTATAAGGAAGCCCAGCATCTGTCTCTAATTATACCTTCAAAGCATTCTCACAGGGGGTCAAATGGGGTGGGAATCTGACCCTTATCAGCAAGTGACAATGGATTATAACTTTGGAGTCTGCCTTCGGCAGTACACATTGCATCCAAGATCAGACACATGTCCACAAGGCATGAACAGCACATTTGCTGTTTGGATGCTGGCCTTCATCCAATGGCTCTGGACAAAGCAATTGCCAAGGTTTCTGCAGAGAGAGAGAATGCTTTGGCATCACAAAACTGCACAACAAAATTAATTTAAATAAAAAGGTTCATTTTTCTTTTTAACTCAGTGATTTTTCATTATTTCAAAGTTTACAAAATGAATGCTTTCAGGGCTTGGTGAATGACTGAAAATATTTTCTATAGACCCCCACCTGTTTTGCCAAGTTATTTTCTTTTACAATCTCTTACAAACCATACATCACCCAAGTGCAACTTCACCCTCACCCCTTTCAATTAACAGAGCCCATCGTGTGAACAGAGATCTAATTAAATGGCACTTAACTTATCCACAAGAAGTTTGCCACTCCATGTGCTGGCTAGCACTGGAAAAACTCAGAGAAAGCCAGTAAGAGGGCAAACTTTCCATTAAAATAAAAGAAAAAACAATTTAAAAACTTAGTGAGCAAATAATGGCAGAAAGAATTTCAAAAAGTGATTATGAAAAGGCAAGATAAACCAAAGGGTCCAGTGCCAGAACTTTGAAAGGATGCTGGATTAAAGAATGCCTTTCTAGGACAACCTTGGGCAAGAATGGTAAGGTGTGCTAAGCCTTGACACTCTCTAAACCACAAAGAGTGGCAATCAGTTGTTGTTCTTTACCACCGTCTCATTGTGAATTTATACTCAGGGTCACCTATCATTCCCCAAATGAACATTTATTTTGTGTCAAGGTATTGCAATTGCTGTGAAGGAGCTTGATTCTCAGAATGTGTGGAGAATTTGGTAGACATCAGTGATTTAAGTGTTTGCTTAGCTAATAAACTGGGTCTTCAAAGAAAATGGGGAGGGGGACATAATGATTGAAGAGATATAGTCCCAATCTGACCTAGAAAAGTTAAGTTCTGCAGATGACCCAAATTTTGATCACTTCTTATAAGCTTGTCTTCCACGCCATATATAATTAACTCCAAACTCATCCAGAAGCAACTTTCTACTGTACTCCTCCTCCCAAAGAAAACAAAACAGAGTAGCTAAAAACCCATTAGTTTTCAGAATCCCAGCCACCAAGTTACACATACATTTCTTGAGAGTCTACCTGAAGCTGCTCTTTCAATGCCTCCACCCCTTCAGTCCCAACCTGTCTTGGCCTTCAAACCTTCTGCTCTGTAGTTTTACAAAGATCTGGCACTTACAATAAAAAAAACCATTTCATTTACTTACCCTCATTTAAAAAGCAAGTTACAAAAACAATGGGGGCAGGAGGACTTCAAACTCTCCCATTCTAAAGAAAAACAGAGGTGAATCTCTGGGAGGAGGTGTGGACTTATAAGGATGTGGCATTTCCTCTTGAGTCATGGGAAGGAATTCATTGATTTAATTTACAACAATTAGGAGTTGCCTCTGTGCTGAGATTTTTTTTAGCTCCAGCTGGCATGGGAATTATTTTCCTGAGCAATGCTCATACCCAAATACAAGGACACCTTCAGGAAGAGGAAAAGGAAGGAGAACAGTCTAGGAACCAAGGATGTGAACCAGGAAATTCTATTTCACTACACTGATTGAAAAGAATAGCATGCTGATGCCTAACTAATTCCACGGCCTTTTTGGAGTTTGCTAGTGCTATGAAGTTTTCCCTTGGATGTGGGATTGTTTTGCCTGAAGCTATCCATATTATTTTCCCAATAACCAAAAATATAATTTCCTGGAAAGAGTTAAGGATGCCAATTGCAACTTACACATCTCTGTGTTCTTTGAATTCTCACTGAACCTTCAAGACCAAAGTTCAAACTCAGATGCAACATGAAAACCCTCCCAGCTCTCATCTCTCCAAAGTTGGTTCCTACTTATCCTTTCTTCCTACATACCTCCCATTTCTATAGAATGTACTACTTCTTTGTGTACATACACTCTTGATTTTTCCATCCCCATGAGCCTTTATTTGCCTGGCAAGCAGTGCTGTTCCCCTCCTTCCATAAACCCAAACATTAGCTGCCCTTGATGGCAGCCTCAGATTTTGTGCTACCTCCTCCAACCCCCAGCTAGAAGTAATTTCTTACTTCTCTGAAGTTTCAAAGTATATAATCCATGCCTCTTTTATGGTAGTTACAGCTTTCTACTTTATATCGTATTGTAGGTGCTCTTTTGTCTTAGTGAAGGTAGTAAGCGCCCTGTGGGTAGGATCCTTTGGCACCTAGCATGGTGTAGCACACATACAGTGGGTGCTCCATCCACGTTCAGGAAATGAACAAACCAATGTGACACTAACAAATTAATATAACTGTACACAGGCAAAGATTTACACCCTTACCAAGAAATATTTGTTTAGCAAACACTGCTCATAGATCGACAATCTCCAGAACAGTAAGTCATGTTAAGCAAATTAGCCAAAACTTGGAAATAAGGCAAAGAGAAGACTGTGAGCCCTTCCACTGCCATTCTAGAGCATATTCCATGAAGTCAGCCTAAGTCAGGGTCATCTGATTCCCTAGACTGGAGTGTAACAGAGTTTTACTTTCTATTTACTATTGCTTAGGGTTTAGAGTCTGCAAAGTTAGATGTTAACTTAGAGAAACCTGATGATGTGCAATTTATTTTGCCCAAATGTTATGGCTTTATTGCTCTGTAGGTCATTAACCAGTTTTGTACCTAATTTAGTCTTTTCCCTTACTACACCCCTCCCCCCGGGTTTATGTGTCAGTCAGGGGTCCACATGTGGCCTGCCAAGGACATTTATCCACCCTGCTTGGTGTTTTTGCCGCCGCTGCCTGTCCTGCTTAGCAGCCCACTCGTCCTGGGCCCACAGTGCGCATGTGTGGAATGTGCACCGCACTCTCCAAAGGCCCTCCAACGGTCTGAGGGACAGTGAACTGGCCCCTGTTTAAAAACTTTGAGGAACCCTGGGTCAGTGTTTCTGGTATCCTCCTTTGAACCAGCTTTGTTATCTTGCTGCTTCTTTCATTAATGAGTCAAATGTATCTTTGATGTAGACTCATTTGATTATTATATGAGAATTAGGTGTTCAACTTTTTGAAAAATTATACTTTGTGACTATTAATAATTAGGTATAAGGGAATAAATATACAAATAGGTATTGCTAGTATCATTATTTTTCTACTCATAAATAATTTTCTTTAATTTTTGTCTAAATAAATTTTCCAAATACTAGATATACTCACTCACTAACATTTGTTTTCATTCCAAAGGATTTATGCAAAGACAACAGAGAAAGCAGTGAATATTCTTTATTCTTTGTCTAGCATAACTTCTAATGGCATGTATGTATCTACTAGCAAGTCTGTTACGATCAATTCAGTAATAGCTTTATTTGAAAAGCCTGTATCACCACTAAAATAATATCTGATCTGCTGAAATAAAAATAAAATTTGCTTGTAAATTTCTTGAGTTTATCTATCATTTGAAATTACTGAACATCATAGAATATAATTTCACATCATGTTAGAACGAATAGCATTTTGTAAATTCAAGCCATACTAATATTGCATTAGGAGCAAGGCATTTGCTCTGAAATTACTATGGGCCATAATGGAAACCAGACACTAATGCTTTAAGAAGTAACTAGCTGAAATTGAATGAAATAATCACTCAATCCATAAAGCATTTATAAGATTTACCATAAAGCCCAGGTAATTTTTTTTACTGAAGAGAAATAATTATTTCTTATTGTCCTAAACATCAACTGCCATCACATCATAAAAATAAAATATGGCATATGCATCATTCCATTTTGTTCATCCATTTATTCATATGATACATATTCACTTTACCCTATAATAATGAAAACATTATGCTTGTTCACTATTATTTCCAATGTTGTTTAATCAACAAGGCTGAACATGTTCCCTGGCAAGATTGTAGCCAAAAATGAATCCAGCCTAAGCAGAGGGTTAGAAAGGTCTGGGTTCTGTAACATGCTATTACTGTTGCTGCTGCCTTCACACTCCCAACTTCATCCCAACACGATGGAAAGACTGGTTCTACTTTGACGATCATGCAGTTTTTGAAGCGTGGGGGGGGGGGGTCTGTGACATGAGCCAATGAGTTTGCTGGAGAGTTCTAATTTGCTCTCTCACCTACATTTTGCTCTTCCTTTTCTTTCCTTTTGTATGTCTTTCCTTCTTTCACATATCATAACCCTGCTCATCAACACCTCAAATGATGAACTGTTGGAGTGATGACTCAGGTAGGAAAGGAGACCACCCCTAGTTTCCATCCCACTGGATATTATTGTAGAAAGCATGATCAATTTAGAGTTGGAAAAAGTTGCCAACTCATATGTTTCTCTTAGTAACCAGTTTTAAGTTTCTAATCATAAGGAGCACACTTGTAAGTAAAAGCACGAACTTCACAAACACAAAGCATTTTAAGTCTTCCATCAAAGCACTAGTGTTTGCACAGTAGAGATGCTTTTACGCCCTGACAAACACCACTCTGTTGCATAAATAGACTGGTACCCCAATACCTGGAGTATTTTGAAAAATAGTTGTGAAATCTATAGGTTCTGGCTCCAGTCCTGACTCCTCCATAAAGTTTCAGGCAAATGGTACTCACTTTTCTTTCTCTCTCTTAATCCCCACTTCCAATGTCATGCTACAACTAATCTAACATATCAGCAACTGTTTCACACATATTTTATGTGCCAGTAAGAATGAAAAAATCCTTCCCATTAAATTGTCTCATCATTACTTTTAAGTTGCAGTCCAATTTCAGAGATACTAGTCTTGAAAAAAATGTGAATCTTAGAATCAAATAGATGCAATGTTGTACTAGCTCAGCACCCGACTACTCTACTGTTCTTTAATTGTGTTACTATGTGTGTGGACATTGTTCTCTAACACTTTGTGATCTAATTATTTTGTAACTACATTGTGCATCTACTGCCACATTTGTAAGCACATTGGAGGCTATAAAGTTATCATTACTGTTTATATGATAAAAGGGATTTGAATAAATTGCTGTTACAAAAATGCAGTTACTGTCAAAAATTTTAAATACATAGTTTAGATAATTTGCTTCTCTAACTTTACATATTTGGGAAAGCTGAACTTGCAAGCATTCATATAATGTTCAAATTGGCCGTTTGGAGAGTCATCATGAACATCAGTCCAAAATAAATTCCCTGAACTTCTACTGTGTGAAAACTACTATACTAGAGTCTCTGCAAAACAAGGATGAATTAGATTTGATCCGCATCCTCAAAGACATCACATTCTGGTTGGAAAAATGGAACTGGTAAATAAAAGAGTGATAAAAGCCACAAAAAAATTATTGATCAAGTGTTATGTGATTCACAGAAAGAAGAGATGACTCCAGTCTAGGGAACCAGAGAAACATTCACAATTGAAGTGTTCCATGACTTGGGACTTGGAGGATAGACAGGAAGGATTCCAAGAAATAGACATTGGGTGGGGGTATGCACCTACCAGGCAGGGGGAACTACTTGATTAAAGACCAGAAGGCTTAAAAGCACTGTGAATGGCAATTGTTTAGTTTTAGTGCATGGAATGGGATAGTGGGAAAGACAGGTTGGAAGAAGACAGAAGAGGACATGAAAAATCACACGAAGGCATGGGTATCTATTTTTTTCCTTATGCAATGTAGAGTCATTGCAGGTTCTGCTATTGCTGCAATTGTGGTTGCTTTCATGGAAATACATCTGACAACTGCGGTGCATTTAATATATACCTGTATTGGGTTGAATTGTGTCTCCCAAAATGATATGTTCAAGTCCTAACCCCCAGTATCTGTGAATGGGACCTTATTTGGAAATAGAGTCTTTGTAGATGTGATCAAATTAAAGTGAGCCAAGGCAGGGCGAGTTCTTTATAAAAAGAAAGAAATTTGGACACAAACACAGAGATATAGCAGGACAATGCCATGCGATGACAGAGGCAGAGATTGGAGTGCTGCAGCTGCAAGCCAAGGAACTCCAAGGATTGCCTGCAACCACCAGAAGGTGGGAAGAGGCAAAGAAGAATCCTCCCCTCAAGCTGTCAGAGGGGATTTCAGACTTGCCAAAACCTTGATTTCAGACTCCTGGCCTCCAGAACTGAGAGACAATAAATATCTCTTATTTTGTGCTGTCCAAGTTTGTGCTAATTTGTTATGGCAGCCCTAGTGAACTAACACAACACCTTTTAAATAGTGCTTTTCTTGGCTGTTCTTTGTAAGGGTGATTAAAATCTACAACATTAGGATCACTATATAATGCTGGATCAGGGAGAGCTACAACAGGAGGGGGAGGCAGCCTGGATGGTAGAGATTCTCTGAGGTTCTAGTTCCTTCCAATTTCATCCATCTTTTATATTTGGCTTCTGCAAACGATTTAATTTTAAGAAAGATTCTCGCTTTAAAATTATAAAGCATGAGGATATAAAAACCCTGATTTAGTAGTTTTTATATGGAACATACCACGCTGAGATATAGAGATACTCACCTCAACATGTTGGCAGGTTTGGATGAGTTTAGCCAAAAGGGTCTCCAGTTCCGTGTTCCTCTTAATAAGGTTGGTGAGGTTACTCTCTAAGTTTTGCTGTTCAAAAAAGAGAGGAAAAGTATTATTACGCATACTTTTATACTTTAGCATACACAAAATTACTCATACTCAGGAAAAACTGATATTTTTCAGAAACCTCAATGAAATCAATGCAATTTCAAGTATTTATAGATTTAAACTGGATTTTCAAAAGCTGCATTTAAAAGAACCTTTCAGAAAACATTCAAACTTCATTCTTTTTGTCCTGTTTCTCACACTAACTCAGGGATATTTAACTGAATAATTAGTTATAGGTCACGAACTAGGGAGAAAGGAGGTAAATGGATTTCTATCCCTTTACTTGAATCAGAACCGACAATAATATAAAGAATATATTCCCACATCAAATCAACTACTATTGCATTTTTAGGATTTATCCTTTGATGGGCAAGCTGAAGTTAATCCCTTGGAGAAAGGTTTGAATTGTTCAGCTATTGCTGACAACAAATGACCATTTATAGGCATTTATAAATCCTCATCACACACACATTTACTCAATCATAGTACAGTCTGCTTTCCATAGTCGTGAGTTCTTTGTTTGTCAATTCAACCCACCATGGATCAAAAATATTTGGGGAAAAGATGGATGCTTGCATCTATACTGAATGTATAGACTTTTTTTCTTGTCACTATTCCCTAAACAATACAGTATAACAACTATTGTACCAGGCATTCTAAGTAATCTAGAGCTGATTTAAAGTATACAAGAGGATGTGTGCAGGTTATATGCAAATACTGCACCATTTTATATCACAGACTAGAGCATCCTTGGGTTTTGGTATCTGAGGGAGGTCCTGGAACCAATCCCCCACAGATACCACAGGACAATTGTACATTTTATTGTTCATACTTCTATTCTTTGTTTATCAATGGCAGATCAAATTTCCTTGAACACTATGTTTATTCCCTATTCCTTTACAGTATCAAATTTCAAATTCCCTGGAATGACTGACTATTTAATCCTATTTTCAACCACAATAACCCTTTCTTCTGGGTAAGATTTGCTAAGATTTCTCCATTCCTTCTCATTCCATATGCTCTTCATTTATATCATTCATTCATTTATTTATGCATTCACACAAGTACTTTTAAAGTTTCTACTATATGTCAGATGCTGGGAGAGATACTGAAAAAGCAAAAATAAAAGTATCTACTTCCTATTCAACTGTGCAACTGGGAGAGAGATGCTGTGAGCGAGAGAAGGGGAAGAGTTGATGGCTGTTAGCAGAGAGTTTCCAAGAGGACCATGTTTTTCAGCTGAGGCTGGAAGGATGGGCAAGAATTTTTTTTGGTGAACAAAGGTGGGAATTTCTTGGGAAGATGGAATGGAGGTGGAGGTGAGCATGTGGAAGAGTCCTCCAGGGGCAGGGAATAGAACAATGTCATATACCAAGATCAGGGAAGTGTGAGAGGGCAAAGGATTAGGCAAACTATGAGTTTTAACATATAGATAGTTCCAAAAATACAGCAAAGATATGGAACAACAGGAAATTTCATGGAAAAGAGAACAGACCTCAGATTTGTAATGCCACCTGAGAAAGAAGATTTCAAGAGTATGAGGGATTTTGAAAATTAACAATTTCATAAAGGTGATAATATTTCATTATGCTGTGAAATTTATGAAAATTTCAGCTCATTCTACATTTCTAGACATTTTTAGTTACAAAGGAACATTAAGGAAAAGGTATCACTTAACTCCAGGAAAAGAATCACTTTTATCTAATGCTTCAAATGCATATGTCAGAAGCAGAAATCTCTGGTTATTTTTAAAACAAGTTATGTTTATTAATCTGGTGTTTATCCTGTTGCCTTTTTTCATTTCAATGACTGCATTTTCATTTCCAATAGGTTTTTTTTTATCACATCCCCCTTTTCTTATTGAATTTTTTTCTCTTCCTATTCCTAAGATGTAATTCTGTCCTTCAGAATTTCAAGAGAATGAAACATATTTACTTATTCTTAAGCCCTTTTGAGAAAAAGCAATTCCATATTTCCTTGTGTTTGCTTAAGTTTCTCAAGGATTTGATTTTATCCCGTGTCTTGTAATTTTTGTCTGTCAGTTCATCTAATGCAAACTTTGCTCCTTGTGCTGTGATTTGGGGAATGAAATAGACCAGCCAGGCGAGGTGCACACTCTGAGGTTAGGGCTTGAGGTTCTTTCTCCAAAGAAGGCTCTCCCACAAGGCACTCATGTGTAATAGAGGCACAGAGCCTGGTTTGGGCCTGTTTCCTTCCATGAGAGTTCTGGCTTCAATCCCAGAGAAGGTGTGAGGTAACCTTTGAGCCCCGTGTGTGCAGGGGGGATCTTGATCTCCAGGTGTGCGGGCTCCTGGCGCATGCGGTGTACAATCCCCATGTGTCCCCTGAAGTCCCCACTGCCTCATCTCATCTTGACTTCTTGGGAGCAGCCCAGCTTCAGTCTCCCCTCACCACTCTGCACTTTCTTTCATTTCTGGTCCTTGGACACTTTCCACTTATGTTTAAGCTTGGTTATGTATTCTTTAAAAAAACATTTTAGAATATTTTATCTATAATTTTCATGTGTTCAGAATTCAGAGGGAGATTTTGTACATATTTCATCTGGGCTGGAAGGAAAACCAACAAGAAATCTTCAATTTTGTCTTTGAAACACTCAAAACATCTCAAATATGACAATTTTATCTTTATTTATTTATTTAAAACAGGGTCTTGCTCTATCACGCTGGCTACAGTGCAGTGGCATGATCACGGCTCACTGTAGCCTCAAATTCCTGGGCTCAAGCAATCCTCCTGCCTCAGCCTCCTGAGTGAGTAGCTGGGACTACAGGCGCACACCACCATGCATGGCTAATTAAAAAAACATTTTTTGTAGAGATGGGGATCTCGCTATGTTACAGCCCAGGCTGGTCTCAGACTCCTGGCCTCAAGCAACCCTCCCGCCTCAGCCCCTCAAAGTGCTGGGATTACAGGTATAAGCCACTGTGCCTAGCCATCAAATATGACAATTTTAAAGGAGAAAAATAACTGTTCCTCACTTAAAGGATGGGATACAACAGGAGGCTGGAGAGTCAAAGAATGAGCCAGATAGCGATTTAAGTGCAACTTAATGATCTCATGCTTGCATCAAAGAAAAAGTTGCTTTCAAAGCTCTTAACAACAACAACAATAGTAACAAAAGCCAAAAGTTTTTCTATTGTTTGACTCAATGAACTCCAACTGCTAATCACTTTATTGTTGAACATTAGAGGATTATTTTGAGGCATTCCATTATTCAATGTCCTTGATTTAGATTTGACTATTATAGGGTATATTTGTTAACTTCTTTTGGTGTGTTAATATAGGGAATCCTTTTACTTTTTTTTGGCTGACCCTTCACAGCAGGAAATTTCTAGGGAAATACATCATTTAACTGTTTACAGTTCAATTGTCATAAGTATGATTTTCCTAAAGCTAGTCAGCAAAAGAGGGCCAAATAAATTCAATCCAACACATTTAGATTTTACAAACATCTGCTTGCTTCCTCCTCCCTTTATTAAGTATACATCATGTATAAAACCTGTTTCTAATCAACTAATACATAGACTAAAGCCTGTGGTTTAAACACATTGACCTATCTAGATCCTTTGGGGTTATTCAAATTTAAATAGTACAAGTGTTACTGAAGTCCGCAAAGAATTTCCAAGTCAGTTAGAAGTATAGCAAAGGGAAATTAAGCTGGGGGAGACTTGTTTCCAAGTGGTACCAAAGGGGCTGACAACACTTTTGAAGAGAACCTGAGTAATGGGAAGGTAACAAAATCCAGTCCTCAATAAGCCATGCGTCCATAAGCTTCCGCTACAGGGACTTCTCTGAAGATTTTCTGGAATTTCACTCTATCACTAACATCCTGTGTGGTGGTCAGCAGGTTCTATAACCTCTTGATTTTGATTGTGCTTTGTGCAAAAGAGAGGTAATATTTCTTAGTAGCATAGTCTTGGGACTAAGTAGATATAAGTATCTGCACTTCCCCATGGAGATCTAAAAAATTCTACAGAGTACAAAAAATTTCGTTTTAGTTTCCTATTCTCACCTTAAAAATTTCAATGTATTTACACCTCCTTATTCAAGTCAAGTTTTGTAGAAATCCAAGGAGGCAGGCATGAGTGACCACGTATGCAGAGCCAGGAGACAGGGCTACCGCAGATGGACTCTCTTGGACAATTGACTGGATGTGTCTTAGGCTCAGTTTCCCCATCCATAATGCATGGATGATGATAAATCTACCTCTCTATACTACTGTTAAGATCAAATGAGAAAACATACACACCATAGAACTACACAAATGTTTGTTGAAATTATGAGTTCTAGGATAAGACATTTAGTTTGGACTTGCTCTAGAGGGGCTCAACCCTGTGCCTCTGGCAGACACCATTCTCAAGCTCGCTGATGGCTTTTTCCTGCAAGCACCTATGCCTTTCTGCCCCAGGGCTTTACCCGGCCCCAGGCAGGGCAGGCTGGTGTGGCTGGGGAGCAGAAGGGGACGCTGGTGCCCCTAGGAGTGGCCCTCAACCAGCAACTACTGGCAATTGGTGGATGAACATCTCAGCTTTCTCACTTGCTCGGTGGGACCTACAAAATCTCCCACAGGGCCCCATTGGGAAGGGAGCATGTGAGCCCACAGCAACAACCTGCTCATTAACACGCCCTCTTTCCTTTTCCTTCCCTTCCCTGTTGGCTTCCCCTCTCTTCCAGGTGCTTCCTGGATCACCTCCCAATTCAAATTCTCAGTCAGAGTCTGCTTCCGAAAGAACTCACCTGAGATCATTTCCACAGGCATCCTAACCCATTCTTTTTGAGTATTCCTTCCCATGAGGAAAGCCAAATTATAAAAGATTTTATTGCTTTAGAAAGATATTTGCAAATACAAGAGATTGTTTTCTCTCTTCCCCCATCTCCCTTCTTTTAGACTTTTCCTAGAGGTCACACATCCTCCACATTTCAGGCTGTAGACCAGCACCGTCAATGGAAACATAATGTGAGCCACAAATGTAAGTCAAATTTTAAATTTTCTAGTAGTCACATTTTAAAAAGTAGATACAAAGATTCATTTTTATAATGTCATTTCAACATGTAATCAATATTTGAAAATTGATGAGATATTTTACATTCCTTTTCTTTCTTTTTACCAAATCTTTGGAATCTGATACGTGTTTTACATGTCTCAAGTCAAACCAGACACATTTCAAATACTCAGCAGCTACGTGTGGCTGGGGCTACCATATTGATGAGTGCAACACTAGAGTCTAGAAGAGGGGCCAGCATATTTTTGCAATAGAAAGCCATGTAATAAAGACTTCAGGCTATGTGCTCTCTGTTACAAGGACTCAGTTGTGCCGTCTTAGCATGAAAACAGCCATAGCCAATAAGTAAATGAGTGGGCAGGGCTGTGTTCAATAAAACTTTATTTATAAAAACAGGTGGTGAGTGAGACTTGGCCCATATCGGTTGCTTGCCAATCCTCGGTCTAGAAGGTAAAAACCAAAATGGTGACATTTTCTGGGGCAGTAGTGTACATTTGCTCCTGTGAAACACTAACATGTATCCCAAACCTTTTGTATAAGTCTGAAACAAACACCATTCCATGAGCTCCAAGAAGAATTCTTTCTATGCAAGCTACTAAGAGGACTTTTGCTTATGGTTGCAAAGCTTAGCTTGACAGAACTCACAAGAATCTGAAGAAAGTTAAACCACATTTGATGTATAGATATTTTGATTTAAGGAGCATAATGGTTAAAGCACACAGAGACTGGTGCCAGTCTTCCTGGGATCAAATCCTCTCTCTTAATCTCTGTGCCTCAGTTTCCTCAAGAGGCTGTCAAGGTAATGAGGGAGGAGATACTGCAAGCCCTTGGAAGAGCACCTGGCTCATGGTGTGTTCCATCAGCACTTGTTAAATAAAAGAAAGAACTTGTTTTTCAAGTTTGGAGGTTAGACTGATTTTAAAAAGCTTAATTTGTAATACTTACACCACCGCCAAATTAAAAGCATGCCCATACAGTTCATAAACTATTTAAACCATAACCAAATTGAAAGCATGCCCACACATTTCATAAATTATTTCTGCCACAGATTTTCAATTTAGTAGCATATAGCTACAAGAATATACTTCCCCCCAAGATTACATTTTCTGAAAACACGGAACCCAGTTTGGTCAATTTTCTTACAATGTTGTGATTTATGTCAGAATTCCCATCTAGCGCTGCAGGTCTCTGTTTTAGACTTAAGTATATGTATTTCTAAAAGTTGCATAAGGTCCTAAATCTCTATGAATGCTAATGCCACTATTTGATGTCATCTTGTCTATGAAGCCATCCTCATCTCCTAGTCTGAATGGGTAATTCCTTTTCCTTTAGTGCTCAGTATTACTCATACTTCCATTTTCTCTACTTCTCCCACTCCCATGTTGTGCTCCTGCCCTCCTGAGCAAGCTGTTTTATACATCCAAGCTTGTTCCTGGGCCTGGGCATGGGCACATGCTCCTCCCTCTGCCTGGAATGCATCTGCATGGCAGAAAATAATTCTACTACCAGAGAGAGCATAACAAAACCATAGAATGCATTGAGTACTTGCTGTATACCCGTCATTGCTTAGTCCCTGTCTACTATACACCCTTAAATAGTCACTGTGGGAACAATTAGCATGGAAAACTGAATATTCATTGGGCAACCCTTCTGAAATATAATGTAGTAAATCAACTATTAGTTACTTTAGTAACTACTATAGATTGTTAGAACACCTTCTACCTTTTAGGGCTTTTCTCATTGGTAGAGTTAAGTCTGATCCCAAGAAGAGGGCCTTGACAGTTTAGAAGTGTTCTCAAGAAATGTTATATAAGTCCATCCAGATCACAAGATATCTGGGATGGCAAATATAATGTTGAACAAATTTTTATAAACACGGGTTTATAGAAATAGGAAGATAGTCTAGCAATTATCATTGACACATCTGTTTCAAATTCTATCCAAACTCAAAGTCAAATTGCTCCCAGCCTGAATTCATTACCTCTTCCCCAGGTGATTTTTTCACAGCGCTCTTATTCTGTGAGGGGAAAGGATGTGCTAACAGTCATTGTTGAGAAGGATAAAGTTTCAGTAAGTGTGCTACTACTTGGTGGAATTCAATACTACCCTCCCAGCACTACCACCAAAGAAGAGGACTACAAATAATTCAAGATGATCCTTTTAAAGGTAACAATGCAAGTGGACATATTTAATTTCTTAATATTAAGCCAAAGATTGAGTACAGGTCAAATTTGTGAAAGACAAAAGTGTAAAACATGTTGCTTTAAGAATGAGGCTTCTCTACCTACTTTATGCAAAAAGAATGAGTAATTGCTCCTATTATTTTTAATGCATACATTTTGAATGCATTTTCATAGAGCCATAGTCAACCTCCTTCGTGTTATATAGTTTTTACGGAGGCTTGAGTTGATAATTTAACAATCCATAGTGGGACAGCTGATTTTACCCCAATTTCAATATAAGCCTTTACACACGGATGTAGACACCAGCAGAGAATAGTAAATCCAACTTAACAGATGAGCTTTGTACTTCCACATACAGTGATACCCAATCAAACAGCAAGGTAAGCAGACAAATGCCCCTAATTTTAGCCTTTGGAGACCTGTACCTAAGAGTCAGGTTGCAAGGAATTAATGACTTGTCATTGAGCACTACTATTAAAATGTATGTCTGAAACAGGAGATTTTAGTAATTCCTTTTGGGTTTGCCCAGGCCTTAAAGAATGCTTGCTCTTATTCCGAAGTCAATACTTCAGAATGTCTTTAAAGTATAATATTAGGTCTGGATACCTTTCAAGGCAAACACAGATCTGGCTTGTTTCATTCTATAACATTCAAAGTGACATTCAGCAACTGCGTTCAGAGCCCTGACACCCAACACCACCACTCCAGTGAGATCAGGATATGGACACGTCAAGTTTCTTCTAAGAAACTTTAATCACAATCCTTAATATGAAAACACACCCGTATTAACACATGCCACCTGCATAAAAGTATAAATTCTTTATATGTAACTAAACTCTTAAGATGTTTTAATTACGTTGCAGGAGTCTGAGGCTATCTTCGGGTTCGACTCACAACAGACTGCAAATACATGTAATTTATGTTGGTTTAATTTTTTAATGCTTTTTTTCATTGGTTATAATAGTTAGTATTTCCAAATGCCCTGGCAAGACAGGCCGCTCAGGGAACTTCAAAAACCTAATAAAACACAATCTACATACAAATTTAAGTCTAGTGTTCCATAGACGACAATTTAAGTCATTTTGATATGTGATACCATGTTTACCTTGTCAGATTTTATTTGAAATTTCTATATTAACACCACAGAATCTGCTCCACATATTTATAAATTCCATCATCAGGAGTTCGGTGTTTGTTTTTCTAATCTGGTAGTCAATAATATATAGAGAACAATTTTTAAAATACTGTTTATGATCTAGAAGAGCTTTCAAATTTTAATGGAGGTAAATAGATATCTTAGCATAGTTATATTATTTTAGTTGTAATTTTAGCAGAGCCAACAACAACTAGTCATTTCCAGGTATTAGAGATGTGAATGGCCTTTTTTTTGTTCACTCCTCCTCCCTCAGCCCCATTTCTGCCTATAATAAGAGAGGTGAGCAACTGACCAATAAATACATTTGTCAGTTTTGAAAATTGATATCAAATGAAGCTGTACTACTAGGAGCCTTTGGAATTCTCTAACTTAGAAACAATGATCTCAGTTGCAAAATTTATGGTTGGAGAGAAATGTTTCCAAGAATATGTCTATAACTTTTATCAGTGGAACATACAGGAAGCATCTTGTAAGCTTACAACATAGGTGTAAGAGCCAGGGACGGTCCAATTGGACAGCTCTCCTGATGCCCTCTCTGCTCATTTGCCTCTGTTCAACTTCTGAATCCTTCTCAACACTGTACTCTGGGCTGCCACAACATATTAAGAGAGGCAACTCACTTGTCAGTTAAGAATGACCTGATGAAGGGAATTTCAGAACTTATGGGAATATTGTGAAATAGACTAAAAGTAGTTAATTATTTTGCTCAAATGAAAACTTTTGGATTGGGAATATATTTAATATTCTAAACCACATGTTGGCAAACCATGGGCCCAAAGGCCAAGTCCTTCCCACTGCCTGTTCTTGTATGGCTTTCCAGCTAAGAATGTTTTTTTCACATTTTTAAATAATATTTTAGAAATCAAAAGAAGAGTAACATTCTGTGACACATGAAAAGAATATGAAATTCAGGCCAGGTGAGGTGGCTAACACCCGAAATTCTAGCACTTTGGGAGGCCAAGGCGGGAGGATTGCTTGAGGCTAGGAGTTTAAGACCAGCCTCAGCAACATAGTGAGACCCCCATCTCTACAAAAAATTAAAAAGTTAGCCGGGCATGGTGTCAGGCTCCTGTAGTCCCAGCTACTCAGGAGGCTGAGGCAGGAGTATGGCTTGAGCCCAGGACTTTGAGGTTGCGGTGAGCTATAATAACACCGCTGCACTCTAGCCTCGGCAGACCCTGTTCCAAAAAAAAAAAAAAAAAAAAAAAAAGAGAAAGAGGGAGAGAGAGAAAGAAAAGTATATGAAATTCAAATTTCTGTGTTCATGAAGTTTTACTGGAACACAGATACTCCCATTCTTTTACGTATCGTCTAATGTCTATTGCTGCTACAATAGCAGAGTTATACGCTACAATGGCAGAGTTGAGTACTTGCCCAATGAATACTAAAATATTTGCTACCTGGCCATTTATAGAAAATTGCTCTCTTTATTAATAAAAACAACCTTCTTTCTTTTTAATAATCTAAGTACTTTTTATTAATTTATACATAGCATTTTTCCTCTTGGTCCAAACCATTTTAAAATTTCAATATAATTCAATTGACTTAACATTTTCAACCCCTATTATGGGAGTATAGGAGTATGCCTCAAATTCCAATCCTTCTGGTACCCAAAATTCTAAATTCTTTTTGTCAGCCACCAAAATCATTTTTAACTCATAACAGAAAAATGTAGCTTTAAAATCTGGGTAAAATGCAATGGCTGAATAAATTCCTGTTTTACTTGTGTCTTTTGTTCAGAGAGGCAGAAGCTTCAGACTGAGAAAGAGACAGAAATGAGAATCTTAAATCGGATCAAGATTGCTTTAGCAAGAACATGGTCAAGAGTAAGGAAAGCACAGCACGAGGATTAGGCAGCTCTTTCCATTGTGCAAATAAGTATATAAAGCGCTGGGTTGTAAGTGCACACTGGACGTGGAATTACTCATTGATTGCTGTCTCCATCAATCCTATTTTCCTCGGTCTCTTTTTTCTGAATCATAAAATACATCTTAAAGGGGGGAGGGTTAGCGTGCTGGATAATTAATGTCTATAAAATCCCCTGATATTGATGGATGTCATACACATTGTTTATATATATATCCCTTCAAGCTTTACTTCCTCCCTCACTCAGGGATTGAATAATTTTGATCTTATCCCGGTTTCTCCGTCTTAAGTAGATGATGACATTGCCAGATATTCATTAATGAACATGTTCTTGTCTTCCTACATCAGTAGGGTTTTTACTGATACCATCAAACATTTTTGCCAGCCGTGAATGTCAAAGTAGTCTCATATTGAATGCTTAGCCTTTGATGGACAAAAACACATTTTTGTTTTCCATATACTGTTGGAAGATCAAATCTTTTTCTAAGCCAGCACCTCAGACACATTCTGCGGGCGCTTCATTTCAGTTGAATTGAATAGATTTCAAGCTAAAATAGTTGAAAGTGTTTGATCTAATAATTTTGTGTAGGTAAGTACGATTTGCTTTGTTTCCACAGGATTTTTATCTTCCCAAATTTTTAGGTTTTAGAGGAAAATGCCTTTTCTATACCAGCTGCTGAAAATGATTATTAGAATTCAATACATGGTCAGCTTTGTTCTTGAATTTGTGGCATTCCCAGGAAAGGTTCATATTGTTCACAATATTTATATCCCCACATGGGTGGTGCAAAAAAATGCTTAAAGCCAAGGGAGGTTACACTCTTTGGCTCAAAAATAGATTAAAATTCCATTCCATCCAAAGTGGGTCTGGTCTGTTAAGAATTTACAAAATCAATGTTATGTAAGAGAATGCCCCACTTGGGACATCCTACAGAATCAAAGAAGAATATGAAAGCATGTGATTGTTTTTCAGCTCTGAGTAACCTTCAAAGACAAACTATCCTGGGTTTTAGGAGGTTTGAATCTCTTAAGTCCTTAAATTCATGGCATCCTTTGTCCCTGACTTCACCATCTTTACTCAGCCATTTCCACAGCCTTTATAGTAGGACTGCCACTGCCTTTGTCCACTCAAGATGATTTTAATGGAGTTGAAATTAAAGAAACATGGAAGTCATGAAAGGATGCAAGATGATGAGCATCCACTAGGTGAGTGGGTCCCGCATGGCCTGCACATTGCAATCACCTGGGGACCTATAAAAATACTATGCTCAGTTTACACCCCCTTCCCAACCAGAGAGTCTAAAGAACTAGTTTGGGGTGAAGTTCAAGGAGCAGAGTTATAAAAAGCTTTCCAGGAGTTTCTAATGTGCAGCCAAGGTTGAGAATCATTGCTCAAAATGGAGAAACAGGTTCTATGATACAGTGAACAGAAATTAATGATTTATTCACTTTACTAGTCTTACACGTTAGGATTTTATTCAGAATAAAAGTAATATATTTGAAATACAGCTTACATGTATATAACAAGTACAAAAATAAAATTATATAGAAATGTATATAGAAGTATGAATTTTTGTGAATTTCTCATAGGAAATCTAGAAACTTTGCTAGAACAGTGCTTAGCGGGACATACTGTTGCTGTTAAGAAATTTAGAGGACTCTCTTTTTACTTGGAAATATAAGGGAATGCTTTGTTGAATCATTCAAGTATTCATAATAGCTAAAAAGAACTCCTGGATGATCACTTCAAAGTATACTATAAAAAAGAATTTGGATCATACAAATTTGGTCTGTTAATTTTAAGAGTAATTATTTCATTTTAACAGTAATTATTTCACCAGAAACATAAAAGAAGTATGCTACAGATGTTTATAATTCAATAATATTTTTATATGTTAAATCAAAGATTTAGGAAAAGAATTTTAAACTCTGGTGACAAAAGAATAGACTCATTTCTCTACCCAAAGACTTTCAAAGGTCAACTCGGGCAACACAACTGCCCTGAAGCCTAGAAACCCTTGTGTAATCTAAAAGGTAAAATGTAAATGTTTCCAATGATGATATCACTTTCCAAAGTGATAACATAGTATTCTTTTTCTTTGATTGATGGCCACCTTCCTGAAAAAAAATTTTTTTTGAGAATTAATTATTTAACTGGCAGTGTTTTACAAAAAAATTATTAAGGCATTTCCCCAATAGCATTTGTTTGTTTACAGATGACTAAAGATCACTTAAGGGTCATTGTATTTTGGAAATGAACTAGCTCTCATTTCCCTAGACTATATTTTAGTTTACATACACAATGTTTTGCTAAAGAGGAAGCCAAAGGATAAATGTCATTTAAAAAAATTTTTTTTAAAAAACCAAGCCATTTGCTTTTAACCCAGTGGGAGAAAACCATCCAATAGTCAGAGAACCAGGAGGACACTTGCCAGTTATAACAATTACAAATTGCAATGCCTCTTCGTTTCTAGAGTCTAGAAGGTAGATCAAGAGCTCTCAAAATGTAGCTTGGATCAATAGCTGCAGTGTCCCTGGGAAGCTGGTTGGGAACATAATTTGTTGGGCACCCCTCCCCACCTACTGATCCAAACTCTGGAGCTGGAGCCCAGCAAGCTCTGCTTCAATAGGCCCCCCATAGGATCCTGACTCATCCTAAAGTTGGAGAACCACTTGCCTGCACTGTTATAAAATCTTTCTGTGAGTGGGAGTTTAAGATTTTTTCTCAGCTTTAAGAAATCTCAGTGTTAAAGGAAAGTGAAAGGAAGAAAAGAAAGTCAAAGAGAAAGAGGGAAGCTAAGTGGGGGGCAGGTAAGCAATCCCTCTGCTGCCCTTCCCACCTTCCTTTTCTCGTGGACACTTTGTGATTCTATCACTTAGTTTTTGTCATCAGGCCCCATTCTCTGGCCTTTCCCTAGTTCCTTCATTCTCCACAGGGGAAGAGGAAACAGAATGGAGGAGGGAGCCAGCAGAGGCTGGAGAATTTGGGGGACAGGGGAGCATATGAGCCAACGTCATGGCAGATGGAAGGTTCAGGCATGGATGTGCACCTTGATCACCCACGCCAGTAGGGAGTACCCCATCCCTGCTGGCAATTCTGAATTGCTTTTTCTAATAAAAAAGAAGATAGAATTCAGATGTTCACAATGTGCCCCCTCCGAAAAAAAACAGTATTGGTGAAGTTGCTCCCAGTGGATTCTCAATTACTTATAAATGTTTTTCTTTTTAAAATAATGTAAGTGGTGCTGCGAGGGGGGAGAGGGCAGCCAGCCAGCAGAGGACCCAAACTCATATGTTTATGATAAAAAAAAATAATGCCCCCCTCCTCCACTGGCTGGAATCAGTGCACCTCTTTAACATTTGGCTTGACACAAAATGTATAAAGATGAAAGCAAACATGTTAAACTTTGCTCTCAGGACTTTTTAGTGTGACTTTTATCATTTGATTTTCAAATGGCTGTAACCTTGGCCCATCACTGATTGGGCACTCCATAGAGGCAGAGTGTCATATGACATCATAGACAGCTGGATAATTAAATGGCGACAGTAAATCATGTATATAGAGGACGTTTGGCCTTCCATAACCGTTATCTTTCTCCAATGTGTTATTTTTATTTGAATAAAGTGTTACTTATATCGGTCATGAACAAATTTTCAACTTGAATGCATTTAATATAATTAAAGGCAGACTTGCACACTACACAATTTTGACTGCAAGCGAGTTTTCCACCAGAACGTGTTCTTTCGATCTCTGAACAATTATGATAAAACATTGGCTTCACATACTCATATTCCTTTAGTGATGGCATCTTCTTTAACAGCTTTAATTCCCTCCTCTGAATTGATAATATTCAGATTTTGATCTCAAATATCAACTCTGACCTAAGCTTTGGTCTCTCATTCCTGGCTGTATACCAACTTTTAACTTCAACGCTCCCCTGTTATTTTAAACTCAACTTTCTTAACCGTACCATTTGTCCCTTTGAAATTTCTTCCCAGTCCCTAATCTTTACAAAGGAGATTGCCATTTTCCAGATTAAAACCCCAACAAAACCCCTTAGATTTTAACCTCTTCTTTGTGCCCTGTATCTAATCACTCTCTAAAGATTTTTTGTTATTTTTAAAAATATCCCTTGACTTCAGCCTTCTCTTTTGTTCCCAAAGTTGCCACTCTAATCATCTTCTTCCATGAACCCTGGTTTTCAATCCTCTAATTTTTGCCCAATCAGGCGCACACATGGCCACCAAAGTAATATTCCTAGCAAGCTTGTATTCCTATATCACTCCAGTCTGAAAACTCCAAAATTTGTCTCTTTTTAAAAGATCAAGTTCAAACTCTTGAGTTGGTATGCAAAGTCCTTAAAACTATAGTAGTTTTAGAATTTCCCCAATAGAAGCCAGCTATAATTATCACCATCCTGCAAAATGAACATTCAACTTCAGAAGGTGGCCTTATTAGCTAATAACTGCCCTGTTTGTTGCTCCTTCTGAGCCCTCAGTTGTTTCTTTCCACCAACCTATAATTTTTTTTGTTCCCCTACATCATTTTAGCATCTAACAGAGGGCTAGCTGTGCTAATAGAGGCATCAATAAATGTTTGCTGGATAGAAGAGTACATGAATAACATTAACACGTCTAAAGATTTCTTGACTATAACAGAAGTCACATAAAGCCAAATCTTAATTCCATTTCAAAATTGGATAGAATCAAATCATAGGGTTCTGAAGATATCAATACATACTTGAGACATCAAGCCACAGTTCACTGTATTATAAAAACATTTTGATTAAATTTGTTTCAGAAATTGCTCTCCAGCCAAAGAGCTATCTACTATATAATGGACAATGCAATAAATCTTAGACTATATGTGCTGACAGGTATAAGATGATTTATTGAATTGTAGAATAAGGAATTGTGAAACATTACTAAGAAATACACACTCTCTTCCAATGCAACATTATTTTACTTAACAAAAGCAATTTAGGAGGAAATGGTATGATTAAAATAATAGCAAATGCTTCCCAAACATCTCTAATTCTACATATTAAAAATAATCCAGGAATGAAATCATTAGATCATGCTGCTGGCTCTAGATCAGATAGATGACTTTATAATGATCTATCTCCCTATAACAAAGCTCATCTCTGTTAATAATTGGAGAATTTACACTACCTGTGACCTCCAATATTGCTTTAACCACATGTTAGCACTGGGATTTTTCATCTTTTATCTGATTTTTCCCTACAATGTTACTCTATTGTACATAATGATGACTAAAGAGGCCGGGTGCGGTGGCTCATGCCTGTAATCCTAGCACTCTGGGAGGCCGAGGCGGGCAGATTGCTCAAGGTCAGGAGTTCGAAACCAGCCTGAGCAAGAGCAAGACCTCGTCTCTACTATAAATAGAAAGAAATTAATTGGCCAACTAATATATATAGAAAAAATTAGCCGGGCATGGTCGCACATGCTTGTAGTCCCAGCTACTTGGGAGGCTGAGGCAGCAGGATTGCTTGAGTCCAGGAGTTTGAGGTTGCTGTGAGCTAGGTTGACGTCACGGCACTCACTCTAGCCTGGACAACAAAGCGAGACTCTGTCTCAAAAAAAAAAAAAAGAAAAGAAATTGAGCCTCCACCATAAATTGAGATTCTTAAAGCTGTTTCTGAACTCAAAACAACAATAACAAAATGAAACAAACAGGAAAGACACTGAGCCACATATTTAACTATCTCTTCATGATTAAACTTGATTATAATGGTATCCTAAGTTTTACCACTTAACTAATTTCCTGAAAATTAACACTATTTGCCAGTATGGTTTCCCCAATACCTAAACAATCAAAAATTACAAAATAAAAAAGTATCATGTTTGTTTAACAAAAAATGGCATCTTTAGTGCTCAGGATACAGCCACCCTTTTGGGGTTGGGGAAAGGCCGAAAGATAGTGGGTGGGTGGGTTCTTGGCTCCTAGTGGAATCCTGGTTTGTTTACATGAATCTTAATTACCAGCTAGTTCCTGAAACTTTACATAGCAAATCAGGGCCAGCAGTTATTCGACCTAGCAACACTAGGAAGTTGCTCTCTTACTCTCCTGATGTATAGATAACAGCGCGATCGGGTTTCTGTTCATCATCATTGTACAAGTGCTTTGTGATGTGGGAATGGAAGCTCAGATAGAGGCAGAACCCTGGATCCTGCTTTACAGAGTAGACCCTGGGGCCTTTGCAATGTTTCAAGATCTGGTAAATCCCCAAATTCTTCATAGCACCAAATACTTATGAGACCAGTTCTACCTGGGACCTTCATCTATTTCCTGGGCTGTTAATATTCCACACAAATAATTCTAGCTGTTGTCTGCAGAATGTTCTGAGGTTCATAGGAAGATGTTCACAACTAAACTAGCTTAGTTATAGAGTCTGAGGCAGGCATCCTTAAAATATGGCCCGCGGGCCACATGTGGGTGTTTTTGCCCGTTTATTTTTTTTACTTCAAAATAAGATATGTGCAGTGTGCATAGGAATTTGTTCATAGTTTTTTTTAAACTATAGTCCGGCCCTCCAACGGTCTGAGGGACAGTGAACTGGCCCCCTGTTTAAAAAGTTTGAGGACCCCTGGATTCTGAGGCATTGCTTTAAAGTGGGAGAGTCAGTCTGTCTTTGATCATATGTGACCCAATATATCATTAGATCACAAAGTTATAGTTCACAAAGGCCTATTATTTCAATTTAGATGATTCTAAGTTGGATGTGTACCATGGGTAATGAGGATTTCACCGAAATAGTCAATTTGGTAAACATTAAATTGACTAGGGCCAATGTTCTCTAGTAACACATACTGAGGCTCTCCCTGCCCTTTCTAATAGTGAGACAACTCAAGGCAGAAAACAATTCATGAATTCCCTTAGAAGTAAAGCATCATTAGGACAGAACCCATGTCTTTTTCCCCATTGGATTCAAAGTACCTAATACCATGCTTGCTGCATAATAGAGTCTCAACAAACATTTGCTAAAGAAATGGGTGAGTGGGTAGGTAGATGAGGGCTCCTACAGAGTTTGGGAAAATAATCTGGCACTTTAGTTCCAAATCCTGAATATGAATTTAGAAAGTGCAGCGTTCTCAGATTACAAAGCAATACCAGTGTTGTCGGAAAGTTGGACATTTTTCCAGTTCTCTTAAATGGGCACTTCTGATGATCTTGAGAACTTTCTGGAAGGGTCCAATAACTTGGCATTCTGATATTCTATGGAAGGTACCAAATGCAATATGCCTATCTGTCTCTCCTGCCAAAAACCCCAATTGTCTCCTGCATATGAGCTGAAAAGAAAAGCCTCACTCCCAAGGCTCCATCTTCTACTCTTTGCCTGGAACAATACTGTTGCACGTTGGCAGATGAAATTAGCAGACACTTGTTTTTGGACTACACACAAACAGAAAACACTGAGTTCAGCTGCTGGTAATAGGTTCTCCTCTCCCACCCAATAATTCACAGCTGGTGATTACAACTTTTCAATATCTGAAATCACTAACTTTAAAACTTGTATCTGAAGGGAATACTCTTTGATGTAGTCAGAGGCAGGCGATGTGCATACCAACTCTTTTCATAACCAATTACATATATCAAGACTGAAAAACACAAAGTTTAAGTTGTTGACTGACAAGCATTTTCTTTCCTCTAGCACTAAAGTACAAAGGGTTTTAGAATGAGGACTCTAAAGTAGTTTTATGTTCTTTGCATTTTGTAGTATAGCAAAGTATTTCCTAAACACATAAGCCTGGAATTGTAGTTGAGTATCCACTTCAAACAGCTCTCTAGAAATGTAAAAGAAAATTGCAAAAATGAGTTCAAATCATTAAATACAAAAATCCCAAGAGTGAATTTTCTGAGCATATATTGCATTAAGGGTCTGATAGAGGGTGGGTGGGAGGGTAGGGAATTTAAGGGAGAAGTACTTTGGAGATCTCTGTTGCTAGGTATTTCCACTATATTTTTCCAGGACTCTGGTTAGTTTACTTCTAGGCAGCCATTTTATCATGCTTATGAGTCAAATCAATCAGGAGAGTTTTATCTCCACTAATGGAACCTAATGTGGACATCACAGAATGGAATTGGGCAATATCAGTGGCCATTTAAAATGGTTAACAAACTTTGATCATATCAATGAAATCCTTCATAGAATTTTAACCTAAATTAAACATTAACATTGGTACAGCTGGAAGGTATGTTAAGAAAACAAAACAAAACAACCTCAACTCTATACATCACAACTATTAATGTGTTTTGCAGATTTTTTTAAGGCTGGAATGAATCCAAATTGACCATGTGTGAGCTGTCTTTGGCAATCATATGGTTTTCCAAAACAATTATAAAAATAAAAGAAACATTTGCTCATTGCTACTAGTATATACAATGTCTCTATAGGGTAGTTTGTGCTGTTTGGATAAATGCTTGAGACCTTTAAAAAAATGTTATAGTTCTTTACTTACCAAGTTCTGCCAGTTGTGAGAAATTTGAGAGTCATGATGAGAGTTGGAGTGGGAACTTAAGACCTAATGAATGTGGTAATTAACATCAGAAATAGTGTCTAAACAAAAAAGTGAAGAATAAAAGGGGTGAACTTGAAACTTTGCTGCTCAAAATACTTTCTTTCCTTCAATTATTATACAAGTTTATAATGAAAAGTAAAATTTAAAAAGTGACCATACATTAAATAGACTAGCCAGGTTTACTGGATAGTAACTTCCTAATGACAAAGTTATCTTTGTGCTGGGTTTTAGTGTCTTCCCATCTGAATATTGAGTAGGATCAACAAATGTTTGTCAAATTGCATTGGAGGATATATTGACATTAAAGTGGCAGGAATAACTGAAGTATTCCATTCCATTCTACTCCAAACTCAAACCATTTCAAAGATATTTCAAGCAGGTTACATTAGAAAGAATCATCATAATTATATTTGACTTTTATTTTGGATTAAAAAAAGATTTCTAATGCAATTCTAGTTCATTAAGTAGAAGTCTTAATTCAACTACCATGTACCAAATGCATAATAATTCTTTCCCACATGACACATTCCTTGATATATAAGTGTTCACAATGATAACCACACGACAGTCTTCATACTTCTAATCCAACTTGAAGTGTGTTAGGTATTTGTCAGTTTTGAAAGATCAAATACTGACCATAAGATAAATCTCAACATCTCTGACAATATTCAATTTTGGAAAAACAATTTTCAAAGCCAAACATATTCAGCATTGGCAATATGCTCAGGTTCGCCTATCTTCTATGGTCTATCATTCGCCATAAGTTACCCCTGGGTTTATCTGAGTTCAAATGGTCATTCTCTTTTTCCAACTAGAAAGGTAGGCTACGATGAGGTAACAACTCATTTATTTAGAACTGAAGGAAGTGATTCCTCTTTCCACAATCTTCCTCATGTGGTAGTAGAAGTAATAGTAGGAGTCGTAACAGTAAAAATAATATTAAAAATAGCAGGTTAGTAGTAGTAGCAGCTATAAAAGCAGACATAGTACTAGTAATAATAGCAACTACCATTTATTGAACATGTACTACGTGCCAGGTATTTTGCATATTTTATCTCTAGTCCTCTTAATAATGCCATAAGGAATATATTATTATCCTGATTTTTATTGATGGGGAAATGCACTCAGATAGGTTCATTTCCCCAAGATTACACAGCTAGTGAATATAACACTGGGCCTCCCAGCCAGTTCCATTCAATTCCAAAGCCTGTTCTCCATACACTATTGGACTTCTGGAGTAGATTTATGTCTTGCTTCTTATGGCATAGTTCTCTAAAAAATCAATTCACTTCAGTTTTTTTTTTTTTTTGCTCCCTTGTAATATCCCTGGAGAATGCCTGTTATGAATGTTGTACTGGTTTTACAGATTGAGATGACAAAGAGAGAGTCAGTACATCAAAGGGAAAATTGGGATTTCCAAGGTTACACTTAAGGGAGAAAGCAAATTAAGTGAAATTCGTTATCTAAGTGGTATTGGTTAGAACCAAGAGGATTTGAAATATTAGTAAACAGTAAATGCACCCTGTGGAAGAACCTCTTTAGGGGGAAAAAAAGAGGCATGCCTGGAACTTCTTACCAAGATTTAATTAAAAGACTTTAATTTGGGAATTTTTTTTTTTTTACAATGAATTGAAATCTTTATCAGAAGATTACTTTTTAGAGGAAGGGAAATACTGCTATACTTTAATATCTAATTCACTCTAAATAAAACCAGCACTGGGCCATTGATCTAATTTAGAATTTCACAAACAATATAAGGACTGAATCTAATTCAAGTGTAGAGAAGTATGTAGTAGTCCATGACAGTATCCCTTTAATACCAGCATCCCTTTTCTCCCAAACTCTTATTATGGGATAATTCTTATCTAGCTCTCTATCAATTATAGGGAGATTTATAGACTGATGAAAGTTTTGATTGAATTTGTAAGGAAAGGCTAACAGATGAACTCAGACCAGGTGAAAAATGTTGCAGTCTTATACAGTAAAAATGCAACATAATTATAAACTTTAATTTGTGGAAATGTAGGACTGTTTCCTTTCAAAGGTAAGTTTTAGATTTACATATGTACACCTTGACTTACTTCAGAATTTCAACAAGAAAAAATATCTGGACATAAATGTCTTTGTAAAACACAAAGTAGAGAACATTATGGAAAGTTTCAGCCTTTCTTTCTTTGAATGTGGGATCTTGAGGCCAGATGGATGAAACTTTCAACACATTGTAGGTTAACATGATCCTGGGTGACAAACTCTGAAAGTATTTTGGGGAGCTTGTGTCTTTTGTTCCGAATAATTGACATAGGAAGATAAAATACTGTTCTTCACCCTTTGTCCAATCTACAATCCTAGAAAGAAAGACTCATGTTTTCCTTTAGCATATCTGGTAATCGCTTTGCCTGCCAAAAAGATGAAAGTTGTACCAATATTCATGTCACAAGATTAAAAGGGAGAAAAATGTTCCTGGTAAACATCTTCAAAATGGTATGTTTGCCTGTAGTGACATGATGACTGTTTCTTAATGAAGATGAAAGAGGAAGAAGAGAAAGAAGAAACACACCCTAAACAATGCCACTTTAATGCCCCCAAACGAGGCTGGGGTTGTTTTGTTTTATTGCTTTTCAAAAATATTTGTTTATCAGTTCATAGCATTCATGATTGTCATATTTATTTTTTCCCTATTTAGTTCTATTTGGCAGTGTTGGCTGCTGGAATAAAGGAATAAATAATATATTTGAATAAACTATAATTTAGATTTCTAGAATTTTTTTTAAGGAATTAGATATCATCAATGTATTTTAAATGGAACTCCCACATACTAGACCATCCTACAGGGACTGCCTATGGTAGTTTAAGACTTTATAAGACAAACAACCCCACCATCCTGCTGTGGACATTTAGGACATGCTTGAAATGTTCTAGCATGACACTTTCTGATTGTTGCTTTTTATTGCATGGAATTTATTATTTAGGAAAAAAATCTGAAATATTTTAAGGTAATAATTATTTTAAGTAACAACAGCAAAAACAAACAATATTTAGAAACTGTACAATGAAGAACAAGTGCCTCAATTTTGAAAAATAAAGATGTTCTGAAATGTATTGCTTTTGTTTCATAAAAATTATTTGATTTGCTGCCATTTATAATCATTCAAGAATTCAGTGGCATTTAATGACCATACTCTATAGATTTATTAATATATATGTTTGTGTATCTTCTTTATAGCTATTTTCTCAATGATACTGTGAAACAAACAAACCTCTTTTTTAATATGATTTTCTATGCCTATTGTCTAACCTACAAAGACAACCTCAAGTACGGAACTTCCCTGGATAAAGATCAGTTCAGCCTTCAGCAGTTGTCTTATCACCTAACACTCCCTTGTCAGAAGAAACATTTGGTATTAACTCATATCATTCATCTTCTAGAACACTCCTTTGGAACATTTTATTTCATAAAATCCCTTAGGGCTATATAACTCTCAACAGCACTGGAAAATGACTCTTCCCTGAGATTCAAGAATGAAAGATTAAAGCAGCAGTGGAGTTCTATTATACTAGGGTGGAGTGAGCAAAGTAGAGAAAGCAAACTTAGGCATTGCTATTCTCATGTACATGGAAGGGAGAAAGTCATCCTCCAGTGTGTTCTTCCCTCTTGCATTTCTTCTAACCTTAGACACTTTCTTGATGAAGATACAACTTTGCAGACCAGGCTATGTTAAGTCAGAGGGTAGAATAATAATAATCATAGCACCAAAGATAACAATTTATCATTCTT
This sequence comes from Microcebus murinus, assembly GCF_040939455.1. NCBI lineage: Eukaryota > Metazoa > Chordata > Mammalia > Primates > Cheirogaleidae > Microcebus > Microcebus murinus. The sequence continues at coordinate 86,879,558 of NC_134136.1, forward strand.
GAAAGTTTCTGGAGTACCAGGCATTCTACTTACTCAATCCTTTACAGGCACAATCTCGTATACTCCTCACATAAGCGATGAGAGGCAATTATTGCTGGACCTACTTTATAATTTGGGAACTCAGATTTAGAGATGTTCAGAAACCTTCTCAAGGTAAAGGTTATGTGAGGCAGAGCCAAAATTCAAATTAAGGTTGGTGGAATTGCAAATAGCCTCTAATTAAATATGATTAAGGTAAACTCAATAATGCCAAGAGGATTACTGCAGAAAGCTTCAGAGAGAAACAGTTCATCACAACCATATTTGCCAGTACCTTCTAAAAATTGTAAGCCAATGACCATGCATATCATACAACTAGGCAAGAAGAGAAAACATAGCATAATAGCATGACTTAAGCATAAAATGATGAAAAACACCTGTTGTAATTATATATATTGTAATTAGTATGGGCACCCCTCATAAATTATAATCAATTATTTATTTAGCTAAATTGAGTATTGGATTATTTTAATCTACCACTGTATGTCCCATGTCCCCTGTGTAAGGTCTCTCTCTATGAGGCTCCTTCCCATGCAACTATTATCTATGATGTCTCTATGATAACCCAGTCTATGATGTTATTGTCTATAATGTCCTCAATGATGTTATTACCTATGATGTCCCTCTATGGTGTCACTCTCTGTAATGGCCCCTTCAATAAACCCAGTTCAATAATGACAGCATAGAGAGGGACATCAATTTGTAGGAAACGACTTGATTTTGTTTCACCATCTCTGGTGTTTACCCACTCACAGCAATCTTAACAGAACACTATTTTTAAATTATAAATATGATTGTGATTTTTTTCAGGACAGGAAGCACTTTATTGAAGGTATTGTTTAGAAACAGAATGGTAGAGGCAGAGTCACTTTCTCTGAAAAACACAGATTTGAAGGTAACTACCAAATAGAGATAAATCAATCTCCAAAGAAAATGACCAGATTCAGGGGCTTTTTAACCTTTCAGGAACCCTATTTTTATGAGTGTATTTTGGAGGAAAAGCTACACAAATACTGAAAAAGGCCAAAATTGTTCTAAGTGCCAAACACATAACTCTCCATGTTAATTTTGATGGTTTCCTTTCTACCACCTCAGCCTTAATCAATGGTTACTCCCAAGGACTCCTAGGAAGCACCACTAGCTATTAGATATGATGTTCAAATTTACTCAGATTTATTCAGAAGAAATCTGAATAAAATATCTCCCCGTGGGTCATCAGTACAATGACAAAGAATTGAGAGATTTACAACTGATTCCTTTACTGGGCGGAAAAAAATCAGATCTCCGTTTTCTTTAACAGATATTTTTTCCTTCTTGCTTTGGTGATCTGATTGCATTGTCTCGTTTTCTGACTTTCCAACTGAAAAAGAATCTCTTGAACAGGAATGCTATTGTGTGGGTTATTACTTTAGTTGAACATGGATAGTGTGATTCTTATTTAAATTTTGGTAAATACCTTCAAAATGCAACCTCTCATAAGGACACAGGCAATGAAAATTCCTGTGTTCTACACTATGAGTACCGACACTAAGATACTTGCTTTAACTTACATAAAAATATTTATTTAATTTCTATAGAAACTGGGTATGTTATAGACACTGCCTCAAACAGGAAGACTGCACCTCGTGGAAGAAAGAACTTTTGTTGGCCTACCTGCAGTCTAGCATATATGAGTTTCTATTAGTCAATCATGAGATCTAAACCAGGGGTTGGTAAACTATGGCCCATGGGCCAAATCCAGCTGGCCACCTGTTTTGATAAAGTTTTATTGGCACCCAGTCATACTCCTTTATCTCTGGATTGTCTATGGCTACTTTCGAGAAGAGTTGAGCAGTTCCCACAGAAACCATGTGGCCTACAAAGCCAGAAAGATTTAGTAGCTGGCCTTTTCCATTGTTTGCTGACTCCTGCCTTGATGAATTAACCTGGTCCTCAGTTTCCCCACTTGTAACTGAGGGGTTGGGCAAGAGGAAAGTTTTTCCATCAAGTTTGCATACTAGAATCACTTGGGGGAGTTTTGGGAAAAAGCACAGTGCCTGAGATGCACCCAGATCTTGTACCATTGGGCAGGGCTCCTGCTCCAGGTGGTCCATGTGCAGCTCAGGTTGAGAACCACTGGACAAGATCATCACAAAGGCCCTTCGAGCTCAGTGCTTTCATCACATGAACTTCCCTTTAAATAAGTAGTATCTGCCAATAGGAACAAACACGTGGAAATTGTGCCTGAAGAAATTCAGCCTCGGCATTGAAGACTCACATTTAATTTATGCCATTCCAAGTCTCTGACTTGAGGAGTTTAGAATCTACAGTTTTGCAAGGATAAATAAAGACTTAAAGATGCAGTGCTTATATGAATATAAAGGGTTCCTTTCGAAGAGAGATTTAAAATAGACTAACAGAGTTAATGAGTCAACTTTTGATCTGTAAAAATAATTCTCTTTTAAAATATCACAATTAAAACTATTATATATCAAATATAAGCCATTGGGTGCAAATCTCAGCTGCAGCCCGTTCTCTGCAGACTCCCCACTTGGAGGAAAGCCCCAGGCTCTCCTGTCTTTGACGCACACAGCTACACCTGGAAGGTAGTCCTGAAAATGAGCTGCAAACACTAGGAAATCTGGGGGATAGCAGATAATATCAACTGCACCTAAATCATGTTTTGGGAAGGGATTAAAGAATATTTCATAAGCCTTTGGAGGTTTAAATATCGCTGAAACTGCCTGAAGGACGGCATGTGCGGGCCCAGACTACTCGGAGTCGGGCTGGGGGCATGGGGTGGAAGGAGCCTGCTGTGCACAGAGCTCTGTGGCTGCTTTCAGGCTGCACTCAGGGTGCCTGCAGATGGTGGGAGAGGATCTCTGCAAAGTCTGAGCTCTCCACATCTCAAAATAGATTTGGTTTGGAGGCTGCACAAACAAGTAAATGCCTCTAATGGTGAAACTGACTGTCTGCCTTATGTTGTTAGCAAAGATGCTTTGGTTCAATTTAGGATTTCTCAACTTCGGTACCATTGACATTTAGGGCCGGAAGATCCTCTGCTGTTGGGGGGCTGTCCTGTGCATTTAGGATGTTTAGCAGCATCCCTGGCCTTGACCCATTGGCTGCCAGTGACAGCCCCCTTCCCTTCCAAGCTGTGACAATAAAGCAATTGTGTACTGCTAAGTTTACCCTACAGTCCTCATGATTTCTTACTATCCTGTCTCAAAGTGGAACTAAAGTTAACTCTATTCTGAGGCAGCGGGGAATGAAATATACACAGTCATCCCTCAGTATCTGCAGGGGATTGCTCCCAGGACCCCTAAGGATACCAAAATCCATGGATGCTCATGTCCCTGATATAAAATGGTATAATATTTGCACATAACCTGGGCAAATACTACCATATACTTTAAATCATGCCTGGCTTACTTCCAGTACTTAATACAGGGTAAATGCTATGTAAGTAGTTGTTACACCATATTGTTTAGGGAATAATGACAAGAAAAAAGTCTGTACATGTTCAGTATAGATGAAACCATCCACTTTTTTTGCTTCAGATATTTTCGATTTGAGGTTGGTAGAAGCCATGATGAGAAACTCACAGATACGACAGGTCAACTGTACACGTATATAGTATTTTATCCTATTCTCATGAATGACAAATATTTCAACACCACTGCCTGAACTAAAGTTTTAAAAAATCAAATGGTGGTCTCTTTATAAAGACTTTCTTGAAATAAATCACTGGATAGGAATTTGCAGATTTAGAAAGGAATTCACCAGCCTGGGCAATAGCAAGACCCTGTTTCTACAAAGAGTAGAAAAATTAGCCAGGCCTGGTGGTGTGCACCTGTAGTCCCAGCTACTGGGGAGGCTGAGGCAGGAATATTGCTTGAGCCCAGGAATTGGAGGTTGCTGTGAGCTATGATGATGCTACCATGATGCCACTGCACTCTAGTAACTCAGGCGACACAGTGAGACCCTGTTGAAAGAAAAGAAAGAAAAGAAAGAAAAAGAAGGAAGGAAGGAAGGAAGGAAGGAAGGAAGGAAGGAAGGAAGGAAGGAAGGAAGGAAGGAAGGGAGGGAGGGAGGGAGGGAGGGAGGGAGGGAGGGAGGGAGGGAGGGAGGGAGGCAAGGAGGGAGGGAGGAAGGGAGGGAAGGGAGGGAGGGAGGGAGGGAGGGAAAAATGCAGAGAACTGAAAGGCAATATTTTGCTTGCCTATATATTTGAAATTCAAAAGAATGGTTGGTGAGCTATGATTTTCCTTTTTTTTAAATCTATGGGCAAATTCTACCTACACAATAGAGACTATAATCTAATTTATCTAATTATTATGGGCTTTTTCCATTTGTTACTGATAAAATATTTGTTACTGATAAAATACCTACTACCTTTTCAAAATAATCTAGTCATTGAAAAATGAGTATTCAGTAACAAAAGAACTATAAGATATAGTCACTGGCCTTTAGAAATTGAAAAATAATTGGGGAGGGAAGATTTCTGCCCAAAGAATGTTTATAAAATAATATGTGAATAGTATGTAATTGTGAAGAGGTGGTATACAGAATAGGAAATGTTGGAGATTAGACAATTGTATCAAAAGCTAAGCTGGAGTAGTCCACAGTGAGGCTTAAGTTGGTCCTTTAAGAATAATCAGGAGTTGGTAGAGGAAGGCCTGGAAGGATTGAGGATTCACTTTTATTTATATAAACTGTACTGTCTGACTTTTTATAAGAACATAAACAGTTGCCCCTCAGTATCTGTGGAGGATTGGTTCCAGGACCCCCTGAGAATACCTAAAAGAACAGATGCACAAGGCCCTGATATAAAATGGTTTAGTATTTGCATATAACCTACATATATCCTCTTGCATACCTTAAGTCATCTCTAGATTACTTATAATACCTAATGCAATGCAAATGTTATTATACTGTATTGTTTTTATTTGTATTTTTAATTGTTATATTGTAATTTTAATTTATTTTTTGAATATTTTCAATCCATAGTTGGTTTAATCCTGGGATGCAGAATCCATATGTATCTACAGAGGGCTGACTGTATTGTCTTTATAACTACAGAAAAGACTTAACATTTGGAATAAAGGGGCATAGATAAAAGCCTTCAGGAAATAACAATAGTAATGGAAAAAGGAACCACTATCCTTTGTCCAGGGTTTTCCATGAGACAAGTGTTATGGGGTTTAATACTGAATTATTACCTCTGTTTTGCTAACGAGGAAATGAGGCTTAGAAAAGTTAGTTTTGGTTTTTCCTTAAGTTCACACAACTCTAAAATGGCAAAGCCAGGACATAAGTTGAAATCAGACTCCAAACTTGTCTCAGGTCTGTTAAATCAGAATCTGCATTTTAATGAGTGGTTCTTGTGAACATCTATGTTTGAGACTTGCTTGTCTAAGAAACCAGTTTAAACCTACACTTCTGACTGATTCATGATCCTAGAGGGAGGAATGGATAATAGACCAAAAAGTTTTGTTATTGACTAACACATGGTAACCATTTTTATTTGTATCCATGCTTTGGCATGAATAACAAAATATGAATAAGAACTCATTTAGATCTCTTAGGAGATTTGAAATGTCAAACACATAGACCAAGACTCTAAATTTACATTTTAACCAGGGCAAATAAATAATCACATTTCAAGTGATGAAATGAATTTAGAGATCATCAGAGATCCATTCATTCATATAACACTTAGGTATAGGGCAGCCACTGAGTATTAAATAATTCAGTATTACTGTAAGTAAATAAAAATGATTCCACACCTATTTCCATATTTTAACTTTGTATTTTTACTTCTTTATTTACATTAGAATGGAAAATAGATCATCTTAAATCATAGTCACCACTTCAAAGGAAACTTCTTGGCTCAGTCCAGGGAGGCTGTGTGTCAAAAGTGAAGGCAAAAACACTTTCTTTCCATGCCCAAACTCTTTCTTTTTCACTAGTTTTTTAAGTGGGCCATGTTTGGGTCATAATTCTGCTTTTATCATAAGTTATGATTAGTCAGGGGCAAAATGGGATCCCTGGGTCTGAGCCCTTAAACTTTGAGTTCTCTGGCTGTAGTTATGCCTTTTAATTTCCCGTGGCCTCATGTTCTGTATCATTAAGACGGTTTCTATTTACAGAGTTGCTCCCACCCACTAGATGCTGGGCTAGACACTTGGACCTATATTATCTCATTTAATCCTCCCAAGATCCCTAATGAGCAGGTATTACCATTCCCATATTTTTGCAGGAGATACACAGTTGTTCCAAGGATCAAATAATACTTGAAAGTGCTTTGCAAGCTGTCAATATGGAGATTTACAAATGCTATTATTATTCTTGGTAATAGCTGGTTCTTGGTGTTGAATCAACAAATACCCTTGAACCACATCTCAAAACAAAGCAGCATCTTGAAAGATAACTCCACCTCCCTTTACTACCACTCAGTCCTGGCCTAGAAGACTTTTTTCTAGAGGTATAGAGGCAGCCTGATAGCCTTGCCTGATAATGTTTTCCGATGAATTTTTAAAATCAAAAAGCAACTGGAACCACTTCACTTAAGGAGCTAAACACTATAAACAGGTGAGGCCCTTGTTTGCTGGGGCCCTCTAGGGCTTAATTCAGCAATCGAGGGGCAAGAACAGCATCTCCCTCTAAGCTCCCTGGGTGGGGTTCATTATGGCTTCTTCAGGTCTCCCAGAGCTTCCAGAAGCAATAGTCTGAAAGTCTGCCCATTTCACTCTTCTTGGCTTTGACTCTGACCACACCAACCAAGAGCAACTGAGCTCAGGACAGCCGTGTCAAGGGTCAAAGGAGGGGGAAATAAACACTCTCTACCAGGTCAGGATATAAATCCTAACACCTAAGTTTGTAAAAATTCCATAACCGTTAGAGCAAGCTCACCATCTGGCTTGGTTAATACAATAGCACTTCCGCAGATCTGCCTCTCATAATGTCTTCCTAGAGATGGGTCCTTTCAGAGTGGAAATGACAAAAACTGCTTGTGAGCCTGGATATTTACCTGACCTATTAGCCCTGTTCAGGAAGGAAATGGAGACCTCTGAGGAAAGCATGTGAGAAGAGCTAACAGTCCAGCCCCTGAGCAGTAGACCTTTAATAAGAGAGCATTGGGCCTGGATTTTATCATGGATTGGAGCCCTCAGATTTTGCCCTTACCTGCAACCCCAAAGGACCGTACAGTGTGAACAGAGAGTGTCCTCTCTGAATGTTGCTTTTCATTGAAATGTGTTTTCGCTTCAGTTTTTAGAATTAATAAGCAATTTCCAGATTTCAACACCAAAGTCAGAAATTTTTTATGATTTCTCACATTAAAAATTATTTCATGGATTGAGCTCCATGGAAGTCTTTTCATAGCCCTTTTATATACTCTTATTACATGTCATAATTAGCTCTAGACCATAGAAGCAACAACTTATCTCTGTTATTTATTTATGCATTCCCAGAGTTTACCCAGTGCTTCTCTTATAGTAGCTACATAAAAATATTCCTTGGGTGAATAAATAAGGTTCTTTTCTTTTTTCTTTTTATTTAAAACCAAGATTTGAACAAGGATTCTTTTCCTCAGTGTATGTTTTTGTCTGCATAAATGGTGCTGGGAAAACTGGATAGCCACATGTAGAAGACTGAAACAAGACCCACACCTTTCACCTCTCACAAAAATCAACTCACGCTGGGTAACAGACTTGAACCTTCGGTGTGAAACTATTAGAATTCTAGAGGAAAATGTTGGAAATACTCTTCTAGACATTGGCCTAGGCAAAGAATTTATGAAGAAGACCCCAAAGGCAATCACAACAGCAACAAAAATAAACAAATGGGACCTGATCAAATTAAAAAGCTTCTGCACAGCCAAAGAAACTGTCAAGAGAGCAAACAGACAACCCACAGAATGGCAGAAAATGTTTGCAAGCTACACATCCGATAAAGGGCTGATAACTAGAATCTATTTAGAACTCACGAAAATCAGTAAGAAAAAAATCAAACAACCCTATCAAAAAATGGGCAAAGGACATGAACAAAAAACTTCTCAAAAGAAGACAGAACAATGGCCAACAAACATATGAAAAAATGTTCAACATCTCTAATCATCAGGGAAATGCAAATCAAAACCACAATGAGATATCACTTAACTCCAGTGAGAATGGCCTTTATCAAAAAGTCTTCAAACAATAAATGCTGGTGTGGATGCGGAGAGAGAGGAACACTCCTACACTGCTGGTGGGACTGCAAACTAGTTCAACCTCTGTGGAAAGCAATATGGAGATACCTCAAAGTGATACAAGTAGATCCGTGATTTGATCCAGCAATTCCACTACTGGGTATCTACCCAAAAGATCAAAAGTCATTTTATGAAAAAGACACTTGCACTCGAATGTTTATAGCAGCACAATTGCAAAGCTGTGGAAACAACCCAAGTGCCCATCAATTCATGACTGGATTAATAAAATGTGGTATATGTATACCATGGAGTACTACTCAGCTTTAAGAAACAATGGTCATGTAGCACCTCTTGTATATTCCTGGATAGAGCTGGAACCCATTCTACTAAGTGAAGTATCTCAAGAATGGAAAAACAAGCACCACATGTACTCACCAGCAAATTGGTATTAATGGATCAACACCTAAGTGGTCATATAGGAGTAACATTTATCGGGTGTCGGGAGGGTAGGAGGGGGGAGGAGAGGATGGGTATATACAACCACAATGAGTAAGAGGTGCAATGTTTGGGGGATGGACACTCTTGAAGCTCTTACTCAAGGGGGGAGGGGGACATGGGCAATATATGTAACCTTAATACTTGTACCCCCATAATATGCTAAAATAAAAAAAAAAAATAAAAATAAAAGCAAGATTTAATAAGGCAGATAAGGAGAAGAATATTTATAAAGGCACAAAAGGAATAGACGCTTTTCATGATTTCCATATTGTTTCAGTAATAAGAACTTAGTCTGGAGCCAGGCACAGTGACTCACACCTGTAATCCCAGCTACTCAGGAAGCCATGGCAGGATTGTTTGAGCCCGGGAGTTTGAGACCAGACTGTTCAATACAGCGAGATCACCATCTCTAAAAAGATAATCTAAAAAAAAAAAAAGAACCTACCCTATTCCAGTGTAAATAAAAACTATTATTTTTCTGATTTTTCCCCAGCAAGTAGCAAAAGAGATATAAGGGAGGAGACAGATGATGACACCACTATTTTATGCATTCTGTATAACTGGCACAGAAGAGAGCACAGAGAACAAAACACTCCAGGGCCACTACAGTGGAGGGGCTGGAAGCCTTCCCCTTCTGCAAGCTCCTCCTCTTCAGAGCTTTCCTCCTCCCCCTAGCCCTGGCCAATATTGAAGACCCTCTTTCTTCCTATTCTGAGGGAGACAGCTACTAACACATGGCCCAGGGCCCACTTGATCCGTCCTTCACTCACACATCAAAGGCAACCCCACAACGAAAAAGAAAGCTGGCCCACTGAGCTCGTGATTGGCCTAGGCTGCCTGTGTGTCCTGTCACCTGTCTTTATCTCATCTGTCTAGACATGTCTAAATGTGACAGCCGTGGTGTAAATGCAGCCTTCTCTTTTCTTGGAAACAGTCGTAGGTGCTCTGATGGCACCTGTGCTGCTTATCTGATCAGATAAACCAGGAACATGAAGGACCAGCTTATTGCCTTTGACTTCAAATGGGGACTTGGTTTTTAAAGCCATTTGTTTGAGTTCATCATTCACTGCTTCTTAAAAGTCCATTTCACTATTTAGCTTGGTTTAGAAAGAAGGACAAATCAGTTTTCACCCAATTACAATTCCCTTGAGAGTTGTTCAAAGTTTCCCATGTCAGCAAGAAACACATATCAGTCCCATAAACACTGAGTAATTTATGACACTGTCAAGAAATCCACAATTGGATGACAGCAATGATGCCTTTATTGTAACAGTAAATGCCCAGGTAAAATAATACCTCGAGTTTACCCAATACTTGCTATGTGCCAATCACCATGCTAGGCACTTTAAAAGCATTTTTGTTTTTGATGAGAAATGCAAAATATGTTTTCCTCTGTCAGCTTAAAAGCCATACATACCTCATGGGTATGCAGAAACCTTAAGTGTCATGCCCCAAATTCTAGAACATAAAGTGAATGATGTTTAAGTCAATTTTGCAAATGCACTTGCATCAGATTTTTCTAGAATGCTATGTCACACACTGAGAATAAATCAAATCTTTAGTCACATTCACGTTCTCTGGCTAATCATGCCCACATTATTGACCTATTCAATGTCAAAAAATGTACCAGTCTTTCTAAGAATAATCTAATTTATGATTTATCAATGGCATAGAATGAAAGAGAGCTCTGAATATTACAGGCCAAACAATGAAATATTTAGTTAATGTAATATCAGCAAATCTTATCAATTTTAACTTTGTAACTGATGAAGATGAATTGTGTTCTTTCAAAACCTTCCAATTTAAAATCGAATGCCACACACAAAATAGATACTCTTGACTTATATTTACTCATTTTATATATTTAAACAAAATTACAGTTTTTTATCTCCATATTAAGACATTCAGGAAAAAAATTATCCTAAGAGGGAAATTAGTGAGTCCATTTAAGTTGCAACCACAATTCCTTTGTTTCTACATTGACATCACTGTCTTAACTCTCCTTTCTTCTGCAGTGTTCTCAAGGTACTCTGGGGCCAGCTCCAAGAATGAAGTCTGGCCCTTCAAGACAGTCCAATATACACTTGCCCAACTATAGAAAATGGTGGCATGGGGACATCTTCAAGGCAGCTTTTTTTGGTGGCCCTACAGGCATCATTCCAAAGCCACATCTCTGCACTAATTTTCAGACCACATGGTAAGGCATCATCCTACACCCATGATGGTGGCTTGTAGCCAGGCCAGGTGTGTGTTTAAAATCACTGTAAATCACTGCATTTACTCCCCAAAACATCAAAAGAGACTTTAGAAATGTCTGAACCACTTGAAAGGCGATGCTGCCTGTGCTGGCACTGTTAGCTGCAGCAGAAAGTAGCAGAACAGACACGGAGCAAACTGGGCCGCAGGGAACTGTGCTCTGGTGTTAGTTCAGAGTTACTACTTGCTAAGTGATTTGGGGCAACTCCTTTTACCACTCTCAGCTCCAATTTGCTCATCTGCAGAATGGGGATGGAACAACATGAGCTCCAAATTTGCTTCTGGCTCTAAAGCATTATTTGGGTTTATAGTGGGCATTCAGAGGTTTGAACAGCCTTCTCCTTATTGTGAATAATAAAAACAGAAGAAAAATCCACATGTCATCCTCACTGTGTCTTGCTGTGCCAGAAAAGCAAGAAAAAAAAATCATATTTTTGCCTGGATCCAAGAGCCAATCAGCAATGACAATTCCTATTTCTTCCTTGTCTTCAGGGGCAAGATCTTGAATCTCATACTTTTAGACGTTTGTGTTGACAGGGTAGTGGTTTTTGACTTGTGTGATACTACTTCTCTTTGCCGATTAAAAAAGAGACCACAGCTGGGTGCAGTGGCTGAATCCCAGCACTTTGGGAGGCCAAGGCAGAAGGATCACTTGAGGTCAGGGGTTTGAGACCAGCCTGGGAAACACAGTGAGACCCCATCTCTACAAAAAAATTTTAAAAAATTAGCCAGGCATGGTGGCATGCACCTGTAGTCTGAACTACTTGGGAGGCTGAGGCAGGAGGATTGCTTGAGCCCAGGAGCTTGAGGTTGCTGTGAGCTATGATCTCACCACTGCACTCCAGCCTGGGCAATAGAGTGAAATCCTGTCTCATGGGGTAGGGGGGGAAACCACAAAATATAAAGTAATGTGAATGTCTCTTCCCTCTTTTATTCCTTCTGTGATCACAGTAATCTTACTCATTCTAATTGTATATTTTCTCTCGGGAAATATACATTACATTAGCCCCTTTGTCAAAAAGAAAATTATTTCACTGTCATTGTATAGAAAAGACTGAAAATGGCCCAAACCCTTAACCTGGCATTCAAAGACTTTCAAAATCTTCTCCCAAGGTGACTCTTCCAACATTATCTCTCCTGGCTCCTCAGTCAACACCCGATGCCCTAGCCAGCATTTTCTAGAATTCCAAAGCTGTCTTGCCTATTCCTGCCGACAGGTCTCTGCTGGCCTCATTCCCACAGATCGCCTCACTCTTCTTTGATGTGTGATCCACAGATCTGTCAAAGCAGTTTTAAATCCCACCACCCTGAAGCGAGGTTTATTGTCTACTCAAAACCAGTCATCTCTTCCTCCTGTGAATCCCAAAACACTCGTCTAACTCATCAATTCTGCACATGTTCATCAACAAGTGTTTAATTGTCACGTCTCTGTCCTTTGCCAGGTACTTTAGAAATAAAACTGTGAAATATATTAAAGCAACAATATGGACCCTTATCTCACATACAAATAATACAAGCAGTGGTTGAAAAATATCTGGCAGTCAGTCTTCTGCCAAAGTCCACACACTTAACCATTACACATTCTGCCTCCTGGCTTTTATTCTAACAGTTGTTCTGACACATATTGCAGGCTTCCTCTGGGCCAGGCACAATGCTATGGGTTTATATAAAACACTTTATTTTGCTCTCCCAAGTTTCTGTGAAAGTAAGTACTATACATTATTAGCCCCGTTTTATAGACAAGTAAAATGCAGCACAGGGACGTTAACAAGGCGCCCAAGAATTACATTTGTTTACACAGCCACATGACTAAGAGGTACCGTGTGTACTTGTTTGTGCATTTTCCGGAACCTTCTGCACTTACCAGAAATGATTCCAATAACAATAAATCATCAGGTAATATTACTCCTTATTTGCAGGTGAAGGAGTGGAGAGGGGGCCTCACTGGGGGCTAGACAGGTGAGAGGAGGGGAAAAGGACGCTGCCTTAAGTTTCCCATTAAGAACTACTCCTGGAGATGTTTTCTTTTACTCCATCTATCATAAATATTTTTGTACCAAACTAACAAAATTAAAATATAATTTTTAACATTTTATAAATATTTGGAAACCTTATTTTCATCACATGGGAACTTTAAACATATATACATTGTAACACATTGTATACACCTATGGAAAAATCACTCTGTTCCCATAAATGTATACAATTATTACCTTGTATATAATTACGTTGTCAACTAAAACTAAAACATTGCAGACTAAAGAAATGCTGCCATAAAATAAATGCAAACAGAATTAATTGCATCTTCAAGGAGTCAGTTGGAACTGGCCAGACACCATATAAGCAAAACATTTTAGAAGACATGTGTCTGACTTACTCATATATCACACGGTGAAACAGTATATGGTATATTTGTATTTTAGATTAAAAATCTAACCTGGAATTATTGTGAACTAGTTTGAAAAACTATATAGGGTTATACAAAGGACATCCTGTGTGGTAAAAAAGTGAAAAAGGAATAAGTGATAACAGGGATTTTACAAGCGTCTAGTAAATTCAACACAGTTTTCTAACACAAGGCTTAGAAATGGTAGGTGCAATGGCCCTGTTTCTTGGGAAGCCTTTCTCCATCTCTCAGGGCTGGGGTGAGTGTCCTTGCTTTGAGCACTATGTGCCTACCCCCACCACCAATGGAGAAAATATTTAGTAGCTGTTTAAATTCTCTATAGACTATAAACTCCATGAGGGCAGGGACTGTTCCTGTTCATACCAACTTCATTTATTAAACACATATTAACTTAACTTTTTATGATCTCTCGAAAAACCTATATAAATGTATATGTTCCTAATAACATAGCTTCAAAAGTCCTAAAGAAAGAAAAATAACAGAGCTATGAAGAGAACTTAAAATTTTCACTCTGTACATGGGAAGCTTAAATGTACACTTCTTAGTTATTAATTATTAAGCATATTTTAAAAATTAATGAGTTTATGGAAAATTTGCATATGCAATTGTCTCAAGCCCTAATCTTAAGGCATTTCAACTGGCAATCAATAAACAAAAAGATACATTTAAAAAAATGTTTGGAACTTCAAAAAAAACTTCAAGATAAGAATCTTCCCACAAAAGATATACCAAGTCCAAAAATGATGTTTACCCATCTATCAAACATTTAAAGAATAGGTAAAATATTTTGGGTAATAGTTATCGCTATATTTGTTGCCATCTCTTTTCTGCATAATGACATATTCCTAATGGAAATACTGGTTATTTGAATTTGTGGCCATATAGTTTAGATTCAGGAAGATTCTAATATTAAATAAACAAATGCATGCTTGTAGGCATATATGTATATGTACATGTGTGTGTATCACAAGCCTTTGCACTAGAACCTGCATTATACCTGCTACTATTTTCAAAGAAGAAACAAGTTATAGAAATCCTAAGAAAAAAGAAAAAAATCTAGCTCAGTATCCACTTATAACTTTCCCAGTGGCAAACTGGAAAAGACTCTCAAAAATATAGAACCTTACAATCTATAAACAACCCAAGAATGAAATCTCATGTCTTCACCTCCATAGGAAATCTGAGCTTTAATTGGAACTTTTTATCAAACTATTAAAAAATACAATGGGATGATCCATTGAAACCTGAATTATACAGTCTCTCTCAGCCAACCTTTAGAATCAGAAAAGCAAGAGTGGACTGAACATCAGCTTCAGCTAATTTGAAGGGGCTATGCTGAAACTGAAGGGGAAGGAAAGGTCAATTTTTCTCAATTTGAATATTTTTATAGATGTAACTAGAGAAAAGAAATAAGAGCCCCAACATTGTATGTTGGAAGAGAAAAAGAGGAATTACTGCATTGTAATTCCTTAAAAACTCTGGAATGCATTATATTAAATTCTCTTATGTGGCTCACAAATCAAAATTTTAATCCAAGTTTGGAGGACTGAGAGGCTTCTTAAAATTCAATTAAAATGATGTATTAAAGAAAGGTCCCTATTATGATATGCTCTATTTAGAGACCTTTGCATTTGGCAGGAAGACTTTTCTCTTTTTATCTTAAAATAGAGTTCAGGAAATGCTAGTTTAATTTTCTCTTTGCTTCAATGTTTCATGAATGCTTTTCAATGCATAATCTCTGAAAGTGTTAGATTACTGACATGATGTTATTTCAGATGTGTTGGAAGATTTTATTTGTATGAATTCTACATGTTGGAATTTTTATGTCATTTTTTCTTTTATGCTTAGGAAAAGACTGTAATGTACACAACTAAATTCTAGTTCTTTATATAAGTACACATTTCTTATACTGACATCTAATATGAGTAAAAAAAAAACTCCCCCAAAGTTTAGTGCCATTGTAAGAAATAACTATTCTTTATAATCATTGCAGAATTCCTCTCTTCATATAATGGACTTTTACCAATAGGACAAAAATATTTTCAAGCATAAGAGACACCTGGGTCCTTACATATCCAACTAAGCAAAGCAAATCTATGTCTTATCAATGAAAACATCCTTAAAATCTCCATGCTTTGTGTTCCCACATCATCACAAATCCATATCTATATGAGATCCCAGAGCTACAGAAAAATACATGAACAGAGCACAATTTTTCAGACCAAAGTAATAATTAACAAGAACATACTTCCTTGGTTTGGTCCCTTTTGGAATGCTATTACTTCCTTCAAAAATCAACATGTATATTGTACTTAGGTTTTAAACAAAACAAGGAAGTACATATGTTCATAAATATGTGATAACTGAAATGTCATAGACACCCAAATGGCGTATATTCTTTTAAAAATTCTAACATAGTGGCATGTTTTAGAACAAACATACTATGTGCTAGTATGTTAATTGTTCAAATGCTCATAAGCATATTTTGTTGAACAGCTTTAAAGGCGTTTGGGAGCATTGGGTGCTGTTTATATACTTATAGTTCTGTAATTAGAAAATAAAATATACTATCTCATTAACTGCCAGGCCCTTCCTGTGACCAATAACCCAGTGGCTTGATTAGACAAGTGCATAGGGCTAAAAATTGAAGAGTTTCATTTTCATCCCAAAAAGGGCTAGAGCATGACAGTATCTCCTCATAAATTTGAAGATGTTATATAAATAATTAATAACTCTGCTGTGACAATACACAAGTAATGAGCAGAATTTACTACCAGGTTTAAATATTAAGCCTGGGAGCTATTGAATATTGAACATCATTATGATGATGGCGTTTTAACAAACAATCATTAAAAGGCAGTGTTAATCACATCAAAGGAACATTTTTGATAAAGGAAAAAAGATCTGGCATGTTTACATTTTGGAAAACAAAAATCAAACATCTCTGTTCAACCATTCTAAACACCCTCCCCAACCCTGCAACAATAGAACAAGGCGTGAAAAACATTTAGAAACGTTGGTTTCTAAAAACTGATAGAAACTGTTTTTTTCCAAAAACCATATCAATTTCTGCAGACTCTGCTTTAGAGGCACAACTCAGACACACGTCACCTTTGCTATTATTAACTTCGGTGGTGCTTTTCTCCGCTGCCGCCGAGCGCTGCACTAGAATGCCAGTCAGAGTCTGTCTTCCCTTGTCTGTGTCACCTAAATCCTGGTGCTTTCCTTCCTCTACACGGTTTATAGATGGATTTGTGCCAGTCACTCTTTGGACACTTAAAGTGAGATATGCTGCCCAGGTGAAGCTTTTGTTGCCCAAGTGACATTTAGAAGCAGGGATTCGCTTCAGCATGTCAACCTCCCTCAACATGTCAAGAAATAGCAAAGCTGAATCCCAGATGTGGGCTCTTTAATCCCACTGTCGCAAAATAAACTATGTGGTCCCAGTAAACACAGCCACCTATTAGAGCTAAGGAGAGGTGATAGGAACCATTTGTTAAAGGTGACGGTGTTCTGAGTGATAATACTCTTTTGATCATGTGATTCATTTTGTTTGCTCAATAACGTGGTTATGTGTTTTTCCTGAGAGGAAGGACTTCAATATATATTTACTTAGAGCTTTTAATTTATACTTCCTTTCCTTTTAATTGGTGTCTTGTGATCTAAAATTAGCTGGTGAACGTAGTCTCTCACTCAAACTCTCTCAGCTGAGTTTTCAATAATTAGACCCACCGTCGCCTGCAGTTGAACAGACATCTGGAGACTTGGCTTTTTATTTCTTCCCTGGTGCTTTCTATCCATATTTAGAGAGTGTTTTTTTTATTTGACATACAGTCGTATTAATTATTATCCCCCAAGCTGGAGTTAGGTTAATAATTTCATGTAAAAAGTGAAGTTCAAACAGAGTCTCGCCTGTAACCTTACTGAATAAAGAGCCTACAAGAAAGGAATTATTTCATGAAACCTGAGATTGTCAGAGCACTGTAGTCCACCAATAAGCTAGATATCGTTTACACAAGGAATAAAAGGTCACGTGTCCTCTAAAATCCCACATTTGCTACAGACATTCCTCTTTCTATTCTCTTGTTTGCACAGTAACTAGATACAGGTACAATGAGAGTGAATTAGTTTTCCCGGATGAATGAGGAAAATAAATGCCCCCAAAATCCGATTTTATCTTTTATGTGTCATATTCTCTCTCTCTCTCTCTCTCTCTCTCTCTCTCTCTCTCTCTCTACCCCCCCCCCCACCGCCCACCCCTTGGAGAGAGGCAGTGCTCTCTTTGGAAGAACTGCAAGGATTGAAAATGATCCAGATTTTTAGAATTCGCCCTCACCTTGACAACGCTAAAATTACAAGCAGCAGTCAACTTTTACAAGATACCCTTATTGTGAAACATTTATAGGCTGCCAAAAACATGCTAAAACTAATCAGATAACAAAGGTGAAGAGAAAACCTTCACCTGCCACGTAGCGAGCAGTGAATACACTTTTTATTTCCATGACATTTGCTGGCAGAAAGGGGTTGGCTTAAGGCGGATGGGACTAACCTTCAATTTGTCATAGCGCTCGCTCAAAGCTGCCACCTGATGATCTCGGTGCCGCCCAACCAGTTTACACAAGGCACAGATTAACTGGTCATCTGTCACGCAGTACATATTCACCTTCTCATCCTCATGCTCCAAGCACATCAGCCCCCGGATGTGTGAGTCCGGAATTGGCTCAATCAGACGATGGCCTGTAAAGGGCTTCTTGTTCGGGTGAGTGGCTTTCAGGCACTCGTCACAGTAGGACACTTCGCAAGTGACACAGGTCTTCACAGCGTCCTGGGCAGGATCCTGGTCACAAAACTGGCAGAGAACCTTCTCGGCGGAGGTCATGGTGTTGGCGTCAAAGGCCCGCTCCCGGCGGGTCTCACTGGGGGAGTTGGGCCCACTCACTGATGCTTTCTGGAACCTGTCGATGATGTTCTGCAGGGTGACGTTGCGCTTGAGCCCGTCTAGACCTCGCTGGCTAAGCGTGATGACATGCCGGCAGGTGGGACACTGGAAGGCGGTGATGGACTCCACAGACTCGTTGGTGGCACAGTGTGACACTAGGATGCGGTGGGCACAGTTGAAGCAGAGGCTGTGTGCACAGGGCAGCAGGAGGGGATCCTCAAAGAGCTCCAGACAAATAGGGCAGGTCAGCTCCGACTCCAGTGTTTCCATCTTCAGGCAAAGCTCTCCTGTGTCATCAGCAAAATCCAAGGAAGCCGATCAGCTATCTGGAAACAGAACGGAAGATTTGATTAGGCGCAGGGGGTCAGCCGTGGGGGGCTGTCAGCTTTGAATGCATCTCAGAATCATTCCAAACATAGGTCATGAAAGGGTAAGTGTGTGTACATTCCAAGTAATTCTCTTTCTATTCACTGGGGAAATGAGAAAAAAAACACCCAGAGCCAGCAAACCAGCTAACATATTCTCAAAGTTCCAGTCACCGAAAGTTACAATTTTATTTTTGCAATTTTGCTCTCTAAAAGTCCTCATTCTAATCTGGAAAAGTAATTGTAACTGTAATTTCCATAATTTGTATCTAACCACAATAATCGTATTGTGTCATAGCCAGGTTTCACCTAGCATGAAAAATTAAAACGTAGAAACGTTCGTTAATGAACTATAGAGCCTTTTATAAGTTTGAATTTATGAACTTGCATACTAATGTATATGTGTTTTAAAGACTTTTACTCTGCAATACCAACGCAGGATTCAAGAGCTGTAGAAAGGCAGTTACTATAGAAATGTGCACGAAACGTTCATGAAATCAAATGCACAGATTTCAGCAGAAATGATCATGTGTATGTACTGGATGTCATTTTCCAAAATATGTTCCTGAGAAAAAACACTGACTTTCACAAAGATGACTGTGATGGAGGCAATATTTTTGGCATATGTTCATTACTGCTCTGAATAATTCTATTGTTTAATGCAGCAGTGG
The DNA here is from genome assembly GCF_040939455.1 of Microcebus murinus. Taxonomy (NCBI): domain Eukaryota; kingdom Metazoa; phylum Chordata; class Mammalia; order Primates; family Cheirogaleidae; genus Microcebus; species Microcebus murinus. Next base: position 86,898,903 of record NC_134136.1, read on the forward strand.
GACGTGGGTGGGCGGAGAGAAGCAGAGAAAACTATCTTGGGGGCCTTTTTGGTGGCTGCTATGAGCTTGTGCACCAATGACTAATATTTAGAACAATGATCTAGTTAATTAGAACGATTTTAGTGGTTATCATATTTATATGATAAGTTACTTTATGACAATGACAAGGATTAGAAAATAAGGAAGCTTGCAAGGACTGCTGAGGGACCTTCCTGGCCTAAAAACTCCCATCATGGGCTTGTCACTGTTGCCAGCAACAGGCCAGGCTGGCAGGAGGTCCAGCCTCACACTCAGAGCCATGTTGGCCTGGGCACGACCTCCGCCAGCTTTGTTGCTCCCCTCCAGGCCACCTTCGGGTGGCCCAGCTGCCTGCTCCCCTCGCCATAAAGACCTCGCTGCTTTTGTGAACTCTCATCTGCCTTTCCTTCAAAAAGGGTGAAGGAAAGAATCCCACACAAACGCTGGTTCATTAAGGGTGAAGCGGCCTCATGCTCATTAGCAGGCCTGGGAACCAAGCCTCTTTGAACCTTCTCCCTTTCAAGACCATTAGCAGAGAGGTCTGCGGCACGGTGCCGGGAGTATTAGATGCAGCCCGCTGCAGGCTGTGGGAGAATAGCGCAGTTCACCCAGTGGTTGGGAGGTTCAAATCACCCTGGGGGCGGGGGGGATTCTCAGCTGGATTTATGGGAAGGTTTCACATCCAAAGCTATGTTTAGTGATTCTGACAATCTGTCATCGTGTGTATTCACACCTCCACTTATTTACAAAATTCATGATTTCTAGAATATTTTGACCTTTTCTGAAATAGCATCCCTCAGAAATACCATGTCGCACTTTGGTGAAATTCATGCTCATCTTGCTACCTACTGAATGATAACTGATCATTAAAAGTTTAAAGTATGTCCCGAGCCTGTGAAAAATTAAAAAGCTACTGTCTTCATGAAAGCTTGATATCTTTTAAAAAATCTTCAACCAATTGCTAATATTTACCACATAAGTAAGAATAAAGGAGCAGCTATGATTTGAAATATTAAAGCTTGTTCATCTTTTCACAACCTGCAATGGAAACTCTGGGGGTGCTATTGTAAGAAAGCTATTGTCCTCACTTGGTCCCAGTCAACTCTGCCTATATAGAGGTGGCTCAGAAGAAATTGAAAGGTTTTATTTTGGTTAATCATGGGAAAAAATTAGAATTATCTCTAAATCAAATTTCTTCTTTCTTCCCATCAGAAACATATAAATTCAAGGGAAAATGTAGCCCTTTTGATCTTCTTTGTTCTCAGGTGAAACAAGAATACCTACCAATAGATCTGAACAGAAGGATGAGCATTAAATTGTGTCTGGAGAGCTAGGATGGTTGTTTTTTTAATGCAGGTGCCAGGATTCCATCCCAGAGTGGTGTTATGAGATTTTCTAGAGGTGATTCCATTGGGGACTCCAATGGAAATGTTGACCTTTTATCCATTCATTCAAGAAATGGTTACTGTGTGTCAGGCACTGAGCTGGCTCAAGAAACCAAAATGGCATTCTCATCACCTCACCTCTATTATCATGGGCCAAGCTAGCAACATCTCTTACTTGGATTATCATAAGACCTTTCTAAATGGTCTCTGGGCTGCTGCTCACTCTTACCCTTGCCTCTACAGTCTACCATCCACTCGGTAGTCAGCGAGCCTGTTAAAAGATGACAGAGCATGCCTCTCCTTTGCTCTGCCCTCCAGGGGCTTCCCATCTCAGTTACAGAGCAATTCACCAGGATAAAACCAGCCCCAGACAACACAGACTCAGACGGTGAGCTCATTTCCTCCCACGCTACCCACTGCTCTCTATGCTCTGGGCACATGGCCTCCTTGTGATTCTTCAGACATGCCAACCACATCCCATCCTTGGCTCGCCCCCACTAGGTCTTTAAAATCCACAAGACTCTCTGCTCCAGTGTCACCTTCTCTGTGAACCAACATAAAACCAATCCCCCCCTACCATCATGATCACTCACTCATTGAGGCAATCCTTCTCCCTCCTTCTCAATTTATTTTTCTCCCTCGCATTCAAAGTAATATGTCTATTACTTTGCTTATCGCTCCTTCTCTCCTGCTTGTCCCCAACACTAGAATATAAGCTGTGTGGAAGCAGAGATTTTGCTTTGCTCTTTGAGAGATGTACCACCAGTGCCTAGAACAGTGCCCAGCACATAGCAGGACTCAAACATTCGTTGATCCCATTAAATGTGCTGATGTTTGGGCTGAAACCAAAAAGAACAAACATAGTTCTTGACTTTAAAGATATCTCAATATATCAGACCCAGGGTCAGCAAACTTTTTCTATGAAGGGCAAGATAGTAAACATTTTTGGCTTTGTGGGCCATAGAGTCTCTGTTGCAACTACCCAGCTCCACCACCGTAGTACAAAAGCAATCATTCACAATACATAAAGGAATGAGTGTGGCTGTGTTCCAACACAATTGTATTTACAAAAACAGCTAACAAGCTAGAATTGGCCTACAGGTAATATTAATATTTTGCTGACCCCTGTAATAGAAGACAGACAGAGACACATACAGCTAACCAGAATATAAAATGAAAGTCACTCTTCAGAGAGGTATGAATAAAATGCTGTGTGGGCAACAATGGCAAGGATGGTGGAGCAAGACTTTGACAAGCATGTACAAGTTTCGAGTGCTAACGGGAAATGATATGCAATGAGATCTCAACCTGACATCAATGGAAATAATGTGAGTAGAGTGCTTAGGGGCAATTCATGAAAGAATGATTTCATAGGAGCTTCTCAGAACTGGATCTTTTCCTTTTATTGCCATAGTGCCTGGCATGGTGCTTTGCACACGTGTCTACACTGCAAATGGTTAATAGTATTAAGTGATGACAAAATACCTATATGTGGTAGGTGAGATTCAGCCAATTTTTTAAATCTCTTGCCTGTATGCTGCCAAAAAGGAGGGATTTTGGTTTGAAATGTATAGTAGATCCCATTTTTTCCCACTTTTATCCAGATATCATTTTTGTTAAATTACTCAATAATATCCTACTTGTACACATCTCATTCTACCCTCTAAAAATAAAAACTAGAGTGGTTTATTTTCTAGTTTTCTTAAAATATCTTTTTGGAGAAATTACAATGCCATTCATTCTTTCACCACATACTTAAGTCCTTCTATGTGCTTGGTCCTGGCATAAGTACTGGTAATATCTGCCCCCTGCCTCAGTGGTCTTATGGTTCATTAGGGGAGAGAAAATATGATCAAACTTTAATGCAACATAAAAGATGCATGCCAAGGATAGACAGGGAACAATCAACTCTACACTAGAGGAGAAGGAGACAGGGAGAGGCATCGTGAAGGAGGGAAAATATGAGGTGGGTTTTAAAAGATGAACAGGGGTTCACCAAACCGATAGTGGTGTGTGGGTAGGTGGGGATTTTGTTCAAAATGTTATCTTTCTTCTTAACCTTCATAATTTAATTTCCACGCCTCCAAAAGAAAAAAAAAGCTTCTTAGTCTTCACTTCAATAGAAGGAAATCACACGTGCATATTGTTGTCAGGAAATTCTATAGCTCAACATTTTTGTGAATGGGCTCATTGGTCCTCATTCAGAAGAGGATGTGGGTAATCATGGGAGCCCCTTGCAACAAACTGGGAATGGCAACAATTCACAGCTCACCCCTCTGCCTGTCCATGGTTCACATATCTAGAACAGTGCATGGAATAGTGAGCGAAAGGGGAGAGTTGGACAAGTGGCCAGACAATCTAGGACATTCCACAGCTCTGGTACTTATTAGCTGTCTCCTTGTCCATGGGTGAGTGTCCACAGATGTTCTCTACAATTCCTTTAGCACTCACTCTCATCCCTCCCTAAGCAGGGGAGTCTTCAGTGACAGGTTGCAGTCAAGCCCTGCATCCTGGGACACACTGGATGCAAGATATCTTTTCAAGAAACTTCCTTATAGATTCAAGGCTTATGTGAAAGTACTTCTTTAAAATGGAAAATTAATAAATAAATGTTTTGATGGAAAATAATGATGTAAATTTTTTCTTACCTCCCCCTTCCTCCTTTCCCTCCCTCTCTCATTCTGTGCGTCTTAGTCCACTTTGTGTTGCTATAGAAGAATATCCGAAGCTGGGTAATTTATAAAGAAAAGAGGTTTATTTAGCTCAGGGATCTGCAGGCTGCAAAGTACAAGAAGCGTGGCCCGGCTTCTGGTGAAAACCACATGCTAGGTCAAAACATGGCAGAGAAGGTCAAAGGGGAAGCCTACACGTAAGAAAGAGCAACAGGAGAAGGAACCTTGCTTTATAACAGCCTGGTTACTGGGGAACTAATCCATTCTGTGAGAACTAATCCAGTCTTGTGAGAGCAAGAACTCAATACCGCGAGAACTCACTGCCCTGAGAACCACACCCAGACATTCATGAACGATCCACCCCCAGGACCCAAACACCTCCCATTAGGCCCCACCTCCCAGCACCGCCACACTGGGGATCAAATTTCAGCATGAGATGTGATGAGAAAAAAATCCAACCTTATTCAAACCATAACACTATGTCTCAATGAAATTGTACTTTTCCAGTTTTCCTCTCTCTAACCACTGCTAACTTCTTCCTCTTGTTAATCAAAGTCTAAGTATTTTCTAATAGCCTACCCTTCTTTTGAAAAAGCCATCCAGTGTGTTCTTTTGTTTCATGTGCTGCCTCTCTGAGAATGACTCCTAGGCTCGCCTATCTCCAGGTGCCATCACTTTCTGGAATCCCGGTTTAGCATTTATAGTTCTTTGCTTCATGTATTGCAAGTGTGTAAGACTCATAATGCACATCACAGGGATGTATCCCCTTGCCTCCCAAGCCAGTCTTTATCTCCTCTACAGGGCTCCTGGCATCTCCTCATAGAGTTTCCACCCTCTTGATCACCAGAAGGCAGATGCTCATTAGAGTTTCTACTCACTCCTCCTTCTTTTGGGGGAGGCAGAATAATGGCCCCCAAAGATGTCCATATCCCACTCCTCAGAACCTGTGAATATTTTAGGTTACAGGGCAAAGAGGAGTGAATGTTGCTGATATAGTTGAGGTTGCTAAGCAGCTAACCTTGAGATGGGGAGATTAGCCTGGATCATCCAGGTCGACCCAATGGAATCACAAGGCTCCTTAAATGTGGAAGTGGGAGGCAGAGGCAGAAGAGTCAGAGTCAGAAAGATGAGATGTGAGAAAGACTTGAAGATGGAGGGAAAGGCCACAAGCCGAGGAATGCAGCAGCCTCTAGAAGCTAGAAAAGGCAAGTAAAAGGAAGAGGAAGAGAGCCTCTAGGAAGGCAAGCTGGCCTGCAGATACCTTGCTTTTAGTCCAGCGAGACCTGTGTCAGACATCTGACCTCTAGGTCTGTAAGATAATGAATTTGTGTTGCTTAAGGCCATTAAGTTTGTGGTAACTTGTTACAGCATCAATAGGGAATTGATAAATCCTCCATCCTCCAAATCTAAAACACCAGCCAAGACATATGTGTATCAATCCTTAGTATCTCTTTGTATTGGTTTCCTTCCCTCTGTTCCCACTGCCTCTGTGTTGACCCAGACCCTCTCTGTTGCATTCCTAGATCATTACCCAAACTCCTCCTAATTTGATTTCTCACCTCCAGTCTTTCCTCCTTCAGATGAATCTTTGTAATGTGTTTCTGGCCCCACCACATTTTTCTGTAACTCCTCTCAATGGCACAAATCATTGGGCAGCTCCCTGCTGTATGAGTCTTGACACTTTATCTCCTTTACAAATCCTTGCCCCAGTTTCTGCCAAACTATCCCCTCAACCTTATTCTCACTCATTCATCTCCTATACTAGGGCCCCGGTAAATGGGATCATTTGCTGCTTTTAGCAATTGCTTTTGCTTTTCTTCTTAGCACAAACCATTTTTCCTATGTGAGTTTTTGTGGTTTCATGTTTGTTTTGTTTCTATTTTCTTGCTTTTTAAGATGAGAGTAGAACCTCCCAGAAGCCCAAAGAACCCCGGCCACTGTTGGATTTGGTGACTTCATATTAAACAAAGAGGAATTGTCTAAAAGGATTGCTCTACATAGTGTGACATGTCTTAACTGTTTACATTTAGCAAAGTAACCCTTTTAACTGAACACAAAGCAATATAATTATCCTATTCACAAAATAACTAAAATATTTACTTAAAAATGTTATTTCTTAGTCCACAATGGAATAGTTGGTAATAGGACCCAGGTTTAAAGTTATACAATTAATCTTATTCTTTCAATATGGTTGAATTCACTCTGGAGCTGAGATGAGCATGCTTGAGCAAACATGCAAACACAAATCTCCTAGGGAGATGACATTCACAGTCTAAATTTGAGGCCAATCATGAATGTGTGGTCTAAGCCAAATGACTAACTCCCTCACAACTCCCCATGATAAAACCTGGATGTAAGAGGCTTGTGCCTTTTGGGGTTAAGGAAAATTAATCAACAGAGGGATGGAGAGCTGGCAATGAGGGCTGTAAGAATGATCAGACCTTGGCACCCAGGTGATGGCTACGGTGACCTGACTGATTCAGTAGCCTGGGCAGATGGCCCCTCACACCCTCTGGGCTCCAGATATCTTCATCCTGAGGTAGCACTCATCTGAGGAAGAGGATTATTGTTACAGTCCAAGGGCATGGAAGTGAAAGGGGTTCGTGTCTGTTACATTCATCTTTTCTGCCTCCTCCTTTGAGGTAAGAGGGCAAGTCAACAGAGACAAAGCATTTAACTCCCAACCTGTATTGTCACAACCCTTGCCACCATCCTGCTTGGTAGCTCATTTTAGAATTTCACAAGTTTATTCTTTGCAGTCTCTCCCGACCTCCTCTGCTATGACACAATCAAGATAACCTGTACCTGGAAGAAATACCTAGGATCCCTGTGAAGATAGCATGCATTGCCAGGTTTAATCCATGGCCAAATTCAATGGGTAGGCTTTCTGGTTCAGAATGCCAAGGATATGGAAGTTTCACATATATATTCAAGAACTGACCAAGAATTAGGATTCTCCAGACTAAATGCACTTGTGAGTTCAATGACCCATTAGAATAAGGAGATATTCCATCATTAGCACATCATCCATGATTTTTTTTATTTCAAATTTCTCTTAATAGAGGCATTGACATTTTAATCATAAGGTAAACCCACCTCTCATTGCTTTCCTACATGTATTGTGTCATATCTGCATACTTGAAGAAAAATAATCATTTTTCTAACTTAGAGTATATGAAAAAGAGCATGCATTGTATCTATCAATAATTTTACTTTCAGCCCCTTGCTTTGTACAGCTCTGAAAGCCTTCACTATTAAGGAAATTAGTGAGTCACTAGACCGAGGAATAAACTTGGATACCAACACTGGGTGGCCTGTGATCAATTGTTAATACCAGGTGGCTCCCAGCCACTGCCCGGATGATTCCCAAGGCACTTCCTCTGGTTCTTTTCCAAATATCCTCTGAACTATAGAAACTAAGCTTATTGTTAAATTTACCAAAACGTAACCAAAATGACAAACACACTGTCAAAAACTACACAGTGTTACACCAAGCCACATAAAAATGGTTTCAGAAAAGGAAGCTCTTAAAAGTGTTGCAAACAATAAACAGCATCAAAAATGGTATGAATAAATTGAACTCTTTGAGAGTCCTAAATTTCAGAAACACAATCAAGTCAATTTACTTGGCTGCCCACACCTCCCATCCTCTGTACACCTGGGTAATTAAGGTTTAGTTGACTTATTGCCATTTGGATTTTTGCTATGAGATTGCCCCCATTGCAGAACTATAGGTGGAATATTTTTTAAAGACTGTAGTATGATATTTCTATCTTGGATCAGCAGAAATACAGACTTTCAGAGGACTGAAAACTACTAAAAACTGTGAAACACTGGAAATCAACCTGAGTTTGTGAGGCAGAGACTGGAACAGGGACTGAACTCAGAGACTTGATCTCATCTCAAATGAGCATAATTTCTCAACTCAGAAAATTATCTACCACAAACTCAATAAAAACTGGCTACTACATTCAAGATGAATTCACTACAGATAATTTGAATAACATAATACAAGCACTTGGCATCTGCATATTCAATCATGTAGCTTAATATTTAACTTTGAGTTGTAAAAAACACCGAAACTACCCAAATGCTACTTTACTGATTAGTACCCTGGCTGATTTGAGACAGGTGAGTCAATAAAGGCATAATAAAACAGGTCCATGAAATGATGGAAAAAGAGGAGAAGGAAATCCAACTGAGTTTAACCATATTCTGAAAGACTGGAAATTGATACCATAATATAGGCTATTTTTCACTCCAACTTATGGCAGAGAGCACTACAAATGCAGACTGGTTCTTAAAGCAACAGTATAAATAATACATAGAGTAAGAATAGGCAAAAAAAAGGTGATCCAGTAATATTCTATAGGTAACAGATGTTACTCTGAACTATCACTGTGGTTAGCCTCTGACTGTTAGCACACTCAAATTCATTTGCTTAATCGGCAATAGAACTAAGAATTTCTGGCAACCAAATTGTAGGGTACCAGAGGAACTGATTGGAAAAAAAAAATGACATGCAGATAAGCACTGAGATGCTAGCCTTGAGTTTTTAAATAATTAACTAATACAATAAATATTTTGAACAACTTGGAGTTTCTTTTTTATTCTAAGGAGTGCTGAAATTAAAATACTTTACCTGATACCTGAAGTGAGAACTAGGGAAGACTTTTAATTTCACCAAACACCCACCTGGTGGGATTCATGCAAATCAAATTAAACTGTTAACCAAACCTTTTCTGTACTTTCACATCTGCCTATGACATGCTCATTTTTAGTAATTGGATCTCTAGGACATTCTTTAAAATAATCACATACTCGCCTGACCATGCAACCTGATTAATAATGAATGAACATTTCTGAAAAGAATCACTTCGAAGCATGGCAGATGTCTGTGGGGATATGAAGGCTTTAATGATCAAAATTAAGGGGAAATGGAAGCTGGGTCACACCATCTGGTTATTTTAATTGAAACCTAGTCTTCCAAATTTACTTAACAGAATGCTTAAACACTCCTTCTTGAGGTTCATTTATACAAGCAGACAAGCACGAAGACAAATGGCAATGCAAAAGAGCGATCCCGATTCCTTGAGGAACAACCTCCCTCTCCCGCTGTCTTAATAGTGAAGAAACCCCCTCAACAGTCTCAGAAATGCAATTCGTTTCATCAAAAGACTGATAAACAGGTTAAAAACAGGAACTAGTATATAGATCCTTAATAGTTCTCTTAACACCTCTCTAGATTCTGACAAATAGATCACCGTGAATACCCACCAATGGACTGCACACTAGTTCTTTTTGAAGAAACATCGCCGTAGGCAGAGGATGGGGACCCACGAAATGACAGACAGGCCACCGAGACCAGATGGTGGGTGGCAGGCAGTGCTGGAGCGGTCCTGTGTGTCTGTGAGAGCGTCGACAGTGAAACACAACAGGAAAATCGGCCCAACAATTCCAGGAAGGCCAGCTCCACCTCATCCACTTCGCCAGGGTTGCCCGAGTTGAAGAATCAGCTGCCTTTTCCACGGCCCCCGCCGTGACTTCCCTAGCCCCTGGCCTACTCAAAGTTCAACTAAAACCAAACGAAAAGGTAGCTCAGGTCAGGTCAACACCCACTGCCTGGTCCAAAAAAATGATGACTTGGCACCAGGATCTGAACTCTCATTGCTCACAGGAACCAGTAGCGGCTCAGCCGACTGGGACGGTGTCCTGCAGCCGAAGGCTGGATGCCAGCTTTCCATGCTGCCAACGGGAGCCGTCCTGCCCAGCTCCTGAGGTAGGGAACTGGCACTAGCTTCCCTTGCATTTGGCCTTTTGGCTTTCTACAGAGCACATTAGCACATTATGCTCTGGATGCTGGTTTGCTCATTTTTAAAAATAACATACACACTATTTTGTGTCTTTATCTTCTGGATTAAAGCATAACGTCTGGAAGAAGTTTTTTTTAAAAAAAAAGTTACATCAGGAAGAACCATCTCCTGTACAGACATAATAAAACAGAGGGTTTTTTTTCTTCTAAAAATAGAGATCTAAATTGCAATCCAGTATGCCCATAAACAACTGATAATATATGTGCATATGAAATGTATGCATATGTATATACACACAAATATACAAGTTTTACATACATACACATATGTGCATATATTATGCACACACATATATACATATTATATGTGTATATACACATCTAATATTTCACAAATATACGATATATATAACAGCAAATCTGTGATGAGTGTTCCAAATTTCAGTCTCTGGAATGGCAAAGAAAGGGTGAATTTAGAATGGAAAGTAATCTTTTAAAATTTGATTGACTAAAAGAGGAAGAGGAAGTAGTTTCCCAAAAGAAAAAAGAAAAAAAAAAATTGTCCTGCATTGCAGTTCTTCGAAGGATGTTGCTTATCACTATGTAAGACAAGAAATTGCAACTAAAGTAAATCATCAGGAAAATGTTTTTTAAGAAGTCCTGCACAATTCAATGTATACTCCAGACTTTTGGACTCCACCAAAGGTGTTTAAGGAACATTTGTGATAAAGGGGAAGCAAGAGGCAAGAACTGCTTCTTCAGGTTGCCTAGTTTGCATGTTACAACACCTACCTTCCTGCCATTGCAAAACTTCACAGTAAACCAAACTGTGCTGCATATGTTAGGACATTAAAATACAAACATAGATTTTCTTGGCTTATGTCGCTCCAGATTATAACTTGATTTGTCTTTTAACAATAAACAATGGGATTACTGAATTTCACATATAAATGACTTTTTTTAAGAAGCTCCCATTGTCCATGGAACAGACACACATATATCATCAAACAGAATTCTAAACAACTTTTTTTTATCAAGAGATTTTAAAACATTGTTTTTGTTAAAGTAACATTAAAATTGTCAAAATTTCTATAAGACAGGCCTACCCTGTCCGTATTTTGGCACCATAGTGGAAAATTAACCTAAACATCTCAAGTTGAAACATCAAGAAACAAATATTTACTCCATCCCTCAAAAGAAAATGGTAAACAATAAAATATTTTATAATCCTCTAAAGAGCATAATCTGACAACCTCCATCTGAAATTTCCCACTACCGGAGGGTCTCAGACATTTCATGTCTTTTACAGTTTAAGAAATAAAGCATTCAATTTTAAAGGCAAAAAGAACCTATTTTACATTATATTGAAAATGACTGATGTTGTCCAGGTCTATGCTGTACCAAGTGTCATTCAAGAATTTGGCTTTGAATATAGTGATCACAGACTGGAAAGAGGAGGAAGAAGGTGAGAGCTGGTCACACCTAGTCTCCTGGCAGAAGTATAAATCGACCCTCCCAGTGAGCAGACCAACAGTGTGGTGGTGGCAGAAATGGGAGTTATTAATAATTCCTGTGAAACCACTCACAGACGACAAGTGCTTAATGCTGCTTTCCCTGAATGCTTTTCCAAGTGTATTTATAGTTCAGTAGGCATTTCTATATATATTCGTAGAACTAGTTCTATGACTATATAAAATCCTATATATGTCTATAATGGAATTAGTTTTTGCAGCTGTATATAATATGTATGCGTATATAGATACACACGCATATGCAAAAGCACCTTTTCAAAATTACTTGCAAATTGATAGAATTCACTCTTCACAAAGCCAGCTATAGCATCCTTTCTGCATTACAGAAACATTCCTTCCATTGTGCAAACCCAGAAACCTGTAGATAATTTTTTATTTACTTAATAAAAACAACAACAACAGCCTATTCTTATTTGCAAAGGGTTACCTGGAAGTGAGCAAAAGAGTACAAGAGGTCTACTCTCTCAAAGACAGATCAGTCGAGTGGGATTTTTGCAACAAGTACATTGCACCCCGGAGAAACATCTGCCACTTGGAGAAACTTTTCCTTGCTTCATTTATACACAATAGTCTTCTAGAAGGCAGAGAAAGTACACACTCTCCCCTTCCCAATTATTACCCACCAGGAGCAAAATGCATCAATAAATAGTTGCTGATGATAGCCAATGTGACATTTCACAATTGTTCTCTGAAAACTGCAAAGCTTAAGTTCAAAGGCAAGAACAAATACTCTGGTCTCGTGACTCATGGAGGTAATGACGATGTTACAGAGTGACTGATTCCTATTGTATGAGCAGATTGGTAAATTCTCTCAAATATGATAGCTCCTTTTCTCAAAGAAAATCACTTTTCCCCTCTACTTCAAAGTTAGCCACACACAAAGGCCTCATGTGCTCACAATACACTGAAGCTACTTTGTGATCTTAAGAAATAAGGAAAACTTAACCCTTATTCACAACTCCTGCTTAACTATTACGAAGAACATGCTTTAAATACTTCCCGTGATCGCTGAAGCCCTACAGTTAGGGCATGAAGTCTTGTTTTTTTTTTTTTTTTTAAAGGCAACAGAAAGAGGAGTGATTCTTTTGTTCTGAATTGTTATTGTAAAGCACCACTTGAAAGAAGGGGAACGATGGGAACATGGCAATGAAAAGGACAACAGCGCTGACAAATGAAAACAGGATATTAAGAACAGCGTCGGGACTGTGCGTTTGTGCAGAACAAAGACGGGAGGCTTCTAGGGAGAAATTCAGGCAAAAATATTCTTAACACATTTAAATGCTAATGGGTAAACTGTAGTTTTTCCAGGCAGCACAGATCTTTAAGTCTGGGGCAGTAAAATTAGATTATCATTAAAACACACACACACAAATGCACATGATATAAAGTACCATAAAATTAAAACTGCTTTCAAATCACATTAAATCACCCCCCTTTCAAGCCATGATCCACTTCTTAAAATTTCTAGATCTACGCTTTGCCCTGTCTAAAATAAGAAAGATACTGATTTTACCAAATAACTGACCTAACTTAGCAGATAGTCCTAGGGAAACTGATTTTTTTTTTTACAAGAGGAAAAAAATCTCCATTCACAGACTACTCTAACTTACACTTTAAATATAACCTATAAACAGAGCTTTCGAGAACCCCCAGAGAAACTATGGGTACTATGTGTAGAAACAATCACAGCAATTAAGTCGCTAACATTAATATAGTATACTGGTTTTGCCAAGTCACTGTGATATCATCTGATACTTTTCTTCTGATGCAAATTCTGCAAAAGCTGCTAGTATGACAGTGCACTTAATAAGACATCATTATAGTTTATTGGACTTATCACATAACAAGAATTATTATTATTGCAGTCACTAAGCTAAAGGGGTTCAGAAAAGTAAGTAATATATCCTATCTTGCACTGCATCGAAAATTTTGGTCTTTTTCTCTTCTCTCTGTTTTGCCAAGATTCTCCTTTTTTTTCCCTTTCCTGATCGGTCCTTTCTATTGTCAGATGAGTAATGAACTGATGTGCTTTCCTCCTTGCTATTATGTTTCATTCAGCTTTCTCTTTCTTTGGTGTACTGTCAGAAAACTCAAGCCAAAGCTCTGAGCTCAGTGGGTACAAGTGTCCTTGGTCTAGTTTTGGGCTGACACTATTGATGTGATGTCGTGTAAAGAAACGCACAGTACCTTGAAAACAGATAATCCAGAGTTCAAACCCTGGTTCTCCCATTTCCTTGAAAAGGCTGTTAGGAGCCAGATACTCTATGTATCTTATACTCACAGATGCTCTTCATATCTTCTATGCAGTTTCCCTGCCTGTAAAATGTGGACAATGAGAGCAATCTTAAAGGCTCCTTTTAGAATTAAGTTTAAAAATGCCTAACAAAATTGTTGCTCTTGTACCTGGGGATAAGGGGGGGGAGGTCCCTCTTCCCTGCTTGTTCTGAATCACCTTTTCCCACTCTTCTTTGAATAAATTCATTATCTGTATTTTTTTTTACTTGAAAACTCTTCAAACCATTTTTAGAAGCAAGAAGGATATAAATTCATTTATTTGTTCAATAATGTTCACAAAGTATCTTATGTGAAAAATAGTATGTGAATACTAAATGAACTAACATTCCTATTCTCAACATTAATGACTGCTTAAAAATTGTCTTAACACAGGCAATCTCATCTATTTCTTACACTTCGCCATAGCTCTGTTCATTACCACTGGATCTCCCACCATGATCTTGAGGCTTCACTTCTGTGCTCCCCACTGAAGGTCTCCCTATCCCATATGCATCCTTTGTCAGAATTTTTGATTTTTCAGGAAACAAGGGACCCTGGCATGTATAGGGCATGTGAGACTATCAAGAACAGTGAATGGTTTCAGGTTTATCCTTCTTGCAAGCTAAAAAGTTAACCTGCCAGTTTCATGGATGCTGGCAGAAGACACAAGTCCCCTGAATCAGAGATAAGGGACATTTTCCTTGGGGCACAACATGTATTTCATATTCTGTTGGTTCTCCTTGTCCCCTAAATTCCATGGAATATCCCAGGTGCCTATTGCACATACAGAGTTTTTTGCATCACAGTTAAGCAAACCCAAGTTTAGGAAATTTAAATTCTTTATGAGGGATGGCTAGCAAGTCTGATCAACCGTTGCCCTAAAGGAGACATTATCTTCAATATAATGGACAACAAAGGAACCTGACTTCTCACCTGCAGGGAAATATCATCTCTATCTTCCAAGGCCCTTTGCTATACAAACATCCTGGACAAAAGTCTAGAACAAAGGCTGTCAGCACCTCAGCTCATAAGAGGTACAGAATCATGAGAGATCCATGAAAAATTATTCCTCAACAGATACAACTCCTGTCTCCTCCTGGAGATCTGGCCAACAGTGGTCACCAGAAATCAGATCACCACTGGACTTTCTAGTGGTTATGGTAGAGGCAGAATTTCACTTGGCACTGAATGACCCATCATAGAAGAACAGAGGTAAAAGGAGCCCACAAGAAAGTGAGATGTTTCTTACCACCAGCTCCAAGCTCCTTATCCCACCACCTTCTGACATCAGCTGTTGTGCCAGGAAAATTGGCAGAAAGTAGGTAGGTCTCACCCATAGATTTTGCCCCCTAAAAACAAGAGCCCTTAACAATTTCCTTCACAGTCCCAAATCAGCCTGGTCTACAACTTCAACTCTTCACTCTCAACCTAAATTAATTTTAAGAGTTTAAAAGAATAAGCTAGTTTTGATACTTTTATGACATTGGAAATTGCATATGTACATAAATTTGGCTTTCTTTAACTAAGCTTTCATTTTTTTTTTTAATTTTAGAGCTACTTCTTTTGGAGTAAAACCTGAGAGAAAGCCATTTCTTTCACTTTTTTTCATTCCACAGACATTGTTGAGGTCTTGCTGTGGCCAGGAGCTGCTCTGGCACCAGGAATGTGGTAGTACATATGATAGGAAAGGCTTCCCCTTGGAGAGCATACATTTTAATGAAGGAAATAAAATGTAAAACATGTCAAAGACACATACATAAAATGAAAGAAATAAAATAATGGTATGATAGAAGATAGAGGGGTAGGTGCAAGGGGACATTTCTATTTTAGCTAAGGGGATATCTCTGCTCATATCTGTGCAGGCTGTCTTGATATTTTGGCTTTTTTATTGCAAAAAAATAAGCAAATATTGTCTTAATTTCAGTATAAAATGCTCCAGCATTTGGGCAGAGAGCTGTGATTTAATTTCTCAAGTTGTTAAATGTCTAGTTTCAGATTTCCTCAAGGATAGATTTCTTTTTTAAGGACATAAAAATCCAACTTGTACTATTTCTTATGTGAAAAGACAATGAGATGAATTATTAGAAAGTAGTGACTTCTTTATTTATTTTAGCAATAAAATATGAGAGAGAAAAACTATGAACACTTGGTGGGCCAACAAAGCAGGAACTATGGTGTCTTAGTCCATCTTGTGCTGCTATACCTGAGAGTGAGTAATTTATAAATAACAGAAAGTTAGTCCAGGCATGGTGGTGTTCATCTGTAATCCTAGCTACTTGGGAGGGGGAGGGGGAGGATCATTTGAGCCCAGGAATTTGAGGCTACAGTGAGCTATGACAGACCTTGTCTGTTAAAAAGAAAAAAAAAATTATTTCTCACAGTTCTAGTGAATGGGAAGTCCAAGTGAAGGCATTGGCAGGTCTGAGCTCAGTCTCTCTGCTTTGAAGGTGGTGCCTTGAAGGCTGGGTCCTCCAGAAGAAGGGAAGAATGCTATGTCCTCACATGGTAAAAAAGCAGGAGAGGGAAAACCTAGTCCCACCAGCCCTTTTTATAGCAGAATCAATCCATTCATGAGGGCTCTGCCATTTAACCACCTTCTAACACTGTTGCATTGGAGATGAAGTTTCCAACACATGCATTTGGATGAACACATTCAAACCATAGCATGTGGTTCTTGGAATTACCTGAATGTCTAAATGTTTTATCCTAGGCTGTTAATCCAAAGTTGGAAATAACCATGGATGTGCAGTTACGATTATAGGGATGTGTAGGATGGAAATTAATAGAGACATTGGAAGAGTCATCAGTTTCATTTGTATTTACTCACCTTTCACCTCACTGGGAGAGGAAATTTCAGGAAGGAAAAAGAAGTGGGGGGAGGATGCTGGGGGAAATTGACACGTGTGACAGGGCTCTATGACTGGTAAGTACCAAAGATGAGTTAAGACTGGAAGGTCCCATTGCCTGATGGCTCTAGTTGGTGTCTTACTGAAAATGACAACAATGAGAAAGAGTATCTCAAAATAAATAAATTCACTAGCTACGTAAAACTGCAATAGCAGCTCAGTCATGATTTTTAGAGCCCATCTCTTTAAGAAAGGGCTAGAAAGAAGATGACTGCTGAGGCAATTGTGGGAGAATGAAGAGTTGCTATTGCAGCTACAGCACAGCCCGAGGGAAGGGCTTGGGGAGTCTGGGTGGTGGGTGGCCACCCCTCCACAGTGGAGCAAATAAAGTTTGTGGGAGGACAGGGTAGCAGGGGTACAGAGGGCAGTTATAAAGTAAGTAATCTTCTGAGGGGAGTTATCCTCAACCCAAAGAATTTTTGGCTTAAAAACCAAGATTTAAACTGTTCATTTGGGAACTCAATAATTCTGCCAAAAATATATGCAGAAACAATTTGTAATCCATATGAGAACAAATCCCATAAAAGCTATGAGGCTCCTAATACTTTTAAAATATACTCTCAAGGCAGGCTAAACTGAGAGATATTTCCTGTACTATCAAAATATGTTTCCTTATTGTCCTTTGAGATAAATTATAAATGTAATTTGTAAAACATGAATATAAGACATTAATTTGGAATTAATATCAAAAGGTGTGATCTTAGGGAGTTAGCTTAAAAGATTTTTGTTATTTTGCTTTGTGTATTATTCGTGTGCTTGTTTAAGATTTAAAGGAAAAAAATCCATTTTAAGCAATTTATCCTTTCACTGAAATGCATTCTAAGTGTGTGTTTCATCCTGTACATTTTATCCTTTCATTGAGTCAAATTAGATAAGAAGCTGGCCCTTGAGACATAAGAAAAGGCACAATTGAAAAAACTCATTACTTGACATGCAATCTAGGGCTTAAAAATTCACTAATGGGAAAAACATCTAGCTTTAAGAACAGTGAGTTTTCAAGGTCGGTAAGCTATATTAAAGTGGAGTTATATTTATTTTGATAATAAGTATGAGTGCTACATGAGAAAACATTGTATTTTTGAGAAAACAATTTGAAATGCCTGATTTGTCATCTTTATGGTAAAGATTGGTCTGTTTTCTTGTTACAGAGCTCTTTTAGCTTGTTCGTATTTAAGGCAACAGGAGCACTCGATTCAGGGCATAGTTTCAAACAATTCTGCCAGTTGTCTAAATCTATTCTTTCCATTCCAAATTCCTCCAATTGACTCTCTCTCTTTTAAATGGATGCAAATACTTAGTTTCACAACTTTAGTCATTTTCTTCCTTAGAATACAGACCAGGAAATCACGCACTCCTGGGGCGCTGGGCAAAGGGTGCCAGGCAATGGTGGGGATGCCGATGACTTTGCCCAAGGGAGCTTTGTTGTGCCAGAGCCATTGCCAGCTACCCTCCCCCAAACATCAACTGCCAAAACATCACGGTCCAAAGAGGGGTGCTCCCATCCCCCTTCCCACCCCCCACCCCCGCCTCCCTGCCTATCAGCATCCAGAAGCAATTCTTTGCATGGGTGCTTCTTCATCCTGATCTTGACTGGCAGCTCCAAGGATTAAACTCGGGTCCTTTGGAGCAGTCGCTTTATGCACATTAGCCCCCTGGGGTGTTGAACTCCAAAACCTCTATTTTCTCCCCCTGGGTCTACCCTGTATCTCACAAAACCCTAGTTAGCCACTGTGGTACACAGCCTTTCTTCCATTCTGGGCTATCCAAAGAAAACAAAACAAAACACCAGACCCTACAAC
This sequence comes from Microcebus murinus, assembly GCF_040939455.1. Lineage (NCBI taxonomy): Eukaryota > Metazoa > Chordata > Mammalia > Primates > Cheirogaleidae > Microcebus > Microcebus murinus. Next base: position 86,917,301 of record NC_134136.1, read on the forward strand.
AATATGATGGATATGGTAATGATCTAAGGTCTTTAGGGTAGTGGGCAAATTCCAAGTTCTTTCATAGCTTAGACTTGGGAACCCATTTTCTTCTTTATCATTAAGACTTCACATTCTCATCAGCAGACTCTTGCTTACAATAGCACAAATGATCATTTGGCTGAATGAAAACGGGTTGTGGTGTATGTGTGTGTGTGTGTGTGTGTGTGTGTCCATTAAAAAAAAGTCCCTCAAAACTGCTGAATGAAAATCAAGACCAGTGTCTTCTTAATCAAGCAAAATTTCCTGCTTAGTGAGTGTATTAAAAACCATCTGGCCTCTTTTGCTACTTGAGGGTTTTTTCTCCTCACTTCCCGAATATCTTTAGCAAAATGTTACCATTTCACGTATAAATTATTTTTACCACAGTGCACTTCCTTCTGTGCACTATTTTAATAAACAGGATAGGAAGCATTGCTCCATTTCTTGAAAAATGCTTCTCAGTTCTAAATGGCAGCTTTGAAAGGGGAAAAGTGTATTTGAAAGAGGAAGATGAAAATCAAATCACAGTGAGAATATTACCCACGTTTCTTTAAATACCTCTGCCAGTGCTAGCAGCTAGCAGTGCTGAGTGTACTTTCTCTCTCTCTCTCTCTCTCTCCATATATACATATATGCCTAGTAACAATTAAAATCCAAAACAAAAAGCCACTCTGACCTGTTTATTCCAGGTGATAACTACCCTAAACACACTTTCCAAGAAATAAGTTGGAAAATGGAATTAATTTCCGCGTGGGAACTAAGGTGACAATAAAAGTACAGACAACCCTCAATTAATAGAAATTCTCTGGAAATGAGTGAGTTCTGGTTAATTTAATTTTCTGGTTAACTGAACCCCAAATAGAAAACTTTTTTAAAAAAAATCCTCGTTGAAACATTTCTAAAATGCTTGAGTCCACTTTACTTGCATAACTACAAACCACATACTGGATCTAATTTAAAGGTTCTTAAGTAATTCCAAATCTTACTGTTGCCTGAAATCATCATTATAAAGATTTTTCATTTGATCATAGAAAAGATTTAGGAGATTGACTTAAATGTATAATTGTATCCATGACCATGAATTTTTACATTAATCCATAATATCACCTTCTCCTTGTATCTCACAAATCTTTTGGAAAGGTATAATGTAGAAAACTTGTAGTTAATAGAGGGTTTTGATATTTTTGGCAAAATTCAGGTAAGCTGAGGTTTTCGTATTAATGCATTTGTGTGCTAAAGGAAATTGACAAATATTCCTTTTTTCTCTACCTTATGCTCAATAAGTGTAAAAACAAATCATAATTTTAAGATAGTGCTTCCAATCAATTTTGTTAGCACAAATTAAAGGCCATGTAAGGCTTTAAGAAATAAATATATATATATATATATATATATATATATATATATGTAAACACACACACACACATATATATATATAACTCTTTGAGAAAACACTAGTTTTTTTTTTTTTTTAGACAGAGTCTCGCTTTGTTGCCTAGGCTAGAGTGAGTGCCGTGGCGTCAGCCTAGCTCACAGCAACCTCAAACTCCTGGGCTCAAGCAATCCTTCTGCCTCAGCCTCCCGAGTAGCTGGGACTACAGGCATTCGCCACCATGCCTGGCTAATTTTTTCTATATATATATTAGTTGGCCAATTAGTTTCTTTCTATTTATAGTAGAGACAGGGTCTCGCTCTTGCTCAGGCTGGTTTCGAACTCCTGACCTCGAGCAATCCGCCCGCCTCGGCCTCCCAGAGAGCTAGGATTACAGGCGTGAGCCACCGCGCCCGGCCAAAAACACTAGTTTTTAAGGTTTCCCAGTGGAACATAAATGGCAGCTCAAGACTGATGGCAAGGGCTGGGCGTGGGGACTCACGCCTGTAATCTAATCCTAGCACTCTGGGAGGAGGAGGTAGGAGGATCATTTGAGATTGGGAGTTTGAGACCAGCCTGAGCAAGAGCCAGACCCCACCTCTAAAAAAACTAAGACTGACACCAAAGATTCTCCTTCTACAGTGCTGTCACAACCAGCACAACCAGTCCAGTTCTTACTTGGGCTCCTGTTCCAATTTCCCACAGAAATTTATACTGTGCCACTATGAGCTACTAAATAATGATGCCATATTTAGTCAAATTATTGCCCAACAAAAGTGATCTCTAGTTTTATATTAGGCTTCCTGACCTTTGGTGAGGATTATTGTAGAAGAAACTCCTGTATTGGGTAAGAGATTGGGAAAATGTCAGCTAAGATGACCTCCAACTCTGTAATTCCAAATAGCTTGCACTGTATATTGAAAGGTAATCCTGAGATTCATGCACACTCTCTCTCTCTCTCCACACACACTCCTTCTCACATATTCTACCTGTCTCTCTCTGTCTCTCTGCCTCTTGTCTCTGTCTTTGTCTCTCTCTCACATACACAGCACTTTTTTTTTGGGGGGGGCAGGTATTAACTATGCCCTTATTCCCAAAGCAGCACCAAGCAAATTTATTTTGAAATCCTATTATGTACCAAGAACTCTGTTAGCTACTGAGCACACAGTAGGGTTTACATAAACATTTCCATAAAGGGATCAGCCATATCTCACTTACGGGCCAATAAGATCTCATTATAGGGAGATCAATGATGCCAAATTTAGTAGTGGTATTGGTGTTTAGGGATGACAACTATTTTGAAAATAGTGCAGTTGTTACACTCTAAAACAAGGACTCTATTGTAAGGCATATATATATATATATATATATATATATATATATATATATATATGTATTAATTCTATCAACTTATATGTCTGGGGCACAAATGTGTGCTGTGGACTATATTTTGAGGATACATATATTGAGTATATATTTTAGATCTCAATCTGTAACTCAGTCTAGACCTTGCAAAGACAAGATGAATGGCTTTTTCATCTTGCTTATTTTGTCCATCTGCACTGTCTTCTCTTAGTTATCTTTTCACCATGTCTTGCCCTGAAGAAGGGTAATGACATCCTAAACATAGGAACTTTTTCTTTCTAAGGACCCCTCAGTGAATATTATAAACTCAAACACCTTAGTGAGTTCTGCAGAGACTTTCTAAACAGATATAATCAAAATCAGTGCCAAGGCCCTAATAAGGGTGACTGGGCTCCAACATCTGTCAGCATAGGTTGATTTTGTGCACCTGACATCCTTAGCTCAAGACTCTGGACAAGTAGCCCCATCTTATTCAGAACCATCAAACTTTCTTCCAGCTCATAGAAGCAGCATCAGGAAGTACTACAGATTATTACCTGCTAACTCTGTAAAGTTGCCCTTTCAATAAATACTTAAATAGCTTCCTTAAAGAGCAAAAAGGTTTCATGATATATTACTTAAGTAACTATTATACCCTAATAAACTAGTGTGCTTGTATTAATTCCTCACTGTACAAAATAAAGAACATATGCATATATAAAGAATTGTTGACTTAATGGGAATAATATTTATTTAGGGAGTGGGGACTTCTAGATAAAATACAGAATGCATTAAGACACCTAACATATAAATGGTTGACATGTGATGCAACTAACATAAGGCTTCCTGTGAATTTCCTTTTTTGGAGCATTCCTTCATACAACAATAGCTGGCATTTTTTCAAATACCTACAGTTTGTCAGGCACTTTGCATAAATTAGCTCTAATTCCTATACAAACCCTAAATAGTAGGTGTCATTTCCCCCATTCTGCAGATAAGGAAACTGAGTCTCAGAGTTAAAGCATCTTCCCAGGGCCACGTGGCTAGCACATGGCAGAGACCAGTTTAGAATCTAGGTTTTTCTAACTCTTAAAGATCTTTTTCTGCAAATGAAATCAGCATATCATGCCCCTATAACCCTAGCACTTTGGGAGGCTGGGGCAGAAAGATCGCTTGAGCCTAGGAGTTTGAGGTTGCAGTGAACTACGATGATGCCACTGTGCTCTAGCCTAGGCAACAGAGTGAGACTATGTCCCCCACCTTTCCAAAAAATCAGTATGTCAAAGAGGCATCTGCACACCAATGTTTATTGTGGCACTACTCACAATAGCCAAGATATAGAATCAACCTAAATGCCCATCTACAGATGAATGGATTAAGAAAATGTGGTATATATATTTTCTTTATCCATTTATCTGTAGATGGGGGATGACTAGGACAATGAAATACTACTCAGCCATATAAAAGGATGAAATACTGTCATTTTCGGTAACATGGATGAGCCTGGAGGACATTACATTAAGTGAAATAAGCCAGGCACAGAAAGACAAATACCATCTAATCTAACTTATATGGGGAATCTAAAAAAAGTTGATTTGATAGAAGTAGAGAGTAGAATATTGATTACCAGGGGTTAGGGAAGGCAGGAGGAAGAATGGGGAGGGATGGGGAGAGGTTAGTTAATGGGTGCAAAGTTACAGTTAGGAAGAATAAGTTTTGGTGTAGTAGGATGACTACAGCAAATAGCAATGTAATGTATATTTCAAGCTAACTAGAACAGAAGATTTCGAATGTTGTCTCCACAAAGAAATAACAAATGTTTAAGATGATGAATATGGCAATTACCCTAATTTGATCATCATACTGTGTATACATGTATTAAAACATCACACTGTACCCAATAAATCTGTACAATTATTATGTGTCAATTGCAATTAAAAAATTTTTTTTAGGCCAGGCGCGGTGGCTCACGCTTGTAATCCTAGCACTCTGGGAGGCCGAGGCGGGCGGATTGCTCAAGGTCAGGAGTTCAAAACCAGCCTGAGCGAGACCCCGTCTCTACTATAAAAATAGAAAGAAATTAATTGGCCATCTAATATATATATATATATATATATAAAATTAGCCGGGCATGGTGGCTCGTGCCTGTAGTCCCAGCTACTCGGGAGGCTGAGGCAGTAGGATTGCTTAAGCCCAGGAGATTGAGGTTGCTGTGAGCTAGGCTGACGCCACGGCACTCACTCTAGCCTAGGCAAGAAAGCGAGACTCTGTCTCAAAAAAAAAAAAATTTTTTTTAAATCTCTTTCCACAGCAACATATTGCTGCCACATCCTCAAGGAATCGGAAATTTCTGATATATGAATGTGAAGAATATTTGGATGCTGTAGATTCTCGTACTATTTCAACTACTTCCAAACTCTAATTTAAAAAAGACTAATAGTTAAGCATTGGTAATGTGTCCCTTTTTCACCAGGAGCCATTCAGGAATTTCACAGGCTAAACCCTTCCCATTCTCTCTTAGAAGGACTGACATCTGGATCATATTGGCAAGTGGGTGCTTTAAACATGAGAGAAAATTAGGAGAAAAAACTAAGACTGGATTATTCCCACGAGTTCACTAACCAATATCCCCCCAAGTACTCTCTTTTTTTTCTAACTAGCTTGTCATCCATTTTTTTCTACTTAGTGAACAATGGCTTGTGACCTCCCAGTTAGCGAGTTCACAGGAGAAATATATCAGTTATAATTAATGTTTACTAGAATAAATGTAAATATTTTAAAACACACAACAGTTCCAAGCACATGTGATTTCCATTTTATTTTATGAAACACTAAAAATCCACTTGTCCACCCCATTAATTATAACCTGCTCTCAGCCCTGACCTGTATATAATTCCTCCTGATGTAAATTGGAACAAGGTGCTCAGAATGGAAGCAGCCTACACCTCAACTGGGCTACAAAACGTCAAGTTCCCAAAACTCTCAAAAGTGTAACCTGACATTTTTCTAAGATTAGAGACAGTTTATGAATTTAAAAAGAGGGCTTAAAGACTCACCACAGTTAAACCTACAGTAATTCCTGAAATATCCAAAGTAAACAGGACTAAGGGGGCCCTCGGGACACCAAAACCTTGTTATAAGAGACGGAATACTCTTTAGTAGGTGGTATTTCTTTGCAGAAAATAATGTACATGCATTCAACCAGAATTAAGAAAAATGCAACAATAAACTTTGAGGCTTGAAGTCTTCCAGAGATCTGAAGGAGTCATGAATGGGCCATGTAAAATATTTCTCCTTTCGCTATACGTGAATGATTGAGTTTACACTGCCCATTAATCCTAAATGTTGAAGGCAAAAAAGGGAATGGTTAAAACTTTTTAAATAGCATTTTTTCTCGACATGAATGTAATATGTATTCATTTGTAACATTCCCCAAAAGCAAAACACTTACAGAAAAATCTAACCACTAAGAAGCAGCATTCCATAAATTGAGCTTTCTAGTCATTTTCTATACCTCTTGGCCACAAAAATGAGATCAGACTTTACATTTCGTTTTGTGAGTTGTTATTTTAAATATAATATATTGGGTGATTTTTCATGTTCAAAGACTCTTCTGACTTCTTAAGATTAATCTTAAATACCTTTTAGTACAACTGAAGTATTTTGGCCACTTGCCAAATCAAATTGACTATATAAGCTGAAGATTTAATAAATATTAAAATGTGAGCAATTTTTTTCCATTACAACATGCATTGTCCATAGGGACGATACTGGCCGGCCACAGTGGCTCACACCTGTAATCCTAGCACTTTGGGAGGCTGAGGTGGGAAGATCGCTTGAGGCCAAGAGTTTGAGACCAGCTGGGGCAACGTACAAGACTTCATCTTTAAAAAAAAGTAATAAAAACATTAGCCAGGTGTGGTGGCCCACACCTATAATCCTAGCTACTCAGGAGGCTGAGGCAAAAGGGTCACTAGAGCCCAAGAGTTAGAGGCTGCAGTGAGCTGGGATCATGCCACTGAACTTCAGCCTGTGTGACAGCGAGATCTCCTCGTCTCTTAAAAAAAAAAAAAAATAGGGGTAATATTACCTCCAAGAGGGAAAAAACTAGTTAGTTCTTGGTGGCAAAAATTTTATTCTTCTTATATACAAAGCACAGATATACATAAATAGATATATAGTATAGTTGCATTAAAATTTCACAGGGAGATGATTAGGAAAAAACATTTGAAAAGATTCCTTGGGTCGGGGGTGGGGGGGCGGCGTCAACAATGGAAACAGGCATGAAACACTGAACTACAGCATCAGATTTGTAGAACATGGCCTTTACATTGCTAGAATTCAAAAGATGATTTCTTTCTCCCATTTTAAATTTCTCACCCTTGAATAAATTCTAGCCCATTTCTTAGTTGGAGAAACCAAGGTTCCAAGAGGCAAATCTTTGGAGAGTTGTTACTTTGTGATATGGTCAGCACATGTTATATCTGCCATGTTCTTACTAAAGACTCACTGGGATCTGGGTTAGCAGGCACATGGGTGAGAGGATATTTTAAGGACAGATCATCTGAGAAAGGGCTAGGTGAGTCTGCAAACTCAACATTTACCAACCCTTGCTCTGTACTGCCCTCTTGTGATATCTAGGCTTCCAGCATGCCTCATGCCCAAAACCTTAAGTTGCCCCAAACTGTTGGACCATCTGCCCTCCAGTGTTTCTTGGCACCAATGCCAGGAGGTGATCAGGGAGAGAAGAGAATGCCAAAAAATGCAGATTTCCTTTCAGGAAGAAGCCAGTGTCAGAGGAGGAAGGAAAAGCCACAGAGTTTCTCTTTTGCCCTTTAACCCTGAGAGAGGGTAAGCCAATTGTTCACAAAGCTGCTGTTATCACAGGCCACACAGCTCACAAGGAAGCAAGGCAGTAGCGAAAATCTTCATCACTTTACGGTTAAGGCAGACTTTCTAAAATGGTGGCCTAAAGATGCTTACCCTAATCCCTGGAACCGTGAATGTGATGTCACTCCCCAGACTGTGTTGTGTTACAGGGCACAGTTGATGTCAGGAAGGGAGACAATGCAGGTGGGCCTGACCTGGTCACATGGAACCTTAAACACTGAGAGCTTTTCCTGACCAAGAGCAGAAGAGGAATTTAGAGAGATTCTGTGTATGTGAAGGACTCAATGTGCTGTTGCTACTTGGAGGAGATGGCCACATAGGAAGGAATGCAGATGTCCTCTAGAAAGAGTGGACTCCAGCTGACAGCTATCAGAGGAGCTCAGTCTTACAACTGTAAGAAAATGAATTCTGCCAACAACTGGAGTGAGCTTGGCAGCAGAATATGCCCCTGGGCCTCCAGGTAAGAGCCTAGTCTGGCCCACAGCTTGATTTCAGTGAGACCCTGAGCAGGGAACAGTTAGGCCACCTAGATTTTCAACCTACAGAACCATGAACTAATAAACAGGTATTGTTTTAACAGGTACATTTGTGGTTATTGTTATGCAACAGTAGGAAACTAATATACCTTCCCTTCTCTACAGCCATATTGATGGGTGGCATCCTGGCAATGTTTGTCGCCTAGGTCACAGACCCTGGTCAGTGATAATCAGTTCAACCTTGGGCCTCTGACCAACTTCTTAACTCTTCGAGAATCTACAATCAATCCTGCCAGACAAGTCCCAGCCCTAGACCTCTACTCCGACCAATTATCTCTCAGGAGGATTTTAATCACTTTCTACTTAATGATCAATTTCTCAGGGCTCTCCACCCTCACGCCCTACACCACCTGGTTTCCTTAGTGCTTAGCATCTTCTCCAGCCCATGCATCCATCTGGCATACTTCACTAGAGTTGTCTTTTACCTGCTTGGAACTTTTCTTTCTACATCTAGAACATGTTCATTCTGCTTCTCCATGTCGCCAAGGTACCCATTTTCCTATAATGGGCTGATCAAAGATTATGTGAGAAGATAATTGAAAGTCGGAATACTCTTCAATGTCTTAATTTTCCTGAATCTTATAGGAAAAATAGAAGCAGTAATGTGCTACGATCATATGCTGTGGTGGAAAGAGAAGGGGAGTAAGCATCAGACATGACCGAATTCGAAACTTTCCCAGTATTTTATCACCTCTGGTACCTCTTGCACATTTTTTAATCTTTCCAGACCTCACTCTCCTCATTTGTAAAAGAATAATTGTAATACTTAATTCATAGAGCTGCAAAGAGGAATAAAAATGTTACAGGCCCATATACCAGAAACGGCGTGTGCTAATACTTAAATATTACTGTGAGAAGAATTCAGGTAATCATTTGTATAACATACTTTCCATTTTTCAGAGGAGGTAGCTTTATAAATAATCTCTCGTATTATTGTAAGAACAAAGCCATCATTAACCTCCTATAAGGCAGAATTTAGCCTTGACAATTAGAGTACCGTATGATATGGACACAGTCATTTGACATTAGGATACTGTATCCTTTACTCTGACCAAGAATAAGGAAAGTGAGTTTTAGGATTAGGAAGAAAGTTCTGCAGCTGCCACATTTGTTAGGATATTTCTGTTGGGTTTTCTGTAAATTCGAATAAACCATAAGCCCCATGAAGGCAGGACGCATGTTTAATTCATCTTGAATATCTACAAGGACTGGCTGAGAACTGTGTCCTCAGTAGGTACTCACTCACTTCTTCACTTATTAATGCATTGAAAAATCAGTTAAAGGGTGAGATTTACGTTAGAAACTTGGTGAGCTTGACATTTTATTTTTTCCCTGAATTCTCTTATGTTCCTAGTGAATAATTATATGTTGAATTTTTCTTCTCATCCGTAGATCTTAACACTTCTCCAACAGAACCAAAGGGGGATAGCTGAAGGTTGGGGAGAGTGGGATAAATGAACCCCCATCTCCAGTTGCCTGCAAATCTTTACGTTCTTCAACTTCTGACTTGTGCTCAAATCTGAAAATAAGCCCCCAAAGTGTAATATAAAACAGTCAACATATTTCCAGTCCTTTTCTTCCTTTTGTATTTCTGGTTCATTACCCAGGATGCATTTCCAGTGTCCCAGTGGCCACACAAGCAGGAGTTATCTTACACCAACTGCTCCGTCCTGTCCAGGGTTTGAACATCAGGGACTTTTACTTACAGATTTGAGAGACCTGCTGGCTGAAGAGCTTTTCCCTTTCTGTAAATTACTTGTCATTAAAATAACAATGGATACACTCATTAGTCAAATTAAAGATCATCTATCTGGAAGTATATCAACTGCAAATAAAGCATAAAGAAGCATTGTTGATACTTTTTTTTTTTTTTTAATGTGGACCTAATGAATAACTTTGCTGTTAAACTTCAGCAGCCAGGGGCAATGAAAAATTCCCATGGCTTTAAAATTCACAGCCTTGGCAGACTTCTTAATGGACAAAGTTCAAGATATTCATAGCTTCCCTGACTTAAAATAAAAATCCCCAAACCACACAAAGTAGCATTATTATACTCTGAATACTCTTTAGAAAAGTTCCTGTTAGGTGATTTTTCATAATTTGCTAAAAAAGTTGACTTATATAATTTAGTCTCTCAATAGCTCAGCCTTTAGACATAATGTAGCATTATTACTTTACGTTGTACACTGGCTTAAGGAATTTAACATGCTTCACAACAACCTGCTGATTAGTAGAGTCCCTTTCTAAGTCATTACCCTAGAGCAGGGGTCTGCAAACTATGGCCAACAAGCTGCCTATGTGCCAAACCCAGCCCCCTGCCTGTTTTTGTGTGCCTCACAGGCTAAAAATGGCTTTTACATTTTTAAGTGGTTGGAAAAAAAAGTCCCCCCCAAAATTATTTTGTAACTTGTGATAATTATATGAAATTCAAATTTCAGTGTCTATAAATAAAGCTTTTTTGGAACACAACTACCTTCAATTGCTCACGTAGTTTATGACTGAGCTAAGGACTTTTGACAGAGACTGCACGGTCTGCAAAGCCCCAAATACTTACTATCGGGTCATTTACGAACTAGGATGCTGAACTCTGGCCTAAATTCATGTGGTATGAGAATGGTACAAACAGCTTGACACTTTGTCCCCTAATAGTCCAGGGTTGTCCATAGATCCTGGAAGTCACATGATCCTGCTCTGAACACAGCCCTTCTCTCTCTCTCTTTCTCTCTCTCTCTCACACACATTCTTTTCTAATTATTGGGACTGGGGAAAGAGGGGAGTGACTAATAGCCAAGGCCACGCCTATTCCCCATGGCTGCAGGAATATACTGCTTGTTGCCTTTAGACACATGGAATAGGAGTATTTCAATCTAGGATAAAATCTTCGTAACAATCAAGCAAGTGGTTCATGACCTTTTAACTACCAAGGACTACTTCTTTCTTTAAATGCTAGGTGCTGTGCTTATTGTTTTTAAAAACAGCTTTATTGAGATATAATTCACACATTACAAACACTTATTTCAATTGTACAATTCAATCATTTTTAGTATACTCACAGAATTGTGCAACCACCACAACCATCTAATTCCAGAGCATTTTCATCACCCCAGAAAGAAAGCCCACACCCATTAGCAATCACTCCCCATTCTCCATTCCCCCAGCCCCTGGAAACTACTAATCTACTTTCTGTCTCTATGAATTTGCCTCTTCTGGATATTTCATATAAATAGATCATATAATATGTGGCCCTTTGTGACTTACTTCTCTCACCTAGTATAATGCTTTTTAAAAGCTTTTCACTTTTAACTTCACAAATTCCCAGGTTTAGAATTAAGTATCTCATGAAACAATTATTGAAAAAGTAATTGTACAATATCCTTTAGGTTTTTTGAAATGCTGAAAAAAGCCCACAGACTTTTCTTACAGTCCATAGGGATGCCTGTGAGTCTGGGCAATGACATTCAGGGCATCACTCTGCCACCACATGCTCATTCTGTCATTTATCCCACAAATAATTATAGAGCACCTGCATACACCAAGTGCTACATGAAACAGGGAATAAGACATGGTCTCAGAGTTTCAGATCTAAGCTCTTCACAATCTTACCTTTCATTAGACACTGGCTTGATCCGCCAATCCCTAAACATCGTATTGCCAACACATTGTGTGTATGTATTTTCCAGAGTTTTAGCCATTTATATAAAAATTATGTGATTTCTTAAGATGTTCAAAATGATTTAAGTTGCCTTCAACTCTCCAAATATTTGAAGAAAGCTCCTGATTCCTTATCCCCTTCTTTTCCTACTTATCTGCCCACTTTTTTCTAAGTATCCACCTTAGGACTCCTTTTCTATTTGATTAATATTTTGAGTCCTTTAACACACCACAATAAGATATTGCAAGTATCCATGGGGCACAGACAAGTAAAGAAAGAAAATTCCCACTTTGTTCATTCATGATTTTTGTCTTGTATCTAGATGCTTGTCATCATGTTATTGTTCACTCACTAGCAAAGACTCAGCACTTCCATTCCAGAGGTAAGCTAGGCAAAGTCTCTGTGATCCAGGCTGAGAGCTTAAAATAGTGGCTTCAAGGTCACTGGGTATTAAAAACTGAATAGTATCCCTTTCCTCCAATCAGGTGAGTCTCTCTCATGAACAGATCTTTTACATGTTGGACATTTGTACTTACTAGCATTGCTTGATCCTAAAGGATAGAGTCAAAATCAAACACATCTGGGCATATTTAACCTGGAAAATGCCCTCAAAAGGCATATTAGCTTTGTCTTTGAAGGGCTGTCAGAGAACAGAGTAACTGCACGGACTCTGTTGTGGAGAGGAGGCCAAACCTGGGTGAAAGCAATACGGAGACAGATACAGATTTCATGGAAGGACAAACTTTGTCACTGCAAACGATCTCCTTCATTAGAATGAGACTCCCCCAAATCCCCTGTTGTGCTAGCATTCCTGGGGACCATTAGAAAGTGGTTGGTGGGGAACATGATAGAAATTGAACCAGGACAAAGTTTCAAGAGATGAACCAAAGACGTTTAACTCCCAGTGATGTAGATTCTGTGGCAAGGGTGATGATGAGGAGCTGGACCGGGGATATTTTGGGTTTAAAGAAGCTATAAGAGGGCTTAATCTCAAAGACTGGTATGCTTTTATAAGGGAAAAAGATGACATCTTAATGTCAACGCTAACATATTTTTACAGCACTTCTGCAGCAATTAAGCAAATGAAAAGGAAAGCATCGGTTAACATGTATAGGTACATGTTGGAGATTTCTAACCTGTCCAGATATTTCACATTACATTCTTTAAAAAAAAGATTTTTGGGGCCAAAAGCCAAAAGTAGTCTTTTGAAATTAAAAGAAAAGAGTATATGTATATACATGAATAAGTAATTACTATTTAAATATAGATTCTTAAAATGTATTTATGCCCAAACTTGCTTGATCATTAGACAAGAGCTGCATGAGAAAACTTGAAATTTAAAAACACAAGGCAGGGAAGGGGGAAAGGGCATTTATTGAAACCTTAAAATCTGTACCCCCATAATATGCTGAAATAAATAAAAAAAAAACCACAAGGCAGTATATACTTTATAAAGGAAAATCATAAACCACAGGGAGGAACCTATCTTGACATTAATTATGAAGAATACAATAATTTAAAATCTAGTAGGACTTCATTGCCTTAGGCCAGAACTAATCAGAAGTTCTCTTCATTTCTTGAAATTACATTTTCTACCCTTGGTTCAAAATTAAAAATCCCAAAACTATTGCACAGTTTGAAAAGCTTTTAGAGGGCTTTGTCATCGGAAAAAAATGAATTGCCTCTGCTATATACATTTTTAATGCTGACAATTAAATTATTTCTTATATTGAACATGCTGTCTTATCTTGTTACAACTTGAAGGGCTCCGATAAGATTTAGTACCGGATAGAGTATCTGTGAATCCCTACAACTTCAATTCTGACATTCCACTACATGGAAGTGACATTTTATCCTAAATAACCAATGTTACATTTTAAAATTTTACTTTCCGTTAATTAATTCAGTAATACACACATTCGACACAGATAAGTAAGTTTTGTGCTAGGCACTGAGGACATTTAGACCATCCACTGTAAAGGTTTCAAAGACTCATTTACAGAGTTGTTTAACAGTATTGCCAAAAAATTGAAGTCTCACCTAATGGGTGCAGTGTGCACCGTCTGGGGGATAGGCACGCTTGAAGCTCTGACTCAGGTGGGGAAAAGGCAATATATGTAACCTAAACATTTGTACTCCCATAATATGGTGAAATAAAAAAAAATTTTTAATTGAAGTCGTTTTTTTCTTTATTGACATTTTATGGACTTGCTAATCTGCCTGTCAGTTCTAGTTGCAGCTTTCTCAGACGAGAACACTCAGCTGCTATCATAACCTCAGCAAATCAACCCTCATTTGTGAGATATTGTAACCCTAAAATGTTAACTTATAAATTCCTTGCACATAAAGGAATAAAGAAAAGCAACAATGAGCATGGTGGGGGACCAAGGTGACATTATTAGTTTTATCCTGTGAATGACACAGTCCCTTTAAAATATAGAGCTTGTTAGGCAATATTGGAAATTAGAGGCATGTTATTTGGAGTTCTGTAGCAAAGGATTGCTACAGAACTCCAAAAATGAAAGAATCTCTTACTTTGTAGGAAACATAAGGGCTCTGTAGGAAGGGAAAGTGCACATGATGTGACTATAACATAGATCTTAAATGAAGTCACGGGAAGGATGCAAGAAATTACAATGTTATAACTTTATAACAGAGAGATTTTCTGGAGGAATAGAAATTATATGAAGAAAAGTTGCACCATTTCCTTCAAGAAGGGCGATTTTAGCCTAGGCAAGTAATTTGTATTTTCACTTTAGAAGTTAAAATTCCTCTATGTAATCCTATAAACAAAGGAGGATCATTTTCTTGGCTCTTACTGCTATAATGTTTCTTCTTCCAAAGCAATCTCTCAACATAATCTACAATCCCTTTGGGCACTTTTTAAATGGAGTCAAGCATTTTCAAAATAGTGTTAAGTATTATTTGTCAAGCTATGAAACAAATACCTTTACAAATGTATTCTATTATTTGGGGAGGGGTCAATCTGCATTTCAGTGTATTGTTCTTGGTAAATTTTCTTATTAAACTTATATACTCAAGAGGCTTTGCTGTATTGAAGTGTTGCTTGACTTTAGTCAGCTGGAATCATAAATGCATAGAAAAGAATGAGAGAGCACTTCAAGGCACACCCTTGTCTAGAAATGGTGATACCTCCAGGCAGTTTATAAATCTCTATTCCCAAGAAAGGAATGCTTCATTTTGGATTGGGTTAGCATTCCTGGGGGATTCATATTGCAATACAACTAAATGGTGGATTTTACGGTCAGGGCTATAGATAACAGTGAGTGAATGATAACTACCATCAGACTCTTCAGAATATAACAATTTGTATTCTGTTACTAATAAAATAAGGGAAGGATAAAAAATAAAAGTAGAATTTAAATTGTATAACTGATGCAGGGATATTTTATTTTTCACAAGAAGTTATAATTTTCTCCAGGCAATTTGTAATTTATATGTAAATATAAGATATATATTTTAATTTTATTACAGATAAGAATATATATATTACTTATATTATTTCAAACAATAACTATTTTCACCCTATTTTAATTCTAAAGTAGAAATATATGATATACTAAGTATGATAAATGTAAATATATTATTTTTACCCTGTAAATATATACTTATAATATAAAGTAAAAAATACAAAATATTTTCTAAAATTTATATAAAAAAGTAATTATTTTTATCATATAAGCATAATTTAAATTTTAAAATGCTATATTTTCTTTGGCATGTTTTGCAATTCTTTAAATATCTTTTAAGTTCTCTACCATTAGAGAATTTGAAGATAAACACACTGAATCAAAAGAAGATCCAGAAATTGTGCCCATTTCTCTATAAAATTCTCTATGCATATGTAGATATACTCAATTTTATCAGGTATTTCATTAAATTTTATATCTGCTAAAATAATCACGATATCCAATAAAAGTGATAAAATGTCAGTATGAAGTAAAACAAAACCAGGTTTGCACGAGTTTTGTTTTTAATTATTAAAAACAAAATTAAATAAATTAAATTATATTAATATAATAATAATTATATTAATAATTAAATAAATTAAATTATTTTCGATTTGTATTTTAAAGCATTGAATATAAGCTCTTTAAGAAACAAAGGTTGATATCTTTTTCTATTAACCACTAATCTTTAGCCATAATGTGCAAAAACAAATTTGAAGAGATTGGTAGTTATCAGAAGTGACCAGGTGGGCACTGAAACCTGACCCCTGGTAGCAAGGAGATTCTCATTAAGTTTCAGCAAATCTAGCAAGCTAACTTGAAGCCTGAGAGTCTCCTTCTCTTCTACCTAGACTAATGATTCTGAAAGGAGAGTTTGTTTCCCCCCAGTGGACATTTGGTGATATCTGGAGACATTTTTTGTTGTCATACTTTAAGGGGGCGGGTTATTGGCATCTAGTGGGTGAGGCCAGGAATGCTGCTAAACATCCTACAGTGCACAAGACAGCCTTCACGAAGAATTATTAAAACCCCAAATGTCAGTGCCAAAGTTGAGAAACCCTGACTTGGAAGAATCTAGATTGGATGTTGGGAAACATTTGGGATTCAAGCCCAAAGAGCCTGTTTATGTATGTTTGTGTATTTACACACATTTACATGTATATTGACAATGGAAATAGATCATGCCCCTATTTAACTTATGCAAATGCAAAGGCAAGGGAAAATGTTGTGGAGAGAATTTAAGTAGCCTTAGCAATTTTTCCTGATACATACTCAATTTCCTATTCCCTAAAGTATAGTTATGTGTGTGTGGGGGGGTGCCTTTTCCATGTCTTGAGCAAGTATCAATTCTCTGCATTTCTTAGAGTATAAATTGAAGGCCAGTCTAATGTTTGAAGATGTATTTTGTACAACACAGTTCCTTTTTTGCTGTCAATATTTTATCCAGGGATCAACCAAAGATGCAACAATCACAGGTATTTTTGACAATTCAGTCATGCACCAAGATAGGCCCATTTGGGTATGAGAATTTTACCTGGGAGGTACTGAACACACTTCTACTGGATTATGAAGTATCTTTTTCACTTTTTAAAAGCCAATACAAATGAGATAACACTACACACTACCAGAATGGCTAAAATAAAAATAGGGACGACACCAAATGCTGGGGAGAATGCAGAAAAACTGGATCACTGATACATTGCTGGTGAGAATGTAAAATAGTTCAGCCTCTCTGCAATACAGTTTGGCAGTTTATTAAAAACTAAACATGAACTTACTACATGACCCAGCAATTGCACTACTGGGCATTTATCCCAGAGAAATGGAAATTAACAGTCACACAAAATCCTGTACACAAATGCTCACGGCAAATTTTTTTGTAATAGCCCCTAACTGAAAACAACCCAAATGTCCTTCAACAAGGTGAATGGTTAAACTGTGGCACATCCATACCCAGAGTGTTACTCAGCAATAAAAATGAAAAAATGACTGATACATGCAATGACTTGGATGAACCTCTGGAGAATTAAGCTGAGTGGAAAAAAATGTCAATCTCAGAAGGTTACATACTGTATGCTTATATTTATATAATATTCTTGAGGTAACAAAATTGTAGAGATAAAGAAAACAGATTACTGGTTGCCAAGGGTGAAGGATGGGGCTCAGGGGTGGGTGAAGGGTGCAAGGGACCTCCCAGTGCAGTTTTTTGCAACTTCCTACAGATCTTGAAAATTATTCAAAATAAAAAAAATTAAATTATATTACTGTGCCAACAGAGCTCTGTGAAACAAGATCATCCAAATGGTCACATTCACAGTTATAGAGTTGGTCAGCATTATGTTCTTAGTCCTCTGTAATGGTGACTCTTGGCACCATGCCCTCTAAAATGGGTTCTTTTCCATTTCTACCTTCTGTATTTACTGCTCTTATTTATTATTTTTGTCTTTGCTTTAAAGACATAAATACATAAACACAAGTATAAATGTAATTTCATTTCTGAGCATAGTTTTAAATATAAGGTGTGTAATATTGTAAAAGAGTTTATTATAAAGAATAAGATAGATGAAGAAGAAATGCTTTTGCAGATTTATAATATAAAAACTAGAGATAAGTGATTATGTCCATTAATGACATTTGGTATTGTTTTAGCATTTAGGAGAATCTGTCCTATAAGGGTATATAGTTTTTAGCAACAAATTAGTTTTCTTACACTTTACAGGTATATTTAAACATGTATATGCACACACACATTTGTCTAAAGAGAAGCTTTGGATTATTATAGCCATTTAAGACATTATTCCACTGTGTGTACATGTGTATACATACATGCCTCTGTGTGAGTGGGTGTGTATTCATTCAGAGGCTAAGAGGTGGAAATATCCATAAAACCCAGATTTCCCTGAAACTTTAAATTTGTTTCTAGAAAAAGAGAAGGTAACCTGACATTTCTTAAGTGCCTAATATGTAACCAATACTATGTTAAGTGCTTTATATATCATTTTTATATATAATCCTTCATTTAGCCATTACATGAACCCTGTGAGTTGTCCATAGCATTTTAATTTTATAGGTAGGGAAACTGGGAAGAGTGAAGGAATCAACCCAAGGTCACAGAGCTAAGAAGTGGCACATTAGGGTCTTTACCCAATGGTCTCTGATATAGTGCTTCCAAATTTATTGCCTGGAGTGATATTTTTACTAAACACTTCTTTGTCAAAATAACATCAAACACCATTATACTAGACCTTGAATTTCCATTTTTTCTTTTTGCCTTTTTTAAAGAGAAATGACTTTGTTCAAATGAAATTTTAACCAGGAGTCCAGTATTTTGGAAGAGTAGAAAAGTGGAAGAAAATATCTGAGCTCTTCCTGCTACAATGGTAGGAAACTACAAGGTGGTTCTTGCTCCCTCATCTCTTCCTTTTTCCTGTGTCTGGCCAACACTCCTCCCTTCTGTTTCAAGCAGCTCTGCAGAACTCTTAGAACTCTAAGGGGCAAGGTCAAGACACTTCATTGGACTACTATTGGGAGGAAATCCTTCCTGGGTCTCCTGCATCTTTGCACATATTTTGAGCAGAGGTACTAACTGCCTTTGTTCCAAACTCCCATTTCAATGACTTTTGAATAGGGAACAGCGTTAGAAGAGAGAGAGAGTGTCTCCCTCCAGAGCAATGGGCAGGCATACTTACTGCCCATTAAAAGACTCAGGTTCCCTCGGCTCAGGATTCCACATCTGTGAGGCAAACCCACCACCTGTACAGAATCCACCCAAGCTTCTCTATGTTGCATTGTAGGAGACCAGAATATGCCACCCCAAATATGTCACTTTGGCATAAAAATTATTTTGAGCTGATTATTTTAAGAAATACCATATACAGGAGTAGCTCTGAGAATAGAGTACAAGTTTCCCTTTTGTAAGGAAAATTTATATCTATAAAAAGAACCCTTCATTTGCAAGGGTACCTCCCTCTCTGTACCAGGAAGAGAAGAGTGACTGTCAATCCAAGCAACTCTTACCAATGGAAAAGGCACTGGCTTAAATGTGTATAGCAAACCTTCCCCTTGTTTACAGTGCTTTTCCTGGTTACCTTCCCATAACTTGCCTCCCCATATCATTCTTCCTCTGTTTTAATTGAAGATGGTATTTAAACTCAAGTTCTAGCCACCTCTTTGAGTTTACTCATCCCTGAGTTTCTCCCATAATCTGTTTTTTTATAACAGGGCCCCCGGTAAAGAACCTAGAAGGGTAGGAGGAAAAGGTTCTTTCCCTCACCTACACTATGTGGCACTTGAGGGCAGAGAGACCCAATGTGAACATTAAACTCATGCTACTTGCTGTGGCATGAGTAACAAAGTCCTTTTACTCTGACCCAGGAGTCTCATGTCTTCTGCCAATATCCAAGAAACAGTGGCAGGATAATTGTTAATGTGAAAGTATAGTAAAGTCTTAGGCCCTTCACAATTCTTGACTACCACCACTCTATAACGTAATTAACAC
This sequence comes from Microcebus murinus, assembly GCF_040939455.1. Lineage (NCBI taxonomy): Eukaryota > Metazoa > Chordata > Mammalia > Primates > Cheirogaleidae > Microcebus > Microcebus murinus. The sequence goes on from NC_134136.1 coordinate 86,937,084, forward strand.
ATACTTATATAATGCTCTGTATCAGGTGTTATTCTAAGTGGTGGACAAATACTAACTCAATTAATCTTCATAATGACACTATAATATAGGTACTATGCCTACTATTCCCATTTTACAGAGGAAGTATCTCCCATCACACATGATTAAGTAGTTAGATCACTAATATAAAATGATAAGTATTTGTGCTTATTTATGAGAATTTAATAATTTTATTACTAAAAGAATAAACATACATTGAAAAACTCAGCACATGTTCTCCTATTATTCTTGATCATAAAGGCCCAATCTTCAAAGCTGATACCAAATAACCCCAATGTGCAGAAATATTAAAATCACTCTTACAAATGATGCACCCTGATATCTGGTATCTGAGAGGAAAAGTGAAGACTATTTTCTTAAGACTCTTGCAGGATCCTGAATATTTAAGGTAGAACTTCTTGTTTCCTTAAAAGAAGGTCATAATTCCAACAAACTGAGGACTAACAACATAAGCACCCTCCTGGAATTAGACCCTTGGCAGCAAGGGGTTAACATTTTGGAGGCTATTTGTGCTTTACCAAGCTAAACTCCCTAACTTTCATTGGCTAGAGAATTGAAGAGAAAGTGGAATGGAAAGAAAGGCCTAGGAATCTAGACTTTCACAGGAATATTTGTTGCAAACTAGCTCCACTTCCATTCATGAAAGATCTTTAGAATTGACTACATTACTATGGAACTCACTTTCAGATTATTTCCAACATATTTGTGGAAAGTCCACAAGATATATTACTCTGGTGAATTATTTATATAGAGAGGCTAAAAAATGAGTATCAAGAACAACCCTAAACAGAAGATGTGAACAGACATTGCACAAGAAATGAAAATGGCCCTCTGGTTGTTGCAAAGATGCTCAACATCACTCAGAAGAAAAATACAAAACTACACAGAGATAGATAGCTCTTTTCATGTATCAGATAGGCAAAGATGCACAAGTTGGATAACGTACTTTATTCGTGAAGCTATGGGGAAGTACTCTCATACATGCTGGTTAGACAATTTTACTTATTTATCAAAATTAGAAACTGCATTCACCCTTTGAACAGTCCCACTTCTGGAGATTTATAATACAGATACACTTGCCCCATACAAACTGATGAACATAAGACTTTTCAGTATTTCATTGTTTTAATGTCAAAAGATTGGACACACCCCATCTGACTAGTAAGCGAAGGGTCAAATCAATTATGATACATTGTCACAATGGAATTCTATGCAGTCATGTTTTGTTTTTTTAAAAGAGGAAGCTCTCTATGCACTGTTATGGAAAAATCTCTAGGATGTGTCATAGAGTGGAAAAAATCAGGGTACAGGTACAGAATAGTGTATGTGGAAGGCCATTATTTACGTAAGATTAGGGAAATATATTTGCATTTGCCTATAGCAATCAGAAGAATTGCCACAGAAATGGATCTCACTACAGGAGACACACCAGTACACTATAATTCACAACTTTTGGCAGCTTAGGAGTGACAATGTTTATATACCAATTAGGGATTCAAGAAATTCTCTAAAGAAGTTTTTCTTCGGGATGCTAGTATTCAAATAAGCATAAAGATCAGACATGGAATATAATACTCTGAGATGACTGTTTCAAACAATGTTTGAAGCCCCCTGGGATCACACAATTAGGACTTGTGCCTATCCCAATTACTTTCATACTGTTTCTTTAAATGATCCAAAGCTAATCAGCAATTTACCTGGTTAAAATTCAGTTGGTTTGGTTATGCTTTGAAGAGGGCACTCCCTTCTTATGTTTTCTGCATTCAGACAGAGGATTTGTAAAGGAGCTAACAACAAAGGGATTTTTAACCTTCAAAGCCTTAATTAGAAAACAAGAGCAAATGGTAGATTTTTGAAGAGGCACCATAAATACATATTCTTGTAGGCTTTTGCCTATTACATTTGTTAATAAGGAATGCCAAAACATGCGCACCAAAAAGCGTTCAAGGTCTTTTGGTAGCAAATTATACTTGTAAATTTGAGGCAAGTTGATTACTAGAAGAACTCACACTCTTTGAAGATTAGAACTCAAAAATGTATGAAAGAATTAAATGGTTCTTTCCCCTAGTGATATAAAGTATTAAATGGTAGAAAAAAATGTGTTCGAAATCAACTGAGGAAATAATTCATTTTGAGAAGTATTCAATAAAAATGTTCAATAGGAAAAATATGTTAAGCCAGTTTCTACTGGATGAGGAAGTAAAGCAGAAACATGAAAAAGGCAAACTTAAGGATGATGGGTTGGGAAATGTCCATCAGCCTCATGGTTTTATTTTTTTGTTATTCAGCTATGGCAGTTCTAAGCACAGTAATCTATTCCATCCCCATAAGACAAAGAAAGGAAGACTAATTTTGATCAGCAGAAAACTGGATGACCTCTAGGAACCCCATTCAAGAGGGCAGTGGCTCTGGATCAAGGAGAAATGAATGCCTTTGAAGATGCATCTTAGATTGTTTTGTTAATACATGAAATCCTCTTGCTTTATAATGCATAGGTCTCATTTCAAAAGAAAAATGCAAGTCAATGAGGATTAGTTTGGCTCCTCGGAGGTCAGAACTAAATATATAAAACTAATAATATGACACTGGAATAAACAAGAATGTGAAATTGCTCATCCGAGGAGATGATGTAACTAATACTGACATAATTTCCAAGCAGAAAAGCAAAACTAGGTCAAAGCACGTTGGCCTAACATAATAAGCATTTTTGCTTCCAGATTTTTACCATGTAGGCTGTGTCTGCAGGCATTAATGTCTTCTGTTATCAATGTTTGAGGCTGTCACAAACAATTCACATCTTATCACTCTTTGTTAGTTAAACCAAAACAATGTAGTTTACATGTGAACTGTTCAATTCTGACAGCTGAAATGTTAGAAAGGGGAGAAGTATTCAGAAAGTGTCTCCTCCAGACTGAGAAGCATCAAGCAATAAATATTCATTATTTAATAGTCTACTATCATGTTTTTATCTACTCAGAAAGTCATACCCCTCTCAATTATTATGCCTTTTTCCCTTCTCTCGCTCAGAGCCCTATAAAAAGGGCAGCAGCATCAATCTCCTTAGCAATTCTCTTTAAACACTGACCACTGAAAAGGGCTGATTCACTCACCAAATAGCCAATTTTTCTCTTCCATTCTTCCCATCATACATTGACTAAAAGAATTCACACTTTCTTCTCCCTTGTATTTATTCCATTTCACTTTCCTGCACTAGTTCCCCAAAGCATAGCTATTATAATTAATTCATGGAAAAAATGATTTATTTCACTACCTAAACTTTCTTCTACATAAACACAATCCTCCTAGTTTTTACTGTCTGACATTTTCATACTTATCTAAAATCCAGAGTAAAGACCACATACACAAAAGTAGCACAAAACCCAAATATAAGCTCATTTGACTATTTCAATTTTTCTGAGAGTATTTTCCCCTAAAGATGATGCAGTCTTTCCTGATTCAACTCATTGTAAACCATCAACCCAGTCAAATTGTCTTGGAACTTATTAGCACATTAAATGATAGCACATGATCTGAAATCATCCAAATTATATATCTCTTTCTAGAAGGCATGTAGTACAGTCACAAGAGAATGAAGTGGGGAGTCTAGAAGACTTCTGTTCTAGGTATAAACTCCCTGCTTGGGGGTAAAGTGTTTGTGTTAAAATTTCAACCCATGAATGCCAAACTTTTAACCAGCACGCTTTGTCTGAATTCCCGATACATCTCCTATAGAAAATTTAATCCTTTGTAAATAAGTAAATTTGGGTCTATATACTGCTTTATCTGGCCTTTCATCTAGTTATTTTTAACTCAGTAGGGCATTCAATGAATTCAATTTATCCACAAATAACTCCCTTCTCCCTAATTGTTTGGGGAAGATCACTTCAAGACACACACAACAGAAGCAACATTTCAAAGCTTGACATATATTATAGTCTACCACATAGACCCTTTGAAAATATTAGTCCTGTTGTTTCCATTAACTATTAAATGTCTCTGAAATTTCTATGTCATCATTTCGACCATAACTCTCAGTCTGTCACACCTAGAAGCCATGAAAATGCTTTGTCGAGCACATGTCTTGAATTTCACTGTAAAAAATGTGGCCACCACCTGCATGGAATGGAAAACTTCAGTGTTCTCCCAGACACAATCTCTCAGTTGCTGAGTGACCTTGGGCACGTCACTCACCTGGTGAAATAAAACTACTGCGCATGGGCCCAAGGCCTAAAAAATAGGGCTGGGCCCAATGAGAGCAAGGAGCAGATTCTATCTTATCTATTAGGCTTTGAGCTATTGAAGGGCAAGTCCCACTTCTTAATCTTTTCTGCAGCCCCATCAAACAGAGTATAAGCCAAGCTGCTTGCCACATTCTGGGTTGTGTTTTCACCCAGGACACAATGGAATGGATTACACGGGTTAAGTAATCGCAACATATGTTAATTTTTTTCTCATATCAATCTACTTATTCCTTGCTGTTTCCTGGAGTTTTCCAATGCCCTTTCTTCCTCATATCCTCTGTGATTTTAAAGATCATTTTACATTCTCTTTCCTACTAAAATTCATCTAGCATGTGCCCATAAAACATTTAATGATTCTTATTTTGTGCCAGACACTGGGTTTGGGGACTCAAAAGTAATTAAGATGTGACTCTTGCTCTTGAGAAACTCAGTCCCAAGACAGGCAGATAAACAATTAACTGGAAATATATACACCATCTCAAATACTCACATGGATAAGAGGACGCTACAGCTATTTCCTTTCCATTTATTCTAATCCAAGTAGATGGTGCTCAGCATAGAAAGAGCATACTTACAACCCAAACCCACAAATGCCATCATTCTCTCTCACTTGGCCCCCTATGACTCCCTGGTTGTTACTCACAAAAACCCCAGTGAGTCCAGAAGTTCAGGCAGGATGCTGAGAAAGAACAAGTAAAGAGGTCTGACCCACAGGCAGACATACTAGCAAGTCCTGTCAGCTAAATATTGTCCCTGAAAGGGCAATCATGTGTTTTGCAGCTCCAGGCTCCATTGCTTGAAATTTCCCCAAATAAAGATTCATCCTAAAGGTTAAAGGGCTAAGAGTCACAAACCTTAGCTCATCCATATTGCTTTTATCCCAACATATGGTGGAGACCATTGTCTAGAGGAAACAGGAGTGTGGTTGGGAGGTGGGGAAGAGGAGGGTGGGAAGGTGAGCAATTACGAATTTACCGTATATTAGGACGGGCCTGGGGGAGGCGCCCCAGTGAGATATCCAGAAGATATCGGAAGGATGGAGAAAGAAAGGTGAAACAAGTGCAAGCTTTTCTATTTCAAATATTGCCAAGACTGGTGTTACAAAAAGTATGGCAATTCTTTCTCCTTCTATGTGTCTATCCCATATAACATGGTGGGCATGTCTTCAAAACTGAGAATGTACTCTTACATTAATCAGATTAATTATTTTTCAAAATAGTGTTTTCAGATTGTCCCAATCATGGCATCATTTCTCATTGGAAAATGTTCTGGGTTTCAAACAACAAACTCTTAAAATATAAAGCATACTTACATTGAGGACTGCCTATGAGTTATTTTTCTCTATTTAGAAAAATAAATTGAATTACTATTTAATAATTATGATAAATTTATTTTACCTAGGAAATCATAAATTTCTACAAATGGACATGTAGGTAAAAATTAACTAATTTTCATAATTAGAAATCATTTCTCAAGTCTCCTATATTCAGTAAAGTTTTGGATACCATCAATTTTTCAAGTGGGTTCCTATCCATACAATATAGATAGTAAGAAGCAACCATTTTGCCCATGAATAACTTATTACATTGTGCTACTGGTACAATAAGTTGTACATCAGGTCAAGAGTTCTTTGATGGTGGGGACCATATCAAAATCATGTTTAGGGCCCCAAAAGTGGCCTGGCATGTAATAATCACTTATAATGTAGCAGAATACATTAATTCTGTAAGTGCTCAGTAAATGTCATTGAATGATATGAGAAATGAAGTACAGGCTGGACATGGTGGCTCATGCCTGTAATCCCAGCCCTCTGGGAGGCTGAGGTGGGAGGATCGCTCGAGGTCAGGAGTTCGAGACCAGCCTGAGCAAGAGCCAGACCCCATCTTTACTAAACATAGAAAGAAATTAGCCCAACAACTAAAAATATATAGAAGAAAATTAGCCGGGCATGGTGGTACATCCCTGTAGTCTCAGCTACTCAGGAGGCTGAGGCAGAAGGATTGCTTGAGCCTAGGAGTTTGAGGTTGCTGTGAGTTAGGCTAACGCCACAGCACTCTAGCCCAGGCAATAGAGCAAGACTCTGTCACAAGAAAAAAAAAAAAAAAAAAGAAAGAAACTCATCATAAATAGTTGACTGAACATGAAACCTTCAACATTCACTTGTACTACAAATGATCAACACCTCTTCCATGTTTACTCAGAGCCTCTCCTTTTTGGCATGAAACAGATACGTTATTTGGTTGGTTTTTGTTTTGTTTTGTTTAGGAAAGTCCTCTCTAGGCATTTTTACCTGTGCCTCAATTTTCTGAGCTCTTTAACACCATCTGACCTTCTGTAGGCCATTAACCATCCTGATCTTGTATCAATGGAATATTTTCCTCCAGAGGGGGTAAACAAATCTTGTGGCTCCAGATGGGTCCCTAATATTGTGTCTTTTGGTTTAAGAAATTTCTAGAACATACCAGTTTATAAGACTAAGCAAACAACCTTCTAGAACAAAGCCCCTGAGATGTGTTTTGTGTGAAATCAAAGGAGTTGATAATGAGCAGAATTTTCCCAATAAACTGCCCCATATCTAAACAGAGATTAGATTGCTGTTTGACCTGGCTTTATCGCCCTTTCTTTAATCACAGTGCATTTGATATTCTCTTCCTTGAATGAACTCGTTTTCATATAGCTTTGGTCACAAGATTAAAGAATCGCTCAACTAATTGTTCCAAATAAGCAGAGCAATTCTCTTGGCTCTGCCTCAGGCTTCCAGCAGTGGCGTCCACTGCCTGATCTTCCACCGTGGAAACTTCAAGCCTGACCCCTGCAGGTGGATAACTGAAATGCACACCTCCAATCAGATCCTGGTCTTTCAAAGTCCTATCATGTTCTGAAAATAAAAACATTCACACTAAGTACAACAGGGATATTGATGATATTGACATGGTATGCTGTACTTCCCTTTCATTGCATAAGTTGCTTTTGGAGAGTAGCAACCGCTTGATTAAAAATAATTTAAATTACATCTGCAAAATACTCTGCTGTGGTTTAGTCAAAAAATTCTTTTTGACTATTGAGAAAAATCCGAATGATTTGGTTGAACAGAAATCCTCAAATCATGTGGGTTAAAAATGTCCTAATTTGTCCCCACCTTTTTCTAATCAAACAAATTACTCTTTGTCCGGTAACTAAATCCTCCCCCCCTTTCACCAATGCACAGCCCAGGTTTCCATAGCTACCTTAGATGTCTATTTACCACACAAACGATCAAAGCCAGGAGACATCCACATACACATTCAGCCTTAAAACTTGCTGGAATGTCTGCGGATAACATGCAGCTACCAATTAACGGATTTGCTCGCAGCCTATCCAGTCCACAGCCAAGCAAACTACTAACGCAAATTATAATGACTCAAAAAAATTATTTCAAAATAGCCAACAAGGATCTTTAAACTGACAGCAAGTCTTACAATTATAACATTTCCTGAAAGAGATAGCAGGAAAGAAATTAAAATTTTAACATATGTTGAAGACATTGAGCTCTCTAAATCGTGCAAAACTTAAAACATCTGTTGAAAGGGATACATTTTTTAAAATTCTGGTAAGTTATTGTATCTTCCTTCCTATCAGATGTCATAAAAGCTGCCTGATCTTAGCGTTGGGACAAATGAGGACAGAAATGCCTTCTGAACTTTTAAAGGCTTGACTTTCAAATGAAGGAAACCATACAATATATTTGGGACACTATGTGCCGATTACAGAATGATAACAAAAAGGATGTTGTAGGAGAGGTTCTGCTTTAATCCCCAGAATGCCATTTGATATCCTAAACCAGCACAGGTAGTCTTTCTGGGTGGGTGAGTATTCATCCCCGGACTTGCCCCTAACTTGCTCTGTCTCTTCATACTTAACCTTTCTCTGCCTTTGCCTCACCATTTGCTCAATGAGGATCAAATTGCCACCTCGTTCTCTCCTGGGAATGTGGCAGAGAATAAATAGATCATGTTTATAAAGGGCTTTCTAATCCTCAGAGGAAAGATTAATACGAAGACTTTCATTATTAAGCCAGATGTCCTTGGGCATTTTAATTCCAATCTAAAGAATGCAGAACGAGCTAATCAAACGGAGCCACAGCTTCCTTGTAACAGCAGCATCCTAGCCTTGCAAGAATTTAGCAGCTACGTGACTTGTTTTAGTAGATCAGAAATAGAGCACCCACCTTCTTCTCTTAGAGTTTTTTCTAAAGTTATCAGGATGTTAAAAACACAAAAATATGTCTGGTAGGTAATTTTGTCTGGAGGATCTGATCTTTTTTTTTTTTTTTTCCCAGCTCAAGAATGAACTATTTGTTCTTCTCATGTTTAGGGACAATGGATGGCTTGCTATTTGGGGAGGATATTTGCAGTTGTGGGAATGCCACAGGCAAACCTGTTGTTTTTGGCTGGGCTTCTAGAACAGGTGGCCATGCCTTTCCTTTTGCCTGGGAACACAGCAAATTCCTTCTCAAGGAAGATTCAGGAAAGTTTCCCATTTATGATCAGAGTGCAGAGAAAGGCTAGCACATACTTTAAAATTATTTCCTGATAAAGGCGAGTCAGGTCTACACTTTTCTTTGGCTTAACTCAGCGTGGCCTTAGGAACCCTCAAAGAATACTACACCGCTCCTTTTCTGCCAACCTGGCAGAAGCCCAAACCCCTCTGACTCTTATAGCCAGTCAGGCAGCTTTCTAATTCTGCTGGCAATTTCTAGCCACCCAGAATATCTGGCTATCAGTGGCAGGGGGCTCTTCTGGCCTGCCACACCATTGTTCAGCATTTGTGCAGCCCTAGGGACAGATCACTCATCAGCGAAGGGATTGAATTTCATTGCTGAGCTGATGACACACGGGCCTGTTTGATAGTTAACCCTGCAAATCCAGCCAGAGTTGCCAGGCTGAGATGACAAATTGGCTGGTGGGTGCAATTCACCCTGCCTGGATGCAACAGTCAGGTTTCCCCAAGGGAAACTCAAATCAAGTTGGGATTAACCCATGCCAACAACACTACCATCGTATTCCTCCCTACATTCTTTTTCTGGCTGCTGTGGAAAAATGTGTGAGATTCCTGAAACCCCGGACTGTCTGTGTTCTTTGGATGGACAATGATCCTCTCCCTCTCTTCCATCTCCTCTTCCCCTCCACCTCATCCCACCCTCTTTTCAAGTCCCAGATGGGCCAAAAAATTATTAGATATACAGAGCTGTGGGATAAAACGTTGCCCATTCATTAAATAACTAAGGAGTTACCACATGTGTACTTGTGGCCTTAAAACTTCAATACTGGGCTGTTTTCCAACTTCACTTGAATGCCACAGCAAGCTAAGCATGGGAAAAACCATCCCAAGCTCGGGACAGCACGCCTTGGGCATCAGGCACGGGAAGTGCCACCGTTCTGGAGGAGTTGTGTGGGAACAGGGATTCTGGAAATTGAGCTCAGACACCACGGAGGAAAGGACAGGTGGCTCCGCACAGGATCAAATGACTTCTTTGTTCCAGCTAAAGATCTTTGTCAAACATTTTTTGCGTTCCTCTTTTTCCTTTTCAATCCTTTCCATTTAGCCTTCTCACTCCTTTTCCCTGTCATATTTTACTACACTTTAAAAGAATGAGGTTGGACTGTGTGTTTGCAGAACTTAAAACGAGCCTCCACCCCACAGTCCCTAGCAAGGCAAGGGCAGTTCATTGAAAGCACACGACACTTGCCCGTCCGAGTGTGCTTTTCTGCACTCACGGAAACTTGCCAAGCACACTTGCTTAGGGAGCAAGCCATGGGACAAGAAGGCAGAGAGGGTCTTTGCGCCTGACCATTTGGTGGGGGCTCTGCCTCACCTTCCAAGGCTGCAGAAAGGGGCAGAAAGTTCTAAATCTCCCGCCCCGACCCCTAAATGGAAGGTTCACTTCCCCGAAAGAGTGCAGAGCGGCGGGTGCCCAGCCTACTTAGAAGAAAAAGTGAAGAGCTTTTCTGGTGGCGATACAGATGCTGACTTTCCCACCCAGATTTACTCAGAGCTGGCATGAGCAATATCACTCCTCTTGTAACTCCCGCCCTTCCCAGCCTACTGGTATGTTCTTCCAGTCTTGTCCCATTAAATGAGTATTGATCCTGATATTTAAATATTGACATAAGATTTTTCCATAACTTTGACTGAGTTGGAAATTACACCCTCTTCCCGGCTTCCTACATTCACTTATTTTCCTTCCTTTTCTTTCTTAACAACAAGGCTATAAACCTCTGCCGGGGCCGATAAGGAATTTTATCATCATGCCCCAGAGCCACGGAAGAAGCTGCTGGTTTAGGATTCCTTTCAAAGCCTCATTTAGGTAATCCCCGAGCCCTTTCTCCGCTCACTACTTTCAGAGTTGTCTTCTCACGTCCAGAAGCAATAGTTTCCAAACTGCTTGAATAGAAAAACAAATCTGCATTTTCCTGGAAGGACTATCTGTGCTCATTTCAAGCTAGTTCCGCCTTCTTAGCCAGAAACACAGTAAATGCTCAGAATGTGAAGCCAAAATGAGATAAGCGGCCCCGTGTAATTCTTTTTCAGGATATTCAGTTGTCTTTATTCTAGCCCAAAGCATAGGGTAGGGGCTAAAAGCTCAAGATAGATCCCGCACAATACATTCCAGGGGCCGCAAACTGGAATTGATTTACATATATTCTACCAACCGCTTTTAAGCCCTTTACAATGACTGCCTGACATCACCAACCACCATTAGAGGCAAACGTGGGGGCGGGTGGCAAGGACGGGGTGCTGGGGGTACCGCAGGTAATCTGCAGCTCAGTCTTTCCGCCAAATGGGTCGACTTGGACAGGCATCTGCTCACTCAGCAAGCTCTCCGGAGTAACAGGTCGCAGGGGTCCGCGGCAGCGCCCTCCCTCTCCGCCGCCAGCGCAGCCGCCCGGAGCTTACCTGCCTCATGTTTAGAATTCCATGACCCATCCGGCAGGGAGCGAGCTGCATCGAAGCCCACGCCGCAGTCTTCGGAGCGGAAACACCAAACCCAAGAGAAGCCCGCAAGACAAAAGCAACCCGGGGAAATCTACAGGCAGCAAAGAGCACGTTTTCGTTCTCTTTTTCTTTGATCTGTTGCTACACGCACTCTGCCAGAGACAATGTCAAGTTTCTCAACCTTTTCTCCCCCGGCCTATGAAAAGTCGGTCGCAGGGAAGCAAGGACCGCCTGGCTCTTATTTCAAATCAGTTCTCAGAGACGTCGTAGGCGGCTGGCTTGGGCCGCGGAGGAGCCTCGCCAATCAGGAGCAAGGGGTGGGTCCTGGGAGCCAGAAAGGCTGCCTCCGCGAGGATTAGGAGAGCTTTCAGGATTGGAAGGACTGGAAGCAGCTGGAAACAGTGCCCAAAGCTCCAAAAGTAAAGGATGAATCCTATTCTTATCTAACAGCTCTGGGACTGCTCAAAGCTTAACTAGGTAAGGGCCTTAAATCTTTGCATTTTAAGAGTTCCCTAAAAGCATTAAAGCATTAGGAAGGTGCAAAATTATTTCAGCCAGAAAAGTTCAACACTCTGGACCCAAGGGTATTTTTAAAAGGGTATCTTGCACTGAAGTCTTACTTTTGCAAAGACACTGGGAAGGAAACCAAATTATTATGTGTAACACCTTAACTGAGTCAAGCAATCAGGAAAGTAGGGTGTGACCTATCTCATCTCCATATGGATCAACTATGTATCCAGTCCAAGAAAAATCTTAATGGGAAAGTGCACACAAATTGTTTGAAATGCAGCAAATGAACACAAATCTTTCTCTATTGAGGGCCCAGGGCATAATTTCAGATAGCAATATTGTCATTAGAACAATAACCACTAATGTTTTGTTCAGGAAAAAATGTTAAAATGTGTACCTTTCATTACAGGTTGTATTTATTACCTCTGAGATTGATCTCCTGAACTTATTAACAGGGACAAGCTGGACATCATCTTGGCAGGATGGCAGGGGAGCTGGAGAGCCAGCTGGCTTCTCAGAAACTTAAACTCAGACTCAAAAAAATTTCCAAAGTTTGCTTACTTAACTCCATATAAGCAACAACTTTTCTCAACTCTTAGCCAATATGATTTCAACGCAAATATACCTTTTGATTTCAAGAAAGTGCAAGTTGAGCTAAGACTACTTTGTGTAGAACCAGTGGCATATTTTTTCCCCAATGAAGTGACCACAATTTTTTTGTGAGAATAATTCAATAAATATTTAACATTTTTTTGTTGTTACAGAAAAAAACAACTTAGCAAATAATGAGTTTGTGACTTCAGGGTACCATCTGCATGGGTTCAATATGTGTGAGCTCTATGCAGTTCTATGAATACTGGGCAGCCTGAAAACTGGGTCTGGAAGCCCATAACTCATTCCAGCCCCAACCTGAGCAAACTAAGGGCCCACCTAGTGACAAAAGCTGACTTTGGTCCACTACTCGTTTATTTCTTTTCTTTTTTGCTTGAGAACCACTGCTTACTCAATCCACTTCTTTTACTTACTTCAGAACTCTTCATTATGATCTGGATCAGGGTTTCTCAACCTCGGCACTATTGACATTTAGGGTCAGATAATTCTCTGCGGTGAGGCCTCCCTGTGCACTGGAAGATGCTGAGCAGTGTTCCTGGATTTTGCCCACGAAATGTCAGTAGCACCCCTAGAGTTGTGATGAACAATAATGTCTCCAGACATTACCAAATGTCTCCTGGTGGCAAAATCATGCTTTGAAAGATTGTTGCTCAAACTTGAGCGTACAAGGAAACTTCTGGGCAGATTGCTAAAAATGCAAATCTCCAGGCCTCTGCTCCAAAAGAATCTGATTCAGAAGGTTTCCTGAGGATCCTGAGAATCAGCATTTTATCCCACCGCCAAAGGACTCCGGTTCACTTTGAGAAATAGGTATGCCCCAGCCCCAGGACGCAGGAAGCTACCCAGGGCTACTGCCATTAAATACCACTGGAGTTAAATCCCATGGCACATCTACTTATCACCTTCAATGAGGGTTTCTCACAACTGCATTTGCCTTCTGCTTTCAACACCAGGTAAATATGAGCTGGGATTCTCTCTAGCAAGGACTGTGCCCTTTCAAAGTTTCTTCCATTTTTCCTCTCCTTTGAACCACTCTCCCACTCACTATCCTACAATCTCAAATGTCGCCACTCTTTTCGTGGTTTCCCAAATGCACCAAGAAAAATTAATCCCTTCCATCCCCTATGCTCATAAAGCAGTTTATATACACCCAGTGGTGTGCAGGTAAATGTTTAACAACCAGCTCTCCAAAAGAAAGCCAAGATTTGTAGTAGCCTTTGCCAACTCCCACAGTGTAAATCCTCCCTCCTTTCCTGCAGTGAGGGAAAGAGCTGAACTTGGAGTTGGAAAGAGCTGCCCCCAATCAGGAGATTATAAGCAGCGGTTTGAGCAAACCACGATACACCTCTGTTGTTTCACTTCCACACTATACTGTAATCATATATTCTTGAGTCTGTCTCTCCTACTAAACTATAAAATTCTCAAGGACAAGAATGATATCTTACTCATCTTCACCCCGGCCACTTTCACAGCACTTACCATGCAGTAGGTGGTAAAGAAACATTTGTGGAATGAAAACAAAATTCAATGTGCAGCTTCCCTCAGACATTGAGACCAATCAGACTACTGCCACTGCCACATTAAGGAAAGGAAAAGAATCTCTTGGAAAATGAAACTATTAAACCACAATTGAATATCCATTCTGTATTTACAACAATAAGCATAATGCCATTTCCCATCCTAACACTCCTGTGTTTGAGTTGTAGCCAGGTCAGAGTGAAAGAGAAGAGACCAGCTTTCTAAAACAACTTTCTAAATCAACTTCACTGACGTATTTGTGAGCCAGTGTATGTTTTTCTGGTTTTACGTGAAGGCATCACATACCTTTGCATCTATATACTTATATATCTTATCAGCTATGGAGTACAAGAGCTCTAGGAGGAATATACATATGATAATAATGTCTGGTAGGTTTATGAAAGGGCATTTCCACGAGTAATAGGTACAGCGATTGATGGTGCTTATCCCACCATCTTCTCATTATGCATCAGGACAGGAATGCTAATGGTGGTGTCATTAACAGACACCTGTTATGAGTGCCTACTATAAGCCTAGCATTGCATCAGGCACTTCACAAACGTGCACCACTTAATCTCTACCGAAACACCAAAAAGTAAGCAGCACCATCAGCAGGCAGGATCATTGAGGCAAAGTAAATAATTGAAGGTCTTATTGTTATAAACGGCTATACCAGGAATCAAACCTAAGTGTTTCCAAACAGAATTGCTCTGTTTTATGTCTGCTATGGTCTGAATGTTCCTGTCCCCCCCAAATTCCTATGTTGAAATCCTGCCCATCAAGGTGATGTTATTAAGAGGTGGGGCCTTTGGGAAGTGGTGAGATCATGAGGGCTCTGTCCTATAAAAGAAGCTTGAGGGAGCCTGTTTGCCCCTTCTGCCATGTGGGGACACTGCAACAAGGTGTCATTGATGAAGCAGAGAGCCCTCTCTAGACACCAAATCTGCTGGTGCCTTGATCTTGGACTTTCAAGCCTCCAGAACTGTAAACAATAAATTTCTGTTGTTTATATTAATAAATTACCCAGGCTAAGGTACAGTGTTGTGTTATAGCAGCCCAAACTGATTAAGACAGTGCTGTAAAATATGCTGCCTCCAGAGATGATTCAGAAAATCCCAAAGAAAAGTGAACATTGTGACTGAACAAAGTCATCTTTTCATTTATAAAGAGACAAATATAATTTTTTAAAATTTTGAGTTAAATGAATGGTCCTTTAGGGGTTGTCCATTGAGTGAGGATGAGATCTGCCTATTGGAAACAGTGCAAGCAAGTAAAGAACTTGCTTTGCCAAAGGAACAGATGTTCTGTTCCCACGTCTGTGATTAACAATATTTTCAAATGTTAGCTGAAAGGATGTTGTAAGTCTTGAAAGCTCTTCCTTAAAAAAAAGCAGCCTAGACAATAATCCTCTGTAGTTATGTGCAGGTTTGGTTATAAACAGACCTCGATAGCAAACCTAACATAGGTTCCTGGGGGGCTAGTGCTGGACAGGCCTTACTTGGACATGGGTGGGCACTGGCACAGCATCCATGGATGGTGACCAACAGCACCTGTGCCACCTCTCTGTGTTTGATTAGGTCAAAGCATATGAAATGAGTGCTTGTGTAGGTAAAAAAAAAAAAAAAGGGTTGAATATCAGCAATTTCATGTAGCTTATTTTAATGTGTCCAGGAAACATCATCAAAAATCAATGAAAACCAAGCTGAAGTTGCCCGTGCAGCCACCAGGAAAGTGTGCCGGCATAAGTGCAGTCTTTGGGGTTATGAAAAAAGCGTATTTTTTCTCCCTTAGAGGTTCCAGAAATCCAGTTGTTTTAGCCTTACGGGAACAGAGGAAAATTTGTGGAACACTGTGTTTAAGGTGTTTAGTGAAGGTAATTTAAGTTGATAGCAAGGTAGCTATCAGGGGCATGAGTCCTTGCTTAGACAAAAAAAAATCCCATCTCTAATTCTTATAGGTAGTCACAAAAAAGAGACAAGTTTCTAGTAACTAAATACAGATTCCTTAAGGTAGTTTCTTCCAGTTGCTTAGGGCAAATAATTTGGCATACCACAAAGATGGGGTAAATAAAATTTGGAGTCCATTTGTGGTGCTGACTTTGTCACTAACTGGCTGGTAGACCTCAGGTAAATCAATTGACATCTCCAAGCCCAAGAATGTTTAGGGGACAGTTGGGCAGATTGAATGAAATCATATATTGGCACGTGTGCCTGGTGCGAGTGCTGTTGCTTATTTGTATAAACGTTTTGGATGACCAACACTGGAAAGAAGAGAAGAGATCTGTGAATACAGAAACAGAAAAAACTGGCCAGACTCATGCCTGTGATTCCAGCACTTTGGGAGGTCAAAGTGGAAGGATTTCTGGAGGCCAGGAGTTTGAGACCAGACTGGGCAACGTAGCAAGATCTCTTCTCTACAAAAAATTTGAAAATTGGATGGGCGTGATGGCGTGTTCCTATGGTCCCAGCTAGTCAAGAGGCTGAGACAGGAGGATCCCTTGAGCCCAGAAGTTTGAGGCTGCAGTAAGCTAGGAGCATGCCACTGTACTCCAGCCTGGGTGACAGAGTGAGACCCTATCTATAAAAAACAAAAAGGACCTAAGTGGTCACATAGGTACTACAGTAATAGGGTATTGGGCAGGTGGGAGGGGGGAGGGGGACGGGTATATACATACATAATGAGTGAGATGTGCACCATCTGGGGGATGGTCATGATGGAGACTCAGACTTGTGGGGGGGGAATGGGCATTTATTGAAACCTTAAAATCTGTACCCCCATAATATGCCGAAATAAAAATAAATAAATAAAGGAAAGGAAAGGAAAGGAAAGGAAAGGAAAGGAAAGGAAAGGAAAGGAAAGGAGAGGGGAAAGGAGAGGGGAAAGGAGAGGGGAAAGGAGAGGGGAAAGGAATGGGGAAAGGAAAAGAAAGGAAAGGAAAGGGGAAAGGAAAAGAAAAGAGAAATAAAACAAAATGGAGACTCTGTGAGAAATAGTTTAGGAGAATGTACCGCCGTAAGGGCAGGCTTTTAGGCAGGACATAGCTACTAACTGGCCACCAGTCAGGGTTTTAAATAAGTCCAGCTTGATGTTTCCTCACTTTAAAATTAAGGATTCAAAACAAATTATGTTATTTAAAATTTTAATTATAACTTACTACTTAATAACTATGATTTTTAGGGATGAACTATTTTGATGTATCTAGTTTTTTTAATCGATTAAATATAGCCAGTCCTTCATTATCTTCCTCTTAGCAATCTGGTAAATGGTTTGTGAATGAATTTAGCAAGGGCTTTTTTTTTCTTCCTCCTAGGGTCAAAATCTCTCTCCACTCCCAGATGAGCCTTCTGCTTCACTTCAACACAATAATATCCTACTTCTTAACAGTAATTCTTCAATTTCTGAGTCATCTATATTTTACTATAATTTTGTATTTAAATTTGTAAGAGAAAACTTATTACGATTAATTATTTTTTACTTGTTTTATTACCCCATACTTCCTAGATTCTGTGGTCTTGAGGCCTGTATCAGTCCGGGCTCTCCAGAGAAATGTAAAACAGGCTTACATGACTGTGGGGACTGTAGTCTTGAGGCAGAATTTCTTCTTCCTCAGGGAAACCTCAATTTTGCTGTTAAAGGCTTCAACTGATTGGATGAGGCCCACTCACATTATCAAGGATAATCTCCTTTATTTAAAGTCAATTGACTGTAGATGTTAATCACATCTACAAAATACCTACCTTCATGGCAACACCTGGATTAGCACTTCATTGAATAACTGAGTACTCTAGCCTAGCCAAGCTGACACATAAAACAAAACATCACAAGGCCCATGCCCAAACATGTGTGTGTCCCTTGCAACAACAAACACAGAGTATATGGCCAATTAGTCAATAAATGTTTACTGAATTGTTGTGACTAATAATAATTTTAAAACCTCCATTAATAGAAGGCTTTATAAACAATGAAATTTTGCTACTAGATTTATTATGTACTTCTCAACTGCAACATTGGAAGGTAAGAGCTTTATTTTAAATTTGAGATTAAATGATATCTAACTGACAATTCTATACCAAGTCATACTATCAATCAAATGTCAGAATGGAATGCAATGGTGTTCATGTGAAGACTCAACATTTTTGCATAGCCTGTACTCTTTCTTTGAAAACCACTCAAAGATTTTTTTAGCAAAATGAGAGAATTAAACTAAGAAAGATAAGCCAATGGGACTCAGAAAATATAGCAACCAACATAAAAAGAATAAGTTCAGGTGATAGATGCATCATCTTAGAAAGCCCTCAGCCTAAATTGTAGTAGGAGGATGGGAGATTCCTGGAGGTGGGACTTTGGGGAAAAATGATATTGATAGATTACATTTGAGGATAAACAGGTACACATAAATATAAGCAAAATTGGAGGCTATTATTAATTCCAGGAAAAGCAAAAGGATGCACAAAAAGGAAGCACAGTCATAGAACACTCCTTAAACTGGCAGTGATTAATAATATAGATATTGTGGCAGCAACTACTGGTAGCCAATTCAGTATCTATCTTCCCCTTGCTGCTTTTCAACAGAGCTTCAATTTATTTAGGGCAGAAATGTGCCCAGTTGAAGAACATTTCCCAGCATCCCTTGCAGGTATGGGTGATCATATGAAACTATTATTGCCTATGAAATTTTTTTTATTTTTGTAGAAACAGGGTCTGACTATGTTGCCAGACTGGAGTGCAGTGGCTATTCACAGGTACAATCATATAGCACACTATAGCCTCAAACTCCTGGGCTCAAGTGATCCTCTCACCTCAGCCTCCCTAGTAGTTAGGACTATAGGCACATGCCATTGCACCCAGCTCAAGAATTCCTTTTGGATTATTTGCAGAATTTTAAAGATAATGTCTAAAATTCATAAACCAAGAATGAGGAGTACAAGCATATTATGGGAAATATGTAAGTATATACCAGAGGAAATATTTACCAGTTGAAAGTGATTGCCTCTAGGGTGGAGTGGGATGGGACAGGGATTGCTGGTTTTCATTAGGAGTCTTTAATACATTTGTATGTTGAACAGGCATTACTTTGATAAAAATTAAAATTAGCTTAAAATAAACAAAATGATACATGCTTGTTATAAAATCCGTTTCTTGTCCTTAAATTCACTTCCTGTGAACTAGCAGTGTTTTATCTATGGACTATCCAGCCCATAGATGACCAAAGAGTCATGGTAGAATTTTAGAGAGATAATATACCTAATGGCCCATTCTGAACCCAAGTGTAATGTCACCACATATGACCTGATTGGCATTTCCTATTTCCCCCACCACAGCTTTAATTTGCTCAAGGTTTGTAACTGTTTTGCCATGTGTAGGCAGAAATATATATATTAGACAGCCCTGATCCAAACTGTTTTGGACATTCTTTTAGATCTCTAGGTATGAAAATTCTACAACCAAGATGCCTTAATAATTCATTAGATTAATCAAAAAACTCTTTTCTTATTTCTAATTGGCATCATTTTTTATTTAAATCCATTGTTTGTGGGTTTGAGTATGACTAGGAATAGCTGGTTATAACCATTTTACTTCTAATCCTTATTCCTTTATCTCACTTTCCTTATATTCAAGAAAGATTAGTCCCTCAAGCCTTTAATATTTTAATGCCCAAAGCTGATTTTTAAATTAATCTTGGAGATTAAAAAAATATTAACTTTCATGAATCAGATCTCATTTTTCATATGTTAGAAACAAGCCAAATCAGGCTGGTTCATTGATAATCATGTCGACATAAGGAGGTGAATAGAAATTTTAATCAAAAGAAGCTTTGAATAGGATTTGCCCCCATTGCTTATAAAAAGTCAATGCTTTATCTTTTAGAAGGGCACTTCTCAAATGCATAGAAAGATTGCCGGGATGGTTGTATTATTTCTGATTGATGAAAATCCTCTCCCACGTCATACGTGTCTATACCTGGACTTAAGATGGTAATAAAGATAAAAACAACTTATGAATTATGGTTTATAGATCTCTTTCCTTTGCTAGACACAGGTCAGTGTGGTTTTTTACTCTCTCTTAATATTCAGCAAAATAATATTTGCCCTTATTTCCTTATAACTAGATAGCTTGTCATGAGCTTTTCCTCTGCTGGGAACCACTTATGAAAATTAGCACATACTGAGATAAGCTTTCCTATACTAGTCCCCTGATGCAAGATAAACATATTGAGTCATGGCAAGAAAAAAATGCAAACATTGAGGATCAGTGCCTTAGCTTTTCCCATATTTATTAAAGAGATCTAAATGTCTGAGAAAGTAAGTGCATTTAAATGAGGCTTCATTTTATTTCTCCTTTGAATTATTAATTTACAAAAGAAAGGGCTTGTATTGCCTGTCTACTTTATTTTATAAATAGTGGTGCTATTGAATATTATTTTAATGTGAATGATTTAAATAGTATCATACAATGAACTAAAACAATTGTACTCTTATTCATAGCATTATTTAAGTTGTATCAAAAAGCGCTACGTGTATTTGTCCCAAACTATATCTGAGTGGGAAAAAAGATAATTTCGTTATGGTCATCTTTAGAAACCAACTAATTGCAGATAGATGAACTCTTTAACTGGGCAAATTAATCTGGCCCAATTAAGGGAATTCAAAATCAGCTGATACACCACATACTAAAAGGTCTAATGAAATTTAAATGTGGATACTTACATCAGAGAGAT
Organism: Microcebus murinus; assembly: GCF_040939455.1. NCBI lineage: Eukaryota > Metazoa > Chordata > Mammalia > Primates > Cheirogaleidae > Microcebus > Microcebus murinus. The sequence goes on from NC_134136.1 coordinate 86,957,697, forward strand.
GTGCTGTTTAATACAATAAAACCCACCAGGAAATATTTATGTTGAATTAAAAGGCAGGCAATGAAAGGAATCCTGTATCTATCATGGACCAGTTATGCATTAGGCCCTCTTAAAGATGAACCAGGTGTACCATTGGTATATGGACATTGGAACCCATCTCTCAGACTGCAGAACCTGTGCTCTTCCCAGCACATGGTGCTGCCATCCTAGGTTAGGTGCTGCTCCCCTTTGGAATGAGGCATCACACTCCAGCATGCCCATGACTCACCATGAACACTCCTTCATCTCCTGTGCCTCATATGGGGCAGCTGGGATTTACTACTTAGATTCTGATATGGTTCTAAAATCCCCAACCCCAATTCACTTTCAAAAGTCTCTCAAACTGCACCGTCAAGATAAGCCAGGTGTTTGCCACTTACACTTGAAAACAAACTGATGCATTTTAATGATTTTTATTTACCTTAAATGGTTCTCCAAATGTGAGCTGTGTTCATCCAATTAGTTGTAGGTAGAAAGAAAACAATGCATATGACTATTAATAAATGGAGTATCCCTCATAGAAAAAGATGTCACTGTTGTGCTATGCAGGCCAGGATGTGGATTTTAGGGCTATTTCTCTAGGACTGTGAATGAGGTTTTCCCTCTTCATTCAGAATTTGTCAGTGGTGTTCCTGATGGAATACATTTGTGTGATTTATCTCCATAGTTAGGGACGCAGCCCTGGAGCATTTTTCTTTATTCAGAGCTAATTGGCTAATCAGTGTTTTAGCCATTGATTTCATTAGCAACATATAGATATCTGTACATCTCTATGAATTGATTTTCATCACTTTCAGGGCATCCAAAGACCTCAAACACAGAGAGGCAGTGCCTCCTATAAGAAAAAGAGTTTGAGGGACTCTCATGCCTTAACTTCATGCTAACAAAGACATAATAGTATACCCTCCTCATGCCAGAATGGCCAATCATTCAATAAGTATTTATTGAGTTCCTACTATGTGCCAGGCATTGTTCTAGGTGCTGGTGACCCAGAAAGGTACAAATAGGTTAAGTGCTGCCCTCATGACCATACCTTTCCGTGGAGGGAGACAGACAAATCAACAAATGGGCATAATGTAGGTCTGATGGTGATGGGGTTTCGTAAGGTAGGGCAGACAGTGCTGGTGGAGTGGAGAAGTTGATTTTTTTGTAGGGTGACATTTCAACAAGGTTCTAAGGAAGGGAGGAAGCAAGACTTTTAGCTATGGCAATGGATAGAGGCAGGGTTGTTCAGGCAGAGGGAACAGTGATTGCAGAAGCTCTTTGGCCAGGGTAAACTGATGCAAGGAGTCTGTGGTGGATAGAGTAGAAGGAGTACAGGTGACAGCAGTAGGAACTAAGGTGTCAGGAATGTGTCTGAGTGTGTGTGTGTGTGTGTGTGTGTGTGTGTGTGTGTTGGGGGCAGTGTTCTCAGGTCCTGCAGGGTCTAGTAGATCACCAGAAGAGTTTTGGGTATTCCTTGGAGCAAGATGAGAAGGTTTCCAAGCCCAGGAGTGACAGCATCCAATTGACTTTGTAGAGCTCAGTATGACTGCTGGGCAGAAAGCAATCTGTAGGGTGGAAGATGGCTGAGGAGGCTCTTTGGGCCACCCAGTAAGAGAGGACAGTGGATTGGGATGGCGGTGGCACTAGAGGTGGGATGATGGGGAGTTTCTGAATATATTTTGATGATAGAGTCAGTGTGATGTGTCAGATAAAGAGAGGAGAATAGGATGATGCCCAGGTTCTTTGCTGGAACAGCTAGAAGCATAAATCGCCATTTACCGAGGAGGGGGTGACTGCAGGAGGAGCCGTTGATAGGAGGGACCACAGCCTTGTGTCAGTCTCCTGAGGGAGGCAGAGTCTGGAGGTATCGTAAAATCATCCAGACCAAAAGAAGGTCCCAGAATATGAAGATCAAGCCCAAAAGTTTATACTATACATGGGGAAAATATAAGCTCAAAATATTTGACTTATGATGCAGTATTGCCCTGTGGCTAGTAGCACTGATTCTGGAAACAGCCTCAATCCAAATACCAACCCTGTCACTTAATAGCCGTGTGAACTTGGCCCATATGCTTACTTTCTCTCAAAATTATTGTGAGAATTGAATGAGGTGATTTGTTTAAAAATAATGCTATTTAACATTTATTGAGTGCTAAGTAGATGCCAGACACTGTTGTGAGCACATTTAATCCTCCTTCACCCAATGAAAGAAAGTACTAATATTATCCCGATTTTCCAGGAGAGAAAACTCAGGCACAGAGAGGCAAAGTAATTGGCCAAGGTCACACAGCTAAGAAGCCATAGATCCTGGTTTATGTGCTCAGGCTGACTGGCTACTGAAAACATGCTCTTAACCATAGCACTATGTGAATGCAGCACACAGTAAACACTCAAGTAGCTTGTATTATGATTGGGTGACTAGTAAAACAATAAAAACGTCAGAATCAGTTGTATGTTCATACAGCTCCACTTGTAATCATCCCATGACTTGGTTTCCATTGTGCATCACTTCCTTCAGCTCTATGTTGGGTACACAGCCTGTCTTTTTCCTTCGTTGGAATGCACAGACATGATGAAGGCTTTGCCGAGAAAATCAAAACAAAGTATTCATCATTTGAAAGTTCCCTTTAAAAATACCTGAGGCACAGGAATCCTTAGGAGTCATACAATCCACCACAAGCATGCAAATGTTGGGTTTTTTTTTTTACTGTTATTAAGGACATTTAAAGCATATTTACCTGGGTCCCAGACATGGAACAGGAAACCATTGTTCGGATATACTCGCAAGTAGCTCCAGGACAGGCGATATTGCCTGATACTGGGATTTGTCCTCCCTTGGAATCTTGGAGCTCTCGCCTCTGCCTCAAAATGCTTTCAGTTGGGACTTTCCTGAACCTCTGCACCTTATTTCTTCCAAATATGGTTGCATTGCCTGGCCTATGAGTTTCCAAAGCTAGTTTTCATTTATTTAGTGCATGTTTCCAGATGTAAGTTAATCAGTGCTAAATAAAAGATAACCTGACCCCCGAAGCTTCTGGTAAATACAATCCATAACCACACACACTATTTTAACCTTCATGTGTCTAAAAAAGTGTAAATGAGCCATGCCCTACCTATTTCTTCTTGTGTATCTTGGGCAAATCACTTAAACCAGGCTTCCTCAAACTATAGCCCGCAGGCCACATGTGGCCCGCAGAGGACATTTATCCCACCTGCCGAGTGTTTTTGCCGCTTCCTGTCCTGCTTAGCAGCCTACTTGTCCCGGGCCCACAGTGCGCATGTGTGGAATGTGTGCCGCACTCTCCAACGGCCCTCCAATGGTCCGAGGGACAGTGAACTGGCCCCCTGTTTAAAAAGTTTGAGGACCCCTGACTTAAACTCTCTGAGCTATAGCTTCCTTATTTGGATTAGTTGCCTTGACTGCACATTGAAATCACCTGGAGGAGATTTAAAAGATACTGGTGACTGGGTCCCACCCCTAGAGATTGATTTCATTGATCTGAGCTGGGCCTGGGTGGAGAGATTTTTTAAAAGCTCCCCCAGGGAATTTTGATGTGTTGCCAAGGTTGAGAACCATAGGTCTAGATCAGTGGTTCTCAAATTGGAGTGGCCATCAGAATCCTCTGGAGGGCTTGTTAAAATACAGGTTACAGGGCTCCATCCCAGGGTTTCTGATTTAGCAGGTCTGGGGAGGGGCCTGGAAATTCACATTTCTGACAAGTTCCCAGGTGGGGCTGATGTTGCTGGTCTGGGAAATGCTACTGTAGATCAGGGGTCAGCAAACTCTGGCATTCCAGCCCAAGCCTGCCTACCACCTGTGTTTGTATGGTCCACCAGCTGAGAATGGCTTTTATAATAACATTTTCAAGTGGTTGGGAAAAAAATCAAAAGAATTATGTTTCTTCTCAGGCTTGTGTTGTTGAAAAAATAAAAAAATAAAAAGAAATTATGTTTCATGACATACGAAAAGTATGTGAAATTCAAATTTCAGTGTCCATCAACAAACTTTTGTTGGCACACGGCCACATTCATTCAGATGATCATGGAACCAATTGTGGGACCTTGTGTGACTATGCAGATTGCAGGGCCTTAAAGCTGACCCTGGCTGACACTGGCTAATATAAGCTCCTCGCTTGATGAGTTTACTTCCTGAAGGGGATCAGAATATGCCACTCCAAAATATACCGCTTTGGCATAAGAATTATTTTGAGCTAAGGGCAAATGAAAATCAACAGCTGCAGGAAGCACATGTTTCCCTTTGAGGAAGATGCTCTCCTGTATCAGAGAGAGAAGAGCAACTTTTATCATTGAAGATGGGGCCTTGACATCATGATAAGTTTGCTTAAACAGACCTTATTGCGATAGTCCTATTGTCCACTAGTTCCCCATATATTTCCTAGTCACTGCTCCATCATCCCTGGAAGCCCAAACCCTCTTTCCTTTGTTAAAAGGGTATATAAGCCAATGAGTTTAACTGCTTGAGTCTCACTCCTTTTCAGTGAACTCCTGTTCATATCAATATTAGCAAAAATTTCGTGCGTTTTCTCCTGTTAATCTGTCTTTTGTTACTTTAATTTGCAGGCCTTCAGGGATTAAACATAAAAATGTAGAGGAAAATCCCCCCCCAATACTCCTTATCTAAGCAATATGGGATGTTGACATTTGCAGGCTTCTCAGTCCCAAAGTGTCCCTTTGCCTTACCTCAATTTGCCAACAGATATAATTAAAAGCCTCACTCCTAGTACTTCCCTGCAGCCCATGTCATGTGACATGACTGCACTCTCCATCAGGGACGGTCTCTTGGAAATAGGATGACTTAAGTTAGGTGACCTCACAATATAAGGCTTTGTGGAGTATTACATGACCCTGTGCCCTTTCTGGTAACAAATACCTGTGATATGACCATCAAAACTGCAAAAACCGCAGAATACCCACCATGTGTGCTAGATCCTTTATTTAAAGATCCTTTATTTAAAGGATCTAAGAAAATGGTGGGTATGTTGTAGGCAGGAAGAAGAGGAAGGCCGGTATTTCTTCCTAAATCTCTGAAACCCAGAGTTGTTCCATGGTATTTTAGTAAAAGTCCCATATATAAGAACCTTTTGGTAATAAAGAAGGCATAAAAACACATTTTACTGGAAATAGGCACATAAGTTGTAAAAGTTTCTTAAAAACCCCTTCTCCTCCCAAATCATGCCCCCAGTTAAATTTAAATCTAAGTAATATCATCCATAGTTAACTAATATGGTTTTGTCTCTGTTTCTTTGGAAAGATATGTATCCTTTTGTATAACTATTCCCTTAACAAAAAGGTTTCTATGGATACATTTTTTTTAATTGAGAGCTGGTGTTTTAAAGCCTGTGCAATTTAGTGAAGTAAATCTGGCCTGAGGGTTATACTAATTTAAGTGCCTGTCTTTAATGCTAACAATTTTTATCTTAATACAGTTGCTTCGTGCATTTGACATGTGGTATTCAAGAGTGGTCGGAAATGGCGTGGGAGTTCCTTAAGGAAAAGCCAGTAAGACAAATATCACACGACCCACCTAACTGCAGTTGAATCAGTGGATGCTTCACTTGCCTGGAATTCGTCTGTTCTCGGCATGTTTCATAATGACTCATGCAAAGCATTTGCAAGGCAATAGGGCCACCTCCCAGGGCCCGGGGCCACATTATGATTTTCTGTGCCTGAGTCCCCGTCTTTGTTCAGACAGGTCGCTAATGCATCCCATGAAGCTGACCTAATGCTACTTCAGTGGGTCTATTTTTCTTCTGTGGCTTAGCTTGAATGTGATATTTAGGAAGTCAACTGTCAGGCATGCAAATCGAGAGAAAAATATGCCACATTAAATCATGATGGTTTAATAAGGTATTACTCATGGGCAAATCGCTTCTGGTACTCTCCTTAGTAGAGGCAAGTTGAAAAGCATAACCTGCCCCAAAGAAGACATCTAGCACCTTCACTGGCATTCCATTGTCAAAGCATTTGGTGAAATACACTCCAGTTTACATACTATGGCTGCCAGTATTCTACCTGAAATTATAAGCCACCATGCATTCTATTTTAGTCACGAATATTAAGTAAGGATCTTTGCCATTATGATTACACTTGAGGTGAAATATCAAACATTTCAAATGCTTTTACTCATAGTTCTACTGTATGAATATAATGACACCAAACACTTAGGAATGTTTCATGGTATCTCAAGAATTTGTCTTCAGAGCAAAAATAAATCTTTAAATTTTCATATTTTATTATAAATAGAAATTAATAACGTAAGTATTCATTTTCCTTACAGTTCAGTAATCTATGGAAAATGAAGCACATCTTAAGAGCACATTTAAAATTATACCTTTTCCAAACAGACATGGCATTTTGCCAAAAAAACCCCAATAGGTCTAGAATTAAAGAATTGCAGTGTTGAAATTCTTTAGGTCATCTATACATTGATGACTTGGCTGCAAAACTATTAATTTAGTAGTTGCCATGACTTTAAAACTTTACTTTTTTACATATTAACTTACTTTCATAAATATGGAAGTATACTAATTAGGGTGGCATATGTGACAATAACACAAAACAGTTGTTTTTGATGGGCTGATCATTGTCTATCACAGTCATGCCTAAGCTTGGGAGGACTGAATGCAATTTCACATGAAGAAACTGGTTTCATTCTTCAATTAACAATGCAAATCAGTGCTTAGTTGTCCAAAATTAAATACAAAATACACTACAGGCATCAAAACCATTTTTAATCCTTCTTACTTAACTACAGATACTCCATTTAATTTTGGATTTGTTTTGTTAGCTAAAGGGGAAGACTTAAAGGAGAAAGGCAAAGATTTAAAAACGAAACGCAGAGAACAGCATGAAAGCAACTATAAAATGCTGGTAAAATGTGGAAGAATAGAAACCATGTGGAAATAAGTATTGTGGAAAAAAGGTTTTTTTTAAAAAAAAAAAAAACCCTTCAGAAATGCGCTTTGAAAATAAAGCAACGCAGAGGGGGGGAAATGATGAAAAATTAGCCAGTGCCAGTAGGAAAGCACCCTCTCTACCCTAACCAATTCTCTTTTGCTTAAAAGTAACAGAACAAGATTAAGAGTTTAAAAATAGAGAGGAGGGCAAAACAGTAATCTGTAGGTTTTTTTCTTCTTTCAGCGGTTCCTCTTTAACTATAATTAATCATCTACTCCAAACAGCAGACCACCAGGGAACTGCATTGAGCAAGGAAAATTCAAAGCAATGGAAGTAAAATCAGTCCTTACAGGTTTCACCGTTGGGATTTGAACCAAATGAAAAGAGGATAATGGTCTCAGAGCAGCCTCTGGTGGCTGAATGTCAAAAGCTCAAGAAGTCAGAGGCCACCTTACTGGTGTTCTTTTGACCTCCACTCTCCATAATCTTAAGATTTTGTGCAAATGGAAGTTACTATTTAAACGACTTCAAGGAAGTAGCCCAGAATTGATTTGGTTGGTCGGAATTGAAATGAATTCATCAGTCTCAAGGGCAATCACGGAGTATAGATTTGATGCTGACAAATTGGGCTGTTCTGACAATGGGCAGAATTTTCCTCATACTTGTTCATCAGTTAAACAGTGTTAAATACAAAATTATCTCCAACTTTCCAAGTACCTTAAATAAATGATGGACCAGTGGTGACTGACACCCGAAATTCTAATTTTAATTCTTAAGCAATCTAAGTACTTTGATTCTTAAAAGGCTGTGTGTGTGCGCACACACAGAAATCTGTCCATTGGAAGCATTTGGGTGCATTTTTTTGGTCACAGCTTTCCCAGCTGTAAAACATCTGTTTGGGACAGAGGCCCATAAATTCCATCTGGTGGGTTCCCCATTGAGCCATCTCATCATCTGCAATGTTTCCAAGGGCCCCCTTTCAAAATCTTGAATCTTATAATCTCACCTATGTTAAATACCATGCCCAAAAGAGTGATGCTATCTTCAGTCCCTTGATTCTGAGCAGATCATATTTACACGTTTCGTTCAAAAACAGATATTCTATGTTCTCAGAAAAAAACTTGAAGCTTTCAAACACAATGAAGGTAAGTTTGTGAATACTCAAACACATATGCTAAAATTCTTTTCAATAGGATCAGCTTTATTTGCTTTTAGTAATAAACCAGAAGTTCCCTGGTGCTGCCAGAGGCAATAGAATTCTGCTAGGACTGCATTGACCTGAGCAAAAACCGATGGTAATTTCTGTGTGTATAATGTTGAATTTATAGAGCCCAGTTGTTGCTTATTCACAGAGTATCCTGGTTCAATGAAATACCAGCATTAGAATGATCTGGGCTCCTAATTAATGCCTGAAAAAGAGGAAGCAGCTATTTAGGAGTACAAGGGATCAATAGTAATGTACAATGTTAATGTCTTAGTCTGGACAGATGTGCATGGTTAGGTAAGATGTTCACAACAGGGGAAGCTGGGAGAAGGGCAGGTGGGAACTCTCTGTACTACCTTTGCAACCTTCTATAAATCTTAAAATGTTCCAAAATCAAAGTTTATTTTTTTAAAAAGTATGGAGAATAATATGGGTGAATACACTGAAGGGAAGTGAGAAAAGATGGACAAAGTTCTCTGGTAGAAAAAAAGGATTAATAATAGTAGATAATAAAAAACAATAACAGTGAATAATCATTCATTACTCTTTGTTATGTACCCACCTTAACAACAGTAACTTATTAAAATGGTGCCCTTTAAGTGCATTGATAAAAGAATATTATTACTTGCTCTGATTAACAAAAAGAACCATTCATAAGGGGAAAAAAAGGCCAGAAATGTGGTGCTTATATTTCAGTAGGGGAAATTTCTCCTTCCTCTCAGTCATCTCCCTATTTTCTCCTAGGGTCTTGGTCCACTCCAAATCCATCTTTGCTGCCTCCCTCCATGACAATTCTTTTTCATTTCATTATTCATATGTTTATTAAAATAATTGTATGCTCAATGATTCTGATATTCAAATATTTAAATTTAGAGATCAACAAATTTCAATACTGAAATATTTGAATTTAGATATTATTACAGGTATTATTTTCCACATGAGAAAGGACAGGGCAGTTGATGTGCTAGTGGCAACACAAGAACCCTAGTTAGAGCCGACCTCAGTTGGCCATGAGGTCCCATTGTGAGGTCCCATTGTGAATTCTCTGGACTTGATCAGTTCCTCTTCTGCACTCCTCAAGTAACCTAATTAGTATCTCAGCTATTCTTAGTTCCAGAAAAGGGTCCAAAGTTCCCATGATGACAGTCACGCGGCAAAATTTCCAAGTGTGACACAAAAACGTTACTCCCTTTCAAAACTCAGAACGTGTAAGAAGCACAGATTACGAGCAGAAAAAGTAGGTATCCAAAGCCCAGTTTCCTTTTAAAACTCTCTTGCCTTCTTTTTAATTTCACTGAGACTCATTGTAACACTCATTTAATTATTGATCCTGTTCTAGCTAGCATTTGCTTCTGTTGTTAACCATTATTGAAGTCAGGCATCTCTTTTGAACTTCTTCCCTAACTTGTGAGTCCTGCACCATGGCACCTTACTCTGATGCTTTCCCACGACAGTGGCAGCACCAATAAGTTGAGCTGAGGCAGTGCAATGGGGTTGAAAGTCCTGGTGAACAGGGAGACAGGAGGGCTGTCTTCAGTTCTCTCAGCCACCAGCAAGCTTTGTGTCCTGAGGCAACCCAGTTAACTTCTCAGGGTCTCCAAGTCCTGAGGTAGCAATGAGGGACTGGGCGTCACTCAGATCAACCATCAGCACTTATTTGGCACCAGATTGGACACCTCTTAGGTACTATACCAAAGCTTCTCAAGGCCACCTCTTCCTCCAGCCATTGCTATGGTGACAGTTTCTGTGTGGGCTTCAACCAGTTTCCCTTGGGTGCAAACTGACAGTGTCTTGCCTCCAGCTATACCAAGAACCTCTCAATTCCTATCTCTGGCCTTTGCTGATGGGGCAAATGAATCCCATCCCTCAGCTTTGCTGGATTTGCAACCAGGAAGCACAGGGAGTTAACTCTATGGGGCCACCTAAGACTCATGAGTAAGAGGAGGCTCTTGTCCCTCAGAACAGGGAAGTTCTAAGACACATTGGATAAGCTGCTGAGAACACTCCCTGGGATGAACCTCAGATGTCCATGGGAGGAGCCAACTTGATAATGCCCTTGGCCTGGCTTTCCGGCTGTCTGCTGTTTCACTATCCTCCCCACCCCCCACACAAATACACACATGTTGTTCCCTGAGACCACTTCCCATGCAAACTTCCTTCAAGGAAGATCTTCTGGGTGGGGGACACACAGGCTAAGACAATCACCTACTCTATATTGGACATTTTTATCCTTTCCTGCTCTAAATTTTGATGGTTCTACAACTGCTTGCTGGCAGAATTCAATTCTGCCCAGTGGTCCTTGTAATAAGAACAGGCTGGAAAGAGGCTAAGTCCAGGATAATGGAAAATTACTTCCAGGTTTTTGCCTGACTTCAAGAGGCCACTGGGTATAAGATTCTGGTATAGCCTCAGGATATATTTGGCTATATCACACTGCAACCTAATATAAATGGAAAGTAAATATAACAGAGTAATTTCAACAGATAGGCTAATGAGAAAGACCTCCAAACTGCTCATCTCTCTTTCCATTCCCTGATGTTAAAGAAAACCTTAGAGGATGGAAGTTTTCACATTCATTTCTGCTCAACACAGAGGTTTTAAAGTTCAGGAGAAAAATTTCTGAGAAACACATTTTTTGTGTGTTGCCAAAAATGAGAGAAGTGTGCCATTTCTCTCTTTAGAACAGAGCCAAGGGATGTTAATAGTCGTTGGGGGGGGGGAAGAGTACTCTTCATCAATTAAGCTTGGAAAATAAGTAATCTATTTTTTAAATAAATGGCAAGTTTTCTGAACCTTGAAAATATTAGTATATATTGTGATTGAGAGGGAGATTCAGAAAGCAACATTTACCTAATTTATTTCTCCCCTTAGCCATTTTTCCAAAGGCCATTTTGCAGAACAAGGTGTAGAACAGGAATTTCTCTAATTCTATCAGAGAAATGAAAAGAAGGCTGTCTTTTTATGCTTGATGTGAACAATGTCTTAAGTGGAGGATGTAATAGGTGAATATTCACGGCTGCTTCTCTCACTGTGATCCTGATATAGTACTTTTGGATAAGATATACAGATGACCTAATCTTTGCATGGTGAATTACAGTTTATATGGTGTTGTCCCATCTCACCCACACCCTGCAATCTAAACAACCATCTGGGAGGTAGGTATAACAGGAATACTTACTTTTTAGAAGAGAAAACAATTCAGTGTTGGCCTACATTTAAGTGATAGAGGAGGCAGAGCCAGGAAATCAGATCTAGGTCTTCTAGTTCCTGACCCAGTATTGTCATCACCATCACATCTATATTTCGACATTTTTATTAGTTTGTTTGTTTGGCGTCCCATTCTATAAAAGAAGCATCACTTTTTATTTTTAGTCGTGATTTGATCTTTTCCCAATACTACTCCCACAAAATGAAATATATGAGGTTGGGAAGGGTCAAAATCATTGCCAAAAAACTATTGAGTATTGCCTTTTAATTCTAACTTCAAATGGAGAATTAGACTCTAAAATGGTTGATATAAAAAAGTGCTAAAATTTAAAAAGAGAAAAGCCTGAAAGGATGACATAATAACTTGAAAATGGAAGAATAAAAGGCATATCCTACTCACAGTGCCACAAATAAATACATAGGTTATCATTTGGGGTTTGTAATGAGCTTGAGGACACACTTGATTCCATGTGTCCCTCTAACATGTAGTGAGCCTGCTCAGAGCAGTGCCAGCCCTTTGTGTGAAAAACTGTGGGAAATGCAGTCATCCTCATTCCACTGTGGTTTGGGGTGAAATATCTGAGCATCAGAATATTCATGTACATAGGTAAATGTAGGGTAGAACTACCACAGATTACCCAGAATGAGAATCTTTCATTTCTCATTTTAGGCATTTCCTCCAGTTGTCAAAATTTAATTTTCCTTTTATCTTATACACGGCACTACGTGACTATCATCTTTATGAAGAATTACTGAGCAAAATTCCTCAATAATCTCTGTCCACAGACTCTAACTATTCCAGTTGTGACTATTTTTTACTGCCACCTCTGGGAGAAAAATATGAGATTCCATTGCCATAAGTCCAATTTTTACAGAATTCATATATGTATGCATGAACAACAACAGTAAGAAAGATTTCTATGATGCTTCCCTCTATCTGTATTTTAGTGTCTATTTTCGTAGCCATGGTGTTGTTACAATGCCCCAATGACTGTGTAACTTTGGATAAGTCTCATTGAAGGTGGCAGAGTGGAAAACAGAGACACACTAGGATTCTTGATGACACTATTATGCCAAGGAATTAATCAATCCTGGGACTGTTTGCATTTTTGTGTGAGGGTTCTTCTTTTTTTTTTTTTTTGGTTTTTAAAAATTTTTATTATTGAAGTCATAACAACCACTTAGATTAAAAGAGGTTTTGAAAGACACACCAAACAGTAGTGTGTGCATCCAATATGAATCCTGCTTCAGATAAATTTTAATAAAAATTAATATGACAATTCAAGTTTTTTTTAAAAAAAACAAGGAAATCTGTGTTGATAAAGCTACTATAATCAGCCAACTAAAACATACAATCCAAAAAGCTGAATTATGGTACTTTGAAATATTTGTGAACTCATCAACAAGCCTAACAGTATTGTGGGAAAGCAAATTTGTTTCAGATTAAAAAGAGAATAAGATGACTGATGCAGGGAGAGAAAGCCCCCTTAACATGTATGATTTTTGGTTTCTTCATCTGCTAAATAGAATCCAAAGTATACTCACCTCTTTGAGATCCTAAGTGCATAGTAACGATTCTCTAATTATTAACTACTTTATTTTACACTAGAAGGCTGACATGGCAGAAACAATTCTGTATGTCCACTAACTCCTCTTGTATTTTGTTTCTCTTCTTGGGCACACAGGAAGACCATTATTTCCCAGCTTCCCACGTTGTTAGGCTGCGATCATGTGACTGGGTTCTGAGTTGTGGGAAAAAGTGATGAAAGCCACATGTGGCCTGGTTCTTATTACTGTCCCACGTGATCCTTTGCCCTTGCTCCCAGTGTCATGTTACCATTACATTTGAATACAAAGGTCTAGCCACGACATGTGCGAGACCATCTTCACATTGGCCACTAGATGGACATTGAGTACTTTTATTTTATTAAAATATTAATGATTTCCTTAAATTGACAACTCTCTCCTTTTCATACGTTTCCTGCTTTCTCTTTTAAAAGAAAATGTAAATTAATAATTAAGACAGCTGGATCAAAATCTATGTTAAAATAAATATGGGAAAATGGCTTTAAAATATCAGATAAGATTTGCAAAATCTATGAGCAAATTCTCTCCAGTGGTGCAAAGCAGCTACTCCTTGTAAAACACGTGTGGCCTTTCTAAGTAGGTGCATGTAAGTGGGTATTATTTATGCCTAAGCATCTGCTAAATAGAATACCTGTAAAGAAATGATATCTAGAGGCACCTCCTTTTTTTTGTTGTTTTTTTGTGGTTTTTTTTGCTTTTTCTCAAGTATGCTTTAGACATCTTATCTTCTCCTGCAGCTTTTAACACTATCTCTGCATTTCCATTCTGTCTGGCAGGACTTGCTTAAAGGAAGATGTAGGGTTATGGGAAAATTTTTCAAAGGACAAATATACCTCTCCTTCTACTTGGATCACATTATAAGATGTGAGCAAGTGAAATGTGTGCTGGCTAATGTCAATATGGATTTTGTTTTGCAAGTCATATCATGTTTATAGCAATGTCTTCTTTTTGTAAGCAGGCACAATAACAAAGTTACAATTTTCATTCATCTAAGTAAAAAAAAAGCTATGAGGCTGGGAGTGGTGGCTCATGCCTGTAATCCTAGCACTCTGGGAAGCCGAGGTGGGTGGATCATTTGAGCTCAGGAGTTTGAGACCAGCCTGAGCAAGAGTGAGACCCCGTCTCTACTAAAAAAACAGAAAAAAATTAGTTGGACAACTTAAAATATATAGAAAAAATTAGCCGGGCATGGTGGTGCATGCCCGTAGTCCCAGCTACTTGGGAGGCTGAGGCAGGTGGATCGCCTGAGCCCAGGAGTTTGAGGTTGCTTTGAGCTAGGCTGACACCACAGCACTCTAGCCCAGGCAACAGAGTGAGACTCTGTCTCAAAAAAAGCAAAAAAAAAAAAAAAAAAAAAAAAAAAAAAAAAAAAAAAAAAAGCTATGAAAATAATTTCATTATAAGAAAACTAAAAGATAAAAATGTCTCTAGTGTTTTTCAAAGAACCCTAACTGCCATTATAATTTTTAATGTGAACCATGCAATGTGGAATACTATCGACTTGGTATGGGAAATGATCTTCAAACTGTAGCTTGATGAAAAATAATGTATATGCTCATTTGGATTTTGATTTAACATTTCACTTGAAATAGTGCTTACATATGAAAATATCAATTTTGGTACAGCTTGACTTTGAAAATATTAATATTTTGAACACTTAATGTATCAACCTGACTGGAAGATTTTTTTTAAAGTCCTCTTCAGTAATGGTATATACTTTATAACTTTAAAAAGTATATATTAAAATAAATGGATGGGTTGTAGAGAAGAATACAGAAACTGCATTCACATTTCAGATAAGCTTATGAAAACAAAAGACTTCAAAGAAAATTCATTGGAAACTATATACCCTGTCACTTGGAAGTAAAAGGCCACACCTCTCTGTTGATACAGGTACCTTAGTAGAACATTTTCCAAAGCACTGTACAAATTATTTGGTCAACTCACTTATCTCTAGCTTGATTTTACCTCAAGAGTTTCATATCTAAGTGGGTGTTCTTGAACACATCCAGGAACAGAAAACTCCTTCCTTTCCTTGCAATCCCTTCTACAGCTGAACAGCTCTACAAGTTAGAAGATGTATTAGGGTAAGTGACTCTAGCTGCACAACTAAAGACTGCCCCCCAAATCTCCACTGCCTTACACAATGAGGGTTTATTTCCTGTTCACATCACAATCCAACAAGAAGTTCCTGTCCAGCTGGCTCTTCTCCCAGACCCAGGCTCCTTCTACTTTCCATCTTCGAGGGCCTCAGGGTCCTCCGCAGAACATTTCGCATCTGGCCAGCAAGCAAGAGAACTGAGAGCATGTGGAAAAGCTCACAGGGGGGCTCGCACCAAGCCCACCCACATTTTACTGGCCTGACATAGGGACATGGCCCCACTTAGATAACAAAGGAGCAGGGCCATACAGTATATTGAAGTCCCCAGCACTCAGATGAGCTCATAGATATTGGAGAGTACTAGCAGTGTCTATCATGCAAAACTATCCTTTCATTGAGCTAAAGTGTTGCTTGCAGTAGTTTCTACCTATAGGACACAGCTTAACTCGGGGTCACATTGACTAGGTTTCATTCTGCCTTCACACAACAGCCCCACAGATATTTGAAGACAGTCATTATGCCTCTCAGCCCACTCACTTCTGGGCTACTCATCCAATTAGTCAACTTGTTCCCAGATCATCTGTTTTCACATCCTCTTGTGATCTTTTGTTTTTCTTAGCTCCAATTGCTCTATGGTTTGGATGAAAACTAAATGAGGTACTCTAATAGTGACTCAAGCTTGAGATATTATAAATTTATTACTGCAAATTGCCATCATATTAGGTTCCATTAACTCATATTGAACTTACTCCTTCTAATTGGTTTTTCCCATAGATGCTAAACTATATTTCTTGTTTTTTGCTCTTGGAAAGCTTGATATTTTCCTCATTTTATTTTGTTGAGTTTGAATACTGCAACTAGTTGAATTAGAATACTGTTTCTCCCGTCTGTCCCATCTCTGGTTCTTTAAATGCATGTGAGCATACCTAAAAGAGAGGGCATTTAACAGCCAGCCATTGGACTGCCAGATGCTTAAACCAAAATCTTTGTAGTTATCTATGTTTCTTTGTGTCTGTCTGTCTTGCAAATCTGACATCCAATCTTTCCGAAAATCCTGTTGACTTCACCTTGAAAACTTCCCCAGAAGCTGACAACCTTTCCTTATGCCCTACTGCTCTGGTCCAAGCCACCACTGTCTTTCGATTGGATCACTGCTAGAGCCTTCTCTGGGGTGCCTGCTTCTACCCTGCATCCCCCCTCCCCTGCACTCCTTCCCAGACTATTTAAAAGCTGTAATTCTTTTGAACTGTGCTCAAAACTCTTCAGTGGCTCGCATGTCACACAGAGTAAAAGCCAATGTCCATGCAATGCTCACACGGCTCTAACAGGCCATCCCTGCTGTGACCTGGCCTTCCGGTTGCCCTGACTCTCTTTGCTCTAGCTGCTCTGAGGCCTTGTTGGTACTTCACAGATGCTACACACATCTCAGGCCTTAGCACTGGCTGTTCTTTCTGCCTATAGTTCTCGCCTCCAGGATAACAGCAAGCCCTGCACCCTTAGTTTCTTTAGGTGTCTGCTCAATTCTTATCTTTTTCAAAAGGCCTTCCTAGACACTCACTGAAAGGCAACCTTCTTGCTCCTCTCCTTTCTGGAGGGCCTTAGTTCCCATATTCTGCTTTATTTGTATTCATAGCACCTCTAACTAGCTGACATATTAGACACTTATTAGTTTATTGTCCATATCCCTCCATTAGAATATAAGCTGAACAAGGACAGTGACTTGTTTAATTGACTTCTGTGGCCTCCGCATCCAGAACAGCACTAGGTACATTGTTGGTGCTCAATAAAGATTGGCTGAAAAAGGCATGAATGCTTTTCTGCCCTCAGCTTCCTGCTTCTCCCTGGCTACATCCACTTCCCCATAGCTTCCTATGCTCTTTGCACAGACAGGTTACCCCTGGTCCCTAAATTTGTACTTCAAAATATTAACTGTTTTCCCAGCTTTATGTATTACCCTTCATACATGTAAATTAATGACAAAATGTAAGCTTTCTTAAGGCACAAATTAGTTTAGATTTTAAGTTAACTTAGGTAAGACCAACTCAGCAATTCCTATATCCTGTCTTATATTCCTGCCTCCTGACATAGAAATTGATTTCTGTGCAGTAACCAAAGTTCTGTCCAAGAAAATATTGTCCATACTAGATACTGTTCATGCAAAAATCATCCATAGCACATTTCTCAAAAAATATCTTCTTTTAATAATTAGGGATGAGGTCTATGCCTCCTTATACTTTCCCATACATCATTGATCAAAAAGGTAGAAATAAAAACCCTCATTTCTTAAAAAAAAGAAAACATTGCTTTTCTAATGAAAAATAATAAGAGTTGAAATATGAAAAAGGAAAGCCCAATCCCTCAAATTTGAAAACATAACAAAGTTTAATTATTTTGTTAATAGAGTTTGAAAAACATTGATAAGTTTTATGACCTTTTGCTGAAATCTAGTGTTACTTTTGGAAAACAAAACACTTCCCAGCAATACCTTTTAAGGCTCTGCTTCACAGGAATGCAAAAGAAAATTGCCAAAAAAATTTACATTGTATAATTCGTTCCTGCCAACCATTCTACTTGAATAACAGGAAATTCTACCAATATTTTAATACAACTGTTCTTTTGCTTTAGTGAACTAAACTTCTCTGTGAAGCATGAGAAAGATCTATGCATCATTTCTATGTTCATTCAGACAAGTATTTATGGAGAGCATGTTTTATGCACAGGGTTTGGGAAGAGAAAAAGATTATTTCCAGCAAAGATAGTTCTGGCAAAGATGGAATTTCAGCTGGGTCAACTGAATCTTTAACTAGGGCATCTAGATATAGACATGAATATAGTTATAGTTATATGTAGATATAGATATAGCAGCAAACATAAGACATTTATTTATATACTTCTTTTCCCTTGAAAATATAAATTAAATATTAGAGAAAACATTTTTGTCCTGAGAAGAACTTTCCCTCCGAATAGCATTAGCTACTTTTTCTTTTCCTGGTAATTCAGTTATTAATTTAAGAACAATTTATGGGGCTCCCACACATGCCAGAGTGGGCAAAACCCTGGAAATACAAAAGTGCATAAAACTCTCAAAATCCTAGTGGGGATGGGGACAGTCAAAGGGTGGCAATAGGAGTATGTGCTACAGAAGACACAGCATGATTCATTCCTTCATTCCACAAATATTGATTGAGTGACACATCAGTGAACCAAACTGACAAAATCTCTGCCTTTGATGTGCTTCCATGGCAGGATAGAAAAATAATAATCAAGAACCACAATCAACAGGGGAATTACATAGTATCTTAGAGGATAAGCCTTGTGGAGAAACAGAACATGGTATTGGGAGTATTGGTAGCAAAGTGTAATTTGTGGCAAAAGTCAGAGGAGAGCTTTTAAAAGGTATGACATATGAGTCTCTCAATTCACATGATACACAATTGTGGGGTGACACCAGGATACAGTGGAAAAGCCTTGGTGTTAGAGTCTAATTTACTTGTATCAAAATCTTGTTCCATGTTATTTAACAATATGAGCCTGAGTTGCCTCCTCAACAAAATGAGAACAATAATACTTCATCACAAATTGTTGAAGAGATTGAAATATCTGCCAAAACAATTTTTAACCTGTGCCTGATATATAGTAGATACTCAATCGATCTAGATCCTGGGCTTGTCTTAAGCCAAGGGTCCCAAAATAGGGCACTCAGCATGATTTACATCTGTGTGTTCTCAGTCTGGGAGGCCTCCACATGTAACAATTTTCAGTACGTATTCCAGAAAAAAAAAGAAAGAGAAAAAATGGAACTAGGAAACACAAAAATTGAACCAGAGAAAGGCAAAGAAAACACTAGAGGAACAGTTCTTCCCCTCTCCTCCTGTATCATTTGGGTTGAACAAGAGTCATCCATCTTCATATTCAATATGCAAGCCAGGCCAATCAGCATTAGTCTCAGGATTTTCTTAACTGGGCTTAACAGAAGAGAATACTTTCCTCTTGGCTTATGATGCAGTGAGGATGTGAGCCCAAGAGCTGAAAGTGATCGAGGGCCCCTGCCTTGTCAAGACTGCTGGCCCAAGAAACTAAAGTTGGTAGAGAGAGAGAATAGAAAAAATGAGAAACAGAGAGATCATTCTACCATTGTTGTATCCCTGATTCTGTGTGTCTTCAGTTGCCTTCCAATAGTAGATCATACAAATTGGTCACAAATTCCATCAAAAAGTGAAATCTATCCATTCCCAGAATCTGGGTGTGGCCATACGACTCTCATTGGCAATGGGCATTAGCAAACATCAAGCAAGTGGAGGCTTAAAAAGTGTTTGTGCTTTGGGACTTGCCCTCTCTTGCTGCTGGGAACCTTTTCATTAACATATGAAGTGGTCCAGGCTGGCCACATGGAGGATGAGAGACTAGGTGGATCAGAGATCATGTAGACCATGAAAAAGCACCTCAGCTAATGCTGTCTTCTAGACCAATCAGCCCCCAGATGACCTGCCAGCTGACTGCAGACACTTTAGTGATCCCAGGTGAGACAAGCAGATGAATCACTCAGCTGAGTCCAACCTAATTGCTGACCCACAACATCATGAACTAAAGATTTTTGTTTTAAGCCACTACATTTTAGGATGTCTTGTTATGCAGCATTGGATAACTGATACACTCCTCACATACATACACTCAACACAAACTTTCCATTTTTTTCCCTAAAATAAAACATTTTGTCATTTAAAATCAAATGAAGTTCTAATGAAAAATTACAGGACTTCTTATGCTTATGTCATTGACTTGGTACCCTGTTCATTCAGTTTACTCTGTGACTTGAACTATGCCCCTGAATCCCAAGCTTCCTCTTCCAACCCCAATGTTGACATTACCCACCTGTGCTTTGTCCTCATAAACGGCCAAAGAACCTTTTCCTCCCTCCCCTCCATGCCCACACCTGCCAGCTTGGACCCCTTCCCATGACCTTTGCCAAGGATCTGTACCTGCCACTTCCTGTTGGCTCTTCTCAATGCCAACAGCTTGATGACGTGACTCTCCATCTGTCACTAATTGCTGGACCTACTGCCACCCCTCTTCACTTGTCTGTGCAGACTTCCTCCTGCACATAGAAAAGCTATCCACCTGCCAAATGCTAACAATCAGCTTCCTGCCTGGATCCAGACGCTCTCTGGCTTTTCTGTTCCATTAGGTTCAGATTCCCATCCTATGACCCTTCTGGTTTATCCTCTGTCTGATATAGAGCTGGGCCTGGGAAGGTAAGCAAATCCTTTTAAGCTTTCATATCCAGATGACAAATTGTATACAGTAGAAGTAGATGGTGATTTTTTTTTTTTTTAAAGACAAGTCATGAGGAAATTACATCTTTTCCTGGTGGAAGAATATATCAACAAGGCTATTGCAGGGACTTGTGGAGTATGTTTGTTGCCTTTGAGGCTGTAGAAAATGAAGTTGGTTCTCAATGGTATCAACCAGATAGGCCAATGCTCTGCTCAAATTCCCTTAGGCCTTTCCATTTCTATGTCCAGTAGTTTGACATCCAACTGCCAGTCTCTATGTCTTTCTCCAGAGAGCTTTCTCTGGTGCTGAAGCCAGCTTTGCTTACACATGGCAGGCCAGAAGTACTGGAAAATTAAAGTCTCCCATTCCTACCCCTGTGCAGTTCTCATCCAGTGACTGACCTGAGGTGGTATATAAATACCCCAGCTCCCTTGTCTGTCAGATAGGACATCTCTGAAGACTATGTTTTCCACTGGCTCTCAGAGCTCCCCAATTGGATTAAGCTCCAGTTGCCCAAAGGGGCAATGTACTTGATAAATACATTCTTTATTGGTTTCCTTCGCTTCCCTGTCTCCTTCCCCCAAGTAAATTACATGTCCTTGAAATTTTGCCTCACAGTCTGCATCTAGTAGAACCCAAACAAAGACAACAACCCACCCAATAACCAAACTTTATGGGACAGGAACTGGGTTTATGAAGATGGTGACAACAATTTAGGGGGTAAACAGTATAAAGATATGATGATAATCAGAACCAACTACTTGGATAGTGAACAGGATAAATGCTGCTACCATGTTCCATTTGTCTTCTATTTGGGAGTCTTGGATGTCTTTCCTGATAGTAAAATAACTGAACCAAGGATGAATATAAGAGGAAATTTTTGCTTATAACCTGATTCATCTATAATGTGGGCATCAGTCACTTTGCCCAATATCCACAGGGCAATGAACTTGTGGAATTTAATTTTTTTGTAATGTGGGGCTATTTAAGCATTATTTTGCAGATTTTTATGGGAGAATGATATTCTGTTATGGTTCTTTGTAAAAGAGCACAACTTAAAAAGATAACCAGTGGAGTTCTAATAACTATGTTCAAATATTTATGAAACGTTGACTTTTTGGTTGTAGGCTAAATCATGGAGTTTAAATTGGTTAGTTCTATTGCCAAATGCCTTCAGACTTCATTGACTTTTTTGGAATTAGTACAGAAACAGAGATTAGATCCAAAACTTGTACAGAGATTCTGTGTGGTCCAGAAAATTATGAGTCTTTACTTGTACATACAAATTAAATATTACACGTTTACTCTCCATCTTTTGGGACAATGAGCAATTGAGGCATCTGAATTGATTGGGGACAGACTTATTCTACTACCTATTCTTCTAAAAAAGAGTGGAAAAATTCTTAATGGTTCTGAAAGGTGACTTTCTTTTTATCAAAAATAGCAATTTGGGCATGTGGGAGGCAACGCTAACCATTTAAATAAAGCTTCCTTTGCTTGCAGCCAGTATTGGAGTCATTGCTTTGTCAAGGGTTCTGAGATTCCTCAAGCATGAAAGGAAGGATAAGGAATCAAATCCTCTCTCTACTTAACAGGGAATGCCTTAGAACTGCTGCAGAATTAGCTCTGACTCAGCTTAATGAAATTTCCCCATTGTTGATCAGCGGCCCACGAAATCTGCAGCATTCAAATGGCAGCCCTTTGAATGTAAAAAGCCTCGAAAATTACAGAACATACAAAAATAAAAATTTTTATTTCTCTTCCCCAGGTTCACAAAAAGAACTGAACCTATTCAGCCTTTTGAGAAGCCTAAATATTAGAGACAGCCCAACTCGGGAGGACATGCTGTATCTCACAATGTGCAATTTCATGCATAAAATGCCTACGATATAGGGCCTGAAGTTTCTGCAATGAAACTCACCAGTCCTGCTGCACTTGGGAAATCATTTTAGAGAATGGCAGAGTAACTAAGAAATGTGAGCAGGAGCCACTTCTCGCTGGTGTTACTGAAGTTTCTCCATTGGGATTTCATTTGGAAGGCCTTCTCTCTTGAGACTTCTCTTCAGCTCTGGTTAAATCAATTTGCCTTTACTGGACTGAGATAAGAGAATTATAACTGCTTTTCTACCTCCCTTCCTTTCCACTCTGCACCCTCACACAACCTCTGTGTTTTCAAAACTCCTTCCAATATGTAATATCCAACATCACTTTCTTTATATCAACATGTGCATAAAATTTGACACTCAACACTCACATTTCATCACTTACTCCCTATCTACTCATCTTCCCTTGGCCTGAACAAGAGTACATCCAAACTTAGTCTTTGGAGCACAAATCAATGTAGCAATGTAGCAAACAAAGGATCTCCTGATTCAAATTATACCAGTGTCAAATGCTGATGTGTGTAAATAATTAATTGTGTTTTCACTAGTGAGTCCAGTTTGATCTTTCATTGCTTGGCGACCCCTGGGGTCTGCGGCTCCCCGAGAAGCAGGAACATTTAGGGTTTTTTATTACCAGCTCATCACTAATTTATAGATTACTATGGAGTCAGGTGCACAGATTCAGAGTCTCATCTATCACTAGAGGCAGCCCTAGTGTTACTGGATGGCTACTTCCCAGAAATCAACGAAGGAGAACAAAGATGAGGAAAGGGGACAATGTCGCACATATGCCATGGAAGGCATATCTTTTAGAAGCACAAACATATCAAGGCAAAGAATTTCCTTCCTGCTGAGCCAGACATACTGTAAAGTACTCTAATTATTGCCTAAAGGTAAAAAGCCACTACTGTATGTTGCATAGCAAAATATAATTTAACTGATATCACTGATCATTAGAATTCTGTTTTTCTTCTCTACTATAGTAGCTTTCTTCAGCGAAAGTTTTACCAGAACATCTGTATTAGATTCAAACTTATAGATAGTACTAGTGCTTAAAAAGGGAGGAGGATGGGTACTTTCTTAACAGGAAAATTTTATCTTGCCAGAAAATTTCCTTGAAAGAAGAAGAAAATATCGGAGGTTAACACAGCTTTGATAACATATGTACTGTGTCTTTGGGACAACAGCACTGAGTGTGGACTTCATTTCTTTATGATTGTCTAAAGTGTGTTGCAGTCTATGCACACGTTGTGACAGAAAGAAGCAAAAAGTGCAAACACGAAAAGAGCCATTTATTACAGATCTTCAAGTAAACCAACAATAACTTCGGGATGTATGTGACGTTCCTGAGTTTTACACAATTTCCTGGGTGGCGTTAATAGTTTGCTGAGAATGTTTTCAGAAATTCCATTTCCATCACAGCCAAGTATGTATTCCCACACTCTGACCCCTCAGTCCTGTCTCTTCCAACTTCTGCCCAAAGTTTGTTCTCACAGAGCAAAGGAAAGATGGGCTGCACAAATAAAACCTAAACCCAGTGGAATTTGAAACAAGTGCTAGTAAGATAAAGAAATCTCTGAACATATTCATAAGGAGTGTTTCTTTAGGGAACTTTTTTATGTTTCAGGGACACCACTGAGATTGTGCCACATTCTGATACCGTTGCTATGGCAAAGCATCTTGTGTTATTGACGATGGAGCACATTGTTGTGTTTAAGTCATGTAAATGATCAGGACACAAAGGAAGCTGCCCATGGCAGCTCTTGCTCAATCACGACAGCGCTGGGGCCTTTCCCCCTTGACACATGCCATTTACGCTGCATGGGAAGGCATTTCTTTCAGAAAGCCTCACTCCCTGGGTGCTGCGAACTGGTCTTTGGAGACATTTATGAGATCTTTCAGAATCGATTCTGCAGGGCAAAAAAATACACAATGACAAAGCTCTTTCTTTTGTTTTAAGGCCAGGATATTTCTATAGACATTTTGTATTTTCTGCCTATTAACACACTTTTTTTCCAGGCTGCTGGTCTTGTCTAATATTTCACCTTTCTATCAGCTTCTGTCACTTATAAGCAAACTAGGAGAGTTTCTCCTTTGTTTCCCACTTATATCTCAAATATGTGTTTTTAATTAAGTATTTTACGACAGCATCAATTCACACTGATTAGACATAATTACAGAAACAAAATATGCAGAATACATTTTAATAATGCCTGTCACCCCTAAGGGAACAATGAAGATCTAATTTAATGATCTAAGTGTTGTGTGAAAGCAATGCAGAGTTTAAAAAAATAGTAATATATTTTGAAGTGGAGCTTATTAGTATTTTTGGATACAAATGTAAACTAAAATGCACTATTATGCAGGTTTCAATGATTGTAATTAAAAAAAAGTTTAGGGCAACATTTGTTTACATGAAGAACCAAATTACACCCTTTAAGAATAAAAGCTTGATGCAATGAAAACACTTTGAATTGTTGACACTTGAGACTTGAAATACTGTGATGATTTGTAGCCCAATTTCTAAGGGAAATTTCACCACTCTCAAAATCTATTTTTGACAATACCATGTTAATGTTGGTGTCCTGGTTTTGACATTGTACTGTGCTTATGAAGGATGTTCTCATTGGAGGAGGCTGCATGACTGGTACACAGGAAGTCCCGGCACTAGTTTTGCAACCTCTTGTGTGTCTTCAATTATTTCAAACTTAAAAAAAAAATTATAGCAAAAATCTATTTTTGATGTTCAATAAAAATGTATTTTTCCTGCTTGTAGAAGAATGTGCTGTCTCAGTAGAGCTTAGAGAATTACTATTACAGAACCTTGTGACATTATTCTCAGAATTTGTGTCAGTGTCTGGAGTCAAAAGAATTTTGGACAATGAGTTAACCTTCTCAACAAAAATTCCATTTACTCCAAATTTTCAGCTCATTTAGAAAAGAATTCTGTAAATAGTTATAAGAGATCTATTTACTTGTACTGTTTCAGATGCTCTTCTAAAAGCTATTAAAACAGTATTTACAATTCCCATAAATCTGGCAGCATATTGGATCTCTCATTTCCTTTACATTTTTTTGTTCTCTTTTTAAAAACTCTTCATAGTCAAAGCCATAGTTTTGCATTCTTCCTCATCATGAGTGAAGTTCAGAGATTAAGAAATATAATATAGAACATATCACAAATCAAAGTTAAATCTAATGTCTGTTCATATTTCATTTGAGTGTGATTGTGTACATGTTGTATATATATGGGTGTGTAGGGAGGGTGGGTGTGTAATCATACAATGTCAGGATCCATAAGACCATAGGAATCTCCTAATTCAACCTCAAAATTAACACGTTAACTATACATATGTTTGGTATTTATAATATATATTGCTGGTTATGCAAGAGTTCTTCACACTCCCATGGCATTCTTTAAGAGGCCATCATAGCACACATCTAATTTTACCCTAACGTAGTTCTGTGAGCTTGCTAGATGTCACTACTATTATTCTTACCAAGAAAATGGGCAGGTAAATTCCAAAGAGGTCCAGGCTTTGGCTTAGTCTTACATGGCACATGGATGTTAAAGTTGAGGATTAAAATCCAGATTCCACATCCTTGCTCAAGGTACTTAATTGTAGTCACAGTGTCTAAAGCTACATCTGTGCTTTCATTGTCTGTTTTTTTTTTTTTTTTAGGACAGGGAGTCTCGCTCTATTGCCCAGTGGCTCAATCATAGCTCACTGCAGCGTCAAACTCCTGGGTTTGGATGACGCTCCTGCCTCAGCCTCCAGAATAGCTGGGACTATAGGCACACACCACCACTCCCAGCTAATTTTTTAAAATTTTTTTGTAGAGACAGGGTCTCACTATGTTTCCCAGGCTGGTCTTGAACTCCTGGATTCAAGTGATCTTGATTTGGCCTCCCAAAGTGCTGGGATTACAGGCATGAGCCACCACACCCGGCCTACAATGTCTTGTATAATATCTTCAATAGTGCCACTTGGAGGTAAAGTTTAATTAAAATGATAACAGGAGTTAGTTATCTCTTTTTAAGCTGTAACAATTAAAAGCATTTTGTGAATGACCTAGGAATACTTGGTTCTGTGTCATAACTCCCCTTTTTGTCTTTTCTATCATTTTTTAAGTTTAGTTGAGATATAATTCACATATGATGCAATTCACCCATTTAATGTGCACAATTCAATTTTTTTAAGTATATTCACAATGTTGCACAACCATCACCACAATCTAATTTTAGAACACTTTGTCCCCCAGGAAAGAAACCTTGTGCCCATTAACAGTTGCTCCCTTTTCCCTTCCCCTTCCCCCCTAGTTCCTTGCAACCACGGGTCAACTTCCTATCTCTATGTGTTTGCCTATTCTGGACATTTCATAAGTGGAATCATGCAATATGTGATCCTTCAGAACTGGCTTCTTTCACTTAGCATAATGTGCCATGTATTGTTAGCTGAATAATACTTTTTATAGCTGAATAATATTCTATTACATTTTATTCATCCATTCATCAGTCAATGGACATTTATTTGGATTGTTTCTACTTTTTGGCTATTATGAATGATGCTACTGTGAACATTCATATACAAGTTTTTGTGTTGACATATGATTTCATTTCTCTTGGGTATATATGTAGGAGTGGACTTGCTGGATCACTTGGTAACTCTATGTTTAACTTTTTGAGGAAAAGCCAGACTGTTTCTAAAGTGGCTGTACCATTTTACATTCTTGCCAATAATCCCTTGTCTTAACTTGACAAAGCTTCTGTGATGTTCTTGGCAGTTATTAAACTCCTAAGTCCCTTCTCTTACACACTTCTGGGTCTGGCCAGGTGAAAGGTGGGAGATGGTATTTGCCTCACCATGATTTCAGAAAAGCCTTTAGGAATTAGAATGGGAAATGAGGTAATTAAGGATGTACATACATCAGTTCTACATGGAGAGTGTGAACTACATATTGGTGAGGAAATTTCAAACTTTAGGTTGCATCAAGTACACACACAAAAAAATTCAACTGGATATACTAAAATAAAACACAAACCAAATCAACCAACCAGTCAAACAGAGACTCCTAACATTATCCTTGGCATTGATCTTCCATCAGTAGCCCCTGAAAAAGTAGTGCAACAGTATGGGATATTTGAACTATTTTTTATAGTTCTCAATAGCAAGAGATATTTTTGGCTATAAAGACATCTATGCCAAAGCCCTTACACCTGCTTCTTGCACACAGACGTACAACTATTTCAAAAAATCTCCAAAGCCGTATGAATAAACCTTTTATAATCTCAAGGATTCTTAAACTTCTAGACAGAGATCAATACAGACCTTGGATTTTAAGGCAAGCTGGGACACCTTCTGGAATTTAAAACACATGCTTGGTGCCTGACAAATCAAGTAAGAGTCTGGAGGTGAATTCGACTGGTACTTTTACACATGAACCTAGCAACACTCTTTTTATGTGGTCAGAAAGGTCAGAGCTGGAAGAGGGAGGCAACATTTCCTGGGCTGGCACTGCTAGGTAGTCAGGGCTCAAGTGGCCATCTTTGCTTCTTCTCTCTGATGTTTATAATATCCATCAATCAGTACTTTTGCTTTGCTCTTACCTGTGACCTACATGGCCTGATTTCAGCTAAGCCAGTACAAAGCCAGAAAGGAAAATTGTTTGAGATGTTTCTCTTATTCCATGGTCTCTCCCCCCACAACCAGACAAATTTTATGGCTTGGGAACAATCTCAAGCAGGGATAGCTGGGAGGTGTTGAGTGAGAATGGAAGAGATAAAGAGAGAGGATGAATGAAAAGAAAAAAAAAGAGAGAGAAAAGAGTGAAATAGGGAAAGGATAGATCACCAGACAAAGGCAAAAGTGGAGAAGAATGGCAGAGAATAGGAAAACAAGAGAGATGAATCCTGGGGCTGAAGGTGTTAGCAAGTGATATTCTTCTGGGGTCTTTCCAGTCCAGACTGAGGTCTTCATCCCCGTGGACTGTTCAATAATTAATTGGTAATGCTCAAACTGAGTTTGCAAATGACTTCAAACCTTACTTAGCAGGAGATACTAGTAGTTTATAGCTTTGTAACTTGAAATTGAAACTCAAAGTCCCCTTGATAGACTGCAAAAAAATCACAAAGCAAATAGAAGAAATGCTCTCTAGGTTATGAAATAGCACACAAATAGCAACACCAAACTATTTTTACAAAATGGAAGAGGAATAAGCAAAGCTAGCCAGCTAACTAATAGCAGGCACTGATTCTAGAAGTTAATTGGCTATGGAGGTACACTAAAGTATTGAATATTTATCCTGAGGAAATCTGGCCTTTCAAACCATTTCAAAAGTACTCGGCCTAGTTCTGAGCACCACAATTAAAGAGGGGTGTGGGGAACTTGGAAAGAGTTCAGAGGAAAACCACAAAGAGGATCAAAGACTTGAGGAAAAGGGACCTCGGAGGAAAGTGAAGGAGTTGGAAAAATCCCACCTGACAAAAAAAGATTAAGGAGATAATTTAATTATGGTCCTCAGCTACATGAAGAGCTTTCCACAGTTGACCACCTATTTTCCACTATGGATGGACAGAAAGATAAGGGGCTTCAATATGCAATATGGGGGATTTCGGTTAAGTGTAAGGAATTTCCTGACATAAAAATTGGTACATAATGAAATGGGCTCCTAATCATGAATGGAAATAAGGAATATCCTTCTATGGTGGTCTTAGAAAATGAGCAAGATTCTCACAGGTTTAGGATGGCTTACAGACCTTGCTACCTAGAATAGGTCAGGGAAGTGGGTACATTCTAACATTCTAGAAGAACACGTTCTAGTACTTTGATTTTGCTTCAGCCTGGTGTATGCATCACTTGCCTGGCCAAATATCTCACATTTCCAAGGCTTTACACAAAATGCCTTCCCCGGCATACCACTTTGAGATATAACCCTTTCATCTGTGAAAAAGAGCACTAGAAAATATCTTTAGAAGAGTGGGAATTTGTTGAAGGGGAAAAAATCAGCTAAACAAGACCCACGGGGTGGGGGTGGGGTAAGGCACCTCCGAGTGCATGCTGGGATTAGGGCTAATTAAGATGTTGACTGAATCTATGCTAATCATGTCCCACCAGACTCTGCTGGATTAGTATGTAAATTGGTAAACTCTGTTCTGAAATTGCCCTACCAGCTGAGGTCTAATTACTGACTAGACATAACAAATAATAATGGGATTTGTATTTTAGGATGTTTAATTATGGAAATACACGTCTGGAAAAAAATATCAGTTGTATTGCACAGAAAGAGAGTTCATAATGTTTTAGTAAAGGTTTATGAAATTTTACAACTTTCATAAGAGCACCAGGAACAGAGGTGGGTGAGGGGAGTCCTTTTGGAGAACTAGCATTTGTGAAGAGAAACCAGAATCACAATGATTAATTCGCTGCTTGACTAATTTCCCCAAAGCTTCTCAAAGACTAATTGTTTCATTGCTGATACACAGCATCTTGTGAGCTTTTAGTTCTATCATCCAAAGAACTGGAACTCATCCATGAAGAATAACCAAGATGCCATGGATTTAACTCAACTACTCCATAGCATGCATTCAAATGAAATTAAAAGCAACAGGGCAACATTATTTGCAGGAAATTAAGCCCCTAATATAATTTTTCTTCACTGAAATTTTTCCGTAATATTGAAATCATTAAATTATAAATCAGAAAATGGTCAGTCGAGTTCTGAAGCAAGGGCGTGTGTTGCATAGTTTTAGAGAAAAGCAGCTTGAGCTCTAGAATTCCTTGAATGGGCATCTTGGAGCAGAAAGTTCTTTGCAACCATTTATTACATCATTCTGTGACCCACTCTCTCCAAAAAGTAACATACAAAGAATTATAAACAGAGTTTTAGACAGACTTGTAATAGCTGCCTGTATTTGCCTGCCATCTTGCTATTACCCACATAATTTTAAAGGCTTATGGGTGGGTGATCGTTAAATCTTTATTAGGTTTTACATTATAAAATAAATTATTCATGTTGTTCTAATACATACTGATATCTTTACAGCCCTTCTGCCCACAGTTAGCTAAACAAATCCCATTTGCATATCATTTTTATTTTAATTTAAGACAGTTTTGTTACAAAAATATAAGGATTAAATGCCTATTATGTCCTAATTATGTTCCAATTTCCCACACTTCTCTTGAGTCTATACAGTGCTTTACAAATGAGGGAAAGTTCACATAATTAAAAATGATGAATGATTTCTTTTTACCTAGAAGTTTTAGAATGTTTGCTTTTGCTGTTATATGGCAAGGGAATAGATATTATCAAGTAAAATTCGGTGGGCAAGCTTGTGTTTGTAGTAGCTTCAAGCCTCTATACATTTGAAGTCACACATGTATATGGAAATTAAATTTGTTGATTACCTTAACAAATTTGTCAATTAGCAAAAATAAAGTGTTAATTTATCCTTGGGGTACAGAACTATAGGGAAGAATAATACAGTGTTAGTGTGATATAAGGATATCCAAACTTTGTATTAGAAATTCACTAAATACGTTTTTATTGAGGGTTCATGCTATTTGTCTTTGCAGATCTTATTGGCATATTGATAACTGTATTTATTTAGTTTTCAACAGTGTATTTTAGCTGCTTTTTCATGAGTCTTAAAAATCTAACACACACTAGGACATGTTTGATTCCCTTATGGTAGATGAATAAATATGAACAAACTTTCCCTTTCAATACAATACTCAGTTCTCATCTTCAAGCATTGCCATTTAGCTTGCATTAGGACATCATGCTGTAGGCACTATGTCACCAAAAACATTATTTTAAATGCTAATTCTCCACACTCAAAGATATCTGTCAGTAATTATATATTATTTACTATTAAAACTAATTTTTAACTCCTTTCAGCATTGAACTCAGGGTCAGATAACCTAGGATGATAATTCTAGCTCTGTCCCCTTGTCATGAGTTTTGGGATAAGGCAATGTGGGGTTAGAACATTTAGAAGGTTCACAGAAAGTGTTTTGCCAACACGTAGGTAAGTAGCATGTAAGCCTGAACAGATGTCACCTTGAAGGTAAATCTTTCAGGGATTGGCTAGCAAGCTATTGAGTATATCTTACATTTTTTGGAATTCTTGCTTTGAAGCAAATTATAAAATTTCAGAGAGTAATCTTTTCAACAAATGGTCTTTGAGATTACCTCTCTATCTTTAAAGCATGCTGCAGATTATCTCCATAAATAGGATTATCAGTTTGGAAACCGTAGAGATAATTGCCCCCACCCCACAAATGTGCCTACCATTGGCCATGGGGATATAGCCAAACCCTCCTAGTTTGCTGTTTGAAATGCAGAAATATCATGGAGTCCTTCCCCAGTGGCTCTGAACATCTGTCTTAACTAAATAGGTTAAAGGGTGTGGGAGCAAATCTTCCAGGCTAAGGGACAGAAGCCAGGAGTTCGAACTTGGCTGTGCTATTCTCTGACACTCTCTTTCTTCCACTGTAGAGAGGATCTTTCCTAACAAGAATTGCAAAGAACAAATGGAATGAAATGTGTGCTTATCACACAGTGGCTAATAAGTAATCATTTGTAACATCCATGGCCAGCAGAAAAGTTTAAACAAATCTAAATTCTTCTATTGTTGCATTAAAAGCAAACTTAAGCAGCAAAGTCTCATATCTTCCTGGTGATCTAGCTATATAAGAATAAAAAAATTCCTTTCAGTAATATCTCTTAAGAAATTTACTACCTAATGATTACTATAGGTATTTTTAGAGCTATAATTTCATAGTATAGCTTCTACAAATATTATAGAATAATTTAAAGAAGATAAAAACAGAATGCAAAAAATAAGTTTACATATATCTTTCTTGGCAAGGATGATGTTTGTGTGAAAGCCCACCTACATTGAGTGATACTCACACACACAGGGCAGCTCCACCCAACAGCTAGGGGAGAATAAAAAACAACCATATCAAGGTGCTAAGTCTTTAAAAATGTAAGCATCATTTTAGGATTTCTGAAGCATTTGAACTTTTTATTTAAAGGAGGTTCTGTCCCAATATTCTTTAAACACACACAAAGCACAGTGAGAAAATTTGGGGTTCAAATTTCACTCTGCCTGTTATTTTCTAGTGTTGTTGGAAGGATGAAACAGGAGAATGCATGGAAAGCAATAGCACACTGAGTCATTCAATGAACGTACACAATGCCTCAGCATCCCATCGTCTTGAGCTTCCCATTGCATTTCTCTTTCCCACTCACTTCCTTTTAAGAAAGAACTATATTCTCATTTCATATTTATCCAGAGGGCCTTGGAACCATTTAGTTTTTCATTGTCTATTTTTTAATGATACAATATGGTTTTCTCAGTGTGGTTATAAGTTCTTAGAGATCAGAGAAATAAGAATTTTCTCCAATTTTACTCTTACGTGCAGTCCAATGCTCCATATAACTGTTTTAGTTTATTTTGGATCACACCCTACTGATGGCCAGGAGTCTATAGGAATTTGCCTCCGAAAAATTCACGGTTCATCTTGATAGTAGTAATTGCTAACCCTGTGGCCCCCGCTCCATGGAAATATACAGACAGCTCACATACTATTAATAAATATTTCCATAAAATTATAATTGGTTGCTTGGAAAGGCAGTAGAGTGTAAGAATTAAAACCACAGATCCTGAGGTCAGACTACATGACTTCAAATCTCTTTTCTCCTCTTGCAAATTTCATGACCTTGGGCAAACCTCTCTTTGCCTCAGTTTCTTCATCTAAAAAATGGGATGATGACACCGGTACTAATATCTACCTAAGAGGGTTGGTATGACAATTAAATGTAGCGTGTTTGGAATAAGATAAAGTACACAATGAGTTATTCCTGTTATTATTACTGGTGTCTTCACAGATGAATTTTGAGCTATCTGAGGAGAAAGGTGTTTCTGGCCAGTGTTGTATCTCCAGCTCCTAGCACAGCACGTCTTCTCGGAGTCACCTACCCTCTCTACCTCTCCATCATCCACCCAAGGTATCCAAGTCACAAACTTCCTCTTGGCTGTCCTGCCAATGCACTCTCTTTAATATCTCTCAAACTCTTTTCTTTCCTTTCCTCTACAAACTCTATTACAAGTCATGTTCTCCTCCTCTCTCTTGCATTACAGTTGGCATCCTAGTTGGGCCTCCATCTCCATAAGACTCTCTCAGTGAGCTTTCTAAGATGGAAATCTGATCATTTCACCTCTTCTCTTGAAATCTTTCCATGGCCCACTGCCTACAAGATCATGGAATAAATAAATATCAAGTAGATATAAAGAAATATGAAAAAAGACATGGTAGTCAGAACAATGGCCCACCCAAAGACATCTATGTTCTAATCTCCCCAAAGCTGTGAATATGTATGTTACATGGCAAAGGGGACTTTGCAGATATGGTTAAGGATGTTGAAATGGAAGATTTCCTCCAGCCCAGTGTATTTGCAAGGGTCCTTATAATGAAAAGAGGAAGGCAGAAGAGTTAGAGCCAGAGAAGGGATGTGACAAATGAAGTCGAGGTTGGAAACATGCCAGGCTGTGAGCCAAGGAATGCCTGTGTCTTCTAGAAGCTGGAAAAGCAAGGAACAACTTCTCTTGTAGAGCCTTCAGAAGAAATGCAGTCCTACGACATTTTAGTTTTAGACCCATTTTGGGCTTCAGACTTCCAGGAATGTAATAAAATAAATGTGTATTATTTGAATTTTTAATAAATTTGTGGCAATTTGTTACAACAGCCATAGGAAACCAACATACAAAGCAATTGGATAGACAGTGCTGACAAAATAAATGTGTTCAGGTAAATTGATGACTATATTATGAATGTACCAGACTAATGCATCAATATATTTGGAAGTTAATTTGATTAATGATATGCCATGATTTTCTTTCCTTCAACCAGTATCTTCAGATGGGGCCAGTGGATGCATTCCCAGGTTTCTGCAAGTCCAACCTTTCCTTCACTCACTTACTGGAAGCAGAAGGTAAGGCAGAGAGGGTATAGAAACCTAGATTTCTATGAAAACAGAGGAAACACATATAGCACCATGCACACAGACTGGGGCTCCCCACTGGATACCTGGTGAAAACCAGGATAGCTGTGGCCAAAAACCAAACCAAATTTACTTTGCATTCCCCCTAACCAAGCAAATCTAATATACTGTGTTCTGTATTTTAATCTAATATGTTGTTTCTATCTTGATGTTTCAAAAGCAGTTTTTACACATAAAGATGTACAGTGGCTGTCTAATCCATACTTAAATATGTTGGCTCTCTGCTCATAAAGGAAGTCAGGCAACAGGCAGAAACTTTCAAGGGAGATTCTCTAGAAGCATTAATATAAGCTGTAGGGAATTCTCAATTGAAATGGGATCTAGGAGGAAAGAGGTGGGTGGTAAGAGAGCAAGAGAGAAGTATGCTAAGAAGTATTTTTGTGGAGCAGATCTGTGTTTGCTACCTTAGCAGTTGTGTGGCATGATTTTATCCTTAAATTTTGTGGTCCTTGGTTCCCTTGTCTTTAAAATGGGCATAATAATACCTATTTTTCAACATTATAGGGAAGGGTAAATGATAACATGCTTGTAAAGGGGCTAGAGCAAAAGTGTCTTGTACATGGTGGATTCAAGAAATGTTCATTTCTTTTCCATGAGTCCCTTTTCTTATTGATATTATTGCAAATTGTTTGTATTATTGTGATACAACATTTAACCAAAACCATCTAACAGAAAAAAACTAATATATCAAGGAAAAAATGAGAATGAACAGTAATTTATAAGCTATAAAGATTAAGCTCACTGAAACGGTTTGGTCTATATTTTCCCAACTTGTGCAATAGCCAGATTAATTCATGAGGAATCTTTCTTTTGAATTATTTAAATGCCCGGCAATGAGAATAACACAGACTGGGTCTTGTGCAATGTGAGAGGATTATTGATTAACAGCTCACAGGTTCCAAGTAGCCAGTGATATATTTTAGTGTATCAATAATTCAGAAGAATTGGCGTTTTCTGTTGTTCCTGAAACCACATTTGCAGTTGCACCACGTGAGCAGGCAAACATTTGTTTGAAAATACAAGTTGGTCTTCCCCTTCTAGTCTTGCTACCTCTACAGCAAGCCCCACCAAACAGTTTCATCTCTAACAGCAAACGTGGGCCATACTAGTGACACGCTCAATAAATATATGCCAGATGAATCAAAATCTTATAAGGCAGTAGTGAAAAATGACCAGGCAAAGTATTTTAGAAGATCAGCCTGGAAAGAAAATCAATTCTAATAAACTCAATGCTCTTGGGCTCAAATATTATGAAAGCAAATAGTCTTTGAAATTGGAATGAGCACAAGGCAGAGAATAGTGAATAACATTGATCAAAACCTGACAACCTCACAGTTTACAGATAAATTGATTAACTGTTATCTCACACTCAGGAACCCCAAATTAACTGCCAGCATTCCTAAGGGCAAAGATAAAACCGTTTGGTTGAATTAGCATTTTCAGTTGATAAAAGAATAAAAAACTGAAATTGAAAGGGAATTGACTTTTATTCTTTTTAAAAAAGGATATCTCAAGCAAATAATTAGTTTATTTTAAAATAAAAGCATATATTTTTTCAGGCTTTCATATCAATATGCATGCAAAGAAACTTTATTTAAATATCATATGTGACTTTATGCTTTTTAAAAAACCTGATTGCTATTAATGAAATAAATGGCATGTATTTTCAATTTTTGAATATACTAATAACAAGTCATCTGTTACTTAGGTGTTGAATCATTCTACTCCATCTGTGTTTTCATGACGGGCATATTCAAGAAAAAGGATAATAAGTACATTAAGTTTACAAATGAAACATATATCATCAGGACTTGCATAGAACAAGGCATTTCGTTTTATTTTAATGGGGAGGGAAAAAGTAAGGAACCCCTTAAATTAGGCAGCACTCAAACTTTCTCAGGGAAAAAACAACAAAGATCACCACAGTCCTGTGGGTGGGGGAGGGGTGGACAGGGTTTTCAGGAATTTGGTTCTCAGCTCTGAGGAAAGGCTTCTGGACTTGTCCATCACTGAAACAACAGCTGTCTGCCACCTCTATCTTGTCCACACAGCCCCCAACTGCAAACAACACACCCCTTAGAAGGACTTTTGCAGCTTGCTTGAGTAATAATTTGCCTCAGGCTGGATTAATATATTTCTAAACTCTTCAGGCTCAAGTTTCCTAGGATAAAATAAAAGGATGTGTGTGTGTATGTGTTTGTGTATGTGTGTGTGCGTGAGAGAGAGAGAGAGAGAGAGAGAGAGAGAGAGAGAGAATACACACTTAAATTATATATATATATATATATATATATAAATAGTACATATATCTTCACACAAATACCAAAGTTAACTCTAGAAAAACAGAATGGAATTAGGGAGTGAGAAGCAACATTTGCCAAAGAAGACTGTGTGAGTGAGCTGATCTTTGAAAATGCTGAAGGAGACATGTGCCTATTCTTTCGGACTCTGGGGCAAGTTCCTCTTTTCTTCTTTCCTATTAGAACACTCAATGTATAACAAATAGAGAATATGAAGTTCTTCTAAACTAACTCCAAATTCCATTTTCTTCACTTTAGTGGGAACACTCTCCCCTCTCTCACACTGTCTCAAACTTGCACTTGGGACTACTTGGTTTATTAGCAGTAGTTTTGATCTATACAGCCACACTTACAAAACAGGTGAAACATGCAGTGGTAAAATACATTCTCACAGGAAACAGAAGACTGGGAATTTTCCAGAAAGGCCTGATTTTTCTACCACTCCATGTAGTTGTAGTTCAAAACTATCACATTTATATAGAAATACTTTAAAAATATCATTATCCTATAGATAAGTGTGTTCCTATGTGGGGTAGTTTCTGAGTGTGCCTGCGTTTTGATTAAGTCAGTTGCTCAGAAGTGATGCTAATCAAGTTTGGGAAAAGTAAAATAGTTCTATGGCTACCAGCCCTTTGTGCAGGAAACAGCGCCTTTCTTATACACTAGGCAGAGACAATGCAGGATGTCCCCAGAGTCGCTAACCAACTTCCCTTCCTTCCGACCCCAGCACTTCAATAAAGCAATTACAGTAGCATCCCAGAGCAGTAGAGAACAAAATTAGCCTTACCAGTTTCTCCTAGTGTGGACGAAAGAAAACAACTCCCCAGCTGCTCTAGGCCAGGCAACTGGGTCTCTTAGAGTCACTTGACTGAGGGGACTATGAAAGCTGAAGTCTTCCTTCCCTCTGTTTGGTTTCTCCCCAGCAACCTCTCCCCGGATTTTTCTCACAAAGCACTCTCCTATTCTCTAATCCTCTCACAAGGAAAACCAGCACACACTCCAAATGACTTCTGCAGAAGCGCCTCTCCTGGGGAGCGAAGAGGGGAGGAGGTGGAAGGGGGGTGTTTTCTGGTGTTAATTCCTGCCAGGCAAATCCTCAGAGAAGCATGGAACCCAGCCCTCTGGACTCCTCATCGACTGGAACACAAAGTAGCAAGCCTGGGAATGTGACAGGTCACAACAAGGCATGGAGGTGTGTATTTGCTTCTTGTAGCTATCCCTCAGGGATGGGAGAGGGGACGCCTCAGCTTCAAACTTGGTCTGAGTCTTACACCCTTTATACTCCCTCCCAGAACAGAATAGATTCAAAAAAGTTATGTAGAAATCAGCTAGACGCTGTCCACATTTACCTAACACCTTATTTTAAGAGTCCTTGACAATTTATAGCAGCTACTTGGTTTTAATTCATCCAAAAACTGAAAATAAATAGAAAACAGCAAGAGAAGATGGAATGATGAATATGAAAATGTGAATTTATATGCACTATCAAACATCCAGAAAAATTACTGTTTTTACAAATTCAGTTTTTAAAAACCATGTTTTTAAAATACTAAATAAAAGAAAATTGCTAAGTTGTAAGGCATGACCTTTTTTTTAACATAGGAAGTTTACTTATCTTCCCAAGACAGGATTTGCACTTGCCTTTCAAAATAATATCCATGCCTTATGAATTCAAATCCTCTTCAAACTTAAGACAAATATCTTCTATATTTCAGATATGCTATAATCAATCTGAATTCCTCCCTTTCCCCTCCAGTTTTGAAGAATAAGACTTACCTTTTTACTGTCATTTAAAACCCTGAAACGAATAAATCAAAGAGGAGACAAGCAGATGGCCCAGTTCTACATTCTGCAATGAGGGCTGTCTGCCTTGGAGTCATTATTTCTAAGGAGACGCTGCTGTGCTTGTGCCTGTGTTCGGCAGCATGCCATTTGGGCCTTTGAAACAAAATGAATCAGCTTCACACCACCAGCTCTACTACATACTAACACTTCAGAATGCCCAAACCAGGCATGCCGCCTCTCCGTAGTGACCCTGCAGAGAATCAGAGGTGACGGTTTGATGGATGAGTTTCCCAAGAGACAATGCAACTTGTGACATCACAGTTCTGGCTGCACCCCTACACTGGGCCCCCATCCTACCTCTCCTCTCCGGAAAGAAAATTGCCTCTGCTTGGTGACAATGCCATCTCAACAGCAAAAATGAGCCTGGGGTGCACAGCGAATGCTATAACTTATCTGTGCTTCTTAGCTTCAATTTTCTAATTCCTCTTTGCTGGGGTAATGGAAGTAGGATGAGATATGAATGTACTGGGGAGAGAATTCAGATAAAACCAAACAAAAGCACAGAACTCAATATTCTAAAAAGTTTGTAACCTGACAGCTGAATAATAACCTTCAAGAGGAGCATTTTGTTTTATAAATCACTACTAAACACTAGCACAATGATACCTATGTTTCTGTTACAGGCAATTTAAGAGATTTTACAATAAAATTATATGTAAGCAACTGCAAAAAGATTTAAAGTATCCATATAACAAGTTTCAGACTTACAGGAACTCACTTAATATCACATTTTTTCTTGATTATATTTCCTTTTTCTCATTATCGTGTTAATATAGAGCTCTTGACTTAACCTTGGCCACTTTTCTCTGTTCTTACTTGTGCTCTGTACCAGTACGTGCTGCCAGTCTTAGCATTTAAAATTATACCTGGTGAATCCATCTGAACTTTGGATGTAAACTTACTTGCAAATAAAAGCTCTAATGTCTTTACGACTTTCATCATCACTTCTATCCTTTTCATCTACTTTCATCTCAGATGTTCCATGCAAGGAAAGTAAAAACTCCAGAAGATATCTATTAATACATCCACACCTGTATCTGAAGCTATGTCTATGTCTATATCTACATCTATCTGTTTCTCTATGATCAATACATCTATCTACATAAAAATTTTAAAGAAAACATTTTGTGTGGCAAAACCCAGCATAAATTAAGTCAAGAGAAATAATGACCTGAGAAAGAGAGCCCATCTCTTTCATGTGTAATGAGTGTCTCAACTTTGAAAAGAGAAAAACCTACCACTTGAAAGAAAAATGGGGCAAAGGTTGTGAAACAGTGGGAGATATATGATTGGTTCTTAAATGTACAGAAAGATGTTCTTTCTCACTTGCAATAAAACCAATGCAAATTAAAACTACACTCAGGTATCATTTCTTGCCTATCAGAGTGAACTAAATCCAAAGGTTTGACCCACACACCATTGATGAGGCTGTGGGCAAACGGGCACTCTCATAGGTTGCTGGTGGGAGCTCCATGTGCTACATCAATATGGAGGAGATTTGGCAAACTATAACAAATTTATAGGTGCTAGACCTCTTCTGCCCAGTAATCTCACTTTTAGGCACCTATTCCACTCAATCACTAGGACAAGAAAAAAATGCCACGTGTTCAAGCAATACAATGGAAACCACACAAATGCCCAGCAGTAGATTGATTGATCTGTGGTAAATCTACATATGCAACTGCGGAAAAAATGTCAGGTCTCTATGCACCTGGAAAGATGCCTAGGTAAGGAAAACAAAGTGCTGAAGAGGGTATGGGGCTGAGGGAAATAAGCAGGGTGCAGTGGGAGGACAAAAAGTCTGTACATGCATGTGCCTGTATTTGCAAAAATAGGAACTCTGGAAGGATAAACAAGAATCTAATAAAAGTAGTTTCTTATGGGGTACGGAGTGAACATGTTGGAATGGGCAGAAATAGACAGGAGATTCCTCTGTGTTTACTCCTTCTTTTATGTCTGGGGTTGGCAAACTATGGCCTAAAGGCCAAATTGACGCTTTGTCTGTGTTTACAAATAAAGGTTTATTAGAACACAGCCATGCCCATTCATCTGCATGTTGTCTGTGGCTGCTTTTGTGCTACAAAAGCAACGTTGAGTATTTGCAGTACTGGGTCAGTTTGCCAACCCCCTCTCTGTGAGATGAGTTTTAGCATAAGGCAAGAGACAAACTTAAGAGGATGGGGTAGAATTCCCTGGTTTCTACTTTAAAAGATTTTAAGTTGAGATCATAATGCCTATGTTCAAGTCCTGGTTGTCTCTGCCTCATTGTTTAACTTTCTTGGACTTGCTTTGTTCATCTACAAAGTGATGAAAGTAATGCTAATCCTTTGGTTTTGTTATGAAGATTAAATGAAACAATGAAAACAAATGTGAAAGCACCTTGTAAACTACTATACAAACCTCAGATGTTAGTATTAATACTATTAATATTTTTATGTGGGAAGGTGATAGGTAAATCACACATATGTTATTAAGAAAAACAATTAACATGAGAATAGCCATGGCACTTAAAAATTTGCAGCACTTAACACAAAAGCATTGCCTTTAAACTCTTCTTTACACTTTTAGGTAATAATATATTAGCTATGGGCACATGGTAACTCAGCTCTTGGCTGCTCCTCACAACTAGTCAAGCCTTTGCACCTGGTCATCTGACAATATTCATTCAGAGGTAAAACACTACTCAGGACAATGTCCTCAGACTGCAGTATAATTATTTGGTCTTCAGAAAGCTCAAGGAAAATTTCTAGACTTGAAGATACGTATCTTTAAGTTCTTGAAGTTAAAATTTGTTGAATAAAGTTATCCTACTATGAAGAGGGTATATTAAAGTGACTAAGTGTATTTTGGATCCATCTGGGGATTATATGTGACAAATGTGGAATCAGACTTGAGTAAGGCTCTCATCTTCAAATTTTATGTTTGCATAATCACTTTTTTCTTAAATTAAATGTTTGAATGTATTATCTTTAACTTAAAAGCTGGAACTTCTTTTTGATAGAACTATCAGTGGTTTTTTCCTATACTCAGTGATCTTTCCTTTTTAAAGTCATTGAATTTGTAGTGATGGATTTTGCCAACGCATTTTTGGCTTAACTATTTCTAAATCATACATATTTATGAGCCGCTAAACTACATTAAATTGAATTGCCCCAAACTCACATCAAAATCCCTTAAAATATGCATATCCTTTGATTTGTATGTCTGCAAAATAATATTGAGGAAATAATGCTACACAAACTATTGTGTTCACAGATGTGCATATAAGTAATGTTTGTATTATTAGCAAAGCAACAACAACAACATCAAAACACTTTGTAATAAAATAAATGTCCAAAATTAAAGAATTGGCTACAAAAATTATGGTATGGTCATTCAAAGACATATTGCTATTCCTGTTATCTACTACTTCAAAACAGACCTCCTGGACACTTAGTGGCTCAAAACAAACCACATGTATTTTGCTCCCAAATCTATGATTTTGGAAGAGTTCAGTGGGTACAGCTGCCTCTGCCCTATTTGGCATTGGCCGCTGTGGCTTGAAAGCTAGTGGCTAAAGTCATCTGAAGACTCACTCATCACACAGTTGACAGTTGATGCTGGCTGTTGTCTGAGACCTCAGCTGGGCTATTAGCTCTCTACACACAGCTTCTCCATGTGACTTGGGCTTCCTCACAACATGCTGGCTGGGTTCCAAGGGTGAATGTCCCAAGAGAGGACTAAGCAGAAGCCATAGCTCCTTTTACAATATCTCTTGGAGATCATATGGTTTGCTTCTGCTGGATTGAGACAGTCATAAAACTTCACACAGGTTCAAGGTAAGGGAATATAGATTCTACCTCTTGGCAGGACATAGCAAGGTTCAGAAAGTGTAGGGGTAAAAGGAAAGGTTGCTGTCAATCTACCATAATTATACAGTCATTAAAATGATATAACAGATCCAAATTCATTGAAATGACAGGACAGTCAAATGATAGTGAATGCTAAGTT
Organism: Microcebus murinus; assembly: GCF_040939455.1. NCBI lineage: Eukaryota > Metazoa > Chordata > Mammalia > Primates > Cheirogaleidae > Microcebus > Microcebus murinus. Next base: position 87,000,099 of record NC_134136.1, read on the forward strand.
GGCAGAGTAGCAAATATGGTGCCATCCAGTAGAAATAACAATGGTGCTTAATAGACACTCAATAAATATTTGTTGAATAAATCTTTGTGTAAAAACAAATTATATTTTATGTGTATGTCTATATTGAAAACATTCTGTGAGAAGCTATACCAAAATGCTAATATTGGTTTTATTTTTGTGATGAGATTGCAATTTAACTTTATTAATACAGTGAGTGTATAATATTCTTATAATAAACGTGCATAGAAAATTAAACGGTATTTCAAAATGAACCTCAGGGGACAATAACCTGAGTTGATTGTCAGAAAGGTTGACCTAATTTCTTTTTTTTTAGAGATAATTGAAAGCTAATTAGAATGCTCCCTGGCAAAGCACTTTTTCTCTTTTCTGCTGGTTGGAAGAATTTATTGTTCATCTATCTATAAGCATTTAATTGCTGCAAAAGTATTTAAAGTACTTAAAGGATGTATTAATAAATATAAGACCTTCCTTTTTTATTTGTAACAACAAAAGAGGACCAGCAACAGAAAACTCATTTAAAAAAATAGGAAGCTATCTCACTAAAATAAATGTAATTTGTCTCCAAATTAGTCATACCTGGATGATAATAATAATTATAAATTTACATTTTAATCACTGAATAGTAGGATATAGTTCAATGGAGACCTGAATATCAGAAAAGAAAACACATGGTGTTCATGTAATGTACTATGTTATGTTGTCACTACCTTTTCCCTGAACATTAATATTTGAAAAATATATGAAAATATAATGCATTTTTGGAAGCAAAATTACTAATTTCTCATAGAACAATATTTTGAAAGCACTGTTTAAGATGTTAGAAGTGACATATAGACAAAGTTGAATGTAGTATTACCTCTTTTGGTAAGAGAACAACCCATAGTCAGAGTGTCAAATTTGGGGCATTGGGTGAAAGTGGATTAAACAAACAATCTTGAAATAATGAGAGTCATTCGTGTGACACTAGAAGGAGAGTATAGTTTTAACCGAACTCATAAACTTGTTTAACAGTAATTAGCTATTATTCAGTTTTGGCATGCTGTATTCAATTGTAGCCATTTTCTTTTCCTTGGCCCCGACTGAAATCTCTAATACTTTATGTTAGAGCTCCTACTTCAACCCTTGAAAGGTCACTCTTCTGAAAGAATGGATACATGAACTCTGCCCTGATTCTCTAGAAAGAAAAAGAGTTCTACTTCAAACGTTTCTATCAACTCTTAATGACAGAATCATTAACATCCCAAATAAACACAGTCAGCTCTTGTTTCTGGAAGCTAAGGTCTCTGGTCCTCCTCTTTGGATTTGTATCTTTTCTCATTCACTTGAATCTCACACACACACACTCACATATACAGTAGACTTTATTCATCTAAGGAGTCAATCATTCAATTGAAAATTTAATCTCTCACAAGTATTCTATCATGCAACATATGCTTGCAGGGGTTGTTAAAGACTAAGGTCCAGCCTTCTGGAAGGCCAGGGGATTCTTTCAGAGAAGGAACTGCACTTGATCTTTCCGAAAATATTTTCTCTGTTTTGGCTGTTTTTTTTAAGTTTCTAAGTTAACTGCTTTAAGTGATAAAATGCTCAATGTAGAAAATGTGGCTATTTAAAAAAATCTATCTAAAAATAAAAATTATCCCTAATTAAAAAAGTGATTTGGTTTTGATACATATATTGATAGGTAGATAGAGATAAAATTCAACTAGTTGGGTTTATAGTGTATATATTTTTATATTGTGTCTTCTTCTGACATTACTTTGGAATCTTTAACAACTTTACTGAGGTAAAATTTACATATCATAAGATTCACCCATTTTAAATGATTTTCAGTAAATTTGCCAAGTTATGTAACCATCACCAAAATTCAGTTTTAGAACATTTCTGTACCTTGTGCCTATTTACGGTCAATTCTCGTTCTTACCCCAAGCCCCAGGCAACTCCTTTCTGCCTCTCTAGATTTGTCTGTCTGGACATTTCATGCAAATGGAATCACACAATACCTGGTCATTTGTGTTTCTCTTCTTTTGCTAAATAAACTGTTTTTGAGCTTCATCTATGTTGTAACATGCATCATTACTCCATTCATGTTTATTGCTAAATAGTATTCTATTATATAGATATGTTATAATTTCTGCTTTGCCTTTTTAACTAAATGTTATGTTATGAATATTTTACATTATTAAAATTTCATGTAAATGTTCATTTCTGTGGCCATAATAGTTCATCATACTATAATTTGTTAAACTTTTTTCCTACTGCTGTATATTTACTATTGTAAGTAATACTATGTTGTTGCAGATGGGGCTCTCCCGAAATAGATGCTGAGACAGAATTTGGGGTGAAGATGTGTATTAGGTAGGGATCCACACCTGCGAAGAGAAGGAAGAGGAATCAGGATTGGGCAGAGAGAGAAACTGAACTGCAATCTGACAAATCCTCAGACAACCTGGCTGGGAGCTCTGAAATGAGTACTGCCGATCAGAATTCTCTCATGTTGGATGTAAATGGTTGAGTGCTTTTATTCCTGCCTCTCTCAGTTACCAGATTCAGGCTGCTCTAGGAAGAAGGGGACACTGGGTGAAGTGACTCTCCACAGGTGTGCAGCCCTTGAGCTGTGACCTCAGAGATGGAGGCATCTGTGGACCCCACTCCAGAAGCAGGACAGCAAGTCCTTCCTTAGAAGGGGATCTGGGCAGCACATCTTTGTGTCTGCTAACCCTTCGGAGTCACCCATCTGATATCCATTCTCACCTTTATTTTGACTAACAGAACCCCAATTTCATTTACAGCTGCAATGTGCTCCCCTTTTAAATATTCTCTGCCCTGGCCTCTTTCAAAGGCGGGAAGGGCCAAGTAACATAGTTGGGCCGAGAGAGACAGAAATTCCTGAAGACACCATCATTTTATCAATACAAAAGATAAAAGCTTCCCAAAGAGAAGCCTTTTGTCTTTCAGACTTTTCCCTTCTTCCTACCTGGAACCTGAGACTATGAAGACAAAAGTCACAGCCTGTGGAAGGCAAAGCAAGAAGCTACATGGATAACTTTCTCAAACAACTGCATCGGCGGCTTGAGACTGTCTACTGCCTGGCTTCCTGTTGCATAAGAAAAATCATCCCTTCCCCGATTTGGTTAATCCTCTATAGTAGGGTTTCTGTTACATGCAGCCAAATATAATCCTGTCTGGTACAATATGTTAAATATCTTGGCATATAAATTAGATGTGCAGTTGTGATTATTTCTTTAAGATTGAAACCCAGTGGGAATGCTAAGTCAAAATATTTCTAAAGTTCTTTCTGCCTACTGCAATTGCTTTTTACAGGTTTTTACAAATTTGTATTTCAATCAGCAGGGCATGAGATTTTTCTTACCAAACCATACTAGCATTAAACATTTTTTTAAAAAATCTCTTACTAGAAGAAAGGGGACAAAATCATATTGTATTCTTAATTTTACATATTTTGAGGAGGCCAGGCATGGTGACTCATGCCTGTAATCCCAGCACTTTTGGAGGCTGAGGTGGAAGGATCACTTGAGGCCAGGAGTTCAAGACCAGCCCGGGCAACATAGCAAGACCCCGTCTCTACAAAAAATTTTAAAAATTAGCCAGGTGTGGTGGCATGTGCCTGTAGTCTCAGCTACTCAGGAGTCTGAGAGGAGGGATAGCTGGAGCCCGGGAGTTTGAAGCTGCAGTGGGCTATGATTGCATTACTGTACTCCAGCCTAAGTGATAGAGACCCTGCCTAAAAAAAAATTACATATTTTGATAATGTATGAGGTTATAAAACAATTTTATTTATTTCTTCCTAAATTTTCTACTCAGGTCCATTTTCCATTTTTGTGACCAGAGTTTTAGTATTTTTCTTATTAGTTTGAGCTCTTTATACAAAGATATTACTTTTGTCCTATTTCTGACAAATAATTTCCTCTTCTTTATTTCTTGCCCTTTTATTTTGTTCTTAATATTTTTGATCTTTCAAAAGGCAGAAAATTATGTCCACAATCATCAATTATTTTGTTATTTTGTCCACTGTATTTACACCTAGACCATCATTCCATAGTTAGTGACCAAAACAAATGTACAAATCAATTTTTGTCTGTTTTATAGTTTCACTTTTCTTCATTTGATCGTTGAATTAATCTTTAATCAGTTTATGGCATGAGGTGAGGTTCAATCTTTTTTTCTCAAATAGCCAATTTTCTTCATACCCATATGTTGAATAATCTGGTGCTATATTCTATGTTGAGTTCATATACTGTATTACAGAAGAGACAATGCCATATGTTAAGCAAATCCTTGTTTCTTTTCCACCTTAGCACCTAGGAATCCAGACCTGCAGTTGGCAAACTATGACCCATGGGCTAAATCTGGCTCACTGCTTGTTTTTGTAAATAAAGTTTTATTGGAATATAACCATGCTCATATATTATCTATAGCTGTTTTTGTGTCACAATGGCAGAGTTGCCTAGTTGTGACAGAGATCACATGGCCTGCAAAGCCCAAGATATTTACTATTTGGCTCTTAATCCCTGGTCTGGCCTATATTTATTTCTCTATCTTCATTTGGTAGATGGATGTTCAGTATTCAGCAGAAGATTCTGAGGATCTAGCAGGATAGAGAGCCACTAGATGGAGGGAACCTGAGCCTCATTTGACAGCATAGAACAAAGTCCTCTACTGACCTCATTGGACTGTGATTACATTGTGTTATGCCACTGAGGTTTGCAGATTGTTACACAAGTTAATCATCTATGTCTATGTATATTTATACCTACATTTATTTCTATATATATCAACACCAACACCTACATCCACACTTATATATCCATATCTATACCTACATCTCTACCTATTTACCTCTCTCTCTCTCTCTCTCTCTCATCCTTTTTCTGGGCTTTGTGTTCTCTTCTATTAATCTGTTTCTATTCTTATAATATCACCATGCTTCAAATATTGTAGATTTATAGTGCATCTTCATATGGTAGGGCCAATTTCCTTCTCCCTATACTCCTTTTCCCACTTTTATTGGCTGTGCTTATATGTCAATTCTTCTAGATGAGCTTTAGAATCATTTTGTCAATATCTTGAAAAAACTCCATTGGAATTTCATTGAAATTGCTTTAACATAATTTAATTAGAGAATTAGGCTAAATCCTAAAATACAAGTAGTCTTTACAGACAGAGAAAAGAACATGTATAAGAACTTGGGGTGTCCAGGAAACAGGAAACTTGGAGTACTCATTAAGTCTTGGATTCACCTGTGTCTAGTGAGTGACAGGAGATGAACAGCAGGGAGGATGGGAGACAAGTTACAACAATAAAAACGACGACAACCTTCAATTAGAGTTCTGTGCTGAGGGTTGTTTAAACATTACCTCAGTTAATCCTTCCCAAAAGTCTATGGGTCGACACTTTTTGCAACTCCATTTGACAAAGGAGACCGGGGCTTTGAGGTGTTAAGTAGCTGGCTAGAGATTTCTTAGCTTGCAAATGGTAGAGCTAGGATTACAATTCAGTTCAGCCTGACTTCAGAAAGCACTATTTTCCTGCCAGGCTAAGCCATTTCCAATTTATCATGTATGCAAAGAGGAGCCATTGAAAGATTATAAGAAGAGAATCACAAGAAGAGATTTGCACTTTGTGACAATAAAGCTGTCAGAGCTACCCATCTAAAATATGAATTCAAGAAACTAAGTATAATAATGGCTACTTTTGCAACATCATATTCCAATTGCTTACATAATTGAAATCTGAATGACCAATGCTTACTGCCAACTTCAATTCTAAAGTGCGTGGTTACCCAGTATCCAGTCAGGCTTCCCCCTTGATCCACTTATTACATTGGATATGGAGTGGACTCCCTGGATTCAGGTCCTATGTGTTTCCTCAGCTGCATGCTCAGGGGGTAGGACTGAAGATCTATAAGGAAGTTTTACTGAATGCTGCTCCATGACAAAGGATTCTCTGGTCTAAGTTGAAAGGGGAAAAATAAGAACCATATACAGGGATGTTCTTGAGAGGCAATTTATTCCATAGAAAGGACTCTCTTATTTTGGGATTGCACCACTTCTACTTTTGTGTTGCTATGCACTTTTTTTAGTGCTTTAAAATTATGATGATAGAGCATGGCACCTCTATTTTTGATGTCTTTATTGGAATCTATATCACCATCTTCTTGTGATGTAACTTACAGATCCATGATAGTCAGGAGTGTGGGAACTACACACTGGCAGTCTTCTAACACTAACACTTTAACCCAATGCTGTTCAACAAAAATAAAATTTGAGCCATATACATCATTTTAAATTTTCTAGTGGCCACATTATAAAGGTAAGAAGAAACAGATAAAATTAATTTTAATAGTCTATTTTATTTAACTCAATTTATCAATAATATTATCACTCCAACATATAGTCAATATAAAAATGTTTCATGAGCTACTTTACATTCTTTTTGTGTATTAACTCTTTGAAATCTGGTGTGTATTTCACACTTCCAGCACATCTCAATTTGGACTCTAAATATTCATAGCTGCATGTAGCTACTGGCTACCATATTGAACAAGACAAGTCTAGAATTATAATTCAGAAAAGAGTATAGCTTTAGTCATCTAATGGTGGTTTACATGGCTTACCTTCAACATAGTCTTTCCCTGAGCTTCGTGTTTCTTTCTAGCTTTTAGTTGACTGAGACAAAAGGATAGTTGGGAAATAACTGAATCCTCCTCTTGACCCAATGCCGAGTAGAAACTGAATTCCCTATTCCTTCCTCCCAGCACCCAATCTCTAACTATCCTTACTTCTCCTATCACCCATTATTTTCCTGCCCTTAAATTCTATGATGCCCCTTCTGATCCATGGTTTATAAAAAATAAACTTTATAAGCAGGCTGTAGTAAGTTTGACTGAATACAATTTACACTCTAATTTGGAGGATTTTAATTTTCACATTTTTTTGACACCCAGAGGAGTCCTTTAAAATAGAAATGATGGGTATTATCAGTTCTAGCTTTGGAGAAAGAAATTTATACTCAAAGAAGCTGGATGACTATCAAATATATGTGGCTATAAGTAATTGTATAAGCTTAAGGTCATCTATTTTTAGGATGAGACATGTTGATATTTAACATCTTAATGAGTATTACCATGTATGTATGTGTGTGCACTTGTAGGGTACTTATATTTGGTTGACTCGTTCCACATATATTTATTAAGTGTCTATTATGTACTAGTCCACTGTTCTATTAAATAGATGATGAATTCACATTAATAAACAGATAAGGCAGAGCTGTTCCTGTCTTCCCAGGGGTTATAATCTATTTGGGAAAACAGACACTAAACTTGTGAGGACAATAATGTGAATGGGAACTATGGAATGGGAGGTACAAGTAGTATTAGAGAATGGAGTAGCGAAACCTAACCTCTTCTATGGTTCTGTGGGGACCCACTCAGAACCCCAGAGCTGGCATAAAGATTATTTTAAGCTGAAAACATTTGAGATTCAACAGATACAGAAAGAAGTCTTCTTGGAGCTTCCATTATCTGACCAAAAGCAGAAACTTCTGGGTAAGGAGGACTGCCATAAATTCTCTCTTTGGGGCTACTTCTGCTCTGAGGAGAGAGACCAAGAGTAAACCTACCATAAATCCCCTCTCTGGGGGAGTTTCATGGCCATGAAGAAAATAGAAACACCAATCACACTTGTATAAACCAACATTGTCACAAACTTCCTTATCTCCTGTTGGTTTTCCTAAAAATCCATTTGTTTCTCTTACAGAAGCCTATTTGTTCTTTCTATCGAAGCCTTTTCTCCACCCTTCTTTTCCCTTAACAAGTTAGGTATATAAGCCCCAAATTCTAACCACCCCTTTGAGTCACACATCACTGAGCACTCCTGCATGTACATCGTATGTATAAATAAATTCTGTCTTTTCTTTTGGTAATCTGTTTTGTCAGTTTAAATTCACAGGCTCCCAATCAATGAACATAAGAGGGTAGAGGAAAAGTTTTTCTGCCCCAACAGGTTTTTTTCCAGAGGAATCAACTTTTGAGAAGAGTAAGTAGAAATTAGCCAAGTAGGGTATGGGGGATGATGGAGAGAGTGTTCAGGGAGAGACTTGTACAAAGACCAAGACATATGAGAGAACACTTGGCTCAAAGGAGTTGAAAGAAGTTCACCATGGCAGGATTGCAAATTTTATAAGGCAGAGTGAAAAAATAGATGGAGTTGGAGAAATAAGCAGGGGCTAGACTGTGCTGTCCCATGCAGTAGCCACCAGCCCCATGTGGCTATTAATCACTGGTAATGCAGTGAGTCTGAATTGAGAAGTGTCATAAATGTAAAAATACACATAAAGTTAAAAAATTTAGTGTGGGAAAAAAGCAAAATACCTCATTAATAGAATTTAAAATATTGATTATATGTCAAAACGATAATAACTTTAATATATTGGATTAAATAAGATATATTATTACAGTTAATTTTATTTATTTATTTTTTAGTGTTGCTATCTGAAAAATTTTAATAACATATGCTGCTCACATTATATTTCTATTGGATAGCACTTCTCTAGACCAAGATGGACCAGGAAAGCTAAGACTTGTTTGTAGAACAATGATGTATCAAAAAATAACATTGACTATAAGCGATCCCTATCAACAATTTTCACCTAACTATATCCTCACTAATATTTGCCTTGTCTGGAACAAACAGGAAGCTGACCTTGTCCATAATCTGTTTTTCTGAAAAGTCATTATTAGTGCAATTCTAATCTACAGTAAGAAACCGTTACTTTCTTATAAATTGCCCACCCTCCCTTCTCCATTTCAAGAAGCATAGGGTACCCCTAGGATCATAATACTATTTCCCCCATTTATAAAAAGAGTTGGGAGATTGGAGACCCCCTCTGATTCAGAAATGTACCAGGTGGTTTTGCTTTTCAGTTACAAAAATCTGCCACTTCCTCCAAGAAGTAGAAACAAAGGATTCACAGGGCTCCTCACAGTGGGTGAAAATGCTGACTGTATTCTACAAAAGGACACCACTGCCAGTTTTTAATGGCTCTTTAATGATCCTCCAAGGATCAACATTCAAAGGACTGGATCTCAGAAAGCCTCAGAGGATGGTCCCTAACCTCAAATTAGTTCAAACAAAACCAAAAGAAATACTGAGAGAAACCAAAAAAAGCTTGGAGCAGAAAAATTGGTGGATGAGAATTTTCTCTCAATTAGCAGGAGCCTTCAAAATAAGGAGAGAAGGAGATGGTTTGTACATGATTCCTGTGTGCACTCATCACGGATGACTTTTTTCCATGAAAAATTCACTGTAATGAATCTAATAAAAAAAATAAAAGCTCAAATATCTCTACTCATGATTCAGTGTGGTTGTTTAAAAACTCGTAAGATTCTTATGAATTGATTGAAGGTTTTGGTCTCTTTCTAAATATCTGGCGTGGTGTCTGCGGGTGTCCTGCCAATGGTGGTTTGTTTTTGGAGCCGTAGTTGGGAGACAGGGGCTGGCTGTGCACTGACATGTGGTGCACAGTGATTGAAAACAGGATTTCTCCATCAAGGCACTATTGACATTTGGGGCTGTCCTGTGTATTGCAGAATGTTTAGTAGCATCTCTGGCCTTTACCCACTGGATGCTAGTAGTATGCCCTACATTCCAGTGTGACAACCAAAAATGTGTCCAGACTTTGCCAAATGTCCCCTGGGAGGCAGAATTACCCCCATCCCCTACTCTGTTGAGAACCACTGGTGTAACCCCTTGAAATACAGTATTTATGGAAATATAGACTTCAAAGTATTAACGTGGGCTTCCCCAGTTGTTTCCTATCCCTCAGTGCTATGATGCGTACCCTTATCGGTGTGTCTCTAAAATCTTTCTAACAAGTTGGACAATGATGGAGAGAGCATGTTTTCCACTGAGCCTTAGCCCCATTAGGTAGGCTGAGATTTTAGCCATGGCCTGGAGTGACCATTTATACATGCTGACATTCTGTTGTGGTGATACTCGCCCCCATCCCTGCAACCATCCAGAAGAAACAGAGAAATAAAATAGTCTCATCACACCAACTTGTGTTCACCCTTGAGTTAAATAAAATGCAAATGACGGTTCATCTTAGTTTTTGAAAAACAGATCTCATTTAAATGTACAGCTTATGTCTCGACAAGAACATGGTTCTGGGCAGAGAGTACACATTTGATAGGAAGGTAGGCTGAATTTATATGGGCATGCTATTCTAAACATTGTACTAAAAGCGATTCAGAATGGATAACATGGCATCATTTTATAGTGAGAGGATCAACATCCTCAGTGCTCCCCCTTCTCACTTCAATAATCATATCCCAATTGAAGGGGATCAGAATATGCCACCCTCAGATATGCCACTTTGGCATAAGAAATATTTTGAACTGAAAACAATTAAAAAACAGCAGGTGCAAAAAAAAAAAAAACTCTCTACCTTCTCACTATCTGTCTAAAGTCACAGAATAAATTTCCCTTAGTGAAGGTGTCGTCTCCCCCCCTTCTTCTGTACCAGCAGAAAGAGACAACTTTTATCATTGGGGATGATAGGGTCTTAAATCTGCATAAACAACCTATTGAAATCATCTTCCATTAGTTTATCCATATGTTTACCTTTCCGCAATGTACCACCTCTAGCAGCCCCAAACGCTTTTCTTTTGTCTTATCACTTTTCCACAAATTTATTGCCCTTTGTTAATGGTATATAAGCCTCTGGATTTGATGGCCTCTTTGGGGGGTTTTTATGTCATTTCTACAAGGCCCCCAATACACATATAAAATAAATACTTTTTTTCCTGTTAATCTGGCTTTTGTCAAGTTAATTTGCAAGGCCCCAGTCACTGAACCTAAGAGGTTAGAGGAAAAAGAATATTTTCCTCCTCAGTTCAGGCTACCTTACTATGAAATGTGTACTCTCTGATGTTGGCACTTGGAAGAAGCCTCCCTGGTTGATGTGCAGCAGACCAAATTGACAGGATGTGTTGCAATTGTGCAAATACATGAGATTGATATTTCCTATCTAGAAAAAAATTTATAAATACTTTTATTCCATAAGCTGGCCTCACCAATTTTAATCATCACTAGATAACTAAATCTCTTAGCAACCCTACCCTAATCCTCTACAAAGAGTTGTCCTTTTGAGAAGCAGTTCCACTGTAAACTGAAGGCTGCAGCTTATTGCTTTGCCCCTATGACTTTTGCTTGGAGGTTTGCACTGGACTCATCGCTTGCTTTCTGTGATCTTGTTTTATAGAAGTGGCTGGTCTTTCACCAGAGCAGTCACTTGAGTTTGTCCCTTCTTCCTGAAGAATTATGTTATACTTGTTGTTGGTGCCACTCTTAGTCTCTGTGAGGCAAAATAAATTTCTAGACATCACAGAGTATATAATTTAAGTCAGATGATCACAAATATACTCTTCAAATATGTTAAAGAACTTCCTAGGTATTTTCACAGCACACAGTGCTTACTTAGATAGACACTTGTATGTAGAATAGGGTAAGTGGCCAGCTCAGTATATTAATAAAGTTTTACTATAATGCAGTTATCCTACAATGTAAAGTTATGATGTAGCAGAAACCTGTTATAATTTTCCTTATATTCAATATATTTTTTATCTCATGGACAGTGCAAAATATGAGACTAGGAGATGGGGTAAAGAAATTTACAAAAAGTTCTTTACATTTACGAAAGCACAATTTCAAATGATAGATTAAGGGGTATGATCTTATGTAATAGGAGGACAAAGAAAGAGGGAGGCAGCTTTGAGACATCTTAGAGAAAGAACTGGATTTGCTCATAAAGGAGAATCAATAGTTTTGATTAAAGGATTGGAAAAAAAGACCAGGTCATTGTTACTCTATGATAATGCAAAATCTACGTGTATAATGATAATGTTCTTTTGTAACATCGGTGGGAAAATGAATTTGGAGACTTTAGCATGACTTTTTAAAATGCCATCTACAAACCAACTTCTTTGAGATTGTGAAGATACAAATTCATTTATTTAGATAACTAAAGAGTGGCTTGCAAGTCTGGACACAAACTATGAGAATGTAGAGCTGGAAACCCCTTTTTTGACACATAAAATCCAAACAGGCAGACCATTAAGCTGGAAAAAGAAATTAATATAACCTCACAGGCAGAAGGAAAAGCAAATACTCATTCTAAAGCAGCCACTGTTGATGCAAGCAAAGGTTAGAGCAACAAGGCTGTTTTTTCAACAAAGTGTGAATCCCATTAGTGCTGAAGTGTTATCCCCTCCTTCGTGCCTACATCTCAGCCACAACAGATTTAGGATTTTACTTCATTTGCATCTCGAGACTGGTAAGTAGACCTCATGGAGATGTGCAAAAATGGTGAAATCATTTAAAAGACTTTGACATATACATAATAGGCAGTGGCCAAAGTCTGCCCAATCACCCCTTCTAGCATCCTTAGGGGACAAAATAGGGAGCTGGCCTCCCCCAGTTTCCCAGTTTCCCCTGCGACCTCCATTGTCTCTTCCCAAGTACACAATGATGCCACTCTGTGATTGGTAAATTAGAAATGGAGCACTTGGAAAAGTTTCTCTGAGGAGCTCAGAATTTAAGCTTTGTTCCATTTTAAAAAGAAGAGAGAAGTAGAGGAGATGCAGCAGCAGTTTAAAAAGTACAACATCTGGAAGTTATCAATGACTTACTTATTTGTGTGCCCACTACCAAGGTGATATACTAACTTTAATATTGCAGTCAACTGGACCTTGGTTGTTTATTATAGCAGTTCATCTGCAAGGATCTGCAATCTAAATGCTTGCATTCATTTTTCTCTGTATCAAAATCTGTCAAGTATGTCTCCTAAGCCAGATTGTGTCATTGAGTAGAACCAAATAAAATCATAAAATGAAGTTACCTATTCTCATAAAGAAAAATCTAGTGTAAGAAAAGCTCATACCTCAGCAAAGATTTTCAACATGGTTGCAATCAAGTCATTTTCCAATTGTATAAGCAAATAACATTGACCACATAAAATATTCTGCCAGAAGTACACAGTTGCTATGATTTTTAAAAATTAAAGGTGTAAAGCTAAGCATTCAAATTCAAAAGTATTGCATTCAGATTTCTGCACTGAATGTGTGCAGTGAACATAGAAGATAATTATACCACTCTGCATTTAACACAAAGAGCATTTCTATCTCAAGAAAAAACTCTGATTCCCAACTGCACAGAGCTATACCAGCTTGCCAAGAATGAGGAAATCAAAAATCCACTGGAAATAACATTTAGTTGTTCACATTAGCATTGAAGATGACTGTGGTTTAGAAATTTCCCTTTTTTTAATTACAGCAAGTAAACTATTTTGCCAACTCTCGTTGGGCAGCTCAATTTTCATCCTAGCTGACTGGACAGAAAATGAAGCTGTCAAAAGTCCTAGGTTAAAATTGTTTCTGTGAGAAGAATGTTTATTATAGTATGTCTTCAAAGATTGTGCAGAATCTTTCAGAAAGATACATCTTCAAACTGAGTCTGATGAATAATCTTATTATACAAAGTGAAGAAGATCCATATGAAAAGTTCTTTTTAATAAATTAAATCATTTATACATCAAGACATATTTTAGTTATTTTACTTATTTGCCTTTAAGTGCATACCATCATCAGAATCCATGAGCAAGTAGAATAAATACCATTATTTTTTTTTAAAGGCAAACTCAGGTTTACACCCATACAAATTCTTTTCCAATGTTCATTTAACCAGCAGGAAAGTTAGTTGATAGTTATCAAAAATTCTATTGGACAGTTTATTCTTTTCTGCAAGTAATGAATGTTATGGACTGAATGTTTGTGTTCTCCCCAAATTCATATGTTGAAGCCCTAACCCCCAATGTGAAAGTAGTTGGAGATAGGGCCTTTATTAAGTAATTAAGGTTAAATTAAGACATAAGAATGGGGCTCTGATCCAACAGGACTAGTGTCTTTATAAAAATAGGCACCAGAGTGTTTATTGTCTCTCCATGAGGACACTCCAAGGGAAGGTTATATGAGGTCACAGAGAGCCAGGAAGTGGGACCTCACCAGAAACTGAATTGGTAGACATCTTGATCTTGGACTTCCCAGCCTCTGGAACAGTGAAAAAATAAATGTCTATTGTTTAAGCCATTCAGTTTGTGGCATTTTGTTATGGCAGCCCAAGCTGACTAATATTCTATAATTAATAACACAATTTAGTACAAATATATCTTAGTTAGAAAGTTGTCACTATATCAGGGTTCCAGGAGCAAACACAAAGTTTGCTGGGATGCAAGAAGGAAAGTAACCAAAAATCATGGTCTCAGCATCTTTAACCTTTAAATATTATTACTATTTCTTGCTAAAATGGTACAGTTTGTAGTATCCTCACCACCAAATGTGATATTTAGCTACTGGTATATACATCAGCAAAATTTAAGCAGATAGCTGTTAAATTCATTATATCTAAAGTCTGGTTCTTAGCCATCAAAGGGAAGGTTTAATATATCCTTTCTGCAAAACAAAATAAAGGCAATAGAGAATTCATAAAGCAAAATAAGATGTGGTCTAAGAATTTTAGAGGTGCTTTGAATTCTTTCTGATAATACAATTTTGTCATTTAAAATTCAAGAAAGACTAAATAGTGGGCTAAAATGTTCAAAATAGCTCCTTTTTCTTTTAAAATCAATACATATTGACTAAATGCCAGTCTGTTACACCTCCAAAGTCTGATGAATGGGAATGAGATTTTTCCTAACATAAATCACTAAAACAATTCTATTGTTATAGCATCTCTTAAAGCTGGGCACGGTGGCTCATGTCTGTAATCCCAGCACTTTGGGAAGCTGAGGTGGGAGGATTACTTGAGGCCAGGAGTTCGAGACCAGCCTGGGCAACATAGTGAGACCCTGTCCTTACAAAAAAATAAAAAATTAGCTCAGCGTGGTGGATCGCTTGAGCCCAGGAGTCCAAGGCTGCAGTGAACTATGATCTTGCCACTGTACTCTAGCCTGGGTGACAGAGTGAGACCCTGTCTCAAAAAAACAAAAATAAAAAAATCTCTTAGAGAGTTGTATAATTTTTGTTGATAGACTAGTTATTGCCTGTTGCACCAAAACCCTATGATGTTAGTTTCACAGAAAAAGAAAATGTAAATGAATGTTTTAAAACCAATGCATAGTGAAGTACTTAACCTAATCCCTTTCTCTACCCAGTGCCTTGTCCAGTAGGCATGATAACCTATCAGTTACCTCATTTTTTTTTACAGTGGTTATAAAGTCTTTCCTAACTGTTTATACTGTAGTGCTTCTACCTAATTGTGACATTTTAAAGGTACCTTTAGCTTTAAGTTTCACTTATTATGTCATTAGCAGGTCAATGTTTTCCTATGAATTTTTTTCTAAAGAAAAACATAGTTCAATGAGAGCCCAGGGACTACTGCATTGCTACTGTGTGGTGGTTGTTAGCGATGCATTGAAGGGAATGACCACCTTCAAAATGGCCTCCCGCCCATCTCCTGACCAGTAGCTTTGCCTTCCCAGCCTTTATGGGCCCTTGGACTCTTCTGCTCTTCTAAATGTTGTTATAATTTGTTTTACTGAAGCCAGCATAGCTCCATCAATCTGATATTGCATGTGAAATATCAGTAAAAGTTACAACAGAATCCAAATGCTATTGTCCTGACAAATACTACTGTAAAAGGAGATGAGTTGAGAAATATTAAAGAATGAGAAAGGAGGACAAAAAGAAAAAGATTGTAATTACCTAGCCTCCTTTCCTTTATTTTATTTTATGTTATTATTTATTTATTTTGAGACAGAGTCTCACTCAGTTGCCCTGGGTAGAGTGCAGTAACATCATCAGAGCTCACAGCAAGCTCCAACTCCTGGTCTCAAGGGATCCTCCTGCCTCAGCCTCCCAAGTAGCTGGGACTACAGGCATGCACTATGCCAGGCTAATTTTTCTATTTTTAGTAGAGACCAGGTCTCACTCTTGCTCAGGCTGGTCTCAAACTCCTGGCCTCAAAGCAATCCTCCTGCCTTGGCCTCCTGGAGTGCTAGGATTACCGGCATGAGCCATAATGCCCGGCCTTGATTTTATTTTATTTTGATTCTCAAAATATGTTATATTGAATTTGCTAAATTTTGTTAAGCAGTAGATGGATGTTGGATAAGCTTTAACAGGAAATTTGAGACTTTATTAAATCTTTTTGCTACTATGAAGTCAATGTAAGTTTTATGGGATTCTAGGGTTAAGTTTTTGCATCTTAAAAATTGAGACAACTATGAAGACTGTATCTAGGTGAGTAAACTTGATTATTCCTGTATGCCTACTGTAGTTTATTTCTCACAGTGGCCGAGTGATCTTGGGCAGGTTGCTTTGCATCCCTAAAACTCAGTTTTCTCTTTTGTTTCAAAAGTCCTACTTCATAGATATTATTGAAAAGATTAAATGAGATGATGTGCATCCTTAATTCTGTGCCTGGCACAAGATAAAAATCCAGGAAACATTGGTTCCTTTCCTCTTAGTAATAGTAAAAGTTAATATGTATTGAGGGCACCATCCATTACACTAAGCATTTTACATGCTTCGTCTCATTTAATCTTTATAACAGCTCCATAAAATTGGTACTATTACTATCCCCAATTTACAGGTGAGAAGACTGAGGCCTAGAAGGGTAGAGTCACTTGCTTAAGAATGCATTTCTAATGATCTGTAGAGCTAAGGTTCTATCTAACTCCAAATCCTGCCTTACCCATTGCCCAAGTATGGCCCCATTGACCAATTTGCTAATTAGGAGGGCTTAGTCCATTTAGTCATTGAACAGATATTATCGAGTATATACTCACTATATTTTAGGCACTTTAGAAATTGCTGAGGATGCAAGTAAAACAGACATGGCCCTCACACTCATGGAACTCACAATCTAGTTTCCTAACTTTGGTGCTATTGACATTTATTTCTGGACAATTCTTTGTTGTGAAGGGCTTTCCTGTGCATTATAGGACTTTTAGCAACATCTCTGGTTTCTACTCATAGACATTAATAGCAATCCCCCTGACTAGCCCCATGTTGTAACAATTCAAAATGTCTCCAGACATTGTCAAATGTCTACTGGGGGGGATGAAATGGCAACCACTGCTCTTGTCAATACAATATTAAGAGTGTTGTGCCTAATAAATTAGGGAACCCTTTATAAGCCTGGGGCTCCTCCAAGATACAGAGTTTCTTTCTAAAATAATAATAATAATAATAGTCATATGCTATAACGTGAGTCTGAAATGTAACTACCACCTCACAAAATCTCACATTATTTTGTTGAAAACTCTCTCAGTGGAACTATCTCTAGTTTGAAAAAGGAAGTTGAACAAATTTTCTCTATAGAAATATGTTTTATAGTCAACTTACCTAAAACAGGGTGTACCAGAAATTACTATGCTTTCAAAAAAATTAAAGGATTATAAAGACATAGCGACTCATAGTCGGGGCTAATGATAGTGTTATAATTGGGTAGGTGAGGACAGCATAGAATTTGGGGAGACTAAAAACAAGGGTTGCTAGGTTCAACATTTCCAGGTTTACCATAGTGTTTTCAGCCTGATAGTGTTATTAGTCCTGGTAGGTTAATTGTTTGTGATCCAAAATTTACACAAAGAAAATTAATTTCTTGTTCATGCCACAGACCCACATGGATGATCCTGGTTTTTCAGGTCTTCTGGGAGGCTCCCCTCTACACAGAGACTCAGGTTCAACAATCTTAGGGCTTTGCCTTCCCTTAGGTACTTGAAGTTCTTGCCTTTGCTGCAGAAAAGGGAGAGTGCGGGGATTGCAATGGAATTTTTACAGACCATGGCCAGAATTCTGGTATTCCATTGGTTAGAACTCAGTCACATGACTACCACTAAATACAAAGGAGGCTGAGAAATGGAGTCCAGTTGTGTGCTCAGGAAGGAAGGGAGAACTGTTCAGTGAACATCTAGCCATACTTTGCCAATATGGTCAAAATCATTTTCATTGCCCAAAAGCCATGCATTGTCTAATTTTCTTATTTATAAGACCAGGATATTATATACTTCAGAAATATTTTGTGAGGATTAATAAAAGATATGTAAGCTACATTCTTCCTAAAGATTTTGTGCTATGTATGTATCTGATATCTGGAGAACACTGCACTATGCTAATTTATAGCCCCATTATTAATAGATACATTCTTAATCCATGGCAGACATCATGATGTGGTCAATCTGTTATCATTTGTTAAGGAAAGGAGAATGTGCTTTGCAGTCCAGAGTTCATGTCCCCCAGTGATGGTGTAATATTTTCTTTTGCTCTCAATGTGTGAATTATTAAAAATAAGCTAGCTACAATGTCATCATTTTTGATTATATCAAAAATGAAGGCAGAGACAGGACTGCTTCCAATCTGTGAAGTTATTTAGCATTTAATATTCCCTTTGGGAAATCAATATGGTTTGGGGGAGATTATTTATATACCACTAGTCAAGTGTGGTTTAAATAAATGCACTGTGTTGCTAGAGCTATGTGAATGAATCTTTCAATGTCAAGACCTTACTATTGAATAAATAGATATTACCATAAATCAGCTAACAGGAAAATGGTTAGTAGAAATTATCTGGTCATTTTCCTGATATAGATGACTATATTAGGTTCTGTTTTTCTAGTATTTATTCAAATCATAAAAATGAATGGGCATTATATGCCAACATATTAACATTTATTGGTTATTTAAAATGTATATTCTATGAAACTTATTTGGAGAGAGAGAAATATGAACTGGTGGTTCAGACACACACACGTATATACACAACACACACACACAGATATACAATTCATAATTCTTTTAGATCAGTTAAGTAAAAAAGAACTAACTAAATGGTAATGAAATAACTCCTATTTTTAAGCAGTCAGGGTGCATTCTGCACAACTCAGGATACAAATAAATTCCTTCTAGGTTTGATGGAAGTTCAGAGAAGAGGAGGACATTAGCAGACCAGAAAGAAAAAGGGAAATGAGGGAAGTCTAAGGTCGCTGAGCTAAGCCACATATTGGTTAATTTTTCCTTAGGCCACTTCACTGGAATTATGACTCCTATAAGAGAGAAAACAGAAATTCTTGGGAGAAACAAGACGAAAGTGCAACTAAAGGGGTTGAATCTTCCAAAGCAATTCTGAGGGCATTTTGAGAGTGAGAACCTGCAAGCCTCACTTTGAACAGGGGCCAACAAAGACTTTCCTTTTTTGCATTTAGCTAGTTCTCAGAGACAACAGGTATGCCTCGCTTTAAGCAAATAGAACATGGAACCAGAGGGATAAATTCATTGGTTATTGTTAAATTTACAAAGGGATTCTACTCCTTACCCAGACGACATTCACTATAATGTGAATGTCTAGTGAATTTTCTGTGTAGCCAATGAAAAACATTTTGGCTTACAAAAATTATTTTCACATATTTAGGCTGAACCACATGAAATTGTCAATATCTGATCATATTTGACTGGTAAATATGGCAGTTTCTTAAGGCTTAAGCTTAAAATTTAGCTTTCTAAGAACACATCCTTTGTATACAGTAGGATGTGTTCTGCTAAGAAAACCTACAATAAATCTGATGGGAAAACCCTTTAATGAAATAAAATAATTCAAAGGGTATTGTTATTTCAAGGTAATTCAACATCTCCCAACATTTTGACCTCTAACACTCTTTGGCATGAGTACTCAAGAAGTTTTTAACCTAAAAGCTAACATTGTCCAACAATTAAGTGATTGTGCCAATTTGCAACAAAAGCAATAATCAAAAAGGTAGATCAGTCATTGGCTTCACAAAAGAAAAAGTTGTTGGTTGATAGTATCTTTCCTTTCCCGCTGTCAGAAGTATCATGCGTTCACTGAACTGCGTGGTTGATATTATAGAGTTCTGGGACTTTTAATATCTGGGAGAGACAGAACAGCAGGCTTCAGGCGGGTTAGGTGAATTTTGCCCTTTCTGGCTCATTTGTCTAAGAAAGAATTTGGTGACTTGACAAGTTTCTAAAAGTGGATGAAAATGATTTGAGTGAAGGCAGCCAGAGGCAGTTAGCAAATTCTGACCACCATCATAGTTGTCACCCACTGAAATTGAAACTAGAGTCCAAATTTATACAAGTGGATTCACTTACATGGTACAGAATTCACATGCTATTTATTAACTATCACTGAGTCCTTTCTTCTGAACCCTATACATTTTTGGATGGCATGACATTTTGGAAGTTGTAATCCTCTTGTGACAGATTATAAGAGCCAGTTAAAACTTTCATGTTTTGTTCTAACTCAGTATATCCAGCTTTAATTGCAATGACGATTTTGATTCAAAAGACAAACTTCAGGAAAGGAAGTGAAAAAGTCAGAAAGTCTGGAGAACATTGGAGGAGGGAGTGTGTGTCGGATGTGGGGAGAGAGGAAGAGAGCAGATTCTTCTTCTTTTTTTAAGGAATTATTCACTTCTAAATGAGACAGCTCAATTTAACTGCCCCAAATTTATGGGTCTAACCATTGGGGGAGGATTATGTGTCTGGAGTTTTCTGGGGAAAGAAGCTACCTGGCGGTCCAGCATTCACAGTAAATTGTTATTACAGGTGTGGGAACTTGTTGCTGGCAATGGGAGAATTCCTAGGGCAGGAAATTCAGGTGGGGGTTGGTTCATTGATGGGGTGGCCAGGAGGCAGCCAGAGCCCTGTGCCATTAATGGGTTTAGGTAGCTACTTGAGCTAGTATTTTCTGCTCTGTAGTTTGGAAGAATGCAACAATCCATTATTTCTCTTTTTATAGAAATGCATGGCCTATTTTATATATCCACCGACTTTATTTTGCCCGGAAGTTACACTAAAAAAAGAAGCAGCCAACATTGTCTTCTTTCTAGAGTGAATAGGTTACGCTGTACTATACTAATATATTACATAAATTACAGAATTAATTACATGTAATTAATATAGTACATAAATTAATAAGTACATTTATTATTGGGCAACAATCATGTCTTTGCAAGCAAAACTCGTGTGTAATAAAATGACATATCTAACAAATGCATGAGTCCTTTAGAATAACTCTTGAGAAAGGCTGAGGCTATATTAGCCAGTTGGTGATCAGGATAAATGAATAAGGTGGACACACTTTGAATGATTTTTTTACATACTTTTTCTTATTTTAAAATTACTCAAGTAATTCATGGTCATTGATGAACTATTAGAAAATCCAGGAAAGTGAATCAAAACAACTTATAAGCTAGCATACCTTCCAAAGTCAACCACTAGTAACAATTCATTTTGTAAACTTACCGAGTTTTTCCCATGTAAATAGAACATATTTATTTTTAAAGTGGGATTATTCTATGTATATCATTCTATAATCTTCCCTTTTTATGTTATCATTATCATTTTTAACTACTGGTTAATATTCCATTTTATAGCAGTACCATATATTATTTTAGCGAATCTATTTTTTTGGTCCTTTAGATCATTTATAATCTTTTAACTCTAATATATATTGTTGCTGTCAACATCACTTTATACTCATGTTAGGAGATTTGTCTAATTAATTTCTTAGGATAAATTTCTAAAAGTAGGATTGATTGGTTATAGGATATGGTTTTTGGGAGTTTTTGATACTTTTTAAAAAAACTTGTACCTATTTGCAATCCCACCAATCACACAAGAGTTGTTTGTTTGTTTTAAGAGATTCCAGCCAAGCCATTCCTTACTTTGGAGAAGACCAGGGCATATTCTCCAACTTCATTCCTTCCTTATTTCATTCTTTCCTTTCTCCTTCTGTACCTCCCTCCCACTGACAAACATTGACTAATCACATTCAGGCATTGGACACAGAGTCATGAATCACATTAGCCAGCATGTGTGGGAGAGTAATGATTTCATATGTTCTCTTCTTTTGCCCTCTTACATAATCCATGTAAATATCATAGAAAATTCCAACATGTTGATTTCCAATCTCCCATTCCCAGATGCTTTTCACATCTGGAAGTAACACAAATTCTTGTGTCAGACCATGCTCCTTAGGTTTGCTCTGGAAACATTGTCACCATAACTGTGGGAGACAGAAACCAGCCATGTCACATCTTTATGCTGACTGCCGAACTCATTAAGTAGTTCTTCCTCTTTTCTCCTCCTCAGTGATGGTACTATGGTGCCTCCTTTCCACATCCCCACCCCCAGCCCTAAGTTTAAGGCAGTGGAGAGACAAGAGTGCATGGCTTGTGCAGTGGAACCTTCAGTGCCCTTCCTCCTTTCCTTCAGATGATGCTCTAAGAAGCCAGGATGAACAATGGTCTTCTTGTCAAGGACAGTGACAGTCAATTAGTGGAGTATTTTCTGTATTGTTTTAAGTAGAAAGCCCCCAAATAGCTTTTCAATTAGTGAGAGGAACTTCAGAGCTCACACTGGGTACAGTCTGACAAGTTTCCAATCATTAATGGACCTCTTCTCAGCTCCTATAATGTTTGACCTTTTATAGTGACTACTAAAGTCAAGCAAACCAGTCTAATAATTATAAGTTGATATACACATCAAGGTGTACATGACATGAAACATAATCAAAGCATTCCCAGTCATGTTGACCCCATATATAATATTAGGAGTTTAGGAATTCTGGCAGTGCCTCTTTCAAGTGGCCTAAAGTAAAATTACACTGTATTTAAGTTGTGGTTTTCTTCTCTTTTCATGTATTTCCCCTCTTTGCAAAAAGAGAAGACACAAATGTTAGGATCATAGTTGAGCCCTCAAATCAAGATGCACTAGGCAGTACATGAAAGTTTGAAAGTGAAGCTCAAGTGAGCAATGGTGGCACGTTCTTACGAATGTACCTTGTAATTCTTTTCTACATTTTAGTGACCCTATTAATGATTTTATATAGTTGTTCTTAACCAGGGGTGATTTTTCCCTGCAAAGGACATTTGGCAGTGTCTGGAACATTTTGGTTATCACAACTTGGCTGAGGGAGGGTGTTACTCTGGCATCTAGTGAGTAGAGGCCAGAAATGCTGCCACCTAATATGCAGGACAGCCTCCCACACTAAAGAATTACCAGCCCTAAATGTCAGTAATGCCAAAATTTAGAAACCCTAATTTAATGCACTTTAAATTCAATTTGTTGGATTCAAAATTGACATTTGAATAATTATTTCAGGCATTATCAGCTGTGACAACCCGAGATTCTAAGATTTGACTCTAGCCTACCTCATGGGTACAAATATTCATTTTCATATCAGGAAACATCTATAGAGGGGCAATGCTTCCATAGCATTTGAGTTCTTCTTAAGGATAGTAGTTGAGGAAAGAAACTATGAAGAGAATCAATGAGACAGGTTTAAGGAACCACTGGCTACATCTTTGGGTTCTAGAAAAAGTCATGTAGGGTTTGGGTGCTTTTTTGGGTAACTCATTCTAATGATCATGGTTAAGGAGGGTTCCTATAGAAAGTAATTCTTTCAGATCAGCCAAAATCCCTGGCAAGGCCTTGAAAGAACAAGGGACTGCCATATGATGACACTGTAGTTTTGTGGTTCTCAAAATGTAATCCTCTCAGCATCATTATCATCATCTGGGAACTGGTTAGAAATGCAAATTCTGGGGCCCCACCCCAGACCTACAGAATCAGAAACTCTGGGGATGGGCTCACTGTGCTTCAACAAGTCTCCCAGGTGATGCTGATAACATGGCCAAGTTCAGAATCATTGCTGTAGCTAAAAAGTGGTGGAGAGATAGAGAGGGACACAGAGAAACAGAGAAAGAATTTCTTGAGGAAATTCTAGGCTTGCATTTCTCAAGAACAAAACAAGATAATCCTTTAACCTCAGCAACTTAAATTAAAGATATGAAATCTGGGTTGGGAGTTTCACTTCGAGTCTTGTTTCCAGGATAGCCTGTGATCTCATGAGTGTGTAGACTTCAAGACTCTTATCACCTCTGAATTTATCTCAGTCTCAAGCTTTGAAAAGATGCCATCATACAAGTCGACATTTGTGTACCTTAGGACAATGGGACTGGGAATGTGGAAGAAAGCAAATGTTGTGTTTCCAGTTACCATTAGGGCACAGCCCTGGTTTAATCATCCACTCTTCCCTGGGGCACCACTATATTCAGAACACTTGGAATTTTATACTCTGGCAGAATTCCCTCTTACAGGTTCCAAAGTGAGACGCTTTTTCTTTGCATTTTGAAATGACTACTCTTCTTTTTTTGAGACATAGTTTCGCTCTGTTGTCCCTCTGTTGTCCTGGTTAGAGTGCAATGGTGTGATCATAGCTCACTGAAACCTCAAACTTCTGGGCTCAAGCGATTCTCCTGCCTCAGCCTCCAGAGTAGCTGGGACTGCAGGTGAGCACCACCACACCCAGCTAATTTTTTCTATTTTTAGTATAGACGGGGTTGTCGCTCTTGCTCAGGCTGGTCTGGAACTCCTGGCCTCAAGCGATCTTCCTGTTTCAGCCTCCCCCAGTGCTAGGATTACAGTTGTGAGCCACCCTGCCTGGCTTCTGAAATGACTACTCTTAAAAGAAAATAAAAATACAATTGAAAGGTGGGGAAAGCCTCCTTTGTGCCAGTCCTTGGGAATCCAAACAATCAGAAATGTTCATTGGCATGGCAACAGCCCCAGGCTCCTGGAAGATGCATCCCTTCCTGGAGTTCAAGTTGAGTGGGAGAGGGTATGGAAGACCCTCAATTCCAAAGGGAGCCTTAAATCATGTGGCTATTGAGCCCAGAAACCTATATGGCTCACTGTGGCCTTTGTGCCAAAATCAAGAATTCCCCTTCTAAAAGAAATACCACAGATTCATCTTTGACAGTTGCTGATCTTGTGTAGCATGGGCACAACGTCTTTAACATTTGTGTGAGATCTATTTTTGTTAATTGAATCTGGAGCATTCTGAAATGGTTTGCATTTCAATTGTATTAGTGGTGTTGCTTATTTAACTGTAGCTCATGCTTATAGATAGTCATGGATAAAAGTGAGTCACATGTAACATGCCAATAGTCTTGTTTGATAATACTCCAAACATAATGAAAAGAGAATGAAAATGAAGCAACGTCTGGTAGGGCTTGAAAATATTTTATATCCAAGGAGTCTGCCAAAATGTTAACATAAGGGAACAATATCACCAGACAAAAGGAAAAAACAGTACTAAGGCAACTAGTGACAATATGTAGAATGTCAAGCTTTGTTTAAATAAAAAATTCTACCACTAACATATGACAATTTCAAAAAGTGTTTATTGTTCTAATTTCATTCTAATCAAGACATATTCTCTTTTGTATACTGCACAGTTTGCAATTTTTAAAGAAATAATTTAACTGGCATGCATTAGAAACTTATTCTCATCTCAAAAATGAAGTTGAGTGTTAAAGAGTTTTCTTACATTAAACAGAATATTTTCCATACATATTTGTACATGTGACAAATGTACATATACATTGTACATAGATATACTTTTCTATAATCACAATTAAAGGAAAGCTTTCTGCAGTGTGAATTAAAGAATAATTAATCCAATACCATATCTACAGAGCTGAGTAATAACAGATTTAAAAGGCTTGTGTGTTTCAAACTCAGAGATAAATTCACATAAAGTATAATTTTGTGGGTTTCTGGCTTATCAGATCTAAAGATATAGCATTCTTTGCTAATGTTTCAGTAACATTTCATCAATCAACAAGTATTTTCCATGGTCATTCTGTGCCCAAAACACAGGATCAAATTTCCTCTCTCCCAAAGTACAACCTAGAATGTAAGGATTGTGAGGGCAAAAATCGCTTCCTTAACAAATGATGTTAGCAAAAACCAAGAATTGTTTTCTTAGGAAAAGGAGATTCAATCTAAAAACATACATTTCTGAAAATTAAGATCAAATCAATAGTTTTGTGCTCAGTAAAGAATACTTTCTTCTGCAGGGCACAGGCTTGCTATTTTGAGGATTATGTGTAGAAATATTTCCAAATTGCCACCCACACAGTTCTTTGGCCATCTCCTTATACTTATGAATGAATGTATGGTTAGACAAAACATTTTGATGTTATTCTATACCAAGAATAATTTTAAAAGCAAGCATATGCTTAAAAATGCATAAAAATCACATAATAGATGATGCTGCCTATTCAGAGGTTGGGAGATAAGAGACATAAATTTCTCTAAAGCTCCTTCTATTTCTAAAATTTTCTTTTGCCATGTAAAAGGATTCACCCCACTTCCTTATCCTGCCGGCTTGCATGTTGCTATTATAAATACATAGCAAATTATTGAATCTGCATTCTCAAAGATGCCTCTAAGGATGTATTATGTGCTCTGGATATTTAGGAATGCTGGCCACTTATTTATTATAAATCAACTAG
This sequence comes from Microcebus murinus, assembly GCF_040939455.1. Classification (NCBI taxonomy): domain Eukaryota; kingdom Metazoa; phylum Chordata; class Mammalia; order Primates; family Cheirogaleidae; genus Microcebus; species Microcebus murinus. The sequence goes on from NC_134136.1 coordinate 87,026,520, forward strand.
ACATATTAAATCTTTAAATAGTACTTGAGGACACAAATGACCATTTCAATGGGGGCAAACAAAAATCTAAGACAAACAGGAATTAGTCAATTGTTTTTCCCTCACCAAACCAGAAATGAAAGCAGCAAAAATACCCTCCCTGGTCTAGAAACATCCTGTCATTTAAATGGCTGGGTTAATGAATATTAGCCTTCAGGAGAAAAACTGAAATTGATCTTATCTTTCTAGTTTTTGTATGTGTGTATGTATTTATATCAGCAAACGAGGTATTTCTTTTTCTTTTCTTTTTTTTCAGAAGATAGATCAATATTCAGGCATGGAGGGTATTTCTGAGAGGACTGGAGAAGTAGCTCAGAAAATGGATGAGAACAAAGGAAGGCTAGACAGTCAGAAACCTGCCCAAATCACGTCCTAAAATTAAGTTTTCTGGGCAGAATCCCCTGTAGCAACTGCTGACACTAGAAGCCCCACTTAGAACTGCAGAAGCTGCTGCCTCTGGAAAGTATAAATGTCTTTTTCTTGCTAGATTTGTTATTAATTATTTTTTCTATTATCAGAGAGACTTATGTCCAGGTTGAGGATATAAAGAAGCTCTTTGAGGGGTTTGCTGAAGTAATGGATACGTCCAGAACCGACGGAGGTATAATGGTGCCCTCTGCTGGGAAGAATCAGTAATGCTGCCCCATAGGTTTTCTACAGGGGCTGAAGTAATTTTAGGTGGTGGTGGTGGGTTGGGGGGGGGGAATGTCAAGGGTGTTTCTGGAACAAAAAGTTCTGAGAAATACTCTGCAAAAAAGTAGTTGCAAAATCCCAAACCACATGAAATTAGCTTGATTCTGAGTTGACACTGGAATCTGAAACCAGCTGTATTTCATCCTAAAATGTTAGCGCTATAAACCCTTCATCAAACCTGGAGACAATTATTTTCTCACTATCTGGACAAGACCACATTTCCAGCGGCTGAATTTTTCCAGGGCAGACTTTGCTCTCCCATTTTCGTTTTGTAGAGCTCCCCTCTCTCAGACTTGCATAAACAAACCTCACTCAAGAATGAAAGATGCTGTGAGGTTGAGACCCCATCCAACACTCTGTGATTCTGCTATTAAAAATCATAAAAGGAATTTGTCACAAAAAGCACACATTGCATGGACATCCTCAGGCTTAGGAGAAATACATAGTAAGGCCAAAAATTGATTTTAAAAAAGCCATTTGAGAAAGTTCAGGAAAACTGGACTATTTTAATAAAGGTATAGTTTCTTTCCTTCACTTACCAGTTCTGAATCAGTAGCTGAAATATTTAAACTACCTGTAACTTAAAACAATTAAAAAAATAACTAGGGGGTCGTAAAAAGAGACTGTGGCTGTGCACTGAACGCTGATTAGGCTTCTAGTCAAAAGCATACTGCTATCTGGACCATCTTCAATGGTGTCTGCTAACCTATAAGATATTAAGGAAACATCTATTTAAATAAAAGTAATGAGTAAAAGAAGACAAAATGTAATTGCCTTGAGGAATCAAAAAAGTTGGCTCCTGGCTATGATGGTTATTTTCTTCTTTTTGTTGTTGTTTCTTTTTAAACCTAAGCCAAAACTAGACAACCAAAAACTAAGGCTTTGATTGGTTAAGTGAATGATTGATGGATTCATTCATTCATTTATACATATGCAAGGCCGGCTTCATGGGTGTGTGACCTGTGAAGTTGCACAGGGCCCCATGAAGGGCTCTGAGCTTGCTTTAATGCTCTACTGTTACCATCTTGAAATTATTAATAATTTTTAAGCAAAGGGCCTTACATTTTGATTTTGCACTAGATTCTGTAAATTATATAGCCTGTCCTACACATATGCCTATCACAGTGTTGGTTCTGAGCATTGTCAAAGTGTGATGCTGGGCTTTCTAGGAGAGACAGTGATGCCCATGCTGAAGGAGGTTCCAGTCTGAGGAAGGAGATAAGAAGTGTATGGGGATGATGAGAACGTGCAGCTGAATATAGTAATTCAATAAATGGGGCCTGGATGCTCTGCAGTCCAGAGGACCATGGCAAGATCTTTCCCAGCTGGGAAAAACTCTAAATGCCTCTTGGATGGGGTGTCACTTGAGCTGGGACTTTCAAATAGATTCTTTAGTACTTATTTCTCTTTAAGAAAATAGAAAAACAAATCAAATCCATAGTTGAGCTTTCCCTTTTGCCATCTGGCCCACCTTGTGGTTTTACTGTTTTTCTTAGTCACCTTAGTTGACTTTGGGGTTTTAATGATAGGATTTGAATGCTCTCTTACTCATAAAATGTGGTCTTCCATGGAGAAAATAGTTTGGGGATTGATTTGTACACTATATTTCTGCAATGCTTTAGATCCTAAAAAAAGAGGGCTATTTTTTAAAAACTGGGGGACAGGTTAAATTTGCGTGCCTTTCTGCAAGCTTCATTCAAAATGTCAGATGAAACCCATGGGGGTATTCATTTTCTAAGTGGGTTGCTCCATTAGGTTATGGCCTTGCAGTTATTAGACAATGGCTGTGAACTCAAAACCTGTAGCATTGCATAAGCAATTTAGGGCATATTTCCCCCAAAACAGGGTCAATCATGTCATTTGAATAAAGAAAAAAACAGCACTTTTTTCCTCCCAGGATGATGTCTCTGTGACACTGAGGATGGCAAACTCCTATCTAGAAATCCAACTTGTGTTCACTTCTAGGACCTAAAGAAGTTCAATGAATAACACCAGGAGTCAGCCAAAAGCTATCCTTCTTTGCACCCAGAGGTCTAGATTACATCTCACAATTCCCTCAATGGCTTTTCTTTCCCCTTCAGAGATTTGGTTTTGAAAAAAAGGAAAGAGAACACAACAGTATTCTCTAAGATCTGATGTAAAAATTATAAATGTATTCTGCTCAACAGGGAAAAAGCTGCATGTAATCAATTTTTTAAAAATTGAGTTTTATGATATATTGACTATGTTCAATATTCTGTATTAAACAATTAGTAAATTTAAAAAAATCTTTGTATATTAGTGAACATAACCACATGCCATACTTAGGGGCAATATGCTTAGAGAAAGAACTGTGCTGAGTATTCAAATATGTTTTCTTTCCTGCATTGTCTCATAGTTACTCTTAATATGTTCTATATTTCCAGACTTAGCCTCCTTAATTCTTAATGGAACAAGGTAGAAGTTTTTAAAAGCCACCATGTGTTTTTAAACCTTTGATTGCATCTAAAGCAATGTAAGTAAGACATACAATAAATTACATGTTCTGAAGTTTTTCTTTTAGCTTTATTTTATCTAAGCCAGATTTTTCACTAGATATTTAGATCAGAACCAGCAAGTAGATACTGTCTGGATATCACCTAAGCAGGATTTGTCATTCTTTACATTGGCATGCCCCATATGATATAATTAATAGAAATTGCTTTTATTATTTTGAGAAGCTAATAATCTAATTCTCCATGAAGGCAAAGCAGCAAACGTTTAAACCAAATTATTTGCTTGTACTTTGTGACAAAATCAAAACAGAAAGGAAGCATTTCTGCCAGTACAGATTTTATGACTCAGGTTAAGATTGAAGGTTGGGGGTTTTAGGTATTCAGTCTGTAATATAAAATTTAGTTGAGTATTTCTTTCTCCAAGTAAAAGAGAACAGAATAAGAGATACATCTGACTAAAAATTATAGCCAGGCCTGGTTGAATGAAACCACTGTCTGGCAGAATTTATGAGAGAAAAATAAAATTGTATAAGTGGCAGTTGGCTTTAGGAAGGATGGTATAACAGAACCAAGGCCAAGAACAGCAGGGTTTACCTTTGCCCTCATTTCCTTAAGAAGAACTGTGGTGGCATCACATGTTTCCAACTTGAGTGTCCTGGTCTTTATAACCACTGCATTTCAGCATTCTGGCAACTCGCTGACCCACATTTTTGGTGGCCAAACTGTGGTTAGTGTGGGCCAGGGAGCCATGAACTGCTGACTAAACTCTTTCTGAAGCTTGTGGCTACACAGGAACCAGTGGGCAAAGGTTGGATTCTTCTTTGCCTATAGCATATGATGAAGTGGGCCTGGGAAGGGATGCAGTTGGCAAATGTTACAGGACTACTTTCTTGATCCCAGTGGAATGCTTAGAAGAGTTGAAGCAAAGAAGCAAGTCTGCAATCAAATCTCCATTTATGTCCTGTCTCTGTTATGTGGCAGAATGGAGATCAACGCTGCTTCTATTTCATTATTATTTTTAAACTCTGCCCTTTGAATTATGAAGGACTAGCTCATCAGTGCCATATGTAGATGCAAATTAAATGAGAATTTGTCTTAACTCTGCTAAATTAGAGGGAACTTTGCAATTTCTTTTAAGACTGTAGGGCATTGTCATTCTAACATCTAAAGCAGTGGTTCTCAAAATGTGGTCCCTGGACCAGCAGCAGTGGGTGGGGGTGGGGAGAGGATGAATAGAAATGGAGATTCTAGGCCTGGCGTGGTGGCTCATGTCTGTAATCCTAGCACTTTGGGAGGCCAAGGTGGAAGGATCATCTGAGGCCAGGAGTTTGAGACTAGCCTGGGCAACAGCAAAACTCCATCTCTACAAAAAGAAAAAAAAATAGCCGGGTGCAGTGGCAGGAGGATCACTTGAGCACAGGATTTAGAGGCTACAGTGAGCTATGATGATGCCACTGCATTCTAACCTGGGCAACAGAGGGAGATCCTGTCTCTAGAAAAAAACAAAACAAAAGGAGAAGGAAGGCAGATTCTCAGGCTCCAACCCAGTCCTACTGAATCCTAGCTCTTAGGCTGGGGCTCAGCAACCTGTATTTTAACAAACCCTTGGTGTGATGCTCTTGCATGCTCAATTTGAGAACCACTGATCAAAAGAATCCTTGCAGGGGTGACTTCTGTGAGAATAAGTAGTGTTGGCTTTCCCTGGGAAATGTGTGGCTTGCTATGTGTTACCAAGGGACACTTCAACTTTGTATTTTGCCCATGAAATCATAACATTCTAGTTTAGTCAAAGAAAGTAAGTGATCTGCTCTCTCAAATTCTATTATTTGACTTGTTCAAACTTGAATTCCAAAAGATTTTCTTAAAACACCAAAGCACAAAATATGATTTGTATTATTGAATAATGGTTCTTTGAACCATTTTTTGGTATATAGTAACTGGTTTCTATGCAAGTAAGATGTTTATTGTCTCCTAGAAATACATTTTTCATAGGCTCAAAGAATTTTAGAGGTGGAATGGATCTTTAAAAATCATCAACTCTTTTTTTTTTTTTTAATTCTGGAAGAAATGCAGGCCACAAGAGGGTACCTACCAGAGTTTATGCAGAGAGCTCCTCTTGAGCTAAATGGGGGTAGGTGGCCAGCTGCTAAGCTATGAATTCCTTTACTGGAATCTGAAAGCAGAGACCATATCTTATTCATCTCTTTCCCCCTCCTTCCATATCACAATTCTTGGAACAGTGTTGGCACAGTTCAATAAACGTTTCTTGAAAAATGATATGAAATCAAATGTGTGTTCCTTTTTTCCTTCCTCCTGCAGGAGAGAAAAAGGCATTTTCTTCTAGTCTGCCAGAAGGGATGAGTGAAGATGAAAAATTACTTCTTTAGCTTTTATTAAATAATAGGCTACTTCTTTTAAGCTACTAACCTAGTAGTCTATGATCATATAAAATGGATTCTATTAACAAGAAGTCTAGGACAATGAATGGGAATTATCAGGACTGAGATCTGTTGGAAAGGCTATTTGGAGATGTTTGTGCAGCACATGCTCATTATTACGTCTGGCTCAAATCAATTTTATTTAGCACCATAAAAACAGACTTAGCTTATGATATTTTAAGCATCTTAAACAAAGCAAGATTTATGCTATTGGGTGTGACTTTGGGCCTTCCACTCTATCCGGTTTGCCACAGGTCTGGAGAGGCAAAAAACTGTTTCTTTATGCATTTCGGGTGTAAAGTAGGAAGCCCCCTCCATCTCCCTTCTAATATCACCAGGAATGAATAGGCAGCGTGTTTCCCATAATTCAGCAATAACTGGGCTATTATTCTTTAATGCTTCAGTTTATTAATGTAACCACTGTGTCATTCCTACCATGCCCATGTAATTAAATTACCCGACAGACATTTGATATGAAGCTCTCAATCTCTACAAAAGCCCAGAATTTCTATGCCCCTTTGTGAGTCCCTAATGAATGGGTGGCACAGACACTTCTGTCATCCATGTTCACTCACTGTCCTCTCCTGACTGCTCTCCTGTGTCATAGAGACTTGCTGCTGCAGACAAACTGGGAACCCTTCAAAAGGGGAGGGTCACGTTTCCAACAACAGCAAGTGAAAGGCATGCTATTGCCTTCCTCTTTCTTTGTCCTGCTAAACCAGAGGCCAACCAAATTAAATTCCAAAACTATGTCTGCCCCAGTAGATCAAAGGTGCATTATTAAACCTTGACTACTGAATGCTAATTCTTACTTAAGTTGTGATTATAAAGGAAAAATAAACTGAAAATATTTTAAAAATTAAAGCAATCATTGTGTCTATTTAAATATATGCCATACTCTGATTTTCTGAAAAGGAAAAAAATAATTTTCACTTAAAAATTAAGTATTTAACCTTTAATTTTATAAATGAAGCTGTAATAATAAAGCTTCATCCAGATGCTATCCCAGTCCAGCTTGCAAGAAGGTATCTGTGATTATTAATAAAGTAATGTGCTCTTTTCTAAAGCACTCAATTGTTCATTTCAAGCTGTTAATTTCAAAACAACACTCTCTGTGAATGTTATAGAATTTGGACATGAACTCAGACATGAACTCATTAAAATAATCAAAGTTGATTTTATAATAGGACTTCTTCAATTTCTACAAATGACAATTTAGAGGCTCTAGATGTCTCTAAAGTGCAGCAGCAAAGATTTAAAAATTTCTTGTATTTTACATTTTATGCAATGTAATACAATTAGCCTAGTAGATGTATTTATTATGAATGTAGAATGTAGATTTGAATAAAAATCTAGGTACCTAATTTTTGAATATTTAAATTACATGATCTGTATATTCCAGGAAGAATATGAGCATACGTACATGTATAGAAATAAAAATTGAGATCTAATCTCAAAGCTATCACTTTGTTTTTACAAGAGAAAAAAAGCATCAAATCACAGCTTGTAATGTCTAGGTAAAGAAGACTGGAAATGCTTCTGACAAACTAACCTTTTAGATCAGATACTTGAGAGAAGAAATCACATATCATTGAAACCTAGATAATTTAAATCTGGCTAAAATCAGAATAACAATTACTCTATTACTATTACTACCCTTTAGTGTTGAAATTTGTGTTATTCATATATGATTAACACAACTTTATTTGTTTCAGGCACAGAAAAGCATAGAAAAAATATTAAAGTTAAATCCTTTTTTTTTCTTTTTATTTCAAAATATGTTTTTCTTACATGGATACTTGGTATAATGCTTAAGTCAGGGCTTTTGGTTTGCTTGTCACCAGAATAGTGTTCATTGTACCAAATAGGTAAGCTTTTATACCACACCACCTCTCCCATCCTCCTTGCTTCTTGTTTTCCAATGACCTTTACATCTTTTTGTGCCCATTGTGTACTCTGAAAATATTTAAGATAAAAAGAATACTTGTAGTTATTTGTGACTAGTCTTAGTCCCCAAAGAAAGCAATAAAGGGGTGAGAAAGCATCTAAAACATAGGTGACAAATAGAAAACAAATAGCAAGATAGTAGATCTAATTTTAACAGTGCCAATGATTACATTAAATATAAAGGGACTGGGCACTCCAATTAAAAGGCAGATAGTGTCAGACTGGAGAAAAAGCAAAATAAAACCTAATTATATGCTATGTATAAGAGAGGGACTTTAAGTATAAAGACAAAAATAGGTTAAATATAAGAAGATAGAAAAAGATATATTATGCAAACTCTCAGCATAAGAAAACTGGCAGGGTTATGTCAAAGTCAAGTAAGAGAGTCAATGAATACTGCCAAAGACAAATCACAAGGGAAATTAGAAAATAATTTGAACTGAATGAAAAAGAAAACCCTATATACCAAAATTTTCGAGATATAACTTAAAGTACTAATTAGAGGGAAATTTTTAGAGTTAAATGCTTATAAAAGAAGGAAAGTTTAAAATCAGTGATCTAAGTTTATACCTTATGTAGGTATAAAGCAAATTTATACCTTATGTAGGTATAAAGCTAGGTAAAGAGCAAATTAAATCCAAAGTAATAGAAGAAAGGAAAGATAAAGATAAGAGCAATAAACAATGAAATAGAAAGCAAATAATAGATGTTTAATAAAAGACAAAAGTTGATTTTTTGAGCTTATTAATAAAATTGATAAACTCTTGGCAACACTTATTGTAGAAAAAGAGAAAAAAGCACAAATCACATGTATCAGGAACGATAGAGAGGATATTATAACAGATCTAATAGGCATCAAAGAAATAACAAGGTAACAAACAATTTTATACTAATGATTTCAGCAACTTAGTTGGAAGGGACAAATTTGTAGACAAATACTAATTAACAAAACAGACACATAATAAAATAGAAAAATCTGAGCCTTGTATCTATTAAAGATATAGCTATAACTATATCTTTATAGAAATAAAAATGAAAATTCTTCTCCCAAAGAAAATACCAGGCTCAGAGGGTTCCACTAGTGAATGTTACCATACATACATTTAAAGAAGTAAGAAACAGTGCCAATTTTACAAATTCTTTCAGAAAATAGAGGAGGAAGAAATGTTTTCCCATCTCATTTTATGAAGCCAGCATAAATCTGATAATAAAATCTGAGAAAGCAAAGAGATTATAACAAAAGAAAATCACAAACCAATATCACTCATGAAGATAGACATGAAAGTCTTTAACCAAATGTTAGCAAACTGAGTCCAGCAACGCATAAAAGACATAATACATCATGACCAGGAATGTAAGGTTGGTTTCACTTTCAGAATCAGTGAATATAATTCACAATATTGATAGCATAAGGGAGACAAACCGGAGGATCATTTTAATAAAGGAAGAAAAAGAACTTTATAAAATTCAACATTCATTCAATGGTATCAAACTCCCGGTAAATTAGGAATTGAAGGCAATTTCATGAATCTAATAAAGGGCAGCTATAGAAAACCTACAGTTCACATCATACTTTATTATGAAATATCGAACACTTTCTCCCACAGTCAGTAATAAGGCAAGGATGTCTGCTCTAACCAGTGCTCTTCAACATTGTACTGGGTACCATAGCCAAGGAATAAAGCAAGAAAAATAAATAAAGACATAAAGATTTAAAAGGAAGTAAACCTTTCTTTTTTTCAAAAATCGCATAATTTTTATGTGGAAAATTCTAAGGAATCTACAAAGCAACTGTTTACACTAATAATTACATTTAATGATGTCACAGCATGTGAGATTAATATAAAAATTAGTTTCATTTCTGTATAATTGTAGCAGCATAAAATGCTAGGGAATTGACTTAACTAAAGATGTGCAAGACATAGGTTGAAAACTATAAAATATTGCTGGGAGAAATTTAAAAAGATAGAAATAAATGGAGATATATATCAGGAACAGGGATTAGAAAACTCTATATTGCTAAAATGTCAATCCTTCCCTAATTGATACAATTCCAATTAAAAGTCTTCCAGGTTGTTTTGTACAAACTGATGAGTTGATTCCAACATTTATAGGAAAATGCAAACGAATTATAACAGCCAAACAATCTTTAAAAGAATAACAAAGTTAAAGAAACCCCCTCTTCTCTATTTAAAAACTAACTATAAGACTAGAGGAACAAACACTGGTTTTGGCTTAAGGACAGACTGAGATCAAGGAAACAAAATAGAGAGCTTGGAAATATATGTGCATATATATGGTCAGTTGATTTTCAACAAAGGGTCCAAGGTGATTAAATCGGGTAAGGACTAGTCTTTTTAACAAATGGTGCTGGAGTAACTGGATAATCACGTGAGAAAAAATGAACCTTGACCTCTACTCCACACTACACACAGTCATTAATTTGTGATGGATCACAGACTTAAACTTAAAAGCTTAAACTATATAGATTCTAGAAAAAATCAGAGGCAAACATCTCACCAGTCTAAGGCAGGAAAATATTTTTTAGAGAGGATACAAAAATTAATAAACATCAAAAATAAAAAATAGTATTTCATATAAATTTGAAAGTTCTGCTCTTCAAAAAACACAAAAAATGAAAAGGCAAGATATAAAGTAGGAAGAATATTTGGAAAGATATCATACAACCTCACCCCCCCCACATATCTGACACAGGACTTGGATCTAGAATATATAAAGAACCTCTACAATTCAATAATAAAAAGACAATCAACCCAATAAAAATGGGCAAAACATGTGAACAGAAACTTCAAAATGGAAGGCATATGAATTACTAATAAGCACAGCAAAACATTTTTCAACATTGTTTGTCATCAGGAAAATGTAAATTAAAACTACAAAAATATCATTTCATATTCATTGGAATAGTAAAAAAATTTAAAAAGGAACTTTTCTGGAGTGATAACAATGTCCTAGTGGTTGGGGCTGTGGTTATGTGGGCATATACATTCCTAAAAACTCATTAAATTGTACACTTAGGATCTGCGCATTTTACCCTATGTCAATTTTACCTCAATTAACAAGTTTTGATGATTCCTAGAGTCTTTGTTCTTTTGAGCTCAGGGGTGGCTTTGGTTGCATTTTTCTCATAATGGCGACTTGTCAGTCACTGCCTACTTATCTGAAATTCAACACAGCAAGCTCAGGGGTCAACTGCTAATAAAAGCTACTTCCCCCCTTTGGGTAGCTCTTCCCTTCCATTTTCCAAGAGTCCTTCAGACATAATAGAGATTTTTAAACACAACTACATAGTAAGGTAGTAGCTTCCAATTATAACATAGTTTCTCCCTATCTTTAATTTTCCCACTGTTGTTTGTATTGTCTGTCTTTTTCCCTATACTAAAAGAAAATCTAGTATCTGTTCTCTATGAACAAGGTTAGAGAACTTTTACTGACTTTTATGTATAGGTAAGTACCAAGTTGAAGTTCTGCTTAAATTTCTTATTCTTTAACTTCTAAATATTCTGCCTTTAAAAACAAAGACTTCCTGCATATAATTCTATATGCTTACTAATAATTTTCAAGGTACATTGTCAGGGTGTGTTGACATCCAACATCTTTCTAACCTCTACATGGAGTAAATATTGTAAATTAATTAAAATCAGTTATCACAGGGTTAGTTATGATAACCTTAATCTAAAATTGTTATCTTTCCTATTCTCACACTTAGTTTGAAATCAGAGGATCTTTGGGAAGTGATTGGGAGGGGTTATTTTTAAAGCAACACTCCACAATGTCTCTATTATTGAGTTTTTCTTTGCAAAGAGCAGAGAAACATTTTACCCCTGATGTTCATAAGGCAGTTTTCTTTTCTGTTCAAGACTGCAGGTCCCTCCTCTCCGCCAAGAGAACCAAAGATAGGGCTGTTTACACTTGTCGGGTTTGATGAAGAGGGAGAGTGTTGTTCTCAGGGTCACCAGGCTGTCTTCAGCCTTGGGATGCGTGGCAGACAGCGGAAGAGACACGTTGACATGTGGATTTAATCCATTCTTGATAAGAACTTACAAACTTCTGGATTCTGCATTTTCTTGCTTTTGCCAGGCCTGCCTTCCTTTCCTTGATTCTAATGAAAGGATTCTTGAGCTATGGCTCATTTCCTTTTTCACTTATTTGGAGGGCTCCTTAAGATATCCTTTTTTTAATGAAAGTGCTTAAACCTAATTTAAATGTGAACCAAGAGGTGCCATAGTATCTTTAAATAAAATCAGAAACTGCCATCCAAATTACCCATTCTTTCATCCCTAACCATGGTTCATGAAACATCCTAAACAGTATAAATACCTGATTTATATAACAGGTATTATATACAACCACTGGCTTTAGAAGATTGTATATATATGTGCATAATATAGATTCACATTCAGATATAGTTTATATATAAAATATATTTTTGAGAAAGTACATTTATAGAGTTTTTGTATTTACATTGTGTGTGTGTATGTGTATATTCCCACCCAAATACATATGTACCTTTTTATTTCAAAATAGTCTCTTCATTTCCCCTCGAGATTTGGGAAATAGGGTCTTAAAATACTGATTTTTTATTCAATGTTTTTCATTCTCAACTGAGAAGTTAGAAAGAACTAATGAAAACCTTACTTTGATCCCCTCAAAAATATGCTTAGGAACAAGCATAAGCTCCAAGACTAAGAGTGATTTGACAGATCTCAGAATTCTTGCAAAACTGGTTTCCACAGAACCAAGCAAACAGGTCAAACATACACACTGGCACCCTCAAAAAACAAAAACAAAAACAAAAAATCCCCGAGGCACTATTGATGCTCAAGGGATGCTGGAAAAGACTAAGTATTTTGTATCCTTAAATGTCCTTCCTTTTGGATGGATCTTGCTACCCAAGTGAGCAGGTTTGGAGCATAAATTTGGGCCACACACATGCTGAACATGCCGCTGTGGCCAATGGCAAATATCACAGAAAGTCCCTGTCACAGTCTCAGGAATGTCACCTCCCTAGTATGACACTGATGGAATGCATGAGAGCGGTGGGAAAGAGAGGGAGAAAAGAAGAAAGTGGGAGGGGGAAGGGGAGGGACAAAGAAAGAAGAAGGGAGGGAGAAAGGCTGGCAAAGAGAAAAGAAGAGAGAAGAGGAGGAGGAGAGTGGAAGGAGGAAAGTGGATGCTGGAGAAGAAAAAAGAGGGAAAGTATTGACAAAAAGATGGGAGAGGAGGGATGCAAGAGGGCGGAAATGGAAAGGGATGGAGAGAGATAGAAATAATAGACGGGTGGAGACAAAAGGACACTATTCAAGTAGAGGAAGACAACAAAAGGGGAGAGGCAGTGCAGGATGGTAAAGACAAAGGGAGGGACAGCAAAGAGGGGCCAGAGGGAGGTTGTACTTGAAGCAAAGCCACCACCCAGGGCAGCAGCCTGGAGCAGCATTGGCAGGGTTGGACCTTAAGGTCCAATACCACAGCCACCAATCCTGGCGGCTGTTCTTCTCGTGAAATGCAAATCTCAGAGGGCCAGGCTTAGGGAACTTAGGGTCACCCCTCGAATCATCAGGCAGCCTTCCTGGCCTCAGCACAATGATCTCTCTCTTGCTTCCTTGATGAATTGCAAAAGGCATTATCTTTTCCTTCCTCCATTAGGGCTAAGGTTTCTAGAAGAAGGCGCATATACGTAACAGGAAATGCCCCAATAAAGCCAGGGAGGGCTTGGGTGGGAAGCAGAGGTTGTAACTCTAAAGCAGAACCACCCACAGCAGTTCTTAGGCCTTTCATAAGGTCACACCATCTCTCTTTGGTAAATAGAAGGAGGCCCACACCCAGGAAGCAGTAAGACCCAGTCCAGAATAACAAATGACAAGGGCTCTGGGATCAGGAACCTTTGGGACCTTCTTTCTCTAGGCAGGCTGTGGGCATTTCAGCTAGAATTACCAGGTTTAGCAGATACACATCCACATACCTAGCTCAATTTGAATTTTAGATGAACCAAGAATAAGATTTTAGTAGAAGTAATGCTTTTTAAGGATAAGTATACCCCATGCAAAGAGATGAAAGGAAAGACTCCTAAAAAGGGGGTAAAATGGTACAGGGGAGGAGAGACACAGAGTGGCAGAGATGAAGAGACAAAGGCAATCTTTGGGACATACTGATATGAACAAGTTATTTGTCGTTTGTCTGAAACACAAATCCAACTGGATGTCCTGTATTTATCTGGCAATCATAGTTTCAGCCTATTTTTTCCCCTAAGTAACTTATTAGTAACTTATTTTTACTAATTCCACTATGTCATCCACCCTTTTTCTATCTTTTTGTATCTATTGGTTAATGATGGATATTAGGATTCACCCTCGGAGAACAGCAATTTTCTGCTAAATGCAATATAATTCCTTGTCTTATATATCAAGGTTTATTTCATTTTATTTTGCTTTTCATTCTAGCATCTTCTTTGATTCAAGCAATATTTTGTCAGGAGGAAAAGCAATGCATTCGCTTCTATGAATAGCAGAAAACCTGGTGTGTGTTGTGAAGAGCATCAATTGGTTGGATAAATTGTTGAGTGAAGATCCAGAGAGCAGAAATAAGACTGGGAGCAGCAGTTGAGGAGATGAAATGGCACAATTAGATATCCTGTTCCTGTGTGTAGGTTGCGTGGGTTGCATGGATCCCCTGTCTCTAAAAGTGTTCAGAAGGAGCTATATTACTGCCTTCCTGGAGGGGGTGTTAGGTGGGAAGTGAGAATAAATGACCTCTAAGCTTCCATCTAACTTTAAGATTTTTCTGTTGATTTTTAAAATGGGCCCGTGTGCATTCTTTTTTGTTTGTTTGTTTTTAGAGACAGTGTCTCACTCTGCTATCCAGGCTGGAGTACAGTGGCTTGATTATACTTCACTGTAAACTTGACCTCTTGGGCTCAAGTGATCCACTCACCTTGGCCCCTCAAAGTGCTGCAATTACTGGTGTGAGCCACTGCAGCCAGCCATCTCTCTAATCCAACAAAAAACTCTATGATAGAGCCTCATATTTTGTGGAATACCTCCTATCTGCCCTTGGAATGAATTAGCATAGCAAACCTGGGAATTAAAGAAAATAGTCAATCTAAAGCTTTATACTTCCCAGCAAATATTCTCGAGACTATCAGGGCACTATATGGATTTTGGAATGATTCAGTCATCTCTTGGTGAGTTGGGTGGAATGTGGAGGTTACAAGTAGAAGGATAAAATTATGGAAATGTATCAATGGGAAAGTGAAAATGTAAAATGAAGATTAGAAAAAATAACTAGGCAAAGAGTGCCCTGACACCATAGAGAAACAGAAAACCAATTCGAATTCAGTGGGGCATTGTTTAAGGTGGCGTGCAATGTGTGCCACCTCCCCTCTCCAAAATGTAGACTCTTTTCTGAGCATATAGCCACAACGTTTTAGAACTTGGGAAAGAATTAGCTAGAGGCTAGGCCTTAGAGAATGGGCTGCATCTGTTTTGAATACTTTCAACAACCTTACCACGTGTGGGCATTGACCTCCTGTCAGAGAGGGCTCCAAGCTGCAACCCAAGAAGATATATTGATCTAGAAAATGTTTATACAAGTGCTTATATACTTGAAAATAAATCTCTGTGCCTTTGGCACATAAGTGAAAGCTATTCTAGAACCACGACACCATCACATTTTTTTCTTATTATTTTTGAGAACTTGGATACAATATGGCATATGGGGAAAGATAAATGGAGAAAATCCAATACATGGACAGATGTTACCTTACATTTATGTGGCACTTTAGACTATACATAGGACTTGGGGTTGGCTATACGTCCACATGGAATTTTCCCAAGACTGCTACGAGGTAGGAATTACTGATGGCATTTTAGAATAACTCAAGGAGTGAAGACCCAGCCAGGGACCAGTATCAGGGCTTCTGATGTTCAATTTCCATGCTTTTCTTACTCCACCAAAGGTGCCCTCTGTGTTGCCATATGACTGATAGAAAGCAAATTGATCTTTACTACCTTAATTTGTCCTCCGACAACTGACAGAGGTTAATGAAAAGGAGAAAGAATTGCAGTATAGTGATTACTAAGTCATGAAATCAAATCCTATCTCCATCATCTACTAGCTGTATGACCTTGGACAAATTTCTTTCCTGTTTCAGCCTTAGTTTTTTGACCTATAAAATGGGTTTAATAATAACATTTTCTTCACAAGACTGTTGTGAGGATTAAATGAGTTCATACATGTAAAGTTCTTAGCATAGATGATGCCCCACCTACAGTTATTATTTTTAGTGTTTTTATTATTATCTCAAGGTGTAGATCATATTCTTTGCTTCAGTGTTGACTTGCACATTAGTTTAAGATGTTGCCTGTGGACTTTTGTTTTGTGGGCTTGCTCCAAGAGAATCAGACATTTTGAAAAAAGGGATTGAGAACTTCACCAAAAAGTAATTTATCTTATAGTCTAGTCAAAGAAATCCGTATGAATATTTCCTAACCATTTTTGATAAGTGGGCAAAATGATCAGAACTCAAGGGTGAGATATGGAAGCAAGGATATTAGCAACTTACGAAGCTTGGATTGCAGGAAATGTACAAAAAGGAGAAAACGTTCATTGTGACCCTACAAAGGAGTATCTGTGCTTTGTCAACATCAATTTTGTGTAAATGCCTCCAATTTCTAAAGCCTAGGAGATAACCTTGGATTATTAAAGTTAGGATTTTTTGGATAGGATATTAGAAGGAGAAGTAGTTTATGACAGTTATTTAATTTGGAGAGAAAAAGATAGACTTTGGAAGTGAATTAAGACTACCAATTTCAACACTAAGAGAGTCAAAACAAGGAGGAATTCTGGAAATGTTTTAAGATGGTGAGAGGGCTATACACCAGGGATCTGTGTGCAGACAGGAAGTGCAGATCAAGACAGTAGCCTTGGGCTCTCAGCTGAACCCTGAATTAATGTAAGTGATAACAACATAGGATGAGGGCATGCTTTCATTTAATTTCATTTCTTTTTTTTTTAAAAAAATATCTTTTTCTTCTTAGGTTAAGAGAAAAAGATTTCAGTCTTTGAAAACAATCGTTGTGGTTTTTTTTTTTAACATCTATTAAGAACCTAGAAAAGAAAGGCAATTGTCTGAAGCCTGTCCACTGGGGGAAAGAGATGATTGTTCATAATTTGCTGAGCTTGCAGTAGGAACACCATTAAATAAAATCAAGTAGAAGACTAATTCCCCTGCTAGGGGTGGGGAGACATTCTACTAAAGAAGCAACTTGTAAATTGAGTCATGTAAAATCATGTCTCAAGAAGAAAGGGGATTTAAGAAAAAAATAATAACCAGTGATATGTAATTTAGGAAATGTTGATGCTTTGTCATTCTAAGAAAATTAGTTTAGGAATAAATGTTACTCAAGGTTACAATTGAGTGGTATATCTGGAGGTATAAGTGGCTAAAACTAGCTGTATTTAAGGGAATAAAAAGCATATTATGTTTCTATAAAAGCGCTTGGTAATAAAAATCAGTAGGAACAAGCAAACCTAGGAACATTGTGAAAGAAGAAGAATTTGATATTGAGGACTTGATTTTCCAACTTGGTTCCTTTTTCTCCTTTTCTGCTTGTTGCTATCACAGTCCCTCCCCACCCACCTCTCACTGTGGCTTAATGCCCCCATTTTCTCCCCCCCTCCTGCATTTGTTAATTCTTCGTCTCAGGTGACAGTCTGAAATTGTGGCACTTTAGAGTTATAAAACCTAATATGAGAAAATCATGTTTCATTCTCCCTTTCTAGAATTGCATTTTAATGGAAATCAAAGATTAATGCTAAAGTAATGATTTCACATGGCTTTCAAGAATCTGACCAGAAAGTAGGGAGATGGAGAAAAGGGAGTCTGAGGAGGAAAGGACCATAAAAGAGGTCTTAATGAAAGCACACTACATTAAAAAATTCCTTTTCTACATATATGTACCAAAGGTACTATGTGCTTATTTCAAAAGGTAGAACTTAGCCCTTCTAACAATCAAATAAACAAAATCTACTTTTCTCAAATAGTAAATAGTAAGAAAAGGGATTTCCTACAATATCTTATTATGGTTTTTCTTTGTTAGTACCTTTAAAGCACTTTAAATGGTCAAAGAGAAATTACTTGTGGTTTAAACATCCAGAGGGTAAGATACTTTATCCCTAACTTTTTGATTTCTTCAAATACTTACAAATTATCCTCAGTAGAAAAATTAGACTCATTTTCTTCACAGGTCTATGAGATAGACTACATAACATCCTAACATAAGTGGCTCTGTTGCATTTCAAATCTCCAGTCATTGGAACAATTGGTTGATTTTGGCAGTCTCCATGACTAATGTGTTAACTCCAACCTATCAAATGAACTAAACCCAAATGTGTTTGAATATTTGGTCTATAGATAAGCCTATTGAGGGTGTTCAAACAAATGAGGTGGACTTGACTTTTCTGATCCTTTCAGATTACGTTCAGGGGGAAGGTTACACATCAGTTTATTAGAGCCAAGCCAAAAACATCCATTTCAAAAGCCTTTCTTTAAACAATATACCATCTTTGCATTTTGCTAAATTTTGTTACTTGGAATTAAAAGCTTATTAGAAGCAAGTCTTCCCTGCAAACTGACATATTCAATTACAGTCATCTGTTCTAGAGAACAGACTGTGTCTAGACAGAAGAATACCACTGTGGCTTAGAAGGAACATGATGCGTTACAGCGGCTGATTCTTGGGCTGGGTGACTGTTTTTATGATCTGTGTTAGGAACACCATGTGATAAACTATTTTGCAGCTTCCCAAATGTGTGTAGGTATGAGCAACCTCAATTGCTACAGCTGTAAACAAACTAAGATTGAATTATGGCAATGTGGTGGTGATGGGAGAAAAACACATAAGCCAAAGATAAATATGAAACAGCAGCATTAAAAATGCAAAATAAAAGCAAACAAACAAAACCAGATTAATATAAATTAAAGCCAAGAGTCCGAGCTTTGTGGGAGAAAGAATTCTAGCCTTTGTTCCATGTTCCAGGATCCTAACAACTGCGTTTAGGGCGGGGGGTGTGGAGTTATTTATTCACATGTACATGGAATAAGAACAAGCAGTTGGCTAGCTATAAGAAATTAAGCATCTGTCTTGGGAAGCTTCCTCTCAAACAGAACCATACTGAGTGCATACCATATAAGAATGAATAGGCTAGGAGAACTGGCTGTTATTGATAGAAACTTACGAGAAAGCAGTTTTCATGTTTTTAAATGTTTAGGCTTAAATGCATGTCTAGCCCTTTAGCAAGCTACAACGCAGTAGACATGATTGATCTTATCAAGAATCTCAGTTTAATCAATTTCCCTAAAGATGAGTTTATACATGCTATAAATTACACATGCTTTGCAAAGGCATTGCCAATATGTAAGAAAAAGATTGCGCTCCCCCCCGCCCCCGACCCCCCCCCAATCCCTGAAATTGGTCATCATTTTGAGAGACTGAAAATGCAATCATTGTCAATTTTCTGGTTTCCATGGCTTAGAAATCTGAGAAGGCAGGGGTTCGTTTCTTAGTAAATTTGCCCCCTAGGTTAGACAAGGAAGACTCAAATGAAAGGAGAGGACATGGCACATGGTGGTTGCTAAGAAACATGCAACTGAACACAGGCTGCCACTTAATAATGGCCAGAGGGGGTGTGAGCTGTGATAACATCGGCCATGATAGCTCTGCCTCCTGCCCAGCAGGGGCCACTGCTGTGGGTAAAATGAAAAGGAAGGCAGTCTTGTTAGGGAAAATGTAAGAAGACCTGGAAAGGGAAATGAAAGCCTGAGGCCCTCCTCACACTGAGATGGTGCTACAGGCACCCTGAGGGATAAGGCATGCTTTGTGTTATTTTCCACTAGTAATGAAGGTGGATGGGATTAGGAATGATTCACACTCTACTACTTGCTCACCTGGTAGCTGACAACTCTTCTTTGAAAGACCTGGGTCCTGTGAGTTCATTCATCAGGACTCAATGAGTCAAAGCTTGTTCCTGACTTAATCAGCCTCATCAAAAGGAGAAACAGAGTTCAGCTCTGACCAACTGAGCTAGTTAGCCCCAAATAGCCTGAAAACAGATATATTATGCAACTGGCATGATCAGCACAGCCCAGAAGCCCAGAGTGCAGACTCTGGGGCCTGGCTAACCTGGGTTCAAGTCCTGATCCTTCCAGCTGGTGGCCCTCAGCAAGTTACATACACTCTTTAAGCCTCAGAGTCCTCATTGTATTTAATAGGGACAGAATAATATATAAGCTCAGTGTATGCTTATTTTTAGCCCAGTGCCACTTCCCCCCTTTTCTCCTAGCAACAGACCACCTTCTCTTATTTTGGGGAAATCCCTAGCCAACATATGGCTCTAGAGGGGGTTACCGATCAGAATCCAAACATTCCCCCCTAAACCTACCCTACTCAGCTATCATCATTGGTCCGATGGGTGGACAATGACTTGGACCAGGCTGATCAGAATCCTGCCATTGGGATTTAAAAAACTAGATTAGGCTAAGCATTTGGGTATGATCAAGGGAAGCCCTTTTTTTCTCATGGTGAAGCTGGCAAAGCTACTGTCAACCATATTTCCCATCACACGGATAAAGCTGGTCTACAGAGGAAGAGAATGACACTGATAAGAAAAGACATGCAGAGATGGGAAGAAAGAAGCTCTTGAAGGCATTTGAATACTTGATTCCAGTTCCTGAGCTCCCAAGGACCACTCTGACTCCCACCTTCCAAAGATCTAGATGACATTTAGATGAGAAAATGCATGTAAAGTCTGTGCCTTGGTACAGAAGATTTAATAAATGTTTAAATGATTACTGTCGAGTGGGAGAGAATCCTTCCTCTTCTCTCATGCTTGGGTGAAAAGGTTCTTGGAAGAGCTGCTTCTCACCCTATTTGTTAACTGAGCCCCACAGAAAGTGGCATGACGAGGATAGAGGAAAGGGGACACAATGTGACTACCAAGTGGTGACCTTCAGCTGAGTGGCATTGCTGACAGAGATCACCCCTATGGAAGCAAGTCATTTCAAGTGCCCAGATGTTCTGGCCTCTGAATGGAGTCATTCTTAATGGCAAATAATTCCTAGTTTTCACCAAGTTAAATACAAATAGCAAAAAGAAAAGGGCTGGACAGAAGCATTCCAAAGACTAGGTCCTGGCCCTACTTCTGCCACTTATAAAGTGAAGGTAAGGCTGTGGTCCCCAAGCCCTGGGCCATGGACCAGTACCAGTCAGTGGCCTGGTTCCTAACAGCAGGAAGTGAGCAGTGGGTGACCAAGTGAAGCTTCATCTGTATGTACAGCTACTCCCCATTGCTGGCATCACCACCTGAGCTCCGCCTCCTGTCAGATCAGCAGTGGCATTAGATTCTCATAGGAGCATAAATCCTATTATAAACTGTGCATGTGAGGGATCTAGGTTGCTTGCTCCTTATGAGAATCTAATGCCCAATGATCTGAGGTGGAGCTGAGGTGGTGATGCTAGCACTGGGGAGTGGCTGCAAATACAGATTATCATGAGCAGAGAAGTATGACTACACAATAAATGTAATGTGCTTGAATCATCCCCAAACCATCCCCCACCTGAGTCCAAGGAAAAATTGTCTTCCATGAAACTGGTCTATGGTGCCAAAAAGGGTGGGGACCGCTGAGGTAGATTTATCACTTTGGGAAGAGGTGGAAATCAAGTTTGCTCTATGTGTTTGCAGCACTATTGAGAAGATCCTGTCTTTTGACATATATAAACTCTAGGGAGCTTGAGAATGTATGAAAGAATTGTTAATATTTTCCTAGAGGGGCAGTGAAGAATTGGTATTGTGGCCAGGGCCATTTCTACACACATAAAGAAGAGTATGAAAGCAAAAATTTAGCTCATCAATTAATGTACTGAGCATCTTCTGTGTGTTTACAGTGAAGTTAGACAAATATATCATAACGACTATTCTTACGGTGTTCCCAGTCTGCTCACTGAAACAGACCCAGAGATGAAGACTAAGCAATGAAATCCCAGAAGAAGGAGCAATGACTTAAGTTTGAGAGGAGGCCAGGGAAAAGAGATAATATTTGGTCTGGGTTTTGACAGTTCACTGGGCAGAGAAGAGGAGGGAAACATTTCTGAACAGAAAGAATTATTCTCAAGGAGTCAGGGTGGCGGGAGAGTGCAGAGCATGCTTGGGAAGAGCCAAAGAGATGACATAGATTGTGGCTAAAACACAAGATACATTGGTGTAGTAGGCTTAACCTTTTTCTGGAACAATCTAGACATAGCTGAAGGCTGTTATATTCCTTGAGATCTCAGTACAATTGACCTGACATCTTATGGCCATACCTACTACCAATTTTTAAGCTTGTGCCAAGATTTCTGGGACTTTCCAGTGGGTTATCTGGAAGGTTGTTCTGCCTCCTGGATCCTGGATCCATAGAATCATTTGACCATTGCCTCTATGGTTTTTGCCTGAAATTCTGCCCCTTCAGTTTCCATCCCAACAAAATCATTCACACATCTAAACTCACATTCCTGAGTTTAGGACTCTTTTCTGAAGGTTTTGGTTGGTCAAATTGCACAGCCTTCTATCATCTTCCTAGCCACACTCTCCCTCTTCCATTATAGAGTCCTTTGGGAATCCACATTCTTCTTTCTGTATGAGACAGAGCAATCATCTTCTGTCCATGTCGGAGCAAAACCTATTTCTCCACTTGTCTCATACCCAGTGGTTTAGAAATTGATTTTTGTCACTTGAATAGGCATTTTGGATCTCGCTGTCCACCTTATATGGCTTTTTAAAAATACTTCTTTAACAACAATTTTGATACCAGCTACAAAGGTAATAACTTTTTCATTGCTCCACAGACAAGCCATCATTTACTAAATGAAAATAACATGAGTTGCTATGGAGAGGATGAGAGGTGATGGAAAGAGGAAGAAAGGGCTGGGGAGAGAGCTGTGGTCACACTGCCAATGTTGTGGGTCCCCAGCTAAGCAGAGACAGGGAAGCCATGGAAGGCTTTTGGAGCTCAATCCTGGCGTTAGTGGGGTCACCCTGGGGACAGGATGAGGAGTGGATGTGAGGGGGAGAGACGAGAGGAAGAAAGCATTCTGAGGCTGGCATAATACTTGAAGACAGAGTTGACAAGGATTAGCACAGCAGGGAGAGTTAATGCAGGGGCAGCTGGGAGATGAGTCCTTTACAAATCTATGAGTCAGAGAATTAAAAAAAATTCACGACCTATTTTTAACTCAGATATTTGTGAATTTCAAGGGACAGTAACTCTTCCTAAGTTACAACCTTATGTTCTCATTTAAGTAATGCATACATTTTCCTAATCAGGGCAAAGAACGTGGGTAATAAGAAAATCAAATGATGGCTGGTGACTTTTGAAATCCATTTTGAATGTTATTTCACATACCTTAATTTTTTTAGAAATATATCTGTATTGACTATTTGAGACAGTCACTAGAACTTTCTTAGGTCTCTTTGTGATCTCTCATGCATCTTTGTCTTGACCTATTAAATTATTGCAGACATACTTTACCATTTACCTGATAAATAACAATTTGTGTTGTGTGTTTTTAAAATTTTTCTTTAGGCCTTAAACTCATTTCTGCATGGAAGTCTTTCTATGTAAGTAACTTCTCTGTTGTTTGTATTTGGCATCTAAGCATTATGTGTTCCCTCCTTCCAATCCCAAATTTGTGAGAATTCTTTTACGAGAAGACATGTTTATACATTTAAGATCTACACACACTTTCTATAAATTCCTCACATAATATCACAAGTTGCAAACACTAGTCCTGATCTTACAGGGGAAGGAAGAGGGGTTTTTTTTTTAAGGCATGTCAATTTTTAAGCTTCTGGGATCTATTTAGTGAGCTGGAGATGATAATAGTTCATGATATTCTAGTGGCCCAAATCATTAGGAGCTTATATAGTCTTGCTGCCCTGGGACTAATATATTTCTGTTGACAACTGTCTCTAGCTTCTCCCACCCAACTGGCTTCTCTCCTGTTTACTGTCCCCGGGGCTTCCCTCCAAGCAGCCCTACTGTTCTCTGGCCCCAGCCCATCTAGTGGGATGTCATGATGCTAAGACACAGAGCCAGCAGCAGCAGCAGGGCCAGAGCTTCACTGTCCCAGGGCCAGGTTCAGTTTCCAGCACTCTCCCATGGGACAGAAAACAATTAAATGTGAAAACTCATTTTTGATTTATTAGGTACACTTTGTGGAGTCTGAAATGAAACAAGTTGAGATAGTGCAAGTTGATATTGCTAGCATTAAAGAGTTATATCATATCCTAACCAATTCAGAAAAAAGTCTAAGCTACAGATAAATGTATATTTATAGGTTATTGATGCCCTACCATTAAGACAAACTTTTTCTCTTAATTTATATGAATTGACTATAATGTTGGGTAGTTATCACCTGAGGAATTTCTTGTTATGAATGAACCCATCCCTGAAAGCCAGTGGGAACTATAATAATTATAGTAAAGTGACAGAATGGAAAACAAAGTAGGGTTCAGGGAGATGTAAAACTAATTTCAAGGTTATCAATATATGCACTGGTGGTTGCATAGCATGTGTACTACAGAAAAATGACCTCATCTACAGTGTGTAGTAGATGGTGGGTTGTAAGCTAAGGAGGGGTCTGACCTCTAGCACTTTATGTATCATTAATTAAATCTTTGCCAGAGAAACCTATGATGGCATGTTAGTACCATAGGGGTGGGAGGCACACAGAGGTGCTGTAATAAGGCAAGATAGTCTTGTTTCTGCTATTGTGAGGACCCCTTATTTCTACTGCTTCTCTGCAGTCAGCTATGGGATGATGCATATTTCTGATTTCTTCAGAGTAGATTATTTCTGGAAGGTTGCAAGGCCATCCCTGTGTATAGCTGCACTACTTAATGTGGAGCGTTTTGTATATCTTCATTGCCAGAAATGCCTCTCTTAATAGTCCACTATCTCCCCATCCTCTCTTCTAACCTTCTCTAAAATTTCCATCAGGGACACTCTTTCCTGATGTTTGACAAGACCTTAAAAACGTTTGTCTTCAGTACACTGATAAACTGCTGACATTACATGGAAGAGAAAGGAATGAATGGTCTGAACAGAGATGCTATAACTATAAAGGAGTGAATTGAGGAGGAGACCAGGACATTGCTACTCAAAATTCAGACTGTGGCCCAGCAGCGTGAGCATCTCCTGGGAGCTTGGTAGAAATGCAGAATTTCAAGGCTCACCTCAGGCTTAATCCTCATTAATTTATTGCAGACATACCTTACCATTTACTTGATAAATGACAATTTGTGTTGTGTGTTTTAAAAAATTTCCTCTAAGCCTTAAACTCTTTCCTGCATGGAAGAGAGTCAGAGTCTGAATTTTAACAGGATGATTTGTGTGCACATTACAGTTTGTACTGACCTTGAAGAAAGAGGAACTGCACTGTTAGGAAAAGAAAGAGATGGCCAAACCAAGATGACCCAAGAGATAGTTGAAGATGAATAGGCTATTTTTGCCAAGGACTCTTCTGGAGCAATGTTCTACTCACTGGTGCCCAAAGCATCATGAAAATCTGATTCATTGCTTACAAATATAGGTTTCCAGATCACACTCCAGAGACTAATATTTTACTGATCTGAGGAGGGGCCCAGGAACCTCCATATTTAGAAAGCACTTGGGTGATTCTCCTGGAACTGGCTGTGTCCCAACTAGCTACTCTTCAGCCTCCTAAGCAGTCACAGAAGTTTTCCAACCTCTGTGAGATCAGAAAAGACTCTGATATATAAAAAGCAGAAGAAGATGAGTCCTGGAAGGAACTACCACTGGGTCTAAGCCACGATTATAAATTCCTGAACATCAACATCAGAATCTGGTTGCTGAGTAACCAGTAACATTCTCAAGTCTATGGCCATTTTCAGACCTATTAACCATAAAGATGTGAAGTTATAGACTTATATTTGATGTTGCCCTGACGTTATCCAAGACAGTTGATGAGGTGTGTTTTTTTAGAAGCATATTTGTGAACACATATTAAATAAAGAGAAAAGCCAATAATTCAGAATGTGTGGTGGGTATAGGGTTGTGTCCTCAGTATCACAGTCATGCCTAATTGTGATGTTGTGATATCATCAGGAAATTATAAAATATCAATGCAGCATACATTGTTTCACTCAATTTCCCCCCTTAAAACAAGTGTCTTTATTGTCTGAAATAAAAAAATATTCAGGCCCCATGGTTAGTCAACTGTCCACATTTGCCCTCTCTTTCCCTTCCTGAGGCTTCAGAAGAAACACCCACCTCTCCACAGTGTCAACTCCTCTCCTCAGTCACAAGATGCCAGAGAGCTTCTCTTGCAAGGGACATTGCTTCACATATCAGCAGAGTTTGGAAATAGTTTTCTTTTCTCCAAAGATGCCAACGTAAGAAATATAGTTCATGGGCCAAGAGTAGGAATTCTTGGGTCAGTCTACCTACTTCAAATACTACTAGATCTTGGGAAAGTTTCCCAGAGTTCCTGTGCCTCAGGTTGGCACCAAAAAATGAAATAATCATAATTCCCGTGTCACAGAGCTGTTGAGGGGATTAAATGAGAAAATGCAAGGCCATCTATCTGGTAGATAGCATGGTCAATCTGCTTCCCAAATAGCCCTCCACCTAGAATCCTGCAGGAGCCCATGGAAGCCAACTGCCTAGATACCTTCTTTCTTGGCCTCTTGAGTATCCGAATTTCTCCATCCCCTGCAGGGAGACCAGTACCCAAGTGGGGATGATGTTCGGTAGCATAGCCCATGAAGTGAGGGCAGGTTTTTCTGCCTGTCTCTTGCTAATCTCACCTCTCAGAGTCTTGACTCTACTATAATTTTTTCTTCAATAGAAAATCCTGAAAGGACTTTACTCCAACTTGCCCAATCATAACACATCTGAACTTCCAAAAGACTTGTCCCTACCTGCCCCCCAAGTCCCCTTCCATCTACAATCTTCAGCCTAAAATCAGCTGTGATGGACCCTCCTCCTCTGTAAATCCTCCGTCTTTCTGCATGTAGATATCTGCTGAATCTGGTCCCTGGTTGCCTTTTTTTTTTTGCTCAAATGGTTTCTGTGGTATTGAGGGGAATGGGGATAGGACGTGTTGTGAAAAGGGGAGGGTGAGTACCAAAATCTTAAAAGATAAAACATATGAATACTGAGCCCCCAGCTTCCATTTGTAAATCCATGGGAGTCACAGGATTGTGGCAGTAGTTGGCTGTCTAACTAGGAGGGTGAATAGTATGCTATGTACTGGTTTGGCTGAAAAGACTGTCTTCCCTAGTAAGCAAATTATTGATTATAAACTGTTATGATTCCTTCGGAGCCATTGTGGCCAACCGTATTATTCCATCTGCCTTAAATGCCTGCTGTGTTCCCATGCCAAAACCCTTATGAAATTTCCACTGGAAAAAAAAAATGAGTAGCAAATTTGGGTCTCAGTGCTCATATATAATTTCAGATTTCATTAATGGTTATTAAATATATGCCCTGAGGAAGGATAAAGTTCCTCATATGAATGGAAAGAGAATTGAATTTATAAATAAGGTGACTCTGTTTTCAAGGACTGTTCATTAGACATATCCAGGGCACATTTTTTTAACATTTAAATGAAAGGTGTTTAAATCTCGGAGGATAAAAAATGCAATGTTGGGAAAATATAGCCTTGCTCAAAAAAAAAAAATTCTAAAAACTACTAAATCTGAAACATTTTTTCTCTGTCTGGAGGTTGAAAATGAATTTTGTGGAAAATTCAAAAACTTATATTTTCATTTGGTACCCCCAAAATGTTCACATTTAGAAAAAATGGATAGATCTATTGGTAGGTGGCAAACTGGATGCTAAAAATAATGTTGAAAAATTTTTATTAATCTCCTTTTAAGAACCACAATTCTAAAAAGACAAAAAGAGGCTATTTAAGTCATTTTGACTAAGCAAAGCCCTGTGAAGTTTTAGGCTACTAAGCCATGTAACCTGGACAATATTTCCTTTAGTAGGAATTGTCAAGAGTCCAAGTAAGAAATTCAAATCCTTTTCAGACCTGTTGCAAATCTCCTGAAAAGCTGTACAAATGGTATAGTTTTAGCTTAATGTGAATAATTGTATGGAAAAGGTTTGAAAGAGATATTTAAGGTGTCAAAAGTTTGGAAGAACAGAGTAATTAGATTTTGTTTTTTATGTTATGAGGGCAAATAAAATATTTGCCTGAGTGCTGAATTCCTAAGAAAAGATATTGTTGAACTCAAGACATTTTTGTATCAGGCGAATTCTCTGATGTCTATTTACACTGAATTCTTATTAAAAAGAATAGACAAGAGAATTCCATTGTAGTCTGCTGGCCTTCTGCTATGTGAGCTGCAGTCAGAGATAAAAATGTACAGAATGTCTTCAGGAGTAGTGGGTTCAAAT
Source organism: Microcebus murinus (assembly GCF_040939455.1). NCBI lineage: Eukaryota > Metazoa > Chordata > Mammalia > Primates > Cheirogaleidae > Microcebus > Microcebus murinus. Next base: position 87,054,593 of record NC_134136.1, read on the forward strand.
GTTAGCTTTTCTCACTAATAAATGAACTTTACTATATTTTATAGCAAAAACCTGCTTTTATAAATAACCTTAACACAAAGAAACTATTGAAGCAATGAAGACAATTTTTCTATTTGACTTTTATCTCATAAGACCCCCTGAAATGGAATTTTATCTTTTAAAATAAATAATTTCTAAACAGAGAGAGACTGAGATCAATAAAACCTCCCCTCCCGCTTTATCTTGTATTTATTTCCCTAGTGAGGTACACTGTGTAGGATGGAGATGTGATTAGCCCGACCTGTGGGCCATGCAATCTCCATGATCAGTCTAGGGTCTAGGGAACATTTCCCTTGGAAAGTTTACATCATTGCAAATGAAAAGTCTCATTATTCAAAAACAGTAATTATTCAGTTGAAGAATACATCCAATATAATTTTTATTTTTATTGTTTTGTTAGGTAGCCAAATTCTAAGAAGTTAGCACTAAACATAAGAAAATATTGGGTTTTACATTATCCTCAAAATATTTTTTCTTGTAAGTTTGATTCTAAGGTATGTGATTTTACCAGGCTATTGCTCATACCAAAAGTACAACGCCAGAAAACTTATAGGAAAAGTTTGGAAAAGTCATCCTAAAGTGACATTGATATAAGGGGATAAGCATGAAAATGCTAGTGTAAATCCTATTTAGCTAGTTATAACTTGGACTGTGGTTGAAGTTTGTAGATTGAAGCTTTAAACAGAGATGCTTTGGAAAAATAAGCAAAAAGCAACACAAATCCAAATACGTCCGCAGTTAGGCTACAGAACGGCAAAAGGGATTATAGAAAACAAAAATCTGCTTTCCTTCTTGAAAGAGTAACAGAAAGTAGAAAAAAATGAAAATGAAGAATACTAAAAATTTTCATTGTCCAATATGTAGATTTTTTTTTTTTTTTGGTTCAACAGTGGCTGAAATGTGATAGTAACTAACCTGACAATGAGTATGGAAAAATGAATTTTAAAAACAAACAAACTAATGTCAAACAATGTTTTCATGTAGCAAAGGGAGTTATCTGTCATTTCACATGGAGCATGAGAAAAAGAACAGATTTACCCCGGTTTCATGGCAAAGACATTTGGTAAAAGGCAGACTACAGCATAGCTAAAACAGAATCTCACCAACCCCCAAGCCAAGGGTCCTTATCGACAGCATAAAAGCTCAGGTGGCAGCTGTGGAATTCCAGATGAACTAATAAATGTGGAGCGAGCCAGCCTAGTTCAGTGGGAAAGAATGTCAACAATTTACTAGTGGACGCCCCAGAGCGCGTTGTGAGCACATCTTTTTATAGCTCTCAAAGAAACAGAGGCACATGAAGAGAAGCTCAGGGAACTAAGAAAGAGTTCCAGAAATTTCAGAATGTCAGAGATGGCCCACTGAAGTAAAGAAATTCAAGGACAAAATCGAAGGGCTACAACTGGTGAAAAGGAGATGTGGTTTGTTTTTATTTTCTGTTGCTAAATGCTTTCCCCATGCTTGCACACCCACACACTCAGAACTTACGAGGAAGCAGGAAAAGAAGGTGCACTTTGTAAAAAAATATCTAATGAAGAGAATTCTACTCTATGATGCGAATCTGTCACTAATTTTCTTGGTGACATGATGCCCCCATAAGAAATGAAATGAACAAGACATCAAGGACCTAATCATGTTTCCCTAAATATATATATGTACACACACAGCCTCGTATGGAGAAATAAAATTAAGAGCAAATAACAAAGAGCATTATGATATAGGAGATTTCTATAGTCTATATAAGTTAAGCTTCTTTGGAAAGAGAAAAAAATTCCATGCTATTATTTATGTAAGTGTTTTCAAATAAGTTTCTTAAGACTATTTGAATTAAAAAAGACTATTTAATAATAAGTAAAATGTAATCACACACAAGTGGGCAGTGAAATTGAAAACCAAGACATTGCACATTTGGAGCAAAGTAGAGCTATTTTATAAGGAGCTTTTAATTCTGAAAAGAATATTTCGATTAGAGTATTAGGATTGATTTTTATCTAATTAATATGCTAAATCATATAGTGAACAAAGAAGGACAAGTAAAACACGTTGGATCTGTGGACTTGTAGTGTTTCCAGGAAGAGAGAGGGCCTTTGGGAGTCTCTAGTCCAACTCCCTCCCTTTGCAGACAAGAGCCTGAGATCATGGACATTCCTACCATGTGAAGTCACACACACAAGCTCGGGTCAAGGCTATGTGTCCAGTCATTTACATGTACAGCAGAAGAAGGAAATATGCACGCACTCAAATACACAGAGAAAGAAAGAACATGAGAAACAATGCAGCGTGCACTTGTGGCAATGTATTCTCTTCCTGGAAAAAAACACACATGTTTTGCATAGAAGAGGAATTCATCAGATGTGAAGTCAAGCCTTCCTGTTGTGGGATGAAAGCTCAGGTGGCAGATTCCAAACAAAGTATAAATGACAAGGGGGCAGAATTCACTTGTAAAGGCTGCCAGCAGTTTCCCAGGGCATAGGACCCAAACTGCATTGTCAAGTTATCTCTATGTTCTCAGAAATTGGAGGTGCTCTCATCCTGTTTAAAGACCATTTTCTCCCTGAAGACCCCCAAATTAAAATCACCATTATGCCATGAATACCAGGAGCACTTGGTCTCACTCTCTCATAGCATTTTCATTGCTGCCTTTGTGCCTCCAGACATCCTAGCACGGTGGTCCTCAAACGTGGGCATGCATCAGCATCAGCTGGAGGGCTTGTTAGAACAGATTGCTGGGTTCTACCCCCAGAGTTCCTGGCCCAGTAAGTCTGGGTAGGGCCCATGAATTTGCATTTCTAAGAAGTGCCCAGGTAATGCGGCTGCTGTGGGTGCATAGACCACACTTGGATTTAGCACATTGCATTGGCACAATTTAGGTTCATTGAATTGGATTACTGAGTTGAAAGATGAAAATGATGCTCTTTTTTTGGACCACATGAGGGAATGTGCGTTGGTCACCTGCAGATGAAAGTGGTGGCAAAGCATGAGGTTTCTAGCATTGCCATCAGGAAAATATCGACAAGCATCCGTTAGAAAAATTTTCCAAAGAGGGGTTTAAATGATCTCCGTATGCAAGATCAATGGGATGGAACATCTTTAAAAAAGTTGTCTCAGCAATAAAAGCTAAAATGAATAATTGCTGCAATTGTTGAGGTTTATGCATGTAGTTCCAAGAAGTGTGGGGAATTTTTATAAGTCATTTTTGGATTAAATTATTTTTGAAACTATCTCATTAGAAAAGAACTCTTTCATTATTGAAACTTTACATCTGAACTCTTACTTTTCAAAGAAAAGTATTACATAGTTTAAGCTGGATGTTCTTATTCTTGGATTTTACTTTTCAACAGGAAATGGAACTTTATCAAAATAAGGAAATAAATGTTCTGCTTACGTGTGCTATTCTGAACAATGTAGTTATTTATAAAGGGGGGGGTTTCTATTTTAACTAACTCAATATGTGCCAGAAAAAAATAATAATTTCAATACATATTTGAGGGCAACTCAAAATTTTATTTATTAATCTTGATAATGGTTTTAAACATATTAATGTATGTCAGTTGCTGTCAGTATTCATTTTATATTTTCCATTAAAGGCCAGTTTATCAATCAAGACAAGATACAAAGCTTCCTTGTTCTAAATTGGTTTATTTATCCTCCTTATTACCTTCATCTGAATCTGTACACCATTGACAAAGAATTTTGTCAGATCTCCAAATGGTTCCATGTCTTTTTGAAAATAATCTTTAAGTAGTACTTTTACTATGTCATTCTCCTCCAAATGTAATTAAAAGAGATTTAACGTCTTGTTCACAAGCTTTAGGAAAAGCTGCAAAATTTAAAGAATGCAAATCACAAATTATACCTATATAAAAAGCAGATGAAGCAAACTATTTAAAATCTGTACACAGTTAATTAATTTTGTACTGGCAGGCAAATGATTACAGATGTTCCTACAATGTAACCTTTTCCATTTTGAGTCTTTCATCCTTGAAAACACTCATTTCTTTCTCAGGAGCTCCCATATAGAAAATACTCCTTTTTTTAAAACAGAAATCAACAACACACATGTACATTATTCTTATTACGTGCTGATGAAGGTATATCTGAAGTCATGCAATCACTCTAGTCATTTTACCTTGGAGATATGTGACAAGATATTGCCATAGGATGAGCCTCTGTAGACATTTACTCCTAAGTGAGCACTGTTGCTCCATTTTACACAACAGTTTTACATTTGAAGGAGATGGAAAAAATGCTGGCAACACAGGGCAGAGGCACAACTTTAATATGGGGCCTCTAAGCTGTGGGGCAAGTGATTCTAATTATTTTCAGAACTTTCTCCTGTAGCGGGAAGGGGCTGGAAAGAGGATCACATAGGCACACCAAATCTGTTTTCCCAAGTGATATGAGACAAGAAATGCTTCTGGTGATCTATGCCTGCTACTGGAGAGATAACCTTACTCACTTTCTTCCCTGCTCTTTGGGATGCTATATGCGCCCTCACCACAGAATGCTTCTTCCTCTGCTCACCTGGAGCGCCTGTGTCCTCTCCCTCCACCTGGGAGTGCCCTGACCTCCCTGCCTCCCCTGTCTGCTCCCCCGCCCCCCACCCCACCCCGTTTATTTCTTAGCCACCTTTGTCATTTACTTCACTGTGTTGTCTGCTCCAAACAGGAATCTCTGCACCCATTTTCCACTCTTAATTTCTCTTTTCAGGGACAACTCAGCATTCATGTTCCCTAGCATAAGAAATGTCTGTGTGGTTTGTAAAGCACAGCTTAAAGACAGATATAAAAAATTTTGCTAAGCAAGCAAAATTCAGATGCTTGATATATTAGGCAAGAAGAGGCCAAGTAGGAATCTAGGTCGGAGTTGTCGGTTGACTCCTCAAGACACCAGCACCCTCCTAACTGGCTTTCTTATGTCCTTGTCTTTGCAGCTAGCTTCACACAAGCCTCCTTTCAAGGTATATACACAGCCTTTGTTGGTGAAATCCTCATACCATCCCGAGAAGCACTTTCCCCAACCAATCTGATTTTGGACTTGAACACATTGCATCAAGTCGACACCAATTACACCTCTCGACAGATCAAAGCTCAGTGCACGACAATGTCCTAGATAGTCAAGGGCAGGTGAAGGTTTTCATTCAGGGGGAAATAAAAACCATACTGCCTTTTATAAATCTACAATTGCACCATTTCTACAATGGTTACTGCAAATACTACTCACCCTTCTCTTTCATTCTTCTGCTGGTTTGCTTAGCTTAGTCCCTCTTTCCTCAAGATATAAGAATGTAATAGCACTCACATTCATCATTACAAAATAGCAAAATGACTTTTATTTTCTTGGATATGCCTCAGATAGCAAAGAAAATGAAAAATTTACATTTCCTTTTTATACTGTCTCCACAAATATCTCATAAATATGTATTCCAGTGGTATTATTTGGGAGGGGGGAAATATTAATATGAACTGCACTATCTTGCAAAACACTGCATTGCTCTAAGTGTCTATGAATCACTGGGAAAAGTTCATAATTGCTTTGCTTGCTCTTCCAGTGTGAGTAGAATCTATAGCATATTTACACCAATCAATACCTCCTGCCTTGAAACGAATTGTCTCAGCTTCTCTATCACTTTATTTTCTATTAATGATTGTATGAGTGCCTGAGAACGGCAGGAAGTTATTATCTCATCACACAGCTGGGATCAACCATTATCTCTCACTCAGAACAACAGACAGCAAGGAGATGATTCTTTTCACTAAAATGTAGACTAACAATACTTTTAAGTAAATTGTTAAAAGTGTCTAATTATGTGGATCCTGTGTTCAGTTTATAAACACACACACTCCTGTACACTCTTGAATTTTCCATTGGTGAAGAAGATGCTGCTTTCCCTAATTGGTAACAACTTATTTAGTCAATGATACTGTACTCAAAGGGCCACCAACAAATACATTGGAATGCTGGTTACTCTTAGGGCACAGTTCAGTATAAGACAGGATTCAGGTGGTGGAAAAGGGTCCAAGGAACTCTTCGTGAGGTTGTCTGTTCAGGATCTTACATGTGGACCTCATGTGTTGCTCCCATGTGTTGCTCCCAACAATGATTGGCTGCTGCCTCTTTAGTTCCAGGGTAATTACAATGGAAAATAAGCACAATTCTGGGCCAAACTTGCAACATTCAGAATAAGGTACTTTTAATTTTAATCAAACCTATGAAGGGAAGATTGGTTCCAATCATTCCCCTCTGCTTGTATTTTAGCCCTTTACTAAAATACACTGTGGGCAGGGTATACCTCTTTGCCTTTTGGCTTAACAATAAGACTGGTTTTGGCCCATGGAATGAAGCAAACGTGACAGTGTGACAGACCTAAGCCCAGGCTTTAAGAGGTCTTGTGTGTTTCCACTTGCTCTCTTTCAACTCTGCTATTACCATGTGAAGGACATGCTTGGGCTTGCCTGTTGGTACCAAGAAGAGGATGACAGGCACTTAGACTAGAACCCTCCCCAAGCGAAGACCAGATTAGCCAATCCCCAGCTGACTGGCAGACTTGGGAGATGTAATAAATGATAGTTGTTTTATGCCACTATGTGTGGAGGTAAGTTGTTATGTGGCATTAGCTAACTGATATATCGTCAAGTCACTATCAGGCAGGTTTGGTTTACAGCACCGATTGGTAGTGGTTAATCTGATTAGCTTAATTTTAAATTTGATATAACAATATGTTAAGGCCAGGTGCGGTGGCTCACACCTGTAACCCTGGCAATCTGGGAGGATTGCTTGAGGTCAGGAGTTCAAGACCAGCCTGAGCAAGAGAGAGACCACATCTTTATTAAAAATAGAAAAAATTAGCCAGGCATGGTGATGTGCTCTGCAGTCCCAGCTACTCGGGAGGCTGAGGCAGGAGGATCACTTGAGCTCAGGAGTTTGAGGTTCCTGTGAGTTAGGCTGATGCCACAGCACTCTAGCCCGGGCAACAGAGCAAGACTCTGTCTCAAAACAAGGAAAGGTTAATATTACTAAATATAATCTTAAGAGACTCCTAGTAGAAACAGATGGGCTCTATATTCCTACGGAGTCAGATGGCTCTACACAGACAGGGGAAGTGCCCTTGTTTTTCTGAACCTCGGTTTGTGCATCTGTAAAACAAGAATTACAATAATTGAAGAGTAGGAATCAATGGATAAAGTACACAATTTACCCAGTATATGGTAGAACAATGAATGTTAGTTATTATTTTTATTCAGTACAATGTTAAAGAGAAAGTCTATTTATAATTGGGTCATTATTTGTTTTCCTTTTTTTCTTTTACTCTTCTTTTAACTTTTTGCTCATTTTCTTCTGGTTTCACTTACATAGCTCCTCTCTTTTCCTTAAGTCTTTTGAAAATTTTAAGTAAAAATTCTACTATTCTTTTTGCCCAGGGCCCAAAAGGGATGATTTACCAAAAATAGTTTAAGTTCCACTGAGCTATTTATATTGCTGCGGACACAAGTTTCATGTGATGGACAAATTTTCAAACACAAAGTTCTTTTGAAAGAAAATCAAACATAGCAGATCACTAAATGTCTTCCTTAAATAATGAATGTTCTCTTCCTTCTCCTGCCTTCCATAAACTCCCTCAAATGAGTATTGGATATAAATGAGATGTTTTCTAACCTAAATCCATGACCCACTGTGTATGAAGCAATGACAACAACACAATGTTTGCTTTCCTTTCTGTTGTAGCTACAAAAATTATCTTAGTTTGGAAAGGATCGTCAAGTGATTTTGCCAGGAGTGGGCAAACTTTTTCTGAAAAGGCCCTAATAGTACATATTTTCCACTTTGTGGGCTATTTGGTCTCTATTGCAACTCTGCAACTCTGCATCTCTGCAACACTGCTGCTGTAGCATGAAAGCAACCATAGACAATATGTAAAGGAATGGCTGTACTCTAATAACAAAAATAGGTAGGCTATAGTTTGCAGACAGCTGGTATAAACAATAAACTATAAGACAAAAATCATGATGACATTAATGTAAAATTAGCCACACTGAAGTTCAAATATGTTCTATATCTATACTATAATATCTGTATTATATGTAAGTATTTCTGGGGCTTACCTTTTAAACATCAGAATTGTTTTTTAAAAGTTCTGTGTAGGGCAACCTTAAGATTGAGTTTTATTTATTGTATCTATCCTCCAAGTTTCCCAATATTTACAGAACAGAATTTCTTAGTACAAATTCTGCCCTGCAGGCTGGTTTAATTCAATTTCTAGCTAATTGTTCTGTTTAGGACATTCATTCTGTTATTTCTACATATATCAACATTGGGTCCATGTAGCATCAATGCAATAGTATTTCCATCTATTTGCACACTACACTATCGTATTTTAAGGGTGACCATATCGGACAATACACTTTTTGTTTTACTAAGAGTAATCAACAGGAATATCAACTGAAATATCTATTTTCCCCAAGGTCTTTCATGTGAAACCTCTCATTGGCTTCTGAAAGCTCATCATGAAGGCATCTTCCAACACCACTTTTATTTAGCCCTCATCATGTTAACAGGCTCTCACACAACCCAATAATCACTGTGGTTCACTCTTGTGAAGTCTGTGGCTAACTAACACACTTGGCCCATAAGAAACACATTAGGGAAAGGCACGTATGTTCTCTGGGTTCACACTCACCCAGCTGCCCAGACATGCTAAAGAAGAATCATGTGTAAGCTCAGTTTGGTGTGCAGATGTTGGTGAATAGTTTGTGAAGACCTCCATGATAGCATCAAGCCTGTTGCAGAGTGAACAAGCTCAAGAAGAATTTTTTCCAGGTTTCAATTGTTAAAAAGGTTTTATTTACCAAGATGAGTTTCAGCAATCTCACTGTGTGACATTGATTTTATCATATAATTTAATTTGTCCCTAATTTCAAAGGGTGCTATTCAGAGATAAAGCTAGACTACACACTATATTCCTCTTGTGAGGCAAGATGCAGGTTTCTCCTGTTTTCAAGAAGAAATGATTTATCCTGCAACATGCAATTGATCAAGCCATAGGATTCCCTTTCATCTCTTAGCTTGTCTGTATTTCCAGTTTTTAAGACTCTATTTTCTTTTACTGACCAGATTTTGATTATTTTTTGCTTTCAAACCATTATAGCCAAATATATTGCCAATGTGGGCTTTTTAAAATTCCAGTTTGTCACTGTTAATGTAAAGAAAGAGTAAAAAAATTCAAGTGAAACTGGAGTCCTGGTTTGGACAATAAGCATGTGTAGAAACATCAGTGTTTTTAAAAGCTCACTTCCCCATACCATATGAAAATAAATGGATGTTTTTAAAAGCAGAATTTTATGTAATAATTGTTAATAAAAAGCTAAAAGCTGACACAAAACCCTTTCATCTAGGAAGTATACTGTCTAATGTCATGGATGCTGATGCTGAAAGACAAAGGCAAAAAAACCCCAATCAAAAAACAAAACAATGTTCAATCCTGAGAAGCAAAACGTCCTGCCTTGGATCTGAGCAGTGGGAATACACTCAAACACTCAAGGGGAAACAGGCTGGGAGCAGACTTGAGGGTACTGATGGACTATATAAGAAAAAGAACAATGCAATAGTGCCATAAATGGCCCCATCGCTCTGTCTTTGTCTTAGGTGTGTGGATAGTTGCTCATCCCAAGCTAGTGGTTCCCAGCGTGTGTGTGTGTGTGTGTGTGTGTGTGTGTGTGTGTGTGTGTGTGTGTGTGTGTTGGGTGAATTTGCTCACCAGGGAGCAAAATTTTGGTTGTCACAGCTAGAGAGGGGGTGCTATTGTTATCTAGTGGGTAAAGAATATGTAGGAGGCTACTACAGATCCTGCATCCTACAATGTTCAGGACGAATGCAAAGCCTGGCCTGGGGCAGGGGGAAGAGCATTTGGGGGGGGGTTCTATAGAGAATATAGAACTCTCTATTAGAGCAGCAGTTCCAAGGTTCCAGCTGATATGGTTATGTGGGAATGTTCCATGCAGGAACAGAATCAAAGAAAGACTTGACACAGTGACTCTAAGAAAAAGGATATTCCTTGGGAGCTCAGGGCATATACCCTAAGTAACAGCAGGATACACATCCCACATCCTAGAGCAAACCTCTAACCCATAAGCCACCATGTTAGCACCCTCAGTCAGCCTGTAATGTAAATTCAATGGAGATAATAAATTAATTTCATACAGTTAACACTTTTGTTTTAATTTACGAATATATTTAGTAATCATAGAGACAATCTAAGTTTGTGATTGAAAACATTTTTAATGTTTAAGAGATTTTGGCACATTTGAAAATGGGCATATTCACTTAGTCAATAAATATTTATCAAATGATTAAGTGTATTAGCCTCTTGATTCCAATATTTAAAAACTTTTTTCTAATTCAGGATACTATGGGGATTCCAATTTTAAATGTGAAATTGAATTTAGACTTGTGATTTTAAGTTCAAAAGTATATAACAGGGTTTTACTATTTAGTAAATAATATTGGACCTTTAGGTGACCTTTGAATTCTCTATGTATGCATATTTAAACATTTTAATAAACTGAAATATTTAAAAATTTTAATGGCAAAATCTAAATATTTAAAAGTTTTAATGGTAATAAGTTGAAATATTTAAAGTTTAAATAGTAATGAGACTAAATATACACATTTATTGAATAAATAAATGAATTTATTAGATTTATAAAAGTTGTTTAAATTTCTAAAAAGAGTTTGCTTGTTGGGATTGTGAGTTTGCCCAGCTAGATAGATACTTGAATGGTTAAACAGAAAACTAAATATATTAACTTTATAAATGTAAATTAAATGTATAAAGAATTTTAGCTAATTAAGTTTATAAATGAGAGCAATTGTTTGAGTTTATATTGTTCAGCTCAAATTCAGCACTAATCAAAATCCCCCGTGAAACTATTTGTTCCTATTATATGCAAAAGGATACTAAAACTATAAGCAGGAAAAACTTGTAAGTTGAACTTAAAAGCTTAAGGAATATTTGATTTTATAACTTCAATAAATTAATATCAGTTTAAAGCCTACATAATTGTAAACAGCTCTTTCTACATCAAAAAGAAATGAAGAACAAACAAGAGAAAGAAATAGCCAGTCTTAAACATTAAAAAAATCATCAATAATAGCCAAACTTGTCTTTTAGCAATCAAGGAATAATGTTCTTACTGAGCAAAGGGGATGTGTCAGAAAGGTACATCACTTTCAATGTGCAGTAGGATGCTGAGGACATAGAATCAGTCCTTACTTTATCATCTTGTGTCACTGATTCCAAAGCCCCATGATTTCTGGAGCCAATTGTGTGCCTCCTTTACCTCTAGAAACCCACAAAAGACTTTGTGGCCCTGGGCAGATAAGACAATGGGAGCTCAATTATCATAAAATAGAATACAAGAATGTTAGTTCTGGAAGAACCCACCCATCTTTTTTTTTTTTTTAAGAGATGGGGTCTTACTACATTGCCCAGGCTAGACTCGAACTCCTGACCTCAAGTGAACCTCCCACCTCAGCCTCCCAAGTAGCTGGGACTACAGGCGCAAGCCACTGCACCCAGCTGGATTTGCCAGTTTTCATATAGCAATGGTTCCAAACCTCAACAAATTCCTTTCTGTGTGAGCAGATGAGCAATGGGGTGCCACAAAGTATATGGAAACAACACACTTCTGAGAACTGTGCAACAGTAATGTGTCAATTTGTGCCCTTGTGCAGGGGAGGACCAGAAAGAAGTGGTATCTACTCACCCTCTAATTTTCTAGCATTTTCAAAAGATTTAAAATGATGCCAAGACTATGCTACATAATTTCATCACATGCAGTTGTTAAAAAAGACATTATTTTATTTTTCTTTCTTTCCTGCTCTGCATACTTAGAAAATGTATCCAAATGACCTATGACACTTTATTACAGCTAGAATTGGCATTTAGACAACCCTTATGATAGGCCAGTAAACAAAAATTATGAGCTAAACCCTCTTTATCCTACTGCCTTAAAACAAAACAAAACAAACAACAACAAAAACCCCACAGAAAACTGGGAGGTTCTCAATTTAGCACTAAACCAAATAGCGCCATCTACTGGCTGTTTGTCACTAGGTGCTATCCAATCAGGGCCACCAAACAAAGGCATTTGATAGGCAACAAGGGAGAAGCAAGCTCTGTTCCCACTCCTCCCTCTGTGCCCTGGGACTCTGTCATACGCCCTCTGAAACACAGAGATGGCAAGCCTCCTTCAATGAGAATGCACTTCCATTTCCACTGGGACCCATTTATTTCTTTTAAAGAAGCACACGAGAACCAAAAATACCTTGGATTTGGCTTGGCCATCAACAAACTCACTTCTAAGCAAACAAAGATTACATTTAACGCCCTCATTTTCTTTTTCCATTCCTGTTCTTTTCAATAAAGAGATTAACCACAAACCCACCATCGCATCAAGGCACATATATGGAGACTTTGAATCTTGCACTGAAGCTCCATACGGCCTGGACAGAAGGAGGCAAAGATAATTGAGTGACGACTACTCTAGCATGAAGCATGCTGTTTGTTTCTACTCACTGGCTTCATGTTTCAATTCGTTATGGCATTAGGGCAAACGGAATTTTGTGTAAACTCTTAGCTGAGATGATACAGCTGGGCTTTTGACTGCCCTGCCATTTCCATAGGTGAGTTGTCATGAAAAACATTTATATTTTAATCAAATACAAATACACATGAAGCAGTCTTTTTAAGAGTTTCTTTTCCTGTGTAACGAAGGGAAATGAGGGAAAACGCTGAACTGACTAATCAGATTCACCACTCCAAAGAAGCTCAAATGTCATCACTATGGCAACGTGTCAGCCGGGTCCGCCCTCATCTCTTCCCTCAGACTGGAAACTGTGCACGTTGCCGTTGCTAATGAATTACTGTGGCAAACACTAAAAACGGTGAGATTTGGGTTATGAGGAGGATCTTCAGATTGATCCCATTCATGTAACACTCTATGCTATTTTTAGTTTTCTTTCTCCAAATTTAATTAGCCTCTGAGGACCTGCCTCACACAATGGATTCACTTACTCGCCCCCTCACCCTGTGCTTTCAGAGGCATGCCTTGTTATTGAGCCCTTTGTTCTGGGAGACGACTGTGATCATTCCCACTTTGGACCCCAAACTGGGCAAATCTCAGAGAGGTGACACAATGCAGAAGGTGAGTCTAGTGTATACACCAGGGGACTAATTTTAGCATCTTAAGAAGGTATGCAAGAAATTCTCTATTCATTGGAAAATCACATACTGAAAACTATCATAGTTTTCTGCCTAAACTCTTCAAGGCCAGTGTTTATGCAGGCAGCCAATTAGTTTTAAAACCCAGGAGAAATGTCCCTTTCATCAATTATGTGCCTGATATTCATATTCCTCATGAAAGAAATTAATCTGCACAGCTAGTTTAAATCCTTCATTTTATCATAATTAACTATTTCTTTTTATCTATTCTTAAAATTATAGAAAATGGCCCAGAACTATCTTTCTTAAGATTCTTTTTACGCTTTAAAAGCTTAAAGTAGGGTTATCTACCTAGATCTCAGGCTAGGAGGCCAATTGGACAAAAGCTAATTTTCCAAGAAGCCAAATTCACTGAATCTACCTAATAATGTAGGTTTAATGGTTTTAAGTGGAATATTGGATTTTAGTTGCCAATATATATTTTCTGAAAGTTAACTAAAGGTAGCAGAAGAACCATAAAAATGCTAAAATTCTGGCAAAAGACAAGTATAAACTTCCCATATGAAAAACTATTTTTTTAACCAAAAATTGTCATTTTATATGTAACAAGATTGTTTCAGTTACTTCTCATATTGTCTGGATGATTTTAAATGACACCCTGTTTTTACAAATTTAAACCACTTATCTATTTTTAATGGATTATTAGTCATTTCCTAGCATATCTAGCAATTCAAAAATTTTTAAATTTAAAATAAAAATTTTAATTAAATAGAAATTACGCTAAATTAAACTTTATGTACAAGTAAAAATTTAAATACAAATTCAAAACATATCAAATAAATAAGCAATTAAAATAAAAATTAAGTTAAATTTAAGTATTTAAATTTAAATTTAAAAGCAAAAAATCATGAATTGCCAAACAATTTCATCATATGGTTTGATTATATACCTGTATAAATAAAAGTATATTATATATATATATATATATCCATATGTAGTTGAGATATGTTGAATGATTTGATATGAGTGGATAGGGCATTTGGAAGCCCAGAAGGGACATGGGAAGGCTTAAATGAGTGATAGCTCATCTTTGAAATACATTAACTATAAATATATTAATACTAAATATACATTAACTATAAATAGGTAATTGGACATGAAGGATTAACAAAATTAATTGGTCAAAACTTCTGTAAATGCTGAAAGATGACTGTAAAACCAAAGTAGATTAAAAAGTATTTTAAAATTTAGTTTAAACTGAAAAACAATCAATTCTGATGTTTTAATCGTTGAAAAAGGAAAATGTACATGTAACCCATGATCAGATATTAAGGTGAAACAGCTCTTTTAAAGCTGTTTAAATAGTCCTTGGAACACTGTAATGACATTTTAAAATAAATCAGAAAATATATGTATTACCGTTGATGAATTGATAGAGCCATTGTGCATATGTGCACATGTGTGGGTGCGTGTGTGCGCGTATGTTTTAAGTCTGGCTGTTTTCTTTTTTTTTTTTTTTTTTTTCTTCTTTTTACCACAGCCAACTCAGAAGGAAGTCTGGCTATTTTCTACATCTCCTCTCTTAATCATTGTGTTCTGACCAATGCAGAGAATTGCAGCTCTAATGAGTTTTCCATTTTAGATGCTTTAATTCAATAGCACATCCTCTGTTTGGTCCCCAAGTCACACTGTGCTTTATCTTAGAACTTTTATTCAACTGATACTGCCAAGTATTTCTCAATAGAACCGATGTTTAATCTCCCTGATTCTGCTGTTGTGCAGCTGATCTTTTTTGAATTTAAGTACTAGATTGTTTTCCTGGTTACATTTCATCTTGTTTTATACACCGTATTGGATTGTTTGTAGTGTATTAGTTAAGTCTGCTCTGCTTTATTGGAAACACCTTGTCAAATTAAGGATGTGGCTTCTACCTCTCCCATAATCCTTTGCTCTATTTTCAGCCCAGGGTAGGCTTTGTAACAAATCCCTAACTGAGGTTTGGTGCATACTTGCCCATCATAATTGCCCTATCTCCAGAGCGAATAACTCCAATACCTTCCCAAGATTCCATTTACCCAACCCTTTAAAATTAGTATTTTCATCTCTCTTGCCCTCACTTGTATGAAGTCAAATTATTGAAATGGAAGGAAAAGTACACTTTTAAGTGGCATTTTGGTAAACACTTAATCAACAAATCATGCCAAGTTAATTAAAAATTGAAATGAAAATAATCTAATAAAATCATTAATCTTTCTGAAAGTGATTAAAACATAAAATATATCTTCATTAACATGAATGGCATAAATACACAAATGTCATCAGTTACACTGGTAGCTACATAATCCTTTAAGTTTTAGGCAATTATATTTTTTTATTTTTTTACACTTTTAAAATATATTTTTATATATTATTTATATTTAAAATTATATTTTATTGAAGATTTAGGTGTATTTAAATTTTGCAAATATTCAGAATTCTGGGAACTCATCATAATTCAAAATAAGATAATAATAGAGAATCAAACAATGAAGAGTAGAAAATCTCAACTATTAAATAAAAGAAGAAATCTGAAGTTTTAAGTGATTTTTCCCATCTCGAATTCAGAATTCTAAAGGATAGCAAGAAATTTTGGATTTACTAGCGAATTCTTCTGAAATCTCTTGAATAGCTATTCCCCAGGTTCAGGAAACCATTCTTGGAGATAATTATGGCCTCAATTCTAAACTTAACAAGATAAACTTAAAAAATGTTTTAGTGGCCAATGTCACTCATAAACTTAAACAGGAAATATTTCAATAAAGTAATAGAATCTAGTAATTCTTTGAAACAACAATAATTCCCAATCCAGTATGATTTATTTCAGAAATATTATTATGGGTTAATAAATGGAAATCAACTATTACAGCATTTTATACTCCAATAAATAAAATCATATGGACATTTTAATAGATAACAAAGCTATTTGATAAAAAGGAATACATATTTTGTTAAAGAATTAAATAGGGATAGAAATAGTGCCCCTTATGGGTAAGGAAACTGAGGCACATAGAAATTAAGTAACTTGTCCAGGACATAGAGCTAGTAAATGGCCACCCTGGGACTTAACTCTTTTTCCAAAGCCAGGACCCATGGCATTAAAACATCTGTGTTTATTCCCTTTATCACCTTTCTTTTTGACATCTGCCCTGGTTTATTTCAGGTGTCTCTGTATCTGATTTAAAATGCCTCATTTAGGACCACAGAGGGCATGAAGACTTAAAACTAAGAGAAACTCCTGATAACTGCTGCAGAAATAAGTCACAAAGAAGAATTTTCAGCTGCTACACCCTGTAAGCAGGCCTAGCTTCCATACAGGCCAAGAGTCGAGGTTAAAGTTGGTTGTTTGGAGCAGGGAATATATATTGTGTGAAACGCAAATAATAATAAAGACATAGAACTTTGAGAGTGATTATTAATGTATGTGCTGAGAACTACACATTTAAATGAGCATTGGTCCTTGGAAGGAGCCATCTTGGAAGTTTAAATGTAAATTCTAATTAAGCTAAACTTGCTTAAGAGTTTCAGGGTTGCTCTTTTAAAAGTTCCTCCAGAAGCAGTTTACAAGTAACAATAAAAGTAGCTTTTGCTGTGAGAAAATAATAAGAAACAACATTGTGAAAAACAGGAAAATAAAATTTATCAGGAATACTTTCTAAAATTAATTTAACTTGAATTCTGGTATACCAGGAAAAGCAGTTTTAATCAGAATAGAACATGGAGGGAGTAAAGGCTTTTGTCATTCTAAAGAGGGCTTCCAAGCACTTTGAAGGGCTTTAGAGATGCACATCCTGAGCTCTTTATTACATCTAAGTCCACTTCAAATCCCAATGGCATTTATTTTCTTTGCTAAAGTGATACAATTCGAACTCCTCTTTTGTTTGTCATGGATAATCTTGGAGTTTTCCTCCAGCTCTAGAATGCTTTGTTTCCTAGTAAGAAGCAAATTACATAATCAGTGGGTTTTTTTGAGATTCTGAATGGCATTGTGCAGCAGAGCAGGAGATGAAGACCGGGGTGATGGAAATGAGAGAGAGAGAGAGAGAGAGAGAGAGAGAGAGAGAGAGAGAGAGAGAGAGAGAGAGAGAGAGAGGGAGGGAGGGAGGGAGGGAGGGAGGGAGAACAAGCATGCAAGAGTATACACAAATGGAGGCTTTGCTAAGGTCACCAGGTGGGAGTTGGCAATTAGAAAGAGTGGAGAATGGGTATTACAGAGGATGCATATGAGAAGAGATTGTCTGCAATTAATACAGCTACAAGAAGAGCCAATTGGGTGGGGAGGGAAACAAGGCAGATTGGAAAGACAGGAGGAAGAGGGAGAATCTGAGCCAAGAAACCTCATATTAGGCATTTCTCCACATCAGACACTAAAGAGCAAATAACTCAGATGAGCTTTAGCTGTTCCCATCATTGGGGAGGGGAGGGGAAAGGAGGCAGTGGGTATCCATATATTTTTATATAGTGGTCAAGTCCAGTGCTCATTAATTGAGTCATAAATAAATTATTTGTTTTCAGATATCACATTGAGGAACCTCATAATGAAAGCATAGCATTAAGCATTATAAAATAGAATAATACAGGCATTAATGAAGCTCCTGCATCAGACAGAGACACTGTAAGTTTCTTTCCACCTGTCAGGGGATTGTAACACATGAGATCCTACAAGCTAGCCTTGGCCTTCCTGAAGACTGGCAATCACATAGATTCTTTGCTGTGGCTAATGGGACCCAAGAATGTCAGCATGTATATTAAGGTTGATTGAAAACCAGGTGACCTGAGGGAGAAAGGCATTTCTTTTGATAATTGAATCAGTGATAGCTTCAAAGGTTCTTAAACCTCAGGTTCCTACACAAACAGCTCCTGCCAGGTAGATAATGGAGGAAGCCTATTCTCTTTGGAATACTTAGTCATGAATTAGAAGGGCCAGTTGGAGAGAAGAGATTAAATTCCTATAATGACTGTCCAGATTATAAAAAGGCATTAAGGCTTGTCCTCCATTACTTATGCATCACCATGAAGAAGGACTTTAAAAACACTTAACCTACAAAACAAAGCAAAACACCATTTTGTTCAAAGCAGAATCATACCACTAAATTGCACTCACATAGCAGTTTGTGTCTTTCTTTTTTAAGATGCCATTCCACTATCCTGTTTGATCTTGATAATACCACTATTCTGTTTGATCTTGATAATAGTACAAGGCAAGGGCAGGCCAGTTTTAAAAATGAGGACAGAGAAGTTCTAAAAAATTAAGTGATTAACCTCAGGTCACTCTGAACAAGTTAGTTCTGGAATACAGACAGAGCTTAGGAGGCTTGATGTCTACTCCAGTGTTCAAGACGGCCAGGATCCAACATCAGTCTTCTCATCTGAATTACAACTTCATTTCATTTTATTTGAATTAAGTTCTTGCAACAGTGATGAAAGAGCATTCAATTCAATCACACACAATTATTGTGCACCTAGTATGTTCTAGATGCTATTTTGGGGGGTAGGTTACAAAAAGTAGTCATAATCCCTAATTTTAAACTTACCGTCCAGCCTGGGAGATAAAAAACAACAACAGAGAAACAGTTTAATGAGTTAAGTTTTTCCAGGGGGAGAATGTGGCAAGTGGTATATCAACTTATTTACTTCTAATTATTTACTCAATAAATATATATTAAGCTGCTACTATTTGTCATACACTGTGCTACTCTGTGTTGGGATCACAGAGATGGAAGGGTACATGATTTCTTTTCTCCAAAATCTCTAGGAAATAAATATATATGTAAATAGCCAAATGCCATGCAATGAGCTTATTTCTAGGGCAAGGAAATGTACATATGAGGAGCAATGGGATCACAAAGAAAGGAGAAAGTCTACCTGGTGAATGACAAAAGGTATCACTGAGGAGAAATCTAACTGGAAAATTACATAAGACCTTATCTTGCCCTTGAGGAACTTATTACTTAGCCAGAGCAATAGCCATATAAGCAGATAAGTGCTGCTGTGTTTATAAACACAAGCGTTGTGCTGGCACATCCTCTGGGGACTCCCTCTGAGTGAGCATGTGAGGAAATGTGGCAGTGCTGGGAACCAAGCTGGCCTTTGGAACACGAACAAAAGTCTGTGAGGTAGAGAAGGGAGAAAGCCATTCCAGGCAGACAGGAACATACAGGCAAAGTCATGAAACCATGAATGTGCATGGCAATTGGGATTAGAGAACAGTGGGCATGGAGTTTGGAAACAGAGAATCTGAGATTTGATTGAATAGAAGAACAGAATAACAAATTTGGATGGTGTTTTCTAAAAAAGTAGAGGATCTAAATAGAGGCAGTGATGATTAAGGTGAAAAGATTGTATATTTATAAGAAGGTTCAGAAGTAGAACATATAGAACCTTGACATTTTTCAATGTAAAGTATAAGAGAAAAAGAGGAGTGGAAGATGGCTTGGGAGTTGATAGCTTTTTTGTCTGAGTGGATGGAGAAGCATTCACTGAGATAAGATAGATGGAGAGGAATGGTTTGGGGGTATGGTCAGCAGACTAATGGCCCCCAAAGATATTCACATCCTAATCCCTGGAAATTATGAATATGCTACTGTAGGAGGCCAGAATATGCCATCTCAAAATATGAGTATAGAAGACCAGAATATGCCAGCCCAGATATACCTCTTTGGCATAAGGATTATTTTGAACTGATTTGTTTTGAGAAATAGCAGACACAGGAGCAGCTCTGAAGCAGCGTAAGTTACCCTTTTGGTAAGGGAAATTTACATCTATAAGGGAAACCCCCATTTGTAAGGGTGCCTCCCTCTCTGTACCAGGAAGAGAAGAATGAGAGAGAGAGACAGAGATACACACACACACACACACACACACAGAGAGAGAGAGAGAGAGAGAGAGAGAGAGAGAGATTTGAAGACACCCCACTGCTGGCTTTGAAGATGGAGGAAGGAAGCACAAGCCAAGGAATATGGGTGGTCACTAGAAGCTGGAAAAGGGAAGAAAACAAATTCTCCCCTATAGTCTCCAGAAGGAAGGCAGTAATGCCAAGCTATTTTGGATCTCTTGTTTTGTTTTAAGCCATTAAGTTTATATTCATCTGTTATAGCATCAATAGGATATTAATATGGGGGACATGCAGGGAAATAAAGAATTAAGTTTTATGTGTTGAGTTTAAGTGCCTATGGTATACCCACTTGGAATTAAGGTAGGGTAAAGCACATTGAATTGGCAGTCTGCAGTATATAGGGCATGACAGATGCCAAGGAGAGGGGAAAGGTTACTACCAGGAGCAAGAACTAGAAAGCAGCTGGGGTCATACCCTGGAAAACAACAACTTAAAGAATTTCACACACAAAAAAGAGATGAGCAAAAGAAATAAGGAGCAGTCCAAGAAGTGGGAGGGAAACTTTGAGAGGGTCATATCATAAAAGCCTGAGGGAGACAAATAGAAAGGAAATTGTCAGTAAAGTCAAGTCTATTTCAAGGCCAAACAGGAAGAGCTGAGAGAAGACAACATTGGATTTGACAATATGGCAGATCTTTGGTGACGTAGGCAAAAGTCGCTCCAGTAAAGCTGTGGGATGAAAGCCAGATCCAGTAGAAGAGTGAATGAGAGTGGGGGAAGTGAAGACAATGACAGTCAGTGATTTCAAGAAGCTTCTCTTGAAAGTTGGGTGAGCAATAGGGCTAAAACTGGATGGGTTAAGGGAGAAGTATTTGAGTACTTGTTTGCTTATTTTTGAAGTTGGAGGTTATCTGAGCATGTTGTAGACTGAAGGGTAAAGATATTAAAATATGAGAAAGAGTAGGAGTAGATAAAGGCAGGGTTCTCAGGAAGCCTCAATTTTGAGACCAACAATTTCAAGAGAGCCCTTCTTTACTTATGTGTTTGGTGTAAATGCATAACACAAGCCCAGCTCCCAATAGTCTTTCAAGTGTCCATTAGCTGAGAAAATTAGATGTCTTCTCAATCCTGTGGCTTTCACAAATTCTCCCATTAATTTCTATCCATCACCAGGGCTCTGATGGTAGGAGGGGTGTGGAGGGGTGGAGAACTGAAAGTAGGGATTGTATTTGCATCAATTGCAGGGAGCATCAGAAAGACATAAAAAGCTTAATCCAGGCACTAGGCCCTAGATAGAGAAATCTTTTAATTTGTTTTGGGAGTTAAACTAAACTAATTGTTGAAACATTAATTTCAGCCAGGAGCATTTTAAAATAGTATTGAGGAGGAGAAAAACAATGAATCTAACCAGACTCAAAGAAACACAGATGAAGGAAGTGACAATGAATCCTGAGTTCCTTGATACCAGATTTGGTGTTTACAGTTTAAGCTGAGTATTGAGACTTGAGATGGCCTAGATAAATCAGAGGTGGGTGGGGTGGAAATCATGTTTTTGCTTCAGTTAATCAACACAACTTTTTAAAATATCAAATCTCCTTTAGTTTGGGAACAGATAAGTTTTTAGTGATGTAAGAAATAAACAATGCATCTTCCATTTTTTAAAAAAGTGTAAGGAGTAAGAGTTATATATGAAAATAAAATCTCCTTGCCTGGCATCATGGCAATTTGCCCTAAACACCTAGAGAAGTGATACCCCTGTGATGTGCAGGTTCCTTGAAAATAGTATTCTCAAGATGGCCACCTCAAAGAAAGAGGGCTCACAGTACTGTTTGTATGTTTAAATCTGATAGAAATGCTATGAATATTGAACAAGAAAGGAAAACATTGAATTTCTTTTAGTGACCTGAGGATATTTCCCAGGGCCTTTCTAATGCATCATATGACAATTCATTGTTGCCAAAGTCTCCAAATATTCCATAACTCTTGTCAAAGTAAAAGGCAATTTCACCATTTGCTTTTGTGGGTTTAAATAGTACCTATCTAATGACTTTCATTACTAGACCTCCATATATAAATAAATGGTATTTAGAATAATCTTTTGGATAAATGGTAATACAGTCCAGTAAGTTTGATCAATTATTCGTTGTTCTTGGAAATGTAATTTTGTATATATAAAACAACAATACGTTTTCCAAATATTAAGAGATTAAGGTATTTTATAAAGTTGTTAAAGTGTTTCAAGAAATCTGGACCACTCCTAAATCTACAAGTAGTATAGTACTTTTCCTAATACAGTACTTTGAATTGCTAGACATCATTTATCTGTGCCATTTTTAATGTCCATCTCACATACAAATAATCTGTGTAAGAGTCACCTACCCAACAGGATGCTTTTCTGTTGTGTGTAACAGTGACTTATGAAGTACACCTCTGAAACAAGAGTCCACACAGATGAAAGAAGTGTAAGTCCGACCTTAGGATAACAAAAGGGTTCACATCTGTGCTTCAGCATAACGTGATTCAGCTGCTTCTTGTGTTTCCTATTTTGGTTAATGCCACTGCCACCCTTCCAGTTGCTCAGGATCAAAACCTTCAAGTCATCATTAAATTTCTTCTCCTCCTCACGCCACACATCCAATTAGCTGCCCAATCCTGTTGACTGTATGACCTCAGCATGTTTGGCATCTGACCCTTCCTGTCTGCCATCTTTAGTTCATTCCTCCTGGATTTTGTCATGGCCTTGGAATTGGTTTCTCCAGCTTGGGAAGCAACCGTTCTCCATTATTTCTTTCCATTGCCACCGTGTTTCTCTTCCTGTGATTTGGATTATATCTTTTCCTTGCTCAAAAGCCATGAGGGATTGCTGTTAAAAACAGCATAAAGTACCAGATCCTCCAGCTGATATTTATCTACAACAATGTGGTCCAGGAGTCAGTGTCAGTGTGATCTGTGAACACCATAATATAGCTCATGATGGAGATACATAGAGAAATAGGGAGTAATCATTTAGATACCTCCCTAGGCATTCTTTTCTTTTTTCCTATATTTGTTCTGATTATATTTATTGAAATATAATTATATATCAGTTTAATCTACTAAAATAGTTTAAAATTTTGTACCTTTAAAAATAATTTTTAATATCTTTTTTTCTAGTAATTTGTTTTTACTGCTGAAAAATTTATGTATATGATAAATTGGAAATTTAAAATAGTAGTCATTCGTGAAGCACTATTCTACAACAGTGTTGCTTAAAATGTGGTCCATGGCCTGGCAGTATTAGCATTATTTGGGAGCTTGTTAGAAAAGCAGAATTTTAAGCCCCAGACCTGTCCCAGTGATGCAGAAGCTCTGGGGGTGGGTCCTTGCAATCAGTGTTTTAACAAGCCCTTCAGGTACATGCTAAAATTCGGGATACACAGATTAATAATCTGTCTACCACCCCTTGGACACCCCCTGGCCTTTGGCTAAGTAAGCACTTGAAATGTGGCTAGCATGACTAGGGAACTGAATTTTTAGCTTTTTAAAATTTAATTAAACTTTAAATAGCCACATGTGGCTAGTGGCTGCCATATTGGACAGCACAGGTCTGCTCCCTATACTGTATCCTTAATAGATAGTCACAATGTCATCTCAGTGCCATATTTCAAGCTTTTCAGTTTACCTAGACATATTTGTTTTCCAACTCCAGCACTTTCATAGGTAGGAATCTATTAAATTTCACCCATCTGTCAACGTAAATCTTTATTTTCACATCTTCCAAGAGGACCTGCAGATCTTCCATATTTAAATTAATTTCCATTTTTGCTTTCGTCTTATAGCACTTTTCTAATTCTCTTTTAGGAGAACTCATTACCCTCTTCTCTGTACCCAAGTTATTTAGGGATGGGTCTGCCCTCCCCGGATGGAGAGCTGTTGGTTTAATTAGCTTTCTATCATGCAACAGCACCTACCAAGATCCTTGCAAATGGAAGCACTCAACAACCATGCAGTTGAATTAAACACACAGGAAACCAGAAAGAAAAGTCCTCAACACCCATGATACATCCTAGTATTCTTAGAAGTTGAGATAAATCAGAATATTAACATACACAATTTACTTTAGAATAGGAAAAATGTTAAAGCTATGGTGAAACATTTGTCACAGGATCAAAATACATGGTTATAAAAATAAACACAGTGCCTGACTTATCATTTCTTTAGCAGCAGGAAAGCATTTTCCCTTGGCAATCCTCAACCTCCATCAAAATTGTTGCTTAACTAAATGTGAGATTAAAAACAGACTTGTAGCTTTTTTTTAAGTGGCACCCCTATTGGTAGAAACATATTCTTGGCTATATAAAAGCTGTTTTCCCATAAATTTCATGAAAGATCTTTGATTCCAAAATAGATCAATATTTTGCTACAAATAAGAAAAATAATTATTTTTACAGGAAAGGTGAGAATAAAATGCAATCCATTCTGCTTTATTTCAGAGTTCTATACTTGATCCTGTTTTTACATAGCTATAAAATTAAAATACATGAAATTAACCACACCAAACCAAACATTAAGGTGGTTAATAATTAAGTATATTCTGCCATCAATATAATAAACCTCATTAGACTTTTATAGGGATTACATACTCACACTGACTCACAAATTCAGCGCTCCAAAGAACTTACACTTCACAATGCCTCTACACAAAAGTGAATGGGAAACGTATGTTACTTTCCAACAATGGGCAATGGCAGCATTCATATTAGATTTGAAAACCTGAATGTCAAATACAATTGACAGTTTTCTGTGTGCCTTTCATTATGGGAACTCACCAACTAACATCAATGCCAACTCCTCTTAAGAGTAGTGTTTTTGAAATTGTTAGGTTGCCTGATTGTGCGCTGGTGAAAAAGTGCTTGATTCATCAAGCTGTAAGAGTCCACACATGACACATTTGATGTTTTTCTCAATCTGTTTTGAGAAGGTAGGAAAAGATGCAGGTTTATTGTGGGCACTTAACTGTGATAAGGAATAGGCTGGTAAGTCTAAAAAAAGACACTATATTTATCTCAATAATCCACCATTTATTAAAACATAATGACAAAGTAATTTTTTAAGATACAGAAGTAAGTAAAAATTGCTGTATAAAATATATAACACCAGTTATGTAAAAAATAAGCATGTCAAAGCATAGAAAATTAACTTGAACACTAAACTCTTAAAACTGGTTTCCCTTGAGTGAGTAATGGTAGTGGGGGTAATGAGGGATATGTTTTTTATAAATCTACTTTATGTATTTTTGTTGGTTTGAATCTTTTATAGCAAGCATATTTCCATGTACTACTTCTGTAACTAAAAGTAAGAATTATTTTAAGAAAATAAAGGGGTTAAACTATGGCTATACAAGGACACACAGAGTGGTATAATGGACATTGCAGATTCACAAGGAGGGAGACTGGGAGGGGAGGGATGAAAAACTACCTATGGGGTACAATGTCCACGACTAAGGTGATGGGTATATCAAAAGTCCACAGTCCACCACTATGTAATATATATGTGTAGCAAAATTCAACTTGTACCTTCTAAATTGCTTAAAATTTTTAAAAATTTAAAAAAAATTAACTTTGACCTCAAGTAATTAAAAAAGAAAAGAAAAACCATTCTATTTAAAGAAAGGCAAAAAACCCACTTTTTTCTTAAGAGAGGTTTTTTTTTCTCTAAAATGCAGTATAAATAAAAGCAAGTGTAAAATAATGTTTTTAAGGAAAACATAATAAAAAATCAAACAGGGCTCCCTAATAAACTCTGATTAACTCTTATTAATTATAATGAATATTTATATAATACTTTATAGTTTAGAATTTTACATTCATTACCACATTTATTAATTTAATGGTGACATAGGTATCACCATTATCATTTTACAGATGAGGAAACTGCAACTCTGGCATGTTAAACCATTTGGCTGATATCACCCAGGTTGTAAGTGGCAGGGCTAGAACTTGATCCAAATTCTGATTCCAAAAGCTCAAGTGTTAGCAGCCACATCCCCTCAACTGAAGGAGATGCAGATCAGGGAAACTTATTAGCTGAATCTGACTAAAGAAGTTAAATAATCCAGCCTGGGAGGTCTGTAATAACTTCCCTCAATACTCCTTCTAGTGATTTTTTTCCTTAATTGGAAGAGCCATCAAGTGGGAGAAAATGACTTAAATTTCCTTGAATCTCAGTTCCACACTCATGGTTGTATTCCATTTAATTCACTGTTCATTCACTTGTTCCACAAATATGTATTGATCTCCTAATATGTTGCTTATTGTGTGTGTAGGAAATGGGCTTATGGAGAAGAATAAGGCATCATCCTTGCTTTTGGGGAACACAGAATCTCTGGGAAAATAGGTGTAAAATAATAACCCTGTATGGCAGGAAAAAATAGCAACACCAGTGTATGCACCAAACTGCAGTGGTTCTCAAACAGGAGTGACTATGCCACCTAGAGATTTTTTCACACTACCTGGAGACATTTTGGGTGTCACAATTTTGGGGGTGGGTGCTACTGGCACACAGTGGGTAGAGGCCTGGGATGCTGCTAAACATCCTACAACATACAGGACAGCCCCCCATAACAAAGAATTATCAGGCCCAAAACGCCAATAGTGCCAAGTGTTTGAAATCCTTTGCTAAGGCATATTATCCTTTCCAGATTTTAAATAAAGAAGTTCATGCCAGCTAAACTAGAGGAATTTATAATTCCATGAAAATTAGGTTAAAAATGTAAGGAATCTACTCCTGAATAAATGCTCTACTCCTATTTTATATCTGCTGTGAAATTAAGACAAAGTATGGCCATACACCACAAAATGACACTGTGGTCAATGATGGACTGCAAATGTGACAGTGATCCTGTAAGATTATAACGAAGCTGTCCTATACAGGTGCTCTATTTTTTATCTTTTATATCATATTTTTACTGTATCTTTTCTATGTTTAGATATATAAATACTTATCTTTGGTTACAAGTACCTACAGTCATGCTGTACAAGTGTGTAGCCTAGGAGCAATAGGCCATACCATATAGCCTAGGCAAGTAGTAGGCTATTCCATCTATGTTTGTGTAAGTACACTCTAGGATGCTTGCACCAAAACAAAATCACCTAACGATGCATTTCTCAGAAGTATCCGTGTTGTTAAGTGACTCATGACTGTATAAACTTTCTAGAAGTGGGCTAATAATACATAAGTAGGCAGGGTGGGGGATTCCTCATTATAGGGGAATGAGTTCATCATTCTGTTGCCCCACCCTTGACTGGGCCCCAGCATCTCTCCCTCCCTAGACTGCTGCACACCAGGATCAGATTGTCTCCTGCTTAGCCTTCTTTAATAGATGCCCACCACACTGGGGATGACATTCAAACCTGCTTCTCCACCTACAAGGCATCCATGACCTGAACCCTGCCCACCGCATACCCTCACCTTGTTCACTCTGCTTTAGCCGCAATGATCCCTAAATCTTTTTCCCAGCCCAGAGATTTCACACAATCTGTTTCCTCTAACTGGAAATATCCTCCCCCACCACTAAATCCTTATGTTTAATAACATGACCTAAATGTCACATCGTAGAAAAGGCTTTCTCTGACTTCCCATTTCCTTCCCTGCTCTGCTTCTTTTTCCATTCTCCACCCCTCTCTCCCTGCTCTGTGCCCCTGACTCCCATGTGTCTGTGTGACTCTAGTACCCTTGCTGGCTGGCTCTGGGCTGGGTTTAGCCACTGAGCAGCATTGGTATGAGCTTTGAGGATTGCAGGTGATGTCTGTCCAGGTATTTTCACCCCCTTTCCTACTTGGATGCCATTCTGGGATCAAGTTCCTCCCACAAGCACCAGAACTCCAGCTCTCATGAACCCCTGGTGCCACATACTATTCCTTTGTCCTTGCAGCTGAAGCTAGTCTCTGGGTAAGTCAGCTTCTCTCCTGTGTTCCCTTAACTCTGCCCCCAGAGAAGGAACTAAGTAGCTCCTTCATCATCAAATTTTCATTTGAATCATCCAAAGTGAATTTTGTTTCCAGTCAGCACCTTGACTTTCACACTCCTCAATCTCAATCAGTTTTTCTTCATACAGATTCTTCCACAACACCCAATCATTTTTCTGCTGAGCTCTTATCATATTTTACAAATATATGTATGTGTGTTTGTATTTCGATTCTTTGTGTAATATCTGTCGCCGGACCTGGCACAATTACGTGTGTTTTACAGGGACCATGGTTGTTTTGCTAATGACAGTTGAATGGGTGGATTAAAGAGTAGATAATATTATTGTTGAAGATAGTAGACACTTGAATCTTTCATGAAATAAATCATTTAAAAGCAATGTTAATATAAGGAATTTATGAATGAATGAAACAACATATATGAAGGAAAATGCTTGAAGCTTTAAGTTCATGCAAGCATGCATTTAACTGATATTTGTTCAGCACCTCACAAACACCCCACTCTTCATTAGACATTGGGAATAGAGAAATGTAAAGGAAATGGTCTCTTTAAAGGCTCATAGACTGGGCAGGGGTGGGGGGGAAGGAAATTTGAAGAGAATGGGGCACATGGGAGATAGGAGCCAGGGGTCCAGTGGGGTCAAGAAAGAGGTTTTTATCAAAGAGGGAACTTTACAAGGGAGGTATCTGGAAATAAAAAAAAATTACATAAGACCATGTTTCAAGTTTGTTCAGAAAACACAATGGCTAGTATGACTGTTAAGTCTTCATTGCCCTCAGATTAAAGGAGGAAAGGAAGGAAGCAACATGCAAGCCAAATAGGCTGCTTTGAGGTAATGTCTCAACCTAGATAAAAGGGTACATTTGGCATTGGCAGGAGAAGAGGCAATAACATGAAAATTGTCTGGCTTTTACAATAAGAATCTAGACATGTGGGTTCTGATCGTAATGGGAGCCCAAGTTGGGCAATCGCCGAAGCCTTTAGCTGGAGCTCCTGGGAACCTGACGTTTTCTGAGTTCAGGAAGGTTTAAGTAATTTACTGGCTGTCAAGTTTGATACATGTGTGTGTACCACTGGGTGGTAGGTATGAGTGTGTGTGTGGTTACAATATGACATTTATAATCCTCAAGGTAACAGTTACATTCACCAACAGTCTCCCAATATTAAGAAATATTCTAACATGTTTTTTTCATTGAAATAATATATATATTTTTACCCTCCTGTATGGAGGAAATGAGTTATTTCAACAAATGCTTTCATCATCTTCATGGCTTTGTCGATGAGTTGCCCCAGCCCAGAGAAGTCACTATAAGTCACAAATCATTCTGATTAGAACCAAATAAACACTGAGGCCCTTTCCTCAGTTGGACAGTAGACCAGTGGTCAGCAAATTTTTGTTACAAAGGGCCAGACAGTAAATATTTTAGGCTTTGTGAGCTGTATGATCTCTGTTGTGACAACTCAACATTGTTGTTGTAATATGAAAACAGACACAGATAATACGTAAAAGAATGGGTGTGGCCAGGCTCCAATAAAACTTTGGTTACAAAAATAGGTGGCAAGCCAGATTTGGCCAGTGGGTTATAGCTTGCCGGCCCTGCACCACACTACAGAGAGGGAAAGAAAAAATGAACTGAGGACAAGGGGAACAGCTTCCAAACAAGGGAGAAAAATAAAACCATTGATGGTAATACTGCAGTGATACCAAGAGGAGAATATTCTAGTTGTAAGGTATAACAAGGAATGACAATAAATCAATAAACTGACTGACAGAACACATATTCTGCCTTGTGATAAAATAAAACACATTGGTAGAATTTTCTACCTACTATAACTATGATGCAAAAAATGTTATTTTGAAAAATATAAACAAAAATATAGCTCAGAAAGAGAAGCTAATTACAACATGGATGACCCTCGAAGACATTATGCTAAGTGAAAGAAGCCAGATGGAAAAGGCCACATATTGTATGATTCCATTTATAAGAAATGTCCAGAAGAGATGGAAAGCAGATCAGTGGTTGCTGGGGCTGTGGGGAAGGAGAAATGGGGAGTGACTGCCAATAGGCACATAATTTTTTTATAGGGTGATGAAAATGTTCTGAATTAATTAATTAGTAGTGATAGTTGCAGAACTCTGTGAATGTACTAAAAACCACTGAAGTGTATACTTTAATAGGGCAGATTTTTATGGTAGGTGAATTACATCTCAATTTAAAGAAGGGAATAGGACATTCTTATTCAATGGTACCATCTTTCTGGAAAGCAATTTGAAGCAATGTATATTAAAAGTCTTACAAATTCTCTCTTGCAAGAGAGAAATAAGAGCCAAGAAGTTTCGAAAACTGAAAAGAAACAAAAATATAATTATTTCAGCAACTGGGATAGCTCTGTATACATTAGTTTGAACATGAAAGGGATTCTATCAGGTCTTGAGAGCAACTAAAAGGCGATACTTTGCTTTTCTACATCCATGGAAAATGGCCATGGACACTTGATCTGTTTATATGAGTTAACAGTAGATTTTCCTGGACATCAAATGATTAGTGCTGGGCTATAGGCTTGGAGTTTTTCATACACTGCTGATCCTTACCACAGTTCTGCAGATTATGCATTATAAAGCTCATTTTACAGATGAGCAAACTGATTGGCAAAGGCCACCTTCTTTCCCCCAGCCCCTTTCTTCTTATGCTGATGGTATCTCTAGTAGGAGAAGGATGTCAGCCTACACATCAGTCCCTAGACATTCCTCAGATGTTTTCTGTTTCCCCAAAAGGGGGCTGCATATGAAGCTCTACAGACAAGTTCATAATGTTGCCACCTAGATTTCAGCGATAGCCTCCCAACTTGTCTTTCTGCTCCCTTCTCCTGCCCACAACTGCCAGAGAAACTATTTAAAACTTAAATCAGCCCACGCCCCTCCCCTGCTTAAAAAGCCAAGCTCCTCACCCTGGTTTAAAAGGGCTTAGATGCCTCAGTTCTGCTGCCCATCCCATGGGCCACACCTTGCCCTTGCCCTTCCTGTACCAGCCTATAGACCTTTCTGCCCATCAAGCCTTGGAGGCTTATCCTAGCTGGTGTCTCTGTCTGGCATGCCCTTCACATGGCTGGCTTGTCATTCAGGTCACCTCTGTAGAGACTGTCCTTGTCTACCATTCTCAAGTAGTCACAATTCACTCTATTTTAATCCTTTGCAAAGCTCTGACCATCTAATATTTCCCCTTCCCTCCTTCTCCCTCCCTCCCTCCCTCCCTCCCTCCCTCCCTCCCTCCCTCCCTCCCTCCCTCCCTCCCTCCCTCCCTCCCTTCCTTCCTTCCTTCCTTCCTTCCTTCCTTCCTTCCTTCCTTCCTTCCTTCCTTCCTTCCTTCCTTCTTTCCTTCCTCCTTTCTTCTTTCCTCCTTCCCTTCTTCTCTTGCTCCCTCTCCCACTCCTTCCTTTCCAGCCTTCTTTCCCTCCAGTAGAATATAAGCTCTATGAGAACATGAACTCTGGGCTGTTCACCTGCCCCCAGCCCATTTTAGGCATTCAAATATTTGCTGAAAGAATTAATGAATGCTGATGGAACTTGGTAAAGACCCTATGTTTTGCTAAATGATTAAAGATCTAAATCCCATAGCACATAGTCTTGGCTCTGCAGAGGGGTAACCAATAAATGGAACTAATGACCACAAACTTCAGAAGGCCCTAACCAACATCGGCCATTTACAACTGCCCCCATCCTCAAAGTTCCACGTCTGAGACAAGTTTCAGCCTGAAGTGAGTTTTTATTACCTGCTCATAAACCCCTGAATCATGTGGTTTACAGGGCAAGTGCTAATGCAGTTATAATTATATTGGTGTGAACACATTGTCATAGAAATGTAGCAAACATAGACACAGGCATTTAAGAAAAACCAGCTGCTTCCAACACAAGAGCAACCATCACATAGAAACCAGTCAGCAGGCACACAGCTAAGGAACTTGAACTGAGTGACTGAAGGAGACACACCCTATAAATCACAGAATACAATGACAGTTTGCACCAGCACCTGAGAGCAACCAACTCACTTCCCGGAGAGCTATGCATTTTGGGAAAATCTATAATTAAGACATGGATACCACCTTCCCCAAATGGTGACTGCCATTCTTTTTCCATTTAATTAACCCAAGCACAAAGTCACAAAGTAGTGTTAATTTCAGTTTGTGAGTGATTTCTTTTTTTTTTTTTTTTTTCCTCTCTGGAAGCAGATCAAGGAACAAGACGGGACATGACTTCATTATAAATTCACTACTTACCTAGTTTTTTTTTCCTTTTTAATCTTTGAAATAACAGTTGATCCATTAAGAGACTGGAAGGTAAAAAGCCTTTGACCTTTTCTTAATTTGCACACAGGCTGAGCCAATGAAAACATATCCACCCCCCATCTCTCTACAATTAATACTTTTCATGGACTCAGTGATGATTCCAGAGCAGGATTTCTCAGCTTAGGCACTATAGACATTTGGATTGGATAATTTGTTGTGGTGGAAGCTGTCCTGTGCATTGTAGAATGTTCATCAACTTCCCTGGCCTTTACCCACCAGCTGCCAGTAGCACTGCACCCCCTTCCCCAAAGCTGTGACAACCAAAAATGCCTCCAGACATTACTGAATGTCTTGTGGA
Organism: Microcebus murinus; assembly: GCF_040939455.1. Classification (NCBI taxonomy): domain Eukaryota; kingdom Metazoa; phylum Chordata; class Mammalia; order Primates; family Cheirogaleidae; genus Microcebus; species Microcebus murinus. The sequence continues at coordinate 87,087,326 of NC_134136.1, forward strand.
GGGCAAAACTGTCCCATATTGTAAGCCATTATTCAAGACACTCTAATATAAAAAACTAAGAAAAAAGATCAGCTAATATTCTCTAATTATTTTCCTCTTTCAACATATGCTTCCACCTTTTATTTCTCAGACACTATAAATTTATCAATCCACAATGGACACTCATTGCCTCTTTAACATTTGTTGCTGTATTTGAGTTGGGATGTTGCTCAACATCTTACTAAAATGCCATAAGGCCAGGATTGCTCTTGTAGGAAGACTCCCTGAAATTCATTGCAGAATTTTATGCCTTCATCTAGCATTGCATGCCAAGATTACAAGTTTATTTAAAACCACCAGGGCACATAAATAATTGCCTGTGAGACTCAGCATTATTTGCAGTTGGTGGAACAATCTTAAAATTGGTTTCAACCCAGACATTTAAAGATCATAACATTTGTATGAAAATTTCTTTAAAGAGAAAGAAGAGAGCTGGTTTTAGTTCGAAACTAATGAAAAAGAAGTCGTTTGTCTCTGCTTTTCGCTAAAATAACTAACCTTAATGACAATGTATTTAGAACAGCAAGAGCAGAACAGACCTGGTATTGGCTGTACAAGATTTTACAACTCTGAAAAGGCCATTAATCAGCAAACAATCTATAAAGAATACCTAAAGAAAATGTGTTCCAACTGCCTCATTCCCTTGTCTTGGTTCTAATCCAAGAGCAAATCCTTCAAGTCTAATCTCACAACCCATAAAACTTCTTATCTGCCTTTACTTGGTACAGGCCAGCAACCAACTCTCTACATACTGTTTTTCCCAAGCAGGAATAAGGCTGTGAGTTTGTTCACCAAGAGGCAGTAGGTGGAAAGGAAGAATAGGCAAGAAATCTAACATAAATCTTTATCAGCCTTCTCATGTAAAGCTGACGTGGATCTAGAAAAAGCTTTTTCTTCATAAACTTTATTATTTGTCCAGGAATAATTTATTATAATTGAAAAAGTGCATTTTAAAAACTGTCGACAATTGTACATGGATTATTTAATATTGTACAAGAAGCTGGCCAATGTAACACCCTTCTGTGTCATAGTCACAATATGGTGTGATTTTGTTTGCTTTCACGATTTCTTGTATGATATTTTATGGCTATTGATTTTACACCAGATGCACATCTGGTATGAATGGTTTAATTTTTTTAAAAGCTGCTTACAGAGAGAAGAAACATCAATATAATTTTCTGTGATAATTTTATACTGATGGGTTAATGACTTCCTTTTTGCATGCCCCACATTTTTGTTTGGGCCAAAGAGGAAAACATTTGACATTGTCCATCAATTTAACTTGTGGTTTTCCTTTAAACCCTCTACTAGTAGCCTGCACCTTGTGATCTATTTAATACCTTGCTTTCTTATTAACAAAACCCAAACCAGGACTGTTCAGGGTGATCCGCCAGAAAGAACGTGGTTCACTGGAGATAGTAGGTGAGTACTTAGCATTCTTCTCTAAGAACAATATGGCTCCCCACAAGTGTGTAGGGTGGGGTGTATGGAAAGTCTGGGTCCCCCTTTCAACACTTGAAGGGACCTTTTGAGATTTTAATAATGACAGTTTAAACACTCTTCCTTTCTATATAGATCTCCCATCAACTAATTCAACAACTGCTTGGGGGACATGTTAACATTATGGATTCAGTTTAGGAGAAGATGTCTAAATGCATCCAAATAACCTTCATATGATTTCTAAAATAACTGATCATGAATAACAAGCATCTTGTAGTCATATGACAAGAAAGTTAATGATCTGGGTACTACTTGAATAAGATGTGCTGTTGTCCCCTGTAAATGAAGATACACCTATCAATATACTCTCTTTGCAAAAATTTAGGTGCTAATTTTAAGGTGACCTATCATAAATTCATCCATTCAAACTACTACACAGTGAATGTTTTGGAGGGCCAGGTAATCACCATATTCTGTCTTCTATTTTAAGATGTAAAATACTTCAAAAGTTAATTATTTAAGAAATATGAGGACAATGGGAGTCATATCTAGAGTGGGGCCTAATAACTCAGGCCTATGCAGCAGAGCAGTCCTCTTCAGCTTGCCTAATCATTCACAGAACAATTCACAGGAGCTTAACAATCCATTCATGATCTTCAGTGTTGATATCAGCTTCTTTTACATAAATATCCAGTGGACCATCACCACCAGAATAGAAGCTCTACAATGACTTCTAGTGCTTCTCCCACTCTACCTGAAAGAGCAAGTGATTGTCTCTAGCTTGAGAGCTACTGGCTCCCATTTCAAGGAGATGGAGAACAGAATCACTGAAATTAGACCCAGAAATTGTTGGATATATTTTCTATGCCCTGATGTCAAATCAGATGTATGTTTGATAGATACTAAGGCATTAAGGGAATCATGAATCAATAGCGCTTGTTACCAAGTATGGTTCCCATATGTCTCTCTGTGAGACAAGCAAATATGCAAAAACCCATCCTTGATGCATTGTTACTTATTTAAAAATCTCCCCAGTGCAGTCTAGTCAATCATGTTTTCTCCAGATTTCACCCATCAGCTGGTTTTTTTTGTTTGTTTGTTTGTTTTGTTTTTACCAGCTCTTTAAATGGACAGAGAGCAGGCACTGACTACTGGGCTGGCCTTTGAAAGTGCCTTTAAGTATAGCAACAGCATTGCAAACTCAAGTGCTGCTGCTCTGAAATAGTCATTCTGTTTTGTTATCAATGCTTAGACTACAATGGGCATGGCTGGGTGTTGCATTTGCAGTGGGGCATTGCTGATGGAGTCTTGCAAGCTGTGGCTATGACCTGCAGAGTTTTAAAGCAATTATTCTTTGAAGCTCTGCTTCCCAAAATGTGTCCCTTCAAAATCCCTGTCTCTGCTCCATTCCCCACTAGGTTCATATCTCTGCTATAGTGCTTGTCACCTTGCATTAAAACACTCCTGACTAGTCTGTCTTGTCCACAGGATTGCGAGCCTCTCAAAAGCAGATATGCTGCTCATTATTTTGGATTTCCTAAGGGTCTGGCAACTGGGCCTGGACAGCGTTGGTGTTCCCCTCCCCTCTCCGAGTTTGGTTTAAACCCTCGGAAATTTCTCATCTGAATTCTTTACATGTTATTGATTCAAGTATCCACCTAGCTTCAAGACAGTAATTTAGCATTTTGATTTCTTACTCCACTTTGCTTTGATTATTCAATTTATCTTCCCATGGATTTCTACTGCAAGACAGAAAGATGAAGAAGAAAGACTGTGAGTTTTGGAGTCATCAGCCAGCTGTGTGACAATTAACTGCTTTGTGCTCATCAAGGTCCTCATTTATATTTCTAAGGAAAGGGAGGTGAGAGGAGCAGGGAAGGGAAGAGAGGGAAGGAAGAAAAAGAAGGGAAGGATAGAACGAAAAAAGAAAGCAAGAAGTCAGTCTTGTATGCTTGTTGTAGGAATTTTAGAGACTGTCTTTTGTAAACATGTGGCATTGTTAAACCATATTTTTTAGATGGTAGCCATATGTTTTTGTGTTCTTGTGAATACTCTGGGGCCAAATTGAAGACACACCACATATTAGGGTAAGAGAAGATGGATCTTTGATTTTTTTTTGTCACCATGATGGTATCTGTGGGGGAATTTTTTTCTTCTTGTTGTTGAATGTCATTGGAATGTTTCTAAAGTGAATTCATATTGTGTGTAGTTCTTATTAGTGTTAGAATCAAACTTCTAAAATGTCTGATGTTAGGAAGCAGCACTGAGTTGAGGTCATCAGATGAGCACTCACTTCAGGGACAACCCTGTTTCAACCCCTCTCAGCCACCAGGCTACCATTACTAATATTATTGGTACATGGCTGTCACTACCTTGGTTTTTGCATACAGCTCAAATATGAATTTCACTTGTCCTTCTTCCCTCCCCCCACCCCAAGCAAATGTTAGTGAGGAATAATTGGCAAACAGACCTAAACATCTTTTAATCACATAATGGGTCCTCAAAAATTGTTCTCTTTAGGAGAATTGTATTGAGTTTGGGCAAAGTGATCAATTATTGAGTAGCATGCAGAGTGTAATGAGGAACAAACTCTTTAGAGTTTGGAGAAAACTTAGACTTCTAATTGTGCACATAAGCCATGGCATGAGGATAGCAGAAAAACTCTTATGATAATATAAAGCCAGAATCAAATCCCTTAGTTTATTTTATAAAAATATCATGATTGTAAACTGTCATTACAAAAAAATTCATTACTGAGTTAATCAATATGTGGTTCTAGTGAGATATTGCAAAAATCATGACAATTTAACATATTTCCAGAACTTCCAGGAGGAAGTTGAACAAGGTTAAGATACCAAATAGGCTGAACTCAATATAGCCTTGAGGGAGGTGCAGGGATATTAACATGTGGTACATACTCACATCCACCATGTGGAAGACAAATAGGTGCTTTTCCTATATCCTCACACTATAAAGCAAGGCCACTATTTTAATGCCTGTATTTCCCAAGGGAGAAATTTCCCAAAGGAGATCTAAAGAAATAAAAAAGCTTACTAAAGGCCAGGCTTATTGGAAGTGGCTGAGGTGGGATTTAAATTCACTTCTGGCTCTAGAAATCTTTTTTATTTCCTAGTCTTTTTGATTAACCATACACAACAGTTCTGTAATTATACTGCCCTTCAGACCACCATGAGGTCTGTGGTAGGTGCCTTTAAGATGGCCCCAAATGGTTCCTGCCTCTCTGGTATTTATAACCTTGTATTTTCCTCCCCTTAAGTAACTTGCTTCTAACTAATAGAATATGGCAACACTGAGGGGAAGTCACTTCCATGATTGGTCAAAAAAGATTGTGACACCCATCTTACTAGCAGACTGTCTCCTTAGCTGGCTTTAATGAAGCAAGATGGCATGTTAGCGAGGAATGGCACAGAACACATGGCAAGGAACTGAGGGTGGCCTCTGGGCAACAGCTGGCAATGAAATAGAGCCCTCAGCCCAACAGCCCTCAATGAACTGAGTTCTGGTAACAATCACCCAAGTGAGCTTGGAAGCACATTCTTCCCAAGTCGAGCCTCCAGATGAGATCCCGGGTTCAATGGACACTTTGATCACAGCCTAGTGAGACTCTGAGCAGAAGACACAGCTAAGCTGTGCCCAGATTCCTGATCCACAAAATCTGTGAGATAATAAATGTGTGTTAAATCTCTAAGTTCCCAATTAATTTGTTATGCAGCAATAGAAAACTAATACAAGGGCCTCACAGAAAGACCAAATAAAGCCAGTCAGCTAGCCACATGTGGCCACCAGTGTGAGTGAGCCCCATGGAAGATAATGATGCTAGTTTTCAGATTGACAGATATACCAACTCTTCCCCTATGTCAAATTCAGAAAATAGGCTAAAAGCAGTACAGGTGAATACATTGCCCCTGAGCCTAATATACCTTTGCTTAACTTTTGTATCGTATGCATAAAACAGACAGGGTTCAATTACTGGGCTGAAAAATAGTTAGCTAATACATAGATACAATAAATTGATATAAATGAACAAAGAGCAAGTACATACTGAGTGACAGGAGTTTTAGAAATTACTTAATTTAGCCAGGCTGGAGTTAGAGAGAATTCCAACCTAAGTTGAGATTTAAAACTGGGAGATGACTGAGTTATCCCCTTAGAAACCATTTGATACCCTGGCTGGTTGGGGCAGCTCTGTTTGGCTTAGCTACGCCATTAGGAACAGTTCTTTCGGTTAGAAAGTTTCCATCTTTTATAGTGCTTTTAATTGTTAATGAATGAATACTCAAGACTTAGATTCAAAAATATTTCTGGTCCAATTACATTTAGTAGTATAAGAAATAATGTTATTTCCCTTGGCTTTAAAAATTAATTAAAGCCCATTTGGAATTTAAAAAATCACTCCTATTTGTGTGGTTTTGTTTCTTTCTTCATTTACTGATTGACCTCTATGTTCAATATCAGTTTTATTATATAAATATCAGAAGTAAAGACAAGTGAGGATATATGTTTGACGATTTCCATACTAATAGAAATCACAGCTCTAAACTTTATTAACAAAATACAGAGATTTGTAACTTTCTGTTTAGAGGTCAAAACGTATTCATTATGCTAAGGTAAGTTCCCATCAGCCCTTAAAACACAGTATTTATGACTTAAAACACAGCCTTTGGAGTTAAGTATCCTTGAGTTTGGGAATTCTGGTCAAATCACTTACTAACCACGTAGCCTTAACCTTACCGACACTCAGTTTTATAATCTATAAGTGAAAATAAATATAAAGCCCTTGAGATGGAAATTTACACATAAATTAAATGATATAATTAAGTAAAATGTTTCTATTATGCTTTGAACATTATAAGTAGCTATTACTATATTTTTAAGATTTTTGTATTGTCTTTGGTTTTCTGCAGTTTGAATATGATATGGATAGGTGTGGACTTTGGTATTTATCCTGCTTTGTGCTCTCTGAACTCTCTGAACTTCCTGGATTTGTGGTTTGGTTCCTGTCATTCATTTTGGAAAATTCTCAGCCATTATTACTTCAAATATCTTTCCTACTCCTTTCCCTCTTTATTCTTCTTCTAGTATTCCCATTATGTGTGTGTTATATTTTTTGTATTTGTAATTGTCTCAAAGTTCTTGGATATTCTGTTCCTTTTTCTTCATTCTTTTTTTCTGTTTACACTTCAGTTTGGGAAGTTTTTATTGGCATATCTTTCAGCTCACTGATTTTTTTCTTTGGCCAGGTAGAATTTGCTGATGAGCTCATCAAAGGCATTCTTCACTTCTGTTACAATATTTTTGGTTTCCAGCATTTCCTTTTGATTCTTTCTTAGAGTTTTCATTTCTCCATTTATATTACCCATCTGTTCTTGCACACTGTCCACTTTTTACATCAAAGCCTGTAGTGTATTTATCACGGTTATTTTAAAAAGTGATAATTTCAAAATCTTTACTGTATCTGAGTCTGGTTCTGATGCTTGTTTTATCTGTTTAGATTGTGTTTTTTCCTGCCTTTTAGAATGACTTGTAATTTTTTGTTGAAAGCCAGGATTGATGTATTTGGTAATACGAAGTGAGGTAAATGGATATGCCTTTGGTGTGAAGTTTTATGTTGATCTGGCCAGGAGTTATGCTGTATTTACTGTTTGCTGTAGCTGTAGGTGTCAGAGGCTTCAGTTTCCTATCCTTGTCCCCCTTCACCCATTGTTATCTTTATGTTCCCCTAGAAACTCCTTCTTAAATAGAGTTTGAGCATCACAGTTATTTTACTTGTAATCCACTGTCATTACACAGGAGCCCTAGTGATGTGGCGATAGAGTGTGGGGGAAGGGGAAGGATTCTATAATTCCATTCCATGATTAGGTCTTAATCTTTTATTGTGCCTGTGTCCCTGGACTGTGACTTTCACAAGTGCTTCTCAGCTTTTATTTTTCCCCTTAGACAGGAAGGCTAGAGAGGGCTGGAATTGGGTAATTTCCCTTTTCTGTAGTCAGATAAGGCTCTGGTAAATTCTTTTCCCTTGCTGCTTGGATTTTTCTGTTGAACAATGCTCTGGGATTATTTCAAAATGTCCCCCCCCCCCCAATTTATTTCAAAATTGTTACTTTTATATTTCAAAATGGTTACTTTTCTCCTTGCCCTGACCAAGTACTAGGTGCATTTTTTCTGATCCTTACCTTGAGAACCTAGTGAGGATTCCAGAGAGAAAACCTATGAAAATGTTGGGGCTCCACTGAAACTGGGCCCTCTGTAGTTTTTAACTCTCAAGTTAGTCCACACTCAGCCACCAGCAATGCATTGAAGTTAAATTTTAAGTGCTCCTATTGGCCCTTGGGTTCAGCGACTTCTGCTTCAGGGAAACTAATCTATATTCTCTGGATTAGCCTGCCTATCCAGTTTTTGGGGTGGCAGTTTGTCCTATGACCTCAATTCTCTGATGGATCTAAGACAAGCCATTGGTTTTCAGTTTGTTCTGCTTTTTTCTTGTTGAGAGGGCAGGAGTGATGACTGCTGAGCTCTTCACATGTTGGAATGAAAACCAGATGTTTCTGATTGTTACTATATTTTAAATTTATGGACAAGTTACACTCTTCTCAACCAGAGAGATCTATAAATCTAGACATCTAGAGTTCCAATTGTCTAAATGTGTTTCTATCATGGCACTTGAGTTTCTCACATTATCAATCAGCTCTTATTATGTGAAACAAATCAGAAATAGACAAACAACTGCTCCTTTCTGGTAAATACAAATGTTACTGCAGTTCCTTTGAAGAAATTTAACTAGCAATTAATGACCTGAAATAGGAAAGAAAAATTCACTCAAATCTGAATTTCCCTATTCAGAATTGAAAGAAACATTTAATGAGAATACTCATTTAAAAAACTAAGTTCTGGAAACTTAAATAAAGACAGTGACAAATGGCATGTTGGTTTTCTGTTGCTGAATAACAAATTACAACAAATTCAGTGAATTAAAATAACACTTTTTTTTTTTTACCATATGCTAGGTACAAGACAAAGATACAGTTCTTGTGTTTATTAAGTAGCCAAGTCCAGAGGAGGAGAGAAGTGTCCATTGATAGTGATTCTGATGCACAGGATGCATGAAGGTGAGTGGTGAGAGATGTGGCCAGGAAGGTAGACAAGGACTAGATCAAGAAGGAGAGACTTTCCAGGCATATTGGACTTTGGAACCATAAGAATCAGACTAGGACTGAGTCATGGTGAAATTCCTAAAAAGGGGTAGTGAAATAAAGAAAATATAGGCAATTTAATATTTTTTCATAAAGCTAAATTTATTTAATATAAAGGTTGCCTTTTCTTCTAAGATTATATCTTGCCTATATTTTTTTGATGGTAAAATGTCTATTATTTTGATAGTTTGTATGTACAAAGATTTCTTTGATTATGCCATTAATGGCTACTTTAAAGTTGGCAACCCATGTTAATCTTCTGCCATTAAAAAAATCATATTGATCCCTGAAATTCAAGGATCTGGGAAGCGATACTATAGGAAATGTCAGGAAAAAGCAATATAAAATATCACTGAAATGTCAAGTACAGTAATGGTTAAAGTGCTGAGTGGATTTAGCCATGAGGAGGTTATAGGGACATTATTTGGGGGTAGTTTTGGCAGTGTGATGGGGGTGGGAGGCAGACTATGTGGGGATGGACAATTTCATTTATCTTCAGGCAGCAAAGCTTGCGTGGCCACATAGAAAAAAAATATATATATATGGGCTCATTACATACATGTGCTTACTTTTTGCTGGTTGTTAAGCTGCCATATCTTTAAGACAGCTGGGAAAAGAGGGGTGACAAAGAAACTATGTAATTTAAGCCATAGCTCTTAATCAAAAAGATTGACAGACTCCAAAAATACCGACTCAACCTGATGAAAACTCATTTATCAACTTCTCTCCCCCCCCCCCCAACATCCTCGTACATCAGAACCTAGATAAACATTGGCATCCTAAAAATCTTCTCTCTGAGCATCTCTATGAGGGATCAAAGTCATGTTCAGGGACACATGTCTCCAGCAGCATTTGAGTAATTCCAGTCCTTGCTCTGCCTGGCCCAGATTGGGGAAGACACCTGAGACTGTATGTTATGTCCTTTCAGAGAGCATTTGACATGGAACACTGTTCTCCCAGCTGCAGTCTGACTTGCCCTGGGAGAAGTTGGGTGAGAAGCATGTCCAAGTCTCCGTTGAACCAATATGGAGAGTTAATCACAAGCCAGGTCACTTTGAATTGAACGTTCATCTATGACAAAACTGGCACGCCCCCGCATGTTTCCCTTCAGACTGTACGATTTCGGTATGAAGGTTGTCTTTATAACCCGAAGGCCCGGAAACATTTTAAAACTCGAATTCGCCTATTCCTGGAGACCAGTGCTGAGCCTACTGGGATAACATCAATCTGCAGGTTTTCCCTAGCACTGGAGACATATTTCATCCTATAATTGGAAAATAGATTTGATTTATATTCCATTGTGTCAGAACCTCCACTCAGGTCTCTTGGTGGAGAGGTCTGGGTAGCAGGGAAATAAATGGTCTAGTTTTAAAAAAAGACACTCCATAGACACTTATGGAGAAACTGCAAAAATGGAGCCTGATTGATGTTTATAAAAGAATTCTGATGTCTGTGTGTAAATTCTGGAGTTAGATTGAGGGATGTGAGGCATTGAGAGCCCAGACACAAAAACAGAACAACGACTGGCTTCCCATCCTGGAACTAGCATTTGCCAAGTCCTGCCTGCCTCATGACAGGTGCTTGATATAGGAGTTTATTGCATCCTCTCAACGTCCCTGCAATGGGGATTATGATTTGTATTTTTCTGAAGAAGAGTAAAGAAAATCCGGAAAGATGGGTAACTTGGCTCAGGTCACATAGCTGGAATATGCTTGAGTGATGATTTGAACCTGAACCCAGTCTGTCTCGCTTTGAGATCACATTTTTTTCTGTGCTCCACAAGAAACACTTGCTCACTCGGTTGCTCTCTCTTAAAAGATGCCTGCTGTCCTATGGGCTGAGTTTGTAAAGTGCGATCAATGCCTCTGCCAGAAGTATGGAGTATACAAGCAGAACAACCCAAGACACATGCTATTGATTCAGGCAGTGACACTTAGAACATTTTCCTATGGAGTTTATGCTACGAACTGTTAGCATTATTTTCCTTATTTTTCTCAGGGAATGCCTGGAAACCAAGATAATCACTCATTGGAGCTACATTAGGAAACCCAAGTGACAATGGGAGACTGTCTAAGCCTAGAAAGTCTGGGCAATTACCCCTGTAGTGCAGAGGTTGGCAAACCTTTTCTATAAAGGGTCAAATAGTCAGTGTTTTAGGCATCATGAGCCAGAAGATCTGTTGCAATTACTCAACTCTGCTGTTGTAGCTCAAGAGCTGTCATGAATAATAAATAATACATAAATAAATGAGTGTGGCTGTATTCCAATAAAATATTATTTAGGGACACTGAAGTTTGAATTTCATATAATTTTCATTTGTCACAAAATATTATTTCTTCTTTTGAATTTTTTCAAATTGAAAATATAAAAACCATTCTTAGCTTGTGGGCCATACAGAAGCAGGCGGCAACCTGGATTTAGCCCACAAAGCCATAGTTTGCCAATCCTTGCTGTAGAGGATCATTTTTTCCCCCTGTATGTTCAATGGTTTACTCTCAGAAAGTTTACAAAAGTAGAAGAGAAGAATTTGTTGATGATTATTGAAAACTAATGAGTAAAATTTGACATTTTAATCATATTAATATGACTTTTTGGCTCACAATAAACAAAATTCTTTCTGTCTAAAAAAACTTCATTGAAATTTTTATTGAAATGATTATAGATTGATATGCAGCTGTAATAATACAAAGACACCCCTTGCACCTTTTCCTCCTATGATAACATTTTGCAAAACTATAGTACAATATCACAACCAGGATATTGACAGTGATACAATCTACTGATTTTATTCAGATTTTTCCAGTTTTACTTATACTGGGGTGTGTGTGTGTGTGTGTGTGTGTGTGTGTGTGTGTATTTAGTTCTATCACTGCAATGATCTTTTGTGTTGCCCATTTATAATTATATCCACCTCCCCCCTTTCCCCCATCCCTAGCCCCTGGCAACCATTAATCTGTTCTTTCTTTCTTTCTTTCTTTCTTTCTTTCTTTCTTTCTTTCTTTCTTTCTTTCTTTCTTTCTTTCTTTCTTTCTTTCTTTCTTTCTTCTTTCTTTCTTTCTTTCTTTCTTTCTTTCTTTCTTTCTTTCTTTCTTTCTTTCTTTCTTTCTTTCTTTCTCTCTCTCTCTCTCTCTCTCTCTCTCTCTCTTTCTTTCTTTCTTTCTTTCTTTCTTTCTTTCTTTCTCTCTCTCTCTCTCTCTCTCTCTCTCTCTCTCTCTCTCTCTCTCTCTCTCTCTCTCTCTCTCTTTCTTTCTTTTTTTGAGACAGAGTCTTGCTCAGGTTCCAAGGCTAGAGTGCCATGGCATCAGCCTAGCTCTCAGCAACCTCAAACTCCTGGGCTCAAGCGATCCTCCTGCCTCAGCCTCCTGAGTAGCTGGGACTACAGGCATGTGCCACCCTACCTGGCTAATTTTTTCTCTATATTTTTAGTTGTCTGGCTAATTTCTTTCTATTTTTAGTAGAGACAGGGTCTTGCTCTTGCTCAGGCTGGTCTTGAACTCCTGACCTCAAGCGATCCTCCCACCTCAGCCTCCCAGAGTGCTAGGATTATAGGTGTGAGCCACCACGCCTGGCCTAATCTGTTCTTCATTTCTAAAATTTTGTCATTTCAAGAGTGTTATACAAATGGAATTATACAGTATGTAACCTTTTGGCATTGCCTTTTCACTCAGAATAATTCTCTAGAGATTCATCCAGGTTTTATCAATAGTTCATTCCTTTTTATTGCTGCATAGTATTCCACGGTAAAGATATATCATAGTTTGTTTAACCCTTCACTTCTTGAAGGACAGTTGGGTTATTTCTATGTTCAGGGTAACATGAATAAAGCTTCTATGAATATTTATGTGCAGGTTTTTGTGTGAACATTTTATTTCTCTGGGATAAATGCCCAGGAGTCCAATTTCTAGTCTATATGGTAATTGCATACTTATTTCCTTTTGAATATTCCCTTTGCACATATCTTAAAATAACCTTTTTAAACATTACCACAAAATTCCCTGTAACAAATGACACCATGGTAAAAGTCCTTCAAAAATTCCCTGCCATCTTGCATTCTCATTTTATAGACCCAGGAACTCTATACTGGAAAACTTAACTGACCTGAAAGGGTCAGTCATAAGTCACAGAATGGTCAGTGCCAGCTGAGCCAGTACAAGAAATCACATCTTCCATCTCTCCCTTTAATGCTTTCATCCCACTGGCTGCACCACTGAAATTATAGACCGAAGCAGCCAACAATATAGAAAAGAAAGAAAATGGCTGTTAAAGATATTGTGAGCTCAAATCCAATGGTCTGTCCTTAACACAGCCTTCCTCAATAAAGTCCTGTGCAGATTCTTCACTCAAAGCTGGAAACTACCTCAGAGCATTGGGCAAGTGATCAGGGACAGCAAAGTGTAAATACGCAAACTACATTTCATAATCCTCCAGAGTGTGCATGGGAACTGGAAACTCTAATGCTCTGTGACCACAGCAAACAAATGCTTTTCATCAGGCCGTCAGGGGTTACTGCATCTGTGTGCGTTAACACAAGTTGACTATACTGATTAGAGAGAGTTGAACTAGTATTGATAAATTACAATTCCTCAGATTTAAAGCCTTACCCAACAAGTTTCCTGAATGGTCCAAAAAATTTATTTCATTTCTACATTAGACTGGGCAATTGGTTTTTTTCACTTCCACTGGCCATGACCAAGAAATGTAGGAATCCTACCATCTTTCACACTCTCCTCAGAATCTAGGAAGCATTACAGCAGTCTGTTCATATCTTAAACTAGTGCTGCAAAGTGGGATCCGCAGACTAGCGCAATTTGCATTACCTGCAAACTTATTAGACATGTAAACTCTCAGGCCCCATCCCCAGATTGGTTGAAAGAATTTCTGTGGCTGAGGCTCAGCAATCTGCTTCTTCCTAGCTCTCACCTGTAGATTCTGAAGCTCACTAAGGTCTCAGTACTGTTTTCAACCACTTCAGAACTATTTCAAGTAGACAACAGAAACATAAGTGATAGCTTCCAAATAAATAACAACAACAACAATAATAATAGAAGCCCAACCAACAAAGTCATTTCAATTCTTTTCTGTTAATTATACAATCTTTATGAGGCCAATATGATATAAACATCAACTAGACTTGTTATTTATTTTTGACTTTCAACAGATTGTAGCTTTCTTCACACATGCGTGATTTAAGTTATGTTTCTAATGAAAATGTTCAGTTTGTGCTTCTACTTAGCACCTCTTCAAAATTCTTTATCAAACTGTAATTTCCTTGAGGGCAGGAAATGTGTGTCTCCATAGCCTAATAAATAGGTGTCTAATAAATGGTTGTTGAACAAATGAATGGATTGTGTTTTATATTTATAGTTGCTTTGTCCTCCACTATATAGCACACTTTTAGGTTGGAAAAGATGTGGGTTTTGTTCATATTGGATTCTTGAAAATTTTCTCACTATCCCTAAGTATCCAGCAAACTTCCCTGAATAGAAGAGGTTCACAAAAGTTGTTGAATGTACAATCACCACCAACTAAATTGCACCTGTGGTGCTACTGCATAGACTCCAAATAATTTTACTATGGACATTATTTCCATATGCATGAGGGAAAAACTAATTCAGTATGTGCCATTTCGAATATTGTTTAACAAACATAATTACCTACAAAATGGAAGTCAGGAGCATGTTTGGGGAGATTTGTGGATGAACAAAGGTACCTGTGACAGATGTGCTTTTTTTTCTTTTAAAAGGATTCCTTGTGAAACAATGAAAGAGCAAGGAGGCAATGGATACCCAGCCAGGGAGCTGGTGGGCCCCAGCTTCTACCGCAATTTTTCTAGTTAAGAAATCAAATTACACAGTCTCATTAGATGATCCAAATTCCAGCATTAAGGCAGGGACATCTCAAGCCCTTTGATGTTAAACTTTTAGGTTTATCTGCCTTGTCAGTTATTCTGTAAGATTGAGAATAGCTGACACTTCCGCAGCAAGGTATTACAACAAATAAACACCTTTGAAGGATCAGATATGTGTGAGGGAAAAACACAACATCTGTTCTCAAGAATCTAAGCTAACTTAGCAAAAAAGATCTATGCTTTTTAATTTTCATATATCCCGTCTAGAGGATGGGAAATGCTAAGTGTTTTCCTCAGTGGTATTTGTTATAAAACATTACAGAAAGACACAAGTTTTATAATCTATTGTTCAGTAGAACAAGCAAGTAAATCATTTATCTATGCTTTGGAATGTAAGAGGAGGACAAGGTGAAATTAGATATGTCTATGATAAGTAGATTTTAGCAATGAATTACTTTGGAAAACTTCTATAGTCAACCTTAGGATCACTTCAACATGGTTTTCTTTTCCATCAAAGAACACTTCCTTGAGAGTGACAGGAAGAGGAAATGGCTATGGATACTAATTTCTTTCATTCCATATTGCTGTCATTTCTGTATATTTATAGAAATAGGATTTTTTTGTTGACTAGGGTTTTTGCCCTGTTGAAGTATGTCTTCAGGACATGTATATTTCTAAAATGACTAACACCAGACTGGGATAAAACATCATCTTCTAAACAAATTTTAACTTTGTGTTTAATTTGTTCAAGCATTTTACAGAGAATTTGTCTCCAGGCAAAACTCTTAAAAGTTACTTTTGAGTCAACATATGCTACAATGGTTGCCTGAAATCACTAAATAATTTAGTATGGTTAATTCAAATTCATTTGAGCAATATTTCACACACAAAGCTTCAGGCCCAGCTAGTCTCAGAAAGATTCTTTGATGGTATAAAGCTGTCAGTTGTGAATTAAATGGACAGGGTGATAGAAACTAAATGTCTAGCTTCAAGTCTGGCAGGTCATTGTTGCTATATGGTATCAATCCTTTTCATTAGCTATATTAACAAAGATATCTTAAGTCCTGTCTAAGTCCACAGGCCTCTGAAGGAAGTCTAAACAATTTGGAGTGATTGGGAGTAAAAGCAGTATTAACCAACAAATTCAAAAGCCTTTTGGTGGGCACCCCATCCCCCAGAGGTGGTATGTTTTGCATGATTTGTCCTTTAGACTGACAGTTCCATGGTTTACATGTTTATCAAATACTAGGCCATCACTCCCAAGGAGCTTGGAAGGGCAACATTAGCCAGCATTTATCAAGCGCTTCCTCTATGCAAAATAGTGTACATACTTCTAATTTATTCTTATGAAAGGACTCTTGGAGGTAGGTGGTAAAAGAAACCAAAGTCAGGAAGTTAAGTGTTAAGAGCAGGAAGTCCAGCTAGCAAGTGACATGGCAGAGAATCTAAGTCAGGTCTGTGTGATTCAAAAGTTTGTCCTCCTAACTTCTGTGCTGTTCTGCACATCCCTGTGGTGCACTAAATAGCTAGTGATGGTGGCCCTGGAAAGTGTGGGTTGTGAAAGCAAAGTGAGTTCTTTCCTACATCTTTCCTTAGCTGATATGGGAAGCAGCACATATATACATATATATGTTTTATTTGGTTTATTTATAGGGGAATAACTTGCATCATGTGTGAACATCTTTGTGTGTGTGTGTGTATGTGTGTGTGTGTGAGAGAGAGAGAGAGAGAGAGAGAGAGAGAGAGAGAGAGAGAGAGAGAGGATACTTACTCACATGCTTCTATTTGTGACTTAAGGAATACTATATTCTTAAACACTACATTGTAATTGTTAAATTTATTGCAATCAATGACTTTGAATTTCTCCATTGTATTCTTTTTCTCTCCCTAGTCACGAGGCAGTAGATGTTCTTTTATTTCCACCTCCCAATTGTTTCCTTTTGGTACACACTCTTTTCCTCCCTCCTATTTTCATAAATTTAGCATTCAGAATCCAGAGAGAGAAAGAAACAAGATGTTAAGTGGAATGAAATCATTACTTCCTAACGTTTCCACGTTTGTTCTTTCTGGTCTCTCAGAGTCTTTCAATTAGTCCTTGTCTTAATCTTCTGGCAAATTTCAGGAACTCTCACAATCTTCAAATTCTCATCTTCCAATATTCTTCCCTTGTGAATTCCCTGGAAACTTCCTGCCAACATGCAATCCTAGGACCTGAGTAAAAGCCATGTTTTATGGAATATGATCAGAGTATTCTTCCAGATGGCCTATTGTGTAACATTCTATAAGTTACCAGACCTAGTATGTATAAGCATGCCCCTCCAAAGCCTTTCTAATCACTGGACTAAAGAGAGCCATGGTACTATTCATTATATCTTATTCCAATCCTTTCTCAAATCTGGGATCATAATTGATGGGTTTTGTTTCTCCCATAGGTAGAGCCTTTCTTTCATGGTGCTCATGTTCTTGAGCAGTCCCATTGACTTCAAGCTCTTACTTAACAGAACAATAAGATAATATTGCCCACCAAGAGGTCCTGGAATATAGCCAGTCCATTGGAATTAAAGTGATGGTCCTTGCTGCCCTGAAGCTTATCTGTCCTGGACACATGCACAGCCTGGAGGACAAATAGATTGCCCAGCAGCTTGCCAGAGTGAGATAAATACGTATGGAAAGAAACAGTAAACCCTCACAGGGCAAACTAAACTAGGCAAATCCACACAGCTATGGTCAGTAGGCAAAAAACAGCAGTCTCATATTCATTCACTGGAGATGTGAAGTTTCTTTTGATCTAACGTGCTATCGTGAACCTGTCATTCATATGGCTTGGAAATACAAGCAATTCTGCCCCAGGCCAGGGAACCTTAGCTGTAATATCATCTTTGGAAAAGGTCAGAAAAGCAGAAAATATGATCTTTACAATTTTGTGTACCTAAAGGGCCAATTATCTATTAAGCAATCGTAAAGAGTGATCGTTTCAGGGAAACACTAAAAGAGTCTTTAAAAATAGTCAGTAGATTCCAGTGATTTACGTCATAAAGAAACAGACCATCTTAAGTAACACATGGGTAATAAAAGCAAGCAGATGTTTGCATTCTAACCAGGGCACTAATGGAGGTGCTACGGCACTGTATCAAATAAAGTAGTTTGCCATCTTCAGAATTGCCCACTGGAGTTTTAAATACAGCTGTCTAACTTTGAGTCAACAACTGGTAAGCTTTCCTTGACCACTCTGAGTATCATTCCTTGCTATAGGTAAGAATTCATAATTCACTGTTAACATGCTGTGTCGAATTTGTTTTCTGAAATGGGCCTTGAAATGTGTGATTGACTATAAGATGCAAACTTGCCATAAAAACAATTCCTTGGGTTGCTGAATCATAAACATAAGTCATTATGAGCAAAATCACAGTAAACCTAGATAAATAAGGCCAAATCCACAAGAGACTGGATTTGGAATTTCATGCGCAGGCTGTAAGCCTGGCAGTTACCAAGTCAAGTGCTGGGTACTCCAGTAAAGCTTGACGGTAGAAATGGGTTCAGATAGCTATACCTACTATAGCTTTTCTTTCCTTTTCCCCTGCAGAAATTCAAAGCATTTTATAAATATTAAGCCACGTACTGCTGGTTCAATAAATGACTCCTGGGAGTATGGAAGACATTTGGGGGATTAACTCTTTAGGCTACCAAGCAATTGTTTACTGTCCAAGAATAATCATTTATTAAGTCAGGAAGAGACAACCTTCTCTGGAGCATCTTACAGCTTAGAAGCCCTGGACTCTTGTCACTCAAGCCTTTTTGAGTTAGGAACATTTAAAAAGAAAACTGTATTTGCACTACTATTGCAGAATATGACTAATCACAAATATTAAACCAGCTATATCATCTTTAGGGGTCAGTTTCACTGGGAAGGACCCCAGCAGGACATTATTACAAACCGACTCTTAGAGATCCATTCCTTGGCTGGCTGTTTTGGATGTGGGCTAACGGTACCCCCTTCACCTTATTCTTGCTTTCTTCTAATTGCCCACTTCCATTTGTGTGCTGTCTACTTCTCCTTTCATCAAGATACCTAGAGAACAATGTTTTTTTAGCCATCCACCAACTCAAGCCACAATGCCCATTTTGGTCTCATTTCTTGTTTCTTAATGTTATCTTTTAATTTCTTACTTTATTTTCCTTTTTTGCTCATTTCTTTAACTTTGCAAGCATTTTCCCCAAAGTATCTTTTCAGTCTTTCTTTTGTTCTCTCTCTCTCCCTCCCTCCTTTTCTCCCCTCCTTCTCTTTCTATCTCCAGTATTTTCTGGCAAGTTGTGGCTTGCATCTTCTTTTCTTGATCTCTTAGTCCTGCACCTGTTTTTTTTTTTTTCCCCCTGGGCTTTTGTTTATATATGGAGAGTGGGCTTGGCTGGAGAGTGGAGTAGTTTTTTGTTGCTTTGGGATCTCCCTTCCTCTAACGCCTCCTGCTTTTCTTTTCTTTCCTTTTTTCTTTTTTTCCCCTGACCTCTTTGATCTTCCATTTATCTTCTAAGTCATTATATTCAATCTTAAAAAATTTTGACATTTTCTTTTCTTATATCTTTCTTCTGACTTCGAAAAAAGTCAGTAAACAATAGCTAAAGCTTGCCCTCCTTAAAATAAACTTTCAAATGGGCACACACATTAATATATATATATATATATATATATATATTATATGCCTAGAAATGTACATAGATACATATAATTTGCTTTATCATTGATAATGACTTTAGTAGATAAAACAAGAATTGAATTATTAATACCAATACGTGGACATAATCTATTAGAACTACAAAAACCCTAAAATAATCTTGGAAGCATCAATACAGATTAATTTTTGATAACAATAAATATATTTTAGAATATAACAATATACTAATTTCCTTGGAATCATTAGTATTATGTATAGAAATATAAAGTTTTTTAAAATTTAATATAAAAATTTTTTAAAAATATATTTTAAAATAGAAAAAAATATGGAACACTTCACAAATTTGCATGTCATCCTTGTGCAGGGGCCATGCTAATCTTCTCTGTACAATTCCAATTTTAGTAAATGTGCTGCCAAAGCAAGCACTGAAATCTAAAGTTAACTCTGAAATTTCTGATCAATAGCAATAAACTGTATACCCCCCACACCCTATTATTTTCCTCACAGAAGGCAGGCCATTTATAAATAAACTTTTATATAATCTAAAACTCATATATTGACTTATGCTACCAAAACACAGCCTTGAGTAAGCAGAGAAACAAATAAATCAAATAAATAAGTATATATAAAATAGGTTATTTTAAAGATAACAAGGGCCAGATTTTATTAACTAATTTATGACCTATAGTCTGCTGGCAGAGGCCTTACTCTTCCCCAATTTCAGTCTTTTCTGAGCAGGATGAACAGACCAGAAGGCTTGATGGTGTGCAAAGCTCACATCTTTATCTCTGCAAGAGCTTTATTTGGGGGTCTGGAAACAGAAGTTTTCACCATTTTTCATTGATTATAATGTTTGATGTGTTTTCTTTGCTGCAACCTTCACTCTGGATCATTCTGCCAGGTTCCTTCATTATCTTCAATCTACTGGCAAATGATTTATTGGCAGGTAACTACATTCATGGACAAAGTGAACTCATTCTCTAGCTTGATACTGTCTAGTTCTGGCTTCCTTCTATTGCATTGTGACTCCTAAAACATCCAGGCTTGGAGCAACTACTATTGCACATGCTAATTGGAAGTTTCTATGGAATGCTCCTGCTTTGAGCTCAGCAAAGCCACAGCCAAGTGGGACTTTATAAAGTGAGAACAGCAGTCTCTTTGGGAGATACAATTCAGATTTAAAATTGACTTTTTAAACTGCCCTTATGTCTTGAAATGCATTTGCACCAAAATGGGCCATGTAGAGGAAAAATTATGAAGGCAGGGAAAAGTATAGAAAGAGGAAGGTCTTACACACCTAAGATTTCTATTTGAAATAACAGCTTTCACTCCACTTCCTTCCTCATGCTTCTCACACACCTAAATCCCAATTTAGATGTATACAAAAAACTCAAATACCCAGATCAAGAACCAAGCACAATCTAGTTGTCTGAACATTCAAACAAATGCTTTACAATCTTACGCCCAAATGTTACACAAGTGAAATGGCAAAATGGGATGCCCCCCACTGCTCCCACACATTTTTCTATATGAACATAAGAGTTTATTATGTGGAAAAAAATAACTGAATAGGGTCTTGATGAGAAATTTAATCTTCTTAATAATTCAGGGAAATATAAATGTGGTTTTACATACATACACCCAAACTGTAGGCATACAGTTCAGCTCTAAAATAAAGATACTTAAATAATGTGTGCTAAGAATAAAGGGAAAAAAATGGAACAAGGCAATGGGGTGAGAATTTTGGTAGTGACTTGGATCCTACAATACCAGAACACCTGCAGAGAGGGAAGCTAATACCTGGATTCCACAGAACTTAACCCTCTCTTCCCCCTCACCTGCCCATTCCAAGGTTTTCCTAACCCTATGGCTGCAGCTTTCACTGCCTAATGACTCCCTTTAATGAGAGAATATTTGGAAGCCAGAAGGAATTTGCTGAGGTCACCCAAGGGCAGTGGAATTACACATGCCATATAAAATGCTCTTGCTAAATCAATGCTAGAAAAACAGAATGGTAAAACCTTCACCCAAACCCTATTGGGAGTGTGAAGTTAATGGAGTGTGCTCATCTGTTAGTGCAAACTCTCGGGTTACACTTTCCTAAATCCTATAGTCCTCTTACAAGTGATAAGGGATCTCAGTTGAGAAAAGCAGTGTAGTTTGTTCGTATATGGGATCCCTTAATCCAGGTTGAGGGGAGGGAGTAAAAAGATTGGAATGAAATAGAAGGAATTCACTAGACAACTGAAGTTAATAGCTGCCCTGTACATTATCAACAAGGAGAAAACTTCACTCAGGTAAACTTACAGAGTGTTGAGATCTCAGCTGTCAAGACCCTCACCCACCACCCCACCCCTGTCCCCACCCCAGGAAGTTATTGAAAATAGCTGTTCTCCCTCCAGGCTCTGTTGCTGGGGAATTTGTAGAGTTATAATAGTAACTCATGCATAGGATATTTAACCATATATGAGGTGATTTTCATTTATGTAAACCTCATCTGCTTGTCCCAACAACTCTTAAGGTGTATGTTTATGATATAATTTTAAAGATGGGAGAGCTGAGGCTCAAAGAAACTTAGCATCACATAGCTAGTAAATGAATGAGCTTGTGCATTTTCTACTCTATCAGGCTACAAATGATTCCTCTCCTTTATTCCAAACCAAGTCAACTTCCATTGTTCCCTACACCACTGACTCTCTAGTTATATGAAGCAAATTTTGGGGAATCTGACTTGACAACTCCTGGTCCCTCACCATCTCCCATGTCCCATTAATCATCCACTCCTGTCAAGTTCACCTCTGAAATACAACTGGAATCCATCCACTTCTCTTCATCTCTACCACCATGATGTTACTAATGATACAAGTATATATTATCTTTGCTTTCCTAGGCTCCTGTTTGGTCCAACCACATTAGCTGTGATGGCCCTATGATCTGATCTATTTCCCAGGTTGCTGCCAATGTGGACTTTTCAAAAGACCAATGTCATCCCTTGTTGAAAATTCCCTCACAGAATCTACCCGTTTCTTACCCTTGCAAACACACTGCCTCACATCCTTTCCTTCTATCTCTCAGCTCAAACATCCTTTTCTTGGGGAAGCTTCCTCTGATTTCCCTCTGGATTGTATATTCTTCTAGTATAATCTCATGGAAACATAAACATCTACTTTACAGCTTTTATTCCAGGTACACCTTTACTCTTGTTTGTGTGATATTTCATCAATTTTTGTTTCCTACGTTTGACTACTTGAATGCAGGTTCCACTTTAGCCTTAGCATGTATGGTGATGCCTCATTCAGAACAAGCATTTGATAAATCTTATTGAATGAATGTAGAGCATCTCCTTTCTGTTTTTCTCTGCCTGCCATCTCTCCATCCTTTCCCTTCATCCTTATCCCATTCCTGTCCCATCCTTTCCAGGATCTTGTTCTCTTACTTAGTCTTACCTGGAAAGAAATCCATGCCAAAGCAGTAAATATGGCAACTACAGATGTTGTTCATACTCTATCACCCAGGCTGGAGTGCAGCCTCAACTCCTGGGCTCAAGTGGTCTTCCCATTTCAGCCTCCTGAGTAGGGACTACAGGCATGTACCACCACACCTGGCTAATTTTTAAAATTTTTGTAAAGATGGGGTCTCACTATGTTGTTCAGGCTGGTCTCAAACTTCTGGCCTTAACTGATCCTCCCAACTCCATGTAATCTGCTGGGCTTACAGTTGTGAATCACCTCACCCTGCCGGACTCTCTTCATCATAGCAGTTCTTATTATTGTCATTTCAGTTGAGTTATAGGCATTATTTAAAACAAGCGTTATCCGTTTAGAGAAGAGAAGTTGCAGACCTGGCAAAGCCACTCAAAAAAAGAGGAAAGAGGAAGGATTTCTCCCAGATGAGAAAGACAGATCATCTCAGGGTTTAGGTGATATTGGGAGAAAGTTGTCTGGACAGATACCCAGGAGACCTATGGAAACCACTAAGTGTGCTGAATCTTAATATATTTGTGGATGTATGTTCAAAGTGTTAAAGAATTAGTTTACTAGGCCGGGCGCGGTGGCTCACGCCTGTAATCCTAGCACTTTGGGAGGCCGAGGCGGGCGGATTGCTCAAGGTCAGGAGTTCAAAACCAGCCTGAGCAAGACCCCGTCTCTACCATAAAAATAGAAAGAAATTAATTGGCCAACTAATATATATATATATATATATATATATATATATATATATATATATATATAAATAAGCCGGGCATGGTGGCGAATGCCTGTAGTCCCAGCTACTCGGGAGGCTGAGGCAGGAGGATCCCTTGAGCCCAGGAGTTTGAGGTTGCTGTGAGCTAGGCTGACGCCACGGCACTCACTCTAGCCTAGGCAACAAAGCAAGACTCTGTCTCAAAAAAAAAAAAAAAAAAAAAAAAAAAAAAGAATTAGTTTACTGAGAGATGTAGTAACTTGGTGGACATTCCTCGGGAGTATGAATGGACAACTGCATTCTCTCACAGGACCATTTGAGGAAAGAATATAGTCTTGATTGTTACCTTCTGGTATAAACTCGGAGATCATAGAGAAGCTCTTTTTAAAGAAATGCTGCATTTTGGTACAATGTATGATGGCATGGTACAGAAAAGCACAGACATGATGATTCTCAGTTCAAAAGTTGAAACTTCTTAAGAAGTTTATCTCACTTATATTTTCCATTTATGTATGCTCAGGAGAAATATATGATTTTTAAATAATAGGGTAAGTCTAAAAGAGCTCTTTCAATAAATGTAGCATACAATATTAAAGTGCTAAGAGAACATTGTGTTATAGATTAATTGGAGGAATTTTTTTTTCTTTCTTAGTGTTGTATCTTACCAATACAGAGTATCTGAGATTCAGTGAAAATAAGCCAGAAGTAGATAGCAGCTTGATCTACATTTTGATAAAGCTGACCTGCTTCCTCATCACACAAACACCTTACGGCCCCACTTGCCTTAGCAATGAATGAATTCTTGCCAGGGCATGTCAGCCCATGGGACACATTCTCTCCAAGTCCTGGGAGCCACATCAGATTAAATGTCACATTCCACTGGGGTGGGTGTGATGGATTGGAGAGCCAGAGAAAGAGAGTGGGGTCCGAGGGTAACCTTAGGGGTATAATACCCTAAGAGAGGGTCATCTTCAAGACCCCTGGAAAACCATTGCTATGAACTAAAGCCAGGGAGACATTCTCCTTATTTTAAAAAGTGGCTTTTATTAGTAAATTTACTAGCCCAGTCCCTCTGCCATTGCTATTGGAAAGATTTCAAGCTTTTAAACTAGTAAGAGTTTGAAGAGAGCATTTTTTGCTTTGTTTATAAAATGTGGTACTTTGGGGGAAATACCTTAAGAGTAAGAAACCTACACTGAGATAACATAGATTGCTACAGAAGGAAGAAGTCTTTAGAACAAGAGTCTCAAACACAAAAACCTACAAGGGACAAACAGGTAATGCAAATAAATAGGAGGACCTGGTACAAGACAATAGAAGGTATATCATGCTTCACTGAAACACAAATTTCAAATTGAGTGGGTAAAATTATGTAAGGGCCACAAGTGTGTGTCTGCTTCTACTTCTTCAACCCCTGAATTGCTTACTTGAAGATGCCTGATCCATCCCCACCCATTTCAGATCCAACCAATATTTTCTGATCGACCTTATGCCCAGTGTTGTGCCAGCTGCCTTCACAGACATGACCATTTTCAATACTTATAACTGTTCAATGAAGTGTATATTTATGTCTCCATTAATGGAGATGAGGAAATTGAATTCCATAGAAGTTTAAAATGATTTGGCCCAACACACCATCCACTGCTTTGGGAGAAACTTGGGAAACACTATAATTCTTTTGATTCCTAACTTTAAGCTAAGGATATCAGTTCGAGTAAACTTGTTATCTGTTCTCTGGTAGTTTATATACTGTTTTGTTCCCCAAGGCAATACATGATGAGTGTATCAGTATAGACATAAATAACTGCACAATTAGATACTCTGGGGGGGAAATAATTTTGGTTTAAATAATCAAGGCCTCTGTTGTAGAATGATATCTATAAATAATGCAGCACATCCTGGCTCAAGCTCTTTGACCAAAATTCCAATTCTGTCACGTGTTAAAACTCAAACTGTCAAATCGAGGAGGTTCTGCTTAATTTCATTTCTGTCTCAAGTTTAGACAAGTGAAGAGTAACTCACAAGAGAGTGAAAGGATACTTGCTCACATATGGTCAGACCCATTCTTTATGCAGCTTCAGCTATTAAGTACCATGCATATCTGAGAATACTATATTCCCCAAAGCACTGCAATCCATTTTATTTTCTTTTTAAATAAAAAATAACATTAACTGAACCATTGACATTAATATTTATAGTAACTCAATGTCTTTGAAACGTTCACAGAAGATTCCCTTATATGTGGTTGTGAGCAATTAATTAAAAAATGAAAATGTACTTTTACATTTAACTAGAAGTCTTAGTCTTGACTATCATCTCACCAGCTAACCTTTCCTCAGATATAAATATATTTTAAATTGATTTTACCAATGCCCTAGGTACTTGGAAAATTCTACTGTTGCAAACCAGTTATTAATTCACAGTCCTTGATTCTAAGCCTTGCATGTACGATCTTAGAAGTAACAGCAGCTGCTCTTGTCTGCTTCATGAGAATTGTTACTGAAACTTGTACCTTAATAATTTCCAGTGGTTACAGCCATTATAAAAGCTATCAAGTTACCTAGTGCTCTGGAAATATTAATAGCTCTTCTCTGTGTGGCACCCTAGGAATCCCTGACAACCTGAGAGAGTGGTCTTGAACATTACATTAACAAAACATAAAGCAGCATCATCCAGCTCTCAGTTATTTATGGATGCTCTGCAGGGAGATTCAGGTGGTGTCTTGCCTCTGTAGGCACACTAAGTTTATTGGCATCTACCTGGTATTCTCTGACACAGAAATCATCTGGTCAATGAAAACATGACCATATTAATGTGTCAGTTACCTGTTCACCAACCACCGATTGGGAAACTCTGACTTAGAGGATGATCAGCAATAAAAAAGTGGGTGATCAAGTAAGTTTGCAGCAAATCATGCTTTACATGCTGCATACTATTCAGGTATTGAGATTCTTCTTTGCAGAAATACTATCAGTTGCATAAAGACTTGGTTTAAATTCCTCTGTATCTTATATACCTGCTTTTCCTCTAGAGCACTTAGCATAGGACTTCAAAAGGCACTCAATAAGTCTTTGCTGAATGAATGTAACAGGAATTAATAACACAAAATGTTTTTGAAAGGTAATTGATGTCAAATGGTAGGCAGAGGAAGCTAGAAAAAGTTCACCAAGGATAGGAATGCTGTGTACAAATTTGGCACAGAGTCCAAGGAAAGCATTTGTATTTAATAAATAACCTTTAAAGCCAGGTTCTTTTAAGGCCATTGCCCCTGCACCAAGTCACATTGGTGGCGGGAGAATCCCAGCCAAACAAACCCTGATAGCAGTTTGAGAAAGGGAAGTATAAGCAATAACTAAATGTTAGAAAGGATCCCAAAAAGAAACAATTTGCCATTAACTTTTCAGGAAATCTCTAAGAATACAACAAAAACAACACACACACACTATAGAATACCTCTTTAAATTCTTTATGGAATAAAGAGAATAAACTCTATGACATATACAGAGGGCCTTAACACTCCCACGATCGCATGATAAAAATTAGGCGATTTTTCTTTTCATTGAGCCCCAAGGCCCAGGTTAACAAAATGTTGTGGCATTTTGACTTGATCAATATTCTGGACCTGATTGCCAAAGGCAGTTTTCTAATTTTTACAGATCATGACAGATGTAGAAATTGATCCTATCTGTACTATATATTGAGGTAAACTGAGGAAGATACATGGTGCAGAGATAACCTTCGTTGGATCCACTCATTCCAAACACAGTCTCATGGCCTGGGTGCCAAGAAAGATCAATTGCTGGGCATGTGTGCAACCCACTCATCATCTACCAGTGCTCTGTGGTAGCTTTGTCCAGCTTTGTCCAGCCTTGTCTTAAGGAATATTCCTCAGGCTGATCAGCCTAGAAACAAGCTATCAAATAAGTTTGCAGCAACTCATATTTCATATAGTACATAATATGCCTCTCTTGGGGAGTCAGAACACATATGAACAAATGAACATATTAAGACTCTGAGAAGACCTATTTCCCTTAGTTTTTTCCCCAGTATTTTTCAATCTATTTTAACCGGGGCACCTACTAACATCTTATAGGTCTAAGGAGGTTGCCAAATGGTTAAACCCTTCACACCAGCATATAATACCAGTGACTCAAGGAGGGTTAATGCAATCATACAGCATCCTGTCTTTAAATGAGTTTGGACACTAAAGTTTAATCTTCAAGAAGGAATCCTCCTGGAACTCTGTTAACACCAAAGTGTTAAATACTATAAACAATATTATTACCCCTAAATGAGCTGCCAAGGAGCCAGGGATGAGTAGATTCTAGAGCCGAGACTCCCAGTCATTTGTAGTAATTCATGTGCCACTGGCAAGGAGAATTCTAAACAAGAGATCCAAAACCCTATGTGTACGCATCCCCACCCTCCCTACCCCAGGAGACTTATCTGTCTTTTTGGTTATATATTCCCTTGGCTGTTAATGTAATTAGTGTATAATAACTATGTACATATCAACTCACAGGAAAAACGACAGACGCGCTGGTTGATTTGGCTCGGGGCCATCTCATCGGCAGGGTGAGACAACCTGGTATTAAACCATCTGTTATTAACCGTATATTTTAAAATAGTGTTTTGTGTCTCCTGGGTTACTGACTTATATTGACAGCAACATAATATCAAGACTCCTATTTTTCTGAGCAGCACCGAGGCAATAACAAGCTTTAAAACATTTTCATTGTCCCCTCTGTTCTGCTGCTTGTGCTATTAAGAATTTTATTTACTAAAATGTCTACTGTATTACACACATTGTTTTTCTGTGTTTCAGTCTCATGGAGGTGAGCAGGTTTCATTTAAACTGTGTTACTGTCAAAATTATGCTTTTTAGAGTCAAAGATCCTACATTAAATTGGGCATAGCTTTTGTCCTAATGACCAGGCAGTTGCCAATCCTTGTATTAAATCAATAGTTTCATTAGGGAATGAATTATGACTTGTAATTTTTTTAAAAAGTGTTAATTTTCTCAAATCTGCTTGTTTGCGCTGATTGCTTTTCTTTAAATTAATTTAAGAATTAATTTCATAACATCAGAAATCTGAAATTGGGTCCTCGTGCCACTTGTTGCAGTCAGTAGCACAATCTTGCTCCCTAAACTCTTAGGATAAGCCTCTGTGCATGACAGAAAATGATATTTCTTTCAAAGACAAGTAAATTATTCAACACAATTATCCAGCCCAACTCAGAAAACCAATCTCAATTCAGAAAACCATCTCACCATGAAAAAATAAAAATAAAAAATTGTACCTGATTTCAAATCAATTTTGGCAGCTAAAAAACATTGACTTTCTTTTAAAAAGTTTTACCTGTGCCCCAGAACTCAGTTGAAATAGTTTTTTTTTTCTTTCCTGGTTGCCTCTTATAATTGGCTGCTCCTAAGTATAACAAATATTTCCCTGTGAGTCTGTTAAACACTTTCACATTTCCATGTTTAATTACATTCAGATTGAGATTTTTGTATATGTCTAGAATACAGCCAAATTTTAACTCAACTGACTATAATGCCTTTGACATAAAGTCTTTATTCATCGTTCTCACCATATATATAAATAGTCATACGCTCCCTTGTCAAAATGCAAGAGCGAGCTTCTTTACATTGTCTAGAACAAAGAGGCCAGCTCGACTTCTTTCTTTCCTCAGTGTCTCAGAAGGTGTCCTTTATTACATTTGCAGGATGCAAGGATTTTGCTGCCGCGTGAATGAAAAATGATACCTTCAGATTGCATTTTTAGTGACAAGTTACACTTTTGCAGACTATCACACTGCCTGTGGTTTTAAGAACCTCTCTTAGATTTTACTATTACTTCCTTGGGGGTTCAGCCTTCCTCGCAAAGTATCCCAAGGCTCATTTCCACTGTTTTAGAGTGCAACAAAGATGAGAAAGTTTGCTCATCGCGATGGTATAGAAACTCTTGCCTAGGAAAAACACTCTCTGGAATGTCTAAGGTGCTAAAAGCATTGCCTCTGTGGATTTTTGGTGTGCAAAACAGCCAGAAAAAGTTGTCTGGAGGTATTCGCAAAACCTTGTATTTGTTCAGGAAGGAGCTGTGGGGTTAGAGGCTGAGCTACGCCTCTCACTTTGCTTCCTGGGTGAGAGCAGAGAGGCGTGCCACTTAGCAGAAGCAAGCAGAGAGAGAGCGGTAAGACTCACCGGCTTCCCCATTTTTCTCAGGACGGGGTTTTTGTTCCTCAACTGTGATCTGGAAAAGGCAAACCCGTAGGTCCTCCAAGCAGGCTGTTCTGGGGCAAGTGTCGGCTCTTTGCCTCGGATCAGCTGAATGGCTGGGGCATTCAGGAAGCTTGCTCTGTCCAGCTCGGAATCACTCCCCCTCTCCAGGGTGTGTGCTTACACGCCTCTCAGTCAGCGCAAAAATCCGCCAAACTCAGGTCAGCCTAACAGGTTTCCTTATATAGGTAAACACGAATTGCATTCCTGGTGAAAGAAGTTAACTAGGAATCCTGGTAACCTGGTTAACTCTACACACGCCAGAATGGCTCAGAGTCAGCCTGTGTAGGATTTTGGTTGCAGTACAAAGGGATTTGTGCGATTTAATTAAAATCATCTTTATCCTGGCAGTCTGTAAAATTGGCCCTTCTAGTATAACTGTGAGTCAACAGCTAGTATTTTATATCATGGGCTGTGACCAACCTTATATTATCTGAAGGCATTGTAGGAAAAAATCCCCAAAGTATAGCATATTATTATTTGTCTTTCATGTTTTGAAAACCAGGGTAACTGGTCTTGAGATTATTTTCAAAGAAGTGACTAGAACATGTGATAGAAAGAGAATGTGAACAAACCTCCATCAAATAAGGCTCAAATGCTTTATTTGAGCATAGTAACTAACAGTTATTCAACTTTCCCAGGCCTTTAGTGATAACACAATAGGATCACTTTGCGTTTACTCCCTTTACAATGCAATAATTGCTACTGTATTTTTGATAGGCAAAATGACAGATAATAACATCTATTCCAGTAATAGCCCTCCTAATCCCACATGTTGATATTTTATTTGATGGTTTCAGGAAAGAAATCTAAGACTTGTGAATTTGCATAATTATATGTAAAAAATTTTAAACAACTTCCTGGATTTAGGAAGATAAGAAAATACATCTAAGAATTCTATGGGAGGCCTAACTCTAGGTTCCAAACACAGTTTTTAAATGTAAATATATAACGTATATCAATTGTCTAATAATTAGCTCTTCCCCCTATATTTATCTACCACCTAGTAAAGTACTAATTATTTTTAATTCTAACCAATTTCACTGAAGACTTACTATGAAGTACAGACGAGACTATATATTGGAGATGAAGAATGCTTGCTAAATAAGACCACAAAATTACACTTGTACCCTATAAATTTATATTAATAAAAAAAGACCTACCTTAAATCATTTGCTCTGATTAATATTTCGTCCATTGGTTGACTGCTCCTTAAGTAGTAACAACCTTATTAAAAAATCTTAGTACTGTTTTAGGTCTCTGCTAGGGAAAGTTGAGAGAGTGAATCTTTACACACTACTTAAGCCAGTACCAAACAAACCAGTCTGAAAGAGTTTCTGCCAAGAGTAGCAAAGCACAAAAATCACACTGTCAGGAAGGATAACTAATCTTTGAATGGCAATTTACGTTGGGCAAAGACTTTTGCATACAAATTCTCTTCTTACCTCCACAGGAACACTGTGAAATGTGTATTATTTTCTTTTCACAATAATAAAATTCACTCACAGAGATAAAGTGATTGGTTCAAAGTCTCATGATCAGTTTGTGGCAGATTCAAAATCCCAGATCTTCTAGAATTTAACCCCAATAGTGTTTCTAAAAATAGAATCAACTTTAAGAGACAGAAGAACATTAAAATGGCAATATTCCATGTTCAAATATAATTTTTAATAATCATATGTCCAGAGAGTTTAAATGCAATATACAAACGTATTAAAATACTTTTTATAAAGTCATAACTTACTGCTAACATGACTGCCTTTAAATGTCTCCAGAAAGATCATAAAATGAGATAGAGAGTGTCTTTTTATTGAATATAAATTTGGGTTATAAAATATTATGAAAATATAACTTGGCAAATATTGCACACGTTTTTCTGTTCGCAGGGCTCACTTCTCTGTTGTATCAAGTTAAGACTCATCTTGATTCTCCCACTGGAAGGAATATCAGTGCTTTCATTAATCTTTCATTATTGGGTTTTCATTAATCTTAAATAAAACTCTGTGCCATGCTAGGTAAATGGCTTTCACTAATATAGTCCATTTATGATCCTGTACCCTTTATGTCCTCATGATTCCCGCTGAAGCAAGTTCTGTTTATGTAGGAACTTTAGACTTTATTAACATGTTGTTGCTAGACAAAGAATGCATTTTTTCCAGAGTAGGCTAAACTTCTAAATGCCTTAAGCTGGCCTCTAAATTTGTTCTTACAATTCTAAGCAAACAATCATTTAGGTTCTAAACACAAAATATCATAGGCCATAATTATTGAATTGGGGGGGGTCAAAATGAAATTTGGATCTCAAGACTAGCATATTTCAAAGAGGGAATACAACCCACTGCTAAATCCATTTTGGATCCCTTAAGAAATGGTTTGGAAGAGGCTGGGTCACTGAAGTAGCGTGAATTCAACCTAACCAGAGAGGACCCCAATGAGAGAGTACTTACAGCTGAATAATTACACCATGCCCCAAAATAGCACTATGGAAAACTAAATAAAATACAAGAACTATTTGAAGGGGAGAAAATATCATTGTGGTTTAATGAAAATGTCAGGGGATAGATTTTAGAAATTCCCAATGCTATATAATTAATGAGTAGTTGAGCTACTCATTCAAAGCTTGGTCTATCAGACTTCAGAACGCTCACCATTTCTACTGCACCCTGAGTGTACCACACTAGCCAAGAAAGAGCAAATGCCTTAGAGTCAGAAGATGTTTCAATTCCAGTTCCATCTCTTGAATGTGTGACCTTGGGTAAATTACTTAATGTTTCTGAGCCTCATACCTCCAAAGTGGAAATAAAAATGGCTGTACATCTCACAGATTACTGAAAGTACCTAAAGACATTTCCTTTCAATCGTTCCACATATATTTATTAATACTTCTTATGATCCAGGCATTCTGCTACATCCTAGGAATGCAACCTTAAACAAGTTAGGTATATATTCCCCTATGGAGCTTACAGTCTTATAGAAAAGGTTGTGTATGTTTATAATATGAGATGTGAAACTCTAATGTTCCCTAAACTTCTCACAACACAAAACCATCTAATTAAAGTTTCCTAGCAATATAGGAATACTAATAGATAAACGTTGTCCAAGCTACAGCTCTCACTGTAGTTAGTGCAAGTTACTCTTATTAATTGGAGGCCAGTTTTACCATTATTAGACTGAGTGGACCTGGGCTGAGCCAAATAAGGTCAATCTCAGGGAAAAGTAAAACCTGATGCATTGCTCATATCATGACAATGTTCTTTCATCTAACAATTGAGGAAGACCAGTATGTTCTAGTGAAAAGCATCTTGAAGATGCTTGGGAAGCCAGATGTTCGATGGAGTTATTTTTTATCATTAATTCTGTACATAAGGAAGTGATGGAAGGGCGTGAGAAAGATTTTCTAAATATTGTAACCAGTTATCAGATGACTAATCTATTATTAATTCACTTCTGCGTAAGAAACGTTTAATTATTACATACTATGAATAGGGGTCTGTGAAGGATACATGTAGAAAAGGATGCACAGAGAAAAAGAATGGTCCCTAGCTTTAATAAAGCTTTCTTGAAAAATGTTATGATAATCAAGAGCTGTATCAGGCAGTAGAGGTAAGGTTACACTCTGGTAACAAGCAAGCTCCAAGTCTTAGTAGCTTAATACAACAAAGATGAATTTCTCACTCATGTTGCATGTTTATGCAGGCCAAAAGGGAGGGCTTACCTATTCATAGCCACACAGGAACCCAGGATGCTAAAGGTTCTTTTCCACATGTACTTGCACAGTTGCTGAGACAGGACACAGGGAATTGGTGAATCATGCACTGGATTTTTAAACTTCACCCCACAAATGACCCTTAAACTGCCACTCACCTGTTGTTGGCCAAAGCAAGTCCTCTGGCTGTGCTTAACTTCAAACAAAGAGAGGAGAACCAGGGTACATGGCAAATGATGATGTAACAGATATAAATGGCAAATCAGCCGGCTGGAGGAAAGTAACATTTTGGCCAATGTAATTTTATTTATTTCACCAATTTATTCACTAGCACCTGTGTAGAAAGCACTAAGAAGGAGCCTTGCAGTCAATTTGAGTACCTCACTGTTCTGGGACACTTCTTATCATGTTGAGAGAGAGCAGAGGTCTGCAAAGTATAGCCCGAGATCTGCTGCCCAGGGCATCGTTTCTAAATGTCACTGTTTCTGTCAAGGTTCTGCCAGAACCACTGATAATCTTTAAGTCCACCTTTAATTCCCTGCTCTTAGGGAAATTGAATCTCATCAGTCATTTTCAAACTTAAAATGCCAATCATTATGCCATAAGGGGTACTGAGTCACTTCTGTCAGTGACTTGGATGATGAAATAAAAGACAAGTTGATTTAATTTGCAGATGGTACCAAATTGCATAGCTAACACCTCAGAGGATTGTATTATAATTCTAAATGACCTTGAAGAGTAGGGGGTAAAATGACATAAAGAAAGGAGCTTTTGTTCAACAGTGATAGAGAGTTGGAATTAAAGATGTAGAAAATACATGGTAGGCTGGGCGTGGTGGCTCACGCCTGTAATCCAAGCTCTCTGGGAGGCCGAGGCGGGCGGATTGCTCAAGGTCAGGAGTTCGAAACCAGCCTGAGCAAGAGCGAGACACCGTCTCTACTATAAATAGAAAGAAATTAATTGGCCAACTAATACATATAGAAAAAATTAACCAGGCATGGTGGCGCATGCCTGTAGTCCCAGCTACTTGGGAGGCTGAGGCAGCAGGATTGCTTGAGTCCAGGAGTTTGAGGTTGCTGTGAGCTAGGCTGACGCCACGGCACTCACTCTAGTCTGGGCAACAAAGTGAGACTCTGTCTGAAAAAAAAAATAAAAAAAGAAAGAAAGAGAGAGAGAGAGAGAGAGAGAGAGAGAGAGAGAGAGAGAGAGAGAAAGAAAGAAAATGCATGGTAGAAGAAAAACCTATATTGAGCTAACAAGCCTGTAAATTGAATATACACTGACAGCTTAGTACTTTTACTTGTAAAGGCTCTTGGGATATGTTCAAAAATATGGTGGTCTTAATCATGTAAGCACTGGAAAATAGGCGCTTCTCAGAGTACTGTTTCATTAGGGATCTACATTTTAAGAAATAAGTAATCAGAGCACATTCAGAAGCAAAAGCAGAAATTTCCAAAAGACTAATTGCCTTAGGTCAGGTGTCAGCAAACTTTCTCTGCAAAGGACTAGAGAGTAAATATTTTCAACTTTGCCAACCATAAGGTCTCTATTGCAACTACTCAACTCAGCTGTTGTGGTCCAAAGTAGCCATAAACAATACATACATGAATGGGCATGGCTGTGTTCTGATAAAACCTTATTTACCAAACTGGGTAGCAGACCCCTGCTCTCTACATTACAGAAGTGTCTTTGAATGTTAAGGTACTCAAATTCATTGCAAGTGCCTAGAAGGCAGGAGGGACCCTATTTTGGATATTTTCCTATTGCTCAAATGCCTTTAATCGTGCTTTCCACACTGGTGCTAGTGAGGGAAGTAGTGAAAGAAATTAAATTTAATTAACAAAAAATGTTACTATACCCAACTCCTTATTAAA
The DNA here is from genome assembly GCF_040939455.1 of Microcebus murinus. Taxonomy (NCBI): domain Eukaryota; kingdom Metazoa; phylum Chordata; class Mammalia; order Primates; family Cheirogaleidae; genus Microcebus; species Microcebus murinus. The sequence continues at coordinate 87,122,579 of NC_134136.1, forward strand.
TACTCCAAAAGAATTAGAATATGTAATTCTTAAAAATGTCACGGAAAAAAAATCCAAAATATAATGTACTTCCTCAATTAGTCAAATATTTATCAATCATATTATCTTTCAGGGAAAAATATTAATGATGAATAAATAGAATAAAACCTAGAGAAGAAGGATTACAATAATGAAATTAAAGGTAAGAAAAATTGTGAAGCAGAAAATATGCACATAGCATTTTTAAGTTTTTGTCCAAGTCCTTTATCACATCACTAGCCAAGGTCAATAAAGTAAATGTTGTCCTCATTAGACATAGGTAAAAAAGGGAATGAGGAAAGGTTAAGTCAATTGTTCGATGCCACCAAACTAGTGGTGATGGGGAGAAAATAGGACCCAGGTTCCTTAGGTTTATAGTTCTAGATCATGATAAATAACAAGTGTGTAGGAGCTGGGACTAAAAAGCACAGATAAGGAATGCAATGCCTGAAGGTATCTGTTAGAAAAGTGAGGATGAATGGAATAATAAATTAGCACAATACTATAGCCCATACACGGAAGTCCTGTGGTGTGCATTTTTGGGTTGCCTCAAGGAAAATCCAGCACTGTACACACCATCTCTTCTTCCCTCTCCCAAATGTTTCTACAATCCCTTACTCTCTGATCCAATTTGGTTGTCAGTCAACCCCAAATCCTCTCCCTCCTTAGATAAAGCTCTGAAAGCTGAAGCCTAGTTATGGGTGAGTGTTTCTCACAAATGCTCCTGCATCTTGATTCTGACCACTTCTTACCATCATCCCTAGCCCTATCTCAGTTCAAGATAGCATCAGTTCTTGCCTAGACCAGTTTCTCAACCACAGTATTATTGGGCTAGATCATTCTCTGTTGTTGAGGCTGCTGTCCTGGGCATTGTAGTCTATTCTTTACAGAGCTGCCAAAGTCACTCTTAAAAAATATATATCAGATCATGTCACTTCTTTGCTTAAAACCTTCAGTGATATCCTCCTACAATTAGGATGTAATCTAATTCTCTTACAATTACCAACAGAGTTCTCCATAATCTGACCTCTGCTGGTTCCCACAACCTAATGTCATAGCACTGTGGTCAGTCATATCCACCTTCCTTCTGTTTCTCCAATATACTCATCTTGTTCAGACCTCAGAACCTTTGCACATGCTCTTCCCACTGCCTGAAATGATCTTCCTGGTGTGATAGGTAGAATAGTGACCTCCCAAATGTATTCACATCCTAAATACATCATGTTACATGGCAATAGGGAATTGAGGTGCAGATGGAATTAAGATTGCTGATAAACTGACTTCAAGATAAGATTATCCTGGATTACTTGGGTGGGTCCTGTGTCATCACAAAGTTATTATTAGGTGGAAAACCAAGGCAGAAGAATCAGTGTCAGAGTAATGTGATATGAGAAAGATTCTAGCAGCCATTGCTGGCTTTTAAGATAAAGAATGGGCCATGACTCAAAGAATGTGGGTAGCTTCTAAGAAGCTGGGAAAGGCAAGGGATTAGAATCTCCCCTAGAGCCTCTAGAAGGAACACAGCCCTGCTAACACCTTGATTTTAGTCAAGTGAGACTTGTGTCAGACTTCTGACTTCAAAAACAGTAAGATAAAAAATTGGGGCTGTAATAATTCATTACAGCAGCCATAGAAAACAAATATACCTGCCATCTTCACTACTAAAACGCCTCAATCCTCAGAGTTTACTCAAACATCTCCTCCAGTAAGAGGCCGCCCACGACAACCATGACTGACGTCACCATCCATCCCACCTCCAGCAGTTCCACATCATTTTATGCACTTCACTTCCTCCATAGCTCTGGCCATTATCTGACACTAACATAGTTCATTCATTGCAAAGCAAAAGCAAAAGTAAAAAAAAAAAAATTATTTTCACCTAGACAAAAAAGTAAAAGACAATGCCAAACTTGAAAAAAAAAATAAATGTGGTGGTCATTTTATATGCCTTGGATCGGGAATGTTGGAGAAAGAACCAGGTTTGGATTAAGTAAAGAACGTTTATGTTGGATGAAAAGAAATTTTTGACGGTAGTTGGAGTAATTGCACAATGAAACAGGCTGCCAAGAAGGGCCACAGAGGCCTAGATTGTGGCAACACTCACAAAAGAGATTAGATAACTCAAGTCAGGAGAATAAGTGGAGCTCAGCCTACAGCATTTACTTGATGACCTGCTTATTCTTTCTCCAGCTTGAAAATGTATGTAGCACAGGGCAATGAATCACGGGACAACATCTGCATGTAATTGCATTTCTGTTCCAATAATAAATGTTTCAACTGCTGTGCTATTTACGAAAGCTGTTATCATAGAGAGCCAAGTGGGGGAAATTTGAAACACAAATGCTTATCTTAAGAAACCTTTCCTTTGCAATTCAGTGTCCAAGTACCCAAACACCAAATTTGCTGCAGTATATCTGAATTGTCCTGAGGAGTTTATTTTCAAAGTTCTATTTTAAACTGATTTTTCAGTGTTTGATTCCCTGAAAAAGCCCATCCTGTTACCCATGATTTTCTTAATATTGTTTGAACCCAAAGAGGAGCAAAGGCCAGAAATTGTTCATATTTCCCTCCTGGACCTATTATCTGAATTTTGGACCCATTTTCAGCCTTGGAGAAAAGATAGTTTACGCCTTTCTTTTTAGTGAAGAATGCTCACTCTCAAAACAAAATACTAAAATTGCAGATTTCTCTCCTTCCCCCCCAAAAAGGCAAAATCCCAAAAAAGGGATTTGGGGCCTTTAATTGCCTGCAAAATGCCAGCACTGTTTAAAATAATTACCAAGCAATGTAGAAAAGAATAGGAAATAAAAGAAACTTATTCCTTCCAGGCAGTCTTGTTCTCCTCACCACCTCACAGTGGCAGATAAGTTTTCTATATGTGTTGGCACAAGAGAAGCAGACATCTCCATGCAACATTCCCCAAGCCATCAGTGTCACCACCAAAGGCTAGTGATTATTTTGGCCTTTTAAACTCAGCTTTGAGGGAATGAATCTTCTGCAAAATAAAGCAAGTTGAATTTTCAAACAATTTACTTTACTTTGCATCTTTCAATTGCATTTGTCAGCAGTGTAAAATTCACTGCTTTGGGTAAAGCATGAAAAGTCATCAAGCTACAGAGATAAATAAAGCCAAATCTCCTAAATGGCTGCTTCTTTCCATTTGGCTAGGCAGGTGTTTCAAGATGATGTCATTGAGAATTTCTTTTTTAATGAGTTGGCAAATAACCATGTGGGCAGGAAAATCTTCAAAGAGCAATGAAAATGAGCAATTTTCCAATAATAATTCTAAAGCACCTCCCGATTTCCCAAGGTCTGTATTTCTTAACTTCTAGATGCTTAGTTTTCACTTCATTAGCAATGTTTAAAACGTCAGAGTTGTGTATCAAAACCAAATGAAAACTTAGAATAGTCTTTTAGGAAGATGAAAATATATTAGTTTTTCCAAGTTATTTTAATGAACTCTTTAGAACTCAAATCAGTAACAGTGGTTGGACTCTCAAATGTTTAGCATTTAGGGGGGCCTATGATTTCTCTTTTTCTCACTCATGGATCCTGATCCATGGCATAGATGAGGATAGAGACAGATACGGAGATATTCATTCATACAATAAATAACATTGAGTAAATTTCATGTGTCACTCATTCATATATTAGGATAGATAAAAGCAATTTAATTAAAGGTTGGATGGGTTTCAAAATTTATGTTTTAGTGAAACATATAAAACATTCTATTTTCTTGTTTTCAAATTATGAGCAATGTGCATTTAGTAGTATTCAAAAAAACAAGAACACATCACCAGTGATAAGTGATGTTGGTAGCATATACCCCTGTTACGATGTGATGAGAAGGGCCCTTTACCACCACAGTATTTTTCCTTAAACACATACCCTCAGTATAATCATGTGAAAACAGCAGATAAACCTAAATTGAGGGACATTCTACAAAGTACCTGACCAGTCATCCTCAAAACTGTCAGAGTCTTGAAAGGGAAGAAAAAGATGGAGAAACTGTCATAGCCCAGGGGAGCGTAAGGAGACATAATAACTAAACACAATGTAGTTCCTCGGATGGGATCCTGGAACAGAAAGAGGATATTTGTGGAAAAACTAGAGGAATCCAAATAAAGTCTAGAGTTTCATTAATGGTAATGTATTGATGTTGGTTTCTTAGTTTTGACAAATGCACCACAGTAATGTAAGATATTGACATTAGGGGTAGCCAGGTGAAGGTATATAGATTCTCTCTGTACTCTCTTTGTAAATTATTATTTTGAATAATTTTTCATTAATTAAAAATTATTCAAAAATTAAAAGGTTATTTTTAAAAAAACATAAGAATAATCAATATATTACATTAGTTTTACATTATGAACAGAGAAGAAAAAACAAAATAGAGGCAAGATCCACTGAAAGCAAGAAGGACAGAGACAGAGTCAGGGACATATATGCAAAGAGAAACAGATAGATACAGAAATAGACTGGTGAGTTCCAGGAACGTGTTAGGGCTCTATGGCCTTGTTATATGACTCTCTGCTATTCTCTTAGGCTACAGCAATCAGAGAAAACAATTATTCTTTTAAAGAACTGAGAAACTCGACATAGGTTGAAAACATACTAGAGTACAGAAACTTTTCTGCCTTTTTCTATCTTCAAATGTTAGGTCTTTTGTTCTATGTGATTCTGAAGGGTTTACACATGTGTGAATGAATAGTTTTGGCTTGGCAAGTTTTTCAGGAGCCTGAAGAGACTGATTGCTAAGCTTTTGACATTGAAAGCTGTCATATGCCATGTTCTTTGAGTAACTCACACTCTCTAGTATCCCAATGCCAGCAGGATACTTTTAGAATTGGCCTTAACTTTATCCTAAGGGGCACTTCTATTTAGAAATTGATCTACTTTTTGGTCTACCTGGGAATAGATATGATGGGAAGCAAATTTTAAAAAATAGTTTAAGAAATCCATAAGGCTAGCTTAAGTTTTCACAGTTGCACATATTAAATCTTCAGGGAATCTCTTCTTAAAAGAAGAGCCCCAGTATTTCACAGAAGATTCTCTGATCATTTAAACCTACAGTTAATCTGCAATTAACACATGCTAAGCATTTCTGCAGACCAGCCTACACTCACTTACATTTTCCATGGTGTTTTTGAAAAGGGGATTTGAAACTCTGTTAACTATGAATCAGGATAGTCTTGACAAGGTTAAGTGTGAGATATTAACAGCTAATCAAAAGTATTTGATTAGTGTGTGCCCTAAATTAGTTCAAACATGTACTTCATGGATGGGATACTCATACTTAGGTCTCCAAATATTTTATTAATATTGATATTGATCAGAGAATCCACATACCATAGTATATGAAAGAAATCCCTATATAGAAACTGAGATTTGGGTAATGGTTGATGTGTTGTAATTGGGAGAGTAGGGAGATAGATCTGTGAAGACATCTCAGGGAGATGCATATTTCCTCTTGAATTAGTTCTATATTTTGAATGTGAAGTTCTTGTGAGCTTGGATTTAGACTTTAATACAGCAAATTACATAAACTCTTTAACAAGAGCCAAAGTTCTAAAGTGCCCTCTTAGATTTGTTTTCCTTTTCCACTGAAACAGCATACCAAATCTGAATCTGATTAAGTCTGCTGAATTTGTTATCAGTGCTAGGAACTATGTATTCTGTCCAGAAAATTAACTTCACCTAGAAATGCATGTTTTGGTGGTTTTACTCCTAAAAAAAATGCTAGTTAGAAAAGCAGTAAATCCTGGGAGAAGCCAAACTTTGTTTCTCCTGATAAAAAATAGGGTTTGCACATACACTGAAAACAAGGCTGGGATTCTGAGTTGTGAAGACACATGATGACTTTCCCTTAAGTTAAGCTGTCAATGAGGCATGCCCTGGTTATTCTCTGCTAGCACAGTGTTTGACACTTAAAATATATCTAGCTTTATTTCTATGTATGTATATATGTATCATCTATCTCATTTTCTCAATCTCAGCACTTCTGATCAGATTATTCTTTGGTGTGTGTGTATGGGGGGGTGCTATCCCTGCACTATAGGATGTTAAACAACATTCCTGGCCTCTGCCCACTTGATGCTAGTAGCATTTATTACATATGGTAATATGCATATTGTTATAATAATTAAACGATATGTAATATTTAATAAATGCAATATAATATTTTGAGATCTCCTGTATTTCCTTCCCTATGCCTTCTACTTATTACCCTCTGCTTAGCAGATGGCAATAAACTTTTTCTGTGCACACTGCTTTCTACTGCTTCGAATACATAAGTCAATTGTTTTGCTAATCAAGTTAGTAAATCCATAGCAGATCATAATAATCTGATCCCAAGTTTTTCTTGGCTATTCCTTGATGAGGAGGAAATTGGGGATGTTCCTGTGTCACTGTAAGTGGTATGGATAGCGTGGCTGGAATGTGAGAGCTGTGAACCTGCTAAGAGGTGTGTGCAGTGTAACTCTAGACAAGGGATCTCATCCTAGAGGCTGTTGTGAAGGGGACGTTTTGGGCTGGGAGCAGGAAAAAGGATGAGGCTAAGTTGCAGAGCCTGGGTCGGGGGAAAAAAGTTAGCAGGGATGAAGGTCAACGGCATTGCCCACTCCACCTCTACCCATGCTTTGTCAATGTATTAGCCTTCTCCCACTCCTTCTCCATGCTCAGACCACCCTTCCTAGGATAACTGCAGAGGTCAATAGAAGAGAAATTCTTGAGTTGTCTGGATTTTAGCTCTGAATAGACCACATTTTGAACCCAAAATGACCTTTCTCATTGAGTTAACAAAGAATTCTTATGCTAAGTGGAAACCATGGCTTCGGTTGAGTTTAGTTACAGAGAAATAAAAAGTATATTTTTGCACCTTAATGATGTGACTATGAGTTTTAAACTTCCTAGACGTACAGAATTTATTAAAATAGCTAAGACCAAAAATGTTGAAGAATAACATATTCAAAAGATGACTCACATATGTATAGTTATATCCTCAGGACCTAAAAGAGTGCTTGGCACACTGGAAATTTTCAAAATATTTTGTTGAATGAAGATACAAATACTAAGGGGAGGCCACTGAGCACAGTTAGAAAAAGTATAGTCTCTGAGGTCAGATGGCCCGTGTTTAAATTCTCTGTCTACCACTCATTTATGATTTTGGGCAAGTCACTCAGTGATTCTGAGCCTTATTTTCTTCATTTATCAAAAGAGGAGAATCACATCTACCTCTATTATTATTACAGGGATGAATTAAAAGACTGTATGTAAAAAGCTCATCCCTGTGGCTTGCACACAGTAGGTATTCAATCATCTAAAATAAATCATGGCACATTTTTAAGAATCCATAACTGGTATTATTTTATTCTAAACTCTAATCTCAAGTAAGATCATAATTAGAATAACTTGGGTCACTTTCTTTGAATCAAAATCCCTGGGTCTATATTTTCATTATGTACAAGACCCCTCCATACCACTACTGGCATGTTATGGGAAGATTAGATTCAGAAATAGACAAATGACCTTGACCAGGCCATTAAAACTCCTTGAAGTTCTTTGATTCCATCATCTATAAAAAGGGAGGGATATTATTTTTACTCCTTAGATTTTCCCTGAGGATGAAATGGGTTCAGTTACAGCAAGTGCCTTATAATAAACTTTCCTTAGGCATTTGCTTAATGCCCCTTGAGACAGGCTTCCATGGCCAACTGCTTCAAATGCAGTAGAAAAATTGATTCCTCCCTGTGCTTGACTCAAGAGCATTTATGTGAAAGCCTGCTGACAAGAGTAAAACACAATATAAACAGAGGTGGCAGTATGCACCCTACCCCTTCCAGATAATTCTTCTCCCCATCTCTCTTTAAATAGGAGCAGGGTGCACTTGAAAATATCAGACTCCCTTTCAATCATGACCATTGTTTGAGGGCCCCCAGACCACCTAATCCCAGAAGGCAGACAGAGTGGAGACCAGCATCAGCCTAAAGTCAGGACTGAACTGTTTGTTCAAAGCTGTCCTGGCTGATCTGCCTTACTGATCCTTGTCTAACTCCCTAAACATGGCACACTTGACTATTCCATCCTGCCTTGGGTGACTTCCATGAACTTGACCTCTAGCTTAAGTGACCTCCCTGGCCCCATTCACTCACTTCATCATTCATTAACTCATTCCTTCACTGATGAACTATATTCAAATCATAATTGAACAGTGATACAGAGTCTTATGGATGATCAAAGGATGATTCAGGGATTCATTGTACCCTCACACATCTTAGAGACTGAAGGGGAAAGAAGATAATTACACACAGACAACTAAATTTATTACATTTACATGCCTGCTTGTATTACTAATATATAATTATATATGTTTGTATAAGTATATATATAATACAAATGATACATGACATAAGAAGAATCCAACTAAGATGCTTTTAGAATTTGGTGAGAAAAAGATTACAAATAAGGGCCTCGTGCAAGTCTTTGTTGAGGGGGATCTGAGCTGGTCTTTGAGGCATAAACAGAATTCAGGCATAAGCAGACAGTGGCTGTACAGTTATTCATTTGATAAAAAATTGTTAAGATGCACATATATGCTTAACTTCAAAATATTTTGGCAGACACTTTAATCATCATGTTTCTTAAGTTTGCACGACATCCTCTGCTACTTTGACATTCCAAAATGTAGTATCTGCAATATATATATATATATATATATATATATATATATATATTAATTAGGCTAACAAAATTATTTTGTCAAACCACTTCTAACAATAATTGGGGTGCACTGATGGAAAACCAGGATTGGGATTCATCCATCTAAGTCATCTAAAACCCTGAAACCAAGATAATTTTCCCAAAGAAATAGAATCTATAGCTCTCTCTCTCTCTCTCTGCATTCTTTGACTCAGTATTTTCTCTTATAACATATGGATAATATTATTTGTCTCCCTGAGGTGTGTGGCTATTATGGGAGTTTCTAGGGCAATTTGTTCAAGTACTTTAATGAGCCCAGTGTATTTGAAATCAGTTCAGAAGACCTTTCTTCCGCGGGCAGGCTGACCAACAGTTCAGAGACTAGTTCATCCATCACGGCATAAAGAGCCTTAGCAGAATCTACCCAATGGATGGAGGGTGAACTCCTCACCCACAATCCTTTGAGGGAAATTGACAACTAGATCGGTGAATAGCTTGGAGGGCTAGGGTTAGCTGTGGGAAGGACAGAGAAGAAGAGTGGAGTGAGAAATAAAAGAGAGAAAGTCCAGGTACCAAATGAGAAAATGTTTTATTGGTGGGTGGCCTTGGAAAGTAAGAGATTAGGAATCAGGGCAGTTAGGGGTTAAGCTTAAATAAGGGGATTTGTATATTCTAGTTATGTTTCAAAATCAACCTATAATAAGTGACACAAACAAAACAGAACCACTAAAAAAAGGATAAAAGAGTAAGAACAACATACTGAAGCAAGGAGGCAGTTGGATTAGAAAGTAACTGCAGCAGAATCATTAGAACTGAACACTATGGTCAGCTCTAAGAGCTATGGCAGCTAAGGTAGAAAGAAAAACAAGACAAATAACATAGTTTTCATGATATAAAGAAAGGGAAAAACATTTTACTAGCATCGATATATAGATATTTTAGCCAGGCACAGTGGCTCATGCCTATAGTCCCAGTTACTGGGGAGGCTGAGGTGAGAGGATTGCTTAAGGCCAGGAGTTTGAGACCAGCCTGGGCAACATAGCAAGACCTTGTCTCTAAAAAAAAAAAAAAAAAAAAATTAAGTTAACTAGGTATGGTGGTCTGTGCTTATAGTTCCAATTACTCAGGAAGCTGAGGTAGGAGGATTGCTTGAGCTCAGGAGTTTGAGTCTAACCTACACAACATAGTAAGACCCTGTCTCTAAAAATGTAAATCAATCAATCAATAAATAAAAGAAGATATAGCTATTTTATTCAATGGGTCCTGTGGTAGGCAGAATAATGCCTGCTTTCCTTCCCAGGGATGTTCATGTCCTAATCCCCAGACCTGTGAATATTATCTTACATGACAAAAGAGATTTTGCAGATATTATTAAGTTAAGGATCTTGAGATGAAAGATTATCCTAAATTATTATGGTGGGTCCAATGTAATCACAAGAGTCCTTACATGGGAAAGAAAGAGGCAGAAGGACAGAGTCAGAGAAGAAGATGTGATGATAGAAGCAAAGGTTATAGTGAAGCGATTGTTGGAAGGGGGCCATGAGCCAAAGAATACAGGAGGCCTCTAGAAGCTGGGAAAGGCCAGGAAACAGATTCTCCCCTGAGCCTCCAGAAGGAACCAGCTCTGCTGAAATCTTGATTTTAGCCTAGTGAGAGTCATTTTTGACTTTCAACCTCCAGAATTATAAGATAAAAATTTTATGTTGTTTTAAGCCACCAAATTAGTTGTAATTCGTTACACCAGCAATAGAAAATAAATATAGATCTTTTAAATAATAGATGGAGAGAAAAATCATTAAAATATAACTGTTAGGTCATCTGTGGAAGTAAAAATAATATGTCTGAGTTATGTAACATCCTGGCAAGGCTGACTAGATGTAGGAAACCAGGTACATCAGAATCATCTCAGGAGATGGTGAACAATTCAGATTACCAAGCCTTCCCCAGTCCTGCTAAAGAGACTCTGTGGCTAGGACCCAGAAATCTGTATTTTTAATAAGCATTTGTATTAGTTTTCATTGCTGCATACAAATTACCACAAACTTAGCAGCTCAATAAATCACAAATTTATTATTTCAGTTTCTGTGAGGCAGAAATCTGGGCATTCCTTAGCTGGTTCCTGTGCTTCAGGATTTCAAAAGGCTGCGGCTAGAGTCTCATCCGAAGGTTTAGCTGGGGAATAATCTGCTTCCAAGCTCTCTGTAGTTGGCAACATTCAGTTATTTGAGGGCCTTTTGACTGAGGGCCTAGGTTCCTCACTGGCTATAGTTGGAAGCTGCCCTTCATTCCTCATCAGGTGAGCCTCTCCAACACAGTAAGCTTGCTCTATCAAAGCCAGCAACAGAGAGACTCTTCTAGCAAGACAGGAGTTACAAGCTTAGTAATATAATCATGGAAGTGATACCCCATCCCCTTTGCCATATTCTCTTGGTTATAAGCAAGTCATATGCTCCACTCACATTCAAAGGAGAAGATTCCACAATGGCAAGAATGCTAGGTGGTGGGGGTCAGTGGAGGTCCAGCACAGCATCCCACGTGATTCTTGTGTATAGGCAGGTTGGGCAGCACTAGCTTAGGAGAACAATGAATTGAAAGAGTTGACCATTCCATTTGGGCTTTTGATAGGCAGTGGGTGTAAAACAATTCAAGACTGTGGGCTCTGGTGATATCTCAGCATGTCCTTTCCATAACAATTGCTGTGAGTTAGTGCAGTGTCTGGAACTTGGAGATAGTCATTATTACCACTCTCAGAACCCTCTCTGCTGCCACCCAGTTGCTCACTGTCCTCAAGCTGACCTCAACATCTCAGGGGAGCAGCTTTGGGGGAGAAGGGTATAGGAATGAGGGAGGGTAAATTGACCTGGTAAGAGTGGGTCTCTATGGAATTCATGAGTTTTGATTATTTTTAGTTTCTTATCAAAAATGTAAATTTTGCCCTATCACAGTATAAAGAGAATCCATTATATAATTAACACAGCTGATTTTAAATACTATCCTATTTCAAGCTCCGTCACATTTTCCTCAGATATCGAAAGTTATTCTGGCAGAAACATTGGCAAGTACTTGCCAAGCCCTCCTGAGCACAAAGCTAAACAGCCCCTTGCAGTTAAATGAGGCCAGGGAATGAGGCCAGCCTGTGGCAAGTGGCCTGGCTCCCAAAACCTCCTGCATAGTCCTTGAAACTCTCTCTTTACTCATCTCTGGGCTAGATGTTGAGAACACATCAAAGGCCTCTGAGGCCCTAGCGATGGTCTAGCCACTAGATTGAAGGACCTGGGGGCCCCAGACAATTCTATGGACTTCTCTTCCATTCTCATTGGCTAATTGCACAGGAGTCAAATGTGAGTAAGAAATGAACAATTGTATGAAGTTACTGTTTATTACAGTAGCTGACATTACTTACCCTGACTAAAAAAATTATATTGTTTTCTTCCATGGGACAGTTATCACATGTTGGGTGTGGATGGACATGTAATAGAATAGGTCATGAGGTGATGTTGGGGTGTATAGGCCCTTTATGTTCTTCCCTTTAAACTATCAATTAACCTGGATCATTGTAGACTATTCCACAGATACATGATTCTGAAGTATTTTCTCAGCGAGTCTATAAGACAAGGCACGTGCCCTATTTTGACTCAAGAATTGATTCTTATGAGGCTGCTTGCCTGGAATTGCCCTACTCCAACCAATATGAGTTGAAATAATGATCCCCTGCTGCCAACCTGTGCCCCCCAAGACCAGAGAGTTTTTATACTGATGCTAGCCTGGTCCAAGCTATACACCAAAGGGTGTAGGTTGGCTATACCCTTTGGAAACCTTGTAGTGGAATGTTCGCTTCCACTTGAGGATTCAGTGACCACTCAGACCCAGTCTTGTTTCTACATCAACACACTAGCCTGTGCCATGAAAGTACCAGCCTGTCTTGCGTCAAAACCCAAGATTTGTATTTTTAAAAAGAAAAAAAAATGCCATTGAGTATGTATGAGGCCCTGTGCTCAAAATACATCATGTTTATATAGTTTTATTTAAATGTCTAAGGTAAGGTATTAGTACTATATTGCCATGTGCTGTTGAGAAAATAAATCTCAGAGAAGTAAGTTGCCATACAGCTAATAAGTGGGGGGAGTTGGGATTGGGAGGCAAATCTAATTCCCAAAGGCCACACTATTAACTATGTGTGTAAATAATAAATAGGTTTTGAAATGTATATAGGCTGGGTGCAGTGGCTCATGCCTGTAGTCCCAGCACTCTGGAAGGCTGAGGCAGGAGCATCACTTGAGCCCAGGAATTCAAGGCTGCAGTGAGCTACGATGACTGAGCAACAGAGTGAGATCTTGTCTCTAAAAAATATATATATATTTTTTTCTTACATAAATATATGTGTATATTGAATAGTATTTAAACCATATATACATATGTATGTATTGTGTGTATAATGATAAACTTTAAACCATTATATGTGTGAGGGTTGAAGAGAATTTAAAACATATGTATGTGTGTACTATATGTATATAATAAATAGACTTTAAACAATGTTTATATGTACATGTGCATATGTGTATGTGTATTTAATAGAATATAAACTATATATGTATTTATATGTGTATGCATTGAATAGGATTTAAACTATGTATTTGTGTGTGTGCGTGGAAACAGTCTCTAAGGACTGACTTGGCCAAGGTCACAAAACTAGTGAGAGAGGTGGAAATCCATCCTGGCTTCCTCCATCTATAACAGTTGGCCTCCTTGAAGCCCTAGACGTTAACTTCTTTCAGGGTAGCTTCTAACAATTTCAGTACAAGTTTGAAATGTTTTGCAAAGGACCGGAAATATATACCTCATGTATCATGTCATGAGACTGTACAAAAGTGGGTGTGCTGTAGATTATAAAATAATATTAAAGATTATTTCTAGAATTCATTATAATGCTATATTTGAAATATGTGGTTTAATAAAACACACATGGTATCTCATACAACAAATTCAGAACCTGTGGAATTTGTGCATTACTATGTACAATACTTTTTAAAGAATAATTATTAAGGCTTTTTTGATATAGAGGGCTTAAAAAGATACATCATCTTTAACTTAACTTGCACACATATAGAGCTTTTAAATAACATCACCTAAATCAGCTATTAAAAATATTTGGTAAAAAATACTTAGGCAGAAAATTTTCATAGTTGGTATTCAACTAATGCTTACTTATTTACGGAATGAGTGAACAAATGAGTGAATTACTGATATGAGAGTGTATACTATTAAACCTGAATGACAATTAAGGCTATGAAGTCTATAGTATGGATTTTCCTGAGTAAAACAAGATAAATCAGAGAATACTGTTTGCTATACATGAGGCAATTGTCAAGTTACTCAATGTCACATCAGTTAACTGATGACTAAAAACTTGACAGTTTGGCTGACATTATGAATTAAATTATGATACGGGTCATGGTTGCATATTCCTCAGTTTGGGGAGTATAATAATGAGGTTTTGATTTGATTTTTAGTTTTCTAACCAACACTTTGGTTATATTTCTAGAATTTTGTTATACTGATGTCATATCGCAAGCCCCTCATGCTCATGGCTGTGTGACAGGATTTCTCAACCTTGGCACTATTGGCATTTGAAACCAGATCATTCTTGGTTGTGGGAGCTGTCCTGGGCATTATAAGATGTTGAGCAGCATCTCTGGCCTCTACCCACTAGAAGCCAGTAGCCTCTGCCCTAGTTGTGATAACTAAAAATGTCTCCATTCATTGCCACGTGTCCTCTGAGGGGCTCAATTGCTCGTTTGGAGTACTACTAGTGTAGAAGAATGCAAGAGCACATTTGAGAGGTCAGTGTCTTCAGCAGGGAGCTATAACCTCGTGACCTGGACTCGGTTGCAGCTATCAACTTTTATTTGGATGAGATTCAGGATGCTGACCTTCCTTTAAATTCTTAGTTGGTTCCAGGCCTCTTATTTAGAAGGTATCCCCAATGACCTCGGCCTATTTCCCCATTCAGTTTATGTTCTGGCCATGTAGTTAGGACTTTTTCCCCCATCAAAATAACTAAAGTTTAGACTTTAATTCTCAAATTCTCACTAAAGTCTCTTTGGATCTGGTAGAGTTACTTCAAAAAGAATATGCCTTTATATAGGCTACTTTTTAAATTACTGAGATAGGAACAGATATTAAACTTGATGCATTTCACTTTGTTGACATCTGACAGCTATTTAAAAATAACCTGATGAGCATACATGTTTACACATATCTTCTTTCTTGAAAGAATTTCCCTAGTAAACAATCTCTTTTGCCTGTACTTAGATGAGGTTTTAATAATGTTTCATTAAGATTTCCATAAGACTTGTAGTATCATTTACATTTTATTTTCAGTGCTATAGGAATCAATCAATTTTTCCTCAGGGAAAATGAGGCTTCTAAAAACATCTTACTGCTTTAAGGGAAACAGATAATCACAAACACTAAAGATTAGTGTTTCAGCCCAGAGATAAACTGAAAAACCGTTCTTATCCTTAGAAAGGAGTCTTCTCTGGAATTTGCTACCAAAAATATATTTTCCCTGTGAATATATGCTCCCTGTGAATTAAATCACATCTTAAATTCCTCAAAATAAAGGCATTACGTATTATGCAGTAAGTGGGCAGGTGTGGTTTAAACAAAGAAATACAAATGCATCTACATAAAAAGAAAAAGTTCTCCACGTCACTCTCAACTGCTTCCTCACTGTGACTCAAATTTCTGTAAGTTTTTGTGTCCAGATTTTTAAGTGCTATTGTCGGCAAAGTCCTCTCAACATAACATTCTATGCTTATCTTCTCTTGGTAATTTCTTAATAGGTTTATTTGGAACCAAGATATGTTATTTCAAGCTGCAAGGTCTTCAAACCCAGCATGAGAAATCTGGGTTGGCTTCCATCTGCCTCTTAACTCTTTTCTCTTAATAACAATCCAGTAATCCAATTTTAGCTTGCATTCAACTCCATGGTCTATCAGGCGGTACGGAATTCAGTTTGCTCACTTGTTTCCCAAGTGCCTGGGCTGAAAAATGTCTTGTTATTGTCAAAGCAAACAATGTCATTTGAAGACTTATAAGGAATTAAAAGGATAAGAAAGAAAATGAGGCCCTATTAACTCCAATATGTCATCTCTTAGTTTTCCTTATCAGAAGGACAGCAGAACATGACTTTGTTTTCAATACAAGATATAACTTAAAAAAATCTTTCATAAATAAGGAATTTTATTGGGTGCTCCAAGGCTGACTCTCAAGGCTAGAGGAATAGCATGTGATACTCCCAAGAGGATGTACTAATCAATAGTTAATGCAGAAGCTTCCTTCTTGACCCGCCCCCTGACTTGCCTATGTTACTAAGCCTCACAGCTAAAACTACATTCGAGTACTAGCATATATTTTATCCCTCTCTGTGCAAAAGTCTTAGCTTAGATTGTTGGCTCACATCATCTCCCTCTAGATATTTGAACCAGAAGAAATAGCTTGCTTTAAATCAAGTGTCCCAGGTCTCAGCTTAAAATCCATGATGTGCTGAGAACATTTCTTTGGGACAGACCTCCATGACATCTGCCTACCAGCTGCCAGAAATGTAAATACACAGAGTAAATTTTATATCAGAAAGGCAGGTAATTCTGACACAGGCAGACATAGAGAAAAGCTGCCAAAACAGAGCAAGAAAAAAACAGTACCTTAAAGAGCGTTCCCCTTCTTACCCTGCCCTAGACGTCCCTTGCCCCCATCCCAAATTCTTAAAAGTCACCCTGCAATTCAGGACTCCAATCCCAGACTTCTCATGTTCTCGTTGTGGCTTCTGACCTTTCAGCTGACCACTGATAACCCAGCATAAGATAGATTAACTAACCATATGCTGAAAGGTTCAACCATCCCTTAGGGGGTATCGAACTACATGGAGAACTCTATGTCCTGGCAGGGGAAACACAGTCTAACCCAATTTTCTTACCACTACATGCATTTCACAGGCCTGGGAAAAATGGATCTTCTTACTTGTTTTACCAAACTCCATCAAAACAAGACTAGGTGTCGCCCAAACAACTAATCAGAGCCTAGATTTTATTGTGGCTTGAGGGGAAAGCAGAAAGATCATTGACATTTTCTTGGCTCTAAAGCTACCTTAGGGGAACCTCACAACCAAAACATTCCTCAAGGGATACCAAATACCACTATACTTGATGTGGAAAGGGGTATTAACTCAAGGACCCAGATATTCTTATTTTGGAAAACTGATTGACAAATATGAAGACAGTCATGTTTAACATAAACATCATGTTACACTTGCTCTTAATGCCTTCTAAAGTTTAGTACAAAATACTGAGCTAATTCTCAAGGCTTCCCTTCTGATGCCAGGAAATTTGTATGCAGGAATTCTCTGCATTATCATCAGCAGAGAGCTACTGCTCAATCTAAAGTCATTACCTGCTGGAGTAACCTCCTTTCCAAAGCTGGAGATCTCTGTTTTCCAAAAAAGCAAGCATTCCATACTAGGATGTCAAAGAACCATAGTCCTTTATTCAAAGCCTCTTGGTCAAGGTGAGAAATTTTCCAGTCATCAGTCCCAACCACAAGTGACATTACCAGTTTCAATTGGTTCTCTATTTTCCAACTTTATTGCCCTTATTGGTTCAAGCTACCATCCTGTCTTCCTTGCATTACCACAAGAGCCTTTTTTGTTTTGTTTTGTTTTGGTAATAGTTGTTGAGGTGTGATTTGCATATTATAAAATTCACCCTCTTTAAATGAACATTTCAATGATTTTTAGTGATTTCACTGAGTTGTAGAACCATCACACTGACACCTTAATCCAGTTTTTGAACACTTCCATTACCTAAAAGAGATCCTTCATGCTCCTTTACAGTTAATCTCCATTCCTGCCCCCATCCCATGCAGTCATTTACCTATTTTCTGTCTCTCTAGATTTGCCTTTTCTGGATAGTTCACATAAATGTAATTGTACAATATGTGGCCTTTTGTGATTGGCTCCTTCCACTTAGCATGTTTTCAAGGTTCATTCACACTGTAGCATGTGTCAGTACTTCATTCCTTTTTGTGCCTGAATAATATTCCATTACATGGTTAGAGTACATTTTATTTGTCAATTGCCCATTGATGGACTTTTTGGCTATTATGAATAATGTTTCTATGAACAGTCACATAAAAGTCTTCGCTACATTTCACTTCTAAGATTAGAATTACTAGGTCATATGGTACATTTATGTGCCATAGTCTCTGAACCCTTCTACTCATCTCACATGTTGATCCACTTCAAGACCTTCTCCCTATTAAGACTATAACATTCTTTTTTGCTACAATGTCTTTACTTCTAAAATACTATTTTTCATATTTCTGTTTTAAAAATTATTTTTACTTGCCACATAATAATTATACATATTTATGGGGTTCAGAGTAATATCTTGATACATGTTAATCACCCTGATTTGATCATTACACATTATAGCATGATCTTTTGAAGTACAAATCCAGGCACTGTTTTGCCTGGTTAAAATGCTCTAGAAGCTTCCCATTGTTCTTGAGTTAAAACCAAAACTTTGTAACACTGTTTATGGAGCCTTGCATGATCTGGTTTCATTTTCTGCAGCTTCTAGTCTTGTTTCTCCACTTCACCTGGCTCCTTCCCTTTCTCTATATCAATCAGACTAAATTTTGGTTTCCTGAACAGACTATGCTCTCTTAAGGCCTTAGCTTGGGCTGTTCCTCCTATCTCAAAATCTCTTTACCTTTAGGGTAGTGATTAAAAGGGCAGCTCTGGCGTTAGACACCTGAATGCACCAATTAAAGGCTGTCTGACTTTGGGAAAGTCATGTCTCTGTATGTTAGATTCTCCAAATTTAAATTGGGGATTAATGGATCTTGACTCACAGTATTCTTGGAAGGATTAAATGTGTTACAATGTGTGAAGCTCTTAAAACTGTCCTCAATAAAAGTTAGCAAGGGCCAATGAATTCTTCATGTTTTGGCTTAGATTTAAGTCCCTTCTAGAAGCATTCACTGACCCCTTAAGTATAGGCTTGCTCCTTTAACTATTTCCATAATACTCTGTTCTTGTACCATATTGTTACTGCCAGTTTACTTGTCTGTCTTCTGGCAGTCTCTGAATTTTGTAAGGAAAACCACAGCACTTCTATCCTCAGCATCTGCATACAGCATTGCTCACAGTAAGTGCTCATTAAAATATTGCTGAATTTAAAAATTGTGCTGTGCTATGTTCCATCCATTCCCACCCTTCTTTGCCCAGTTATCTCTCCCAGAGAGATCTCCGTGGACTCTATCATCCAGACTACTTACTAGCTGTGGTAAACAGTTTGGTTGAGTTTGGCCAAGAGGAAACTATGGTGAGGGATAGATGGGTAGGTGGAAGAACAGGTCCCAGTAATTACTCTTTCTACTTCCTCCCTGCTGTGGAAGCTTCTGCCAGTGGCCATGTTGTGCTACAGCTATGGTTCCTGTCAGGACATCCACTTCCTTAGCTCTAACTCTCTCTGGTGCCATTAGGAACATTCTCTTCCCTTGTCCATTCAGATCTAGGAGTGGTACCAGCAGTTTTGCATTTTTGCTAATCCTTTGGTGCTCCACCATCCCTCATCAGTCCTTTAGCCCTGCCCAACCATCTGTAAAAAGTCCACTAATCTCTCTCCATGTAAACTCATTTGAGTGTGCCATCTGTTCTCTTTTGAGACACTGATTGATACAATGACTGAGCATAGCCATTATTGCACAATTCACATTCCTGCTAGGGGTCTCAGGTAGCAGAGATTTGAGGGATTCTTTGGCGTGTTCTGTTGGAGAGATGGTGTTGGAGAAGAATATGATTTCACTATTAAATAGTTTGTAATGTTTATAGTTCATACTTTTATATGTATACATGTCACTTGTCATATGCCAGGATGCATTATTGCCAATGGTTTCCCTATGGATTGTTCATAAAATATTTTGGATCATTCTTTCCAGTGTACTCTGTAGTGAAGACTGGGTAGCAATGCTTGACTTCATTAATAGAAAAATCACAGTCCATCCAGAGTGCTAAGTCTCTTCAAATATCAATATTCTTCCCAGTTCCAGCTGATGGCACATTTCCTAAGCTATTATTTCTAGCTCTATTTGAGAAACAATGCTGGATATATGATCCCATAATTTCTACTACAGGAATGGGTTTCAGACAGCCAGGCATCAGACTCTGAAACCAGAAAAGATCTCTAGGTCCAAAGACCACCTACTGGATATCTGTGCCTCTTGTGTCGGTCTGGCAACATTTATTGAGCAACACTCCTTACAGAGCATAGTCCTATTGGCTCAATTTCCAACAGACAGGAGGCTTGGACTGAACCTTCAGATAGTTTATGATGTAACTATTGCTTTGTGTCAAATAGTTGTCTTTTTTGCATATTAACTTAGAGTTACAAATAGTCACTCACAAGGACTTGGCATTATCATCCAATTTGCATAATTTAAAATGACATTCTAATTATCAAAGCTCAGATTTCAAATGCTCTAGCTAAATTATTATTATTATTATTATTTTGAGACAGAGTCTCACTCTGTTGCCTGGGCTGGAGTGCTGTGGTGTCAGCCTAGCTCACAGCAACCTCAACTCCTGGGGTCAAGTGATCCTCTTGCCTTCCGGGTAGCTGGGACTACAGGCACGTGCCACCATGCCCGGATAATGTTTTCTATTTTTAGTTGTCTGGCTAATTTCTTTCTATTTTTAGTAGAGATGGGTTCTCGTTCTTGCTCAGGCTGGTCTCAAACTCCTGACCTCAAGAAATTCTCCCACCTTGGCCTCCCAGAGTGCTAGGATTACAGGCGTGAGCCACTGCACCCAGCCTAAAAGCTCTAGCTAAGTTATTTTTTTGAAGCCTTTAAAAGTTGTCAGGAGCTAAATGTGAGAAGGCTACACAGAGGAACTGATTAGTTTTAAAAGTGCATATTCTGAAAAGATTGGTATATTGGTTTTCTACAGCTGCTGTAACAAATTATCACAAATTTAGTGGCTTAAAACAAAGCAAATTTATTATTTTACATTTCTGGAAGTCAGAAGTCTGAATGGGTCTCACTGAGCTAAAATCAAGCGATCAGCAGGGCTGTGTTCTTTTTGGAATCTCTAGGGGAGAATCAATTTCCTCACTTCTTTGAGCTTCTAGAGGTTGCCCATATTCCTTGGCTCATGGCCCTTCCTCTATCTTCAAAGCCAACAATACTTGTTGACGTTCTCATATACATCACTTTGACACTGTTTCCATCCTTATATCTCCCTCTCTGACTCTCCTGTCTCCTTCTTTCACTTATAAGGACCCATATGATTATAGTGGACCCATCTGGATAATCCAGGATAATCTTCCCATCTTAAGAGCCTTAACTAAATCACATCTGCAACGTTCCACTTGCCCTGTAAGGTAACATAGTCATAGGTTCCAGAGATTAGGATGTGGACATTTTGGGTGCTATTATTCTGCCTACCACAGTATTTATTATATTAAATAATTATCAAAAAATTTAAAAATCTTTATGTTTGCTGTTACAAATAATTGAAATGGTGGAAACAAAAACTAAGAAGTATTCTATAGGTATTTAAACTTTTTCTCCTGAGGCCATCAAAAAACCTAGCAGATTTTGTTGCCTTGATGTTTTTAAATGGGAATAACACAACCATTTTCAAGAATTTAAATATTTGAATTTTAAATGACTGATACAGGTAAAATTACTGATATAGAGAAAGTGCTCAAAAATAGTCCTCTATTCATTACATATCATTTTTAATACATATTATTTTCCCTAGGAAGAAAAAATGAATATTTCAATAGTAATAATTATAACTGTTTAGGTTTCAGATACTATTTTGTGATTTGGGAAGCTCTATAAAATAATTTCATAGTTTGTATCATCTCATGTTCAAAATTAATACATAGGAAACACATTTTTTGAGCCTATATATGATTTTTACTTAACTGGTTTTGGGTTTGGCTCTCTACAAGACAGGAACTAGAAAAATTTTCTTGGTTTCTGTGGTGGAGGCTAGGAATTCTTCCTCAAATTCATAAGCCAACTATCATATGTGATTATTCTTTTCAGCAACTGAGAAGATAATTGGAAAGTTTGAAGGCCAGGCTATACTTCTTAGCACCATAAAGTATCATAGCAATGCCACTGTCCTCAGGAAAGTGAATTAAATGGCTAGCCATCCAAACTTATATTAATGAAAAAGATAACTAGTTGCTAGGTCAAGGAACAGAGGTGACACAGACAGATAAGGCACCTGCTTCTGTAGTGCTTACATTCTAATGTGGGACAAGAGCGAAATAGTGTATAAGCCAAGAGGTGAGTGAACCAATATACAAACAATATAAATCTAGAGAACTGTTAATGTTATGGTGACAGTGATATGTTAAGATGTGTCTGTGCTTAGGGGGAGGGGAGGCTACTCTAAGAGATGATGTCTCTGGGGAGGGGACATTTGAGCTGTCATTTGATGGTAAGCTGTTCATCCTGTAGGTTCTTAAGAGCCCAAATCCTTGATCTCTAAGGCAGGGTATGTGCACTGCCAAGGGCAAGCACAAGAATCTATTGGAGTACAGGGGGAAAAGATTAGAACTTCTATTTGTATTTATTTTTATCTAGAAAATAAGAAATTAAATCTTGCTAATATAGAGGAGGAAAAGATTTCTTTTTCATCCCTAGGTTTGTGGCAGGACCCTATAACAAAAAATAGATTATTAATAAGAGAAAACATACAAATTTCTTTAATATAAGTTTTATGTGATACAGGAGCCTTCAGAAGTGAAGGCCCAAAGAAACAGGTAAGCTTGTGTATGTTTATGCTTAGGTTTGACAAAGAATAGACAGTCTTGAAGAAGGACAAAAGGATGTGATCTAAACTGGGGGCAACTTAGCAAGACCTATGTGTTCAGATTTTCCTCTGTGTCCCTGTATCTTCAGAGAAAAGGATGTTCCTGTCCTTTGGATATAGGTAGGGACCTTATGATCTGCTCCAGGAGAGAAGGGCAAGGGGAAGATGAGAGTGACCTTCTTGCTTCTACTTTTTCCTCAAATGTCAAGGTGCTACATTTGGGGGTAATGTGGCCTGAACCCCATCACTAATATTTAAATTTTTACACTGGCACCTACACACATAGTCATGCCCATTCTGTAGTATTGCTATGTATTACACTTCATAAGAACTTAGATAAATTTATAGATTATATTATCCAACTTTAACTAGAATAAGCCTCACATAATGGACTAATGACTTTAAAAGTTTTCTGTAAGAAAACCACAGGCTGATAGAACACTATTATTGTAATCTCAAGTTAATAATAGGAAAATATCAGAAGCAACTCTATTCTTACTCCAAGTAGGCCATCGTCAGCTACATTATGACTCTATTCAGAATCAAAGAGAATTCAGCCACAAATATTTAATATTATCAAGAAAACCATATAAAGCACATACTGACAACTACTTCCATTATACATAGGCTTTACCCTAAGGGTGAATTGTATCTTCTTATAGCATGATGTCATCATAGTGAGCAACATATTTCAAAATATTATTTATTTACTTAATTTCTACTTCATTATATATGTTTTATAACATATAAAATATATTGGTTACTAGTTCCTGTATATAATTTGTAAATTAATATACATACATTTAGAATACATGTACATTTATTTTTACTTCTACACATGCATAATCAAACACACTTTTAAATCATTGTTATAAACTACTTGATAGTTATGGCCCTTGTCAGCAACTGCCAGCAACCATATATGGGACAGCCTGGCTCTGAATTTTGAAACTGATTTTAAAGGATGGTATGAAATTTTGAGCATAATCAAAGTGCCAAGAATCACATAATCTAACAGAAGCTAGGTGAGGTGGCAATTCCCTAGCACTTTGGAAGGAACATTCCAGTTCTAACTAGAAGATGCAAGGAATCTGTGCCCTTCCCTGAGACAGCAGTATAATTCTTGTCTTCAGTTCATATATGGTGATGGTCAATATTCCTGTGCAAATCCATCTCTCAAAAATTGAGCTCCATGAGACTACATAGGGTCCTATCAATAACAAGATTTGTATGAGTGTGTATGTGTGTTTGCACATGTGTACACTCATACACCAAAATGACACCAAACACGGTTTCTTTGGGCCCCTTGTGATTTCATCAAATGCCTTTGAAATGCTTTGATGCTTGCCTTATTTTAACATTGGATAAAGTATTTCATATAAAAGAGGCTGTTATTTTCTGTGGTCAATAAAATAGCCAAGAAAATCTAGACTGTGACTACAAGTATATTTATAATTAAAAGAGTTAAATGTATTCTTAAGTGTGTGTGTGTGTGTGTTTTACTGTAAGTGGCATTGATGAAATAATTTTCCATTTTGTTTGCCCTTAAGTATAGGCACTAAACACAGCAGGTTTTTAGATGCTTGGACATTACCAATTGCCTGGGGTAAATAGCAACTGATAATCTTTAAGGATTTCTTGGTAACTAGATCGGGTTGTTTCAACATGCTCAATACAATGTGTTCTCAGGAGAAAAGTGACAGTGGAGAATTCAAAGGTGTCTCAAAGCTTCTATGTCCCATATCCCACATTTATCAGAATAATAACTGTCCTATCAAAGAATTTTTCTCCTGTTCCCTTTTCCTGCTCCTTTTGCCCCATCTTCAGCTAGGCACACACACCCACTTCTAACACAGACCAAGCCTCCCAGAAACATGAGCAGGGTAAAGTTATTGAGGACTCAGCCAGTCATCAGCATTTTCAGAAATTTGGTGCATTTTATTCCCATTTTCCATCTATATCTATATGGTCCCATACTTTGAAGTGTAATACGCCACATAGAAACATTAATAAAAGCATCTTGTGTAGGCAAATATATGCATGCTTAGATTATGGTGTCCAATCTTTCTGAGGGGATAGATAACTTCATGGAAGTGTTCTTAGGAAGTCACTGTTCCAGGCGTTGAGGTGTGTGTGTGTGCGTGTGTGTGTGTCTGCACGCACATTGGCAGAGGGTGAGGCTTTCATAGAAAACCATCTTTCTCATACTGTGGGAAAGAAGATAGGTTTGAAGCCACTTGAATTAATAAACAAATACTTCTTGAGGGTCCGTACCAGGCATATGAAACTTATGAAAGTGGCTTGAATGATCCACAAAAACTATACATTTGGGCCTGATTATTTGTTTCCTAAGACATCTCTTCTATCGCTTTCTTGTTTTTATCAAATCTTCCCTAAAGGAAAATTCTAGATTTAAAGTTTGGGGAATCTGTGAGTTCTAAATCTATTTTAATAAAAATATCTCCAGTTCTGAGCAATTTGGGGGGCAGTGACAAGCTAGCCCCTACTCTTGGATGAGGCAGTCAGTTCATAGTGAGCCCTGGTGGATTTGATCAGAGGTAGGAGGGAAAGGGGTGAGGATGGAGCCTCACAGTCACTTTGGCTTCATCTTTCTTTACCCCAGAGACCCACTTAATCATTTCAGTCTTTCCATATTGAAGTCCTAGGGGATTTCCTCTGGAGAGGACAACTTCCCAGGAGGTTTCCAAAGTCTAATGCCCTAAACTTAGGCACAGAAACCCAACCCTCCCACCCCCTCTTGTCATCATAATAAACATGTACCACAATAGGATGGTTTAATTTATTTTACATGTGGAAGATTTTATTAAGTTTAAAGTAGACTGGGTACACAGTTCTTTCATGCAGCTGCAGTTTATGATGAGGGTAACCCAAAACACATGATCACATGCTAAAATAGTGTAGTAGAGTGCTTCAATAATTCCAACTGGACAGAAGGTTGGAAAGCGATCTTTTGTGTAAACAAGAGCTGGCCTCACATAACCATAGATGCTTATAGATTTAAAATCCAAAGAAACATGCACTCCCCCAGGATGCCATTCTCAGTATATTAAACATGATTCCAAATGCTTTTATACAAATATTATCATGTGAAAAGCCTGGACATCTGTCATCCTCTAGCACCATCTATTTGGACAAAATTTAAATCTGGAGATCATTGGAGGGTATTTTGAGTTTTATGAAGGTAAATTCAAAAAAGATTCCAGCATTTCTCTACTTCTTGATCTTGCTGTTACATCACCAACTGACTCATTTCCTTCTGATGTTAGCCAAAGTGGAAGAAACTTCTCAGATGACCTTTGCAATGGCCTCATGTCCCTTAAGCCCATTGCCTCTCTTTCTGGCCAGTCAAGGCACACATCTTTAGGCCCTCCAGGGAGGGAAAACTTGTAGCACTGTCCTCTCCACCACCACCAAGGACCTGCTCACAAGTACAAAATATTAAGAGATAAAAATGCCATTTTAGAAAATATTTTGGATGACAAATGCAAGAATTAGATTAAGCATGAAACAGTGCAGCTTACTAGAAAAATGATGTACTTCTCATTTAGAAATCTTGATTCATGGTCCTCACTCTGCTGTTCACCAGCTGGGGCAACTTGGGCTAGTCACTTGACCTCTCTAAGCCTCCTGATCCTCCTAATCTTAAAAGGGATCAAGAATATCTCCCTTACATACTCACGGGTCTTTGTAAGAATCAGATTATTTGTGAAGTGCTACACTTGGATTACTTATTGGTACACAATGATTGGTTACTGTGTTAAAGAAAGTTAGAACAAAGAGGTACTTCCTAGAAATTATTTGGTAAAACCAGTTCCTTTTCTGAATGGGTGATCTGAGGCATAGAGAAGAGAAGAAACTCAACATTTCTCATGGCTACACAGTGGATATATGTTCAAGATACAAACGAACAACACAAATAATTGTGTATGGACTGTGCACTCACTCACTATAATGTTTTCCATGATATCTATGTGGAACTAGTTGATAGAACATGAAAAGAGTATTTTTTCTCCAAACCTCTGCCTTCAAACATTTTCTGTTTCACCTCCTTTTTACTTCCTCAAAGATACCCCAGGCAGATCCTTCAGTTACTTGCTTATCCTTAGATTTAAAAATCACCAGGTCAGTCCAGTGTAAAACTTCAATCTCATATGCAATAGCCAGAACTCCTCCTCTGGGCCTCCAGTGCTGGGCCTTGGCCTGAGGGGTTTTTTAATAGGGAGAGAGCTTTTTCCACTTCTCTCACACCATCCTCTCTAGGGTTCTTTCTTCCTGTTCTGTGTCAGAACCTAGGGAGAAGGAACAGGGGAGGTCGTACCTGGGGGCAGACAACTTTGATAAAAGAGGTGCCTCTGTAGTCCTCTCTGGTGACTGTGGCTGCTCCTCTCCAGAGGCACTATGCACACATGAACACAAACGCCCACTCTGTCTTGTAGCTTAGGAACACATTTTTCCAGAGGCCCCTCGGGATGGGTCTTCCCACTATATAGTTCTCACGTGTGAAAGATGCACTTCAGTTTGACCCCAATTCAAATACTGCCTTTGGTAGTGGACCGCACAGCCTCTTGTTGCCAAGGAGACACTCACCAAATAGGCAGTCATCATGAATGGGACAATGGCCCAAGTCCAAGTACCTTTCTTCAAGTCCATTTGACTCATTGGAAAGCCAAACATCATGGCCATACACAGAGTGTGTACTCATTGGTTTCTGCCTTTCTCTCTCTCTCTAGTATCTGTCCTACCTCAGATCCAGAGAAGAAACCAGCAACTCTGTACATAAGCAAATAGCTGAATACACAATGAGATGCCATCTTTCATTTCTAAGAATGATTCCCTAGAACCTTTCCTATCACTTGACTTAAAGTTTAGGTGTCCTCTGATGATTCTCCAGTATATTTCCAGACTTCTACAATAAAGATTGTGGGAAGTGGTGAGGAGATTGCAGCTGTGTGGGATGTCCCAACTCCCATTAAGTTCTGTGGAATTTTTGAATAGAATGTGGGAACATTTGGTGCCTGTTATTTTCACCCTGGGGTCTTTATTTACTAAATCTGCTGTTGAACCCCTCTAGTGAGTTTTTCATTCTGGTTATTGTACTTTTCAATTTTAGAATTCCTATTTGGCTATTTTTTTTCCTATCTCTTCATTAATATTCTCTACTTGGTGAAATATCATTCTCATACTTTTCTTTAGTTCTTTAGACATGGTTTCCTTTGGTTCTTAGAACATATTTAAAATAGCCAATTTAAAGTCATTGTCTAGGGAGGCTAAAATCTGGCCTTCCTCAGGACAGTTTCTATTGACTTCATTTCTAAGAATGAAGTATACAGGCCATATTTTACTATTTCTTTGCATGTCTCAGATTTTTTTCTTGAAAACTAGATATTTTAAACAATATAACATGGCAACTCTGGAAATCAGATTCTCCTGCTTCCTTAGGGTCTGCTGTTATTGCTGTCTGTTGTGGTGTTTGTTTAGTGACTTTCTTAAACTAATTATGTAAAGTCTGTTTTCTTTGTCATGCATGGCCACTAAAATCTCTGCTCAGTTAGTTTAGTGGTCAGCTAATGATTAGACAGATTACCTTAAATGCCTGGAATCAATAAGTCTCCCAGTCTTTGCTGGGGGGCTTCCTGTGCATGTTGTGTCATACTTTGAATACTCATACAGCCTTACACATACTTGTATCTGTCCAGATTCCTAATAATATGTCAGAGTTTTTCAAATATCCCTATGGACACCTCATTCTCTAGCTTGCTTTTTTTTTGGCGGGGGTGGGGTGGGGGCAGAGGGTTAGCCTATTTATTATTTGTCTAAGGTAGCTGAGATGTTCAAAAATTATCTCTAATTATTTTAGACAAACACCCACAGAGAAAAATGCTGTTAGCACTGGGTGAGCTTTGAGTTAGGTCAAATATAGACAACCTTGTAAGTGGGGCCTTCCAGGAAACCACCAGACAGTTCCATGAGATTGAAGCTCTGAAGGACATCTAACTCTGTTCTTTCTCCTCTAGCGGCTGCTAGGCTGCTGTTTTTCATCATGTTTATGGATTGTTAGTTTTCAAGGCTACCACAAAGCTGGGTGTCAGGGACAGGGATAGTGCAAGTTAAAATGCTATGAAGTTCTTCTTACTGAGATTCAGTAATATTTCTTGACTAATGCTCTCTGGATTCCTGCAACCTTTTGGTTAATTTCCAGGGTTCTGAAAAAGTTGATTCTGACCATATTTTTCCAGTGTTCTCATTCTGTTGTGAAGGAGAGAATTTTTGGAGGTCCTTCCGCTGCTGTTTTTATTGCCAGTTTGACCTTGGGGTCTTTAGCACTAAATCTGACACAAGAGAAAAGGACCCCTTCAACAGCCTATTACATATGTTCAGCACGTATCTGCTTCATTTGGTTATTTAAAAGTAAACAATCCTCTTCTCCTTTATTCATATCCTGCTTGGATAGCAGCTTGTGGTCACAGGTAACAAGGAATATAGATTGGCAAATTTATTAATTAATATCATGTTTATATTTCTGCAGTCAACCACTATCACACACTCCCTCTTGGACCCCTCAGCCTTTAACCTAACTGATATATCTATATTTCTATCTATCTATTTATCTATCAAATAGATAGATATTGAAAATGGTTTTATCTGACATTTTTGGAGATGGCAGAAATAGCATGCAAAGATGAGAGGCTCTAGGCATTCCAGTGACTGGGAAACTTGCTTGGGTAACAGATGTGAGCATACAAGGTCTTATGAATTATTTGCTGTTTGACTGGTAGCTTCTTATAAAATGAAATGAGGTATATATGGTACTGAGTTGAACATGGGAAGGGAAGCATGGCCTGGATACCCT
This sequence comes from Microcebus murinus, assembly GCF_040939455.1. NCBI lineage: Eukaryota > Metazoa > Chordata > Mammalia > Primates > Cheirogaleidae > Microcebus > Microcebus murinus. Next base: position 87,152,059 of record NC_134136.1, read on the forward strand.
TGTAGGTAGCAACAGCTTCTGGGAACCACTTAGTGGAAAGGCCTAACTCAGGTGATATAATTAGAGTATTTTCAAGGTGCTGTGCTGATCACTTTATAAATATGTATTAAGAGAACAGGCCAGTGCAATCAGATTATTCTGGACTTAAGTCTCAGCTCCTTTACATCCTATATTAAATGACCTTGGGCAGTTAACTGCCCTCAATAAGTCTCAATTTCCTCGTCTGTAAAATAGGATAAATGAGTCTATATTTCATTAGGTGACTGTGAAGATTGAACAAGATCATGCAGTACACTCAGCTTAGTGCCTCTACTGGTACACACTAAGCTCCCAAGAAGTGTTATCTGTAATTATTATCCATACAACACACTAGGTAGGTACCATCACCCTCATTTTGTTCATGAAGAAAGTGCAGTCCAGAGAGATTATTAATTTTCCCAAGTTTATGCAGCTAGTAAGTTTTGCTGGGATGTGAATCCAGGTCTACCTCACTCCAAACCCCATGTTCTTTCTATTATGTATCAAAGCACTTCAAATTATATTTGCCCCCTCAGTTCATTGGCAGGCACAGTATTTAGGTCATCTTTCTAAGAAAGATAACACCTGAAGCCACAGAGAAGACCAGCTTTCTTCAGTACTTATACTTCTGACCTTTGTGAAAATGTCACTCTCTTATGGCTTCATCAATAGGTTATGAGTAGGCATATGAGTTATTTTTCTAAGAGAAACTATATTTAAAGCACTGAGAAAACCTGGCTTTCTTCAGTTTATGGAAAGATTGCACTCCTATTCCAACCTTTTCTAAAAATGTGACCCCTCTATGAGTCCATATGTCGGACATGAACAGATATATTGTGGGTCCAGGTTGGCCTCCAAAGATCAAATTCTCTCCCTTTTGATGGTAGCTACTAAAATAATTTGTTTTAGTTTATGAAATCTCCCAGTGCCATTATCAATTGAGCTTAAAAATGTTATCAATAATTTAAATTATTAACACAAAAATTTAAGAACCATGGACAATCTGCTTAGTGTGGGCTTGCCTTTTTCTCTATGGCTATACCCGTAGGTGGGAGTTCCATTTTTGTTAACCTACGCAAAATTAGAATTTTACAGTACATGCCAAACAAAATCAGCATTTTCAAAAATCTCATTTCCATTTTAGACTATAATTTTGCTTTGGCTTACATTTTAATAGAGTTGGCATTTTTACCTCTTCCGCATCTGGAAATTCCCAATTGGGTTTGTCACGCTGTGAACTGAAATAGTAATTCAGTTTTACTGAATTTGCTTTGAGGAATAAGCCACCACTTTTGCATTTTTATCCTTTATGATTTACTGATTTTCAAGATGTGCCATTAAATATAGAATATATAGAATATAGTATATATAAAATATATACATACATGTGTACACGGGTACACATGTATGTATATACTATATATATGTACGTGTTTGGTGCACAACTGAAGTTAACATAAAGCAAGAGTTGCATGCATGATTGTACTTACTGTTAATTTCTTTCTTCACATAGACTAGCTCTGAATAGTGAGAAGTTGAATAAAAGCAAATTCAAGAGAGAGAACAAAAAGTTAAGATAGATAGATAGATAGATAGATAGTTGAAAACACAATTGTTTTCATCCATCATTGCTTCTGGAAAATAGGCAATACTTTTTATGTGTTCAGTATTCAATTTTAAGAAGAATATATTCCATTAACTCAATAACTCTGGGTAAATCCACTACATATTCTATATCAATGTGACTCTTAAATGTTTAAAATAATGTCATAGGAATCCAAATGTCTAAAGGATCCTACCCTTTTACTACATGTGAAAGTAAATGGGAATGTAATTTACTAGTCAAGAATGGCCTTTCTGCGATTTTGTTTAAGGGTAAGAACATGATAGAGTGACTAACCACCCCATTTGTCCAGGAATGGGGATGTTCCCGAGATGTGGGACTTTTGGTGCCTGGGAAAATCCTGGGCAAATCTCAACAAGTTGGTTACCCTAGAGCAGGGAAACCTGTCATGGGTGTTACAAATTGCACCCACCTGGGTTTGATATTGGAACACATGGGCACTGGAACATTGGGCACTGTCCTTCAAGTGCCCAGAATTGAAATCATCCCTGGAAATGTTCACAGTGTCTAAATGGGGAAAAAATCCTGAAACCACAATAAAATCTTAAATGTTTTAAAAGGTTAAAATGAGTGCTTTTTGTAGTGCAATGTCTCTAGAGTAGTCAGGATATTGATATAAACAAAATGTATTTATTCTAAAACAAATACAATTAGAGAAAACCAACTCTCCCTAAGATAAGTGTCAAGTCTAAAATGCACATCAACTTAGTGTTTTGGTATGAGAGGAAGAGGAACATTTACGATATGGGTGAAAATGCAATATTATGTTCAGAAAGCAATTTAGTAGTAGCTTCTTTTATCATTATAAGTATTGAATTCTCTAAGAGAATAGAATGTCAATTTTATGTGAAAAAGTCACCAGTGGCTGATATTCTGGTGGCAACTTTTTTTTCCTTTTATTTTATCATATTATGGGGGAACAAATATTGTTAGGGTTACATATATTGCCCCTGTCATTCCCCCCCCCCCCCGCCTTACAAAAACATCAAGCATGTCTTACCCCCAGGTGGTGCGCATCGCACCTATCTGGTGGCAACTTTTTAAAAAACTATACTTGAATCTGCCACTGTTGCATACATTCAGCTATGCCCAGAACTGGGGACCATATCAAAATGCATCTGGTATAAAACAAAGACCTCTGAAAAGAAGATATTTATGCTCACAGATAAAATATTAAGTACTTTAAAAACAACTAGACATCTCTGTTATTTCTTGTTCACAATTGGACATTTTGTAGGAAGTGTTCTGGTTGAGAACTTTTCCATCTATTTTTGAGTTGATGGCACTGCCAGGCAACGTGTACAGTTGAAGGGCAAGAAGAAACTGACTGAACTCTCTCCTTTTCATTCTATAAGAATAGTCAGAGTATAAACCAAATGTCAGCCAAACCATGCTTCCCCTTTCGATTCTCACTAAATTGGTTGGCATCTCTGTCCCAATTGCAGTGGAGGTCCTCGAGGGATTCACGGTGGTGTTAGTGGCTTGGATTTCTTCTAGCTGTTTGGACTGCAATTTCTGCTTCTGATGAATTAGATAGTGTTTGGATCACCTCATTCTACTGAGCTTATCATCTTTGGTGGCCAGATGATTGTGGCATTCAGATCTCTCTTCAAGAGAATATACTGCTAGGAGTGTGGTTAGCAGTCACCAGCTGTTGTGTACATACAGCTCCCCTATGGAATTTATGCCAAACCCATAGTGCCCTGGGCCTACTTCCAGCCAACGAGCACATCAGAGGACTAGAGCCCGGACCCTGTGTGATGTAGACTCCTCTAATGGGCAACCTTTGTTCAGGGGCTCCCCATTATCCAGGCCAAGATGTTCTTGGAGCTGCACTGCAGGTTAGGAGTCTTCGGCTCCAATCTTCCTTCCTCCCTTCTTTCCTCTCACAGGTGTCAGAGCTGCATCATGAATTAAAGACTCTCCCTGTCTACTCCTGCTCCTTCACCCCTCTGTCTTTCACTAGCACTTTCTCCATCTGCATATCTCCTTGGTGGAGCTGAATTGATACATAGGTTTTCTGATTGTAGAGCTATGCTAGACACTACTCAAAGTACCAATGGCACAAGGTTCTGTGTGTAGCTGTTTTTAATTGAAGGTTGGAGACAAAGCATAGTAACATAAGCTGCAGCACACAAAGTGATATAAAACTGAAATTTTAGCATTTATGCCTTAAAATATTTTGCTCACTGTCCCCATCTTGGAATTTCTCATAAAATCTTTCTCCATAGGTTCCAACCTCTTGCCACATCTTTCACAATCCCAGCTTTGTCTCATTTCTATGATCTCCACCCTGCACTCAGTATTTGTTATGCCCCCTAGATTCTTAACATCCCTTTTTACAATCAAGCCATTGGGCTATCACCTGTCACAGCTTAAGCAGTCTATTATTTCTCTTCCTAAAGGAAACTTTTTTTTTTTTTTTTTTGAGACAGAGTCTCGCTTTCTTGCCTAGGCTAGAGTGAGTGCCGTGGCGTCAGCCTAGCTCACAGCAACCTCAAACTCCTGGGCTCGAGTGATCCTTCTGCCTCAGCCTCCCGGGTAGCTGGGACTACAGGCATGTGCCACCATGCCCGGCTAATTTTTTATATATATATCAGTTGGCCAATTAATTTCTTTCTATTTATAGTAGAGACGGGGTCTCGCTCTTGCTCAGGCTGGTTTTGAACTCCTGACCTTGAGCAATCCGCCCGCCTCGGCCTCCCAAGAGCTAGGATTACAGGCGTGAGCCACAGCGCCCGGCCTAAAGGAAACTTTTGAGCCAGGATAAAATATAAAAATTTTACCCCCATCCCTACTATACATGATTAGGGATAAAGAAACACTAGTTTCCTATTTACAGATAAAAAGGAGATATAATCTCCATAACTCTATCCAACCAGAAAGAGTATTTCTTTAGTCTATGAAGTCATGAGAACAAAAAGAAGGAAAAAGAGCTAAATTGGGTCAAACCTATGGTATTGTGGTAATGATTTTGTACATTTGGGATTTACTGTAGGACATCCTTTTGTTTGCCATAAAACCACCTTTAACCACTGTTTTCTTAACAGTGACATTTTTTAATTTGATGAAGCCCATATTGTCAATTTGTTTCTTTTATAGATCTACTGATATTCACTACTTCCAATGATTCAGAATATGGAAGAGATTAACTAGCTGTTTGCTAAACCCCCTTTCTTCTTTTGTTGGGCAGTTCAGCATGATCACATGACAGAGTTGTGGCTAATGAGATGTGAGTGAGAATGAGGTAAACCACACTACCACCAGGCTTGCAGGCCTGGCTCATAAAATCCCCAGTTTGTGGATCCTTCATGATCTTTCCTCCCCCCTTAATTTTTTACTTTTATAAAAAGAGGCAGGGTCTTGCTCTGTTACCTGGTGCAGTGCAGTGGAGTGCAGTGGCCTGATTGTAGCTCACTGCAGCCTTGAACTCCTGGGCTCAAGAGATTCTCTTGACTTAGCCTCCCAAGTAGCTGGAACTACAGGCACATACCACCACACCCAGCTAATTTTCCTATTTTTTGTAGAGACAGGGTCTCACTATGTTGCACAGGCTGGTCTCGAACTCCTGGGCTCAAGCAATCCTTCTGCCTCAGCCTCCCAAGGAAGGGATTACAAGTTGGACTTACAGGTGTGAGCCACCATGCCCAGCTGTCTTTCTCCTTTGTTGACAATTGTTGAAGACTGCAAGGCCACATGATGGAAAGATCCTGAGTCTCTGAAATTAGGCATGGAGGAGAGCATCCTACCTATCCAGAATTCTTCTAATTTTTCGTTGAGTGGCTAGTTTTCTTATTATTGAGTTAGAGAGTTTTTTTTATATATTCTGGATACAAGTCCTTTATCAGATATATGATTTACAAATATTTTATTCCAGTCTATGCTGGTTTTCTGATTTTCTTAATTTGAATTTTAAAATTTGATGAAGTCTATATTATCAATTTATTATTTTATAGATCACATTTTGGTGTTGTATCTAAGCAATCTTTGCCTAACTAAAAAGAAAAATGTTCTCTTATAGAAATTCTATAGTTTTTGGCTTAACATTTTGAGTTAATTTTTGTATGTTGTATGAGATATAGATCAAATTAATTTTTTTGGTATATATTAACATACAATTGTTCCATCACCATCTATTGATAAGACTATGCTTTTTATACCTAATTAGTCTTACACCTATGTAAAAATTCAGTTGTCCATTTATATGGGTCTATTGCTGATTCCTCTATTCTGTTTCATTGATATACATATATGTTGCATATATAGGTTTATCTTTATTTCAATACCATACTGTCTAGATTATAGTAGCTTTATAATAATTTTTGAAATTTGATAGTATTAGCCCACTTTTTTTTCTACTTTTTCAAAGTTGTTTTAGCTATTCTAGGTTCTTTGCACTCCCATATGAATTTTAGAATCAGCTTACCAATTTCTATAAAAAAGCCTGCCAGGATTTGGATTAAGATTACATTGAATCTAAAGATCAATTTGGGGGAAATGACATCTTAAGAATATTGAGTCTTCTGACCTTTGAATAAGGTGTATCTAGCCATTTATGTAGGTAATTATTTAATTTCTCTCAGCAATGTTTTATGGTTTTAACTGTACCTGTCTTTTACATATTTTGTCCAATTTATACCTAAGCATTTCATGCTTTTATACTATTATAAATGATTTATTTCAATTTCATATTATATCATGCCAGTATATATAGTATGATTATTTTTTGTACATCGATCTTATCTCCCGCAACTTTGCTTAACTCATTTAATAGCTTCAGCAACTATTTATTTTAGAGTCCATCAGATTTTGTACATAGGCTATAATTTCATCTGTGAATACTAACAGTTTTACTTTTTCCTTTTTAACCTGGGTGCTTTTATTTCTTTTCCTTTACTGGTTTCTCTGGCTAGAATCTTCAGTTAAATAGAGATAGTGAAAATTGACATCCTGAACTTGTTTCTGATTTTAGAGAGAAAGCTTTCAGTCTTTCACTTTAAGTATGATGTTAGCTGTAGGTTTTTCACAGATACCTTTTATTAGGTTGAGGAATTTCTCTTTTATTCCTATTTGCTGAGATTATTTGTCAAGAGTGGATGTTAAATTTTGAGAACTGCTTTTTCTTTGTATATTAAGATGATCACATAGATTTTTTTCTCTTTTAGTTTGTTAATACAGTAAATTACCTTGATTGATTTTCATATTTTATACCAACCTGCATTCCTGAAATTAACCTCACTTATTCATGATGTATTACCCTTTTTACATATTATTGAATTTGATTTGCTAAAATTTTATATAAAATTTTTTGAGAAGCACTGGTCTAACACATATTAAATATTAAATATTTGAGAAATGTTAGTAACCTCTTCTTGCAAACATACACACTTTTATTGTTGCTGTCATTTTAGAGTGTGATAAACAGAACTGCAAAAAAAAAAAAAAATGCCCAGAATGTATGTAAGCACCTGGGCAAATTCAATTTGCTTGTTAGGAGTTGTCATAGGGTTTTAGATTAAATTACACTTAAACTTAAATTGAACTTCTATTTTTTAGCTACATGAAAATAATGAGCACATGTCCCTTCTTGTCTGTAACAAAGAGTTTCTGGAACTGAAGGTTTACCTGAAATCCTAAATTTCTTTCTAGCTTTCTATTTTCAGTTTTAGACTTATACAGGAAATACAAAAACCCATCTTTCAAAATCATGGCTAATGAGGTGCCTTCACATTCACACAGGACAGAAGGGTCAGGCTTCCAATAGAGAGAACTGAGGAACCTGTCCAAAAACATTAGGTTCTATTAAACTTCACACGTGAGATCCGTTCATCCTTGAGCACACAATATGTTCAATTCACATTCTATGTAAACAAAACTATTATGCAAATTGACAAGCTATGGAAATTCCAACACCTGTAACCATCTAACCCTTTCTTATATGTCAAGAAAAACTCAGGACAACCTGATGTAACAGCAGAATTGGCCTTCACATTTAGTCCTTTGTGTTACCACCTTTCAGCATTCCCTGGATTAGTGTCCTGGGCTGTGTAACACAGCCATTCAAATTGCTCTAGCCCAGAGAAAAGTAATCTTTTCTGTTATCAACCACAAACTGTTTACACAACAGCTAGACAGATCTCTAGGCAGCAGCTGAGTAATAGGAGGCCTGGAAGAAGGAAGGTAGCAAAAGAATCAATTAATGTTTATGGCTAGAGCAGGGGCCCATCTGTTGCACCATAAGATATAATGTAATCTAATCTAAAATTTCCTTTTAGAAAACATTAAGTTTAGCACATTCGTGTCTAAGAAACTTGAACATGTACAGTTACATTATTAGGCTGAAGCATTTAGTATATGGTAGCAATTTAAATCTGGTGGCCTCAAGTACCTGTAAGGCAGGGTTGTTTGGTCTTCCAATTTATCTTTTGAATGATCTCAAAAGAGGATCAAGGTTCAAAAGAGACTATAATTTAATCTAATATTTTGCAATCAATTTCAGCCATGGTTGAGTGGAAGTACATTTCCAAAATGAATACTGGCCCAACATTTCCAATTATCTTTTTCCTTCTCTTGTTCTCTATTTTCTATTATTAATATTATATTCTGGGGAAATATAGGATGGTAAATAAGTAGAGGCTTTGCTGACTGGGAAGTATTGCTAAGAAATCTCAGAGCTATTTCTAATTAGGAAATGTTTCTAAATTTATATTGGTTCTGGCATTTCATGAAAATGAAGCATTTCTGTCTTCATTTCTTATGACCAACATAATTTTAACTCAATGTGCATTCTTTCATTGAACATTTATATTTTTGGAATGCCACCTGGGTGCCCAATGCAAAGTTTCTGTTTTTAAAATAGTAAGTCCTTTGTTTGCAAAGATAACTTCTTATATTTATTTTTTAGACACCAGTATATGTAAGACAATGCGAGATACCTTATAAAATTTCCATAAATATTTATAAAGAATTGGAAAATTGTATATTTAGGGCAACATTTTTTGTTTGTTGGACATTTGGTTCAATGGTTTCCTTAACCCTTTCTTATTTTCCATGATTTTTACCATAGACAAATCCTTCTTCTACTCAGGCAAGAAGTTGGTTGTCTTTTATATAAATAAATGAATCCATACATACAATAAGCATTGTATAAATTTATATATTTATTTGTTTGTAAATATTTGTATTTATGTATCGATGTGTTTATTTCCTTCTGAAAACATACTTGGCCATAGTCATGAAAGAATGATATTACCAGAGACTGCAATCTGTGTGTTGAATATTACTTTGGCAGGACTTTGTCAGCTATGACCCCTAGAAAGAGGAAGCACAGAGTGGCAGAAATGCTAGGCTGACACTTGTAATAATGCTCTTCCCTCTTGCACTTGGAAGGCAGGTTGTACCATGAAAAAACATTATCTTTAACCAGAACAGTTTGGGCGACTAAAAGTAGCAGAGAATGGCATGCTGTCCATTGTTAGCAAATGAGGCTTGGAAGGATAATTTTAGGAGAAATAATCTGGACAACTTGCCCAGTGCTTCAGTCCAGTGTTTCAATGCCCATGGTGTTTAAAATGTGACTTTTTGGAAGGCCAAAATACTCACACTTAAATTTTACTACAAATGGAGCAGTCTGAAGTCACAGGCAAACATCATGTTTAGGTACCTGGATTATTTGGGCCTCTGCTCCCCTCCATTCCATGGTTAATAAGCCAACAGAAGTAACATTTCTGCCCTTATCCCCTCTCATTGCATTATTTATTATCATTTGAAGCAACATGATGCTGCAAATCTTATGGCTTTATGCAGTCTGACCTATCCCTTGGGAAATACTCCCAGGGCTAGAATCTACCAACACTAGGCTAGTCTTAATAATCTACAATTAACAAGGCATTCATTGAGATACCAACCAAAATGAGCAAGAACATAGCAGAGACTGATTCTCAATCATCAATCAGGAAGAAAGAGAAGAGAATGCTCTAAGAAAGCCCTGAGGGGGAAAATGGCTCAAGGAATGGCCTTGGCTTCAAGTCCTATAACCTCTCCATACTTCAGTATCCTCCTTTGTATAATAGAGTTACACTGGAAAACTCTGGTGTCCTTTTAGTTCTAAAAGTCTACAAATATATATGTGTATGATTTATATTTTGAAGATATATTTTGAATGACATCAATGCCTTATTCAAACTCTAAATCTGACATCACATCCTTTCAAGTTGCACCTCTTGTGTTTTGTTGCACTAGTTTCTTCATGTAAAAAAATATTTCACTCAGAAACCAACTAGTAAACATAAAATAAAATGAATGTCGTGAAAGTTGTCAGTAGACATCCATATATGTGTCAATAGGTAGAGAAAGGGATTATCTGATTTGTTAACACCTCGTTTTTGGATCAGCCCATCCATAAATAGCCTTCTGAAACCTCAGAAAGAACAAGAACAGAATATACATAAACTGAGTTTATTGGATGACTCCAAAGCCTTATCAGAAGATCTGAAAGCTTGAAACCATAGACTCTCAGGATATGAGTGAAGTGACACACTTAAATGTATTTCAACCCACAGTCTGCCATTTAAAAGAACCATGCTCTTATCTCATCCTGGGTTTACTTATATGTTTGGTTTGTTTTATTTCAATTTACTGAAGTTTCTTCACATCTGGCAAATGTCTATGTGGTAGAGAGGAGAGGGAAAGAGATGGACTGGGAAGAAGGAACTAAACATGAGATAGGAGGAGGTGGGAAGAAGGGGAGAGTTCCAGAAATATTTTCCACTCAAGTTTCCATAGTAAGCCAATGGTAATGAGGACTCTCTACATGCCAAGCCCTGGGTGCGGCCTACAAGGCACCATGCTAGATGGACATAAAAGAGGAACGATGAGACACAGCCGCTTGGCAGACGCTTCTGACTTAAAAACCCATTTGCACAGGCTTGAGAGAGCCTGTTGTCCCCTGGAGAGGCTTTGGCATGGCCAAAAGAAAACATCAAAGAAACTCCAGATTTTAAATCCCCTCCAAGGGTGCAATCAGCAGGACAGGAAATGGGAAAGTCATCTTGGAAGGGATTTGGAAGGGAAGGGGCTTATCTAAGGATGCCCCTCGCCCTGCACATGAGCTCTTGCTGTGTGTACATTCAACAGACGTGATATGGTGAACAGCTTGGCACCCAGTCAGTAGCAAGTCTTGCCCTAGCCCCCCCCCCCACCAAGAAACTGTGGGGATAAGGAGACACTAGAAAAGATAATTCAATAAGGATGTTTTGTCATCTTCATGGTCAACTTAATAGTTTGAAAGGATACCATGGAACAGAGAAGCCTGTATTCTAAAACAACAGAAGCATAAATAAATATCCAAAGATAGAAGTCCAAAGGGAGAGAAAACCAAAGTCAACCAAGAGAAAATGAACAAGTAGGGTTTGCCTGAAATAATATTTGGCATGCTAGACTAAAACTCAGCAGGGTTGTTTCATGCTTATAGTACCTCAATATGACTGGAGAACCAAAAGTTGCCAATAAACACAAGGAAAGGCCTTTAATTCCATGTCACTGGGAAATAATGACAGACTACAAAATCCATCCATGTGCAGAGCCCAAATAAGACTGAAATTTCACATGTAGTCTACCATTGAAGTAGTACTATAAAAATTAAGTCAGCCAAGCCTTTCTCTCTCTCTCTCTCTCTCTCTCTCTCTCTCTCTCTCTCTCTCTCTCTCTCTCTTTTTTATTTCAGCATATTATGGGGGTACAAATTTTAGGGTTAAGACAAAAGGTTTCTACAAAAGCAAGGGATAGAAGCTTCCTTGAAGAGAGAGAAATGTGAAAGCAAATGTGTGGGATACAATGGATGTATATTGATTGTGTATGTATTGTGTATATATTGATTAAACCAAGTAACATACTACACGTGTGTGTGTGTGTGTGTGTGTGTGTGTGTGTGTGTGTGTGTATACACACACATGTATTTTAAGTTAGGGAAAGCTGAGATTTTTGAAGTAAAGAAAGCTACAGCAATTTGGGCATTTTTAAATGCGCTCCCAAGCCTGGTAATCTTTTCTTCTGCACACCTAGTAGCAAGGATCCATGAATGCAGTTTGATAACTATGTAGCATAATAGTGAAGTTTGGAGTTTCTAGAGTGAAACTATCTGGCCTTAGATGCCAGCTTCCCTATTATCAATGTGACTTGGAAAAGATCTTGAACCAGACCTCAGACAACATGGGCATCTTTCATGTGACATGAAATACCTTTCCAAACATCATCAAGCAGTTTTCTGATTGGTGATGTGGTTTCCCAATATATTGCTATTCCTGTTTTGTCCCCTACTCCCATGAGCCTGAATCTGTTTAGAACAAGCTCTCCACAAAGAGACATGTTCCTCTGAGTGAAAAATGTCTGAGTTCTGCTGAAAAAGAGAAGACCAGCTATTGGACTCCAGACACTTCATGCTAGAAAGAAACAGCAATCTCAACATAGTTATGGAACTAGTTAAGCATATTGTAAACCTTGAGAATCTGTTATTTGAAGAATTAGCAAAAACAGTGGAAGGAAGTGAAAAGAATTAAAAGGGAACTTCTGTAGATAATTTTCTTAACATCATTTTTACAACAAAATACCCCTCAGAAATCAAGACAAGATTTCCTTTTAACAGTTAATATTTTTTTTGGGGGGGGGGAGATGATTTTAGACTTACAGAAGAGTTTTAAAGACAGTACATAGAGTTCCCATATACCCTTCACCTAGCTTCCTCTATCCTTAACATCTTTTGTAACCACAGAATTTTTATCAAAACTAAGAAATTAATTTTAGCACAATACTATTAACCAAAGTACAGGACTTATTTATACTTCATCAGTCTTCTCACAGGTGAGAAAGAAAACCTGCCCCTTGGGAACAGGAACTAAACTCCAGGTTTAGTTAGGGTGGAGCAGGGTGGAGATGATGTGAGAAGAGGTTGTTCCTGATGGAAAGAAGATGGAAATGCTAGCCAGGAACAAAAGTATTTCAGGGGTTCAGGTATATAGGTGGAAAAGGCTAAACAAGTGGGTGGCAATTGATGCTTGGTCAAAAACCAAGTCACTTCCAAAAGGGGCATGTTTTTAAACCAAACATGTCCTTTTTATTTTTTGTTCAAGATCCCCATTCAGCATTCCACAGTGCATTAACTTGTCATATCTCCCTAGTTTCTTCTGATGTGTGAAAGTTTGTCCTTCTTTCCTTGTCTTTCAGGACTATGATACTTTGGAAGACTACTGGTTACTTCTTTTGTAGAATGTCCCTCAATTTGAGTTTGTCTGATGTTTTCTCATCATTAGACTGGGGCTATGCATTTGGGGCAAGAATACTACATAAGTGATGTGCCCTTCTCAGTGTATCATTCCTAGGGGTGCATGGAGTCCATAGCTACTATTGGTGATGTTAATCTTCATCACCTGGCTAAGCTGGTATCTGTCAGAATTCTCTCCTATAAATTTACAATTTTTCCTTTGTAATTACTAAGTATCTTGAGAGAGATACTATTTAAACAAATACCCTGTTTCTGCTTAGATCATCACTCACTCATTTTAACATGCATTGGTGGCTTTTTCCTGAGACAATTATCACTGTGGTTTTCTAATTCTATTTTTGAACTACTCAAGTTAGAAACTCTATTTTTTATTTCCATCATTCTTTCTACTTTTATTCATTGGAATTCTTTTGTAAGGAGGAGCTGTTGTTTCTCCCCCATTTAAGGCAAGAGATTGAAAGTACAGAAACAGGCTACATAATTTGAGGTAGACTGGTAGGACAGCATGAATAGTTGACTGGATCTTCAGAACATGATGCTATACCACCATCCCCTGATGGAATTCTACTCTAAAGACAAGCAAAACATGCACGGGACATGGCAAGTCCTGAAGTTTAAACCTAAACTCCAGGTTTAGTTAGGGTGGAGCAGGGTGGAGATGATGTGAGAAGAGGTTGTTCCTGATGGAAAGAAGATGGAAATGCTAGCCAGGAACAAAAGTATTTCAGGGGTTCAGGTATATAGGTGGAAAAGGCTAAACAAGTGGGTGGCAATTGATGCTTGGTCAAAAACCAAGTCACTTCCAAAAGAGTCCAAGCAAAAGGTGGCAGGGCCAATGAAGAAATTCTAGAAGGAACGTAAGCCAAGATCTCATGAGGATTAACAGTGAATATACAGGAGTCTGGGTGACACCAAGGCAGTCAGGCAAATGTAATGGACCCAGAATCTATAAAGATTAGCTGGTAGCATAAGAATTAATCTCTGCGAATGACCAGAGAGTAAACATTTTGAGCTTTGTAGGCCATATTGTTTCTGTTCAATAACTCAACTCGGTAGTTGTTGCATGAATGCTGCCATAGACAATATGTAAAGGAATGGGCATGGCAAGATTTAACTTGTAGTTGTCAATTTGCCAGCTCTGAAACAAATAAAGCCAATAGTGCCCCTGGGACCAGAATGCGATTTGGGCACTATACAATTTACCCCTTGATCAGTCCTGTCTTTACTTAAAAACATCTCAAAGGGTAGAGAACTAAAAAATGACTATATAGTCACTTAAAATAAGATGTAACAATTTGGGGGATTCTTGTTAATGAGGGGTATTTGAGTAATTTTAGTTACTGCTCTTTATCTAGATAGAGGGATAAGCATTACTTTGGAATTTAGCCAAATTACTTATGTTTATAATACATCCCCCCAAATTAGATATGTTATATACTTTTATTTGGAAGTTAGATTTTAGAAGTACTTATGTAAAGGTTTCTTAGGATGTTTTGAACCAAAATTGAATATAAGGCACTGTTATTATTAAATGGACTCTTAACTTGGAATTTTATGATATGAGTAATTTGAACCAAATTCTTGCCTTAAATTATTTCAGTAAGTTGAAATAAAGCAAACACTAACATTCTCTCCAGCCTTTGATTCATCTCTGGCCTGGTGTTGTGTTTAATGTTCTTCTTAAACATTATACCTTTGAAACATAAGCTTTTAGAGCGTAATGGTGGCTAAATAGAGAAGGATGAACCAGGGGAGAATTTCAAATCGTTTCACCCTAGGAGGGTTAAAATACATAGAAAACTTTAAACTAGTCCTTTTGGGAGTGAGATATCAATTCTATTTTCCTTGTACCCTCTGGGCTTTTCTTGAACCTTTGAAATCCTTTCCCTATAACTAGAATCCCTGTGGAGATATTTCTGTATATTTATTCTCAAGTAGCATAAAAACACTTTAGAATTCTTTGCTAACTTAATTTTCTGATATTTTACAAGTTTAATAGCCTTGGAAGTTATATAGACACAAACATAATGCAAGGTACACAAAATGCATGGCCATTCACCTGGGGGATAAATAAAAAGAAAAAAAAAAAAACACCTTTTAGTATTTTCAGTTTCCATAACATTCTATTAGTTCCCTGGAAATTTAACTTCAAACATGTGCCATACTTTACAGATTTGATTTGAAGGAAAAGAATAAATTTCAGTAAAATATCAATATGATGTTTTTACATTTTAAATTTCATTAGACAAAATACTGATATAAGACATACAGGATCCATGTATGTCTCAATCTACTATTATATTTTGTAATATTGGTGTTGATATATTAAGCAAATTGGTTTTCATCTAAGAATTTTGTCAGCAATTTGCTTTTACCTTGTGAAAAAAATAAAATAATAGTTTCATTTCCCCAAACCAGTAGACAGACTATAGAATCATTTGAATTTTAGGGCTATGACAATTCTGATTATTATATCCATGCTTTCCTTTTGGTATAAATTAAGTAGGCCACAGGACAGTTTTGGAAAGTGACCACAGCTTGACAAACCTTATGGTTCAGCAGATGTGGTTGTAAGATATGGCTTCACTGAAAAATATTCACCACTAAGCAATTTGAGGACTCCATTCTAAGGTTTTGATTTAAAAACTTGGAATTTCCCATCAAAAAGGGGTAGGTTTACCATCCCATTGGTCTTGGGATACAGAAATATTCAGTTGTCTCAAGTAAGCAACAATGTGAATCAATAGAGTATTTCAAATTGCAATGTTTTCACAAATCTGCAAGTCATGAGCTAAGAAAGGGTTTCAACACATGCGATGACCCAATTTCAGTTTCCTTTTGTTGATTTCAAGATATTCAGAGGCTTTTCTTGGTGCATATATTAAAAGCCTTTATGGGGAACATTCACTTTGAAAGATCCGCTTAATATCTGAGTAAATTATTTGAACAGTATATTCTCTGATTAATAAAATATGTGCATTCTCAAGTAAATGTTTTAAGATTTTAGAGGAAATATCACAGCCACAATCATTTCCTGGGCTGTAGATTTGAACACCATCATCCATAATATACATTGAGAAATTCCATAAAATCACGAAATATACAGGAACCAAGTAAGTACCTAGACATGCAGGAGAACAGGGATGAAGGTGCTTCAGAAACACATTAGGCAACTTCATGCTTCAAAGGTTTGGGTTAATAAAAAATCGAGTCAGACCAGCAGTACTACTTTGATCTAGATCAAAACTTCCCACTCTAATTCCTTGGCTGTTCAAGGAAAGTGAATTTCCAGGTTTCTCTTTGTAAAAGAAAAAAAAAATAATCTGAAAAATGCTGACATACTTCCTCAATGGTTTTAGTACTTGTGAAATTCGTTATGAAACTCATTGAGTTACAATCTAACATTTCTATAAAACAGGAGAGGCCAATGAAATGAACATGTAGAAAAATTGCAAAGGAAACCTCTAAGATAAAGCAGGATTTCAAGACTGTTTCCTCAATGGGTTCAGGTTCCTCACCTGGGGGATAATTCCTAGTGGGTGAAATACTTAGTCCATGGAGCCTCTTAATTTATTCCAGTTTCTCACTCTCCCATGAAATATTCAAAGTATCACTTACTGGTTTTATTAGTCAAGACTTTGGTTGTCCAATCACAACAATATTTATTTTTACATGTTCCTGTTTACTTGTAGTGTACTTGAAAATGACCATACAAAACCTCACTACACTCACTCATAAATAAAATGAAGACCAGGAAGAAAAAAGTCCTGTTTCCATTGCCTAAGAAGTTGTCTGTGCTCTCTCACTAGATTGTAAGCTCTGTGAGGATAGGGACATTAAGCATTTTATCCTTCAGGGTGTCGTCAGCATTAGTATGGTAGTTTGCACATAATATAGGAATTCAATAAACATTTTAGTTTGATTGATTACATCTGGGGTTGTCAACCCCTATGCAATGTATTTCCTCTACTCATTATCAATTAAACATCACAATGACTTTTCCAGTTAGGCGATATTATATATTATTCTCATTTTATAAAGTCTCAAGGTCACATAGCAAGAAAGTAAATGAATTTGAATTATTATAAAACCCAGAGCTTCTTATTCCAAATTATTACTCTCACCCCCATCAGCTGCCTGAAAAAGTATTCAGTGGAGAGTAGTAGCTTCAAAATCTTTTCTCATCCTAGCATATAAGGGATAATATCTGGTTCTTCTCATTTTTACCTAAATACCTAATATAGAAACACTTTCTTCACCACAGAAAGGGAAGAGTTTTGAAATTCATTATTCCTTTCAACTTTGAAGGAATAGAAAAGTCTTCAGTTAATTATTTAGAGAAAATGCTTCCTAATCCTCCATTCAGTATTTTCCTAATCATCTTCCTGGTTGGAACATAGGCACTGAATTTGAAACCTGAAGCCCATTTCCTGTCTAAAATCATTTTCATTCATTGAATGTGAACACTTGTTTTTTATCGCAAAGTTGTTCACAAAGCTGAGCTGCTGGAATACATTTCTTTTAATGAACAAAAGAGTGATGGAATATTTAGCTGGAAGGAATTCACAGAGTTGCGTGCAACTCGAAAATAGTTTTCAGGGGAAAAAAAGAAAATGGTTTTCAGGTTAAAAGTTTTCAGTTCCAATGTGGGCCCCTTAGTCCAAAGTGCAGGAACATGCAGGTAAAATTATTTTAATGAAAGAGGTGAATAACTCAGAAAAGGAAGTTCAATAATCTCTTCAAGCTAAACAGAGCTTGTTCTCATCCAAAAGAATCATTCATTCAGTAGACATTAATGAATATAAAATCCTTGCTACATGCTAGACATCAGGATACAAAGTTCATTAAGACTGATCCTCACTAATAATATTAATATAAAATATAATCAATAATTTCATGTTTTAATAAAAAATGACAAATGACTGTTATTCCTAAAGGCAATTCATAGACATGAAAGCAAATTATACTCAGAACCCTAACAGAATAATAAAATCACATAAGGCTGAGATCAATTGTATATACAAGTCACCTTAAAGACAAAAATCTGATTGATACTTGATCTACAGACTATGTGCATCATGTGTTCCTTTTTTGAATTGCTGAAGCTTTAGTCTTTTTATTTAAATCAAGATATAATTCATGTATCATAAAATTTGTCATTTTAAAGTGAATGACTCAGTGGTTTTTAGTAGACTTGTGCAATCATTACCACTATCTAATTCCAAAACATTTTCATCACCTCAATAAGAAACTCTGTACTCACTAAGCTGGCCCCTCCCATTCCTTCCTCTCCCCAGCCCCTGGCAACCAGTAGTCTACTCTTGGTCTCTATGGATTTGCCTATTCTGGACATTTCATATAAATGGACTCATACAATATATGGCCTTTTGTGCAGGACTTCTTTTATTTAGCCTAATGTTTTGAGTTTCATCCATGTTGTAGCATGAATCACTACTTCATTCCTCCATAGCTGAATAATATTCCATTGCATGGATGGACCACATTCTGTTCATTCATTAATCAGTTGGTGGACATTTGCATTGTTTGCATCTTTTGGCTATTATAAATAATGCTTTTATGAACATTTGTGTATAAATTTTTGTGTGAACATGTTCCTCTCATATGGTCAACTCAGAAAAAATGAAAAGCAAGAGTCAGAAAGGCAGCTAGCACTATGCCAAAGACAGAAAATGGCCTATTGTAAATCCATAAATTATCATTCTAATATTCCCTAATTTTTCTGAAGATAAGTCACTATATTCTTTGCTAAAGGACATATGTGTGGGTCCCAAACCAGACATATTGAACTAGAATTTCCTGGGAAGGAGGTTGGAAATCTATATACTGAAAAAGCCTCTCAAGTGATTCTCATCATTAACCAAGTTTGGGGAACACTTGCTTAGTCCTTGCAACTCAAAGTTGATTTCCAAGGATCGGCAGCATTTCATCTCCTGGAAACTTATTAGAAATACAGAATCTCAGGCCCTGCCCAAACCTATTGAATCAGAATCTCATTTTAACAAGACCCCAGGTGATTAAAAAAACACATTAAATTAGAAAAAGTTTTGTCTATTATAAATATTTAGTTTTTCCTGAGTATAGTTAGTTGAGTGTAGGTTTCTCACCCCTAACTGCACATTAGAATTCACCAAGGGTGCTTTTAAGAAACATGATCCCTGGTTTCACCCCAGACCAATTAAGGCAGAATCTCTCAGGGCTTGGAGGTCAGGCATCAGTAAGTATATCATTTGATTATTTCAGTTCCCAGGTGGGTTTAACACAAATGCCAGGGTTGAGACACCCAGTAAGTGGTGATCTTTCTAAGGTAATGTTAGGAGTTAAGTCCAAGAAGAATACTACCTTGTCATGCACCCTTTCCCACTGCAATATAGACATAATGTTTCATGTGATTAATTCCTTAGTCCCACTATTTTAAAAAAGGAAAGAGGGAAGGAAGAGGGGACAGAGAGAGGGAAGAAGGAAACAAAGAAAGAGGGAAGGAGGGATACAAAAAGAAAAGTAATATGCTATATAAGAACCTTATAGTTTGAATCAATTACAACACTTTTTATAGGAGTATATTGAAAATTTCCCTGTTAAGTTTTAAAAATTTTTGTTGAGGTATCATTTTACATACAGGGAAAGTCATCTCTTTTTGTGTATTGTTCTGAATTTTGACAATACATACAGCTGTGCAACTACCACATAATCAAGGCACAGCAATTCCATCACTACCTAAAAATTCACTCATGTAGTTAATTCTTCTCTCTACCCAAAGACAACCATTAATCTCATTTCTGTCCATATCGTTTTGCCTTTCCAGGATGTCAAAAAAGTAGAATATTGAATCTGGTGTTTTACACTTAGCATAATGAATTTAAGATTTTTACATGTTGTTGCATGTGTCTGTAGTCTGTTCCTTTTATTATTGAATACTATTCCACTCAATGGAGGTAACACTGTTTGTTTATTCATTTACCAGTTGTAGGATGTTTAAGTAGTTTATAGTTTTTGATAATCATGAATAAAGCCACTATAAACATTCACATACAGGTTTTTATATGACTATAAATTTTAATTTCTCTTGGGTTAATACCTAGGATTAGGATTGTGACAATTCTGTATCTAACTTTATAAGAAACTGCTAAACTCTTTTCAAATAGGCCCCACTATTTTGAATTCTTACCAGCAATATATGGGAGTTTCAGTTGCTCTGCATACTTGCCAACATTTAATACTATCAGGTTTTCTTGCTTGTTTCTTTTGGTTTTAGCCATTTTGTGTAGTGGTACCTCATTGTGGTCCCTTTAAGTTTTGATGTCCTAAATTATCCTAGGTTATAATTTTTAACATTTTTTAATCCAGTAAGTAACCTGTTTGTAGTTATTGTTGAAGTTTTTTTTTTCTAGCATTTTAAAAACGTGTACGGAAGTAGAGAGAATAGTATAATAAATCTGTGTGAACTAATCACCCAGCTTCAGTGATTACCAGTATTTGCCATTTTTTCATCAATCACCACCACCATTTTTTTTGTTTGTTTCTGGAGTCCTTTAAAACAAATTTTATACTTTATTTCATTTCACTAGTAAATATTTCAATATGGATCTATTGAAGGACTTTAAAAATAAAGCAAAGGTAATCACATATAACAAAATTGACAATAATTCCTTAACGTTCTGTAATATTCTATGTTCAAGTATTCCCAATTGCTCAAGCATGCCTTTTTAAAATTGCTTTATTTAAATTTAATTTGCTCATGACATGAAGTGGAAGCTAAAACATCTGAGGTCCTACTCTCTTCAAATGATTGTGGTTCCACTCAATTTTCAGAAATAGTTTGGAGTTAGTTTAGATTTTACCAAGCAACCATTTATCTATCCAAATTATATTTTTATTACACAACAGCAATTGGGGATTATAAGGCATATATTAAGAATATTGAACTGGCATGTCATTTAACTCACAAATCAAATGACTTAAAACATGCCTGCCACTTCTGGACAGTGCAGCCAATTGACTCTGTTGGCAGTGAACATATGGGTTGGGGCTACCAGCCCAGGTTAGTTGGCGACAGGACAAATGCAGTGGTGGGTGCATGGGTAGGGGTTATTTATTTGTCCTCCAGACAGAAGGACTTGCTTCTCTCACCTGGCATTGTTCCAAATAGTTTGTTCATAGTAAGCCCTCAGTACAACTGTAGAAATGATAAAACATACTATCAAGAGGGGCGTGTGTGTGCGTATGCGTGTGTATGTGTGTGTGTGTGTGTTTGTTAACAGAGGCCTTAGCCAAATAAAATTTTGGTTAAAATAATTTTTTGTCATGTCAGTTTTTTGTTTCACTTTAGTTAATAATAGACAAGACTTTGAATTGATTCCATTGTTGCTTTTATCTTTTAAAAATGTAGTTTAGTTTACAGCTAAGTCATACAAAAATCAAGAAATTAATATTTAGATTTGAAGATCAGCGACTTGGTGCTTTTGTTCTAATTTTTTAAAATTAATGGTTCAGTTTAAATTCCTGGTTAGAACAAGACTTTTCTTCAAACTAAACCTTAGTTCTGTGTTATCTGGATACCTACAGCCTTGAGCTCTTTTTCAACGTTTGCACAAATGTATTTGCTTGCTCTATTACTGTTTAGTGCAGATAACAAAACTCAACCAATGTAGTCGCACAATAAGAATATAATCACTGTTTAAAATCAAACTTCAGAGCAGGTCAACATGGCATAATCTCCTGTTTAAATGATCTGTAATTTGCCTCTCCAGATAGTCATCTTGGCCCTGGAGTGGTTTAAAAGGTAGTAGCTGCCAAAAATTGTTAACCATTAAACAAAGGTTTGCTTTTCTTTTATGTGGCAAGAACAAAGGTGCACTTCTAACTCTGCATCTGAAAAATGCATTGGTTTTGAATCCAATCCACTCTACAACCCTTGCTTTTGGTATCCAGGAGGAGCCTTTTGAAAGAATTGTGGGGTTTGGGGTTTATTTTTTGATTTGCCTTCATTGGATGACCTCAACCAAGGTATGTAGGTTTTATTTCCGGGGACAAAGTTGACATAGAAAACTTGGATAACTCAAGGGAGTCCTAAAAGAGGGTGTATTACACTGGAATACATTTTACCAATTGCCAGAATATTTAAGAACACTGGATCATTATGGGGTATGCCCCTTTTATGAGGGCAACAATGAGTTTTTGTCATGGAGAATATTCATCTCTCTTATTGAATCATAGTGCAATCTAGATGTTCACACATTTGCCTTTCATGGTAGCTAAAAAGTAAACATTAGCATTCCTGTTCAAGTTTTGATTTCATAAATTTAGCCCACTGCATTGCTTCCAGTTTCAAAGAATTCTGAAGTTTCACTTTCAAGGCAACTCTAGAAGACATGACATTTTAAGCGCCAGGGGACTCAAGAAGCATACAACCAGCCTCTCATGGTTTTAATTAGTCACCATTAGAACCTGAAGATCTAAGATTCTACTTAGTTGTCTGTGCTCAAGGTGGGTTTTGCCTAGGGCATTGTGCCTTTTCACAATTACATTTGGTTTCTGCCAAGTGCTCCTTTTGGGATTTACAATGTCTTTTTAAACTTTCACCAGTGGAAGGACAATGCCAGGTCATTCATTAGCATTATGGAACCATATGCCAAAGCCAGTGAGATATCATGTTACTTATCAGATTCTTTGGATCATACATGATCAAATTCCTTTGTTCATACGTGTTGGCAAAGTCATGGCTTCCTTTTACCTATTAGATTTGTTTTTACTGCCAGATGAGAGAGACAA
Source organism: Microcebus murinus (assembly GCF_040939455.1). Taxonomy (NCBI): domain Eukaryota; kingdom Metazoa; phylum Chordata; class Mammalia; order Primates; family Cheirogaleidae; genus Microcebus; species Microcebus murinus. The sequence continues at coordinate 87,174,768 of NC_134136.1, forward strand.
AGATACTTGAAGTGATCTTTTATAACTAGAGTTTTTCAACCACCTTAGTACTATGAACATTTTCGTTTGAGGCTGAGTAATTTGTTGTTGTGGGGATCTGTCCTGTGCATTGTAGGATATTTAGCAGCATCTCTGGCTTCTATCCACTAGATGCCAGTAGTACCCCTGTCTCAAGTTGTGACAACCACAAATGTCTTCAGACATTGCCAAATGCCCCGTTAGGAACTAGTTTTATAAATTGCAAGACAGGGAGGTATTTATCTTCAGTCTTTTGAATTACTTATTCATTAATACATTCCACAGTCGACTACTGTTTAAAGGTTGGTGCTGGACATCAGGCAATATTGAATATGATCCTTTCACAATGCTTATCCTCACAGAACTTGTGGATTAGCCTAGGAAGCCTACAGTCGAACCTTATTCCTAACATCTCCCTAGCAAGATTTTTGAACTGGATCAGTATAGACTAGGCCTTATTTTGTAAACTCATACCCTGCCTTGGTTCATGACCTCCTTCTTTGCCCCCAAGTCCCAAACCTGAGCACCTGCATGGCCTTGGTGAGCACTCCATGGGGGTGATCAACTTCTTTTGAGCTCCTCCAGGGTATTGGATCTGTACCACTGATTATCCTACTGTCCAGTTTATAGACACTATGTACAGTTCATCATTTTCTTATTCCTAATGACTAGCACCTCTCTAAGATACATGTCTGGCTGGGTGCCTGGATGGATGGTTGGGTCAATCATTTTGAAAAACCTTGGCAGCCAAACTTAAGAGTTTTTGGACAATTTTTTTTGTGCATAAGAATGACATAACTGATTACTTAGTAATATCATCCATGTGTCATTGTGCTGGAAAGATTTGAAAAAGGAAAAACTGGAAGCCAATCAGATAATAATGAAATGACTTTATATTCCTTCTATGAGTCATTAAAATACAGTAGTGGAATAATGGCAATGTAAATGAGGAACAAAAGAAGAAAAAGGAGAGCCATTTCAAAGAAAAAATAAATAAGATTTTGGAAAAAGAAATGATCATTACACAGGAATTGAAAGTCAAAGGACTCTAAAGTTCAGTGTGTGGTGATCTGAAGATGTGGTTTCACCATTAAATACAAATAGAAATATTGAGATGAGTCAGGGATGTCCTGATATCCTGGGGTCATCATTCTTCTGTAACTTTTCTCATTTGAAAGTAACATTCTTATGAATTTTCTACTCTTACATTAAATTTAGCAGTAAACTAAAATCAACCAAATCAGGAGGCAGGATGATTCATTTCTGGAACAATGTCACATGTAAAACAGCGATGAAAAAAGTAACACAATGTGGATAAAAGAGGCCTGGAATCAGAGTCAATAAATCTGGGCTCTCCAGATGATGTGAAGCTCACATGGCATTATTCACAACTCACATCACCTCTCCACGTTTATTTTCCCTGAATGTAAAAAAAAAGCAGCTGACATATGTGAAGTTTTCCTTAAAATGTAATATATTTAGACATGCCAATTATATTAACGATATCCTTCTTATGAGTAATCTTCAAGTAGTTACATAATGTGCAGAATCATCTCTAGCACTAATTTTAAAGTAAGTGAATATTGAGTGCCTGTTAAATGTCAGACACTGTTCTGGACATTTCCCAGTGGTTAATAAAGTCCTTGTTCTTGTTCTCTTGGAGTTTGCATTTTGGTAGGGGAGACAGAAAATAAGCAGATAAAAAATAAATATGTAATATGTCATGCAGTGGTGAGTGCAATAAAAAAAAAACACTAAAGCACTGTAATGGAATTGAAGATGGTTGCAGTGCTATTTCTTATCACAAGTGACTTGTGAGTAGAGACTAGAAGAAGAGCAGGAAGCAGTCCATGCAAGTGTCCTGGAGAAGACCATTCTAAGCGAAGGGAATAGCATGTGCAAAGGTCCTGGGAAGGCAGAGTGCTTGGTTCCTTAAGGAAGCATCAGAGAGGCCAGGTGGCCAAAGCAGAATGATTGATGGGAATGAGATGAAGTCAAGAGGGAGTAAGGGCCAGTTCATTGAGGGCCTTGTAGACTGTGGAAAGGACTTTAGATGTTTCTTCCAAGTGTGATGGGAAGACATTGGAGGGTTTTCAGTAGAGAATGATATGATTTGATTCAGAGTTTCCAGTAGTGGTTCTCAATCAGGGGTAATTTTTGCCTACCAGTATACTTTAGGCAACGAATATCTGGAGACATTTTGATTGTCACAATTGGGGAGAAGTGTTCCTGGCAACCAGTAAGCAGAGACCAGAGGAGCTACTAAGCATCCTATAATGTACAGGCCACCTCCTCTCTCTTACTACCTCTCCCATCCCCCAACAAACATGTACAAAGCAAAGAATTTTCTGGGCCAAAATGTCAACAGTGCTATTGTTGAAACCCTGGTTTACATGGTCTTTTTACCATTGTGAAGAGAACAGACTATAGTGGGGCCAGGGTAGAAACAAATATCATTTAAGAATCTATTGCATTAGATTCAGGCATCAGGGCTAGGGACTCTGAAAAATCGATTGAGAATACATTGTGAAGACCAAGCCAACAGAATTTATAGATGAATTCAGTATAAGAGGTAACTCAAAAATGACCCCACATTTTCTGGCATGAATTACTAAGTTGAGGAAATTAGGGGAGTAGCCAGGTTGGAAAGATATCAAAAATTCATTTTTGAAGATGTTAACATCAAGAACTTATTAGCTATCCAAGTGTAGAATATCAAGTGGGCATTTAGAAATATGAATCTAAAGTTACATGCTTCACTACAAAAAAAAACTTGAGGGTAATTGTGCACAGGATTCTTCATTGCAGACAACAGAATCGACTTTATCCAGTTTAAACAGAAAGGGGATGGTATGTAGTTCCAAGAATCTGGATGGGATAGAGCAAGACCTGATGTTCTTCAGTCAGAAACAAAGTACACCACAGGAAAGTTCTAGTGAAAACACCACTGTTGCTACTTAGCCACTATGACATTAGGGACTGGATATTGTAGATATCAGACAAAGCAGGTGTCTCAGCAATCATGCTAGATGACCCTATCTCTCCTAGTCACAACTGTGCCCAAATCTTACACCTGCACATTTGAGGCAAGAAAATTCAGTCAGATGTCTTCACTGTAGCTACAAGAAAAACATAGTTTTAGCTTTGCAGTCTCTGTAATATTGGAAGGCATGCTGGAAATGTTTGAGATGAGGGTTGAATAAGTCAACTTGCTATATCTTCCTCAAGGAGCAATTGCCATATAGATGGAATTTACAGTTACAGTGCTGTATGAGGCCACCTGGGGAGAGAAGCAGGATAGCTGGTGGGTTGAACCCTTAGGCACCCTAACACTTGGAAGTCCAATAAGGAGACTAAAAATGACCAGGTAGTGAGGGAAGAAAAACCAGGAAAGTATGGTATCCTGGAAGCCAAACCAGATAAGTGTTTCAATGAGTAAATGATCAATTGTATAGAATGGTGCTTTGAGATCAATTAAGGACAGAGAATTAATCAGTGGATTTGAAAACACTGAGGTTATTCATGACCATGGCAAGAGACTTTTCAATGGAGTGATAGGGACAAAAGCGTGATTAGAATGGGTGCAGGAGAGATTGGGAGAGGGTGAAATGGAGACAATGAGTATAAAGGAGACAGTTGTCCTGGGAGTTGGAAGGGGAAATGGGATTGAGGAAAGGTTTTTGTTTCAAATGGGAGAAATTTAAAAATTAAAGATTAAAAAGAAGGCACAACATAGCCACATTTTAAAACAACCCAACCAAATTGTATATTTCAAATTCTATCTCTTTCATAGAAATTGGTTTGTTTCCTGATCTTTGCAAATATTGTGTTTTTAAGCATTGCTCCTAATCATTTGGAATGACCCCATGGGGAATGCCAAAGGATTTCTGATTATCAGCTAATTGTCCTCTAAGCCTTGACACAGTCAAAGACAATCATCCCTTCACAACTAAGGTCTCTGATCTTGTTCAAGCTTTTCTTGAAGCAGACCTCATTTCATTTTTTATTACCTTTAACAAACAAGCTTCATCAGAAAAGAATACCCTTTGTTATCCATAGGAAGAGTTCACTTGAAAAAGTAGTATAATATGAAGATCTTGCTGTAATAATATATCTCTCTTCAGCTGCTGAAGCATAGCTACTATGAAAACAGAATGAGTAACTGCTTCCATTCAACACTCTCCACTCTCCCTAAAGGGAACATGTTTAAAGGAATAAGTGATTTAGTCACCTTTAATACATTTTTATTTTCATATGCTCTTGACAATTCAGGTGGCACAAATTCCTCCATTCAAGTCTCCCACTGGGCATCTCTATCTTTTCACAAACTGTTTTTAGTTGTTAGCATTGTCTTGCTTATGGAGATTAGATTTGCTGCTATGACAAATAGGAGATTTTTAAAGGATGACATTAAGTTGACAATTTTAGGGGTATTCATTCACATCTTCAAATATCAAAAGGATCAGAATAGTCATTTTATTTTTCTTATATATTTTGAATATTAACTTCTTATCAGATATACAGTTTGCAAATATGTTCTCCCATTTTGTAAGTTGCTTTTTATTTTGTTGATTGTTTCCCTTGCTGTACTTCTGTACTTCTGCTTTTTAGTTTGATGTAGCCTCACTTGTCTATTTTTGCTTTTGTTGCTTATGCTTTTTATGTCATATCCAAAAAAATCATTGCCAAGACCAATGTCAAGGAGCTTTCCCCCTATTTTCTTCTAGGAGTTTTATGGTTTCGGGCCTTACATTTAAGTAAATAATTTTTGTGAATGGTGAAAGATAGGGGTCCAATTTCATTCTTTTGCACATGAATATCCAGTTTTCCCACCAGCACTTATTAGAAAGACTATCATTTTCCCATTGTGTATTTTTGGTACTATTGTCATAATTAGTTGACCATATATGTGTGGGTTTATTTTGGGGCTCTCTGTTCTCGTCCAGTGGTTTATGTGTCTGTTTTTATGCCAGTATCATACTGTTTTGATTACTATAGCTCTGTAATATAATTAAAATTAGGAAATGTGATGTTTGATGCCTTTGGCTTTGTTTTTCTTTCTCAAGAAGATTACTTTGGCTATTCTGGGTCTTTTGTGGTTCCATAGGAATTTTATATATTTTTTTCTATTTCTATGAAAAATGCCATTGGAATTTCATTAGGGATTGCATATGAATCTATAGATGCCTTTGGGTAGTACAGATGTTTTAACAATATTGATTTTTCTGATCCATAAACACAGGATATTTTTCCTTTCTTTGTGTCTTCAATTTCTTTCATCAATGTTTTATAGTTTTCAATGTGCAGATCTTTCACCTCTTTGGTTAAATTTATTCCTAAGTACTTTATTGTTTTTGATGTCATAAATGAAATTGTTTTATTTCTTTTTCAGATAATTCATTGTTAATGTATAGAAATGCAACTGATTTTTATATGTTGATTTTTTACGTTGCAACTTTATTCATTTATTAGTTCTAATAGTTTCTTTGGTAGAGTATTTAGGATTTTCTGTATATAAGTTGTGCAGTCTGCAGAGAGAATTTTACTTCTTCCTTTCTGATTTGGATGCCTTTTATTTCTTTTTCTTGTATAATTGCTCTGCATAGGACTTCAAGTATGAAGTTGAATGGAAGTGTCAAGAGTAGGCACTTCCTTCTTGTTCCTGACCTTAGAGGAAAAGTTTTCAGCTTCCCAGCATTGAATATAATGTTAGCTGTGAACTTGTATTATATGGCCTTTATTATGTTGAGATACACACCTTCTATACCCAATTCGTTGACAGTTTTTATTGTAAAAAATGTTAAATTATTTCAAATGCCTTTTCTGTATCTATTGAGTTACTCATATGATTTTTATCCTTCATTCTGTTAATGTGATATATCACATTTATTAATTTGCATATGTTGAATCCTCCTTGCATCCCAGAGACAAATCCTACTTGATCATGGTATATTTTCTTTTTAATTTGCTGTTGAATTTGATTTGCTAGTATTTGGTACATATTTTCAATTCTTTTAAGTTTGTGGAAGCTTATTTTATGGCCCAGAATATGGTCTATTTATATTAAATGTTAATCACACTTTGTGAATATTCATATGTTTCACTACAGAAATATTCATATGATCAGTTTCTTGGAGCTACACCAGTCTCTAATGCGGGTTTTATATGATACACAGTATATGCACCATATGATATTCTTAAAAGTTAAAAACCTGTGAATTTTAAAATATACCTGGTCTCAGGGATAAGAAATTCCTTCTTATATTATCATCCTTGTGATCCAGAATAAGTTTACATTATTTTTAGAAATTCATTGACATGAAAACATATAAATTAAAAAATTTTATGGAAGAACTTGCAGACTATAAAAATATTTTCACAGACCATGGAGTCCATGGTTTCTGGTTAAAAAACTTAGCAATGATGAGTTTATGGTATAATAGTGTTGAGTTTTCTTTGGTTCTAGCTACTTTCTTAGCAAAGACCTTTGAAATGTTAAACTATCTGACAAGCTAATTTGGTTGGCACTTTTGCTTTGGATTTTCTCGGATATGATCAGAATTGTCAAAGGAAATTTTACTGCTTTTTTGTGATGAATACCAATGATTCCAAGGAAATCCCTGAGGAAAAAGAGAAGGTGAACAATTCACCACAAACATCAACCCCATTTTATATCATAGCTATCTTGCTTATTAAAATCTATAATTATCCATTAAAAGTAGGAACACTTCTTGTTGAAACCAAGAAAGTTGGCAGTTTTAAAAGAAATTCTTACTAACACTATTCCCAAATCTGTGGTAATGAACCAGAGGCAAAGAATATATTAAAGTGTCCTTATAATTGCAAACCTTAGCCCAGACTTAAATAAACAATGCTAATATTTATTTAAAAAACTGTTGTGTGGAAATGATTAATTAAGGGGACCTCTGCTGTTTAGGATGAGAGGAAAAGCCTCAAAATCAGTTATAGGAGTTAAATTACTACATTCAAAAGACACTAGGTAAGTCAGCCAAACCTTTTGACAATGTAGGGAGAGAAAACAGGCAAAGCTGTGATGTGGTTTGCATTCTTTAACCATAAGAATTCAAGGAACCAAGAGAATCATGGGAAACTGACTAGATATTGTAAAGATTGATGCCTCAACTGCTCTGTACATTTTCAACTCCTAGTTGCCCAAGAACTAAGACCCTCACCTTATCTCAATAATATCAATAGAGAAACTTACATGCTAATGAGAACAGTAATTGGGAGTGGAGTAGTATATCATCTGGTTGGCTCCATCTTGATGAAGTCTTGAGAAGGGAGGTTGGGTTTGATGTAATTTAGGGAAAAATATTAAAAGTTACTTTTAACTGGGTACTGCTGATGTGTTGCTTCCGCTCTGGACTCTGGATGGACTCCATGTTAAATAATAAAAGTGATATGGTTATGCATTCAAGTTGAGTGACATGCTCTGCTCTTGGATTCCTTCTTAAAAGGAAAGTCCAGGAAGCTAAGATCCAGAAATGGAAATAGATGAATGCCCCATCTCCTGGTTCATTGCTCTGATGACCCTTCCTCTCTACCCTGGGGCTGGGGAAAGGGAGTGGCACCCAGAAAGTCAACAGGCTCCACATTCTTGACTAGGTACTCATGTTTCACTTATATTTCACCTAGATTATTTTTTTAAAAACCCACAACTAGATAAGAACTTTTGAAGAACAAGTTACTAAACCCAACCTTTAGTCAAAGATGTGACTTAGAAAAATCCTGTTCTGATTCTACTCCTATTTCAAATTTAGGAAACATGCCTGCTGGTCTGTCTCAGTCTCCTCCACATACAAACTTCTCAGGCAGAATGGAGGTTTGGTTACGTAAATGATGGGTATGCATAGCATGCTTTGAAGAGGGGAAAAAGGCCAAGCCAGTGCTGCAGGAAGTCATGAGCTGAATTCTTAAGCCCCGTGAGAAATCAAGCTGTGCATGATTCTGTTCCAGCACTGACTACTCTTGGTTGCATTAAGTGGCTGCTTCCAGTGAAAGCAAAGTTTAGCTCCCAAACTGAGCTGTGCACCTTAATAATCTGGAAAGTTGTCCTTATTTTATTTTACTTCAAAACCATACAGCCCGCTGGCCAGGTAAAGTAATAGAACATATGGTCTTTATTTAGTTCTTTCATGCTTACCGCCAAGACGAAGAGGAGGGTAAGGAGTGAAGATTTCTTGGCTGTCTAAGATGCTTTCCTTTAATCTTACTTTATTTGCTAAGAGCTAATAAAAAATCTGAAGTGCTTAAATCTCAAGAGTTGCTTTTCTTCTGGGCATTGGTATTTGATTTGTTCCTTGGCTTAAATCCCCTCATTCCTTTTACCATCGAATGTGCCATTGTGAACATCCCTTTTAATGCTGTGTTCATTCTCCTTTCTTTGATATATATTTAAGCTTCTTAAAGTTTACTTCTTTTTCCACTCGTATTCAAATTACTCTAAGTTATTTTAAACTGCAGTTATATTGGATTTATAAAAAATAATTTAATTATAAAAGTAATAATTTATGAACAATTTTGGAAAAGAGGAAACAATCATTTATAATCCTACTGCCCAACTGCAATAGCTCTTGATTTATTCTCTTTTAACATGGTTGCATTTTCCATAGCAACAGAGTAGGGATAGATTTCTGCTCCAAATGTCGTTCACCCTACATTATCCTATCAATATGATTCCATGTTTGCTAATTCTTCTTTGTAATTATTAGGTTGGATATTCACTGAATGACATTGATTGCCTCAATTTACTTACCCATCCAGTTATCAATGGGACATTTAGATTGATAATATCCACTTTTAAGGCTGTGTTAACACTAACAAGAGCTTTGTAAAGCAATCAAACCTGCACAAAATTAACATGTAAGAGCTAATAATGTGTGAGCCTTCGGATGTGAAAGTGACATTATAAAAACTTGGTTGATGAATAACTCAACAAGAACAACTTTCCTTGGTTATTTTCAAATATCTTCCTACCTTCTAATATTCACACATTCTAAATTTTTTGAGCTTTTTAAAGCTCTTCTAGGTCTGTATTTCTAGGTCTGTCTTCCTAGCTCTTCTAGGTCTGTATTTCTCTGTAACTAAAACCTGAGAATAAAAGCTTAATAAATCCGACTGCATCATTACTATCAAACCTAGTGACCTTGTTTTCTGATAATCAGGAAATTGTAAAATAGACAAAAACATGCTCTTCATCCTTTGTAAATTATTCATTGCACTATCTCTTTTTTTAACATATTGTGCTTCTTAGTCTAGATATTACTCTTCTTCCTTTTTAAAATTCTTTTAATTTATTAATAAAATACTTGAAATATACAGCCATCCTAGAGATTTTTGATACAATCAACTCCCAAACACATTCTGCCAATACCAAAATCCTATAATAGTCTTATGAGATCATCAATTTTTTCTTGCTCAATATTTATTTTAGTATCGTTTTTCCCCCTTTAATGTATTTTTCTTAAATTCTACCTTATTTTATAGTATATTAGTATGCCTGTTTTGTTTTGGCACTTGGTCTTTCCATGGACACATATATATTTTTAATCCTTTATTTTAAAATAGTTTGTGTCATTTTGTTTTATGTGTTTCTCTTGTGGGCAGCATATAGGTATATATTTAATTTTTAAATCTAACTTGATAATCTCTGTGTTTAATAAATATGTTAATATTTTTGCTTATATTTTAACTGACAAGATAAAGTTATTTATGCTGTCTTTTTCTTTACCTTCTTTTTTTGCTGCTATTTTTGTTTTCCTTTCTGACTTCTGTGGAATTAATAACTTTATTCTTCTTTTAATAAGACAAGGTTTGTATTTGCATTACTTTAGTAACATCACATTACATGTTAGCATACATAACATGTTTAAGTTTTTCTAACAACTTTAAGGTTATTTGGTAGTCCCACCTTCCACCAGCACATGGCAAGGACTTCAAATAGCCATAGAAACTTCCTCCTACTCTCCCATTACTAGTGTCTGTTATTTTACTCATCTCTTAAAAAAAGGAGTTAATTTATCAGAGTTAATTATGATTATTTACATATTTTATTAATTTTAGGTTTGTCATTATTTATCATAACCCACATTTTCTTCTGAGTTTGCATTTCTTCATTCAGAAGCCCTTCATTTATTGTTATTAATACTTTAGTGAGGGTCTCTGGCTTTGCATAAAGGAAAATGTCTTTACTGCGCTTTTGCTTTAGAATGATAGTTAACTGGGTATACAATCCTGGGTTGGCATTTGCCCTCAATATTTTGAGGCTATTAGTGTATTATATACTGGTATCTATTTCCAATTATGAAAAAATGCGCTCGGAATCTAACCAATGAGAGTCGGTTCTCTGTCTTTCCTCTCTGGCAGCTCTTATGACCTTTTATATGTCACCCTTCATGTTCTGTAGTTTCATTACAATGTGTCTAGGTATGGATTTATTTCCACTTACCCTCCTTGGTACATGGGATATTCTTTTAAATTGAAGATTCATGTCTTTCTCCAATTTAGATATTCCCTGGCTATTATAACAGCCATTTCCTCCATTCTCGGCTCCCCACTTCTCTGATGCCACTCCAACAGAGTCAGGTTTGGGGCACCTCATTACAGCCCGGTCAGTGTGGAAGTCTAAGATCTACATTCTTCCTTTGCTTGCAGGGGTGGAGGTGCAGTGCAATGTGTTTTTTGTTTTTTGGAGAGTTTGTGTGTGTGTGTGTGTGGTGCTTGCCTGGAGTAGAGTGGTCAGTGTCTAAAAGTGCTTTATATTGCCAGTCGCCCTTTCCTAGTCTTTGGTGAGAGAGATCTGGCTTTTCTCAGGCTTTTTTTTGTCTGTACCTATTGGCATTTCCAGGTATCTCGTCTGGAATATAAGATACAAAAAGAAAACCTCAGGTCCCAAAGTCCCTAGCCGGTCTGCCTTCTTTTTTCTACCTTTCAGAGGTTTGTTATATTTGTTTTATGTGTAACGTTCAGGGTTTTTAGTTATACTTTAGCTGTAGAAATAGGAAAAAAGCATGTCTACTCTATTTTCCTGGAAGCAAACCCATGTATTTTAAAGTCTTTGTCAGGTTTCTCTATAAATTAAAGTGGGAAGAACTTAAATAATGATTTAATTATCAATATTTTTGCTTTGCATTTCGGTTTACAAGCTCATTTTGAGAGTGAGATTTCTCTCTCTCTCTCTTTCTCTCTCAATGATCCTGTCTTTTTCTAATAATTTTGTTATTTCTTTCTCCAGGCACTAGACTTCAATTCTAGAACCAGGTTTACAATGTAATTCAGGCCAGGAGCAGTGGCTCACACCTGTAATCCTAGCACTCTGGGAGGCTGAGGCAGGAGGATTGCTTGAGCTCAGGAGTTAGAGACCAGCCTGAGCAAGAGCGAGACCCCATCTCTACAAAAATTAGAAAAATTAGCCAGATGTGGTGGCACATGCCTGTAGTCCCAGCTACTTGGGAGACTGAGACTGAGGCAGGGGGATCGCTTGAGCCCGGGAGTTGCAGGTTGCAGTGAGCTATGATGATGTCATTGCACTCTACTGGGGTGACAGAGTAAGACTCTGTCTCCAAAAATAATAAATAAATACATAAAAATAAAATGTAATTGAGCATCCTTGCCTTTTTCAGTGAACTACAGTTATTGCAGACTTGGGTCTCAAGCCATCTGGTGACTTGGCTAATTTCCTAGTGGACCATCTGTGTCAAAGTTCTCCCATTGTCTTGGCCCACAGGTAACTATGAGCTCTGGTCCCAGACAGTGAGTGGCAGCAAGATTTTCAGTCTGTTTTCCTTAATGGGGGAAGAGGAAGTCCCACCTCAGCCCTAGCTTTAAGCAGTAAACCTGGCCCCGTGCATCTCAAGTGGAAATGGAGAATCTGCTTAACATTTTACCTTTCTGTTATTTTTCTGGACCATAGAAATATTTGCTATCATCATGAGCTCTTCTTTTATATTTTTGGTATCTAATTGCTATGTGTTGGGAGCAGAAACTGTGCACCAAAGCAGGAACTTACTGGGCCATCTTAATAGAAATCTAAACTTTTCTTAAACATATTTGAAAACACTTGAGGGAAATAGTTTATATAAGGTAATAAGCTGTAAAACCTAAAATTAGCTCAGTTAATTTCATAATAGAACCAGTGTTTTTAGGTAACATCACTTATTTATTTGCCATTTTCATATATAATTATATAGTTTTCTTATATTCTCCTTCACCTCAACCCATCATCCAAATGAGTAGATCATAACTTTGTGTTACATTGTTATTCACTATTATTGGATAAATATAAGCCAAATATGTATTATGACTAAACTAACTTTCTTGTAATCCTTTTCTTCCCCTTGTGCTGATAATTGTCTCATTTTCCTTTGCTTAGCTTTTTTTTTTCCTTGTCATATGGCTAATTCTTCCCATATCCTATGGTATTATGGTAATATAGATTTTTTTTTGCATGCAGTCAAATCTCTCAATATATATATATATATATATATAATTTACCTTTTTCTCCTCTCTGACTTCCTCCCTAGTACTCTCCATCATCATGGACATTAAGGCCAATTACTTTCTTGGACTTCTGACAGTTGTCTTTTTGAAACTTCTCTTTGCCATCAACCTAGGGATTTCCTTCTCCTCTTTCCTGTGTTGGATCTCCTGTTTTAGAACCTCACTACTTCTTTCTTGGCTTACTGTGGTGTGGCTCATGCTCCAGGGAATTCCTAAGATTACAGGAGAGATATCTTTTTAAAAGATCTTTGTCTTACTCTCAATGAGTAGGCTGGCTGATACAGCATTCTAGGTTGGAAATTATTTTCCCTGAAAATTTTTGGAAGTAATTGCTCTATTTTCTTCTAGCGACCAGAGTTGATAAGTCCCAAACTGTTTTCATTCCAGATCTTTCATATGGATCCTGATTTTTCTCCTTGGAATATTTTAGGATTTTCTCCTAATCATTTATGTTCTGCAATTTCACAATCATGTACCATGGTGTGAGTCTTTTGGTTCTTTGAATTATACTCCCAGGGTCTTCTCAATCTGGAGATTCACATACTTGAGTCTAGAAATCTTCTTTCTTGAATTATGTGGCAGAGACAGCTAAATTCTCATTGGAATTTAATTTTTCTCCTAGAGTCTGCCTGCTACTCCACTACGGCTTGCACCCAGATAGGCCAGATAAGTTCTCTCCAACAATTGGAGAGGTGACATGTGTTACTCTGGGCTAAGGCAGTGAGAAAGTAGGTGTGTTACTATCTTTTCTTTCATTTGCCAGATGGATGCAGCAAATGTCAAGGTGCTGGGAAGGCAGAGTCACAAGATAGAAGGATAATGGGTCCCTTAGTCATCATAAGGAGAGAAGCATTTGGGTGGTCAGTAACCATGAATATTCACATGTTATTTGAGCAAGAAAATATTTTAATTTTGTTAAGCCACTGATGTTTAAATGTTAGCTATTGCAGTTAGTGTTCTCTGACTAATACATTTCTTAGAAATATCCACCTAGTTGCTTTCTCTGTTGCCAAATTTCTACAGTGCTGATCAGTGAGATATTTGACTTCTCAGATTAATCTTCTAACTTCTTACATTTTATCCCATCATATCCAACTCTTTGACTTTTTTCCCACTTCTGGTGAGACTGATTTGAAAATTTCTTCCAACTATTCTGTTGTAAAACTTTAGCAGGGAGTGTGGAGAGGGAAGGAGCTATCGTAATTTTAAAATTTCCAAGTGTTTTAGGGTATTTTTTTATTCTTCTTTTATAGTATATAGTTCAAGTTTGATTAACTCAATATTTTCCTTATCTCTGAGGATAACAATTATAGTTTTAATTTTTTCCTGCTTCTTATATCATTTATTTCCGTGTGTGTGTGTGTGTGTGTGTGTGTGTGTGTGTGTGTGTGTGTGTATTAGAAGCTATTCCCCAGTAGCTTATGATCCAGGGACACTATACTTCTGTAGATTGAAGCACTAAAAGTCAGATTGAAGGTTCTATGTGGGATAGGGGAAGCAGTGATGGGTCTTGACAATTAGCAGGCTTCACTTCCTGTGGGACAGCTGGATGGCCCACTGGCTTCTTCAGTGGATGACGTCTAATTAAGTTCCATGGATTTTCCACTTCGCTCTGACTTTCTGGGAACCATACAGGGGCAGGAGGCTGTGTGGGGGTGGAGAGTGGGGTTATAATTATTTTTATGTATACTTATACTTCACCTTCACCTTCATCTTAAGATGTGCCAGGTGTCCCACTAATCTTGAGCCTCTTGAGTTCAGTGTATGCATGGAATAAGACTCCTGTTCTTATTATAAAGACTTGGGTAAAACAATTGCCTGATATGAAAACTAAACCTGGGCTGTGAAAACAGAGCAAGGTTGGCTGACTGGGATGATCCACACTCCCAGGGTTTTACTGGTCATGATGTCTTAGTGGTTCCTTTGGCCAAGATGTGGGCAACACAGGAGAGATAGTTAAGTGAGGTGTGGTTTCAGGTCCTATCTAATTGGCCTTCCTATAAGGTAGAAGGACTTCAGCAACCAGAAGTGAAAAATAACCTGGATTGCCAAGGTATCTTACTTTGGAGTTTTCCTGAGAACAGAGCCTGAGACAATCAATGACTGGAGTGGAGTTGATCTGGAAGGTAATACCCAGAAACAGAAGTGAGGGAATGAGGACAGTGAGGCAGGGAAGGGAGTAAAAGCCACGAAGAATTAAGTTATTGAGTTGGTAAATAGTGTGGGCAATTGGGGCTCAAGCCCAATCAGGACCATTTGGGAACTAGTAGAGCAGATCTCAGAATTGTCCCATCAAATTAAATGGAAGTGAAGTCATTTATCTATTGACTCTCATTGCCTCCCTTTTGAGAGTTACTACTGGGGCATTAGCATCCCCCTCACATTTCAGGGCAATGACTATTCAGGCCCAAAGGGGCTTCCTTTCCTTTGTAGAAAGCCCCAAACAACCAGGCAAGGAGATGCCAAGACTGAGATGTGGCATGTTGGTGGAATGCATGGAATGTCCATCCAGTTAGGCTAAGGACACATAGTGAAAGACAACATGAGGATCTGCTACACAGGTGTGTTGGAAGGAGCTGACTCAAGTGATCAAGCAAAAGAGAGAAGCACTTGCTTAGCTCAAGGGTATCAAGGTCACAGGGTTCAAACAGAGATCCTCCAAGGAGCCCTCAAAAAGGCCCACTTGACAAAGGGCCAGCTTTAAACATCTGCCAGGCATGAAGAAAGGGAAGCCAGCTCAGATGGAACCGACTCCATTCCCCTCCTTTCCTTTCCCACTCCCCCTTGTACCCAGACCCTTGAGTGGTCTGGCCAATATGCTGAGAGATTGGGGAGGAGAAATCCAAGTCCATGCCCCTTTCTTCACTGAAGTATTCAAGCCTAGGAAAGGGATAAAGTGCTGCCTTTAAATCAAGTTTATTATATTCATCTGTATCTTTGATTGGACAATGATTTGCAAACTGAGACTGTTTGCAACTATCTACGACCACAAGAACTACATGTTACCTAAGAATAAACAGAATTTTTTTCATCTTGAGATAGAGGATATTCAACTCTTTCAATAAAATTCTATGAGGAATGTGTGAGATAAAAAATAAAGCTACCTTTTGATTGCAGCATTGGTTGCCCTTATTTGACTTACATGTGTTTTTTTTTTCCCCTGGGGGACCATATTTTCCAAAATAAAAAAATATGGTGAAGGATATGGCAGATAGAAAACTTGGCTTGAGGCTATGAGAATGAATCTAAACTCTTTACCTCTGCTCATCAGGCTCAGTATGGTCCTGAACATGCTTATCCCTTGCAGTAATGTGACACTCTCTTCCTCAAATTCTACACTCTGGCCACACAGAAATCCCTTTACTTCCTTCAGAGCACCAAGATGTAGTTCCTCCCCAGTCCTCCATATTGTTGTTCTCTCTCCCCTCTCCCGCCTTCACCCTCCTCTTCTGTGCTCGTCTAATTGCTTACTATTTGCTAGATCTCAACTTAAATGTTGCTTCCTCCAGGAAGACTCCCTAAGCACCCAAGTTTCCATCACATGTTCTTCAGGTACTGACATAACTCCCTGTGCTTCATCCCTTGTAGCACTTTACCATTACTATATTCACTTGTTCACTTTGTGGTGCACTCCCTGCCCACACTCACTACCACAATCTCTGTAAGAGACTTGTCTGGTTCACATCTACATCCTCAGAAGCTAGTGCAGTATCTGGCATATAGTGAGAACTTACTGCTGAATGAAGTAATTTGGATGCATATTCACATAAAATGTCTGACAAATGTATACAAATTAAGCCACACATTTTTAAAAATCAGCTCTACTAAAAAGAATAAAATGACAATATATTGGAACTATACTGGAAAATGTAGGATTTATGGTGGCTATATAGTATATATCCCTTGAGATTGTGTTTCTCAAAGTGTGATCCTTGAACCAGTAGCATTACCTGTGAACTTGTTAGAAATGCAAATTATCAGCATAGCATCCCACCCTACCTCACCTCCCAACTCAGAAACTCTCAGAGAGGGTCCTAACATCTGCGTTTAACAAGAGTTCTGGGGCACACTTAAGTTTGAGAACCACTGCCCTAATATTTGAAATGTCCCTCCCTGCAAAGGGCTTAAGTCATATTTGGGAGGAGGTGGTGTGTCTATTAAACATCCTTGAAAGTTGAGACCTGTATGTTCTCCTTCTCCTTGATGTCATTCAAGTTAACCATCCAAACTAAAGAATGTCCAACACAGTCCATTACAAAAGGACTCAGCTGGAAAGGATTACAACTGAGCACTACTGTCAACATCTACAAACGGTCTCCAGGTGTGTGCATCTGGTATGCCTGGCTAGGAAATCACTGGATTACTTGCTTCATTTAGTTCTACATTTTAACAGTCTGACATTTTAAACTGCATGGCTGGATTTTTAATCAGATGGGCTGATCTCTGTACCTATCTTGGCATGACAATTTACTTTGTGGAAGAGTTGAATTAGCAAAGGTGTTAAGTCCTAGGTTTGGCCAAAACGAGAGGAAGTAACATTTGAAATGTATTGCTGATCCATACGGGACCTGAGATCAAAGCCTCTAGTTGGACAAGAAATAGTGAAGAGCCATATAGAAAAGATCCAGAACCTTCCATGGGTATTTTCTGATTCTTTCACCAAAGGAAGTTATATATTCTTAAATTTCTATCAAGTTCAAGAAGACAGGAAGTCTTGTATCCTGGGTCACATCTATTTTATCCATGAGGGTCACCACCAGGACTAATGGGGGAGACCTAAGATATAGGAAGGAAAATAAGTTTTTAAATGTAGTAAAACAACAGCAGCAAAAACAAAAAGCCAAGAAGAGCCTAAGGAAAGGAAGGAAAAAGAATGACAATTTTTCAGTTCAGTTTGACAGAAAACAAATAAACAATAACAACAATAAAAAAAGCCAGGCACTATGTAGAGGAAAGAAAAGGAGAGAATAAAAATGCATACCATCTTAGGCACCAAAGGCTGTCTACTTATCCTTTAAAGTGTCTCTGTCCAAGAAGGAGGCTGCTAGCCACATGAGGCTGTTTAAGTTAAAATGAATTAAATTACATAAAATAAAAAATTCAGTGCCTCAGTCATACAAGCCACATTTCAGTCACTCAATAGCCACATGTGGATACTATATTAAACAAGACAAATTAGAACACTCTCATCATTGTAGAAAGTTCTATTGAATGGTGTGCCTCTAGAACAGGGGTCCTTAAACTTTTTAAACAGGGGGCCAGTTTACTGTCCCTCAAACCGTTGGAGGGCCATACTATAGTTTAAAAAAAGCTATGGACAAATTCCTATGCACACTGCACATATCTTATTTTGAAGTAACAAAACAAACAGGCAAAAACACCCGCATGTGGCCTGTAGGCCGTAGTTTGAGGACACCTGCTCCAGAACTTATTCTAATACCAAATTTGTACTTTTCCCTATCTTTCTAGAGATACTTAAATTCATGGAATATGGAAAACCAAAAGGTTAATGCCCAGGGATGCAAGTAAGTTTGCTTTGTTGATGAATTAGAATTCTCCTTGAAATTCAGTGCAAGCATGGCCTGATTCATTTGTCTACACATCTTTCAACCATACGTTCAACAAAACAAATGTTAACTTTGATGCATGCTCTGGACAAGACACTGCCCTGGGCCCCATCTAAAGAGTAAAAAGATGCCTAGAATATAGTTCCTGTTCTCCAGGGACATATTTTCAAGAGTGTGTAGGACTAGGACACAACTATAAGAAAAATAGGTACATTGGGAGAGGTATAAATTAAGTGTGGGTCTCCAGTCTTGGTGTGCATCTAATTGCCTTGTTAAAAACACAGATGTTCCAGCCCCATCCCCAGACAGGCATATTTGTTGGTTCTGAGGGAAGTTTCTAGCATTAGGCATGTACCTTCTTCATTGAGGCACATATCTGCAAGATGGCTGTTGGGTCTAAAGAGCCAGGGCAGTATAGGAGAATGAGCATTGGTGTGGAGGTCACAAGAAGGAGGATTTATAAACTAGCTCTGGCACACATATTCATATGCAACTAGTGACTATGGTCACTAGTTAAGTTGACTATGATTCATATCATAGTCAAATAGCTGACTATGATTCATTTTCAAGTTTCATATGCCAAAAGTACAATTTAAATCCTTCGGTAGGAAAATGAACTAAGGAGTTAGTGAGATCTGAATGGAATTAACAGGGAACCCAAGTCCTGAATTCCCCAGAATTATTCAAGGGCCTTAAGCCAAACTAGAAGACAATATAAACACAACTTTTGTGGACAGATGAGTCATTTATCATACGTATCAAACTATTAATTAATTAATATAATTATTATATTATATTTATTATAATTATATTAATTAATATAATTAATAATAAACAAATTAATATCATGAAACTATTAAGCATATAATCCACCTATTAATATAGGTGGATCAGCAATCATTAAGGGAAGAATAAACTTTTAACAGATAGAATAATTTTGGAATACAGGAAAGCACTCCTGAGAATATAATATATAAAGCTGAAAGTAGCTGGCAAAATTATGTTCCAAGATGCTGCACTTATCAGATGACAAATGAGTAACGTTCTGAGCACACATTGTCAATAGATAATTTGTAGCTCATTCCCTAGCAATAATGGCTTTAACATCAAGGGCTGATTGACTTGGGCCTCCCATGGCTGGGCAAAACCAGAGAAATTGACATTAAGTTTGTGGTTTTTACTTTAATAACATCATAGCCTAAAAGCACTTAAGTATTAAAATTTTAACTTCTCCATCCTCATGTTGGGTTTCTATTTTGTTCATCTATTCTGAGATATTGCAAACCCTCCCTCCCTCCCTTCCTTCATACACACACACACACACACACACACACACACACACACATATATATATATATATATATATATGAACCACTGACTAATATATATATATGAATTTAAGATTGGAGATGTTTCCTAGCTGGATAAAGCAGGTGAAGAATAAGAATGTTGGTTCACTCAAGGCTGTCCCAATTTCCTTTGTTTGAACATATTCCTTCACCACTACCAGAATGCCTTCTCTAATGACAAACAATTTCCTGCTGTACCAGATTCCAAGACTTTAATCCTTGTGAATGGCCATGCAAATGTTAGATTTGTAACTCATAAGCAGTTTTCTAAGGAATTTTTATTGAGTTTCATTGGACATGCAGGCTAAAATGCAATCTCTGGCTTTTATTACACACTAAAAATCTGTGTTTCAACTAAGTCAGCAAAGAAAAATTTGGGTGCAATACATAGCAGATGGGAGGTCGCAGATGGGAGGCAAGACCATCATATAAGACTGTACTGGTTGTACACTGTACAACTACAGAAAAAGTCATTCACAAGGTCTTTAATGTGTATAGTGTCCACTGAAGTTATATGGTGTACAACCTGCTCAACTGTTCATTACAGACCTAACAGAAAGCTTTCTATATAATTATCATAGGTTATTTGCTCATGTAATTATTTATTGGGTGCTGATCATATATCAGGCTCTGTACTAGATCCTGGTGAGCTAGACTGATGAAATCTCTGTTCTCACGGAGTTAATAAAACACTAGGAGAGTCAAATAATTAAGTAAGCACTCATGATTAAAGCATAATAAGTACTATAATACAAGAATTACAGGGTGCCATGGAACACAGAATAGGGATCTCCTTAGGGAAGGGATCAGGGAGATTCCTAAAGAAAATGATGGTTATTTTGAAATATTAGGATTGAATAGGAATCAGATAGGCTGAGTGAGTGATATGATTGGGGTGGAGAGGGGTAGGGCATGCTGAGGAGAGAACATTTCAGGAAGAACATTATGCATGAAAAGGACTAAATGACATGTGATGCACTGAGTCATCAGCTACTTCCTGATGCCAGTTTTGTTGGAGCCAAGTGTGCTTGTTGTATCAGTGCCTGCGGCAGAGCCAAGCAATGAACGATGCTTGGAGAAGATGTCATCTCTATGCAGTCACATGGACTGCTGTACTTTGCACCTGCTTGGTAACACTTGTCTCTAATCTTATGCTTTATTCCAAAGTAAATGGGGTGCTTTGCTCCCCACTTAACTGTGGGAGCTTACTGAGAACAGAGGATGTCTTAGTTCCTGATGTCCTGTTATGCTATCTTTGCATGTGGTAGATGTCCAATAAATATTGATAGAAAATAATAAAACCATCATTTAACTTAAGATAAACCAACGTGAGATAAAGATTTGGGGTCCCTCCCCTTTTTCCAATCTTTCAATTAAGTTAAACCAACATAGACATCTGAGCCAGGCAGACTTTGAGCCTGGCTTTTCTGATTCCAATTGTGCTGTTAGTGAACACATAAAGAGTGGTTTCCTGATATTGTAATATGACAGAAAAGGACATTTAAACAAATAATGATATTTGCAGCAAAAGACTCATGATCTCATGTTTTGGTTCCAATCTTATAAACACTTGAAAGTAGCTTTATAGGTATCTTGGGCTAAGACACCTTTGAGAGAGCATATAGTTCTTGTGCAGTTATTGGAAAGAAAACACAGTATCCTGTTCCAATAAAAGTTTCAGACATGGCAGTAAATCAGGCTCGCCTTCCAGAATGCAACATTAGGCCATTGGGTTGGGCATAACATTTGGTAATATCATTGAGACACTAAAGGTGATTGCCATAACCCACATATATCTGAAGTTCCAAGGGCAGCTTTATGTTGAAGCCAGAATATAACAATGGCATGCAGTTTTTTACCTGGTATGATGAAGACCATAGAGACAGCCAGCCAGTAACCCATTAACAAGATTAACCTTTGCCTTGACACTAAGGGAGTAGCTTTTCTCAAAGCTCATAAAATACCTTCGTATCTCCACTGATAAGTTTGCAATGACAGTGGGGAAAGTTCTCAAGTTATTTCACCCAGCTTACAATTTTTTAGTAAGTTAGATTGAAAAAAATGCACGTTGTTCTAACTCAATTGCACCATTTCTTTCTCTCATTAGAGACAATGTGGCCAGCAACGGTAAGGAGAAGTGACCTAAAAAAGTGGGCTTTCATAATTTGGCTGATATTTTCAGCTTGTATTTAAACTAGAATATTTTACTTCCAATTTTCTCCTGGGTTTTGCAACACTTTAATTCCTCACAAGCTCTGGTTCCAGAATAGCTATGCCAAATTTGGTCAGCCATGACGACAATGGTATAAGTTAGAGAAACACTGGCCTCCAGATTTCTTTGGAGAACAAATTCAGATTTAGTGCTGCCAATATCCCGTATTTCTTGGGAGAAATATGCTAGAACCTTTGGTTTCACCTATAGAGATATTCAACAAATGTGAATAAACTGAGAAGCTCTCATTTACTATATGTTCTCATTACTTTAGATTCTGATGATCTTGGATTACATTGGGCTATTTTAACACTTAATTTTTCATGGTTTCTTGAGACTTTCAACAAAACAAATACACTTTTCAGGTGCAAATAACTGATATGTTACAGCATAGATATAAATATCTTTATAATCGGGCATCTCTCTATATTTGCTTTGCACATAGTTGTCCACTGAATATTTTTTAAAAAGAATGAATAGTTTTATAAATATTTCTCTATATCAGTCAGCTAAAATATGTTAAGATTAGAGACTGTGACTTGGATAATTTTCAAACAACATACTTCTAATTGTAAAATGCAGTTCAAACCAC
The DNA here is from genome assembly GCF_040939455.1 of Microcebus murinus. NCBI lineage: Eukaryota > Metazoa > Chordata > Mammalia > Primates > Cheirogaleidae > Microcebus > Microcebus murinus. The sequence goes on from NC_134136.1 coordinate 87,197,025, forward strand.
TCAGCATTTTCAGTCTGCTGGGATCACTCTAGTCTCCAGGTCTATGTTCTCTCATGGGCCAGCCAAGCTCTCAAAATAGTCAGTAAAGTGACTGTGTCAGCATCACCTCAACGGGTGGCCCCATTCTTCAGGCCACATGGATGTTGCCTTCACTCTACAGGGCCCTCAATAGCTCCATTTCCTCCCATAGCTGAGCTATTGGGCTTCCTACAAAAGATCTTTCTCCACGACTGAAGGTTCAATCTTGTGCTAGCTAGTTCCTAGAACCAACCTTTATCTTGGTTGGGAGGATTTAATGAATTCTCATTTAATATCCAGAATATCCTTTCACGCTCTCTTGGATGCTACCTTGGCTCTGATTTTGCCCTTGGTTCTTATAACTGGAGTTCTTTGTTCCCAGGATGGTCACCTCACCTTGTAGCCTCCTGGCTTATCTCTTGGGTTCAATCTGAATCTTTGTAATTAGCACCAGCTCAGCCTCCTTGGGAATGTATTGTCTTCATCCTTTCTAGGTTTCCTATAGCAGTTGAGCACTGTATTTCCTTGCTCACCACCAACTAAGGCAAGAACTTTCCTGAAATCTCCTGCCTCCCTGCCTGCCTGCTACTGGGATTGTTGAATGTCCCTATTGGGCTCCTGCATTTCTTGGCAACATACTCCTTCTGTCAGACACTACACTGATATCTCCTAACCTCTGTTTTTGGTAGCCACAGTGGCTGGATACTGTGATCTACTTGTGTATTAATTCATATTCTCTGAGAAGAAGCCAAGACAGGATAAAGTGTGCAAGGATTTTATTAGAGGATATGCCTGTATGAAAGGGACTAGATGGGAAATTGAGAAGGACAGGAAAGCATTCAGATTGTGATGTACATTGACCTCCAGTGAAGGAGAGAAGGGAAGAAGGTGGAATTTCCTAGACTGTCCTTCAGTCTTAGGAAGGGCTCGGGAAAGCCGCCAGGGTGTTTCAGCCAAAGTCACCCATCAAAAGGGTACTGTGTCTCTCAGGGACAGGCCTGCTTTAGAGTTCCTCCATCACATTTAGCTATTGGCAGTGAGAAGCCTGTGGGAGAGAAGCCCGGCAAAAACCCAGTAATGGATTCCAGAGTGTGGCTTATGAGGTTCTTAGTCAGTTACACCCCCTGTAGTCACAGGTCTGCCAGGTACATGCTCATGGCCTTCAGAACTTGTCAGACTTCACTTCCTTCCAGCATCTAAAACTGGATCTGTACCCTAAGGAGCTAGCCTCACCCTACAAGCATGCTGTTTTAACTTTGGGTCCCATTCTCTCCCAGCCTGCTCTATCCAGCTGGAGTCAACAGACAGACAGGCCAGTCCTTATCATGAGTAGCATTTTCATGTGTGAATTTCTTCCTTGTGTTTCTCAGAAAATTTATATGTATTTCTAAAACTCAAATTCCAATAAAAATTAGTTGAGACATTCAGGAAATGAGAAAAAGTGTCATACTTCTCCAAAAATTAAAACTGAACAACCAACATAGAGATATAACTGGTTTGATGGAAGCCACTGACACAAAGTCAAAAGTAAGAACAAGAAACTCTGACACATGGAGTCAAAGATCAAGGTTGGCATTTCTAGAACCAGGACAGGAGTACAGAAAAGTGGTCATGAGCTAGTCAGTCAGCCCTGCTTACAGCTGTTGCCATGTTGCATGTGTGTGTTCAATGCAAATGAAATAAATATTTAGGAAGTTTATATGTATAGTATACTTTATATAAATCATATGATTGCTGCTCTAAGAAATAACACATTTTTGAAGCAAAATAAGTCCTTCAATTGGCAATTTCCACATGAAATTCTGGGTAGTGATGTTAATCATATTAGGAGATCTGAGTGTGAGGTTATTCATATATTTCTCAATAACATTTGCCAGCATTTTCCAGTGTTTAAATATTTGATATAGGCCACAATTCTTGGCAAATAATAATAAAGTGAAAATTCCTTATTTATTAAATAATTTTTAAATATCCATAATAATTAAGAGAGTATAAAGAATGATGGATTTTAAAAATACCACATGACATAGAATAATTTATGAAATTCCCAAGAATTGCAATTTCTTATTCTGAGTCTTAAAGATTGGAGATACTGTGAGATAAAGCTCAGGAATTCTCCAGGATTGAGTAGAGAAATGGCAGTGACTAAAACGAGAATGCTGCCTTTCTCTTCATCCAATCAGAACTCAATTCCCTTAGCCAATCAGAACTTTAATCTCACTATTCTGTGAGCCTAATTTAACTGCTCCTTCATAATCAAGAAAATAACCACATAACACAGGCTTCAATTATGGATCTTCTCAACTTAGAACAAGATAAACACAGTTTTAAATTATTCGTCCTCTATAGGGCATGGCAACAACATGGCTAAAAAGAAGAAAATTACTAAAATGTTTTAGAAAAGAAAAATATGCCAGCTTAGCCATGCTATTGCTGCAGAAGTTTTCACAAACCTGATCTTTGATGAATGTATCACCTCTCCAAAGAGTTATTACTGATTCTACTGCAGTGTCTTAGTCTGGTCATGCTGCTGTAACAAAATACCACAGACTAGGTGGCTTAAACAACAGACATTTATTTCTCACAGTTCTGGAGGCTGGGAGTCCAGCAGCAAGGCAATGGCCAATTTTATTCCTGGTAAGGGCCCTTTTCCTGGCTTACCTTCTGACTGTGTCTTCACATAGTGGAGAGGAAAACCTCAAGCTCTCTGGGGGTCTCTTCTTATAACAGCACTAATTTCATTCTGAGAGCCCCGCCCTCATGACCTCATCTAACCCTAATTATCTCCCAAGGGTGCCCCATTTCAAATACCATCACGTTGGGTGGTAGAGCTTCAACATATGAATTTGGCAGGGACACAAACATTCAGTTTTGTAATATCCAGCATGACTTTCCTGAGACCAGAACCAGTTCATGAAAAAAGAGCCCAATTAGGAAAAGGTGACTAGGCAGTTCCCAGCCCTTTTTCTTGGTGCTCTTTGTTTCTCTGAAGGCATCAGTCCCTTAGTGTCCTCATGGGGCCCCTCTCTGGAGTTTGGGGAGCAAGTGAAGGGGGATGCACACTTCATGTACAGAGGGCAGACTGTGTGCAGAGGCTTCACAAGCATCATCAACTTTTGTCCTTCCAACATCCCTGCTGGGAGCCCCTCCTCCATTTTTAAGAAGAGAGACATTTGGAGTTCAACCAATTTCAATAATTCATATGCCAATGTCACACAAAAAGTAAGAACTAGACCTAGTATTTTTTTAAAGATATAATTTATATACCATAAAATTCACAGTTCAGTGGTTTTTTACTATATTTACTATATTCACTATATATAGTATATTACTATATACTATGTTGTGCAACTATCACCACTATTGAATTCCAGAACATTTACGTCACCCCCAATAGAAACTCGATACCCTTTAGCAGTCACTCCTCATTCCTCCCTTCCCCCAGCCCTGGTAACCACTAATCTACTTTCTGTCTCTATGGAATTGTCTGTTTTGGACTTTTCATATAAATGGAGTCATTATCTGTTATGTCTGGCTTCTTTCACCTAGTATAACATTTTCAAGGTTCATCCATGTTGTAGCATGAATCCCTACTTCATTCCTGGTTATGGCTAAATAATATTCCATCATACCAATATACCATATTTTGTTTATCCATTCATAAATTGATGGACATTTAGGTTGTTTCCACCATTTGGGCTCTAATGAATAATGCAACGATGAACATTCAGGTAGGAGTTTTTGTATTGACATGTTTTCTTTTCCCTTGGGTATATATATAGGAGTTTAATTTCTAGATTACATGGTAACTGTATGTTGAAATTTGTGAAGGACTGCCAATAGACCCAGTTTTGAACCAAGGTCTGTCTAGGTTTTTTCCACCACATCAAATAGTTGTCACAACTTCCCTCAACTTTTGCTGCACATCTAAGCACCTGGAGACCTTTAAAAAATACATGGAAGCTCAGGTGTCCCCTTGCAAGAGATTCTGATTTAATTGGTCTAGGGTGGGGTTCAGACAATGGTCTTTGTTCAAAGCTCTAAGTAGATTCTATCAGAAGCCAAGGTGGAGAATTATGGCATTCTGCTTTATGCATTCCAGGTCTATGGACCTTTCAGCTGAGGTTGGCCTTCCTGCTTTTAATAAAGAGAAATAACTGGCTAAACCAATCTGGGGAGGTGTCAGCCCTCCTTTAACATTATACATTGACAGAGTAAAGATGCATAGGTCCCTGACAGAGCATTAGATTTGCGTTTGAAGCATGGTGAGGCCATCGTAGGCCAGCAGGCCCCTTGGTGCCTAGTGTGCATCCACAGAAGTGTCCATGCCCTTTCCTGACTTCCAAGATGACATTATTGTCTGTTAACCTCACAACAACCCTCTGAGGTAGTGATAGCCATGATTTCCATTTTATAGATGAAAATGCTAAAGCTTGGACAGTTTGAACCCCTTGTTCAAGGCCCACAACTGGAGGAGCTGGAATTCAAACTGAAAGCATCCAACTCCAGAGTCCTCAGTCATAACTGATCTGTGATATTGATTCTATTTCAATAAACAACTTTAACAATGATGGGAAAGTTTTCTTTATTCTAATTACTGCAAAAATGTCACCAAACACTGTATTCTATATGCCCAAAACCAAACCAAAACACTCTGGTGAGAAATGAACCAAAGAGTTTGAAATTTGGCCAAAGGCACTAAGAAAATAAATACCGATACAAGAAAATTTCAGATGTTCTGGCTTCCAAACCTATGTTTGGAACCTGAGCCTAAAGCACAAGAAGTATTTTCCCTGTACCCATGATGGACATATTTAATGTTTCTTTTCTTCTCTGAAGATAGAGGTTCTGATAATGTACCATACACGATAACATCATCCTGAGTCTGGGAGGAGTTTTCAAGGTCGAAAAGCCTGCTAAAATTTACCAGCACAGTGCAGCCTGGGCTGCCATCTCCTTCCACCGAGCAAACCATATCAGTTTCAAAACTGTCTCTCTCAGTAGCCTCTGGTTTTATTTAATTTACTGCACTTGGAATTTGATAAGTTCCTGGCTAGCTTTCACATTCTTTCACATCCTCGTAATTCACATATTATCTTTCAGCTTTCAGTTCTCCGAATCTTCTACTTACTCCTGGAGAAAAGCTGCTTTAGCGTTTTATCCATTTAATGCCTCAAAAATGTAGTCAAAGTCAAACACAGGGATATACTCTTATGCAACAATGTCATTGTGGACAAGAAACTCCTCAATGTCCGACATTTTGGGGAGGTCTGATTTTGTGCATGGGCACCACTGGGGATCTACAGATTAAAGAATGTCCCTGCCCTACAGGGGCTCACATTTTTGTGGGAAGAATAGACAACAACCAGTCACAAAATAATAAAAGCATTGCAGCAGAGGCATGGTATGTGGTATTGTCCAAGCCCACAATTGAGACAGCATATATAGACTGTGAAGACCAAGGAAGATATTTTTACTGGAGCTTGTGTGTCATGAGAAGTAAAGAAGAGGGACAACTGCACCGCGGGGGTGGGAGGGCATCCCCAAAGCATCAGCTGTAAGAATGGGTGTGCTTTGAGAATAGATTAGGGGGCATGAAGTGGAGAGATATAAAAGTGGCTCATCCTTACATAACTTTACTATGTGGCCACTCATACTTTTTCCCACTTAATAGTTGTTGTTAAGCCTCACAACTCCTGGGAGGTAGGTATTACTGTTTACTCATTTTAGAGGTGAGGAAACTAAGGCAAAGAGAGGTCACAATGCCCAACAAGGTACAAAGACAGGATTCAAACCCAGGCAGCCTGGAGTCAGAGTGCACAGTTCAATTTTTCCAGGCTGGTATGGAGAGTATGCATCAAATCATGGATGACTTTGCCGGTTCATTCCATTCTTCATTCACTTCTTCATTTATTTATTCAATACATGTTCACTGAATGCTACTATATGCCAGGGATGGTGATATGTTTGAGAAAAGAGACAAGGTCCTTGAATTTTACCCTTAAGGCGATGGTGTAAGCAGGGCAGTGGGCAGGCTGCCATTTGATTAAGATTCAAATGGAATCATAAGGTATGGGCCCTGCCTTCTGGGTGCTCAAGGTCTAAGAGGGGAGAATGCTATAAGAACAGGAAATATTCCAGCAAAAAAATTTATTCAAAATCATGTAAATAAAATTTAGTATCAACATTGGATCTAATAAAGGTAAATTTCATAATAAGTAAGTGGACAAAGATTGGTAAAGAATAGGTTGCTACCCAAAGAAGAGAAAGGAATGCAGTCTGGAGGTAGTTGATGCCAATGGAAAGGGAATGCAATTTTCTCTGAAGAGTTTAATGGAGCAGAGGGCAGGGCAAGCTTGCTGGGCTGGCAAATGTCACCTGAGGTACCATGAACATCACTTGGGTCTCTATCCAAATGCATGAGCACTTCTCTTGGAGCGTTTCAGGATGTTGCCAGCACATACTAGCTCCTGAAGGCCAGCCTTAAAAAGCTCTCTAGCTGACCAAGAGAAACACTGACATAAAGGAAGATACTCATGAATTTTTCGGTGAACATACCCAATTCATATACTCAGGCCTTAACAATATCAGCAGAGTGGGCACAAAATACATGATCCCATCAGTTCCCACATGACTGACTTATCCCAAAGTGAACCCCCCTCACCTCCCTTACCTCCTTCAAGACCTACCAGTGACAGGAGAGAGGAAACTACTGGACTTAGAACCTTTTCCTCTAAAAAAAAAAAAAAAAAAAAAAGTTCCCAAGCCTTCTTGAACTGAAACAGGGACAATGCCTTAGGAAATTCTTTCCAAAGCAGATTTTTCTGCTTGACCAAAGGTATAATTTTTCCTCTAGGAAGTGAAGGCACCTCATGCTGGTATAATCGATTTCCCTGGGAAGAAGCCGCTGCCCCCTGGATGGTGACCACTGTTGAAAAATTAAACACAGATGTTTGGCGGGTCGCCTTCCCATGCATCCCTATCTTTGTGTTTTTCATCTCACAGAGATGGGAGTGGATTCAGGACATCCCTAATGTTGGGCCTATGTATCCATCAACAATATGCCCATACAGTTTGCTGTTATACAAATCTCTGAAATTAATTGGTCATCCAGGAGATCCATCAGAGATACCACCATATTTTTTATCCCTTCTCCCAGCCATTGTCCTACCCAATGGACACACAACAGTTGTGTCCCTTCTTATTTAAGGAATCATCATGGAAAAAACTCACAAATCTGTGAAATGCAAATTTTTAAAGCTTTGTTCTTATTATTTATTATTTTGGGAACAAATGTTGACTATTTTAAGCTTTCATATGAAGGGAAAAAGAACGAGTGAAGGTTACTTCCCTAATGTGGTGCTATTAAGCAAGGATAATGGATGTTGATTTGCTAGTGCATCCACCTATTAACAGTAATTTTTGAGAAATTATGAGTAGAAAAAGGAATAGGTTAAACCTTTAAAACTCACCTTTGCAAGTATCCTACTATTTCTTCTATCTTAAAAACATATATTTACTCCAATCCTCCTCCAGCTAGTCCATTCTTTATTTCCTGCCATTTATAACAAAACTCCTCCGAAGAATTGTCTGGACTCCTGAGACCAATTTCTCTTTTCCCATGCATTTTATGCTACTTTGATTTCTTTATCTCACTATAAAACCCATTTACATGAAAACCTCCCAAACACAAAACAAATCAGCTCTGTTTCTCACCTAAATTTCATTTTCTTTCCAGTCCTCCACTCTCTAATTTTAGGACCATGCTCTAATTAGGCTTGTGTATCGCTTCAAGCTGGCTTCCTGCACCAGCTCATCACTATGCTCTTCCACAGTGGGTCCTTTAACAGGCCAATAAAATCATAGCAAAAATACTGTCTACAACTTCATTCTGCAGCACAAATATTAACCTATTGTCAGTTATTATTTACAGGCAGCGATATTTTCTATTATCAACAAGTCTGTCCAAATCCGGTACAATGCCAAAAAAAGCATCATGACACACAATTAAAATACTATGTTTCTACCCATTTTGGTCAAGGCCAGTAAATAGAGTATGTGTGCACATGTGTGCTGTGTACACTTTAAGTACACAAATGTCACTCAGTCATCTTACACTTCTATAATTGTGTTCACCGAATGTGTTGCTTCTCTAAATGATAATTGTAGGCTAGGGCGATGGATTGATTTGCAAGTGTATTTACTCTCCAATGGCAAGCCCTACCATCAACTTTTGAGTAATTATGGGGTGGAAAGAGGAATAAATCAAAGCTTTAAAATAACCTTCAAAACATACAGTTATTTCTCCCATCACTGAATCCTCTCCAGATACTGTGACATTTCTCAGCTTCCTTTTATAACAAGAATCCTTCCAAGTGCTCTCTCTACTTCCTGTTCCCAGTTTCCCACCTTCCAATCTTGTGAACCTCCTCTTTTCAAGCTGTTGCAGCCACCATTCACCAAAGGTGTTCTAAGGAAGGTTCACTAGTCACTTCCACATTACTACATCCAATGGTAATTCTCAGTCCTCACTGTGTATGACTCATTAACTGCATTTTACAAAGCTCATCACTGTGCTCCTTGAAACACTTTCTATACCTGACTGCCAGAACAGGCACAGGATGGTGTTCCCTCTGCCGCCTCTGGCTGCTTCCTCTAAGCCTCCTTCCCTGGTCTCTTCTCCTCTCCTTAACTTACTTTCTTTTTCTTTTTCTTTTTTTTAATTGAGATGAAATTCACATAACATAAAACAAACCATTTTAAAGTGAACAATTAAATGGCATCTAGTACATTCACAGTGTTGTGCAACCAATACCTCTATCCTATCCAAAACCTTTTCATCATCCCAAAAGGAAACCCTGTACCCATAAAGCAGTTACTCTCCATTCTTCCCTCTACATAACCTCTGGCAACCACTAATCTGCTTTCTGTTTCCATGAATTTAACTATTCTGGCTATTTCATATAAACAGAATCATACAATATGTGACCTTTTGTGTTTGGCTACTTTATTTAGCACAATGTTTTCAAGATCCATCCATGCTGTAGTATGTGTCAGTACTTCATTTCTTTATGGTTGAATAATATCCTATCATACAGGTAGGTCACAATTTGTTTCGATTGATGTACATTTAGATTGTTTGTACCTTTTGGCTATTGTGTCCCTGAGCTGTGTGTTCTGGGGCTTAGTCCTCCCACCTCTTCTCTCTGTTTTCCTTTCCGCATCACTCTTTAGTGGATGTCTTTTAGTCACATGACTTTGTGTAATATCTACATGCTGCATATCTCCAGCTCAAACCTCTTTCCCAAACTCCATACTCATATTTAACTGCCTGCTCAACATTCATTGTTGGGTGTCCAATAGGCATGTCAAATGCAACATGCCCAAAATGGTACTTTTGATATTCCCCCCACCTTCCATTTGCTGCCAATCCTACTCCTTATAATCTTCCCACTTTAGTTAATAACAACTCCATCCATCTGTATGCTTTGGCCAAAGAACTTGGGGATACCCTTGATTTGTCCCATATTCACTTGATCCACCAGCAAATTCTATCACTTGCTCTCATCACCTCCATTTTGACCACTCAGGCCCACACTACCGTCACTCTCTTCTGGATTATCACAATAGTCCTGACTGGTCTCTATGCTTCTGCCAAGGTTGGGTTATTATATAAAACGCAAAAAGAAATACACTCACACACATGCAACATCAACTTCTCAAGACTCCCTCTTTTTAGATGTTTTCACAAACTGTTAGCCTGCTTCTGATTATAAAAGGTTTCTTAGGCAAAAACATTATGACCTTCCAGGAGAAGTTTAAATCTATCCATTATCAATTGGCAAGAATATTCTCAACTGAAATGAGTATGGAAGAAACAACTTTGATTTATTCATTTTTAAATGTGCTTGTTTTCTGGCTTTATTTTCCTTGCTTCCAACTCTTAACTAAAAAAAAATCAACATAAATTAAGTTCCTTAGGTCCACTCCAAGGGAAAGGAACAAGTTCTTCTTTGTGCATTTTCGATAGTAATCTCCCTCCATCCATTTTAATATATGGACTAACTCCTGATTCCCTGTCCAGCTTCTATTCCACGTATGTGAATAAACTCCATGTTGCTCAAGTATTTAAAAGGGCAGTAAATTAACTCTACTGAACCCAATTCACAAATACAGGTCAGGGTAGCAGCACTGAAAACTTAAACCAGTGTTCAATTAGCATCAAAATATTTTTTCTTGTCAAATGTATGATTACACAAGTATTATTTTCAAGAAAACAAAATCGTGTTATAATACTATTGCCAACTTATCTTGCCATACAGCAGTGATTTTCAACTTGGGAATATTTTGTCTCCCAGGAAACATTTGGCAATATCTGGATGCAATTTTTTGTTGTCACAATGGGGAGGGGAATGCTACTGGCATCTAGTGGATAGAGGCTAGGGATGCTTCTAAACATCCTACAGTGCACAGGACAGTCTCCCACAACAAAGAATTATCTGAACCAAAATGTCAAAAGTGTCAATTTTCAGAAACTTTGCTTTAAAGTTATAACACTTATCATTCCATGGGGCCATGGGGTATAAATCCAGTTTTAAAATATTTAAATTTTATAAGTAGACATTTGGTTTTTAGACTTTTGATGCCTTTCATTGTTGGCACAGCTTTTACATTTTCATTTTTGAAATTGTTATATAAATCAACATTTGTCATCTTTGAAGTCACCCATGCAGCACTAAACTGACTTCTGGAACTACTCTGAGAAAAACTCCATAACAAGTAATATCCTGAAACACTGATCTGACACCAAACAGATACCCTGTTGACAAATAGGAAAGCATGAAGCAAAGTGCATTGTATGTAGTAGGTGTGGGTAATATCTGGTGATTTATTGACTTCAATTCAGAATGTGTTTGAAATTCAAATTTCTGGATGGTTTGTTAGTGTCTATATTTATCAACTTGGTATAATATTAAAATCCTTTTTAGATCTAATAGGATAATACAATTTCTAAAAATGAAGGTGGTGTGAGATGACTTAGAATGCTTTTATATTAAAACACTCAAATCAATCTCTCTTTCCTAATGCATGTATAAGCATAGGTACATGTATATATACAGGTATAGATACAACCCTGTAACCACTGGGGCCATGTTAAATTAGAAATCCAACATGTATTGTATTCTCTACTTTAAGACGTTAACTAAAACATTAGCTTTCCAGAATGTGGAAACTTGAAGGACTTTAATGAATATCTAGCACAACCACTCCTTTTTTATTATAAAATTGGAAAGACAGGATCCCAGAAGATATGAGAATTTTCCAAGGCCACAGAGCTGGTTAGTAACTAATCCTGGACAAGAGCACTGCTCTTCTGTTACAATATTCTTAGATTTTTCCAACAGACTAATCTTTCTTTGCTTGATTTATCTGAAATCAAACTTTCCCAAAATGTTGTGTAAAGTTGTGTTGGCTAATTTATTATGAGTCTATAAAATTGGTATAAGTCCCTGAGCAAGTTATTTATTCCCATCCTTTTGTCTGAAATGAAAATCCTTCCACTAACCACACAGCACAATGCTCTCTTCTCTAAGGTAAGCTGAAAAGTATTATAATACAGACTTAATAAATGTAACATGTAATACATAATACCTCATGTATAATACTGTGCAGTTAATGATTATTCTTGTCATAATGGCTTTTGAGACCATTCTTTTTCCCAGAATGTCAATTTTTTCACCCCCAAATTCACTAAATAAACTACAAAAAGTGATATGTCAACATTATTAATTTAGAGAAAGACATACCAATTTATCTGATACAACAATTCTTAGAGAATACAATAATATGGAACAAGTTTTATATATATCATGTTTGAATGAACTCAAAAGGATTTTGCTTGGTCCTTAAGGCACGCAAAAGGAACGAACAGGTTGATGGCTGTTGTCCACCTATGCCATTTCCACATTTTGAAACACAATCACATTTAAACTTAATGTTGCCCCAAAAGTATATTTCTGTGCTATAACTTTATTTGTAAGTGTATTTTAAGTATGATGCAACCATGAGCCCTAAAAGCTTGAAAGTTGGTCAGGAAAATGGGTAAGAAAAAAATGACACAACAAACCTTTATAAAATTATATTTTTTACGTATAAAATCTACTTACGTATTTAGCTATTTAGAATCTATTTACTCTAATTAATGGGCCTTTTTTCATATAATGGTTTTCAGGAATAAATTAAAGTTGTTAAGCAAAGAGTAAAGTTGAAAGGAATTTGGGACTTTTATCATAAAGCCAAGTAACCAAACACTCCTAACAGTTATAATTCTATAGGCTACCTCTCCATTCCTCAGTAAAACTGTTAGAACACTTGATTTCAGATCTTCCTTTGTTCTCTTTGTCTATCTTCTCTTTGTATCTTTCCCTACAAGCTAGATACTAAAGTATTGTAATAGATGCTTCAAAAATGCCTGGAGTCAGGCATGTGACTTTATTAAGAGACTCTGGCTGGAGCTATTTGCAGTGAAAACCAAATAATTCTGCATTCAAATGGAAATATTTCATCCTGAATTATCTTTACAAGATGATTTCAGCTTTTACATATGAAAATAGCAGTTGAGATTTTTATCTATGGATTCTCAGGAGCTCCATTTTCAGACTATGTGGTCTATTTTAAACACACCATATGGATTATGTACTCTAAGAACTACTCTCGACTAAAAAAAAAAAACTGTGCAAACACAAACCACCCAGCTCTAAAGTCCCAGCTGGCACTTCTGTTACCCATAAGTGCTCTTTTCTGTTTATGTTTCTTACACCCACATGTATATATGTTTGCAGTTGGAATCCTTCACCCTTGTCTCTTAAAAATTCCATGAGCAACAAGGCAGCCAAGAATGGGACTTTGCTCCATTTTTTGTAGCATGAACAAGGCCAGCACTGCAGGCAGACAGCTGCTGGGAGGATGCATGGTCCAGAATCTTTTCCTCCCCCTGTTCCATCTGAATTTGCTTGTCTTGGGTTCTATTCCCTTGAGGCTCAACAGTCTGCTTTCACTGATGCCACCCAGTCTGATGAACTAGCATTTTCCCAAAGACATGTGCTTTACTGGCTGTTAATAAGAGTCTCATGGAAAGAAGTGTTCCACGGTTAAGCCATGGGAAGTTAAAACTTTTCAAAAGCTTTTATGCCCACAGCTTTCCATGTTTAATGTTCATTATAAATATATTAGTTGGGACAGCAAAGTATAGGTTTTTAAAAATGTGTTTAAATATGGAACTCTTCTTTTTCTCCCGAGTGTCCTGCAGAAAGGATATATCAGAGAACTCATTTTGAGAAATACTGTCAATATTAACGGCTTAAAGGAACTTCTCAAGAACTAATGCTATATCCCAGTGGCATGGGTCTCAAGTAGGACATGCAGGCCTCCCAGATGGCTGCCAGAGAAGCTATTTTTAAATAAGTGGAGCTATTGGCACACATCAGGACCCACCATACAAGTGGTTGCCAATTTCAGTCTGATAATAGACTCTCCTGTGAGACAATTACATTGTCACACACCTAGGAGTGACAGCAATGATTTCAGGGATGATGGACTACTTAAGAGGCAATGCAGAAAGTAGACAGAAATTTTTATGGTGCCATTTAGGGTTTATGAATTACAAATAGTAGCAATCCTTTTGTCCTTCTGTCCCCTACTACATGATTACCTTGACAGTGATGACCAGGTTGTTCCTAGTTGTTGTCCTGGGCTCTAATACAGGGTCTGGCACATGTGTGTACTCGATAAATATTTACAAGTGACTCAGTGATCACCAGATTTAGTCACTCAGCTAAGTTTTTATCTTTCTGCCTTCCTTTCTACAACCCAATCATCATTTTCACAAATGATCATGGGAATATGTAGATATGGGAACCAAAGAGGACATCTAGTATGTTACTTGTGCCCAGTCTGAAAGTTACCTATATTAGATGAATAACTAGCTCGCTGACTTTTACAAACCCCAGTAAAAGAGGCTTCAAGTCTTCCTTAGTTCCCCATTCCAGAGCTAAATGACACTCACTACTAGGAAAATCAACCTTAATCTCTCCTTCTACCTTGTGCAACTGTCCAAAAGGCCCTTGAAGGATGGTGGCCATTTCCCTGGATGTGTCAAGTCCAACCCCTAATACCTTGGCAGAAACACCAAAGAACAACATTTTTCCTGATGCATGATCAGATGAAGGACATTATCTGGAATCTAATATCCATTCCCATCCTTAAAAATGCATACATGCATATATATATTTGTGTATAAGTGTGTATACTTATATATGTGCATGTGTGCATGTGCTAATATCATCACTTACCTAATCATGTAATTTCAAGACTTTAGCTATTTTTACATCCTCCTTCTCCTGTGAACTTTGCTCATTTAATTAGCTACTGAATTGGATTCATACTGTTCCTGAAATGATGTTCACACCCATTGGATCATCTCCAAATTACTACTAGTACTAACTAGTTCAGTCTTCTTTCTCTTTTGCTTAGGCTGTGTAGCAGGCTTCAAACTGGTAGAGAGATGTTTCCAAACCCCCCATCCAGTATTGCATTTGTATGGCACTTTATAACTGCTAAAATATCTTGCAATATATTATTTCACACTTACCACATTCTGTGGACTAGGCATTAGGGTCTCTGTGTGCAGATGAGGTCACAGTAAACAGTAAACAATTAGCTCAGTGTCCCATATCTAGTAATTTATTTGTCAACAAATCATATTTCCCTCTACCTCTTTTTTCCCTATGGACCTTAGATATTTTGTAAAAGTAAATTTTAAATGATTGCTAAATGGGAACTCATTAAATGGAAAAAGACAAAATTTGTCTTATATACCATTAACAAATTTATTAGCCATTAAAATCTTAAAATAAGTGTCTATTTAAAGTTAAATATATTCTACTTAAAACTAGCTAAATTATACTAGGAAAAATGCAATTTAAAAAAATTCCTAAGGGCATGTGAAAAGCAATATATTACCATGAAAGGATTCTGATATTTCCTAAATATTGGGATTTGTAGGTTTTGTGAAGCAGAACTATATGCTGGGTGCATACAATGCACTTGTCCATGCTTTTCTCCTGCACAGGATGATCCTTCCCAGTATCTCCAACTTGCCAGGCCCTGCCCAGGCTCCACACCCCAGCTGCTATGCCACTCCCCTCTTCTGTACCCTGCCCTGCGAAGCTTTGTCTACTGCCTAGGGAATGAGGGAATGTGTCAAATTCTAGCCTAAATCATGGTTATCTAGGTACATATCCCCTACCCTAGAGAATCATTCATTCATTCACCAAGTCAACAAATAACCTGTTGGCAATGCCACCATGTCAAGCAATATTCTGGACTCTGAAAACAGTGGGAATAATAAGAAATAAATTTTGCTTCAAGAGTACAATCTTGTGCAAGCAGCTGCTGTCTTTGTTATGTCACATATATCAATGAATAGTGCTGCTGTGTCCGGTCCAGCAAATCTGACTGCAGACTTCAGTTTACTGAGTGCTGTTTACTCTACCACCTCTGTAGTGTAGCCTGAAACTATAAATCCATCATGAAGAAATCCTGCATTTCAACCTTGCATTTAGCATCTAACAGCCAACTGCACTTTAAACAGAATGGCACTTCTATTGAGAAAGAGATATCTCTTACACGAGCCCAGCATTCCATGAACCAATGAAAGAAAGTGTTGTTTAAACATGTCATTTCCCCCTGAATTCTCTTAATTTTCTAGCTCAGAGTAGTAACAATAGTGGAGAAATCTGTCACAGCCAGAGTTCTTTTATACCAACAAACTAATTAGAACTTTTTTTATATTTAAACTTATATATGAAAGTGAGTTAATTTCACAAAGTACACTGAATTCAGTGGGGATGAGAAATGTCCACAGCATCCTTGAACAATTCAGAAGAATTGCTTAAGTGCTTGGTGCTAACTCTAATTGTCAGATCATCATTTATATAACAAATTCTCAGGAAGAGCTCTTTTCACAAGCAGCAAAAACCAATATACTAACATTTGAGCAAGTAGGATAAAACTTTCAGGAGACTGGAAATTACAGATTCTATCATTACTTTATGTCTTGACCAGTTCTTTCAAAACAGGATTTGAGATGGCTTACAAGTAAGTACATAAATTCCAAATAAAAATAGGAAATTGAGGCCACAGAACGAAGTAGAAAGAGAATTCACACTGATGCATTTAATGGGATTAAACAAGTTTAACTATGAGCATCCTGGGAAAGGCAAAAAAAAAAAAAAAGAAAAGAAAAGAAAAGAAAAAAGAAAAATGACCAGTAACTGAGATCTCATTAGCAGAATGGAAAACACATATATGTTTTCTCCTTGGCTAAATTTCTCCATTGGATTGGATGGTAGTTTATTCATCTTTGCCCCCCAGTTTGCTAAACTGGGTCTTCCTTTCCAAGTGGATGTCTTGCCTTCATTAAGTTTTACCAAGTTTCCTCTGTAATTAGAGACAGTATTGTGTTCATAGATAATAACTGTGATGACTGCCTTCCCTTTTGACCCTCAGTAATCCATTTGTCAGAGAAAAGCTAGAGTGATCCCCCACAAACAACATCAGAGCAGGGCTCTCACACACTTTCATCCTCCTAAGACTTTCTATCACATTTAGCATAAAGTCTAGACTCCTGACCCGCATGACCCTGTAAGATCTGAACACTGCCTCAGCAACCACCTCCTTTGCCCTTTCTCAACTCTGCTTTAAGCACTATGGTCATCTCTCTATTTTTAGAACACAACAAGCTCAATTCCTCCTCTAAGTCTTAGCGCTTGCTGCCTGGAAAGCTCTTCCCTGATTTTCACATGACTTGCTCTTCCATGAGTTCAGATTTAATGCAAATGCTAAATTCTCAAGAGATGCTGTCCTGATGACCACAGAACCAGCTGGCACGTCACATTTTATCACATTAATGGGCCTTACTTTCTTCACCATGCTTACTATCTGAAGTGGCCTTGGTCCTTGTGTTCTTTTGCTTGTTTGTCTGTGTCACCACACTAGCATGCAAACCCACAAGAAGAGAGATCTGTGCATCTTGCTCCCCTCAATATCCCTTCAGAGATGTGCATGACATGCAGTGATGGTAAACCATTCAATAAATGAAAGATATATTATAAATTGATTTTATTATAAAAATGTATAAAGTGAAAGATAAATATAAAGATATCATAGTTAATTGCCTTATCAAACTATCTGGTTAACACCCAAGTCAGTGAATTCATTTAATACAGTGGTTGGCAAATTTTTTCTGTAAAGGGCCACAAAGTAAATATTTTAGGTTTTGTGGGCCATATGGTCTCTGTCTCAGCTACTCAACTCTGTGGTTGTAGCACAAAAACAGCAATACGAAATACATAAACAAATGAGGGTACTTGTGCTTCAATAAAACTTTATTTTAAAAAATAAACAGCCATTGGATTTGGCCCTCAGGTCATAGTTTACCAACTGTTAATATAAGATGCAGGTCACAGTTAGTATCAAGAAAATGATAGTTGCTGTTAAAAGTAAAAACAATAAATAGAAAAAAGTGATGTTAAAAAATCCACAACACTAGAGTGAAAATTCATATGTCTAGAAAAAAATGAAACCATGGTAAGAATAATTATTTAAAAACCAAAATAGAAGCAATGCCAATGGCCTCATCATGGATTAAGTCACACACACAGGCTTTACTTTGTGACTGTAAAGAGATGATCTTCTCTCTAGAAGATATTGATGGGATCACACTTGGAAAAAATGTAGACAGGTCCAGGCACATCATTAAGGGGAAAATAGGAAAAAATGTCCAAAAACATTGCAAAGCATTCATTGTCACTGGAGTGCATTCAAAAGCAGGTAGCCAGAAAGGCAGCTTGGGAAGCTAACATTTAAAGAATGATTAAAAAGACTCCAAGCTATGTAACAGGGTGAAATAAAGGAAGACTACAGAGAACACATGAAAATGTTTATACAGCAACACTGTAAAAAGAAGAGATATTTGAAGATTTGAAAATATGAAATAGAATGACATTTGGAAAATTCATATTTAAGCCAAATTTTCCTACCAGAGTTTAAAATAAAAATTCTAACATCTCTCCTTTTAAAGTCTCTTCTAGTGATTCCAGAAGATGTTTCCAAGAATGTAAGTATTTACATTTATTTAGCACTTCATAGTTTTTAAGGTACATTTGAACACTCTATCCCAACTTAATCATTGAGGCAGGCAAGAAAAATTTTATTATCTCCATTTCATAGATGAAAAGATAGAGATTCAGAGAAGTGAACTAATCGGCTATTAAATGGTAGAAAGAACCCAAGCTTTGGAGACAAGTAGATCTGAGCCAAATTCTAGCTAAAGTAATTAGGCCAATTATTCGCTTAAGAAAGAACTTTCTCTGAACATCTACATCTTCATGGACTCAAAGAATATTACACTTGGAGAATTCCTGGCTCTATATGACATTTACCTGCAATATATTTTTTAATGTAACTATGCCTGGGCTTGACCCTGAACCAATTAAATACAAATTTCTGGGAGTCGGTCTTGGACATCAATAATTTTTAAATGTTCTAAGATACCACCAAAGTTGAGAATCACTGATCTAATGTGAGGATTGGCAAATGTTTTCTGCAGAGGGCCAGGTAGTAAATATATGAGATTTTGCTGGCCATACCAGTCTCTGTCACAACTACTCAACTGTGCTGCTGCATGGCAAAAGCAGCCTTAGACAATATGTAAACAAATGGGAATGGCTGTATTCCAATAAAATTTTATTTACAAAAAGGGCCATGGTTTGCCAATTCATGATCTATTATAGTAGAACCTTTCTGTGAAAAGAGAGGCCTGGAGATGTTAAATATTTTGTTCATTAATGAAAAAGTCAAGGCTAGGATTCTACTCTCCTTCCACTGGTCTGCTATGGTCCCATTACCAGCTCTGACTCCTGGAGAGAGACTTTGGACATGCTACACTCTACTTTCCACAACAAAACATTACTCCAGAATAACATATCAATCATTTAGTGGGAAGAAGGATGCCTTTAGACAGAGAGAGCTGTGGCTTTGAGTTCCAGCTTTGCCACTCACAGAAGGCCAACTTCTGACAGTTCTCTCACACCTTCTGAGTCTGAGTGCCTTCAGCTATAACTCAGGGATGAGATTCTCCAGAGAGAATTTCTGCATGGATTAAATAAGGACGAAATAACCTGGCATCGCATCTAACATGTAGTTAATTGCTCGATAATCATTGATTACTGCAGACTTTTATCAATATTACTTTAAGAAGCATGTTTTCTATACTTCATGTAAAAAAATTGAAAAAAAAAACCCTGTAGTATTAGGAAAAGATATACATTTAACCAAAATTTACTCTTACAATCAGAGAGAAGAGCAGGGACATATTGAAAAGGAGATGGGAAGAAGGGTAATGAAGGTATGCGTAGAAGCTTCCCCAGGAGATTCTGATGGCCATGGCCCTGCCCAACCTTATCACCAACTGAGAATCACCAGCCTAGATTTTGAATAAACTCCCAGAATCCCAAACATTGAGAAAAGGCATGAGAGTGAAAAGATTATATTTTTTAACCAACTATGTAACAAATGTGTGTTCACTCCATCCTTCTAAACTTGGTTGGTTGAATATGAATCTAATCTCATAATTCATTATTTTTCACTGAATATAAGAGAAAGTGTTAAAGTATAAATTCAGGATTTAATTGACATGACAAGATTGATTTATACTGATATTAGTAAATTTACTGACTTTTAAAAATATTCTAGGGTGACCATCAAGCTACCTATCTTTCTACTGAGGTTTAAGAGATTTCTATGTCATACATTCTAAAAGATTGGGATACTAATTCCTATGAGCAGAAATTGCTGGTTGACTATACAACATCCATTTCCTTCCTCCCTTGCTAAAAGAATCCCTATGTCATTCGAATATCTCTTACTCCCAAGCCATTGTGTGTTTCAGGCAAAGGAGGTTGAACCTGTCTTCAGTTCCACCCATGGACCTGATTGATATAGTAGTAATATATTAGTCCTCTCACATGTGATTGAATAGAGAATGGGTGTGTGACCTTATTCTGGCCAATGAGAGATGAGAGGAAATCAGGTAGAGGCTTCTGGGAAAGGTTTCCTAATTCTTCTAAGAGGGTAACAGGAGAGACTGTCTCTCCTCTTTCTTTGGAAATCATTATCTCTGTAGGTGATACCAAGAACCACAATTTTTATCAATAAGAACAATGGCCCCAGACAAGTGGTGTCAAGATTGTGGATCCTTGTTGACATTATTATGTCATGAAATCAATCACCCTGAACATACTCAATCTATGGATGTTTCTGTATGTGAGTTAATACTGCTCCTTGTGGTTAAAGTCAGTTTGATTGAGAATGTATTGATTCCAAAAGCATGCCTTTTATCTGATGCCACTTCTTGGATGTATTTCTCTCTCATCTCTTCCAAAATCAGTTTTCAAATTACTATTTCAAAATACAAAAGGGCATAGAGTAGTTGTACTGTTAAATTTGGTAACCTGATGCTTCACAAGGAATGCAAACAGACTGCCATTTTAAAGATTTTAGAAGAGAAATATCCTCTATTAACAAATTTCCACAGATAAATCTCACAGCTGGATAGCAATATAACCAGAGATGATACCATTAATCTTTAGGGAAAGCAAAGTCTTTAGATTTCAGACCAATTGAAAGCATACATATTTGCCAATCTTATATACAATTCAGAGAATTTTTGTTTTAGCCCATCATTTCTAATTATAATCAAATGTTCACCAAAGCAACCAAATAAATGAGAGAAACTTAAATTTATGGTTTCAAAATAATATAGATTATGAATTATTTCTCTCAGCCCAGCATTTTAACTTCCTATACTCATTTATCTCACAAATATTCATTGAGCTTCTACTATGTGCTAGGTATATGAAACATAGAAATAAAAAGGGCAAAATCAATCCCTTAAGGAAATCAGGGGCTGGCTGCCAGTCCTGTCCAGTACAACTTTCTGCAATGATGGAAATATTCTTTATCTGTACTGTGTAATAAATACAGTGGCCACTAGCCACCTGTGGCCTAAGAGTACTTATGATGTGGTTATTGCAACTTAGGGACAGAATTTTAAACTGAATTTAGTTTTAATTAATTTAAATTTAAATAGCCACAAGTACATAATGGCTGCTATATAGCATAGTGTAAATCTACATGGCAAAGTAGACAAGAAAATCGAAGGTGATGATATACTGTGCAAATTACCACAAAAAGATATGCATATGGCTCTTCAAATAGGACTCCAGGGGAAAATATTTAAGTAATTCATCCTGGGGCTAGAGAGGAGGTGACCCCTTGAATGGAGACCTTAAAGGACAAGGAGAAGTTAATCACTAAATCCACTTCACTTTCTGTCTCTCTGATGTCAAAAAATATTTGAATATTCTACTTTGTCATGAAATTGGCATGCTCTATTTTACCATTCTAACCACTAGTTCACTTCATGCATTTATTTCCCTGCATCAAGCATATTCATTGTGTGTGTGTGTGCATATATATATATATATGTATATATATATATATATATATATATATATATATATATATATATATATATATTTAAGCTCTCCTGAATCACACTCCACATTTGATCCAGAAGGATTTGTACTCAACATTTTTATGTTAAATACATAACACAAAAATACTCACGTGCCAGTTTGAATTATATATCTGCGAACTTGCTGTTGAGTATGTACTACCAAAATAATTTTATTTGACCCTACTCTATGTGTGTTTTTCACTCCCATCTATTCTAAATATTGGCTTTCAAATGACTATTCAAAATACATATCTGAAAAATTATATCTGCAGTTATATAAACAGTAAGTGTGTGGAGATTCGTTTTTCTTTCTGTCCCTTACAGTTCACTGAAAGAGTAATTTCTGACCCTTGAACTCTCTTTGGAGCTATGTGGCCCACTGGCCTCCAGATCAGCACTGAGCTCTGACCTCTGTGAATTGATCCTAGGTATACCATGCCCTCTGTGGTTCCTAAGCATCACATTCCACCTCTCTCCAAGGAGAGGAGCTGGGAATTGCAGCATTTCTCAGTATAGTAGGCTTCAGAAGACTGGTAGGTGAGGAGTGAAGGGGACAGATGGGGAACAGGTATTGCTGTTGAGCAGACAATGAGGAAATGGAGAGTTGGTAAGTGTTCGGACTCAGGTAATAGCAACAGGAATGGGAAGACCTGTGGCAGAGAGGAGGAGAAAACTAGAGGTAGCACTATCAGGCTGGAAACATGTTGAAAACTAGAAGACAGAGAGGGCCAAGGCTTTAAAGTAGGTGACTGGACAAACAGTGTAGTCATTGGTGTAAAAATTATGGAGGATGAGCTGGCTTCTTTTGGTGGGGTTCTGTGGGATTTGAGGAGCAGTGGGCCATGAGAACCGTAAATTTGATGGTCAGTGATACAGAATTCAGAGAAGTCACTGAGAAGGGTAAGGAGAGCAAAGTAAGACGCAAGAGACTAGGTAGGGAGCAAACACACAGGTGAACTGATGTGCTTGGAGGTTCCCAGGTCTTGGAAGAGGCCATGAGCCCTGAATGAAGGTATTGAATGAGATGACTGTGGCAGGGAAAAGACCTCGAATGGGGGTGGATGGGAAACCACAGGTCTGTGATTCCCATTGAGCCATGGAGAATATGTTCCAAGAATGCCTTACTCTAGGAGAGAAAGAATGATACAATGATTAAGACCTCAGCCTCTGCCTGTTTTGGAATTCTGACCTGCCACTTCCTGGCAGTATGACATTGGACAGATCACATCATCTTGCCGTGCCTCAGTTTCCTTTTTTCTATAATAGCAACAGCAACAGTGGCTTGTGTGTCATTGTGAAGACTCAGTTAATATGTGTAATATATGGAAGAGGTGGAAGAAGGGAAATGGTCTTTCAGAGTTGGAGAGCTTGAAGACTGAACAGCTTTGAGTAATGGTAGTGGCAGGGACAGGCATCGGAGGTGAGATGAGGATGGAGGCCCACACAGTGCTGGAGGTTGTGGTACTGACAGACAGTGTGTTGGGAATGTTCTCAACACAAATGTCAAAGTAAAGGAGCCTGGGCATAATAAGGAGTGGCAGGAAGATTGTAAGTCTTGGTAGCATTTGAAATTTTAACATCAGTAGATATCAAATATGCCAGCCCCTGTGGTCAGTGGTTTATGTACCTTTACTTCATTTCATGCTCACAACAACCCTATAAAGTCAATATTTTCCCCTCTTTAGAAAAGAGAAATTGAGACTCAAGTGGTTTACGTACACTGCAAAAGCTCCCACACATAAAGGCATGGAAAAGGAGCCCTTAGAACCTGAGCTTGTCTAACAATAGCTATGTCATTGGAGAAAAGGGAAGTGGAGGAAATAGCTTGGACCTCCAAAGTAGAGCAACCACTGAGCTACCCCCATTGACACTGACAACAAGGGGAAGGCAAGAAAGAATGCAGAAGAGAAGAGTCTACAAGACTGAAGGATATTCAACATTGTTATGTATATTCCCAAACCTAAAAGAGAACCAGTTGGTTTGTGTCACTCTGTTATTGCACCTACCCACTGAACTGAGAAAGCTCTTTGCCTTTTTTGGAGAATTGCATTATCATTCAGATTGCTTTGAGTGTCTGACAATGTTTTATGTAGCCTTCTTATTTCCTAGCCTGAGAAGTTATTCCCCATGTAATAGTTTCATGTTCCTTTTGGAATGTGTAGCGTGATATCCTTCCCTCCCTCCTTCCTAACAACATGTCTTCTATGATATATGCCATTTCATCTCTTTAGCAATTGGTAAATGCAGTTTTGGAAGCCAGTCTCTTGGCAACTAATGCATTATTTTCCATTAAATAGAGTATCCATGCGTTCACTAAGAATTGCAGGTTTAAAGTGTTTAGTAATGATCTCTGGTTGCTTGTCAAGCAGCATTTCTGTCTGAACATGAAAATACAACATTAATATAATTTGCAACCCTTCCACTGGGTTCCTAATTTCCTCCAGCAACACACAGTGATTTTTCTTCATGCTTAAAATCCACTACAGGTGCTTACTGCATTTGGTCTCCTTTGGAGGTACATCTTCTAAGTCTGACACAGGAAAAAGTTAAAAATGTTCTAAATAAGTAATGCCCCCCACTCCACAATCTTTTAACTCTGATTTATTCCTAAGCTGAAAACATTCCTCACTAGTTGAGCTAAAATAAACTAACTCTTATGACATATAATTAAATTACTGGCAGAAATAAAATCTAAAATTCCTCCAGAGTACTTCACATAAACATCAGCAGAATAATTGAGTTGAGGTAAGATATTTTGTTGAAAGGCCAAAAAAAAAAAAAAAAAAAGTCACCTGAAGGAATTTGTTTCCATAATCTCTGACATTGTTTAATTTTCTTCATGATAATTACAGAAAAATTTCATTTCATGTAAATTCCTTTCTTCTTTTAGCTCTTCTTTGCCTCCCTTCTTTTTCTATATCTTTATCAGAAACTGGGAACTAAACATTAGGAAAATGTTTAAACTTTTAGCTAACTGATAGCCTTTCAAGATCTGGCTAAAGAAATTATGCATATACTTGGTATTCACAATTTCTAAGTTAAAATTCTAGAAAAGGGGGGTTTACATTTCCATTATGTCCATCTGAATTTCCTTTCAGTTGTCCCAAGAATAGACTCAATTATCCCCAAGACTTTATAACCAGGGCACATTAATTTGGGAGAATAGTGATTTCTAGGCCCTTAATTAAACAGCCCAGAGGAACACACACACACACACACACACACATTACTCAATCACTCTGCACTTTTGCCCATTCAGGAACTTGTAAGGATGACTTCAGCTCTGTTTTGCTTGGGAGCTTGTCCTGTCTTTTTGTCACTTGAAATTCCAAAATGATATGGTCACTTCGGAAGTCAGAATTGCAATGTCCACACCACGTGGAAAATCTGCAAGCCAACTCTTTTGGGGTTCACCACAATATGAACAACAAGTCAACACAATAGTGGTTCACAAGGCAATAAATTTTTTCTCTAAGGTTTTGTGGTATCATTTTCATATTTACTTATAAGTTTGAAAAATTCTCCTAACCACCTCCTCCCTTCTTCTGTTGAATACCAATTTTTAAATTATCTGGTGGTTTAATAAACTTCCCTTACTTTTCTACACTCCTTTCAATTGTGCTAGTATTTTTCAGGCCACTCTCCTTTCTATATCCATGGGGAAAAAAAGAAACAAACCCAAAACACTGAACTTGGATTAGGAAAATTTGGGATCAACCCCAACTCTGCCACTTATTAGCCCTGTGACCTGTGGCTGGTCCTGGAATCCCTCTGAGCCCAATGGGCTCATCTCTAATAATATGACATAAATACCTACTGCACAAGTGGAGGATCCAAAGACATAGTAGTTTGTAAAGAAGCTTTGTAAGTGCCAAGAGGCTGCACATAGGTATTTTTATTTAAAAGCATCTTTGTATTGTGGATTATCTGGCATTAACCCAGTAGAATGTATTGGATTTCTCCTCCCACTGGGAAGAAAGAGCACTCACTATCTCAGGTATCAGCACTTGGTGCTATGAGTTCTAACTTCTTCCTGCTCTGATCTCCAGAAAGCTTTCCTTTTCGTAGTTCAGAACTATCCCAGGCTCCATTCCAGAAGGTAGCTCTACCGCTATTATTCTGAAGCGCATATCCTACTGAAAACATTTCCCTACACTTTCACATCTCTAATGTCTCTGCCCCTCAAATTATCTTCCCCCCCAACCCCGCACTACATATTATTATGATTTCACCACCCTTCCCAACTTTTCCAAAGGTAGGTTGTTCCTTCTCACCATGACTTAGGGGTGGGAGTAGAATGACTAGGAGGAGAAAGAATATTCCCTATTCTCCTCTACAGCTTTTAGGTTCCTGCCTCAACATCATCATGCAATAGTGTTCCTAGTTTTTAAGTCTTTTGCCATATGCATATACCTCTCTCCTTTGCCATTCATTGTTGTTCCATCTGAGACAATTTCCTGGGTCCTTTAAGACATTGGACATCCACTACAGTCTTCCCTTTCAATGGCCATCATCTTCCAAGGCACTGACAACCTTACTGAAGCCCCTTCTGACACCACACTTCATAGATCCTAGTCCTTCAGGGCACTAAGAACTAATCTCTTTGATACTTTCCCTCTAAGGAAGCATCAATTAGCCATTTATTGCTACCAGGATCTCAAACCGTGAAAGCCCCTCTTTAATAGGCCACAACCTCCTGACCTTTCAATGCTTTCAAATCCTGGTTTCTGCTATACCTCCCTCCTCATCATCACGTCTACTTCCTGGACCCCTCACTGCTCTCCCAGTGGATCACCAACTGGGATCTGATGAATAATAACCCCCCAAAGGTGTATACGTCCTGATCTCTGGAACCTGTGAATATGTCACCTTATGTGGCAAAAGGGACTTGCTGATATGATTAAGTTAAGAATCTTAAGATGGGAAGAGGATTCTGGATTTCCCAGGGGCCCAAAGTAATCATGATTTTTACAAGAGAGAGGCAGGAAAGTCAAAGTCAGACAAGATGATATGATGATGGAAGCAAAGATTGGAGTATGCAGCTGTGAGCCAAGGAATGTCAGTAGCCTTTAGAAACTGGGAAAGATAAGAAAGATTCTACCCTGGAGTTTCCAGAGTAACCAGCCCTGCTGATACCTTGATTTCAGCCCAGTGAAACTCCTTTTGGACTTCTGGCCTCCAGAACTGTAAGATAGTAAGTGTTACTTTAAACCATCAAGTACCTGGTGATTTGTTACACAGCAGCCGTAGGAAACTAATATACAACCATGTAGCTGAGTGGCCTCTTGACTCAGTTCTGAAAGAGCCAATGGTTAACAATTTCAGTTTTGCCCTTATCTTTACCCTATAATTTGGGACCTTCCTGGATTTCTGCCTTGCCAATTCCCAACTGTCCCTGACTGACTTCTATCCCAATTACAGATTTTTCATAGGAATGAAAAAGGAGCAGGAGCTCATCAGTCTTTGAGTGATGTTAGAGCAGACCCTAAACTAGTTAAATTGCTGGATTCTAGGAATCTTTTTCCTTGGAGATTTCTCCCTAGGGGCTTAGTAGCAGATGCTACAAATATTTCTACTCTATCTGGGCTCCCAAATTTACTGTCAGCCACTTCAGTATTCAATGAACCCACCTTTTCTCAGAAGGTTGAGATCATCTACAACATTTCAACTTTTCTTCTATCTTTTCTTAGAACTGTTTTTAAAATTTAACTATTTTTAATAGTTGTACATATTTTGGGGGTATGTGTGATATTTGGATACATGTATACAGAATAGCTAGAAGAGAAGAGTAGAATGCTCCCAACATAAAGATAAGATAAATATTTGAGGTGATGGATATCCCAATTACCCTAATTTGATCATTACACATTGTATATATGGATCATAATATCGCATGTACTTCTTCTAACTTTAGCTATCTCTTTTCTTCTCTCTTGTCTCAAAGTCAGTGCCCCTTTTCCTTCTCAGATCTATGTACATCCTCTGTGGATCCCCTGGATCCCATGCAATTCTGCATCTTCCTGGACCTCACTCTACTATCAGCTTCTATCATTGGAGCATATAAGGAGGGGTTATTAGCTCCACTGTTGGGTACAGGGAAGTACCATCTAAGCTATCTAGGATAAATCATTCTCTAGTTCTTTTCTAAAGATTTCCAGAGCTAGATCTATACCTTGTTTCCTATTATAGTATTTCCCTGCCTTAAAAATCAAGAAGTTCCCAAGTAGGAGAGAACATTATTCTGCCTTTTAGAGGCACACAGGAAAAATAATAAGCACAATGATATTGACAGGAATTCTCTGAGATCATACAGATTGTAAATATTTGATACCATTGTCTCCATATATAAAATGATCTCGTTGTTTTGTTTTGGAAAATAGGGTCACTCTTCCCATGAGACTTAAAGAACTGTGTCTTTTGTGAAACAGACACTCACTAAATGTTTATTGAATTAAATAGTCAAAATAACTCATTGAAATAGAAAATTTTCCTGAGCTGCATCATCATGGGCAATAGAGCTCTTACTCTAAATAGTAGGATCTGCCTTCAGGTAAGAATCATTCCGTCTCTGTCTCCATAAATATGTTACAAAATAATATTTTCAGCAATGGATAACCTTTATCATATGGCTTCCCACTGTGAAAACAGAATTATGTGCCTTCTATTGCTGACACTAATATATGCTTGTTATAGGCTTCAAAAACCTCACGTAATAGTTCCAACAATTTTTGCTGGCAATTGAAGCCCATAGATGAAGAGAAAGAGTCATAAAAGGGAACAGTTATACACACACACACACATATATGTATATATAAAATAACTGACATCATGTAATGTTAAAGATGTCAACATTTTTTGGAGAAAATATTGCTTATTTTAAAATGTCTAACATTATTCTAGTCAAATAAATAAAGAACTAAGCTCTTGCAGAAATATTATCCTTGTGGAAAAGATACAGTTTTTTTCATATGCTATTTGCTTTTTGCTTAAATTAATTGCACGTGTATGTAAAGGGCACAGACCTATATTTTCAAAGCATATTAAATATACTAACCATTTCAATGATAGTACCAAAATATATTAAAAATCTCAATTTATGAAAATATCTTAAAGAAATTATGAAGACATTTAAATAAGAGAAGCAATGGTAGTGAAAAGAAAGCACATGTTTGATCCAAGGCAATCTGGATTTGAATTTTTATCATTCACTATGCATTATTTTATAAGTTCAATCCTATTAATACCAAAATTGCACATAATAATATTGTAATTCTCATTTTCCTTGTATATTATGGCACTTATATGAGTCACAGCCACTCTAAACACG
This sequence comes from Microcebus murinus, assembly GCF_040939455.1. Classification (NCBI taxonomy): domain Eukaryota; kingdom Metazoa; phylum Chordata; class Mammalia; order Primates; family Cheirogaleidae; genus Microcebus; species Microcebus murinus. Next base: position 87,226,010 of record NC_134136.1, read on the forward strand.
TGGATTTCTTTTCTTCCTTCTGTTCAAGGACTATATCTAATTCTTTTCTCCCCAAGAGTGTCCAACACAATCTTTTGAACAAAGTAGACATTCAATAAATGTTTGCTAAGTAAATCAATGTCTTGAAAGTCATTTGGCAATGTATATTATCTACTTTCCTCCACATTGAGAAAGAACCTCCAAAATCAATCAAGTTAATCATTTCTCTTCACCTAAAAACTACACCTCAATTTCTTTCAGAGAATTTTACATTTTGAGTCTCTAAGAGTTTCTTTTAAATTATTTGTCTTCTATAGGGCTTGGCAACCACATGACTAAAAAGAGAAGAGCCACCAAAAATTTTTAAAAAGAAAAACACATCCTTTTAGCCACGCTATTGCTATAGAAGGTGTCATACACTTGACCTTTGATGAACTCTTGGAAGACATCTCCCAAGAGCTATTCCTGATTCTCCTCCAGCATGGCTTTCCTGAGACCAGAACCAGATTATGAAAAAAAAGAGCCCGATTGGCAAAGGGTGACTGGGTAGTTCCCACCCTTCTCCTGGTGCCCCTTATTCCACTGCAGGCACCAGTCCCTTAGTGTTCTCATAGGGCCCCTCTCTGGGATTTGGGGAGTGAGTGAAGGGGACAGCACACTCCTAAGTAGAAGACAGACCATGTATGGGGGCTTCAAAAACATCATCAACTTTCATCCTTCCAACATCTCTGCTGGGAGCCTCTCCTGCATTTCTCAGAAGAGAGACATTTGGGATTCAACCAATTTCAATAATTCATACTTCACATAAAAAGTAAGGACTAGGTCTAGGCTTTTTACTTAAAGATACAATTCATATACCATAAAATCTGCCCTTTTAAAGTACAATTCAGTGGTTTTAAGTACATTTACATTGTTGTGCAACCATCACCACTATCTAATTTGAGAACATTTTCATCCCTCAAAAAAAAAAAAAAATCCATACTCATTAGTAGTTACTCTTCACCCCACCCCACCCCACCCCCAGCCTCGGGCAACCATTAATCTACTTTCTGTCTGTTTGGATTTACCTATTTTGTATTTTTTATATTAATGGAAGTTTATATTCTTTATACAAAAGAGTAAAATAGAATACATATATACATATATATATATATGTGTACTTTATATATATGCATAAAGAAACTATGGTAGGTAAATGTTTTAGTCTGTTTTAACTGCTAGAACAAAATACCTTAGATTAGGTAATTTGTTAATAATATAAATTTATTTCTCACAGTTCTGGAGACTGAGAAGTCCAAGATCAAGGTACTGGCAGATTCAGCGTTTGGGGTGGACCTGCTTCCTGACTCATAGATAGCCATCTTTTTACTGTATCCTCACATGGTGGAAGGGGTGAGGGACCTCTTTGGGATCTCTTTTATGAAAGCACTAATCCCATTCACAAGGACTCCAACCTCATGACCTCATCACCTTCCAAAGGCCCCATCTCCAAATACCATTACATTGGGATTAGATTTCAACACACAAATTTTATATGTACAGAAATATTCAGTCTATAGTAATGAGGGAAGGGGAGGTTGAAGAGATTCCAAGGGTAAGAGGTACTCCACCCACCACTGCAGGAGAAGGCCATAGGAAAAGCAAGAGAAAGAATGCAGGCAACTGCTAGGAGCGGAGAGTGGTCTGACTGACAGCAAGGAAACAGGGACCTCAGGCATACAACCACAAGGATCCGAATTGGTCAACAACTCGGATGAACTTGGAAGCAGATACTTTTCCCAGAGCCTCCTGAGGAAAGTCCAGTTGGCTAACACTTTGATTTCAGACTTAAGGGCTCCTGAGCAGAGAAACCAGCTAAGCCAACACAGACTTCTGACCTACAGAGCAATAAGATTTTGTGTTGTTTTAAGCTGCTACATTTGTGGTAATATGTTACAGCAGCAGTAGAAAACCAATACATATATGACTGTATTACTTGTCCTTTTATTATAAATAAAGATTTAAACTTAGTAGAAATCTAAATAGACCACATTAAGATAGTTGGAAATAAGGCTAATTTTCCAGTAACAAATTTTCTAGTAAAAAGTTCATGGCAATTTCTTAGATTTATATATCTACACTTAAATAATTTTAGTCTAAAAATTGCAATTTTAAGAAAAGTACCCAGGGCAGCAAATCTGACTAGTAAAACCTGAATGGCAGGCTCTTTGTCTCCTAAATCTAGAGCTTTCTCTAAACACTAAAGTTCCAGGATATAAACATGGTTTCTTTAATTCTTCAGAAGTTAGTTAAAACTGATGAAAATTAAATTGATAGAGTCTAAAGAGACAGGCACTTGGCCTAAAGGAGAATGTTTGCCTTGTTTAATTGAAATGTCTAAAGGTTAACTCTGCACTTTGTCTAACCTTTAACCACACAATTCTTCCCTTTGGCATTGAGTATGTTACAGAGCTTTGCTAAAGGAGTTTAATGTTCTTACATGGAAAAATATGGTCAAACAAGTGATCTTTAATACAGAATTAAGATGAAAGTGCTAAGAACACCATTTCTCTTTGTTATCATTTAGCTCTTCACAGCTAAATACTTTGTATTTTTAAAAAATATCTTCCAAAATTGACTGCCTTCTGTGAGAAAAGGCAAAAATCTTTTTCTTTCCTAATTTGTTAGAGAAGTTAGATTAATTAGTGTTGAGAAAAACCTACCAACTAGTCTCATTGTTGGGTAAAATCTACTTATTTTCAACATTATCTCTCATCTTCTAAAACATGTGTCCATCTCTTGCTACCCACAGCTGGTCAATATCTATATGAGTAGTTCTCAACTGAGAGAGATTTTGCCCCTAGGGCACACTTGGCAATGTCTGGAGATTTTTTTGACTGTCACAACTGGGAGTGTGCTATTGGCATCTAGTGGGTAGAGGCCAGGAATGCTGCTAACCATAATACAATTCACAGGACATCCCCCACCATAGAATTGTCTGGCTCCCAAATGCCAATGGTACTGAAGTTGAGAAATCCTGGTCTAGATGGATCTAGAGAGATGGGTCAGTAATGAATAAAGATGTGGGGTTCTCCATTTAGAAGTAGTGAAAGCTATGTTAGTACAGGATTGTTATGAGAGATATGGAGAGAGGGAGGGAGGGAGGGAGGAAGAGAGGAAGAGGGAGAAGGTAGAGGAAGAGAGAGAGAGAGAGAGAGAGAGAGAGAGAGAGAGAGAGAGAGAGAGAGAGAGAGAAAGAGAGAATGAACTTGACAAATGTCTACATTAAGCTATATTAAGGAGGGAGAAATGGGACCAAAAAGAAGAGACAAAAACCAAGTGATCAGAGAGATAGAAAGACAAATATAAGGAAGTATCACAAAAATAAGGTGGGAGATAGTTCTAAGGAAGACTTGATAAGCAAAGTTGACTACTATGGAGCAGGAATGTTGAATGAGCACAAAGGAAAGGCTATGATTTGCATACTAGGATATCATGGGTGATCTCTGAGATATAAACTGTTAAGTGAATAGATGCATTTCAGAGAAGATTTCAAGTCTTGAGGGAGTAGGAACAGATGCATGTTTTTATTTATTTCTGTTTATTTAATTTTTTGCTTTTTTAAGACAGGAAAAATGGAGAATGTGGTTAGGCTAAGAAAATGAGAACCAAGCGGGATCAAAAATTCTCCTCTGAAATAATCAGAATTTCAGTAATTTTTTTTTAATTTAAAATTCTCATAATTTCAAGCAAACACAGAACCCAGGCCTGCTCCATGGCCCTACATAGCCTTGCAAGGCATACTCCGTGGCTCTTTGGAATGGATCTGAGAACTGGAAAGTCACTACGGAGCAGCAGACAGAGTTGCTCAAACAAGAACTTCTACTCCCTTTGGGGTTGTGCAACTACAGGAAACAAGGATAGATTTCAGATTTCTGGGAAGGATTCTTCTCATTCAGTCTCTAAAAAGAGACAGCTTTTGCCCAGACCCTTGAGAGAATTTGGTTCTAGTATTCTTTTAGCTTTGGGTTGAAGGATCTAGCTAAGTAATAACTAATATGGATCATATGCATTCACTCTCTTTAAAGTCTCTGCCATGCTGCTTACAAGTTGAATTGAAGCCCAATGCCATATGAATTTCGGCCCCTGTAGGTTGATTAGTTTTGCACTGTGTGACAGTGTCTGATGCTAAATACATCCACATGAAAGGGTATGGATGGAACAGCATATTCTCTGTAACTACTGGAAAATAAATAAAGATGCCATTCTTCTAATTTGAGATCCATAGCACCTTCTATGTAAAGGGAGAGCATTCTATCATCCTTGGTGATAAGAGTAGATACTACATAGAAGATATTCACATAAAGAATTCTGCTTCTTATTCATTAGCACCTAAGCTGGCCGCTACCAAATGCTATGCTCCCCCACTGGTTTTGCAAGTCCACAGCCAACAGTCTGTCCATTTCCCTCACCCCCCACCCATGACTTTGGCTTGACACACACTTCTGCCTCTCTAACCTCTCCCAATCTACCACCTTGTCCAACACTTCAGAGGGATACCCCAGGATCCTGGCATTTAACTTGTGAAAAGTCGCCAGGCCTAACTGTATCAATGCCCCTACTGAATGCTCATACAAAGAAATGATAGTTTAGTGTGAAAAACCCCATTGCCTTTGTAAATGCTGCAATAACACTCATTACATCAGTATAGAGCAAGAGAAAGGAGCTTAGACTTAATCCATTTTAATCTCAGTTATTTCCTAATATAAAAGACTGTAGGCCTTTTCACATTCTTTGGAAGGATTAGTGAAGGCCAACATGAATAACAAATTGACATTGCTGAAGTTCTGGAAGAGCCAAAAGCAATACAAAAGGAAGGCAGACAGATCAAATTTCTGAACAGAATTATTTTTCTAAGCAGAGTTTAAAAGTTAACATTAGGAACAAATGTTAAACAGCTCTGCACGGTTATTTTTCTTTACCTGGAACACATTTTGCCAAAAAGCTTAACTTCAATTTAGAAAGACACATCTTGATGTTATAGAGAAAAGGAACTTCGTCTATGTGACAGGCATAATAAGAGATTTTTTATAAAAGAGTAATGTATATAATACTTTTTACATTCTTCTAGTCATTTCATTGTCTGAAATATTCCAAAACTAATGGTATCATTTTTTTTAGTGAAGAATATATTAGTTCTCATCAAATCATTGAATATTGTTGTTAAAACAGATTTAAAGAGAAATAATCAACTTTGGCTTCTCATCTTATGAATGAGGAAAATCAGACTGAGAGAGTCCCCAAGCATCCAATATCACAAAACAGGAGATCCACAGCAATTCAGGACTAGGATCCTGATTTTCTAATAACTTCCCCAATGATCTTTTCATTTATCATTGTCCCTCTCCTCGAGAAGATTATATTTTATTATTATACAATATTAAGTTGTTCCTCCATTATAGCCACATTCCAATTTGCTTTGATATATCTTGAACCAAAATAATAAGAACAAATTGATCCTTGTGGCTCTACTTGTCTTGATGCTGCACAAAGTCACTGAGAAATTCTGTGAAGATTAGGTCCACCCAAGCCTTTGGATAGGAATTTATACATAACTAACAAAATTGTAAAATGAAAAGATCCCTCAGACACTAGTTCCATGGTGGAATTCCACCAATCACACTTAGTCCTAGACATGGGTTTCAGTTTAAACTTGGGCTTCTCAACCTAAGAACTATAGACTTGCTCATTGTAGGATGCTAGCAGCATCCTTGGCTTCTACCCACTAGATGCCAGTAGCACCCCACCCCTGAGTTGTGACAATCAAAAAATGCCTCCAGACATTGCCAGATGTCTCCTGGAGGGCAAAATCACCCCAGATTGAGAACCTGATATAAACCCTTCAGCACTTATATAAACTTTGACACAAAATGGGAGCAATAGCAGAGATGAAAAGTGCGATAAAAGGGAACTCACTTGTACCTTTGACTATGAATCTTCCATGGCTCTAAAGCCATTTAAATGTTTTGGTGGAAAAAAACAAAAGTTGTTTTAATCAACCATATGCTTTTCCTCACTCCCAGCACACATTTGCCTTAAAGTGTGTTTTTGTTGCCATGAAACAGGGCTTGCCTGTTTGTAATTATAATATTATTGTGTAGCAAATTTCAGAAAGAGCCAATTGGTGCACTTCCAACCTCAAATTGTCTCTCTCCTCATCTCCTTTCCCGAGCCAGGAGTTTGGAGAAGGGGAAGAATGTCTCATGTCCTCAGGTCTGACCTCATCCTGATGCCTGCACTCAGCACAGAGTTCTCAGGTCTCTAGGACCTGCCAACCAAACCTTCAAATACCACCTTTTCTCTGTCCCAACTTCATGCCACATGAGGTTCTCATTTGCTCAGCATTTTCATCCAAGACCACAGAACTTTGGTGAGAGATAGTAGGGCCTCAATGGCTTGAAGGGAGAGAATGAAGAGATAAATACCTATCCTTAATCAAAATGAGTTATGACTTTATTTTATTAATATTTTGTTATTTCTATGAATATGTTGGTGATAGCCATGTGGTAGAAATTTAAATTTAATACAAATGTTTAATAGATATAGTTCTTACATAATTTCTTCTCTGGCAATCTAGAGACTGAAATAAAATTTACATACAATAAAATACTCCAACCTGAAGTGTAAAGTTCTGTGAAGTTTTACATATGTATGAATTCATGCAACTGCCTCGCAGATCAAGATATAGAATAGTTAATCTCTCCCCCACCTCCCAGGGCAGGCAATATTGTGATTTCTACCAATGAAGATTAGCTTTGTCTATTTTTTAGCCTATAAATTAATTTGCACAATATGTACTTTTGTGCCCTTTTTTCCATTCGACACATTTCTGAAGTTCATGTATATGGTTTTGTGTGTCAGTGGTTTGCTCTTTTTGTTGGATTCCTTCATCTAAATAAACCATAGACTCCTGTTGATGAATATTTGTGTGTGTATGTGAGTATATGTGTATATATATATGGACTATTATGAATAAAACTGCAAAGGAAATGGTGACCAAGTCTTTGTGTGGATATATGCACTTGTTTCCCCTGAGAATATAATTAAAGTGAAATTCTAATATTAAAAATTGGAAAATATTAGTCATCAAACTGAATAATTTATATTGGCATAAAAACTTGAAGAACATAATGATCTTCCATTTACTTTATATAAATAAAAAATAGATGAACTGTTTTATTAATTAATCCGGAAAAATATATTAATGCAGCCTAATAGTTAGGTAAATATAGGCTTTCTCCTGAAGCTGGGAAATTTTCAGAGTGAAAGGGGCATGATTTATACTTAATAGGGACTATTTAACCTGGACTTTGCTGAGAAAACTGAATCTGTGGTCACCCAAGCTAATTCTGATTGAGAAGATGGAGACTAGGGCCAGATGTCAAATGCCAACTTCAGGTTTAACTTCCTTTTTTGACCTTGGCCAACTTGTTTAAACCCTTGTCCTTTAATCATGACATTGGTCAGAATCTCCTCCGCTGAAATTTTATAAAGACTCTATAAATGGAAAGTCATAAATCATAAACCTCAAAGCCAATAAAGCTGTCCAGGAAGGATTGAGAGCTGGAATGCAGACTTCCAGGGTTGAGATGTATGCTTTCAAGAGCCTGGCTATACTCGCTTCTTACAGTGCCACTCAATTAATTTATGAGGTTCTCTCTTCTCTTTCATTTTCTTTTCTAGTTGTGACTTAAAATAAGTTGCAGCTAGCCACATATGCTCTATGCTATTTCACTGAAAAGATGTGAACTACAAATTACATCAGTGGTTGTGACACATTTGGCAATGTCTTTCTTCTTCATGCTTTAGTCACTGGACTTACTGTGTGATGAGAATCCCAGAGGCCTAGTGCGACAGTCCCTGAAAGTTTCACTAAGCCAAACACCATGAAATTGTTTCATCGAGCTGAATCTCAACATTGGGTGGGAGGGATTGGAGTTACCTCATCAAAGCTGATGTTCTTAGGCTTCCATGGGAGAACAATGTTGCTCTATATCTACCATGTTTATAAGTTTGAAGGCAACACAAGACAATAATTACAAAGTAGTGATGCCTTTTGAAAAGGAGGACTTCCAGTTTTTGCAGGCATTTAAAACTATATTTGTAAAAAAAGAGAGAGAGATAAAAAATGGAAAATTAAAATAGTGTCCCTTGCAAGGAAAAAAAATGTATACTGGCTACCCTTAGAATGTCCCCAGTCACTGGATTGAGATAATTAGTTGTATAGAAAGGGTAAATTTAAGAGAAATAATGATGATCTGATATTAAGGACACTGTGTTTCATACTACAGAAAAGCAGGCATTCCAAGTGAGTTCATTGGGAGTCATGGCCTGTTACAAAATTATAGGGTAGAACAAGGACTAGAAATACAGTATAAAATCAGAAAATGAAAATAATATTTATAACATGAATTCTTTTAGGAAAAATCTTTGTCTTATAAAATGTTTATTATCTTAATGCTAAGTTCATCTTTTTTAAAAAAGTATAAAACATTTTTGGCTGAGTCTATAGCTTCTAGCTGATATTTAAAAATTAATTAATGTAGTCATATTTTTGCATTTAAAAATCTATGTCTACACTAACATATAACCAAGTAATCACATTCCTGGGCATCTATCCCAGAGAAATGAAAAATCACGTCCACATAGAAAACTGCACACAAATATTCATAGAAGCTTTCTTTATAATAGTCAAAAAGTAGAAAAAACACAACCCTTCATCAACTGATGAATGAACAAACAAAGCATGGTACATCCATACCATGGAATATCACTCAGCAATAAAAAGGAACAAACTCCTGATACATACAACAATTTGCATGGATCTCCAGAGAATTATTCTGAGTGAAAAAAAAAGCTAATCTCAAAAGGTCATGTATTATATGATACTACATATATAAAAAGCATCCTAGTTTGTTTGTGCTGCTACAACAAAATATCTGGGACTTGGTAATTAATAAAGAACAGAAATTTATTTCTCATAGTTCTGGAGGCTGAAAATACAAGATTAAGACACCAGCAGATTTGGTGTCTGGTGAAGGCCCTGTCTTTGCTTTCAAGATGTCACCATGAATACTTTGTCCTCACATGGAGGAAGAGCAGAAGAGTTTAAACCCACTTCCTCAGGCTTTTTAATAAGGGCCCTAATCCCATCCATGAGAGACTATGCCCTCATGACTTAATCATCACCTAAAGGCCCTACTCTTAATATTATCACATTGTACTACAGTTGGATAAGATGTGACCATTGAGGAAAACAGGGTATACTATAGTACATGGGATCTCTCTGTACTACTTTTGGAACTGCCTGAAAATCTACAATTGTTTCAAAGTAAAAAGGCTTAAAACTCTACACCCACATTTATATCTGAACACATACACACACATAAACAGAGTCTTCCTCCTACCTTTTGAGAGTCATTACCTCCTGAAAATATCTTCCTTCATAAGTAAAAAATAAAATCCTCCCTTCATAAGTAAAACATAAAATCACCATTAATATCAAATGGGAAAGTTTTATGTATTTCTAACACCCAAATTAAACTTACTTATGCTAAATCAACATCAAGTAACATTAAAATGAACCCAGTTATGTCAATATTTAATTCAAGTTTTTATAACACACTATAACAGGGAAATAGTCCTTTAATTCATCACTAACATGGTTATCTATCTGCACATGTTCCACTTTTTCCTAGCAGTTAGGTATTGTGCACGCAAGCTTATGACAATGACAGGTATATTTGACCCTCAATGTTTAAGTAATTGCACATTTTGTTAAAAAATAAAAAGAATAATAATAATAAAACTATCAGTGACAACAATGCAAATGGTGCCTAAGGTCACCATTATTCCGAATTATCAAACCAGGAGTTCTCTTGGAGACAGAGATGGCAAGAGGCACCAACTATTACATGCCTCCTCCAAGGATCGTTGGCCACCCTGCAAAAAACTCTGGCCACCCACTTTCTTTGGGACAACCAATGAGCGCTCAAATGCCCTTCTATCTGTCCTCTACCAAGTCTAGTTATTGGGACTAAGTCATCCTTCTCTACTGTTATTTAAAGACAACTAAGCAGACACAGGGGTGCTATCTACAGAGTATGGTGAGGACTTGATTAAAGATCAGGTGACTTTTGAAGCTGTCCCACATTAAGAGGTGTCTAGATAAGACAATAGAGGAACAAAAATACACTGTTTCAGCGGGAGCAAAAGTATCCTTATCTGTGTTTGTGTTAAACACATATGTGTCCATGTGTGCTGTGATACATCTAATCACAGTTGGCAAGTGCTGCCTTGGAATTTGCTGAGCCAGGAGACTTGGTGTCATTGGGAGGGAGAGAAGCCAGTGTAAAGGATGTAATGCTTCCTTTGATAAGCAGAATGCAACTCATCCTGATGAGTCTCTCCTTTTGCCTGGGATGCCCAAACTCCATGGAAGGAGGGAAAACAGGGAAAAGGTGAGGGAGACAGGAAACTAGTGCTGGAGAGACAGAGCAACCTGAGACAAAAAGTTAAAATCTATAGAGGATGGGGGTGAGAGAGGCATAGGCACAAGCAGTCCCTCAGATGTTTCTCCCTCCAACTACCTTACCCACTTAGGAGGGAAGAAACAGGAAGAAGAGCACCGGGGCATCAGTCAGTCTTGCCCAGGGGCTGCCCCATCCATCCTCAGGGCTAGCACTTTTACCTAGGCTCTGTCTGGAGCCCAGCTGGCCTGCTCAGCCCAGCTCACTTTGTGCACAGGTCTCCGCATCTTTGTCTGAGAAAAGCCAGGTATTAATAGGGTGAATGTAGCTACAGTGAGTAATGAGGAAGTGTTCATGAAGGTGAGCAGAGAAGTGAAGTCATCTAAGGTGAGATGACTTAGGACTGGAACCCCTAAATCAGTGGTTTTCAGACAGGGACAATTTTGACTCTTGAATGACATTGAGCAATGTCTGGAGACATTTTTGGTTGTCATAACTTGGAATGAAGGGGATGCTACTCACTTCGAGTGAATGGAGGCCAGGGATGCTGCTAAACACCCTACAATGCATAGGACAGCTCCCCAGAGCCAAAAGTTATGTGACAGCCAGGTACGGTGGCTCACACCTCTAATCCTAGCACTTTGGGAGGCTAAGGCACGAGGATTTCTTGAGGCCAGGAATTTGAGATCAGCCCAGGCAACAAAGTGAGACTCCATCTCTACAAAAAAAATTTTTAAAAACCAATAGCCAGGTATGGTGGCATGTGCCTGTAGTCCTAGCTACTCAGGAGGCTGAGGCGGGAGGATCACTTCACCTGATACTAGGAGTTTGAGGTTGCAGTGAACTGTGAGCATACTACTGCACTCCAGCCTAGGTGACAGAGGGAGAATGAGACCCTGTCTCAAAAAAAAAAAAAAAAAAAAAAAAAAAAGAATTATGTGGCCCCAAATGTCACTAGTGCTGTGGTTGAAAAACCCTTGCCTAAAAGAAGCAACCTCTGAAGAACAGCTTGCTGATGCAGAAGCATTCAGATTGCACGGCCAAGAAAAGAGTTGGGCAGAGTCAGGCATGGGACATCTCTGGGTTTCAGAAGGACTTCTAACTAAAGGTGATGAGAAATTAGAATTGTGTAGTTGAAACATCAAGAGTTTCACAATCAGAATCCACATTCCAACAACTACTTGATATTTCCCAGTCTCAATTTTTTCATCTACAATTTCTTCATGGGAATTTGCTAGGGTTAAAAAAGATATTGAGAATGAAGCACTTCTCACCATTAATTGGCAAATAATAGGCACCCCACAGAGAGTACTTCCTTTCTCTTTTCATGCTCTGGGTAACCTCTGAATTGAACATCATAAGCAAGGAAATGGACAGTTGGATCTCCCCACAGCCCAACATTTTCAGGGCTCTTTGATCCTCCTTCCTTTTTTGCTTCTTCATTCTATTCCATCGCCTTCTTAGAATTGAGATTTCCCATCCATCAGTGATCACAGACTCAGGCAGAGGCTTGACTTGCAACTCTTTTCACCTTGTAACTCAAGAAGATACAGTAGGATGAGCTTACCAGGAATCTATGCACACCAGAAACCAAGGAGCCTCATGGAAAATTACTCATCCTGAGAGAACTAGGAGTTAACAGGAAAAGTGTTTTCAAGGACAATAGATGAGCTTTGAAAGAAAGTATCATTCTGACATCATTAGAATTATCTTTTGCCCAGTCACTATGAATTCACTCTGAATCTCTGGACAAAGACACACTAATAAATATCTACTAAAAACCAATATTATTTCTGCAAAATTTCCAAAGGCTACTGAAAGATCAGTGAATCTGTGATTGTGAAACAGGAGCTAGTGTCAGAGAAGACATTGCTTATAGGGGCTGCTCGCTTCATTTTGTTGACCAACAAGGTGATATGTTGGCCTCTGCTCACTTCTATCTACCTTGACAGAGGACATTGGTTGCAATTATAGCAGCAATGCCCTCAAGAGACATCAGCAGTGGATGGGTCATCAGTGGAAGTAGTCCCTTTGGAGCCATTGAAAGCAATTAAATCTTCCCCCACAGAGACCCAGAGGAGGGGAGGAGAATGATGGCATGCATTCCCATGGATTGGGGAGGACACATCATAAGAGTACAGGGGTACATCCCCTGGAAATCCCCAACACTATGGAGGGACAACTTGAGCAGTAGAGGTAGTGCAGTCAGAAACACTTTTGGAGGTTGTCATTTGGCATCCTTTTCTTATTCAGACAGGTATGGTCCAAGTTCAAATATAAAGAGTGAAGCATTATTCTCCCAGAATGCCCAGTGCATCTGCTTCCATGTCTCTAAAAATCCTAACACTGGGTTTCAGCAGTAACAGTAGGATGCTCACTTGTCCCTAGAGCAGAGTCTCAGCCTGAACTCACAAACTTTTGACAGGCCAGGTCCGTCATAGCACGTGATGGTACTGGGGGCAGGGGATAGGGAGGTACTACTCTTATAACTTAGCTGATCCCCAATTGATGCTTATAAGTCACTGTATCCTCACTTCCCCACTTAAACTAATATATTAAGTCCAAATGTTTCTGCTTAGGGTGAGAGAAAGGAAAACTGAGGCTGCTTAACTTGCCTTATAACACACCATGAGACAAATGAGGGCCCAGGATCCCTTGCTCACCTTGACCATAACCTACCACAGAGTCCCTTGGAATCAAACAGCCTGGAATATATACAGTGTAAATAAAGACCTGAGGAGAGAAAGAACCCCTGGCTCTCTGTGATATTTTAGAGGAATGGAAAATACTAGACCTCAGGCATCTGCATCAAAACTCTTACATTCCATTATTCATATCTGAAGCTCTTTTTCTTATTCTTTATGCCTTTTGGTTAACAGGATGTTAATTCTAAATCAAGATTGTAAAACTAAACCATTTAAAATATATGCATGCTTAACAAAAGAACTGTAGAGGTTAATAATCATTTTTAAAATTAAATTGTTGAATTTGATTCAATAAACATGTCTTAAATGTTAGCCCAGGAGTCTCCAGCTCCATTCATTTATAGGTCTTAAGGCTCCCAAGAGGCAAGCTGACTCTAGTCCAAATCTAATTAATCCTGACTCCAAACATAAGCATATTTTTATTGGGTGCTTCCTATGTGCTGGAATACCAGGCAAAGAGCTATTTGGGCACTGTATCTAATGTCTATAATCAACACGTATTTCCCTCTGTACTATAGATAAGAAATATTTCACTATCCTCTTTCATATATATATGTACCTACATTACACTTTCCTCTTAAATCTTTTATGTAAATAAATATATATTTATACATGTATATATGCATGTATATGTGTGTCCATATGTATACACACATACATTTTATATATACATAGTGATAAATTACACCTAAAGTATGGCATCAGTGCTGACTCTGGCTCATTGATGCCTGTGGGTTTGTGGGGCCAGTGTCAAGTTTTTCAAGAAAACACAAATTTCCGAACTTTTAATTTAAATCTTTCTGTCATTGTCTGAATTGTGTCCCACTCCCCAAATTCATACGTTGAAGTCCTAACCCCCAGTACATCACAATGTGGCTATATTTAGAGATGAGGCATTTAGAGAGGTGATTAAGTTAAAATGAGGCTGTCAGTGTGTGTGTGTGTGTGGGGGGAGCGGCTAATCCAATCTGACTGATGTCCTAAAAAGAAGAAAAATTGCAAACACAAAGACACACCAAGGATGCATGCACACAGAGAAGGTCACGGCCAGTAAGTGGCCATTTACAAGCCAAAGACAGAGGCCTCAGAAGAAATCAACCCTGCCAATACCCTGATACTAGATGTTTAGCCTCCAGAACTGTGACAAAATAAATTGTTTGAGGCAACCAGTCTGTGGTATTTTGTTATGATAGTTCTAGCAAACTAATACTCTCCCATTTTTTAAAATTCAGGTTTGTAAAGGCACTGTGTAGGTCAAACAAAAAATAATTAAAATGTAGAATGAACTCACATACATTATGGGAGTGTGCATAAATTGGTTCAATCTCTTTGAAGGGTGATTTGGAAATATCTACCAAAATTTAACATGTGCATTCTTTTTGAGTCAAATATTCCACTCCTAAGTATTTATCCTGCAGAAATACTCTCATGTGTGTGAAATAATGTATGTTCAATATTCACGGCATCATTTAAATACTGCAAACCACATACATGCCCACCAATATAGAATTAATAAATAAATTATGACACACCTATACAATGGAATTCTGTGTAGTTATTTTTGTTTTTGTTTTGTTTTCATCATTTTATCTATTTACTTATTTTTAATTTCTATTTTTTTAAAATTTCAAAATATTAAGGGGATACAAGTGTTTTTGTTACATAGATACCCTGTATAATGCTTAACTCAAGGCTTTTGGTGTGTCTATCACCAGAATAGTGCTCCTTTTACCTAGTAGATAAGTTTTTATACCACATCTCCTCTCCCACCCTCTCTTCTTCTTGGTTTCCAATGTCTTTTATATCTCTTTGTGCTGGTGTGTACCAATCGTTTAGCTCCCATTTATTAGTGAGAACATATGGTGTTTGTTTTCCATTCCTGAGAAACTTCACTTAGGATAATGGTCTCCAGTTCTATCTAAGTTGCTACAAACAACATTTCATTCCTTTTTATGGCTGAGCAGTACTCCATGATATATACTATATATACCACATTTTCTTCATCCACTCATGAATTTATGGGCACTTAGGTTGGTTCCACATCTTTGCAACTGTGAATTGTGCTGTAATAAACATTTGCATGCAGCTATCATTTTTATAAAATGACTTCTTTTCCTTTGGGTAGATATTCAGCAGTGGGATTGCTGGATCGAATGGTAGGTTCAACATTTACCGTGTTTCCCCGAAAATAAGACCTACCCATAAAATAAGCCCTGACAGGATTTTTAAGCATTTGCACAATATAGCTCTACCCCAAAAATAAGAACTAGTGATGGGCGTGGCTATGTAGCCTGTCTGCACAACCCATGCATTTCATGGCGGAGTGGTAAAGAAGACGAGCAGCCCTTCTCATCTGCCCCATGAGAGCTCTATTGCTTGACGTGAGAGATTGGGGCCAATGGTTCTAAAGGAAATAGAGTCGCAAGGAATTCAGGATGGAATTCGGGATTTGGAGAGTTATGATGATGTTCCAGAAGAAGACGACTTAACTATATTTGAATAAATATAGATTGTTGTACCGTACTTAAAAAAAAATAACACATCCCCTGAAAATAAGCCCTAGAGTGTCTTCTTGAGGAAAAATAAATATAAGACCCTGTCTTATTTTCGGGGAAACACGGTATTTCTTTGAGGAATCTCTATACTGTTTTCCATTGAGGTTGTACTAATTTGCAGTCCCACCAACAGTGTATGAGCATTCCTATCTCTCTGCATCCATGCCAGCATCTATTGTTTTTTGACTTTAATAATGGCCATTCTGAGAGGGGTAAGGTGATATTTCACTGAAGTTTTAATTTGCATTTCCCTGATGATTAGTGATGTTGAGCATTTTCTCATATGTTGGTAGGTCATTTCTCTATCTTCTTTTGAAAAACTTCTGTTCATGTCTTTTGCCCATTTTTTGATGTTTTTTTTGTTTGTTTGTTTTTTCTTGCTGATTTATTTGAATTCTTTGTAGATTCTGGATATTAGTCCTTTGTGGGATATAGAGCTTGTGAATATTTTCTCCCATTCTGTTAAGTTGTCTATTGACTCTGTTGATTATTTCCTTAGCTGTACAGAAGTCTTTTTAATTTAATTAAGTCTCATTTATTTATTTTTGTTGTTGTTGTATTGCTTTTGGCTTCTTAGTTACAAATTCTTTGCCTAGGCCAATGTCTAGAAGAGTTTTTCCTATGTTTTCTTCTAGAATTTTCATTGTTTCGTGACTTACATTTATCCTTTATCCATCTTGAATTAATAGGGGTCCTGTTTCATTCTTCTGTATGCAGCTATCCAGTTTTCCCAGTTGTTATTTTTAAAATGAAGTAGTTATATAGAATGATTTCAAAAATAGGTGCCAAGTTAAAAAAATAAGGTTTAGAACTCTCTCTCTGTGTGTATGCTACCATTTGTGTGGGAAAACGATATGCACATATGATTCAAAATGGCCCTTCAGGCTTGAATACGAAATAGAAAAAAATCTGTCTGACTCTGAAATCAGGGTTTTTGACCATGGTCTTTATGTATTTATTAGAAGCTCCATATCTATACCCCACCATGATCTTCAAGCCCCTGTTTCCAGATGGGCGCTTGGATTTCCCAGTGTGGTTGGAGTCCTACCCTAAAAGCTAAGAGAAGCAGTGATCATCAGGCTTAAACACTTCTCTCTTCCTGGGTGGGCTTCTACCTCTGGCCTTCCCTGACCCCTCCCTCCTTTGCCACTAAATATTGCCTAGAATATGGGCAGCCCACCCAGAATAAGCCCTCCTTTTGTAATACTTCCTTGAGCATCAAGGAATGGGCTACTGCTGTCTTCCTTTTCTGAACAAAGGCTCTATACTCTGTATGGCCTGGTAGGAGCATCTAGCTCAGATGGCAAGAGTAGTTCATGGAGCACAAGAACCTCATTACTTATATGATCAACTAAATTTTACAAATGCTGCTCACACTTGCATACTCACAAACATGTTAGCATATAAAGACTCTGAAGGCTCTGTAGTGTAGAAAAATGGTTGCCCCCTTTTATCCCAGTTACCCAAGATTGTTAAGCTAATGAATCTTCCCTCTTTTTGTTGTACATATGTGGGCTTCATACTAAACTAGTGCTTCCTAGTGTGTAACACAATTGGGAAAATCTATCCTAACCCAAGCCCAACTTCCATTCTTTTCTCCAGCTTGCTCTTTATAGAACAGACTCCAACACCCTTTCCAAACAAGACTTGAAGGGTTACAACCACCAACAACAAAAAGAACAAGACCAGATAGAAGAGGAAGAGAAAGCCAACAAGAAGGCAAAATTCAAAATTGAATGTCTAATTCTATGACTTGATGGTTACAGTCATTTCAGATGAGAAAATAAACCTGATCATGGAAAGTGATAAACCAGTAAGGAGGCAAGCAGGCAGAACAGACAGGTTCTGAAGGTCACAGCAGGCAATAGGTCATAAATCAGGAGCTAAGAGAACACAAACACCTGAGGGGAGGTCAAAGTCAATGTTTCCACTCTGGGTAGCTCATCATGACCCATTAAAAAGCCATTGAAGTAAGGTGGTTATAGACTCTTCGCCAACAGATGCTTAAAAGATGACTAATTCTGGTTTGACTGATCTGAATCCTGAGCAGCCAACATGATTGTGCATGTTGTACATCCAAGGGAGCACCACTAAGATGGCAGACACTGTAGCTTTAGATATTTTTTGACATAATTTTCTGGCAGACTTTTTCTAACAAAATTTTTATAACAATCTAGAAATAGATTCTATTTCTAATTCATGCAAAGTTGCCATATGAGCCAGCAGCCACCCTGCCCCAGGGTCCACTCAGTCCACGGAGGCCCATGTGGGGTGCCAGCAGGAGGCCAGCTCTTGAAATCAAATGGCCTGCATTCTACACCCAGTGCCACTGGACAGTTTTCTTCACCCTTCTAGGTCTGAATGTTCTCATCAGCAAAATGAAATTTGGTCTAGATGATCTTTCAGTTATTTAAATATATTACTTTCTCACCTCCAATTTTTCACACATGTTCTTGCTTCTACTTGGAATGCTTGTCCTTCACTCATCACTAGGCTGGCCCTCCACATCCTTCAGGTCTCAGCATAAACGCCAACTCTTCCAGACTGTTTTCACTCCTACCTTGGTTAAGACCCCTACTGAAGGCTTCCATAGGCCAGCTTTCACCTACCATCAATTCACATCAGATCTTACCGTAATTATTTATTTAAGTATTTGTCTTTCCCACTAGACTTTAAATACCCCATGGACAGGAAACATCCTTCTCTTATTCAGGGCTGTGTCTCCACTGCCAAGCACACAGTAGGAACTAAATAAATATTTGTTAGATGAAGACATGAACAAGCTTAACATTTATATGGAAACCAATAAGTCTCATTTTTAAAAGAATTTTTCTGTATCTAGTATGCCTCTTCAAAAATTTTATTTGACATAAAATTTTGTCAAATACACTTATTTCTAATTTAGGAAAGTTAATTTTTGAATCCTGATTTCTTATCTCTACACATTTTTTTCTAAAAATAAAGTGTCATACAGACACAAATATATTCTTGTAAAGTTCTACATGTTCTGAATATGAGCAAATTAATTTCTATTTTAATTGTATTTAATTCAAATGGAACAAAGTAATCTTATTAATAAACAACCTCCCTCCCAATTTACTTGTTTAGTAAATTCAGACTAAGTAGAACTAGTTACTTTAAAGGAGTGGGATCTTGATGTTAAAAGAGGTGGTGGTGAGGAAAGTTCTCTTATCATAGATATGGAAATAATCTTGATCTTTTTTTCAGTGAAAAAATCAAAGTAAAGAACATCAGAAATGCCATTTGCATGAGGCCCCCTTATAGCCTCATCCCCTGGTCTCCCAGAGGACTTTGTTTTTGGTGGTCATGTTTTGGGAGGCCAGAAATGATCCTGTGGTACTGGAAGGGAATAGAAAGAGGAGACCACCTGGGTCTTACTGGGAGCAAGGGCAGTATTTAAGGTAGGTGGGAAGTGATTATGGGAGGGAGAATTCACTCCCTGGAAGGCAAGACTCTCAGCACATGCAGAGGTTTAAGAGCACAGACTCTGAAGCTGGACTGCCTAGATTCAAATCCTAGCTCTGCCCTTATTGCCTGGAGAACCTGAGAACCTCGTTTATGTTACTTAACCTCATAGTGTCTAGTGCCCCTTATCTGTAAATGGGGATAGTTATGGTAGCTACATCATAGGGTTGTCACACAGCTAAAATGAAGTACACATTCGCGTGTTTAAAAAATGACTACTATGCTAAGTGCTCAATATAGTTTAGATAGAATTTTTATTATTTTTAGCTGTATATTCATGGGCAGGGACTGGGTGGGAGTTGCTTTTATAAGGAACATAGTACACTAAGTTTCTCTAGACTAGCTGAGGAAATTGGCAAAAACTGGAATGGTAAAATTCCTTTGGGTGGGGGAGCCTAAAAGAGCTGAGATCATTTAGAGGCCAGACTATAAGCACTTGGAATTCTCCAAATTTTCTGACTTTGGTGTGGACAGTGACAGCAGGGAAGAAGACAGAATGCAGGTGAAGGTACCAGTTTACACAGTCAGGGTAGCAGAATGGGAGACAACAGGAACCAAGAAGCAGAGAAAGGAAATGCTAGGAGAAAAAGACCATTAGAATCCTCAGTCAAATGTTTGCTAGGCTTTCCTTTTTAGGTGCCTTCTGGAGAACAGGATAAGAATGTGCTTTGTGGTGGTAGAAGGCACCCCGAGCTCAAAACCTGTATAACTGTTCCCAGTTTTTTAAGTCAACAACAAAAATCCCATTGGATAATTCCAAGGTGTTGCAAGCACCCAGCCTATCTAATGGTGCCCCCTGGAGTTATGTAACAAGGGGATACTGAGCTTGGAGATCACAAATTACCTTTCTCCATGAATAAGCAATTGGTTTGCCTATTGTTCTCACCTTATAATTCTCTACCATTTCCTGTCACTAAATAACAGAAACTAATCTTCACCTGTAAAGTTTTACACTTTCACATTTAGAGGCTACTAATTCATAATTAAATTGTAAAGAATGATATATATGTAGAGGGCTGTCGGGAAAGTATCCAGCCATTGTTAATATAATGAGAATGGTTACATGGCTGGATACTTTCTGTACAGCCCTCGTACATATCTGCTTCTCTCAACAGGTCATTTAGAAGAGGAAGACATGATCATTAACTTCATTAATAACAGTTGGCCTATAGTAATCAGGTTGTTTCTTTCACAAAGCATCCGTGACATTGTTGGAACTTGTCATTAAGTCCCTTGGCAGGAGGCTCTCTATCTCTAATCTTTGCCCAGCACTGGCTTCTTACTGCCCTGTTTTTTCACCCATCTCCACACGCTGTAACTGAAAATTGTGGTGAAGCTTGCATATGTAATTAGAGTTGTACCTCTTTGCCAGGTGGTTTCTCCCTCCTCTACTAATTAGTCCAGTTTTCCCTTTAGGGCATGTAGGAACTCTCAGTTAAGTCAAATGAAAACAAAAGGCTGGGTGATGTCAGTTATTGAAACTGTTGATTACTTTCCATATTATATCATATGGTCATGAGGATTACTCTGCACTTATGGGTAAACTATTCAGCTACTCATTATCTTAGTCCAGACACATCGAAGCTTGTCCTGGTTTAACTAGCCTTTTAAGCCATATGACACAGGAAAAACAAATCCTTCTCCAAGAAGTGTTAAACTGAATAACATATTAAGATCTTTCTTTCATGACAGCTTTTGCAGTCATTTTTCTCACAACACAATAGTTCCAAGACAATAATTTGGAACAAAATGCAACAAAAATAATGGTTCAAGGGTATCTCTTAAGAAGCTAGCATTATATTTGCAAATATATCATTGGTCCATTTTTTTGAGCATCCTAACAGGGTATGATAGACTCTTTTAACGTAGTAAGTCCACAGGTTAGTGGTTACCCTAGCACAAGGAATAGTAGCTTTAGATGTTGACTGTGGGGCAAATGTTACTTACTACCTTCTCTGGAGGTTCTCAAAAACTGTGGTACAGAGATCAGCAACGTCAGATTCACCTGCAAACTTGTTAAGTAGACACATTTTTATTGCTCACTCCAGACATGTGGAATCAGAAACTCTGGGGGTGGGAATCAGCAATCTGAATCGTAAGGAACCCTCTAGGTGATTCTAGTACATCTCTATCAGATGGGGCTCCAATGGCAATCATATGGCCAAGTAGATAAGGGCAAAACCAGTCTGTATAGGTTTTGGTGAAGTCCTTAAAGCTCATCCTACTATCATGAGTCTCAGATCACAGAAAACAGAGTGTTAGAATCATTGTTACTTCTATGAAGAAAAGGAAGAAGAAAAAATGCACCAATTTCCTGGTAAATTTCCCTGATGGTTTTAACAATCTTTACCATATGCAAAGTATAATGTTCTCAAAGATTAAATACCACTCTTGGGACTTAAAGAAAAGAGGAATAGAAGACCATACTTGGGAAAAGAAATCTCTCTCTTTCCTGCTATGGAAGAAATATAACACTATTAGGTCATCTTAAAATCTACTGCATTGGTTTCTAAGACAAAGAAAACTTTTTAAACAGAGTGGCCTAGATAAATGAGAATACCTTTCCACAGTGACTTTTCCAGTATTGACACACAACTTCTAACAAGAAATGTTCCTAAAGAGATTAACCTAATTACTAAAATTCTCTTTATTCCAGGCACAAAGGAAAGGGAAGGGAGTTCAGGTAAAATTGGAGTCCCAGACTCTTGCACATTCCTCACATTCATGGCATTCTTGAGACCATTGGGAGATCACCCCTAAAGACAGAGAAAAGAAGACCTGACTGGAGGCAGCACAAACAGTAATTAGCAAAGCCATTTCCAAGTGGATATGCCATGGAAACACATTTCTTTATAGTGTTGAGTGGCAATACTGATAAGTAGGGGCATGCCAGCCAATGGAAGAGCAAGAACAGAGCTAGATCCTTCCTGAACTTATCAGCAGGAGAAGACTTTGAGGGGACGGAGATGCCTGCACACTGAGGTCATCTGCACTCAAGAGGCCGCCCACCATGTCCTGGTCCTGTGTAAATCCAATCAATGGCTTATTTGGATTAGCTCTGCCACTTTACGCTAGATGCTTTGAGGAAATCAAAATAATTTAGTGTGTTAAGTCAAATTATACAATCAGGACTAACTGGCTAATTTAACATAAAGGCACAGCTGCTTTGTTCATTAGTGTTGACCTTGGTCAAATTATTGAATCTCTTATTGCTCCAGTGACCTCATGAGTCCAGTGGAAATATTATTGCCAATTTATTACTAGAGGATTAGAGATAAATAGATAAAAAAGGTTGGGTTCTGTTGTATTCTACAATTTTGCATGTATTTTTATTTTTACTTTGAAGAACAAATTAGAAATAGTCCATATTCCAAGCCCTTCTCACGGAAATCAAATAAGAAAATCACCAAGCCAGTAGGCAAGTATCAAATTTTGCCTAACATTGAACATTAAAAGGAGGTCAATGAGATGTTTCTATTAACAGCAGAACTTTTCTTCACTCTGTGTGTGTGTGTGTGTATGTGTGTGTGTGTAGGAAAGGATGCTTTAAGCCAGCTAAAAGGCTGGACTGTCAACAGAGAGCCAAGGAGTCTGAGAAGTTTGAGATGAGTAAGAGTGACATAAACACCATTAGCATTGAGTCTTTTAGAATAAATATTCTATAGCCATCTAGCAAACCAAGTCCTTAAATGAGAAGTCACTGAGTTAGCAGGGTAGATGCCATGATCTTGCTATGGAGGTGGTCCTACATTCATCCTCTGCCTACTAGTGGTATTTCTGGACTAGCTCTGAACCTCTACTAAGAAATGCTGGTACTTCAGGCTTAGCCACCTTGGGTTGCTGTGCCATGGCTCAAGGGTAGGCCAATTAAGATTCATTATGTCACATCAAGGGAAAAATTCCAAGCACTGGGCCCTCCACCAAGAATGCAGTATCCTCATCCTCCCACTTTAAGTCCTAAGATGTTTTCAGTAAAAATAACCTTAGCTAATCATAACTACAGGAGGATAGAGATAATCTCAGTGAGGTCACAGGAGCTAAAAATAAGTCTTTAGAGATCAAAGAGTTATACTAAGAAGGGGTTAGAATATTCAGGATATAATGACTCATATTCTGCTCTTTCTGAGCCTCAGATGGGGCTGGGATGCTAGGATACTGGGATGCTGAGATAGGGGTGTTTGTCTTACAAGTCAAGCCATATGCTGAATCAATTTCTAGTTCCAAATAGAAAAAAACCCCTCATTTTAGTCTCAGATAAATTAGTAGTATGCAGTTAAATAACTCAAAACAGAAAAAGTCATCATAGTGACAGGCTTGTAAAAGGCAGTTGCAGGAAATTGCACAAAATAACTAGAATAAATATTACTGGAGTGAATTGGATGCTTTATGCAACAACCACCTGACACTCCAACTTTCTTTCAAATTTCACTTTTCCTCCATTCTCTTTTTTGCCAGATGAATGTACTTCCAGCTGGACTTGAGAAGCAATGGTGTCAAACAACGACTCATTAAGAAATACACACCTGTCATAAGTGCAAGACTCTCTCAGGGGATATATTGAATTGCGTTCCCTGCTTCCTATGAAAAGGTGCAATGAAAAAATGAATTAACTATCAACTACCAGATGTTTCTAGCATCTCTATTAGTTTAGGGAAGATGAAACAATTGCTGCATTGTACAGATGTGTAACTCACATAAACATAAGTATTTAGGATGTGGGAGGAAGGCTGAACTAAATGTGTCTTGAGAATAATTGATCTTTTCTTTTTGGCACTGCTTCATAATAACAGGAAGAAATCTCCTCTTCTACTTGAATTGACACATATTTTTTACCAACACTAAGAATAAATGAACATATATCTAAAGGTGCAAGCATATGGATATGAATTTCTAGTTTGACTTTGCTTCACTGCATCAATTATAATTACGTTGAACTTCCTGGTAATGCTCATACATGTACTTTTCATGATTTGAAAGCTTTCTAGTTACAGAAAGTTCTAAGTACTGTAAATACCATTTTCCAAATAACAAAAAGGGAGCCCAATGAGGAGAGGTGGTATGTCAATGGTATGACAGAGAGGACAGAGCTTCCCACTCTGTAAAAATATTAAGGGAGAATATATACAAAATGTTTAGGTTACTCTGGACCTTACAATCAAATACTGGATGTTCAAGTATATGGAGCAGTCAGCAAGTTGTGTCGTTCAAGAAAAGGGACAGGAGTATACAAAGATATCAGCCTCAAACTCTGCCTCAGGTTGCACATTATTGCATCTCCCAAGTGAATGGGCTTTGGATTCAGCCCCCTGTCATTTTAATGCCAAAGGAGAACTATGGAATGGAAAGAGAAAAGGGGGACATCATTTTATGTCACATAGTACAGGATTCACAAACAAGCTTCAGCTCACATGTCAAATCTAAGGGCTTTTCTCTAGTGGCTGCCTAGGCCCTTTCTGGAGAGAGATTCTGAGGTTCTGTCGGGGCTTAGGCAGAAAGAAGGTTGAAATCTATTAGCAACATTTGCCAGTACTTCAGAAGAAGATGCTGTCAGCTCATGCATAGAAATTTTCCAGTTGGGGCCCTATAGCAGTTCAGAGAGTGGGTTTTGAGGGCAACTAGACCTAGGTTCAAAATCCATACCTCCACTACTTACAACCTCTGTCACAATGGGAAACTTAGTTAACCTCCCTAAGATTCTATTTCTTCTTCTCTCCAGTAGGGATAACTAATAATACTCAAAAAGGCTTATATAGAGATTAAATGAGATAATGGTATGGAGAGGGATTGAGTGATTGAGAGCAAGAGAGGAGGAGAGATCGAAAGAAGGAGAAAGAGAAGGGAGGGAGGAAGAGAGGGAGGGGGAGAGAGACAGGAGAGGAGAGGAGAGGAGAGGAGAGGAGAGGAGAGGAGAGGAGAGGAGAGGAGAGGAGAGGAGAGGAGAGGAGAGGAGAGGAGAGGAGAGGAGAGGAGAGGAGATATGTTCTGCCTAGCCAAGTAAACTGCAGCCAGAAGCTATAACTGGCACTCATGGCCCAAAGGTAACCAACCATCTTTTGGTTGAAGTGACTCCCTCAGCCCCAACTAGGTTTGTTCTTCTCTCTTGGGTGCTTTCAGTAGCATGGCTGATGCCATATCTATTGGACTGAAACTGTGCCAATACCCCTGAGGTGAAGGGTGTGGTTTAAGCTCTCCAAGTAAAGTGAACATCAACCAAAAGAGAGATGAGGCAATGACAGGTGGTCAGGTACTACTGAAAATCTTAAAAAGGTAGAGAAAACAGAAATGGAAGGATATCCACCATCACCTGAGCCAATCTCTTCTCCCATTGGCACTGGCTCTTACAACCCCACTTTGTGAATGGCACCCAAAGGTGAGCTACCATGTGACTTGGAGAGTTGAGAGCATGTGTAGATGAGTAAGGAAGAAGAGAGCTGGTGAGAAGTCAAATGCTGAGAACACAGGTGGTGACTATGTTCCCTCTGGATACTGGAGCCACTAATTGTAGCACAGTAGGTTTGAGAGGATCAAAGTTTATGGGTGTTTTACAAAGGCTCTGTACTCCAGTTATAGGATAGTTCAATCTGTTAGAGAAATAATGGCCAGCTTCCAGACCAATGGTGAAAAAAGAACAAATTCAGAAGGAAGCATTTAAAAGAATTTTTAAGAGCACTGTTGGTGGAATAATAAAGGAATAGCAACTATAGATCATAGACTTTTATTCCTGGAATAAACCTTTGAGATCATTTAACTCAATCTCATTATTTACAGAGGAAGAAATGCACATCTTATGAATAACAGACCTGCGGAAACAACCTATTAAAATCAGGAGTTATTGTACTAGAGAGAGGGAGGGAGTCCAGAAATGCACATGCAGACTTTGGAGTCATCTAGGTAGAAGCAGTAATTGAAATCATATATAATAATACAGAGGGAAGGGACACATTTCAGCTTCCAAGCAAAGTATGTGGAGAGTGACACACCCATAATGAAATGGCCAAATGGACAACACCAAAACATACAGAACTATATGGTCCAAACAATGTGAAGAGAGGAAATTGGATGTGTATATTTCATATTTTTTTGCATATCGAGTGGACTTTAATTACTTTTTGCTCTTGGGGTGAATCTTTCTGTCTCTTGAAGATTATTAAGTAAATAAATGCAGATTCAAAATTTACACAGTGTGATACTGTTGGGCTAAAACCTGTAAGTACATAAAGAAAAAAATATATAAGAAAGGTTTAAAAGGTATGGCAGTGAGGATTAAAACATTTAGATTTAAGGTGAGTCAAATACTTATGATTATATTATAGAATGCAAAAATAATTATTCTTGAAAGCAAAGCTATATGCATTAAAATAGTGTTTAATATTAAATAATATGGCTCAACAACTATAAATAATTCCAAAAAAAATCATGAAATGTATATACAAAGGGGAGAAATGAAAAGCAAGCTAATGACTTCATATTACATGGGATTCAAATAATTTTATTTCCTTTGTGACACTGGCAATTACAGATATACAGGCTGTGAGAATTTTGTAATTTAATAGTAACCATTATAATAAAAACACATTCCGTGTTTCTAGAGGCAAAGCAGCCCAGAAAATAACTAGTAGTTATAAGCACCTACGATGTACCAGGCACTTTCGAAACATTAATTCATATCGCACTCTCAATAACCCTGTGTAATCGTTACTATTTTTTATCCTCATTTTTCAAATTTTACAAATGAGAACATTTAGGTACAAAGAATTTAAGAGCTGCTGATTCTTGAAATGTTGAAATGGGATCCATGCCCAAGCAAACATGTGCTTGAGCTTAAGATCTTAACCAAAATTCTACACGTGCATTAAAAGATGAAAACCAATAGGAACACTAGGAAAATATTTTTTAAAAAAACATAAATGAAGATGTCAGAAAATCAAATATATCTATAGTATGAAAATAAACATAAATTTGTTAAACTCATTTTAAAATATTTTGGCAATAGAACTATACTATTCTATGTTCTATGTATTATTAATACATATAAGATAACTTAATGCATAGAACAAAATGATGTAGAAGTATTAAAAATAAAAGGTTGGGTAAATACATATCAGGCAATTGAAAGAAAAAATAGAAAGCACTAAATAAGGACTATAAACATAGCAACACTACACTAATCAAATGTATGATCCACAATAAAATATAGTAGTCTACATCAGTGCTGTCCAATACAACTTTCTGTGACAATGAAAATGTTCTACGCTTGTACAGTCCAATAGGGCAGCTACTAGCCACATGGAGCTGTTGAGCACTTGAAATACGACTAGATGAGAGATTAACTGAATTTTACATTTTATTTTATTTTAATTAATTTAAATGTTAAAATTCACATGTGGTAAGTGCCTACTATATTGGATAGCACATGTCTAGGTCTTAGTATAAATATACATGAAATAAATGTTGCTATAATTAAAAGGAGCATTTAAGAGAAGCATGTTTTAGTGTTATATTATGAAACAATTTTGAAATATTAAAAGGTCAAAACAAATAAGAATACAGATAAATTAAATAATTTATAATTTAAGTAATTGCTAAAATTACTTAATATTCACATATAGAACTTTACCTCTACAAGGAATATGCATTCACATTCAGGGATATTTACAAATGGTCACCCACAAAAAACCTATTGTAGATTTCCCGAAAGTAGTAATTTTACTGGCTACAATGTAACAAACTAGAAATTTATAACAAAATTTTTGTCAAATGTACACACAAAAAATCAGCAAGTTGGAAATTCTATAAGCATTAATCTAAATTTGTGCAAATGTATAATGGAAATAAGCTCTACAATTAAAGATAATTTCAGCATGTCAAAATATACAGGCTGCATCAAAATTATATCCAAATGTTAATTCACTACATTAAATATTATGGATAGTAATAAAAGAAGACAATGGAAATAAATGAGCTAACTTAATTATTAAGAAGAAAGATTATAGGAAAAGTCAAGAAAGGAAATAATAAAGGTAAAAGGCAAAATGAATGAATTACAAAATAGAAGAAAGTAGTAATTACAAAACTAAATACCTGAGAAATTGAAAGATTTAAAAAATACAGGGAAAACCATCAATTAGATTTTAGTAAATGAAATTAGGAAATATCAAACATCAAAATGTGGAAATAAAAAAGAGAATACAAAAACAGTCATGGGGATTTTTTTAAAAATATTAAAATATAATTATATGCTAATACATTTTGAAAACTTAATAAATAGATTATTTCTAGCAAAGTATAAATCACCAAAATTGACATGAGAAGAAATAAGAAAACTTCTGGTTTTAACAGTAACTTTTAAATTTTCTATTATTATCAAAAATCATGCCCCCCCCAAATCCATCATGTCCGTAGAGTTTTATAGATGAGTTCTATCAAGTTTTCAAGAGACAGATTACTGTTGCTCTAGAAATATTTCAGATCATGATAAATGTGGAAACATAAGGCTGACTAAAACCCTAAAAAGGGGCCAGGCATGATAGCTCATGCCTGTAATCTCAGCACTTCCCAGATGGGAAGATTGCTTGAGGCAACAAGTTTGGGATCAGCCTGGGCAATATAGCAAGACCCTATCCCTACAAAAAATTTAAAAATTAAAAAAAAACAAAACTTCAAAAACCTGACAAGGAAAGATTATAGAAAAAATTATAGCCTAAACCATTTTTTTAGAATAAGAAAGTAAGTTTTATTGACAGATATCTATGTTAATAGCCAATAGTCTCCTAGAAGGGTAGAGAACAAGAACCATAATGTATCTTCCAATATCAAATCTGTCTTTTTAGGTTCAATTCAGAGTAGCTCATACCACTGGACCACAGTGAGGAGAGTCTACTATGGAGTCATCTCACTGACATCTGGACAACCATTTTTAAGTTCATAGGCAAAAATCAACATTGAATAGAAGCAACAGTCTATTAAACAGTGTATTAAAAAACTGCTGTATATTACAAGAATAACACACATTGAAAACATGAAATTTACCTAGGATTTACTACTATGAATTTTATTATTTTGATTAAAAATTTGACTATGTCAAAGGAGAAAAATGTTATTATTTCAAATAGATGTTAAAAGGGCATTTTGATGAATTCAACACTCATCTCCAGTTTTTAACAATCTTAGAATCCAGAAATATATGATTACTTCCTTAACATGATAACATCTGTGTTAAGAAAGCAGTCTAACTGTGCAAAATATTTGAACAGATTCTTCAAAAGTAAGATATACAGATGGCAAAAGAAACCCAACATGAAAAGATGCTCAACATCATTACTCATTAAGGAAATGCAAATTAAAATCACAGTGAGATATGACTATACACCTATTAAAATGATTAAAATTTTTAAAAATTAACCATACCAGGTGTTGGTGAGGATGCAGAGTAACTGGAACTCTTACAGATTGTTGGTGGGAGTTTAAAATGGCACAACCACTTTTAAAAACATTTTGACAATTCCTTAAAAAGTTCATTATATACTTCCCATATATTTCAGCCATTCTAAAAGAAAAGGAAATATTTGCCCATAACAAAGACTTGCACATAAATTATCATACCAGTTTATAATAGTCCAAAACTGGAATCAGCCCAAATGTCCATCAGTGAGTGAATAGATAAACACATTGTGGTGTATCCATACAACGAATTATGATTCAGCAATACAAAAGAAATAAACTACTTATACATGCAAC
Source organism: Microcebus murinus (assembly GCF_040939455.1). NCBI lineage: Eukaryota > Metazoa > Chordata > Mammalia > Primates > Cheirogaleidae > Microcebus > Microcebus murinus. The sequence goes on from NC_134136.1 coordinate 87,255,980, forward strand.
TATATAGATGAACCCCACATAATTATGCTGAAAGAAGCTAAAGTAGAGTACACACTGTATAATTCAATGTATCTAAAACCCTAGAAATTGCAAACGAATTTATAATGACAGAGAGCATATCAGCAGTTGCTTGGGTATGCAGTGGTCCCCAACCTTTTTGGCACCAGGGACCAGTGTCATGGAAGACAATTTTACCACAGACCAGGCGGTGATGTGAGCAATGGAGGGGTGGTAAAACTCACTTCCTGCTGTGCAGCTTCCCCCCGCCCAACCTTCCTAAGTTTCATAGAGTGGGGGAAACTCTACAGCCTGCTCCCAAACAAGCCGCAGACAGGGGTAGGGGTGTGTGGGGTGTTGGGGACCACAGGTATAGAGGACAGAGAAAGGATGGAGGGAAGGACTAAAACAACACAAGGTAACTTTTGGAGCTGATGGAAATGTTCATTATCTTGAGTTTAGTGACAATTTCACAGGTGTATACATAAGTCAAATTATCTAATTATACACTTTAAATATATGTTCTTCATTGTATGTAACTCATACCTCAATAAAGCTGTTAAAACTAAAAATAAAAAAGGAAATATTTAAAGGACACATTCTGAAAGAAAGCCAGTACACATTAAACCAAATAGGCTTCAGAGCAAAAATGATTTTAAGGTAAGGAGGATCTTCGTAAGGTTATAAATGAAAAATTTACCAGGAATATGTAAAGATCCTAAATATGTGAGCATACAATAGAATAGCCTCAAAATATATAAAGAAAAATTGAAAGTAATACAAGGAGAAACTGTGGAAATGATACTTACGGTAATAGAATTTAAAATAACTCTCCCATAAACCAAGTATACAGCAAGGAAATAGAAGATGTTGACAACACAATTAACAAACCTGAACTAATTGAAATTGAAAATTTCTGCATCTACATCAGAGAATCGAGCTTCTTTTCAAATATTCGTGGAATATTTACAAAAATAACCATGTAATAGTTCACAAAGAAAATCTTAACACCAAAGAATCAGTATCATACAGCCCATGTTTTCTAATCACAATTCATAAAATTCAGCTAAAATTATTTTTTAAAATACAGTCAAAATCTAAAAATCACACATCTAACTTCCAATTACACATATCATCTTAGATACACATATTTACCTTTACAGCCTCTCCAAATAACACTAAAATCATAGGGATATAAAGAGGCCAAAATTCACAAGGATAAAGAAGTAGGGAAAAAGCCATACCCACAACATTTTAGAAGCTGAAAGGATGTTGTGTATAGTTGCCAGATTCTCTAGCAGCCTAGACCCTCTAAACACTCTTGTAATACTGGAAAACTTCTTGCATCCCCAATATAGAAGGCAAAAAACTCTCCTCCCCAGGCTTACTTGGAGCTATACACTTGCCCATGGCCTAGATTCCAACAGTCAGAGGGGTAGATAGGAGACACTGATGTAGAAATAAGCGATGGAGGTGATAGATGTGTGGGTTTTGCCTTTTGGGTACAGAAGTAGAGCTTTGGTGTGAACTATGGGGAAGGAGGGAAAGCTGTGATGTTGGGGCTCACATGGAGGTGGCTAAAGTATGTAGGTATTGTTCTTGGCATCAGAGTGGATGAGCTGGTCTCTGACTCTTCTGGAGATTTTTTAGCTTTCCTCATACTACTCAATACATTGTATGAGCTACTAATATCCCATAATAAATGTCCTTTTTGTTAGAATGGATATGGTTTGGACCCCAGAATTTTGACTGATAGAAATATGTAGGTACTTATGGTCTGGACAAGGCAGAGAGAAGAGAGTGTGCAAAGAAAAGAAGGAATTAAAGAAGTAGACAAGTTTAGTGTATGATAGGGATGGTTTTGATGTGACCATTTGTGGTGAGTCTGGAGTAGGGAGTAATATAAGGAAATGAGATTAAGTGAAGTTAATATCAGATTTGGGGAGAACTAGGATATAGTTCTAGATAATCTGGACTTTATAGGCAACAGGGAACATTTGGAAAGTTTTATTGGAAAATTGACAGATATTTTGATGTCTGTATTTTCCAGCAAGAACCCTGGTGGCAGTGGGAGGAAGCATGAGTGAAGAGTTGCTCATGGAGGGAAGACCAGTTTGGAAGCTGATACCATAGTCCATGTGAAAGATAACGAGGCCCTGATGAGACAGTCACAGTGAAGACAGGGGTAGGAGTTTAGTAGGGTAGATTTGTTGGATCTTTAGGAAGGAGAATTAGTAGAATTTTGTGACATTGAAAGTGATGGGTTATGAGGAAGGAAAATAGAGATAACTCAAGTTTTCTAATTTACATTATTAGGTAGATGGCAATGAAATGTATTGAGATAAGAAATAAAGTGGAAAAGAAAAGTCCTAAAATGAATGTGGAAGCATAACTTAGTTTTAGACATATCAAATTAAATACATGAAGGAAAGAGATTCTTGGGAATACATGTCTGGAATTTTATAGAGCAGTTAGTATTGTAGATAAAACTCAGAATCATCCTTTCTATTTGATGGCCAAACTCATACTCCTCTTCCAAGACTTGTCACAAGATTCCCTCAGGCATCAGGCTCCCGATCTCATGGGCCCTACCATGGCCCTAGGCATTCTGCACTGGAATGATGCATTTGTATTTCATTCACTCATATACTCCATACAATTCTTGAGCATCATGAGTATGCTTGATCCTTCTTTGCATTATTCTCTTCCCCGTATTTAACATGTAGCCAATGTTTAGCATATGGCAAACACTTAATAATAAATGCTTTTTGGGAAAATGAGTACAAATTGAAGACGTTCTAATTTGAATATTCTTTTGCTACAAATATTTTAGTGATATCCCTTTAGCTGAACTCTCTTTCACTTAATACCCCCAATTCAAGGGGAGATTTTTAACTCCACTGCACTCATATAACGTGTTGCACAAAGTGTTTAGCCAATACTGAAAACCTTTTAAATAGCATGTGGTTTTCTAATAAGTCCAAGGGAAATTGGAACTCTAGCTTGAGTCTTCCCAAGACTTAGCAAAACACAAGCAATTTGAATTCATGATCCCATGATGTCATTAACAAATATGTGACTTTGAAATGGAAACAGAGTAGTGGGGAAGAGTTTAGAGAGGAGACGTCAACTGTAAAAGTCATTTTAAATGAGGTCTGTTTGTTCTGTTAATAACCATGGGATTTGTATTGATGCTACTTTGCCTTTACTTCAAAGTGGTCTCCATAGACCTACTGACAGCTTCATGAGCTGATTGTGACAACAGTCTATGTCCAATGAAAAGGAATAGGCAAGTAGGGAGTACGTATTTTTATAAATGAACATAAAGAATAAGCAAGTTCCTTTTCTACCTTTGAAATATATATGCTTAACTTTGAAAGAAAATTTGGTTGTTTGGAAGCAATTCAAGATATTTAACACCCATCTTTGATAGCCACTTAGTCAAAATTAATTGTCATGAATCCATTAGTTTCATGAGGGGCATAATTCACATAGAGCCTGAATGGTGTTTCCCCAGCCCAGCCCCTAAGTTGTGTAATTCCATGGTCCTGCAGTCTTGTAGAGTAGACAATGTATGTGGGGGAATGACGATGAGGTAAGGGAGGCATAACACAACAAATACCAAATAGATTAGAAAACACTTACTTGAAGAAGACATATCTCAACTCCACCTTGATCACTGTGAATAAAGATAGAAAACAGTCATTTTCCATATTCAAATCCACTCTTCTCTCTATATTTTTAAAGATGAAAAAATAAATAGAAAATGAGAGACTTGACACAGCCTAGATCACCCATTCCCTCTCAAGTGATGAACCTTCTTTAATTTAAAAAGAAAATCATATGGACTTCTCCATGCTAAACGTATTTACTGTATTCATAAGTTTTTCATTAAAGAGCAGAAAGAATCCAGTTTAAATTCCTACAATAGTATGTTTATTGTCACAGGTAGTATACAGTGCTAGTTTAAACATACTGAGAGAATTTTTGTTACAATATAGATAATTTACTTTTCAATTATGACAGCCCAGGTTTAATTTCATGGTAGACTTAGTGAGTGAGGAAGGATGGACAGGCATTCATCTGTACTCTTGGTATAGTTCTTGGCTTAATTTCACCAACAAACAGAGTGAGCTATGAGGGACTATTAATTAAAGTCCAAAAGACCATGTAGAAGATGGATGTTTATTCAGTGAAACTGCTATTTTCTCAGCCTGTTTCCACAGTGTGTGAATAAGGATTGCCTCCATCAAATGAAGAAAAGAGAACATTTCAGAACTGTCAATGCTTCCAAATATTAGGATGAAATGCAAACATTTCTCCTAATAAATTTTGACAGTGTTTATACATGTTTTTAATCTAATTGTTTATATGTTCTTTTTTTTTCCTCCTAAAATGATTAATCTGTTAATGCTTGCAGCTTTGGCTAATAGCAGAATTGTGTTTTTACAGATATGGTTGCCCCAGCCCATACTTAGTTGTGACTTCTCTGTCTTCCTATGATACTTAAGCACTAGATTTCTCTTCCTCACCCTTTCATTCAGCATCTGTCTTTGCTCTATTTTTCTTCCTTTTTATCTTTCCCTCCCTTCCCCTTTTCTGGCTTTCTCCATTATGTACCGTAGTAATATAGAACTCAGATTTTTTTTAAATGTCTTGCACCTTTAAAAAAGTAGAAATAATGATAACACTAATATCATTGGGTTCTTGTGAAGGTTAAAAAGTTAATATATGTAAAATGATTAGAATAATGCCAAGTACAGATAAAGTTATGTAAGTTAGCAAAAATTATCTTAATTTTTAGTGGTTATTGAATAGAATTTTATAGACCTTGTTCTTAATTTAGGAGCAGGTGTGTGAAATTTCCAGCATTTCTCTTTTTAAAAAAATTGAAAACTTGCTCTTTATTTGTTCTTCAGTCTTCTACTTCTTGGGACCCTTGGCAGCCTGTACTTTTTTATAGCAGTGGTTCTTCATCTATTGGAGGTGGCAACAAAAGCTCTAGCCATCACCCTAGAAAACTGCCTATATGCACAACATTTTACACATCATTTCAGAGCTCTCATTGACATCTTTAGTCCAGCTGTTGATGCCTTAGTTGTCAATAAACCTTATGTAAGAAACTCTGCTCCATAGAGAATAAGTTTTCCTACCCTGACTAGTACCAGATTACACAAATGAAAAACAAGGTATGTGCTTAGGACAATACCAAAGTAAGAAGGAGAAGAGGAGGGATACAAGGAGGGGTGAAGGAAAGAATTCTTTGAAAAAATGTGGTTATCGACACTTCCATAAATAAATAACTTAGTAACCATGGGAAACATGGGAAACATCATGGGACATTTTACATTTATTAATATTTTAGGCTTAAATATTATTTTAGTTTACATTACATTGGAGGGGTTCATCTTTTTAGATGTCAGGGCCATGATCCATCCATAGCCTGCCTGAGTATTAAAAACGATGTGGTCAAGTGGAAAGAGCAGAGATTCTGGAAGCAAGAGGACTGGAGTTTGTGTTCTGATTCTTTTTCCTTTGCTTCCTTGCTTTGAACAAGGCATTCTATTTCTCAGAACCCTTGCTTCCTTGGCTCTTTGAGGGTAATATCACCTACCTCTTAGGCTTGTTGGGTAGAATACAAGATTGATGTGTTAAGGTGCTTATTTGTAGTTTCCCTTGCCTTCGTGTTTTTTTGTTTGTTTGTTTGTTTGTTTGTTTGTTTGTTTGTTTTGAGATAGAGTCTCACTCTGTTGCCTGGGCTAGAGTGCCGTAGAGTCATCATAGCTCACAGCAACCTCAAACTCCTGGGATCAAGCGATCCTCCTGCCTCAGCCTCCTGAGTAGCTGGGACTACAAGCATGAGCCACCATTCTCAGCTAATTTTTTCTATATATATATATATTTTAGCTAGCCAAATTAATTTCTTTCTATTTATAGTAGAGATGGGGTCTTGCTCTTACTCAGGCTGGTTTCAAACTCCTGAGCTTGAGCGATCCGCCCGCCTCAGCCTCCCAGAGTGCTAGGATTACAGGCGTGAGCCACTGTGCCTGGCCACCTTTGTTTTTCTAATAGTAAAATTGTGCAAAAGAATCAGATGATGATAAAGCCTGTTGCCCACATTATTTTAAGGATAATTTCAGAGACTGTCACTCTTTGACTTCCATGCATTATTGATCCTATCTGAGCGACACGTTGTCTTTTCTACTGCAGAATTTAAAATTAGAAACATCATGGCATACTATTGCTATTCTGAGAATGAGACATCCTTAAATGACAGAGGGAAACTGTTCTATTTTCTTTTATTTTCTAAGAGAAGATATAGAGGGAAAAAAGCTGAGAAGGGGACAAGAATGAAAAGGTAAAATGGGTTTAATAGGCATGTATTCCTTTATGCATTTTATAACAAATTTGGCATTAATCCTTTGACACTTTTAAATTTTCATTTTAAAAACAAATTGTCATTATTTTCCCTTATTCATGTTTTTCTATATGTTTCATAATTTAATAGGTGAAGAAATAAAATCTCACATTTGGCAGCAGTTTTTCATAGCAATATTCTGTTTCTGGTAAAAACTACTTCATACTGTTTGACTAATTAAGAAGTCCACACAAATGGACTTCTTCTGCTTATGCCATTTGCAATAATTAATCTGTTGTAACTCAGACAATTTTTCTTATCTTATAAATGAATTTTCACTAGGAGGAAAAAGTCCTATTTCCTTAATTCTTTCCTATCCACATTTGTGCCAAAAGTGAACTTTTTATTATTATTTTGCTATACTTTGAAATATTTCTACAAAATTTATAAATCAAATATCCACCAAAGAAAGCTAAATATTTAGAAGGATATCTCTGCAAACAATTGTCCACATTCATTTTGAACTCCAATTCCAGCAGGCATTGGACAAATGTGTCATATTGTAGGCAGATACGTGGGTATCACACTGTTAGAGTAGAAGACTAGGAGACAAGGCTGAGGTTGGGTGCAAGGGCTTGAAGATTGGGTGCAGGCGTTAAAGTAAACAACTCCTAAGCAGAAGCTAATTATAGGGGCTGATAAACACTTTGATCACCTTGTCAGCTATTTCTGTCACCTTACATTAACTTTGGCTAATTACAATATATTTACATTGCAGTTTTAAAATGTTTCTGCCCTTGAAATCACCATGGCAGTTCCAAGACAACCATATAAATTATGAAAATGGAAGGGAACACAATTCTAGTAATTACTACCCAAATTCTTAGTAAAAGCTAACCCCTTGGTCTTGAATATTCCTTTCCTCAATTAGTAAAACTACAAAAGATCCAAAACCACTTCCTCTCAGGGCAGCTGCTCCTTTCAGCCTGCCCATGCTCCTCCCTGAGAGTGTACTCTTGCTTTCAATTAAAAGCTGTTGCTTGCCTGGCTTAGTGGCGCATCCTGAAATTCTTTTCCTGACAAACACTGAGAACTTGGAAAAACCTCTACTTGGAGGCCAGTGACAATGTGATTCTCACATTGGGGGATAGAGACATACATGCAGACGTTGAGCAATGTAAATTAGATAGCATCTTGGAAAACCATTCCCAAAATCCATGTCTAAGGATTTCTTTCCTTTTTCCTTCCTAACTTTGATGGTTACTATACTTCTTTTTTCCTAACTCCCCATCTTCCCTTTGATAAAACCAAAGAAGACACTTGGTTTTTTAATTTCCCTATCTGAAGCATCCTAAAAGAGACACATGTTTTGTCCTTTCTTTTCTTTTCTTTTCTTTCTTTCTTTTTTCTTCTTGTCATGAGGAGACAGGACTTAAATGATTTTTATTTGAGACACTGAATTTAATTAAAAATGAAATTTATATGAAATGCCAACTATTTCCACCAATAAACATTTATTGAACAATTACTATATGCATCATCATTAGGCAGTGAAAGCACAAATATGAGTAAGGTAAAATTGGTGTCCTTTACACATGAACTATTTAAGATGAGAGACAAATGTTTAAATAAGTTATTATAAAATGGATCCACTCTCTAACAGAAGCATGTACCCAGAAATTTGTTTGCACAGAGGATGTCATGATGAATTCTGCCTAGAAAAGGGGTATCAGAGATAGACTCTCAAAAACAAAGGATCTAGAAATGAATCTTAAAAGGTGAGGGTAGACTAGATCACTGGAACCAAACATACCCTGAGGAAAGCTGGACAAATTATTTAAAACAGCTGCTTTAAAGCATTGAACTGCTAACAAGGGAGTGAACAATTTTAAGTTCAAGGAACTTGGAACAGACAGAACTGCAGAGAGGTAACCCTACAATGTGGGTGTTCCTTCTTCAATAGGGACATCTGTCAAGCCCAAAGGGGACTGAGAGGCTGAGAAGTTGAGCAGAATATCTGACAGTCTCCTAAGTCTAGTGGAACAAAACTGGGAGTGCAGGATCTCCAAAGTGAGTGAGAGCCTGATAACCACACCAGGCCATGGAGCTACAGGGGAAGAGTCAGGGTGAGTTGGAAAAACTCCATCCTTCTAAAAGATTACAATCCAAGTGCCAGGCACATGGCGGTATGCAGTAGATAACTGTTGAACAACTGACTAAATGATCAGATCTGTGAATCAAGGGACTGACGATCCCTCTTTCTGCCAGCAGCCCCATCAGAGAGCACACAGTAGGTGGATGACCACGTGACAGAAGCAAGTGAGTGCCAAGTGCTAAAAGAATGTGAATCCACAGAGTCGGGGTTCTGAGGTAGGAGGGATCAGGCAACAAGAGAAAGAGAGTAAAAGGGACATGCAGCTGAGAGCTGATCCAACTCTGTCCCACTTGGAAAATCAAGGGGAGGAGAGAGGAGGGAAAAAGGGGAGGATGATGGTAGGGAAGAACTCAGTTAAGCAGGGGAAACCCCATTCTATTAGATATCAACCATAGTTTCCTACACTTGTACGGAAAATGTGTTCCTTAAATCCACTATGACATTAACTAATTACATTCAGATCAATTTCACTTTGCACCACATTGGAACTAGTTTTATTTTGACTGTGGTTTGTGGAGATCTCTGATCTCTTTTGATTCCCAATCCCCCTCTAGAACACTGTTATTTAAGGGCTTGAATCTCCAAATTAAACTGTTTTCTTACCTCATTGAAATTGTTTTCCAAGTTCTAAAAACTTAGAATTTCATGTTGAAAACTCAGAAGAAGTGGGAGCTGTTCAAATCTGTGCACGTTTTCTTGAAAAATTAAAGTTGTGAGTGAACAAAGGCCAAGTTTCCATTTTGCAGCTGAATGATAAATGAGGCAAACAGCACAGGTTTTATACAAAATACAAAGTAAAGATTTGTATTTCTCGTTCTCTTTTCATGCTTAGAAGAACAAGCTGACTGCCTGAAAAAGTGTTTTTATTCAAACAGCAAACTTGGTCTTACTGAACTGTTTTCCATGGGTGCCATGCATTTACAAATATCCTTATCCTCAGTTTCTTCCTCTTCTCTCAATCTGATATTCTGTATGGTGCACATTATGCAAAATTGTTTAAAGGGTGAAAAATCAAAAGTCAGGAAATGCCTAGTTAAGGATCTTAGAAGCAGTGAGAACTTGGCCACAGTGCATACCCTGGGCAAATTATGACACAGTTTTTACCACATGAACAGAACTGAACTGAAGGTATAAATTTAACAAGGGAAAGAGGAATAGAAAAATTACATTCAGGCCACAACACCCACGTAATTAGGCTGTAGAACCTTTGGAATTTCCTGACAACTGTTCTGAACTTTGGACTTTGCACAGAGATATCATGGTAACATAGTATTTGCATTTAATTTCCATGGGCTTACAAAGGAAGAAAGCATTCTAGAGAAATATTCAATTTAGCAGTCCCTAACCCCAAAGTTTTCAATTCATGTGTCTTTATGGGATTGCAATGGAACAAAACAAATCAAAAGAAAAGATTGTATGTCTTTATAGGTTTTCATTCTTTATGTTGGTTTTGAGAATTTTTCCTGAACAATGAGGAGCACACTGCTAAAGTAAATTTAATAGTTTATCACTCAGAAATGTAAAAACATAGGCATTTGTGCTTTAAAAAAATTTTTTTGAGCAAGAAATAAATGGGTGAGGGTGATTGAGGAAGAAAGAGTCTGAACTGGGAAACTCTCATTCTCTCTCTCTGTTTCCTGCCCAAAGTCTTAACCACTTGGGTACAAGCGTCGACTACAGTGGACAGCCACAGATGAACGCACACAGCGACTTTAGCCGACAGCCATGATATGACTTTTCTAATTTTTCATTTATCAAAATAAAATTGTGAACATTTAAAAATAATGTAATAAAAACATATATGTATATGTTACCTATTCTGATTTACATTACAAGTAAAGCTGCCTGTAAAGTAAAACAAGCTTTCAGTGCTCTAAAGCTTTCCTCATCACACAAGAGCAAAACGGATTCATAGTCAATGCACAGCACAGACTATCATGCGGACTATGAGTGCCGGCTGTGGGCAAGGTTTCACGGCCAGTGAGTGTCATACGGAAGTGGTTAATGATTAAATGATCACATTTTCACAAGGATAAATCTTTAGTATGCCTTCTCTCTCTGTATGTGTAAATAATAACTATGTGTAGTCATGTGGTTTTCTAGATAAAAATGAATTTGTTTGTGTCTGCTGAGAATTAAAAATCAATGGCATTTTCCTACCACAATTTTCCTACCAACTTCCCCAAGAACTTGAGGATTTTAAGCAAAATTTTTGTGCAGTTCTAAATCTAAAAAATCATGTTTTTTATGGATGCACATACACTTGTCATCCATATCTCTTCTGAATTGCACAGATTCAAATGTACAAAGAGTATATGAATTATTATGCTTTATAAGTTTAATTTAGTTTCAGAAAGAGGGTAGAAATGGATCAGTTAACAATTTATCTCTTAAATCGAGTGAGAAAATTCCATATACAGAAAATCTCCTATGGGGTTAAAGTTAGAATTTCATTCTCAAATTTATTAAACATGAATATAAATGCTTATTATTAATGACAACTCTGCTCTTGTTGACTTCTCACTTTGTGCTAGTCATTGTGCTAAGCTTTGCCTACTTATGTAAGCCACTCAAAAATCCTATATTAAAAATGTTATTACTATCTCCTTTTTACTGAAATGGAAATAGCTGCTTAACATGGTGTAGGAACTTGCATGATAAGTGTATGTAATGGCAAGAAATGCACACTGCTGGTGCATAGTCAATTCTTGCACATTGCTGGTGAATACTACTCAATAGAAAAAACAGCAACAACCACAACACATCTCCTTCATTATCTAGCTGAATTCCAGCATCTGGAGAGTGAAAATGTGTGAGAAAATGAATTTAGATTCCAACTATTCCAAAGGAGAAATTGATTGTTGAAGAAACAAACACAGAAATGTTCGATCTTTCACCAGGGGCTGTCAATATATTACAAATATTTTAATTACTCTAAGGAACAAAAGGGTAAACAGAAATAATTCCCTCACTCTGTGATGTGCTAAAAATTGAGAAATGGCAGCTCTTGTTTATTTGGCCAGGTTACTTCCTGATGGTCATTTTTTAAGGGAAATATTTGTGATTCGGAAAAGGAAATTCTTTTCTTTTGTGGCATTTGTTCACACATGGAATAAGCTAATTGAATTTTACAGTTTGTAATCTTATTCATTTATAAACAGTTAATAAGGGGGAGATATTTGAAAATGCAATTACATAAAAATGTCATCTAAAGAACCAATCTTGGGTATTTTTAATTTATTGAACTTTCTATTCTTTGCTTTAAAGTTATTTTCATTTTTGGCCAAGTTAGACATTCATGTTTTAGAGCCAAGTACTTCTACAAGGTTTTAGCAAGAAACAAAAGTTATCTCCCTCCCACACTCCAATGTTTCCCTTCCCAGAGGTACCATGATAGAAATATATTGCTGCTTCTGAATTTTTCCATTCTAGTCATTATCTGTCACTCCTAGTGTGGAAGATGAAGATGTTGCTGTTGCACTTTCTCATCCCCATCCCCACATGCACTTCCCATCTCAATGCTCTCACTGTATTTATCGTGTGATTTTGCTTAGACGTCATTTGGTTTTTATATTATGACTCTGTAATTCCTATCTATAACTGACTCATGTTATGTACCATGACTATTTTCCCATGCAACATTTTGTTTTTCTTAAAGTTAGCAATTGCTTAGCTTTGTGTGCTATTAATAATATATTACTATTTACTTATTAATACTTACTAATACATTTCTCAATTATCTCCAAGTTGCATATATCTCTCAAGATATTAAGACAATTTTATATCTCTGAGTAAATCCCTCCAGAGTCTCCTGAGCTGCTCCAATCTGGGTTGTTCACCATCTACACTGGCATTAGTTATTTATTGCTATAAACTGGTGGCTTAAAAGAGCACATATTTATTATTTCAAAGTTTTCATTGGTCAGGAGTCCAGGCACAGGACAGCTGAATTCTCTGTTCAGGATGTTACTGGGCTGAAATCAAGGTATTGGCCAGGGATGAGTTCTCATTTGAGGCTCAGGGTCCTCCTCTTCCAAGTCATGTGGCTCTTGACAGGACTCAGTTCCTTGTGATTGCGGGACTAAGGCCCTCGGCTTCTACAGACCACCTGCCATTCCCTGCCATGTGGTCCTTGCCACATAAATGGCTGTCTACTTCTTAAAGATGAATAGGAGAGAATCAATCTCTGATGTTTCAAATATCTCTGACTTCTTCCCTCTATGATCTCTACATCCTCTTTCAAAAGGGCTCACCTGATTAAGTCAGGCCCCACCTTGGATAATCTCCCTTTTGATTAACTTAAAGTCAACTGATCAGGGAGCTTAATAACATCTGCAAATCTCTTAACCTTCACCATATAACATAATCATGGGAGTAAAAGCCCAGCATATTCCCAGGTCCTGCCCACACTCATAGGAGGGTTGGAAATCAAGGGATGGAAATCTTGGGGTCCATCTTAGAATTCTACCTACCACTATACCTAATAACTAGAAGCCATCTAGGAATCTCCATTCATTACCATCATGGGAATTCCCTTAGCCTTTCTCTTGAGTTGGATTCCCTTGTTTCCTGGACTCTCTTTCTTTCTTGGTTCACTCCATGATTTTGTAGAAGCACTTCTTCAAACAACTTCTGAAAAGGGGGTGCATGAGAAATAAGGTTTTTTTAAAACACTGAATATGGAGTTCCTGGATAGAAGTTGTTTTTCCTCAGAATATCAAATGTGTTGTTACTCCATTGTCTTCTAGCTTCCACTGTTGCTATTGATAAGTCTAATGTCATCTAATGCTTGATACTTTGTGTGAAACCTAGTTTCCTGGGAATTTTTCTCCCTGAGACTTTATATAATCTATTATCTGTCCCTAGCTTTGTAAAATTCCTTGACAATGAGCCTCAGAGTTGGTCCATTTCATCCATTCTTCTACACACTCAGTGAATCCTTTCAATTGGGATATTCATGTTCTTCATGAATTCTGGACATTTAAAAAAATATTTTATCAGTTATTTCCTTCTATTTTCTCTGGTCTCTATTCATAGAACTTCAATTATTCTAGAACATTCCAGATAGATCTCTGTATCTTTTAATTTTATCTTTCTATTTTCTTCTCTATCTTCTATTTTTTTCTAAAGGAGTCTCTTGATTTTATCTTCCAATAGTTTGTGCTATCATATTTTTGATTTCTAAGGTTTTGTGTTACTAAATATTTCTGTTTTATACTGTCCCCTTTTGCTTCATAGATTCATATCTTCTCTGAATATGTTAATAGTATTTATTATGAAGTTTTCCTTTCCATTTGTATTGGCACTTCAATTTTTTTTTCATAAATGCCTGGCAATCCTCAGCTTTCTGCTCATATTTAAGAGTGGGGCACTACAAAGAAGCCTGGGAGCACAGGGCAGAGGGAGTGCTTCTCAATGGTGCTCATCTCTCTAGGGTGATATTTGGAAAACCTCTAATTTGAGTATCTTATGCTCATTTCTCTTGGAAGTTAAGTTTCCCAGAGAAGATACTTTTGACCTCCTCCACAGAAGGTTCATATCTGGCTGTCAACATTATTGAGCCATGTGAGAGAAACGGCTGGAGATTTTAAGTCCTGTATATAAGGTTTATCTTAATCCCCATGTTTTATGTTTGGTATCTCTGTTTTAGTTGTGCCTGGTATTACCTAATTCAAAGATCATCTGTTTATTATCCCTAGAGAATAAACCTCAAGTCTCCTGCCAGAATGGGGGTAGATGTTTGCTCAGATGCCTGAATTTGAAATGGAGATATGAGGGACTAAATTATTAAACAGACTTTCAACCAATTCTTCCACCTGCCAAATCCTGCTCCTTTGGAAGATTCTGGAATATGCATTAGGTTATTTCTCCCCTTTCCCAACTTCCAGCTTAGGATTCAACTTTCTCATATCTGTTAAGTCATTTAAACCCCATCCATCTATCTGCCAACTTCAAAAATTTTGTCACTGTTGTCTTTTATCTCATACTTTTTTCTTGTGTATTTATTTTCTTTTAACATTCCTTTATTCTCATTTAGTAAAATTCTGGGAGGGAGAGAAGCTAAGCATATGTTCAAATCTACTATTCTTAGCTATTTATATGCAAGACAATACTCATCACAACCCCAATGAAATTTTTGGGGGGAACCTCACCAAATGACTTGAAAGCCTGCCTAGACGAATACACTTGTGAGAAAGCCAAGAAACTTCTTGGAAAAAAGTAATAATAGGACTTTTCCCTACAAGATATTAAAATTTACTTTAAATATATAATCACCAAAATGGAATCATATTGGCAGTTATAGGCAGACAGATTAATGGAACAAAAACCACAGCAAATCAAATACACAAAAGTACTTGGTATATGATAGCACAATATTTCAAATTAGTAAGAAAAGTATTAACCAGCTAACTAACAAGGTGATAAATGATATTCAAACAAATGGCTAACAATTTTCCAATATACACATATAACCTTATTGGAATAAAGTCTGAGGTTCTCTCTCACTTTCTAAGGTCAGACTAGAGTCCTAGGGGGTGACAAAGATTCCAAATGTATCTTTTAGTATGTGGTTACAATTCTGACCTTTTTCTTTGTTCTGGCTCCTGTGGTTCTCCTAAAGGTAGCTGACTTTTCTTTCAGGATCCCCCACCACATACACATACACACAAGGATGCACACACCCACACCCCTACAGGGGACTGTGAGAGTCTTTACCACAGCTCTCAAGGTCACTGAGCTTAGTATTTGATCCACAGGCCCCCACATTGCCAGCCCTCTCAAAGGTCCTGCCCCTTCTCCAAGGCCCAGTTGGGAGCAGGCACCATCTCTACTACTCTCACAACTCCCAGCAAAGTACCTATCCACTGGGTTTAGGAATCCTACTCCTTAGGGGCTGGACTGCTACCTCACTCCTTGAAAGCTCTGAGCTCTGATCTTGTTCACCCTGCCTTTTGGAAACAAGGGTCTCTTATCCATCCTTGAAGTAAAAAACTGTATTTGTCTCTGGAACAGGAAGCCCTGATGTTTACAGTTATCTCATCATGATTAACAAATCACACTAAAACTTTGCACTTTAAGCAAAGACATCATTTATTTTGCTCAAAAATCTTCAATTTGGGGCTGTTCAAAGGCTGAGGACTGGGAATGGAATCATCTGGAAGCTAATTCACTAACATTTCTAGTGGCTGACACTGGCTGCCAGCTGGGGCTCCCAGCTAGTGCTGTCAATCAGAGCATGCATGGTCTCCTCATGTGACTGGGGCTTCCTCACAGCATGGTGCCTGAGTTTCAAGGGTGAGTGGTCCAAAGGGAGAGAGCCAGATAGAGCTATATCACCTTATGTGACCCAGCTTCTGATGTCATGCAGCATTACCTCTGCTGCATTCTATTTGTTGCGCCAGTCCTAAAGTTCCACTCAAGTTCAAGGGAGAAGAAATGATCCCACCTCTTAATGGCAGGGCGACATAGTTCTAGAGGAACATGTGGGACTGGATATATTGCTGTGGCAATTTTTAGAAAATATAATCTGCCACACCTGGCTTCCTACATTAAAAAGAAGAAGAAGAAGAAAAAAATGTTTCCTTTATTTGCATGTATGAAAAACCTACAGGCAAGAAAAGATACAGTTAATTTCTCAGTTAGGCTACTCGGCCCATCTGGTTTCATGGTTGAGGGACAAGTGCTAATGAATCCTTTGCTACATCAATTAACTCTGCTTTGCTTCAAGGTCATGGATTAGGTCCCTAACTGGAGTCAATCACCTTGAAAACAAATGATACTGCTAATGAGAACAACCAGACTCTCCCCACCCCCAAAGAATAGCTCAGAGTAAATCCATTTCTGCTAGCACATGATCTGCTAAAGATACACCAGTAACATCTTCTGTGACTAAAAAAAGTGCAGCCCATAAATACTTATAGTGATAGGAGTAGGAAATTATTTTGTTTTCTTTTCAAATAAATCATTTGCATGTTACCACTCTCTTGAATTCATATATAGAAGACCAGAGCACATTTTTTGTTTGGTTTTTGTTTTCTTTTGTTTTGTTTAACTAAGATCAAGCCATGTTACTGTCAAAATGCAACATTATTTGTCTTGGCAGCTACATTTGGATAAATCTTTGTGGGGGCTCTATTGTTTGGTTTTCTGTCATTACTATACTTTTTTATTAATAAAATGTGCCCAAGAACAGTTAGCAATTGCCTATCACAGTATTTTTTTTCCTTTAGGAATTGGGCAATCTGCTTAAAGATTTCTGACATATAGAACAACTGCATTTCCTTTATATTGTATCAAAAACACTTATAATCCAAATCAAATTCCAGGTTAGTCTTAGTAAAAGACATTCCAAAAAATGCCTGGAGAGTAGTTTCTAAAATTCACAGCTAACATATTTGTATCTGGAATTAGAAGAGGGAGTTATAGAAGAAAATCTTGCATGAAAAATGGTTTAGGGAAGGTTTGATTTACTTATATCCTTTCTTGTTCCAAATAAAGTTTGAACTAAGTAAGTGAGCTTTGTATAATCTGTTGAGGATTTTTCTTAAGAAATTAGAAAATAATGTGTTAATGACCTCAAATTTATTGTGAACCAGAAACATGGCCTATAATTCCCAAATCTGACTTTGATCAATAGAATTTCTTGTGAGACTTTTTAGAAATATAGATTCCTAGGGTCATCCTTAAGAATTTGAATAAGTCTGGGGTAACACTCCAGAATCTGTATTTTTAACAATGCCCTCATGTGAGACTAATATAAATGGACCTACTAACCTAGATAAAGTTTTATTTTCAGTTTTAACAATTTAATAGTTAGAGAACTCTTACTCTATATGAAGCAAATATTAACTCATTCAATCCTCATAAGTGACTAATGATGTAGGGATTATTATCTCCAACCTATGATGAGGAAACTGAACCACAGAGAGGTTAAATAACTTGTCCAAGGACCCACAGTTGAACCCAGGCAGTCTGGCTCCAGAGTCTGTGCTTGGTTGACTTTTGAGAGACTTAATCACACACACATAAAAATAAACTATATAAAATCATGGAACTGTAGAATTGAAAACCAATAGCCTGGAAGTTGTCAGCTTCCTTCTTTCTCAGACCTTTGTAGCTGGGATTATCACTGTAGACTAGATGCCACCGGGTTTCTGATGCCAAGTTGCCATAGAGTACCAAGTCCTACCATCTGGAGGAGATGGTGCTACCCAATTTTTGGCCATTAAAATTCCTATAATTCCCATTGTGGCAATCATCATTATCCTCTGAGTTCTCCACTGGGACTGCCTAGAGCTCTCCTGTGATTGTTTGGCTGGGATGGATCTACCCATTGGCAACTCTTGCCATCTTTGTTCCAGAGTGATGGGTGTCATTTCCCATAGACTCATAGCTATGGCCTGGGGTTCTTATCTGAGAAACTCATCATTTTCCACCACAAGGTCTATCCTTCCAGTGTCTCTCTGACCCAAAAGGCTGACCACATTCCTTCACAATCATCATCCAGGACAAAACCCACATCTTTTCTAGACTTGATGTCCTCAACCTCACACTAGCCCATACCTCAGAGCACTCAAATCCAGAAATAAGGTACACTGCTCCACAGGAATATTTTGTGGAGGTATTCCATACCCCAATATATCTTGGAAATAAGTTGATATCTTGTATAACTATTCTTACAACTTACTATTAGATCTAACACAACCCTTTCTTTCTGTGAAAATGAAAACAACCCAAAATGAAACTTTAGAACTTTTAACTTACATATAAATAATTTATGATGCCTTTGAATTAGACATATTCAACTTTTGCCTTAAATAGATGGGATCTGTCAGATCCCATATTCTGGTTTCAGAAGTTTAACTCCATGAATTGACTTTATGTAAAATATTTATAAACATTAGAGATGTGTTATAGAATATAAGCTCATTATGATCCTTTTTTAGCTCATCAAGAGGTACATTAGGAAACTAGGACTCGTTCTTAGCTATGCATTCAGTATGACTAGGTATAAGGTTAAATTTTTCATTCCCAGGCATTTGGGTCATACATAATCAAATTGATATTGTGTGTTTTCTTGGTCTTATTGCTTAATTGTATTTATGTACCATAGGAGGCAGCAGAAAAAAATGTCAACTATCCATTCTTTCAAAACAAAATTTGAAGAGACAGATGATCTGTCAAGGCACCATGGTATGGTAGAAACTATTATTGTCTATATAGTCAGAGCAATCAGGGCACAAATTCAATTTATAAGTTATTTTGCTTTTCAGAATTAAGTACAAGTTCATGGATTTATTGTCATACTAGAAATGTTTCTAGTAAAGAAGCTAAAAATTAAATAGAACTCCCTAAAGAAAATTAACTGGTTTCTTAAAAATGTGCTTCGAAACTTAGAAAGGAATGGGAGCAGGCACATACCAACCCTACCATGTGCCTTTGCAAATGTCTGAATTCTGTAGCATATTATTTTATTAAGTTATTTTGGGGATCTAATAAACTGGAATGGGTGGTTTTAATATTTGAGATGGTCTTAGGCAAGCAAAAGGGAGAGTAATTGTACTGTGGATGTGAAATGAAAAAGGTATGGAAGGTTAGTTTGACTCACCTCTCCTTCCCTGGTGTACCCCATCAAGAGGTCAGTCAGGAGATGACAAGGTGCCATGGGTGTGAATTGCCAGTTGAACCAATTAACTCCACTGAAGTGACCCACTTAATTCAGAGAGCTTCAAATGAGGGTCACAGAGTTGCACCAGGAATACTGAACTGATTGAAGGGGTCACTGAGGGAAGACTGCAGGCAGAAATTCACCATAACAAAAACAAGGAACCCAATGACTAGTTGACTTGGAGGAATCAAGTTCTTACTGTGATTTTGAGTTTTAAGTTCTCTCTTAAGCTCATGACTTTTCACTTCATTTATGTCTACTCAAGTAACTGACCTTTGGTCAAAGATCACCAATGAAATCCTGGCCACCAAATTCAACAGCTTTGTTTCAATCCTTTCCCTCTCTCAATTCAGCTGGGCTTGCCTTCCTTCCGAAGCTTTCTTTTGATTCCAGGACAGGTTTTTACTGGTGTTCCCGCTTCTTCTCAGTCCATTTCTTATCTGTTATATTCCCTTTTTCTACCTCCCCACGCTTCTAAATGAGGGCACACCTCGCAACTTAGTTTTTGGCCATCTTTTCTTAATGTTTACATATTTGGGGTTAGCCAATTTACTCCTTTGCCTCCTACTTTTCTATTTCAAGCCTCGATAAACTTCTTAAACGTGGTTAACATTTCTAAACTTCTTATACACATCGCTAACAGATGTCTCACTGGCTCAGAAACTTTGTATCCTGCTGTCTTTCTTATAGTCCCTGAACCACACCCCAAAATCACCCAACACAGCTCCTCTCACTCACCTGCCCAGGTTTCCAAACTTGAGGTCACCTGGGACATTTCCTTCTCATTCACCCTTACACCTTAAAAGGTGATAATTACTATAGATTCTGCCCCCCTCCCTAATCATCTAGGTCTGTGCCACTCATCTGATCCTACGACACTGACAATGTGTGTCTCATGTCAGAATTATCTCATGACTAGAGTTAATACATCCCAAAAGAAATACAGGCCAAGAATACTGTGAGTTCAGAGATTATTAATTCTTAAATGGATTATTCATGTATCTGTTCCAGATAACACAAGGCAAAAACCACTGAATGATTACCATTCCATGGAAAATAATACAAAAGGGTACTAAAAGATTAAAATGAATGTTGTGTCTTAAATAGAAGCTAATTGTTGTAGAATGAATGATATTTACAAAGAACAGGATTCCTTCAAAACAGACAAAGCAAAAGTAAAAACTTATAGTTTTTTCCCTCCCCTAATCAGTCAATGGATGGGAATGATATTATGTCAACATAAGAAGGTATATTAGTTTTTCCAGGTGCTTTTTATAGACTTTCTGAATCATAATCAGCTAGGGTATCTGTTGAAATGCTGTTTCCCAGATCTCATCCTATACTCTTCTTTTATAGTGCCTTGGAACATGCTTTCTAAAGTTCTCCCTGCAATTCTTATACACAGTAAAGTCTGAGAGCCACTAAAATAGAAGCAAAGAAAAAAGGCCAGAAAAAATTACATCAAAATATTATAAATTACATTTATTTTCTTTTCATACTTGTCTCTGTTTCTCAAATTTTATAGTTATATAAGAAAAATAATAAGTGTGATTTTAAAACAGAATTTGTAGTCTCTTTCTGGATTTTGCCTACATGTATCAGGCAATAACTCACAGATAAATTCTTCCAAATAATTAAGAAGATTCTGTAAAAGGAGAAGATATTTGAGGAAGAACCTTTTCATATATTTTCAAAACTACTATTAAACTCCAGGGTGACCTAAATAATCTAATGTGTTTTGTTATTCAAAAAGTTTTCAAAATTCCAGATGTGTAGGAAAAAGATAATAAAGTTATAATACCATTGTTCTTTTTTTAAAACTCAAGTTCTCTTGCTAATAGTTAAGGATACTGATTTATTTAAAACATAACATGTTTCTGCTTCATAACAACATCTGTATTATTTTACATTTTTATTGGCAACTTTCACTGTACCCTGGTGATTTCTAGAAATCCTCATACTTCCCTGCTGGTCAAAGTTTCCAAAAAATAATAAACAAATGATTATTAACTCTGATCTTTTTATTCTATGACCATGTACTCCATAAGAAGCACTTGAAAAAGTAGAGCTATTAACTTTGGGAAAAATAGAGTCCATATACAAGATCTCAACTGCAGGGATATTTTGTGACCATCAAAAGGAGAGAGAGAGAGAGAGAGAGAGAGAGAGAGAGAGAGAGAGAGAGAGAGAGAGAGAGAGAGAGAGAGAGAGAGAGAGAGAGAGAGAATAAAACACCTTCCACAAGTGTACTGTTCCCAAGACAGAGTGTCAGCATCTAGACTCCCGTTAGTACTGAACGCACTCCTAACTTGTTCATTTCATGAAAGGAATGTCTACTGCTCACAGAGAAGCTGCTATCATGGCCAGTGTTGCCTATTGCAGAAGTGTCTAGCCCAGTGGTTCTTAATGGAAGTGATTTGGACCTCTAGGGAATATTTGGTAATATCTATAGATATGTTTGGTTGTCACATCTTGGAGGGGCTATGGGCATCTAGTGGGTAGAGCCCAGGGATGCTGCTAAACATTCTACGAAGCACAGGAAAGCTCCTCACAACAAAGAAATTTAAAGTCTAAAATGTCAACAGCGAAAAAGTTGAGAAACCCTGGGCTAGACATATAGTTCCATAAATTAGTATATACTTCCATAATGTTTTAGGCTCTGTCTGTTCCTGCTTTCCAACCTTCCACCCTAATCACCACCTGAAGCTTCAGAGTTCTTTATACCATCACATTAATGGTGACTGATCTTTTTGACATCTCCCTTGACCCATGCCATCGCTCCAGACCCCTGACCCAACCCTGTCCTTCAGGCAGTTTAGAGCATTCCATGTCACCTGAAACCTCTATTAGGACTATTTGCAGTGGAACTGAAGGTCTGTCCCTCCCTCACACAAGAATAATCTTTCTGAGTGTGAAAACTCTTACTTAAGTCTCCCCAGCATCAATACAGTGCTTGAACATAACAGGTGCTCAATAAACATTTGTTAAACTAATAAAATGACTTAAGGCTTGCATTGTACCAAACACTGATTATGATTCACAGAATATAAAACATAACCTTTTCCTTCTAGTACTTTCATTTTTGGGTGAAAATAGATACCAGAAACGATAACTAGCAAGGTAAAACAGTGCTTAATGAGTAAAAGATGTATAATTCAGATGACAATTACTAAAAAGGATTTCTGGTGAGTGTAAATTTCCTTAGAATGTAGGTAAGCAGGAGGTACCACACAAAAGTGAAAACTGAAATATACCTGAGAGGATGAGGGTGTTTTGTATTAGCTAGGAACAGGGTGAGGGCCATTCCAGGCTGGTGGGAGGGGTGGTGTGGAAAGCACAGTATGAGTAAAGCTGGTCTTAGTGGGAGAATTTTGCCAAACAGAACCACGACATTTGAAAACACGTTCATAGGGTCCTCTTTTATACTTCTTCTTGGATAGTACTCCAAAGATGGGGAGCATATAGAAAAGCAGTGGTTGCAGCCCAGGGGTCATCATCACCGTAGATAACACCTCCTACTTGGGTGCAGCTCACTTCTAATGACTGTCACATGGAGAAGGATCCAAAGGCCTGACCCCCTTGTCTCAGACAGGATAACTCTGAAGAGTCGTCCCAGTGCTAAAGCTTCCTGATCCGTGTCCATTTCAACTCCTCCCTCTGGCTCATTCTACTTTTTCCCCTTCCTCAAAGGTGTTGAGAGAACTCCCCAATAAATTATTTGCATGTAAATTTCCATCTCAGAGTCTGTTTCCTATAGAACTCAAATTAAGACCCCAGGATGGGAAAAAACAGCCAATGCTTTAAAACTGTCCCTCTTGGGCAGTCAGCAGTTCAGGCCATTGTAAATAGGTAAGGGGTAACTGATCAACCTTTCTGCTTACCCTGCAGTATCTCATTCTCACTCCCCACTGGCACCCCATTATCCCTGGGAATTTTCCCCACCCACTCTCTAACAAGATCTGCTATCAAAGTCTTCATCCACATGGAGCTAAATGACTGATAATATTTTAAAGCCTCACCTAGCAAGAGTTAAGGCTGCCATTCAACCTTGATTTAAGCTGGATCAAAGAATCAGCTTGCCATTGGAGACTACTTGGGGAACAACGGGGACCTTCATGACGCCACAGCAGGTTGAACTGTATGATGTCAGTAAGAGACAATGCTGTGAACTCACCAAACCCCATTTTCTTGTCCTCCTAGGCTCAATGTTATAGATTTTCTAGCCTCTTCTGTGATGCAGCTAGGCCATGTGACTGAATTCTGGCCCACATAATGTGGGTAGAAGTGATGTCTGCCACTTCTAGGTCTGGTCCCTAAGCCCCACTACACAATTCTCCATTTTTTTTCCCTTTTTTTACCATTGGTTATAGATGACCCAGTTGAATTCTGAGGCTTCAAGGGTAGAGCTATAACATGATGGAAACTTGGCCTCTGAATGGCTGAATGCAGTAGAGATTTCCTGTACACCATATGAACCATCCTTGGGTTGTACCACAGAGATTTTCAGGTCACTTGTCACTGTAGGTAGTAATGCTTACCTTAGCACATTAGTTCCAGCTATATTTGAATACAGCCATAAGAACTAGTTTGCCACAAGGTTCCTGAATGTTTTAGAAACTCTGTTGCAGGAAAGCCCTACACATAACAGTATCCTGGAAAATTCAGGAAAAAGAAAATATTTTTATGCTATTATAGGCATAGCAAGTGTAGATAATTTAATCAAAGGCATGACCACTTACAAACCAACAAGCAACTGGCACCCTGTATATATCTATAAAAAATATAAATGGATCACATAATTGTATTCACCCATATATATTATACACATCATTGCTTATGTGTTAATGTGTTTAATTTTTGTTTCAAAAACAAAATATCCTGCCAACATGCTCTGGGTAAACAGATTCTTAGCAAAAATGATGAACAATTCCTGGAATGAAAGAAGGAAAATGAGGAAAATGGACTAAGATTTTCACTTAAAAGTGAAAAATTGGAAAAAATATAAGGTTGATTGGATAAATATAGAAATTATTCAAACCAGAAATTTAAGGTTTGTTATTTTAAAGGGCAAGAAAAACAAAACATGATGAATATTAACTCCCTGTTACTCTGCTTTATAGATGTCTATAGTCCATATTTGAAAGAGAAAATAACCAAGTGAAACAGGATGACTTGCTTTCCTCTTTTAAGCAATTCTTCTTTTCTATGTTGAGGGATTTGGCTATGCTTCAGTTCTCTGGAGGGGCTCTATTTTTAAAAAAAAAAACTTAGATTGGTATCTTTGAAACATTCTTTGCAAAGGGCTCAAATTTGAAGTAGCAAGAAACTTTAGCTTCAAACCTAGAAATGTATCAGATTTTATTCTATATAAAATTTTATCCTCAAGGAGCATATTGCATATTTTAAGCCATTCTGGAAGGGGGCTTCCAAAAATCTTTCAGTTCATAGAAGTATTTGCTGGACTGCAACACTTTCATCCACTCACTAATGTCTGAACACCTCCAACACTCATTGCTGGTTCAATCCACTGTGTGTTCCTGTGTGTGTGTGTATGTTTCTGGTCATTTTACTGCATCAGAGGTAGTTTTATGTGTATTTTTATTTGGAATCCCATGCTGCTTCAGGGCAAAAAATGCATTAGATAGGCTAAGACACAATTAATGGATATTCAAATGGCTATACATACTCATACTTTATATTTCTGGTGGTAGATATTTCTGGTAGTACATATTTGTGCCCTACAAATACAACATTTGATAAATTCTATTTCTCTTGATTTCTAAAAACAAGTATGATGCATTTATTATTGTATATACAGAATCACCAAGTATATTTCTGACTGAAGAGGATTTCAAATTTAAATAGGTATCAATGAGAACCTAATCCACTGCAAACAATTTTACACATCTGATGATTGGATAAATTGTCCATAGACTGGCTTCTGGCTACATACATTTCAAATATTGTTTTTTTTTCTACTACCACAATAGTTTGGTAGCAGATACCATGGGAAACATATCCCAGTATAATCTCTGGTCTTCTGCCTCAGTTCATAACACAGGTGGCTCAGCACAGTGGACAGTACTCCTGGAAGCCATTCCTACACAATAACAACTTGTGATAACATACACAGAAGGGGTTGGAAATAAACAAATATATTTCACCAATAAATTATGAAGGTGTCAAAGTACATGTCCCTGCTGGGAATTTTAAATCTGTATCTGTAATTTATGAATAAAGATAACTGAAAGTTAACTGTTTATATCCCCAACTCAGCTTTCTCTTAGCTAGATCCTTGAAAAGCCCACAGCCTCTCAAACATCAAGTGAAGTATGATGGAAGGGCTTTTGAAAGGGGAAGAGAGAGCAGTATTAGCCAACTGTGGTTAAATTATCTCACTTTTCCTGCAAATGTTACAAAAACATATGAACATTTGAAAACATCCCAAGGGCTCTTCCCAGCATTCTGGAAGGGACA
This sequence comes from Microcebus murinus, assembly GCF_040939455.1. Classification (NCBI taxonomy): domain Eukaryota; kingdom Metazoa; phylum Chordata; class Mammalia; order Primates; family Cheirogaleidae; genus Microcebus; species Microcebus murinus. The sequence goes on from NC_134136.1 coordinate 87,281,636, forward strand.
CATCCGGAAGATCCTCAGACTTAAGCTTTATCAGCTTCAGGGTATTTCTACTTCTACATATGGGTTTTCTTTTTTTTCTTTATAAAAATTTTATATTATGGAAATTTTCAAACATATACAAAATCAGAAGACTATATAATAACTCAACATATACTCATTACTCAGTTTCAACAACTATCAACTCAAGACCTTTGTTATTTCTTCTATGGCCCCGCCCACCCTTCCCTCATCTCCCTGCCCTTAAATTATTTTGAAGCAAACCCTACACTTACCTTTTCATGTATAATTATTTTTGTACATATATATGTTTAAGTTTATATTTCTTTGTGATATTTTATGCAAAATTTGTTCATAGCCATAATTAAAATGAATATTTGTTTCGACTTCTACAAGGAGAATTATATTTATTTCTACTATTTTCATAACAGGAATCAAGTCCATTCAATAGTACTCATTTTTACCATTTACAATAAAGATGAGTGCTTGCTTTGGTGGCACATATACAATAAAGATGACATTTCATTTGAACTGACAATGACCTTTTTCCTTCACAATAGAGCTGTGAATAAACTTCTGTTCCATGAACTTCCATGTGTTTCATTTTTATTACTAATAATAGTCATTAATCAATCATCACACATACATACAAATACACATAGAAAGACATATGTAATTTTTCTTCCTATATCACATTTCTCTAGCCCAAACTGAACTAGATTTTTCAATCATGGGGGAAAGTCTGTAAATAAGGAGTTAGAGAAAGAAGAAAAATATAAGAAAAACACCGAACACATTAACAGTCAAAGGAATCCAGGCCACACCCTATTCCACATATGTACAGGTTTTCATATCACATTTTATGTCATTGTTATATGTGATGTCATTTTAATATATCATAAAGCATGTCTAAAACGAAAATATTTTAAAATCTCATTACTAATATTTTAGTCAAAGTCAAGAAAAGGAATTTAAGTTGGTTCCTTTAGTTCAAGGAGAAATTTATAAAATTTCACTATCCTTACTAGTAAAATGAAGCCTGTTGAGACATGCTGCCTTGGGGAATTTTCGTTTATAGCCATAAAGGCTCCAGTGTGAGAAAAAATAGTACATTAGTACGTTAGAGAGTGTTGGTGCATGCCTTGGCTCAAGAACTGCTCTAACATTGGAGAATTATGATAAATTTGTTCATAATTTGAAAGTCTACCCTCGGCTCAAATCCAAGGATTCTGGGGTAAACAAGACAAGCATGGTCCCTACATTTACAGAACTTATGATCTACTGAAACAAACCACTATCCAAGGAGGTACAAAAAAATGTGGCACTTATTACAGCAGAGGAATTACAGGGGCTTCTGTAGTGCAGAAGAAAGGAGATGAACCAGGCATGACCTGAGAAGTGATGTTTAAGCCAAGACTTAGGGTGTGTTTCTTGGTGAGATTTCATGTTACCAAAAGGATAGCTCTATGCAAAAGGGAGGAGATATGGGGGTGGGCAGGGAGAAGAGATGGGGCCAGGGTGGGGGCGGGTGGGAGACAATGTTGGGGCAAGGAGAACAGGTAAAAGACTGCTGCCTGCTGCCATGGATGCGGGCAAGAGAAGGTAGAACCCTCAACCAGCACAGTGGCAATGAAAATGGGTGGAAGGGGACAGATTCAAGAGCTATTTCAGAGTTAGCATCCACAGCATTCAGGGATGAATAATTAGCATTGGGGAGAGAACAGGGAGAATCAAGTATGCATCTCAGAAGGGAAAGTGATGATTTTTGTTTAGTGAAGTTGGATGCAGAGTTGAGCTATCTGGCTTCCAGATTTCTATTTCAGTTGATTCTCCAGAGACAGACAAACATCTCAAGTTCAAGCTGGGCCTTTCACTTCATGAAATTTTTAAGAATGTGTGCAAGTGGTGTAATTACTACTATAATTGAATGAAGCTGCTTTGTGCCTTAAAGCTGGGAAGCAACCATACCTTTGTGTGTTCAAAATGTTAATTCAATTACCTCCGACTTTAGTTTATGTTCCTTAAGTACAAACTCTTAAGTCAGGCAAAAGGGATCACAGTTATGTCGTACCATATTTAACCACCCTTTTTAAAAGCAAGGATTTTTATACCAAAAATAAACAGAGGCATGCAGACATAAACTCATAAAGTACGTGGGCTAGTACTTTAAAGAACTATGTATTTGCACAAGGACCAGGAGAGCTTTCCTAAAAGGGACCAGGTCCTGGGAATTCTCTCTAAAAGTGATTTATTTCTGTTAACATTCTTCTTCAACTTAAACATGTGCATTCACATATATTTAAATTCCTCCAGACATTTGACTTAAAAGTTTCACTTCTGATGTACGGAGTAAATACCTTTAGCAAAGAGGCAATAAAATAAGTGAAGGCAGCTTTTCTCTTTGAATCTATCTTTCTTGTACAAATCTCTTTCTAAACACCTAAAGATTATTTGATAATATTTCTTTCAAGATGTTTCCTATAAAGCATTTATATATGTATTGTATATATACTATTAATATATATAACACATATATATTACAAACTATAGAAATGTCTCTGGTATGCTCTGAATTTGTTTCTTACAGAAGAATTCTCCTCAGCTTTCTGACAACGTAGATTTCAAACTTTATAAATGTATTTATAGAATCACTTTCCTATGAAAATTTATTAAACACCTACTTTATATAGGTGGATGTGCTAGTGCATGTCAGTGTGTATTATTACCATAGTAAGTAAATTGTCAAAAATTCAGACAACTTAACTAATAAGTAATAGCATGAAACAATCTCATGGCCACAAATGGAAACAGACTTACACGACCATTTTCTACCTTTCTAGTTTATTAAAGGGAAAACAAAGAACAAAAACAATATTTTACAAAGCTTTGTCCCTAGTGAATCTTAACAGGAATTGTCCATTCTCCAGCCCTGATAATCTGTTCTCCATAGTGTCCCCATAATCATCCTCAATAACAAGATATTGTGCACAGCCAGTGGTACAAGTCAAATTTTTCCCCATCCCAGGTTATTACCGAGTGCCCAAAAAGTCTTTGCATTATTTTTATTTTCTGTAAAATAATCTTTAATTCCTAGTAGGAGGGAACTTTTCATTGAATGATGTAACTGCACTTTGGGACATATATCCTATTAGTGTGTATCATATTAGTATATTATCCCTAATACAAAAATATCATCTGTTATTTTAATGCAAAGCTTTACTTTCTCCTCACTTATAACTTACAGAAAGACATGCTGAACAAGTTAGTTATGTCAATACATGTCCGTTAAGCCCATGAGCTGAATTCCAAAAGGACTAGAAGAATTTTTTTTAATGCTCTGCTTACACTGCTGCTGTGTTAACATCACTGACCCAATTAAAAACATACACGGACAGTTCTTTTATTTGTAACATTTTGTATGATTTAAATTACAAGGTACCATAAAAGGGTGCCAAAATATGTGTTTTGATGTTTCAGAAGTGACCCTCTCTGGCAGAGTGAGGGTGATTGCCCAGCTAATCTAAAAGTGATCTCCCTTTAAACCTGGGTTGGGAGATCCTCAGCATAAGAAAGAGAATAAACACAAACATCACCCAGAACAGATAAATTTTTGTGTACTTGTTTTTCAAACGTTGGGGTACCAAGGAATCTTGCTGGCGTGAAGACAGGTTGATATAAGGAGAAATTGCCCCAAGATGTGGTCGACTCAACCTCATGACTTTCAGACAGGCAGCCCACTACACACCAAACAGCTGCCCCAATAAGACATCGCTTTGGCTTTCCCTTTACTACTCAATGAAACATCATGAACAGATCCTCTTATCTGGTTCCAGGGTGTGTTCCTTAGTTCCTGCTCCATTCTTGTCTCTACTCAGCTCCAAACCTCTCAGCGCCACTTTCTGTCTCCTGCTTCCAGTCCTACACCTGCACTTTGGACAGATTTGGACACTTGGATATTTGGTACCTTGTCTTAGATATGGTTTGAACTCACTTCCTAATGCCTATGCCTCTGGCTAACTCTCTACACAAATGCTAGTCTCAAGGAGTTCTCTGCTTTTCCAGAGCATCCACCAGACTCAACTCTGCCCAACCAGAGCAGACCGGGCTATATCCTGTGAAGGTACTGTATCAGTCAATCAGTAGGCTTGGAGATGCTTCAGTAACCAACAGCTCCAAACTCCCTTGGGTCTAAAGCAAAGGTTTATTTCTGGCTCATTCTACAAGCCCACCTTGGGCCAGTTGTGACTTTGCTTCAAATCACTATCACTCAGAGGCTCCTCCGCTTAGAACATCACTGGTCACCATGGCAGGGGGAAGAAAGCATGGTACATTACAAACTAGCTCCTAAAAACTTTCCCAGAAGTGATGCATTTTCAGTCACATTTCACTGGCCAATGCAAGTCACACAGCCATGTTTTATGCCAAAGGGTCACAAAGCTATAATCCCACCAAAAGACAGGAGAACCAAAGATACTGCCAAATAATATTAGCTGCTACCACAGGGACCAATTTTCAAAACATGATTTTCTGACCTTTTTGTTCATGGAACTGAAATAGACTATAGTATTGGTTGGTTATATCTATTAAGTCTCATCAATACCCAAAGAAAGCTTTAACTTAAAATTTAATTAGGACATAAAAGGGATTGGCTGATAAGAAGTTAAACCCTGGATAGAGAAATTATTTTTCTGATAAAACTACTAACTGTCATTAGGAGTAATACGTCATTATTAATGATAGCTAATGTTTCATTTATCAAGCATTTGCTATGTACCTAGTACATACCTCTAAGCACTTTACATATAATTGCTCATTTAATCATCTAGCAATCCCATGATGTGAGTATTCTTTTTATTTCCATTTTATAGATAAGGAAACTATTATCACAGTGATGTTTAGCAATGTGCTCAGGGTCAACAGCTATCTTGGTTTACTAGTTGCTAATTTAACCTTTAAATTATCAACACAAAAGGATAATACAGTTTGGTTCCTCTGGTAACTCCAGGGTTTCTACAATAGGTTATTGTGAACCTCTTGGCTTGTTATATTTAAATCAATGTTTTTCTCCAGGCTTAAATAGAGAGCATTTCTGGCACATTTCAGGAAGGAATGGCATGGGGAAAAATCTGCGGGACTTCTACTTCTGGCTAGAACATAGAAAATTGCTGGAATTCTCTCACTCTAACCACCAAAATATTCCTGATAAGCTATTAACACATTATCAAAGTTTTGTAATATCCACTTGACAGCAGAGGAGGCAAAGAAACCTAAATGAATGAAGTTCCAGAAAACAACAAGCCCCTCGTAGGTGAGAAGAGAGCTGTAACTATTCTCACTCTAAGCAGAATGATGGGGGAGAAGATATCCATTGTGGAAGGGAATTAGGAGAAAGTAGGCAAAATTTTAATGAAAGTTTAATGGTCACATGTGGTCTGGCACAACAGATGAGAATGCCAAGGAGCTTAGCCACAGGGTCTCAAGTGATCCATCAAATCACTCCCACGGGTTATCACCAAGTGCTTGAGATATTTTGCCAAGGGCTGGGATGGGTAGAAAAAATATTTTCCCATGAGATGAATGGGGCATTTTTCAAGTGCAAGGCAGCCACTTCCAAAAGAAGAACTGAGGAAAGTACATCTGAGACACTCTGGGTGCTGAGATACTGAAGCCGTAAGGCTTGTCAGGTAAGCTGAGAGGTAAGTGTCTATCTGTGACACTCCCATAGGTCAACAACAGAAAGGCAAACAACCCAATAAAAATGGGCAAAATAGTTGCTTTAACAGATACATCACAAAAGAAGATTATATGAGAGGCAAATAAGTACACAGAATAGTGTCCAACATCATTAGATACCAGGAAAATGCAAATTAAATCAAAATTTAAAAGACTGGCAACATTCAATATTTATTGATGAGAATAAGGAACAGCTAGAACTTTTGTACATTTCTGGTCAGAGTAAAATAATACAAACACTTTGGAGAACTGCCTGGCAGTTTCTAATAGTTAAACATACATCTATCCTAAGATGCAGCAATTCCACTTCTGAGTAATTCCACTCCTACCTAAGATGAATGAAAATGCATGTCCACAATAGACTTATTTACTAATGATCAAAGCAGTCTTATTCATGATAGCTCAAAACTAGAGAGTGCATATATGTGTGTAGGTTGAGTGGAGAAAACATGTAAGTGGAGAAAACTTTGTTCATGCAATCAAATATTATTCAGCCGTAAAAAATATATAAATTACTGATATACCTCAAAAGATGAGTGATCCTCAAAAATATTATGCTGAGTGAAAGAAGCCAAGCATAAGAGTACATATGTATGAATCCATTTACATGAGGTTCTAGAACAGGCAAAATAATGTATAGTAATGGAAATCAAAACAGTAGTTGAATTGAGCAGCAAAGAACACAAGGGAGATTTCTGGGATGACAGAAAAATGTTCTTTATTTTGTTTTAGATGTTTAATACATGCAGTTGTCAAAACTTAATTGAAACAAAGATATGTGTGGTTCATTGAAGCTTAATTATACCTCACTTTAAAAATATACAAGGTCAAATATTATTATTTCAGAATATTGAGAATGAATTAGCTCCAAATTTGGTCCATGATACATGAGTTAACAGCCAGGCCCTTGTAGGCCACCCAAGGGCAATATAAAAAAATCACAGTACTTCTCTTATTCATAGCATTTAACAGTCAAGTGCAGACAGGACAGGGCTTGCTCTAAAAAAGGCACAATCCCACACCCGATGCTCAAGCCTCTCCTTTCATCTGTCTCTAGCCAGTGTTATCTCAGGCTGATTCACCCAAAACTTGCTGATGTGCCACTGCTATAATCTCTCAGTGTCAGCCTATAATTGTTTAGGGTCAGCCCTTAAAGCACTGGGGATTCCCACTCTACCCATGCAGCACTTATCAATTGCATGGCTTGCTGGAGCTCTACCATTAACTGTTTGACTGTTGTGTTATTGCCACTTCTGATCTCAAGTTCTCTATACAAGTTTGTGCAAGCACTTTCCTGTGAGCCTCCTTTGAAGTGCTCTAAACCAACTATGGGTGACTCTAAGTGAGAAAAAGCATATCTTTTAGTCTTAACACTGCCTAAAATAGCACTTCTAACACTTTAATGGACATACAAATCACCAAAAAATCTTGTTCAAACAAAGATCCTGATTTAGTAAGTCTGGAATGGAGCCCAAGGCTCTACATTTCTAACAAGCTCCCAGGTGATGAGATGCTGCTGGTCCATGGGCCACACTTTGAGTTGTAAGGATCAAGTGTTCTTTTCTCAATGGATATGTTCTCTGTTTCTAGAAATTGCCTCTCTCCATCTGTAGATTTATGATCCAAGCTTTGATATTCTATGGTTTGTAGTTCAAAAGATGCATGTTTACGGTCCCACTAGTGGACAGAGGATAGCTTTTGGAATTTAAAATAAGTGTTCTGAAAAGGCATTCTAGTTTTCATATATTGACTCAAAATCAATCTATTTCCTCTGATGTATTCCCATCAACAATTGGCAGGATTCCCATTTACAGGCAGCTCCTGACGGGCAGGTAGCAGAACTTCCAGAATCATCAGGAACCAGAGCAGTGGGCCACATGCAGGAGCCCCACTGACACTTCAGCTCACACCAGTTAGCAGGTGCATCCTGCCTGACAGCCAGGGGTTGGGGGGAGGTAAGCAGGTCAGAGTATCCCTTTCTGGGATGGCCAGAGCCTGTTTCCATGACCAGGTGGGGAAAAGGGCTTCTTTTCCCAATGTCTCTGCTGGGTACAATGTTGCTCCTCAGACAGACACAAAGAAAAACAGATTTTGCCCCAAAGTGACCTTTGGGCAATAGCATTACAAGAGATGGTAAGATTACAATGACAATGTGATATTTGACATCCCATAGGGACATATTTTGAAAGTTTTAAATCTTCAAATAAATATTTAAGTTAATAAAAATATTATCTCTATGCAAGAGTTCCAGACTTTCTTAAGAAAAATACACTTGAATCATTGAATCTAAGTAATTCAGAATATTCATAAATCCCCCAACCACTTTACTTAAGATTTATCATTCAGAATGAAACTTTATATGCAAAACAAGAAATACCAATGGTTAATGTGGTATGATATACACATGTGGTAAGATAGACACATGAGTTATTGGAATTGATCAGGTTTATTGTTAATTGAGTCAGTAGCATTAATCCTTAAGCACATAAATACTTTGTCAAAGAAACACAAACAACTAAAACTCAGGCACACACATGGCAGCAAAAGAAGAGCTCTTTAAATTGCTCATAGTTTTGCTAGCTTAACAGGAGGGGCCAGACATGGTGTAAAAGTTAGGAGTTCCAGATTTTGCATAGCCTGCTTAAAATATGAAAATAAATTCTAAATGGAGGCAACCAGGTAATTGTTCCTACTAAGGTTCAGGGATCCACCCACACACAGAGATCTGGGGATTTACTGGGAAACAGGAACCTCAAGGTGCTCAGCTAGGATACCTGGTACTCAGCAAGACAGCTACATAAGCATGAACCAACAGTCAACTATTTATTTTATTTTCACTACTTTCCCTCCCTTCTAGAAGTCTTCCTTTGCCATCCCAGGGCATTTATGAAGGTGGTTCACAGTACTACTCAACATTGCAATACAAACATTTAACTGGCACTAGCCTAATATGTTGGTAAAAATCATAAAATGCATACTCTTATGCAAGCAAAATTTTCGTAACACGAGTTTAACTGAAGAATCAGGATTTCTTTCCACACTCAAAATGAGTAGTAATAAAATGTGAAGGTGATCAGATATCTGACAATAATCAGACATAAATTATTACAGAAAAGCCCTGAGTTCTTTTGCAGTGTAGTATCATTACTATCACCATCATCATCATCATCAACACTACCACCACCACCACCTTGATCACACCCATCTATGCCATCATCATCACCATCATCACTGTCGTCAACACTATTACTGCCACCATCATATGCTATTGATGATATAGTAAATCACAGAAGCCTTATTGAAAATAATTTTTAGAAATAACTATTAAATCATTAAAATTCATATAACATTTAAGTCAGCAATTTCTCTCCAAGATATCGTCCCACAAAATGCACATGTAAAAAAAAAAGCATGGAAATCCACTTGTGTATTGATGGGCACTTGCTGAAATAAAAAAAATTAAAAATAAATAAAAATCAAAAAATAAAGCATAGAAAATCTTAATATTATAAAAATGTCAATTCTTGACAATAAAATTCCAGTCAAAATCCAGGTAGAATTTATTTTGGGCAAATTGAAAAACATACTTCTAACCTTTGCTAGGTAACGGCAAAGTTATAAAATCTAACCAAAATGTTATTTAAAAAAACCCAAAAAACATTTATCAGGTGTCGGGCAGGTGGGGGGGAAGGGATGGGTTTATATATATACATTATAAGTGCAATGGCTTTGTCAGGGGGATGGACACAGTTGAAGCTCTTATTCAAGGAGGAAGGAAGGTAATAGCAATGTATGTAACCTTAACATTTGTACCCCCATATTATGCTGAAATAAAAATAAAAACTTACTTAGAATCATAGCTTGAGAAGAGGTAAAATTACAAACACCCCAAGTAACTTCAAAGACATATTCATTTAACAAGTGTTTATCAAGTGCTTATTGTGTGCCAGGTATTGCTTTAGTAGACAAAGAAAAGAGTAAATAAAACCTTGGCATGCTCGTACCATTAGAGAACTAGGCTGCAAAGAATAAGAATATAGCACACTTCATCAACTGATGTGGAAAAAACTACAAGACATACTGTGAAGTTAAAAAAATCACAACGCAATATATTCTATAATGTTGTTTTCTAAAAATCATCTTGATCTGAGCATATAAATATATAAATAAATAGAAAATAATCTAGGAAGCTATGTTACTAACAGAGAGTAGATGATTACTTCTGGACAACAAAGTGGAATTGCGTGAGTTATGGAAAACTTTGGCTTTGTGTAATGTTTGGATTTTTACAAGAATGTATTTATCATATGTGTACCTAAAATCTATAAGCCTACCTGAAAAGTACTGATGAAACATTCCTTGTCACAATCTGGTCTAGAATAAAGTATACTTAATACAATGTTTTCAAAAACTTTCATATCATTGCTAGTCATGTTTCTAGGACTTCAAATTCTTTAGGCTGATGGTAGAAAAAGTTTGTTTGTTTTTTGAGGTAAAGAATCACTAAAAAGTAACTATAATTTTTTAAAGATTTCTTTTAGAGTAGGTTTAGGTTCACAGCAAAATTAAGAGGAAGATAGAAAGATTTTTCCTCTCAAAATTTATTTTTGTTAGAAGAAAAAGCAGGAGGGCAGGTGGGTGAGAAAGAGAACAAACCAGGATGATGTTTAGCATCAGTCAAACCTGTACTCTAATCTCCCTATTCTGGTGTCTGGTAAACGTGTGTGTCCTCAGAGTGTACACTCTCAATAGCATATAACAGGGTGCTTAACAAAAAGTGGCTTAAACAATAGAAATTTGTTAACTCACACAATCAGAAATCCAGAAGCAGAACAGTGCCAGGCAGAGCAATCCCAACAACATCCCCTTGGCTTTTTCCTCATGGTTGCAAGATGGCCACTATAGTTCCAATGAAACACCACATCCTCACAGGAAAGCAGTCCAATGGAAGAAGGAAGGAGGATTTTTAATTATGCAGTCTCTACTTTATCAGGGAAGATACATTTTCCCAGTAGCACCCACAAATTTCAAATTTCCCCTTACATCTAATCAGCCAGAACCAGGTGGCCACTCTCAAATCACTCACTGGAAAAGAGAAGGAATAACCATGTTTGAGTTAAACACAATGAAAATTTCACACCCTGGGGCTGGGCCCCCCTTCCCTGAACACAGAACGACCTGATAGCTGCTGTAAACCTGGGTTCTTCTGTTAACAAAATGAGAAAAAGAAAAATCACTGTTGAAAAGCCAAACAACTAAATTTGCTACAGTAAGTAATTAAAGATTCAGTTTGTTCATCTGTAAATTGGGCCAAATGACCTATTCTCATAATTGCTTGGAACAATAACAAGATAGCATATGTTAAGCCTATCCTTGGATTTTGTGATGGAGCCCAATCAAGGAGGATTGTCCTTTGGCAAAGTAGCAAAACAGCCCTAAATTCTTGGGGTGTCTGTTTAAATGGTTTTATCAGGCATAAAAGAGAGGAAGGATAGGAGGCTTATACTAACTGTTCAATGAATGCCAGTTTTCTCCCTCAATCTATCTCATCAATAATTCTAGCATTATTTCAATAAGGAGCAATTATTACAATGAGAAGAGGAAAAGTGAAGGAGCTCAGATTTGGGGTTCTCTATATCCAAGTAGATAGATTACCCTGGAGCAGTGGTTCTCAAACTTGAGTGTGGGTCCCACCACCTGTTGGTCTTGTAAAATCGCAGATTCCTGGGCCCCACCCCAGCAGGCCTATGGTGGACTTCAAGAACCTGCCTTTCTAATGAGCTCACAGGTGACGCTGCTGATGATGTTCAGGACCACTCTGAGAGCCACTGCCCTGAGTGAGGCATGAGCCATTGAGCATGAGTGTTGGCATCAATCATTTCCTGAATCCCCACCAGTGAACTCAGGCTCAACCCCAGCCATCCAAGGACATTGGGGAGCAGAGCTATAAAACGCAAGACATTTCTAAATAGTTTTGGATTATTTCCAGGTTGCAGACTTCATTTGGAGATAGACCCCTTCAGGTAAGCTTGAAAGGAGAAGAGGAAGGCCACCTACCAAAACAAGCCAGCTACCTAATAGCTCACCTGCCAACTTCCCAGCAAAGGGAGAACAAAATAACAAACACTCAAATTCTAAATGCTTTTAAGGGTTTACAAGCATTTCAAGTAAATTATCCTTCCTCTCTTTTATGCCTGATAAAACCTTTAAACAGACACCCCAAGAATTTAGGGTTGTTTTGCTTCTTTGCCAAAGGACAATCCTCCTTGATTGGGCTCCATCACAAAATCCAAGACCATAGCCCCAGACAAACTGGCTAGACAAGCCTGCTGTCAACTGCTTTGCCAACAATGGGCCAAAGAACTGGATTAGCAAAAACATTTTTTTCTGTAATTTGATGCAACAGATTTTTCAAAACAATATTTTAATTTGCATACCAAGCCAAATTCCCTCTCAGGGGAGGGATAGAACACATACCATTGTGTAAGACAATACTCATTCATTCCCACGCAGTGATGTCAGTCTGTGCTCAGTGAGCAATGCTCTTTCTGAGATTCTTTTTCTTGCCTTTAAAGTTCCTGTTATAAAATTTTAACCACTTCAGAATCAAGCAAGATGTTGCAAATCTGTTATCGTTTTTGCAAAACTGAAAGAGACAAGGCTGTCACCAACTGCCTCACGCACAATTATTTTATGACTTTTCCCTCTTGGTATGAATAGGATTTCTGAAATCTTATCTTCACCTCCCAGGACTTTCTTCTCACAGGAATACTGATGGAATAGTTTATGTTTGCCAGCTTTTAATGTTCGGGGAGCAGACTCATTGTTTGCTGAAATGATAGGAGGCATTTCAGGGTTGTAAGACTGAACCCTGGTAGGAATTTTAAGGTTAATAGGAAACACACTGGGCATTTTCATAGTTAGGGGAACACTCTGGCACAGGGAACATTAAAGACAAAATGCATTCTATCACATAAATGATATAAAATGGCGTGAAGTAGTATATAGCACAGCAGGGAAATTTTGGCAAGAGCTTGTTCTTGTGATTACTTGACAAAAATCAAGTTTAAAAAACACAATATATTATCTGTCTATCTCTAACTACCTATCTGCCTATTTATCTGCATGCATGTACCAAAATGCTAAGATTAAAGAAAAAAATAAATTTATACTTTAACTCTAACCATATGCTACTTTTTTTAATTTTAAAAAGCTTGAAAAATATAGAACAGTGAAGAAGAAAAAATAATACCATATCAACCAGACTAAATTAACAACTGTTCACACTTAGTCAATTTAACTTAGCTAATTTAAAAATTAAGAAAAAGAAGGAGGGGAGAAAAAAAGAAAAAGAGCAGTACAGAAAAGATGAAACCCCCAAGATTTTTTGTGTGTGTCCCATTTGCCTCCTCACTATTTAATTTGTTGGGTACTCTTCCAGTACATGGGTTTATACTTTTATTTCATATCTATATCTATATCTATCTATCTATCTATAGATAGATATAGATATATACCAAAACAATACAGAATTTCATCTTGTATATTCTCTAATATCTACATAAATGGATTGCGAACAGTACTTGTGATGTTGCAATTTGATTGTTTTCATTCAGTGTTATACTTTTGAGCTTATCTATTTTGATACATGTAGATCTGGGTCTTTTTTTTTTTTTTTTTTTTTTGAGACAGAGTCTCACTCTGTTGCCCAGGCTTGAGTGCTAGAGTGCTGTGGCATCATCCTAGCTCACAGCAACCTCAATCTCCTGGACTCAAACAATCCTTCTGCCTCAGCCTCCCGAGTAGCTGGGACTACAAGCATGTGCCACCATGCCCGGCTAATTTTTTCTATATATATTTTTAGTTGGCCAATTAATTTCTTTCTATTTATATTAGAGAGGGGGTCTTGCTCTTTCTCAGGCTGGTTTCGAACTCCTGAGCTTGAGCGATCCGCCCATCTCAGCCTCCCAGTGTGCTAGGATTACAGGCGTGAGCCACTACGCCTGACCAGATCTGGCTCATTTTTAATGATGGCATACCATTGTGGCATGGTATGCCACAATGGCATACCATTTTAATGATGGCATACCATAGGCTGACAAAGAGTCATCCTATGACTCTTTTTCAGTCAGCTGATGAAACCTTCAGCTGTTTCCCATTTTTCACCATTACAAACAGTACTGCAATGAACAGTCTTGTCCATGTTTCCTGAGGCACTAATGGAAGAGTTTTTCCTGGGACTATATCAAGGACAGAACTGCTGGGTCATAACATCTGCACATTTTCAGCTATGCTAGATATCATCAAAATACTCTCCCAAGAGGCGACAGCAATTGGTATTCTAATTGGCAGCATTGACAGTTTCTGTTTTTTTGCTCACTCTTGTCAAAATTCCAGCCATGTCATTCTTAAGTTATTCCACTCATCCAGGGATCCCTAGTAAATAACCAAGATGAGTTTCCTGCTCACACACAGGATGATACTGCAATTGATGTCTTTTACCTCTACCCACCAGTTGTCCCTATTTCTAGAAACAGAGCATCTCTTTTCTGCAGAGAACTGCTCTCCCACACAGTAGGGTCATTAGTCACGAAGCTATGAAGGAGCTTCTTCTTAGGTACAGTGATTGATCCAGGGCTGAGATCAGAACATAGCCAACCAGAATTTCTCTTCAAAAGTTAATGTGGAACATGGAAGGGAAAAGCTCTGCCTTCTTTAAAGAACTTTAGAAGTGAGGAACAAGTTGTTTTTGCTCACCTGAATATGAAGCCTTAGAGAGGATAGAGGAATCAAAACTGTAGAAATTCCAGTTCTATGTGTATACCCGAATGAATTGAAATCAGAGACTTGAACAAATATTTGTATACTAATGTCCATTCCAGCATTATTTACAACATCCAAAAGACGGAAACAACCCAAATATCCACTAACAGATGAATGGATAAACAAAATGTGGTATATACATACAATGAAATATTATTTAGTCATAAAAAGAAATAAAGTACTGGTACATGCTATGACATAGATGAATCTTCAAAACATTATACTGAGTGAAATAAGCCAGACTCAAAAAGAAAAATATTGTATGATTCCATTTCTGTGAAATATCTATAATGGGAAAATTCATAAAGATGGAAAGTAGATTAGAGGTTACCAGAGGTTCAGGAAAGGGGGAATTGGGGAGTTATTGCTTAATGGGTACAGAATTTCTATCTGGAATGATGGAAACGATTTGGAAACAGTCATGATGGTTACATAGCATTTTTAATGTAATTAATACTGTTGAATTACACACTTAAATGGTTAAAATGGCATTTTAATGTTATTTTATATATATTGTCACAATAAGACATTTTAAAAACCACCAGACTGATGGGACTCAAAAAGGAAAAGAGCTTAGGCAGATAGACAGACAGACTGATATACAAACACACATATATAACTAACTCCTAATGATGTCATTTGACTCCCTGGATCCTATCATGCCTGAAATCAGAACTAATTGTTTTAATTCTTAGTTATATAAACCAACACATTCTATTTTTTTAATCATTTGAATTGGCTGTCACTAGGAACTGAAATAATTCTGAATCTTATAAAATTAGTCATAATAGTGTATAGTTAGTAAGGAAAAAAAAACATGATCTTGCTGTCTATTTAGGTTTTATTAATTAAAATTTTATTTAAACTCCCGATATTTGCAGGGAATCAATCAAATCTTATTAATCAAGTGTGTGTGAGTGTGCGTGTGAGTGTGTGTGTGTGTGTGTGTTTTAGTAGGAGCTGGAGCTGGTAACAGTTTGAATAAACATGAAGTTCCTTTAGCTGCTTATTAAAAAGTCTATCTTTTTCCAGATACATTTCTCCTCTGGTTAATGTGCTAAAAAGAATTAAGTGACACATTGAAGGGCATAGAAGGTAAAGAGTCCACAATGTTGAGAAGATAAACGCTAAAAGTGATTCCTTTATTCTACCAAACAGAAAAAGAAATAACCCAAAATCATCCTAAGACAAACATCATTCTCATATTTTAAGTATTTTTATTGATTTGGAGAGTGGGTGTTCCCTTTCTGAGAGTCACCATTTCTTTTTGAAGACACCAGGAGTTCTCTTATTTTTTATAAAGGCAAGTAATGATTCTTATCTTGATTTCACTTGCTCTTTACATAGTAAGGAAAGTGGCAAGGCCTCAGTGGCAAAAAGAAAGGAGCAGAGGGAGGATGGAAGGGAGGAAGAGAACTCCTTGATTTTTTCTTCCTTTAGTTTGATGTTTCTATCTACACATAAGTTGACCAATGGACAACATATTAATAAATATAAATAAATTAAAATGATTGAGGATTTCCAAAACTAGATAGGTAATGTTTGCCTTTAATAAATTAATGAGAGCAATTATACTTTCAATCTGACAGTTTCTTCTTTCTCAGAAATTACACATATGGCAAGCTGGCTAACTTGCTTGTAATTTTGCTCATAATATGATATAATGAAGCAAAAAATAAAATAAATCCATTTGCAAAGAGACAAGCTGTAGTCTTAGAAGTATTATTTATTGTAGGCCAGGCTCAGTGGCTGACACCTATAATCCCTGCATTTTGGGAGGCCAAGGTGGGAGGATCGCTCTTGGCCAGGAATTTGAGACCAGCCTAGATGACATAGTGAGACCTCATTTCTACAAAAAAAATAGCTGGGCATGGTGCCTGTAG
Organism: Microcebus murinus; assembly: GCF_040939455.1. Lineage (NCBI taxonomy): Eukaryota > Metazoa > Chordata > Mammalia > Primates > Cheirogaleidae > Microcebus > Microcebus murinus. The sequence goes on from NC_134136.1 coordinate 87,298,072, forward strand.
TCCCAACTACTTGAGGCCAGGAGTTTGAAGTTGAAGTGAGCTATGATCATCGGGCCACTTGCACTCCAGCCTGGGTAACAGAGTGAGACCTTGTCTCAAAAAAAGAAAAAAAAAATTCTTAATTCCTTAAGGACTTAAATATGAGTGATGGATAACAAAATTGTAAAAGATCCCAAAATAACTTATAAATGTATAAAAATCATGGAAATGCAACAGTCTTCAGGACAGGCAAGAGAGAACAGATTTGCACATATGGGGCAGGGAGAGGGAAGCAAATTGGCAGACATTAGTGACTACAATAGGCAAAATCCGATTATCAATAATAGGTTAGATTGCTTTTATAAGTGTTTCCACAGTGGCCAAGTGCCAAAAATGTAAATTCAAAAGGAAATTAGGAAAAATACAATAAAAACGAATTATTTGTTCAATATGAAAAGAAAATCACAAAGAGAAGATAGGAAAGGAATATTGCAACATTATGAAAGTTGAAATATCATTTTTTTGGCCCTGAAATAGGTTCACAAGGCTTGAGAGAAGGGGAAGAGAAATGAAGCAGGGGATGTCATTGAAAAACAAACAAGGTTTCCAAAATTCATTTCTTCATCCAGTTTAGTCATTTTTTCCTCTCTCTAAATACTTATGTGTGTGCTTTTTCTGCCTGGTATTCTTAAACAAGACGTTTTGAAATATGCAGCTTCATACCAATAATAGAGTAGGGTGGGACACCACAGAGAGGAGCTTGCATTTCAACTATTAGCACAAGGAACTGTTTCTTGAAATGTCTAACATTTCCAATTCTGGGAAGGCACAGCTGGCTTCATGTGCCAGTGGTTTCTAAGACCTTCCAAAAGGAAGCAACATGAATGGACTACAACGTATAGTCCATATCTTATTATAATGCAATCAAAACTATGAGCTGATGTTTCCACTTCTGACACTGTGTGGGCTTTCAGTATGCTTCATGTTCATGGTGGCTCAGTTGAATGAATAATGCCATAGTTAGAGGGAAAAATTACTTGGCAAAAGGAGGGACTAGGAGGGGATAGGAGAAATAACTGACATGGAAAGTTATATGATATTACCAGTTAAGCTCCAGAATTGGGGTTTGAGGATAATTCCAAACAAAATCCCACACATTGGTTTGGAGAGTGCTTCCTTAATCTGTGTTCTACTTTTGTAGCATTACAATGAATGATATCTCAAAGTTATAAATGCTTCCTTCAAACCAAATTTCCTGTGAATTGGCAACAATTAAAGTTTAAATGGATTGAAGAAAATATGATTAATGTTGAGATAGATATATTTGCTCTGAAACTTGTGGAGGAAATATATTCTATTTTGGTAAAAAAAAAAAAAAAGAACCATAGTCATAAATAATTCATCATTGTAGGCAGTTCTATGATACATTTGTGGGTTCATTTAATACTGACATTTTCCCTTGTAATATTAGGCTATAATGATTGTGTTACAAGGATTTTAATTCTTTATCAAACATCCATTTTAATTCAAGGTCAAGGTCTTAATCTCCTTTGTATAGCTTCTGAATTTCATTTTATCTTCATTTATACAGATACTTCATTGTTTTATTCATTGGCTCAATATTTAGAAGCAGAGAGCTATAAAATTGTCACATACTTATATCAATAACTATAATTTATTAAACATGCACTTTATATATTACCTAATTTAATCCTCAAGATAGTATTTTCATCTCCATTTCAGAGATGAAAAAACAAGTTTCTGAGGTACCAAATAACTTGACCCAGGCTGAATTCAAATCCAGAACTGACACCATAGCAGTTTGCACTGCGTGTGGCTTCACTATGCTATGCTATCTCCAATTGAAAGAAATTGGCCATATCATTATAAAGGGAACTATGTTAAACTACCAACTAAATGTTCATTGAAGATGAATAGAACAAACCATATCAGAGAACAGACTTTTTTCTAGAATATTAGCTATAAGAGCTTAAAAAATTTTTTAGAACTATACCCCCTTAGTCCTATATCATTAATATTAGTCAATTATCTACATTAAAATTTTTAGAGATTTAATTTTTTGATCCTAATTAAGTGCTTGTTAGTATTTTCATAAATATAACATCTACTACTTAATAAAATTAATAAAAATTCAAAGTATATACAAACTTTACTTTCTCAATAAAATACTTATATGGGATTTGAAGAATATTTAAAGAATATATCTTGCCTACAAGAAATTGAACACAGTCTCCTCATCATCCTTGTGCCTGTTTTCCACTTTGTTACGGAGAAGACTTGGTAATTTATCACAGGACAAAACTGAAAGAGGAGAAGGAGTTGAGTTCAGCCTGAGAATGAATCAGCACACTCTGGCTACCACTGTCCAGCAGCCCTGCTGGGATCTGGGGGAGGTGCTGGGAATATTTTAGTTGCACTGGTTAAATTGTATTGCCAACTTATAAGTGCTGAATTAGCTACCTCATCCCTCTTTCTGGTATTTCTAAGGAGAGAAAAGTGAAAACAAGATGTCCTTAGGTCAGACTGGGAAGAAGAGAGGAGGATTTGTACACCAACCTAAGAATCTAGAAAAAGTATATTTATTTTTATTGTATAGAGAGATATAAAAATATGTATAATAAACATTTTATTATGTGATCAAAATATTAACTATCACTGGACTACAATATGCTTTCTTTTTACCAGATAGTAATACATAATTTGAAAACAAGTTCTCAAATGCCACTGTGACTTACATCATTCTAAGAATGAAGATCTGCTCTATCTTGTATATCTTGTATATTGCCCCTCAAAATAACTGCAAAGATAATTTGTAACAACACATAGAGCTTATAGTAGACAAAATAAACTGGAATAACATTCAAGCACTTTTTCTATGTCAATCCAAATTCATCCCTCCATATTTTTGTGTGATTAAAATGATGCTAATAGATCTTAAGAATATAAGGTAAGTTAATACATGATAACAGTAGGAAGCATATAATATCAAGGTATATAAATTTAAAAATAATATTCTAATTCCTCCCAAGCCCCACAATTCTGTTAATAATCTGGTAGTCTGTTATATATTTTTCTACAGCTTATTGTAACATGTACCTGTATTTTTTAAAACTTTTTTTAAAAAATAGGGTTACAAAAAATAAAACTAAAAATAGAGTTATATCATTCCACATGTGCTTCTATCATTTACCGATAAATTATTAATGTTCTTCTGATTAATAAGTGAAAACATTCATTCTATTTTAGTGATTACATTATGGTTCATAGTATGAATGTACAATAATTTATTCAAATGTTCCCACATTTATAGGCATCTTGGCTATTTCTAATAATTTCTTCTACAAACAATGCTGCAATAAACATCCCTCTGCATATATGTTTATCTACTGGTGGTTTATTTCTGGAGAATCAAGTCTCCAAATTAGGAGTATTGGGTAAAAGTAGATGTCCATTTAAAATTAATAGATACTGGCAAAAATCAATAGCTATTTATGTTTAGCTTAATGTGGATACAGATGTTCACATATAGAAATATTTACAGATATGTGCATATAAATAGTTAATTTGCAAACATATATTTCCTAGCTATATTGCCTAAGTTGCCTAGTAGCAATGAGCCCACTTAACACTTAGATCTTGATTTCTAAAATTGTTCCCCAATAAAAAGAATCAAGGAGCCTTGGAGACATGGCTAAACCTAGGGCTTGTGCAAGAAATGTGCAAAATGAGCCTGTAGCATCTTTTAGTGCTAGAAGTAAAGAAGGAGCTAAAAAACAAACAATCACAATCATGAGAGAATGTCAAAGGGACACAGGAGCCAACTGAAGGAGCTCCAAATGGCCAAAGCTGGGACAATTTGAACAACAAAATAAATAAAGCAGTATTGGATTACAATCCAAAGTACAAAATAAATACCCATGAGTCCATACTGATATGAATAAGTAATTGAATAAATAAATGGGAGAACAGAAAAATCTTCCATGTAGAAAAATTCCAAATAATTATGTGTAGATGCTCTGCCCTTAAGGAGGTAGAGGATAATCCCCCACTCCTCACTCTTAAATATAATTTGTGCATAGTGACTTTCTTCCAAAGAATGTATTAATAGTATAGAAAGGGGCAACAAAAGAGTAACTTTACAGTGGAGAGATCTGACAAACATACTCAGCGAGGTGATGAAGCTTAACATGGGCAGTGGTAGTACGTACCACTGATGTAATGTGATGATAATTGCACTTAACCTCTGTGGTCTTCCTCCCAATAACCCACAGCCCCAGCTAACAATGGGAAACATCAGACAAATGCTAATTGAAGGACACTCTTCAAAACACCTGACCAATACTCCTTAAAACTGTCATGTTCATCAAAAACAAGGAAAGTCTGAAAAACCATCGCAGCCAAGAGGAGGTTAAAGAGACGTGAAAACCAAATGCAATATGGTATTCTGAAGGAGATCCTGGGACAGAAAAAGGACATTAGGTAAAAGCTAATATGAATAAACAATGAAATTCAGTTTAAAATGTTTCAATATTGGTTTGTTAGTTTTGAAAAATGCACCGTGCTAATGTCAGATGTGACTATTAGAAGAAACGGGATGTGGAGGACATGAGAACTCTCTGTACTAGCTTTGTAACTTTTCTATAAATGTAAAAGTATTCTAAAATAATAGTTTTATTATTTTAAAAATAATAGTAAAATAAAAACAATTAAACTGGAAATTAAAAGAAAATAATAGTAATAAAAACTATAAAATACTTCAAAATATTTTTAAAAGAAGGTATATAATCTACATGAAGTAAACTATAATATTATATTAGACAAATTAATTTCCTCTACTGAGAGAGAAATAGCAGGCTTCTATTGGGAAAGACTTTAGGTCATAAAAAGACCAATCTACTAATTTAAGACTATGTCCATAAGAGTCCAAGCAAAATTTATTTGGATTGTGGGACTGTTGACTATTTTTTTTTTCTTGACAGTGGTGTGGGGAAGTTGAATCAGGTCAAAAATGATTATAAAGTTTTATGAAAATTTTGAAATATTATAATGAAAAAATATTTGCTTAACAATGTTTAAAAATATACAATAAAGTTGCTATAATGAAAAGGTTTGGTATTAACATGCCAAAAGACAAAGAGATCAGTATAACAGAATAGAAAACCCAGAAAGAGATCATATATATATATGTATATATATATACATATATATATGAATTTAGTATCTGTTAAAGCAATCATTTCAATTCAAAAGGAAAGGAATAGATGATACATTTAGAAGGTAGAGAAGGAAGAAGGTGAATAGAGCACTACAAGAAAATCTAGAAAGTCAAAGTACACATGACATGCTGAGAGGACTGAAGGCACTTGAACAGGAGCACAAGGGGGCAGTTAGGGATTAGAGAGAGCACATAGAGCATGTTTGGAGAAGGCCAAAATGCCGGGTTCTGTTTAGGCTTTATCCAATAGTGAAAGGATTCCTAAGGGAAGGTTTGACTGAGGCAGGGAGTTGGGAAGGGGGGAGTAAAAGACAAATGTTTATTGAGCACTGACTGTGTCTAAGATGTTATTCCAGGAAATGGACATAGATGGTCATTTACTCCTCATCAAACTCTATGAGTTTGGTCTTTTTCAATTAGCAGTTTGTTGTTCTTGTTTTATTTTTTGTAGTAATACTTGCATTGTTATTTTGAAATATTTTCTTTTTTTTGTAATATAAAGCCAAGAAGTAATTCTGCTAATACTGTTATTAAAAAGATTTTTCATATGAGGGGACAACGTTATGATTATAAAATTAAAGGAGCCAAAACCTGGTATTGTTCATTTGAGTTGGAAATGTTAATATGAACTCATAAGTTGTAAAAGTATGTGCTTTCTGGCTCTGTCAACTAAAATGACCTAGGAACAATGGCATTCCAGTAGAAAAAAAAGTGCCTAAGTCTCTAGATTTTGGCCTCTAATTCCGTTCCTCCACAGAAAGTTATCAGTGTTCCTTGGAGAGATGGCCAATTCAAGGTCTGGTATAGTGGCAGGAAGATACAAGAGAAGCCTATGACACCATGTTGTGCCAGAAATCAAGGAAGATTTCAAAGATAAATAGGGTCATTTCAAAAAGACATTGGAACCAGCTTAAAGAGGCTCCTACTAGTTGAATCTATGAAAACATGAACATTAAAAAGAGTAACTACAGTTGAGTATTCTCTTTTTATAAGTAATAACTGTAGAGACTCAGGCTGAGGGAAGTTCAGTAATTTATCCAAGGATACGCAGTCAGTAAATAGAGTCAATGTTGAATGAGTTTTCATGACTCCAAATGAATACTTCTACCATATACTGTGCTTCTTGACGAAAGCAATTTTTAACTGAAGAAAAAATTACAGAATGGAGGAGAATAGAGAGGCAGCTAGGAAGAGGTGAGTAAGGAAACCCATATTTACTTTTCATTGGAAAAAAATTTTCTGGCACGTAGCCCCATCCAACAGTATAAAAGAATGACTACAAATATCCAAGCAGCAGCTGGCTAAGATAGTCTGTTAGAGAAACCACTAAGGCTCCTCCTTGGAATCAATATCCAGATGTGCCAAGTGCTCCTGCTTCATGATAGCATGTCCCATTAATGTCCCAGGAGAAGTGGCCAAATCCCCACTCCATGTTCCCCTGCCTAGGAAGCTCTGATGTGGAGGTTCCTAAAGACTGTTGTTGACTATTCCTTAAGTTTACCCTGGTCCCCCTGTGGCTACTGCCAGCCCTGGAATTCAGTACCTTTATGTCTCCTGACCTTTCCCAGCAGGCTGCAATAACTCTTCTTACAGCCTTGCCCCATACAGAGACATTGACTCCTCCCTCAGTTTCAGAAAGCACTGCTAAGACCAGGCTATAGAGTTTAATAAAACTTTACTGACCACATGAGGCTCAAAGGAGAGAAATGTAATGCAGAAGAGAAATTTTAAAATTGGATATGAAGTAGTGTAGCCCCAGTGCCTGCTATGTTGCAGAATTAAGCCCACCTTCCCTAACCCACTCCTCACTATTTGTGGGAGGGCTTTTGGCCATTAACTTCTCCATACCCCCATACCCCATACATAGGTCTCCTGGGACCTAGAGAGAGGAAACAAAAGTTTAACCTTGGCTAACAGCCTCAGCTTCCCCTCCTGAGAGGGTACATCTCTGGCCTGCAACCAAGAATTATTATGCAGATGGCTTAGAGTTATGGCTTCCTTTGGCATAACCAAAAGGGTTACTGTGCTTATTTTTTCCCCACAACTGAAGAGCAATCATCCTCAGAGGAGAATCAAGCATCCATCTCTAGCAACAAAATAAACCACAGAAATTTCAACACTAGGGTGTCTTTTGCTCCCAAGGCTCAAATATCCCAGGACTAATTTCTTCAATTAAGGCCCAGGGTTAAAATTCCAGGGATTCCTTTCATCCAGATTCAGAAGTTTCAGTGAAAGGAAAGCTGTCACCAAGCATGTGACCTAGGATGAAAAGAACAGCCTTCATATGGGGAGAGGAGAGGTGGTAATAAGGAGAGGGTCCAAACATAATACCCCTTGACTTTCCAGAGCAAACATGAAGGGAAAGGGACGGATAACCCCCTCCCCTCCCCCCACATTCTGTGATTCAATTAGACCCAAGAATTTCATCTTATCTTGTGTCTCATTTTGAAAACTAAGAAGCTGCACTGATGTATTGTGACCTCAGGTTGGTATAGAGTGTACACATACAAGGTGGTGTCAGCTCTTAGCTGAAAATATTCTCTGCACCTTTCCCTAGCCATCACAAGCTACTTTCCAGTTGCTTCCTGCTTGGGAAGGGCAGGCAGTTTCTCTCTCTCTCTCTCTCTCTCTCTCTCTCTCTCTCTCTCTCTCTCTCTCTCTCTCTCTCTCTCTCTCTCTCTCTCTCTCTCTCTCTCTCTCTCTCTCTTTCTCATCTATTTTTCCTACTAGTAGCTGCAGCTTTTGGATCCCTCCAGGATCCAATGGGGAAAGAAAGGATTTGCACACTCCTCTCTTATAGGCCTGGCTCTGTGTACCTGGGGGCTGACCTATACAGACTTCATGAATCAGCCCTCCAATGGGAAGGCCCAGGGTAATATCAGAGAAAGTGAGAAGAGTGAGTTTGAAATAGGAATTCCTCCAGTGCCCTAGCTGTAGGGTTATCCCAGACAGCCTTTATTAGCTGAAGGTCACATCCTGGTTAGATGGTCCTCTTGACTCAGCTCTCCTTGTCTGTAAGTCCTGGAAGCTGATTTCTTTCCTCTACCCTTCAGGCTAGGGATGTTAACAGGGCCCACTCTTACCAGCTTAAGGGTACTGTAGCCACCCTTGAGATTTCCACACCTTTGTAACTAGACCCTTTACTAAAGACTTTTCATATTACTCAGCATAAATGTGCCATCAGTTTCCTGCTTATACCTTGACTCATACAAGCAGTTAGGAAAGTTCTAACTTAACTCATCTTGTTGTGAGATGGAGTTTTACTCTCTAGGATGGCTGCCTTCTTGAGGCAGGTACCCAAGCTCTCAGGAAATCCCTCTGGGTTTCTCTGATTGCCAATGTCTGTGACATGACATGGCATTTCATCTGACTCACTGTTCCCATCTTAGCATCTGTCCCAAGCAGTGCACACAATTGCCTCCTAATGCTGAGGTATATTTTAACATGTTACATTATGGAAATGCTTGAAAATAGCAAGAATATATTTTGGAAGAACTCCAGGCAGAGGTATAAAATACCTGCCATTTGACCCCAGTGGGACCATTATAATAGGCCATTTTACTCCAGCGCTCCCCTTGCCTAGTGTGATGGACATTGAGATGTGTCATCTGGATCCCCCTTCAAGGAAGGCCTTGTTGCCCAGGAGCTGAGAGTGCTACAGGCAGACAGCATTCAGCTGGCAGCAACTTAGAATGAGAAGGCTGCCATGGCCAATGTCATATCCTTCCCATGTGGCCTATGCCCAATGACCAAGGCCCCAGTAAATACCCCCTTTCAAAGCTCCACTAAGATGCCATCTTCTCCCCCAAGTCTTTTCAGGACTTCTTCTCACTGCCTCCTGATCACTGAAGAGAGACTGATCATTTCCCTGTTAAGGTGATTATCAAAGGATCTATTACACAGTATTGACCTCATAAGTAGGTGGTCGCTTGGAGTGTTGTGCCTATTGTCTTCATTCTCAGCCAAAAGTGACCCTGGAAGAGCCCTATTTTAACATGTTATAGTATGGAAATGCTTGAATATAGCAAGAATATATTTTGGAAGAACTCCAGGCAGAGGTATAAAATCCCTGTCATTTGGCCCCAGTAGGACCATTACGATGGGCCATTTTACTCCAGAGCTCCCCATGGGGATGGCAAGGCTGAGTCTGGGGCTGTATTGAAGCTCAGCTTCCCTTCTGCAAATCCTGCTTCCTTCCTCTCCCTTTCCCAGGTGTTGACCCCAAGGGTGTCCCTGTTAGACATGTGCACACTAAACTCCTCCTCATAGTGTGCTTACCAGAGAAACCAACTTGCAACATCCTGCTATAAGATTCTTGTTAAAACAACCCTGGGCCAATATTTCCTCACAAGTTCCACATCTGGTCTCTGGAATCCATGCAACTTTGGAGGGAGGGCAGTTTCCTTCCAGATGGAGTCCCTTCCCTTCTACTATAGGCCACTCGAGTTTCCTCAGATGAGTCAGGCGCTGGCCCTCTGGGCTCCCCAGCTGTAAGGGATAGCCCTCATGTCTCAGTGTGGGTCTCATAGATACTTCCTTTGCTTGGATTGGGGTTAAGGGTAGAAGTCTCCTTGCCATGATTCTTGGGGGTAAGAAATGAGACTCTCAGTGCTACTTCCTCCAAAGAAGCCCCCCTCCCAAACTCCTCTTTCCTCTGTCCTCTCGATCCTTTTATCTTCCAGGTCAGTGGGTCTTCTATTCAGGTTTTCCATGGTCTACTTAGAATTATTTTCCTGGTTGTCTCTAGGAGTATGGTGCCTATTGTCTTCATTCTCAGCCAAAAGTGACCCTGGAAGAGCCCTATTTTAACATGTTATATTATGGAAATGGTTGGATAGAGCAAGAATATATTTTGGAAGAACTCCAGCAGCGGTATTCTCTGAGGAGGAAAATGGGGGACTGAGGAAGACAGATGGGATTGAGATACGCTTTTTGTTCTCTTTTGTCTCTTGGGATTTTGTACTGTGTACATGTATGTTAGATTGTTTGAGCCTTGTGGGATTATAATTTGTGACCGTTTTTAATATATATTTTTCTTAACTTGTCTATCCTTAGCATGGTCAAGTGTAGGAACCAGAGGTGAACTTTTTGGTGTTTATCCTACCATCAGATTACAATTTCAAGTAACCTAAACAGTTACCTCTTTCTCTCAAATGTGGACCTCTCTATATAATTTTTCTGCTTACATCTTATACACTCTAAGTTTGCTTTTAGAAGAGGAATAGAAACAGGATGATAGTGACACTCCCATTCTGTCCCTACCCTATGTCCAGTACTCTCCTCAAGCCCCCAGTAAATCACCCCCTTTCAAAGCTCCACTAAGATGCCACCTTCTCCCTCAAGTCTTTCCAGGATTTCTTCTTACTGCTTCCTGATCATTGAAGAAAGATTGACCATTTCCCTGTGCAGGTGCTTATCAGAGCATCAATACATCAATACACAGTATTGACCTCATAAGTGGGGAAATCTGTTTCCTTCATTAGACTATTCATTTTTTAAGGAAAATGTCCAAGTCTTTATATCTCAAATGAGAACAGTGCCAGGCTCAGAACAGTAGGTGTTCAAAAGACGACTGATGAATGAACAGATGACTTCATTGTGAATGCTGGCATTATTTCACAGCATAAATAAACTCAGCAAATATTTTATGCTGGACACTCCTTTTTCTGGTCTGAGTACAATATTCTCTCTAAATGTGCAATGGAATACAACTGTGAATCATTAGGTTATGCTGACTCAATTACTCAACGGTCCATATATGATAGATGTCTTGGATACACAGTCCTAGCACACAGAAACACACTCTTTCTGAAAACATACCCCAACAAGGAAGGGTAGCCAGTAAGACCCTGGCTTCTACAGACGATAATTCTGTTACGCTTCATAGCCTCCCAATTTCTATCTTGTTTCTAAGTGATGAGGAATTTCAAGTCTCCAAGGAGAGCAAATAACATGAGAAAACTTTGTCAGGAAACTACAGGCCCCTGGGGCCAGAGTTTAAAAAACACTTATGCAGGTGAGGCTGTTTTCAAGAAGTTTCAACTACATAAATTCCTCTTTGTCAGAGTGACCACATATTAGTCCAAGACAGTCATTATATTTTCTTATTATAAGCACGCACTGTGTTCCACATCTGGTGCATTTGCCAAATTGTAGATTTATTCCTATTACTATACATCTGTGAAAAGAATGTGTGTTCCATCTCATCAGGGAGTTACTTGAAGTTACAGGTTGCTAATTCCAAATGAATAGAAACAGTGATTAATCTGGGAGATATGGGCTCACCACTATCCAAGTAACAGATGTCCATTATGATGAGTTACACATTTGTTCCATGTTTACACTAGAATGCAAAAAAAGAGGATTCAACTATTTTGTAAAAAAAAAGAAAAAAGAAAGAAAGAAAGAAAAAAAGAAAAGGGAGGTAAAAAGGAAAGGAAAGGGGATATGGGAAGGTCAGGAATTAGAAAATATTTGAAAATGTTTATTCAGGTGCCAGGTTAGACGCAAGGAAGATGTGCGGCATGTCTGGAGGGTGGCAGGTAAGAGTTGAAGGGTAGTAGAGAGCTAGAGGAGAGAGGGAGAAGCAGGGCTCAATGTTCCTGGCTTCATTTCAGGGTGTGGAGATGAATTCAGTCCATCTCACTTGGCTAACAGAAGCATTAATACTAAAACCGGCAATTTCATCAGCATCAGTTACACAAAAGATGGGATTTCAGAGGAAAGTACGAGAAAAGGGAGAATGATGTATGTGATTTTATTCAAATAATTAAAAACAAAGTTGGCAGTCTATCTTCCTGTCAAGAAGAATAAATATCAGACTATAGAGTTGGAAGGAGAAGTGCAAGCGGCTTCCTGCTGCTCCATATTAACTTTGGTCCAATACAAACTTTAGCGTTGACTCTTCACACAAAAAATTCATTTCAAATGATCCTCCTATGTGTTTTTGCAGTGACTCTGTGCAGCAAGAGGACACGAGCCAGAGTTAAGTGTGGAGAAGGGCACTGGACTGAGCCACGCTCCAGCTGTTAGTCTGAGAGCCAAAAATATAGGGTTTGTATAACTGGGCTACTTCTCTGTAGCTGAGTGAAAGACAGGGTTCTAGAACTTTCCTTTCTATCATTATTTTCATCCTGTCCTCATAAGCTCAGGAAGAGAGCCTGGCACATAGTAGGACCTGTATAGATAGAGAAATAGATAGAAAGAAAGAATATAAGTATGTAATACACACATTTTTAAAAATTAATTAAATAAATGTAATGGATATATAATATTCAGTAATGGATTTATTATCTTACAGACTGCCTTTGCAGACTTACTGGATTATAGCAGAAACAGTATCATAACTGAAGGCTCAAGTATCCCCTCTAAATATCATAACATGGCTGTTATGTGTTCTAAATTATTCATTTCCACAGAGTTTCTTTTTAGAGGAGAGTGTAAGTTCCATTTTGTTACTTAATAAAGTGCAAAGATTAGCATGGCCAATTGATAAAAAGTAATAATTGAACTTGATTGACTAAAGGATTTTGCTTCAAAAGCATTTTAGTCATCATTCCTCTATATTTACAGTAATGTATTAAGTTGCTCTTCAATCACTTCCAAAATATTGAATTCAAGATGCACAATGCTTCAATTTTACATCTAAACCATTCTTTTATTATTTAAAGATTACAATAGAAATGAGTCCAATTAGAGACTAGAACTAGTCTTCAGAAAAGTCCTGGAGTTGATTGGACTTCTGGGAGCCATATAAGGTGACAACATGGTATCTATCTACTTTATGCAATGCAGGGAGGGAAATACTACAAAGGTAATCAAATGATTAAGGAGGAATTCAGCTAATTAAAAATGGCATGTTGCTGTGCCAAGTTGGAAGTGTTGGTGAGTGAGTGCTTTGAGCCAACTAAAATGTTCTTTTAGGCATCTTAAATCTCTTTGCCAAAAAAATAATAATTTTATTAAGTCTAATCCCACCAAGCAAGCCAACTTGATGAAGACAGAGAAAGCCTCAATTTTTGAAGAAGGTAGGGATTAGGATAATACAGGCGTCGGCAAATATTTTCTGTAAAGAGCCAGAGAGCAAATATTTTTGGCTTTATAAACCACATGGTCTCTTTCATACCACTCAACTCTGTCATCATAGTGAAAGCAGCCATGGACAATGTGCAAACAAATGGGCATAGTTGTGTTCCAATAAAATTTTGTTTATAAAAGCAGGCAGCAAGCTGGATTTGGCTCCCAGGACATAGTTTGCTGACCCCTGGGATAATATGCACATGGCTCTCTAAAAAAAGACTGAAGCCTAAGGAAAAATGCATATCTCGAGGTCAAATTGAAAATCATAATGTTTTAGAATCCCTTGTATTTTAAAATATGCTTAGCAGTACCTACAATTTGTGTATGGGTCTTATGATATTTACCTTCTAATAGAATTGTTCTTAAATGTTTCTTTTAGGTGCACATCTTTGTATCAAACTGTCTGCATAAAGCTTGGATTCACTTTAAAAAAACAGTCATTCTAAGTATTCCAGGAATAAGGAAGTTAACACGAGAATTAGGGCTTGCATGAATATTGGAATATCTGGGGGAATAGGGTCAAGAAAGTCATCACCAACAATCAGGGAAGCAGACAATGAACATCTCAGCCTAGTGGGTGGTTAACAAAAGCTCAACAGAAAACTGCTCCAGTTTATAAGAAATGTCTCACCAACCATCTCAGTCTTCACCAGCAGAGCAGCTTGTTCTAGAGCACTCCCTGAGCTACAATCACCCCTGAGCATAGTAGTTTCTATTTCACTTTCACCTGAAAAAGACAGCTTAAGTCACTCTCTTTGGCAAACTCTAACTCAGGGCCATATGGGAAAAGTGATAGAAGCTATGTAGCACCCTACTTTTCTTTTGTGTGCCGAAGAGATCTTAGAAGATGACAGTAGTGATGCCCACTCTACAATGGATAATCTGCCACAGTCCACCCCTTTGTCAACACAGCATCCATACACACACCCCTTTTACCTATTTTTAACTTCCAAGTAAAGTAAACATAATGCTTCTGTCCTATTTGATGCAACTAGTCCTCATACATCCAAACTTCACTCATGCTTTGCCACAAAGTCCTATTTGTTATTTCATCCATAACTGATTGGTTTTTATTTGCCTTCTGGTTCTGTCACAATAACTCTTACCATCTTGCAATTTAAATATTGAAATATAGGCTCAACTTACTACTTATATTCTATGATGGAGGAAAGGCAGGCAAATTTTACTAACATTTATAGATATATCCATATCAAAACAAGGAAAAAAGTATGCCTGACTATTACAATCCACATTTCTACAACTGATCAGATGGTCATCATTAATATTTATAACTTTCTTTTATGGGCTGGGTGTGGTGGCTTATGTCTGGAATCCTAGCATTCCAGGAGGCTGAGGCTGGAGGATTGCTCAAGGTCAGGAGTTCAAGACCAGCCTGAGCAAGAGGAAGACCCAATCTCTACTAAAAATAGAATTAGCTGACGTAGTGGCATGCACCTGTAGTCCCAGCTACTTGGGAGGCTGAGGCAGGAGGATTGCTTGAGCCCAGGAGTTTGAGGTTGCTGTGAGCTAGGCTGACATCACGGTACTCTCGCCTAGGTGACAAAGCGAGACTCTATCTCAAAACAAACAAACAAACAAAAACCTTTCTTTTTCAGCTTCTCATGGGGATCACAAACAAGCAGAACACTCAAGTAGGGTCATCAACCACACAGAGCGACAAGTTGAGATCTGTCTCCCTCAAATAATCGCCAGGTGACCACCTAAGCGCAATAGTCCAGCCCAGGTCTCTCCAACTGCAGAGGTACCCAACAAAGAAAAAGGCCTCATCTGCTCTAATCACTCATTTCTTGGCAGCTTCCTGGCTCAAGGGAGGCAAACAGCTTAGAGATAGGAATGCCAAAGAGGGGGGAAGATCCATTCATGCTGCCATGTTCTTATATCCCTACACTCTTCTCATCTCTTACCCCTATATTTTTTCCTTTAAATCTGGTCCCTGGTCCTCTTGACAGGTATAAAATTTAATGTTGCCTTCAACTAATGTAATCTCTTTCACTCACTTGAAATCTAACAGGTTTATATTCTGCATAAACACATTTTCCTTTGTACTGAGGAAAAGCCTATTTCAGGACTTCAAAGTCTAACCCCTCATAGCCAGCCAGTCAGTTCTCAAGGTATGCTGGCGGTCAAGGGCAAGGATAATATGTGCCATCATTCAGTGCAATACCTCCCCCATTCCTAAGAAACCAATAGAGAAAACTTCTCCCTTAATGATAGACTTTTAAAGGTCAAGGGTTAATGAGATTCTTCTTTATTAAAAAATTAAGAAATGGTCAAAATGTTAATATCCTATGAATATGCTTAGTCAATAAAAGCCCCCAAAATATCCAGGTTAGAATACCAGTTTACAAATTCTCTCCCCACCCCACATGCATGTGTACACATGCATGCACACACACACATACACAGTTTTTTTAACCTCAATACAATGAAGATCTGGGGATACCTAGAGTCAAGATCTTTGGAATATCAGAGTAAAGCACCAGGATTTTTGTTTGTATGAGGACTTTCTACAGATCAGTATTCCCCAAATTCTCTTAATGATATGAAACATGACACTTGTTAAAAATACAGCTTCTCAAGTGCCTCCCATGGAAATTCTGACTCAGTGGAAGGGAGTGAACTATAAGCTTCTCTAAAGAAGCTTTGGAAAAAATACAGATTTCTAGGTCCCCAAACCAGACACACTGAATCTGAATTTCTAGGAGTGGTCCCAGGAAACTGTGGTTGTAAAAAGTTCCTTGGGATATTAAAAAAAAAAAAAAAAAAAAAAAAAAAAAACAGAAAATTAGGCAGCTTTGGAGCCTCCTATGAGAAACAGCTAAGATTTCAGGACTGATTACTAGATTCTGAGACTAAGATTCTTAAGCAGAGTCTTAAAGCCAGAATCAACCTCAAGGGGAGGTTGATATGTATTTCTGAGGAGACAGGAAACCACCATGAAGTAAAAAGATGGAGAAAATGCATTGGCCCACTAAGGTTCACTCTCCTTGTTTTTCATCTCCTCTGCTCCTCTCAAGCTGGCTGCAATCCTATCTGAACATTTAAGCAGTTAAGTAGGGTTTTAAAAACTTCCCTTCAATTGATCAGCAAATTATTTCCTATCCCTCAAGATGTTGCTTTCAATTTTTTAAAAAAGACATATGCCACATTTTAACTCTTCATATATTAACAATTTTTCAAATTTCAGAAAATTTGCAAGCATAGCAAAATAAACACCCATTTACTTAAATTCACCAATTACTATTGTTTTGCCACATTTTTTTTTGCTTGCTCTCTCTCTCTCTCTGAACTATTTAAGAGTAAGCTAAGGCTGACCTCACAGCACTCCACCCCTAAATACTTCAGCATACATCTTTCATGAACAGGATATTATCCTATAATTCTACTAAACCACAATACCATTATCACATTGAGAAATTTAATATTCATAAAATAGTATTATTTAATGTTATTTAAATATTTGATGTTATTTAAATGTTAAATGTTTACATCTTACTTAACATTATTTACAGTCCATATTCATTCTCCATTTTCACCAAATCATGTCCTTCATAGGTGCTTTTTTAAATCATCCAGGATCCAATAAAGGATTACCTATCACATTTAGTACACCAGGAGAAAGAATCTTAGAGACCATCTTAGTATTCTTCCCATCACAAATGAGCTTATTTCTCCTTGGTATACTCTTTGCTATGAAATCTACATTGTCTGATATTAATATGGCCATTATAGCTTTCTTTTGAGTAATATATTTTTCTATCCATTTACTTTTACTTATTTGCATCTTTATATTTAAAGTTAGCTAGCTATAGGTAGCACATAGTTGAATCTTGCTTTTTTATCCAATTTGACAATCTCTGATTTTTGATTAGAGTGTTTAGATCATTTCCATTTAATGTGATTATTAATATGGTTAGGCTTAAGCATATCATCTTGTTATTTGTTTTCTATTTGTCCAATCTGTTCTTTTTCTCTTTTTCCTCTTCCTTTGCCAGTTTTTCAATTAATTATTTGTTTTGATTCTATTTTATCTCCTTTGTTGGCTTATTCATAAAACCATGTGCTTTGTTATTTTGGTGACTGCTTTAGGATTCATAGTGCACATCTCCAACTTTTCAGTTTAACTTCAAGTAGTATTATACCATTTCTTTTATAAGTAGCTTTCAATAGTATATTTCCATTTCTCCCCTCCAAATCTTTGTGCTATTGTCATACATTTACTTTTACTTGTGTTATAGTACCCATATGACATTGTTACTCTTTGTTTAAGCATTCAATTATCTTTCAAATTGACATAAATAGTAAAAAAAAGGTATATATTTATTCCATATAGTGATAATTTCCAGTTTTTTCCCTTTATGTAGATATATTGCATTTGGTATCAATTTCATTTTTACTGAAATATTTTCTTTAACTTTTCTCATACTGTGGGGCTATTGGTGATAAATTCTTTCACCCTGTGGCTGTCTGATAAAGTGCTTCATCATTATTTTTGAAAAATATTCTCACTGGGTATAAAATTCTAGGTTCAGTTTTTTTGGTTCCCCCCACCCCCAGTACTTTAAAGATACTAATTCACTGTCTTCTTGATTACATTGTTTCCAGCGAAAAATCTGCTGCTATCTTTATCTTTGTTCTTCTGCATGTACTGTGTCTTTATGTATCTGGATGTTCTTATGACTTTTTCTTTATCATAGGTTTATGTCAATTTTATAATGATGTGTATTAGTGTCATTTTCTTCATGTTTCTTATGTCTAGGGTTTATTGACCCACTTAGATATGTGGGTATATAGTTTCATCAAAATTGAAAACATTTTGGCCATTTTTGTTGAAATGTTTTCCTATAATTTCTCCTCCCCCTTCAAGGACCCCAACTGCACATATATTTTAGCTTGTGTGAAGTTATTACACAAGTAATTGGTGTGTTGTTCATTTACAATTTTTTTCTCTCTGTTTTATTTTGGATAGTTTCTATTGCTATGTCTTCACATTCACTAATCTTTTCTTCTACAATGTCTACTTTGCCATTATTTCTATATAGTATATTTTTTGTCTCCAACGTTGTAGCTTTAATCTCTAAAAGTTTGAATTGGATCTTTTCTATATATTCCATGATTCTACTTAATTTTTTGATCCTTTTGGGTCTTGCTCTTAAGGTTTATTAGGTGGGGCCAGAGCAGTGTTTAGTTTAGGGCTAATTATTACTCTACTACTGAGGCAAGATCCTTCTGAGTATCCTACCTAATGCCCCATGAATGATGAGGTTTTCTAATTCTTGCTGGTGGAACAGGCACTATTCTCATCCCTGTGTGAGTGCTGAATATTGCTCCTGTCAATCTTTTCAGGTGATTCTTTCTCTGGTCCTGGGTAGCTTCCTCACATGCACATACCAGTCAGTACTGTGCTGGATATTCTACAAATATCCAGAGTTCTGTCTCTGTGCAGGTCTCCTTTGGTACTCTTTCCTGTGAATTCTAGCCTTCCTGTTCTCCCTGGATTCTCAGCTCCATCTCCTTAATTCAAGGATTTCATCAAGCTCCACCTAGGTATCCCTCTCCCCCTGCATGGTAGCCTGAAAACTCTCTTAAGGCAGCAAGCTTGGGAAATCACAGGGCTCACGTCATTTGTTTCCCATCTCTCAAGGACTACTGTGGTTCATTGTCTGATATTAGTGTCTGGAAAACCATTGCTTCAAATATTTTGTGCAGTTTTTGGTTGTTTCTGGTAAAAGGGTAAGTCTAATTCCTGTTATTCCATACTAGTCTGAAGTACAAGTCCGTAATTTTTGGTTTTGCTCTGTTTGTTGTATTTTTAAACAATAAACAAACTAGGTCTCCTGAGGGCCTTCACTATGAAACATTGTTTTAATCTACTTTATATTACCCCCTATTTTTTAAAAACATGCCAATAAACACATTTAAAAGTATCTATTAGTCAGAATTTTCAGTAAGTTAGTTGGTTCTTTCCTTAATTAGTTAGAATAGTAAAGTTTTTCTGTAATATAGCACACAAAAGCCATGCTGATTTGGAAATGATATCATCATAAAACTACAGTCATATACAAATAAATCATAGATTAGTTTCAAGTACTAAACATTTTAGACATTTATTAAAGAATTGGGACACTGTAAATCAGCTCAATATTCAGAATCCCCAGAGTCAACATTCTAGTTCCCACATGGTTTTTGGTGTCTGTCCATTTAGAACACAGGCTGAGTTCACTATAAACAGCTTCAAACTGAAAAGCTGGGAGCTAAGTAGACTCCAGCCTTTGTAGTTCTTTGCTTCTCAGCTTTCTTCCCTCAAGCCTCTTCAGGTCACTGCTGCCAAAGTCAATCCCTTTCCTTCATTTTTTAGCCCAAGATCATATCTTGTTCAGGGTCTATCTTTCACATAACTTCCTAACTCTGAGTTTCTTTCATCCAACACTGATTGTGGTCTGGTTTGCTTGCAAAGAATGCATCATTCATCTATTATAAGCATGTATGTAAATGTATACAAAGCAAAAAAGGTCCTTGATAGGACAAATATAATTGAAACTTTTACCACCATAATAAAACTTTTTATATAATAAACATTTTTCATTCTCAAATACTGACCCCATTTATTTTAAGCAATGTTGAATACACACACACACACACACACACATACATACACAGAGAATTTTATAGGACAGATCAAAATGGCTTCCAGTTAGTGTACGAGAGTGGGTTTAAGTATCAGAACAACCTGGATTCCAGTTTTGCTCTGCCCTTACTGTGATTTCTTTATCGTGTTATTTAATATCTTCTAAGCATCAATTTCCTCATTAGTAAAATTTGAACAATTATAATTTTATTAAGAAAAATTATCCAAACTTTGAATAATGTGAAACAGGTGTGACATCACATTTCAAAATCTTACCAGGGTACTAACTGGCCTATCTAAGAGTTATTTAATTATCTAGGGAATGTACATGTATTTGACTTTCCATTTTCCTTTTGATTAAAATTCAGATGCTCTGAAGTTACATTAATTCATAGATTTCTATCCAGTAGAAAAGATAATCCAAAACGCTGTGGTTTTATTGCTCTGAAAGATGTTAACCAGTTTTGAATGTATCTTCAGAATCTTATTCCAACACATTTTTTTCTCAAAATGCCTATAAGCCTCCCAAGTAGCTGGGACCACAGGCGTGCACCACCATATCCAGCTAATTTTCTATTTTTTATACAGACATGAGTCTTGTTACGTTGCTCAGGCTGGTCTCAAACTCCTGGCCTCAAGTGATCCTCCTGCCTCAGCCTCCCAAAGTGCTAGTATTACAGGTATGAGCCACCACACCTGGACTCTTCACATCTTTGAGTGATTTCAATAATTACTGAAGACAATAGTGGTTTCCCTCCCAAAACTTGTCCCCTAAAAAAAACTAAAGGATAATAAAGGGGAAAGCATGACCAATTTCTCCAATTTCATTATGATTCAGGTTGCTGTTTATGCTCAAATAACTTTCTCAGATTATAAACTCTCAAAAAGAACTGAGTCAATTTTAGGTTTTTGGGGTTTGCTTTTTAGAAACTGACAGAGGAGTTAAATCGGCTTTGTCTCAGAGGAACCAATGAATTGAATCAATTGAGTAACTGAATAAATGTTGAAAACAGCACTTCAGAAGCAATTCCTTTCCATACTGATGTCTAAAGAAGAATGAAACAGTATCTATAGAAACACATACAAGTACTGGGGCTCAAAATTTCCACATACAAGGGAATTAAATGGAACTGGCATTTACTCTGCACTGTACACAAAACCAGAGCCTGGGTCATCAAATACTTTGTAAATAGCTTCAAACATTGAAACACAATGCAGGATTATGAACCTACTGATTCATTCTGAAAAGCAAACAAATGAATATAGGAACTTATATCAAAATTAAACATTCAGCTATTGTTCGGTTCAATTCTAGCGAACCAAAGAAGTGTAACTTGAATTTAAAATAAAGACACATAATATATATAGTAGTGAAGTGTTCTTTATATTTGCAGAGCTTACTTATGCTTCTAGGCAAGTTCAGACTTATGTGTACATATATAAATACACAGATGTGTGTATATGTATTACATATATATATATACACACACACATACACACATACACACACATATTTATTCACACACGCACATTTCCTAACCACAAAGGCTTTTTTTTGGTGTTCTGGGTTTTTTTTTATTTCAGCATATTACTAGGGTACAAATGTTTAGGTTACGTATATTGCCCTTGCCACATCCAAGTCAGAGCTTCAAGCGTGTCCATCCCCCAGACAGTGCACACCGCACCCATTACATACATGTGTATATACCCATCCCCACAAAGGCTTATTGTTTTTGTGATGAACCTTTGAAATAAGAGAATAGCACTGAGCAAGTGGAGAAATCAGAGTGGAGGTAGCCCTCATTCGAGATTACTCTAGGTCCTTGTTACTTAAAGGGCGGTCTCTGGCCCAGCAGCATTAGCATCACCTGGGAGCTTGTTAGAAATGCAAGCTCTTAGGCTCCACCCCACAACTCTTGAATCAGAACATAGATTTTTACCAGACTGCCTGATTTATATGCCCCAAATTAAAGTTTGAGAAGCACTGCCCTAGATCTGTGCTATTACCAAAGCTCCTAGACATGTGTATCCAGCCATTGAAATGTGCTCAGTGAGACTGAAAGACTGAACTTTTAAATTTTAATTAGTTAAAATTTTAAAAACCTCATACTCAAGTATTGGAATACTTTTAAATATGCTTAGAACAACTTGGTATGGGAATCTAAATACAGATCAAGTATTTCTGGTAAAAATGCAGCATCCAAATTGAGTGGTACTGTAGGTGTAAAATACACACGAGATTTCAAAGACTTAGCATGAAAAACATTTTCATAAAATGTGTCATTGAAAATTTTATGATTACAGGTTAAAATCATAAAATTTCAGATGTGTTGGGTTAAATTAAATATATTCATAAAATTCATGTGCTTCTCTTTTACATTTTAAAATGTGACTACTAGGAAGTTATAGCTCACATTCAATTTATACTAAACAATGTTTCTTTCAATCCATGATTCTCCGACTATAAAATTACTGGTGCCTGGGTCCCACTCCCAGAGATCCTGATGAAACTGGTATGGATTGGGACAGAGGATTCAAACTTTTAAGCTCTCCCTGGTGATTCCACTGAGCTACCAAAAGTTGAGAATCACTACCTTATGTTAATATAGATTCATCAATCCCAACTGACACATAATGGCCACATAAGGACTTTGAATCTTTTGGGAGCTCCCATCATTCCTCAACTAAAATGTGGAGTTGGTCAAATAGAAGCATTTCTTAAGTAAAGAGTGAAAAGTCATCCCCTCTGATGTTAGTTATCTGGGCTGGAGTTTGGGTGGTATTATTCTCCCTCAACTTCAGGCAGAATCAAACACACTCAACCAGATATATCCAAACATTGAAAATCAACGTTTTTCAATCTCTCCAGAAATTGGTCCTCAACTCTTTTAGCAATTCATTTCCATATCTGATTTAATAGATCTCAGACTTCTGCATATTTAGAATAATCTCCTGGACAGTTTGTTTAAAAACAGATTGCTGGGCCCTAGCAAGTCACAGGAACTCTGTGGTAGGGTGACTGACAATCCTGGTTTGCCTGGGACTGTCTGGGATTTGCTCTTAGCACAGAAAGTCCTACATCCTGGGAACTGCTTGGTCCTGGGAAAACCAGGACAGGTGGTCATCCTAATCCAGGGAAGTGCATTTCTAACAACTAGTCCAGGTGATACATCCAAGCACAGTTTGAGAACCACACCTAAAACACAGGCTCCCAAATGCTTTTTAGTGATGTTTTTTCTACATTAACCACTGCTCTAAGAAAACAGCCACTGAAGTTACACAAATAATCAGTTCAGCCAATAACTGATTGAGAAAATTTTTCTAATCTAAAAATGTCATCAAATTGTTTAAAATTGTATGCAAGAACTATAAAAGAGATTGCCTTGGTAGCCTTGATGGGAACTATTTCATTGTCAGAAATTTAGTAGGCAGAGACCATGGAGGCAAAGTAAATGTGGCATGAAGTCATATCAACACTGAGTTTGAATCACGACTTCTGCCATTTGCTATCTGTGTGACTTTGGAGAAGCTCCTTAATCTCTCTGTGTCTCAGTGTTTTCATCTGTAAAAGATGAATAAATTATACCTACATAATGAGTTAGGTATAAATTAATGATGAGAATGAGAAATAATGCATTGCATCAGACAAATCCCAGTTGAGAGCATTCTACCACATACCTGACCAGCACTTCTCAAAACTACCAAGGTCATCAAGAACAAGGAAAGTCAAGAAACTGTCACAGACAGCAAAGATGAGCCCAAGGAGATATGATGATCAAATGCAATGTGGCATCCTATATGGGATAAGAAAAAAGATATTAGGTAACAGAAAAAAGATATTAGGTAAAAAGTAAGGAAATCTGAATAAATTTTGTATGTTAGTTAATATTAATGTATCAAAATAGTATACTGTTTGTGAAAAATGTACCATACTAATGTAAGATATTAATAAAAGAACAAAATGGGTGTGGGGTGAACAGGAACTCTCTGTATATCTTTGTGACTTTTCTGTAAATTTAAAACTCTTCTGAATTTAAAAGCTTATTACTGAAAAAAGAAACCGCCTAGCATAATAGCACCCAGGCCAGAAGTACACAATTAACAATAGTTGTTACTATTCTTGTGAAGTGTATATTAGAGATGATGCTAACAAGAAGAACATCATCTTGATTCAACATTTTCAGGAAGAAATAGGAGCTTGAAAACCTAGGAGATAAGAGTTGAGGGAAGAAGAAGATGAAGAGGGCATGAACACTGCATGCTTTGCCTGCAGCCAGCCCCAAGCCTGTTACTTCCCTCACATGACCCTGTTGATTTCCCTTCTGGTATTATTCAGATTCTGTAATTATTTTACTCATTCAGTTGTTCTCTGTTCTGAGTGCAACCTCCTCTATCCTTGCCCTAGAATTTAAGCTCCCTGAAAAGGAGAAACCTTGTCTATCTTTGTCACTTCTGTATCTACCATACCCAACACAGAACCTGACACAGTACAGAAACTTTCTCTGAATTTACTGACTGAATGAATGATTCCATTGGTCAAAGGGCAGATGCAAGCACTCTAGACCACAGCTGGAATCCCTTTTATATATGTTTCCTTCTGTTAGCCTCTTCATATTTCCCCACCTCTCAAAAAATTAAAGCAAACAAGCAAATAAACACAAACACTTCTCCACTGACCAAGTAATCTACCTTAGGAGAAAAAAAAAAAAAAAAACCTCAACATTTGGGTCCAGATTTGCTGCCCCATGTAGTAATTTACATTTGAAAATATAGGTGATATAGCTTAAATAGAAATGCCCTAGTAACTACTTGTACTATATGACACCTCATGTTTTCTGCTTAAATTAAGCCTTACAAAAATTTTGTTAGATAACCAGGGCAGATATTTTTTACCGCCATTATAAAAATAGATATAAAATATGAAATCTTATATAAAATAGATATAAAACATTTATATAAGAAGATTAGTTTTATCTAAAAAGATTTTTATAATAAAAATAAAGAAGGAAGGAATTTAAGGTGGCATGATCATTCACACAACTAATTAATAGGGCATTGTATTAGTCTGCTAGGGCTGCCATAACAAAATCCTACAG
Source organism: Microcebus murinus (assembly GCF_040939455.1). Taxonomy (NCBI): domain Eukaryota; kingdom Metazoa; phylum Chordata; class Mammalia; order Primates; family Cheirogaleidae; genus Microcebus; species Microcebus murinus. The sequence continues at coordinate 87,323,111 of NC_134136.1, forward strand.
ATGGGGTGGTTTAAAAAACAGAAATGTATCTTCTCACAGTTTTGGGGGCCAGAAGTCTAAGATCAGGTACAAGTGAGGTTGGTTTCTGATGAGGCCTCTCTCTTCAGCTGTGTTCTCACAATGCCTTTCTCTATGCAGGAAGAGAGAACGCGCATACAAAGAGCACAAGCTCTGGTGTGTATTTGTCTTATAAGGACACCAGTCCTATTGGCTTAGGGCCCCACTCTTAATGACTTTATTTAACGTCTCCTGGAGGTTAAAGCACCTCCTTAAAGGCCCTATCTCTAAATACAGTCTCATTAAGAGTGAGGCCTCCAACATATGAATTTGGGAGGCGCACAATTCAATCCATCACAGGAATGTTCTCTGATAAGGGGCGGGAGGTTGAACAGGATGAGTAGGGAGAAGCTAACACTAATTGAACAGGGAGGAACTAGCCATTAGACTAGGGCTCAGCAAACTATGGCCTTTGGGCCAAATTCGAGGGCTAACTTCAGTTTGTAAATAAATTTTCATTGGAACATAGCCATATCCATCATTTATATATTGTCCTTGGCTGCTTTTGTGCAGAGTTGAGTGCTTACCCTGGAGACTATGGCCCACAAAGCCCAAAATATTTATTCTCTGGTCCTTCACAGAATAAAAATGCTGACACCTTAATTAGACCAATATATGAGAGTTCATTCCATCCATAAGATAATGCCATAATAATAATTCTTGTCACTGCACCAATGAAGCAGTGGAGGCTCTGAAAGGTGACGTGATACCCACATCCACACAGCCTACAAGGACAGAGCCTGGAGCATGCTTCAAAGGGTGCCCTTTTTAGGCCATCTTACCTCTGGACCTAGGGCTTTTCTCGTAGAACTCAGAATGGTGTGTGGATACAGCTGCCAGGCCTGTGGCCTGGGCAAATTGTCTCATCTGCACAATGGCTTCCCACAATCTTCTCAGCCTTGAAGGTCAAGGACTATTGTCACTCAGACCCGAACATCCCACTGTCACCATTTATGTCTTATCAGTAGTTGACTATAGCTATTTTAGGCCCTCAGTGTCTGAAAATTTTACTTTGTTTCAGTTTACGTTTTACACCGAGGCATGTGTTTTGTATGTCTAGGATTTACATAGAAAACAGATCATTCACATTAAGGGAGCCTTGCAAATAATTATGTAAACCTTAAGGTTTCCAGGGATAATTTTGGGACTTTTAGTACCAAATGTGATTGTTAGTCCTTTTCTTTTCAGCTTTCAATATTGAACTTATGGTGCTTTCCTTATAGTAGGAATAAAAGAGGCATGTGATTACAACACAGGTTCCTTTTTTATGGGCATTTGTCAATAGAAAACAGTTCCAAGATCCTCTTTGAATTAGTAGAGGCATTTCCCAAATTATGCACCTAAGAATCCAGAGTGTTTTCATTAGGTCTATGGTAGAATCTAAGGAAACAAAACTGCCATTGGGATTAATTTTACTATTGGCTAGGAGATCACTTACTGTTATTCTGCTTGATGAGTTTCCTGTCCACAAAGACAAATTATTGCCTATAGATTCATAATGCTTTAGTCTGCTCAGCATCAATTCCTCTGAGGAATATCCTCTTGACCATTTCCGTTGGTCCTAGATGGGTTGTCAATCACACTGCTCTCCTCCACCAAACACAGTAATTGATCCAGAGGAGAGAATGTGACCCAATCAGAGCAAATTCCTCAGAATGCCCAAAAAGTTAGGAGAGAGGCCTTCATAAAGAGTGGCAATGGGCTAAGAGATGAAGGCAGAGTACCTGGATTCAGCCCTTTCCCAGGCTCTACCCACCCCTGGATTTCCTAGGGATGCGAACCAAAAATTTCTTTTTCTGTTTAAACTAACTCAAACTGGACTCTTCACTCAAAATCCAAAATGTCCTAACATAAGATACATCCAACTTTTCTGAATGTCCCTCAGAAACATGTGTTAGCAGCTTCAAGAGGGCACATGGCACTAAACATTGAGATTCATGGGGCCTCATCCTAGCTACAATCCTAGGGCACCCCGGTCATCCCTATACCAGGTTAGAGAGCTTTAGAAATGGAGAGCCTACCGGACAAGGTATGCAACATAATTTCTTAGATCTGTTTATGCCTTCTCTTTTGCACCAAAGTGCATTCTGGACTTGCTTCTTTAAGTTCCACATCTCCCTGTCCTTTGCCTCTTCTTGGAGTGGAAGGTGGACAAATTCTTGTGCTGTTGACATTTCATTAGTGGCAATCTTGGGAGAGAAAATAAGACCAAGTAGGACTAATGACTGGACCCCCAACATTGACACTGCTTGATGGAGTGGGCTGACTAAAGTCTGGCACCAGGGTTGGACCCCACCCCTACGAGCAGTCCTGTGCACCACCGAGGGAATCAGGAAGGAGAAATAAAGCCCATAGCACACCATCAAGTGGCTGCAAAATTACTCCTGCAATGAAGATATATTTGTTTCTCCTTTGTTTTCCATGGGATACCTTTCTAAAAGGTAAACCTGTCTAAACTCCCCCTCAATAGATTCTTTAACTGTCACCTGAAGTGTTACCTATGACTCAGTTTCCTAAGATAATCTCTACAACCTACTCTCCCCAGGAAAGGTCCAAACACACCAACCAAAACCGATCCAAATGGCTGAGATGCCTTAATGCTGTTTAAACTGGGCACTTACATGTGTTTGCTGGTAGTGATAAATAAGCACCCTTCTTTGTTGTCTCATTTCTTTGCAGTTTAACTTGGCTTCCTCTGTTTCAGACTGAAGGGAACTGAAGTAAATTCTTAAGACACACAAGGAAGGAAGGCTCTTTGTGCTGAAGGCGGTCCGCCAAGGTGCTAATTCCATCTTTGGTAGGTTTTTCCCAGGACTGTGTTTCTCATCCAGGAATTTCCCTGAGCTCAAAGGTTCACACGTCCAAATTCCAGCTTTGGATAAATAAACCAACTAAAGTGCTCAGTTGCCTCAGGGATTAGCAGAGCAGTTGCTGAACTTCTATCGCCCCCCAGTGGTAATTTCGTAGGTCTTTTTGTTAAGGATTTTCTTACTGCTAAAATTTAGGTTAGTGTTCTCCTTCTCTCCAAAGTTGTTTAAATTTATTTTTTAAATTCTCACACTGAAGACTATGAGGTCTTTGTGTGGAAATGTGTTGGCAATGTCTAATTAATAGCTGGGTCACAGGGTCATAGATGGATAAAATGTTCATGGTTCTCAAAGTAAGAGACTTTTCAGATTTTTCAGTCTGTCTCTATTCTGAGGCTCCATTTTCAGAGAAGGTAAAAATAATCAGCACTAAATCACTAAATCCAGAAAACACTCTCACTGGGTGGCATCAAAATGTCTAGAGAACCAGCTAACTTTGGTTGCATAGAGATGAGAACTCAACCAGCCACAACTATTTAATATCTTCTCTGCAAAACAAAATACGGACTACGTGAGATTCCGAAAATATAAAGCAGAAACTGTGTTGCGAGAGAGAGTATGGATACATATGAAATAGCTAGGGAACACTTTCATAGCATAATAAACTTCCAAATTCATGTAAAATACAGTCAATGATTTTGGTAGCTAGCATAAAATACTTCACCTTGTTTTGTAGAAAAGGAAGATTTGGAATTTAGGAAAGCAAGTCCAGACTGAAGAGACTATCTTCAACTCAAAAAAGGGAAGGTTCTTGCCTCCCCACCCACAGTGGAGTTAGTACTTAAGCTTATTTTTCAGATCATAGTAAATTCCTTTGTTCACCACCTGCCATGCTTCACCTTCACACCTCTTTTAAATTAAAGGCCAGGCATCTTGTAGTCTTTTAAATAATACTAACCCAGCTCTAAACTACATACTAGGCAGTCCTGCAAATGCTAAATCCTGAGTGGAAGTGTGTGTCCTTCTGCTTCCTTTACTCAGATCTTGTCTCCTTTCCAGCCAGCACATTCTCCTTCCCTGGCCACCTCTTCCCTTGCCTTTGGAGGGCAAATGTCACCTAATCTATTTTGTTGAAGAATCCTAAATCTGGCCAAGCATGATGGCTCACACCTGTAATCCTAGCACTTTGGGAGGCAAGGTGGGAGGATTGCTTGAGGTCAGGAGTTCAAGACCAGTCTGAGTGAGAGCAAGACCCCCATCTTGACTAAAAAAAGAAAAATTAGCCAGGTGTGGTGGCACCTGCTTCTAGTCCCAGCTACCTGGGAAGCTGAGGCAGTAGGATCACTTGAGCCCAGGAGTTGGAGGTTGCAGTGAGCTATGATAACACCACTGTACTCTAGCTGGGGAGACTGAGAGAGGCTCTGTCTCAAAAAATAAACAAAAAAAGAATCCTGAATCCAAGTGGTCTGGGGGCCTCAGTAGTAGTGCAAATACACAAACACACACACACACACAAATTAAACACCACAGAATGTTTTATTATCAACTTACCGTATTTTGTATGACATTTGTTTAATAAGGTCACCCTCAAGCAAAGTGTGAGCCTTTGTCAGCTAGGCCTGGCTTCCCTACTTCCTGGAGCTTAAAGTCTGATTCACTTGAATCCCAGTCCATGGTCCATAGAAGATTGGGTTTTCCCAGGTTATATTGCACTACTCAGGGACTTATGTTCCCATGGTCACTTCTGCCTCTGGGCTTTTCTTTCTGCCTGTACAAGCTCAGTCCACATTGACTCAGATGGGAAACTCAGCCACTTTATCATCTCCTGTGAAAACCCACTCACCAAATCACTTATTGAGTTTTTAAAAACTCATAACAAAATAGAGATAGATGGATATTTCCTAAACATGACAAAAAATTTATGGTAATCTAAAAGTTAGCAAAATGCTTAATGGGTAAACATTAGACACATTTCCACTACCACTTTTATTTAACATTTTGCTGGAAAGTCATGTCCCATGCAGGAGAAAGAAATTAGAGGCATTAACATTGGAAAGGAGAAAGTAAAATAATTTTTAGTTAAGGTTATATGAAATAATCCCTGAGAAATCCAAGGTAAACACACAAAAATTAAGACTAAAGACACTAAGCAAGACCCCGTCTCTACTAAAAATAGAAAGAAATTAATTGACCAACTAAAAATATATATACAAAAAATCAGTCAGGCATAGTGGCTCATGTCTGTAGCCCCAGCTACTCAGGAGGCTGAGGCAGTAGGATCGCTTGAGCCCAGGAGACTGAGGTTGCTGTGAGCTAGGCTAATGCCACGGCACTCACTCTAGCCTGGGCAACAAAGTGAGACTGTCTCAAAAAAAAAAAAAAAGACTAAAGACAAAAGAATTCAAAATATGGAAGAGCATAAAATGAATGTAGTCATTGCAGCTTGTCTTAGTACATTTTGTGTTACTACAACAGAATACCTGACGTTGCATAATTTATAAAGAAAAGACGTTTATTTGGCTCACAGTTCTGCAGACTACACAAGAAGTATGGCACTGGCATCATCTCAGCTTCTGGTGAAGGCTTTTGTGCTACATCAAAACATGGCAGAGAAGGCCAAAGGGGAAGCCAGCAGGTGCAAATAGAGTGCAAACTAGAGAAGGAACCTGGAATTATAACAGCCCTGCTCTCCTGGGAACTAATCCATTCTCAGGAGAGTGCAAACCCGCTGCTGTGAGAACTCACTACCATGAGAACTGCACCCAGCCATTCACTTCCATGATCCAAACACCTCCCACTAGGCTCCGCCTCCCAGCACCACCGCACTGGGGATCAAATTTCAACATGAGATTTGGTGGGGACAAACCAACCATATCTAAACCATAGCAGGGCTGTACTTTATTCCTTACACCAGAATAAATTTCAAATATATGAATGATTTATAGTAAAAAGTTGTATTTTTTTAAATTGAAGAAACGCAGGAGAATTAATGTAGAAATTAAAGTATTTCTAACTATACCACAATATCTAGAAACCATAAAAGAGTATAAAATTAAGATGAATAAAAATTACCCAAAGAAAAACTCATCAAAAAAAAATCTTAGAAAATATTTCAAACTCACACTTTAGAAAAAAGGTTAATTTCCTTGCCTAGAAATCAAGAGCAATATGCTGTGTTGATGAAGGTGTGGGGAAACAGGCACTCTCATACAGTCCTGGGGAACTGTTAACTGGTACATTCACCTATCGAGGATCATTTGGAAAAATCTATCAAAGTTTTAAAACTACGTTCCCTTTAACCAAGTCATTTCAATTCTAGGTATTACACAATTGTTCACACAGTGTAAGAGATTATGTAAGCACAATATTACTCACTGTAGTATTATTTGTAATAGGAAAATGTTGGAAACAATCTAAATTTAGTTCATTAGTAAGGGATCAGTTACATAAACTGCATTAATCTATACAATGAAATCATATACACCTGTTAAATAAAAAAAAGAAACACTGCATTAATATGGAAACTCATATTTTAATTCTTGAATCTGTTAAATGAAAACAAAAAGGAACACTGTATGTACTGATATGGAAAACTTCCCAAATATTTTAGGTAAATAATAATGGGTTAAACCCTAAAGTATGCTACTATAATATTTGTGTTTAAAAAATGGAGTTGGAGAGAGAATAGCTGTTCTATAGCATCTAATGGTGTTTGCTACGATGGAATAATCCCTACTTGGCCATTACAAATCAATTAATGGTGATGATTGCACAACATTGTGAATATATGTAATGCCACTTGATCATACACTTAAAAATGGTTAAAATAGGAAAATAAAAAATCAATTCAGAGGTCACTTCTTCAGAGTAAAGACTATGGCTGAGTAGATTTTCTTTATACTCCAGAGTTACTTTATAACATAATCACAATAATGAAGGTGTGTCTGTCTTGCCAACTAGAATATTGGCAAGGCAGCAGAGAACATACCTCCCACATCCCATGGCCTCAGAGACTGGCACAACATCAAGCACATAGCAGGAGCTCAGGAAATGGCCTGCCAGCCTGCCCTACAGATTTCAGACTTGCCAGTCCTCACAATTGTGTGAGAGCAATTCCTTAAAATTCCTTTAGAACACACACACACACACACACACACACACACACACACACACACACACACACACCCTATCGGTTCTATTTCTCTGGAAAACCCCAGTGAAACAGTTGGTAAGATAGAGATCTGGGGACAAAAGAGCACTCCTCAGATAATTGCATGCACTGGGCTTCATACTGCCTCTGCTTCTGACATAAATAACATCAGGGGAGGTATAATTGGACAGGAACTGAGCAAACTGGCAGAGAGCCCCCAGGGCAGAGGGGCAAGGGTAAGATATTTTAACATTTATAATATGTTAACTGTTTATTTCATGTTTTATAATTTGGAATGTATTTCTTTGGGTTTAAAACCTGATATTGCTATTGCTGTTATGTGTGTATGTGTGTGTGTGTGTGAGAGAGAGAGAGAGAAAGAGAGAGAGAGAGAGAGAGAGAGAGAGAGAGAGAGAGAGAGAGAGAGAGAGAGAGAGAGAGAGAGAGAGAGTCAGAGTAAGACAGAGAGAAGGAAAACCCAAACCTTTCCTTCATTCTGATTATATCTTTTAAATATTTGTACTAATAACTCTACATTTAGAGCCTGTATATCTTTGGGCTTTATTGCATAGGGAAACCACACAATAGAATAATATCACAAACATCTTTATCTATTAGGATTCAAGAATTAAAATATGAATTTCGGTATTCCCTAAAGCATATTTATTGGAAAACTGTATTTCATGTGGTAGTGTTAGAGAATGGTTTGTCTACTTGTCTTTTGTGGCTTTAATTCTTCAATCCCACTTTAGAGTGAGTCCAAACCACTAGCCTTCCCCTTCTTCTTCTACAGCCATTCATACCTTGCTTTCTTGATTTTCCTTCCATTTTTACTTCTCTTCTCTTCTCATTCATTCATTCATTCATTCATTTATGAGATAAAGTCTCACTCTGTTGCCCCGGCTAGAGTGCTGTGGTGTCAGCCTAGCTCACAGCAACCTCTAACTCCTGGGCTCAAGCGATCCTCCTGCCTCAGCCTCCTAAGTAGCTGGGACTACAGGCATGCGCCACCATGCCCGGCTAATTTTTTCTATATACATTAGTTGGCCAATTAATTTCTTTCTATTTTTAGTAGAGACGGGGTCTTGTTCTTGGGCTCAGACTGGTTTCGAACTCCTGACCTTGAGCGATCCGCCCGCCTTGGCCTCCCAGAGTACGAGAATTACAGGCGTGAGCCACTGCACTGGCCTCTCCAATTTATTAATTCACAAGGCTTACAATAAGAAATCAAACTGCCAAGGAGAAAGGAATATATTTAATTTGGCTAGTCAAGCAGTCTCTTCCTAATAGGGAAACAAAACTAAACAAGAAAGTTCGTTGGTAAATATAGAATGATAGCAAAGAAAACCAAAAGCCTTGAAGGATGTTACCATCCATCCTTGTGGTTTTAATATCCAACCGTACTTTATGAATTACATTACCTTATCTACAATCAGCTCTTCCCTGAGTTCCAATTTTGTGTTCTGAAATGCTTCTTGGATTCTACTGCCTAGATAACGGTCATTTCAACTGCAACATGTCCAACACTGAACTAGTCTTGCCCCTAAATTTATGTATTTCTCAAAATCAGCAGCCATTTCTTTACTCCTCTCTTATTTACTTCATCTTAACTTTGTCTTTATGCAGTAAGACGGTAACTTCAGACAACTATAGTCTACCATAAGACTCTCTCCTTCAAAAGAATAAGTATGTTGGAAGGTCTTTGGTTGCAGTTTATGCTTAGAAAATGAAAGGCAAATACGATATCCACTGGAAATTTCATTAAAATAATCCTGTGGTTTCCCCAATTTCTCTCTAACATCAGTAAGCATTAGCAAACCAAATCCACTACTAATTATTTCCAAAGGGAAGAAAAGATCAAATCTGCCACTCCTCTAGGCAAAACATCTACTGATGTTTTCTGCCTGGGTTGATTGTGACTCATATGGTTCTCCCGAGCTCCTCTCCAGAGCAAAGCTCATTTCACCCATTCTTACCAGGGCTGCTCCCATCTTTTTCAGTGGTCACTTGTAAAGGCCCACTTGTGGCAACAACTGTATCAGCAACTTAATCATAATAACCCCAATAATAATATTTTTTACTACTCAACAATAGTGAGATTTTTACCCATTTCAGCTTCAGAATGACTGTGGGTATTGGTTTGGGGTAAAATGAAGGGGTAATGAGTTAAATAGTCCCAATGTAGTTACTTAGTGAACATACACACACACACACACACACACACACACACACACACACACACACACACACACACACGACAGGCTGAGAAGGTAGGAGCCCATGTTTTAGCTTCCAGGTATGAAGGAGAGGAAGTTTCTGGCCTTTGGTCTTCCCAAAACAGTTTCTCCAACTTGGCATTACTGACATTTGGGTCCAGATAATTCTTTGTTGCTACAGTTGTCCTTTGCATTATAGGATATTTAGCAGAGTCCTTAGACTCTATCCACTTGATGCCAGTAGAAACCCCTATCCCTAGTGCGACAACCAAAAATGTCTCCAGACATTGCCAAATACCCGCTCAGGATGGGGCAGCAAAATGAGCCCCAGGTAAGAAGTGCTGTCACAGAGAGAAGCAGGGCCCTGTCTCATCTCATACTTCATACACACTGGATTTCAGAACAGAGGAAGATGCTGGGCATCTCCCTGTTGGCATCTATCAGAGGATAGCCTTCATTTTTCTGAACCAGCCTTACTGCAGGCTCATCAGTGCCCACTTAGACCCCCTTGTCTGGTATCAAAAAGAGTCCAATCTTAAATAAGTTCAGCTATAAATTAGAGAAACTTTCTCAAAGAGCAATGCCCTGTGTACATCTGGAGATATGGAACTAGGGTTTGAATAAGAAGGTGGGAATGATCCACAATAAAAGGTAGTCATTCACAATCAGTGAATTAATTAATTCAATTTTTAGAGGTTTATATTGACTCTAGACTCTTATAAAAAGAAAAGCTTGGGACTTACCAATTAATAATAATATACCCTCAGAAGTTATTACAATGGTTGGGAGAATATTAAACAGAATAACCTCTATTAATTTTATTAACCTCTGTAATTTTATTGGCAACAAATCCTTTTAAAGAAAAGTGGTATTTATTTCCAAGAGTAAGAGGCAACCTTAGCCCTTGGTATAGACATGATACCTCTGAGTACAGATGTGGTGAATCCTGGCAGATTCCACAGAACATGGAGCTATAAGGGGTCCCCTGGCTGTGTTTTAGTAACAGAACTGAGAATTGTAGGAAATAAACTGGAATTGTGGGAGAGACAAAAGACTTGTGGGCAGAGTGAATGTAGTCTCAGTGGAATCCTCCGCTGGTCCTATGGCAGCTCTGAAGGTAGATGGCCCTTTCCAGTTGTTCCCCTGAGGCTAGGGGCCTGGGCTTAAGTACCCTTGCACAGAAAACTCATAAACTGCCAACTTATCCAAGGAGGGAATGTGATTTTATATGAGGCAATCCTCTTAGGCAGAGGGCAATTCCTGGAGGCTCAGCTGAGAGCTGTTAGCCGCAACACTCCTAGGACCTAGGGAAATGGACTATGGGAGCCCTAAGAAGGGATCTGGGCATACTACAGTGATATAGAAAAATACACAGTTTTTATTAACACTTTAAGTAACAAGATCAAATTACCTTATTTTCAAAGTAGTCATGGGTAGTATTTTGAGACAGACACAACCATACACGACATAATTTATCTGTAATTTCTGACAGGTGGTCTCACTAATAACCTATCTAACAGAGGAAAATAAACTACCAAAGTATGATAAATAAACTCACAACACAACTGCCCTTTGTTTAATTAAAACACTGTACCTCACTTGTTATCTCTGAGTTTTCTCAGCCTTGGAAACATACCTGAGTGGACAGTAGGACTGCAAGCTTCCCCTGCTTCCTCAAGAAGAGAGTACCAGATGCCTCGGGCTATCAAGAAAAAAAAGAAGAAACTAATTTCTACTATCAATCTGCTACGTGAGAAACAGAAAAAGCCACACAGCAGCCTCACAGCTTCTTTTGTTATCAGTCCCCTGAAGCAGAGAAAAAAGCCATTTCTACCCTTTGAAAGGACCAAGCAACTTTCTTCGTGGCCCGACATTTCTTTCTTCCCTCTGTATGTCATGCCCCCCCCCTTTCTTTCTTTCTCAGGAAAATAAATAAACTTTTACTTTTGTATATCCTAGTCACCGTCTGAGAATTCTTTCTCCCCACGGGTATAGACTTCACACTTCAACAATTTCTATTAGTGCCACATATCGCTAACACTACTAGGATTTGTTGCCTACATTCCTGACAGAAGAAAAGGTTCAATTTCTGTTGGAGATGAACGAAAATACAGATATTCAAATCCACGCACCCAGTTAAGGAGGCCTGGGCAGCCAAAACCCTGTCTGACTCATTTTTGAATCTCCAGAGTCAGTCACAGGCTCTGGACACCTACTAATATTTCTTGAATCATTGCTATAATTAAAACCGACGGGATAACATTTAAAAAACATTTTTAAAAAAACCAATTTTAAAACTCCTCCATAGCGCCTCTCCCTCGCTGCTGCTTAAAGCATTTATAACAGAGAGCTTTACCCTAGGGAAGCCTGCGGAGCAGACAACTGTCCTGTCAGCTGGGTTTTGAAAAGGGCGCCCAGCCAGAGGGGCGGGGCCAGAAAGCGGGCCCTCACCGATGAGGGTTGAGGCGCGGAGGGGGTGGTACGCGCCCTCCATGATTGACGGGAAAACGCTCCTCTTCAGCCCGCGCCATCCTTCCGCGAGCCCGGAAGTCCCGCCTTCAAAAAAGGAAGTAGCGGCGCGTGCGAACGCCGGCTGTGACCGCGGCATAGCGGTGACCCAGTGCGGGGAAGGCGGCGGCGGCTTGAAGTCGCTGCCTCTCTGGGTTCTGGTTGGCAGTTTGAGGCGCGGAGCCGGCCGCCCGGAGCAGCCCGCGGGAGAAATCAGGTGTGGAAGGGCGGGCTGGCTGCGGCAAGTTTGGTCAGGGAACCGCGGGCGGGAGTAAGTGAAACTCTCAGGGACGTTGTGGGGAAGACTTTGGCAGCGCCTCGACCTCCACTGTCCCTTTCCTTCTTCCTCGAGTCCCCATTTCCTTGCCACATCCCTCTCCCCGACGCCCCAGCCCCTCGGTGAGACCCCAGGGACGGGGGTCAAGTCTGGGGTCAATGGGCCTCCTCTCCGCAAACCGATCGCCACGCCTAGGACCGTTTCCCCAGGAACCCTCTTTCTATGACGTGGTTTCTCAAGCCGCCTCACCTCAACCCCCAAATCTCCACTCCCTTAGAAACGTGCCCCCACAGGTTGGCGTAGATTTCACAGTATTTCCCAAAGGGGGCAATGTGTAAAAGTTGTTCCTCAGAGTGGGTAACCTGATAGGTAGGTTCCCATGGGATGACAAAGAGGAAGAAGGAGCGTTGGCCAGATTAAGAATAACAAGGGAATAGTCTGAATCCAGGCATTGGCATTAATCTGTCTCTCTTCTTTGGCAGGTGGGAATTTAGAACTGTTTGGAGTCAATACTGTGATTCCAGCCATGGGTTCATCTGCATCTACTCCTGCTGTTACAGTTACCTCAACTGCTTCAAATCATCAGACAGCATCCTCACCTTCAGGATGCCCAATGCATGAAGGGAAAATGAAAGGTAGTCAACCTTTGGCCTTGCAAAAAAACACAAGATAATTCCCAAAAGGTTTTTAAAGAAGACACAGAAGTATAAGGTGTTGGTGAGGCTCATAGGCTTGGGAGTGAGGCCCCCTGGGTCTGGTCCTAAGTCTCAGTCCATTATCTGTAAGATGAGGATATAATAATATTTCACAGGGCTAGTATGATGATTAGTTGAGATAATGCATGAGAACTTAGTGATTACTCTATAAATGAGCCCCATCTCCCTGAAGTTTCCTTGTGCCTACATCAATAGTTCTCAACTGGAGGGGCATTCCCTCCACCCCCTAGGGGACATTTGCTAATGTCTGGAGACATTTTTGGTTGTTACAACTGAGAGAAAAGGGAGCTACTGGCATTTAGTGGGTAGAGGCCAGGGATGCTGCTAAACATCCTACAGTGCACCGAATGGTCCCTGAGCAAAGAATCATCTCACCACAAATGTCAAGAGGGCCAAGGTTTAGAAACTTTGATGTAGATCTAGCTATCTTAATAAACTTTGCTCTGATATCCGTTGTAGTATTTTTCTATGTAAATATAAGCCATTGCCTAATGGACTTGTGGTCCATTCTTTAGGTAAAAAGGTGAAAATGGAAAAGCTATCTTTCATTTTTAATCGATGCATGTTCATATTAAAGTAGGGCTTGAATCAGTAAGTTGTGAGGGGCAGAAGCAATATGGTGTGCTTACTTGAGTACTAACACTTGCATTATAGTCATTCATTCCCTCAGCCAGCCAGCCCACTCGAAGAGGTCATTGCTCATTCTGTGCCGATCACCGCTGGATTTTGTTTGTTTCTTCATGGAGAGAATAGCAGTGTACCAAATAGACAAATCTTATTTTCCTGAGGGAGCTTACATTCTTGACTTTGTAATCCTGTGTGGTAGGTTTTCTCCCTATTTTATAGTCAAGGAAACTAAGGCTCAAAGTAATTTATATGCTCCAAGTCACATAGTAAGTGGCAAAGCCAGCAAAAATTCTGTGACATTGGACAAGGATAGATCCAGTGCTCTTCCACAGTTTCTTTGTACAGGAAGCATTGACACAGATCAGACAAAGCAGGTGTGGTCCTGTTTTGAGTGTCCCCAGGGGGATCATAGAGCCCTTTCTCTGGTTTTATTCATTTGCTGTGTCTCTTGGAGAGCTGTTAGACTTATTTATGTTAGTAAAGAGTGTGGGTAATTGTAAGAGATTGAAGTGGCCACTAGTTATATATTGTGAAAAATCTGAACAGTATTTTCTTTTCAACACCCAGCTGGGATCAGTGACCTGGAAAGGATTGATTGGTGCTTTGAATGGTATAGAGGGAAGGTATAGCAAAGTCTCCCTTCACTTCTAAAGTGAGCAGCTGCACAGAGTACTAGAAAGTGGGGGCTTAAGAGGAGAGGCATAGGGAAGAAAGTAAAAGGAAGCTCATCTTTGTCACATAGGGCACCCAGCATTCAGTGTACTCCTGTAGTTGCTGCTGTCTGAGAGGATTCCATTGGATAAACAGTTATCTTCCTGGGCTGCTTCTCAGTCCCCACACTTGCTGGGATCAGCACTCTGGATCCTTGGGTGATGACTATTGTTCATCTTATTAGGCTCAGACCTTCCCTCATAAGAAGCATCTGGATCCCACATGGGTTGTGGAACATTTTCTTTAATGCCTGCCTTTTCTTGGAACCTCTTACTGTCTTCTGATGGGGAATATCACCTAGGCCAAGTGGTAGTTATTTTCTCTTTTAAAGATGGGGTCTTGCCATGCTGCCCAGGCTGGAGTGCAATGACTATTTACAGGCATGATCATAGCTCATCGTACCCTAGGACTCCTGGCTCCGTGGATCCTCCCGCCTCAGCCTCCCAAGTAGCTGGGACAACAGGTGTGAACCACTGTGTCTGGCTAAATGGTAGTTTTCTGTGGTTTGTTTCAGTCTCGGGACAAATCATAAGCAGAATGGCACTCAATTTTGTCTCCAGAAGCTTTTGTGAAGTTTCCTCTGCTCATTTTCTTCTCTTGTCGCTAGTACCTGAGAAAATGCATCGATAACAAAAGTCTAGACTGTAGCTGTGTCCTGACTGGGGCTAGGCTTGTCTGGAACTAGTGAATGGAAAGTCAAGGAGACCCCATGAAATGTGTCCTGGTCCCTGCTTAGGTTCCCCTGACAACTCCCAGTTGCTAATCCAACCAGGTACCTTCTAGCTTGTTACTAAAACCATGGCGTGGACAATACATGCTCTTGCAACTGCTAAGATTTCTTTGGTTTATTTTTGCTGGAGGCATGAGACAATTAGAGAATGGGTACCTGTTTCTCTTTCAAAGGGAAAGTAAATTTATAGAACTTTCTCCTCATCTTTAAGACTTTGGAATATTAGCTAGCTTAACTCAGTTAGATTTAAGCAGAAGAAACCTATCTTTTCCTATGTGGTAATCATTGATCAGAAATTCAACTTTTTAGGGCCTTTGTGGTGACACCATTCTTATACTTTCATTTCAGGCTGTCCAGTGAGCGCAGAACCATCTGACCGAACCTGTGAGAACAAAACATACTGTGTGCCTGCCCACCAGGAACGCGCTTATGAGTATGTGGAGTGTCCTGTTACGGGTGCTGCAGTTGACAATAAGGAGAAGCTAGATCCTTCAAATCTGGTAATCAATGATCATCCCTTCTTTTAAAGCTTTCTGTGCAGAGATGCTTGTACAGACTCCCAAGAAAAAATGTAGACTTCTAGGATGGACTCTTCTGTCCTTTAAAACAAAGAAGTTTAATATTCCGTTCACAGTGAAAATCCAGAATATGTTACTAAGTATAGTTTCAGGAAGTGCCTGGGAAAGAAAACAGTGATTACGAAGAGCCAGAATAAGTTTACTGGCAGTAAGCCATGCCAAACGAATATTTTCTTTTGGGAGAGAGTTACTAGGTGGTAGATGGAAAATTCCCTAAGAACTGTAACTAGTATTAGTAAAGGTGATTTTGGTTTGGTAAAACCTTGTAGGTACATTACAAGATTGGGGGACTTCTTCAGGCACAATTGGGTGCTAGCCTGCACATGAGTCACTGGGCTGGTTGTCCCACGGCTGCTATTGAATTTAATGCTGTCAAGAAGTGAGGACAAGGTAGATATGGCTTCACTCTATTTTGTGATAGACAACATTGGGGATTATGGTCTCATGTTTGTAATCACATTTTAACAGAGAAACAGACTCGGGCCTGTACTTTAGAGGGCCACGGGATTATCGAGGGTAGAAATTTTAGTGAATCAGGCAACATCTGAAGGAACTAGAAATATTTATCCTGGGAAAGAAAGAATGTGTGGGATCCAATAGCAGCATCCACTTCAGGAATGGGCAAACTATGACCCACTGCCTGTTTTTGAAAATAAAGTTTCAGGCACTACACCAAGATCATCTTCCACACAGGCTGTCACCTATTTGGACCTGGGGTCATCAGCACACTGCTTCTGTAAAGGGCCAGATAGTAAATGTTTTTGGTTTTGTGGGCCATATAGTCTCTGTCACACTACTCAGCTCTGTTGCTGCTTTCTCTGTGGCATGAAAGCAGTGACAGGCAACATTGCCAGAAGCGCCCCGGGAGACCACTGGTGTAGATTATGTCTAATAGCCTAGTGGTTCAGAACATGGGCCCTTCAGAATCTAACAGACCTAGACTCTTACCCCATGAAAACATTATGTGTAATGAGAATATTTATCACAGCTAACTTTTCTTTTGATCACTTTTGTAGCATTTGAGCTAAGCACCCTGCTTGCTCTCCTTTAATCCTTATGACAACTCTTTGCAGCCAGCATTGTTAGTGTCCCCATTTTAGAGCTAAAGGCCAGTGATTCCTAACCTGGGATGATTTTAGCCCCTAGGCAGTCATCCTCCTAAACATCCTACAATGCTTAGAACAGACCCATGTAACTAAAAGTTGTCTAGCCCCAGTGTCAATAGAACCAAGGATGAGAGACCCTGACCTGGGCTAGGTGTTACCATAACAGTATTGCTGACCCATATGTCTGGGACAAGAGATTCTTCATACCTTCTGGTCTGGCAGCATTGAGATGCAGATACTCATCTACAATGTATTCAACCCAAAGAATGAAAGCATTAGCTTTCAGGAACCTAAAAGTCAAGAATGTTTAAAAAGAAAGTGATGTTGTGTATGTATTCTATGAGACTTTTCCTCAGAGTGAGTAGTCATTTTTGAAGAGCTTGTCACAAAAAGGGTTTTAGAAATGTCTGCAGATCATAGTATTAACTTTTACTTCTTATTTCTTGGTGACATTACTTCTAAATTTGTTCAAAAGAGGAGGAGACCAAAAGTTTAACCACAATGTTTATTTACTATTTATGAGAACTTAACAAGGAAAAACAATTTCAGTATTCTTACTCTATAACCAAATTGTGTTCCCTTTGGCAGCACATATATTAAAATTGGAATAATATAGAGAAGGTTAACATGTCCCCTGTCCAAGGTTGGCATGAAAATTTGTGAAATATTCCGTATTTTTCCCAACTACACTGATTTGATCTTTACAAATTATATAAATGTATTAAATTATCACATGTACTCGAAAACAATACACATTTATTATGCATCAATAAAAAAAAAACAACAGCGGCCAAATTATCTGAGAAGTCTGAAATTTTTCTGTCACTGGTTTAATCAGTAACCTGTGCTTTGTGTGTGGTGCATTGCTTTCCAGGAAGTAGTTAATTATATTGCTTGTTTTGACTTTATATCATATGTCCAGCATTTAAAAAGCAAATCTGCTTATTTTATTTAGATGCCACCACCTAATCAAACTCCTGCTCCAGATCAGCCGTTTGCATTGTCTACTGCCAGAGAGGAGTCATCTATTCCGAGAGCAGATTCAGAGAAAAAATGGGTTTATCCTTCTGAGCAGATGTTCTGGAATGCAATGTTAAGGAAAGGGTGAGTGAGCATATTGTTTAGAATGTAAATTTGCTTGTCAAATGTATCTAAGAATGTTAAAAATGTTTTCACCCTCCAAACATACAGAAAGCTTTTATGAGTTAATCAGTTTATAATACTCAACTGATTTTTCAGACCTATCAGAATATAAGTGCAAGGCCAGTATTTTAGTCAGGGTTGTCCAGAGAAATGGAACCAATAGAATGTATGTGTGTATTGCAGGGAGGGCTGGAAGGAATTTATAATAAGAAATCGACTCACAATTATGGAAGCTAACAAGCCCCAAGATCTGCAGCCAGCAAGCTACAGACACAAGAGAGCTAATAGTATAGTTCTAGTCCAAGTCTGAAGGCCTGAGAACCAGAGAGCTGATGGTATAAGTTCTAGTCTGAAAGCCAGCAGGCTGGAGACCCAAGAAGAGCCGATGTTTCAGTTTAAGTCCAAAGACAGAAAAAGACTGATGTCCCAGCTCAAAGAGTCATGTAGAAGGAGTTCCCTCTTAACTCGTGGAAGGGTCATCCTTTTTGTTTCATTCAGGCCTACAACTGATTGGATGCGACTCACCCACATGGAGCGGGGAGGGTAATCTGCTTTATTCAGTCTATGGATTGAAATGTTCATTTTGTTCAAAAACACCCTCACAGACGCACCCAGAATAATTTTTGACCAAATGTCTGGGTATCCTGAGGCCCAGGGTGAAACATAAAATTATCCATCATGGCCAGTAATAGGCTTTAAAAAAAAACACTCTTATATAAAATGCTTAGAAAAAAGTTAGGAAATCATTAATTAATGGTAATAACTGAACAAGTGTCACCTTAAAAATAGATGGTTCTGTAAGTCTGGTATTTTGTGACTTAGTAAAATCAGATTAAGGTGAAATTTTAATCTTTGTTTTTAGTATTTATATAATAGCTTTGGATTTTTTATGGTGATACTTCACAATCATGGGTAAATCTTTAAAATGAGTCTTAAATCTGTTAAATTCAGAGAAAATGAGCATTCTTAGTTCTTTCATAAAGGATAATATTTAATAAATCATGAATATGTGGATTAACTTTATGACATTATCAGTAATATTTGCCAAATTTTACCAAATGTTCTTTCATAGGTGGAAGTGGAAGGATGAGGATATTAGCCAGAAAGATATGTATAATATCATTAGAATTCACAATCAGAATAATGAGCAGGCTTGGAAGGAGATATTGAAGTGGGAAGCCCTCCATGCTGCGTAAGTATGTTTGAGATCTTAAAAAAATATCCAACATCTTTCTTATATCACTTTTTTAGAATTTTAACATTTTATTCAAATAATTAGTTATTCTAATAAAACATTTTATGTAGCAGGCATGTCCCAGACTATTGTTGCATGACAGACTGCCCCTTCTTAGTTATGTAAAAAAGAGTAACTATTTTATTAGGCTTGTGAATTCGGTGGGTCTACAGTGGAAAGGACAGAGCAGGGATGGTTCATCTCTGTTCCCAGATGTCTGGGGCCTTGGCTACAGAGACTCAGTGGTCAGGATGGCTTCAGAGCCTTGGGATAGAGTCCTCTGAAGGCTCCATTGTTTACTCATCTGGCCAGTGGTGCCAGCTGTCGGCCAGATCACCTGTCCACAGCCTCTGAATATGGCTGCTTTGGCTTCCTCGCATCATGGTGGCTGGGTTCCAAGAGCTAGAGTTCCAGAGAGCCCCAGGCGGAAGCTGTATCTCCTTTTCTGGGCTAGCCTGGCAGTCCCATAGCATCAGGAGCCTGCCCAGATTACAGGGGAGTGGACAGAGACCCCACCTCTCAGCAGGAGGAGTATCACAGTCCATTGAAAGTAGAGCATGTGGGAACAGAGATACTAAAATGTTATCTGCCTCAAAGAAGATAGGAAAGACATTTCTGTTCTCTCAGCAGCATTTATTGAATCTCCATTATGACTAAACATGAAGTGATCTCATCAGACAGGGCCATTTTTCTCAGGGAGAGTAGGTAAATGCAGTCATGTGTGTTAACAGTGATAGGACCTTAGTCTGTTTTGAGTGTACATCAGCATCATCTGGATGGTTTGTTAAAAGCCTGCATGCTGGGTTCCAACCCCAGAGTGTCTAGCTTAATCTGTCCGGGATGGGGTACAAGCTCATGTTTTAGAGTAATGCTGGTGCTGCTGGTTTGTGGAGTCCTCTTCGTGAAGTGTAAGGGCAGCGCATGTCTGCACAAAGAGCCAGATTATATCATAATTAGTCGTTACATTTCAAATACATTGTGAAATGTGATTGATTAATTTCTTGGCTAAAATTCACTTAATAATTTTTTGAGGTGTTCTTTTTTTTTTTTTAATATTTGCACTCTGAAGTTAATTAGTAGCACTCTCTGGGTGTTACTGCCTGGGCTCTGGGTCAGGGATGGGTGCATGTGATGGGGGAATTATAATAATCATAATGATAGTATAATAATAATAATAGTAATCCATGGCCTGCAGGAGTCACCTTCCCAGATTTCTCATGAGAGGAGCCACCGAGTCTGCAGTGACTCAGGTTGAAAGTGTGCTCTAATTAAGACCACCTGCTAAATACTTGCGTGACTATGGCGGAAAGAGAGAAAAGACAATTTTGGTTTGTCAGTTTTAGCTTCCTCTTCAGTCATTTTCCAGAGTTCTGTCAAAATTAGGCCTTTTTAAAACTCATACTATGCTCTCTAGGAGAAAGTTTGGCTGGATTGAGTTTGCTGCTTTGCATGTGACCCTTTTGAGAAGAGGTGCTAAGGAGAAGTTCCTAAAAGGAGAAGTAAAGTAACTCATAAGTCCTCAAGTATGGGTCTTTTTTTCTCCCTTCCACTTCGTTAGAGAGATACATCAAGACCAAAGCCTGTTTTGTCAATGAGAGCAGTTGACAAGATAGGTGGCCGCTGTCTTGATTGGCACCCCTTCTGTTGGGGAAACAGTTGTCTGTCTAGCATGTGGATGGACTGCAAGCTCCATGAGGGCAGGACTTGAAGGCTTTATTGGCACTGCCACTCCCTGTGTCCACAGAGAGCTGGCCCTAGGGGGCCCTCTGCAAGGATCTGCAGGCAGAAGGTGTGTGTTTGCTAGTTAGTACTTTGTCACCCTCAGCTTGTGTGTAGTTATTAAGGAGCTGGTCCAGCACTAATTATAATTGGTTCCTAGGGATTAATCCATCATTTTTCTTTCTTAAAGGCTGTTCATTGGTTTGAAATGAAAGAAGAGCATATTATTTTCTTAGGTTTGTCTGAAAAAAATCTCAGCTACTCTCTGTCAAAGAGAAGTATGAAATGCAATACTTGAGGCTTCTTTATGTCCCCCCTCTGAGAATGCTCCTGTCCTCCTGCACCAAATAGAAAACCCCTGTTTGCGAACTCCTGAAAGGAACAGTGCACATGTCTGGAAGAAACGGAAGAGAGTGGAACATACCCAGTCCAAAAGGAAAGAGGAACATTTTTTTAACAAAAAGGAACTTGTTCTTAGAATTATTTTAGAAGTTACTTTTCTCTCTGTAAATGTAATATTATGCAAAATGCATACAGAAAACTATATATTACTGAAAAACTGGAACATAGTCTTTGTCAAAGGAAAGAAAATATTTTAACACTTATTTGGGAATTTCTAGGGAATGTCCTTGTGGTCCATCGTTGATCCGGTTTGGAGGGAAAGCAAAAGAGTATTCACCAAGGGCAAGAATTCGTTCCTGGATGGGGTGAGTGTCAGTGCAGAAGTGTTACTTCATATTCCTCAGGTCAGGACCAACTTTCTTTTGGCACCCAAACCAGTCTAAGAAATGCAGTTCCATCTCCCAAAACTTTATCAGTATTCAGCTGTAGATTTCATCCTCTCTGAGGTTTGCCCATCGATGGACAGATGGGGTGAAGTAGCTTGCTTTTTATTTAATTATTATAGGGTCAAATTACATTGTCTTCTGTATTCTTGGACCTGTCCTCTTACTCCTCCCATGATTAAGCTCTTTGGGTCTATGCACTTAGTGTTCCTCCCCATCTCTTCTAGCCTAGTTCAGATTCTTAACTCACACCTGCATTTCTGTAATATCTCAGCTGACCTCCCTGGTCTTGGTCTCTTTCCTATTGACCTCATTCCTCTGTAGACAGATGGGCTGTCATCTGATCTGGACTCGTTACAGTTCTTCAGCACCATCTTCCCTTAGCCCTCTACACTGTGTGATTCTCTGAGTCTCACCCCCACACCCCAATTAGATATTTGACTGAGAGCAGGCATTTGCACATGCTTCTTTTGTATCTTTCTCAGTGCTTAAACCAGGACCAAACTCACAACAAGCATTTTAACATTCACTAGCACGTTTTCATTCCAGATATGAGTTGCCTTTCGATAGGCATGATTGGATCATCAACCGTTGTGGGACAGAAGTGAGATATGTGATCGATTACTATGACGGTGGTGAAGTGGACAAGGACTACCAGTTCACCATCCTGGATGTCCGTCCCGCCTTGGATTCATTTTCGGCAGTATGGGACAGGATGAAGGTTGCTTGGTGGCGCTGGACCTCATAACCACTGTTTTGCTTGAGATGGAAAAATAAAAACTATTTTTTTCTGAGAGATAACATTAAACTATTTTCCCCAAACTGAATTGCACTTATGATGTAATGGGAACTTCAAGTGGGTAATCACACTTTATCCTTCACTTAGCAAAGGATACCGTGTACCATTCACTTTTGCGTTGCAATTGAACCTTGCAGTTTAGAGCAGATCATTTTAAGTTTTCGTCTCACTTAGCTTGAGTGGGAATCAGTCTCAGTTTTTCCTTTAACTGCGGTATTGTCTGTCTATTTCATCTAGAAAAGTCTGAACAACCTCTGAAAAAGAGCTTTTAAAATGTATGAAAGCTACTCTTTTTCTCACTGTTTTCTCAGGAATACTTGAGATATAAAACCTGAAAGCCAGTGGTGGTGCTCAGGAGCTTTCACCTTATCAAATATTTTAACTAAAACTGTTAATTATAAATAAGAGATAGGCTTTAAAAAATGTCATCAGTATTTCTAAAGCCCCTACAGTATGGTAGTGACCCTGAACACCAGGCAGATATATACACTGGAAAGGCACTCAGCAAAAGACTTGTCCTGGCTCTCCAATTCCTCATTTATATGAATTTTTCAGACTGGGCCTTGTTATAAGTATTTTCAGCTACACCATTATTTGATGCATGTGCTTTGGAACATAAGTTTTAAAATACTTTTTAAAGTTCCTCTTCTAATATGTACAACAAATAGGTCTCTTTGTCCCTGGTGTTTGACAAGGTCTCCCAATGTTGAATCTCTTTTCCTTCTACAGGGAGCCTTCTACAGTCAGCCTAATCCAAACCTTGAAAGCCTGGCTCATGTCACGGTGCTAGTATCGTCCCCCTATAAAACATGATTATATTGCACTGAGTGTTAAAATTCACAAAAAGATTGTTTTTCTCAGATGTAGAATGTTTGCATCAATTCACTGTCTGTAGATGTTTTTGTTTTAAGAAAACTCTGAGTTTGCTGTTGAAATTCTTTATGGCAGTAATACATAAACTGGTTCTAATTATAGCAGCATGTTACAAATGATTTGTTTTTTGATAATATTAATAAATCCTTTATCCTGAATCCTGTAGTATTTAGTGGATGGAATTGGCAGTCTGTGAGTGAGTGAGAGCTGGTATGGATTTCTTTGTTGCGTGAAATCCAGCAACCTTAAACTCTACATTTCAAAGTACTTGTATATTTTAAAATAAAGCTGATCATTAACAGGTTTTGAAAATCTTGTTAGAGTAACTTTATACATAATGATCATTTCTTCAGATACTTCATCTTTACAAAAGTAGTGCTATCATCTCCCTACTTGCAGTATTTTCTCATCTGTTAATATTTTTAAACTGTAGAAAATAATTACTATTAGCTTTTTTTCTTGATTCTAAGTTCTATCAAATGAGTGTAGGATAAGGCATTCTTATGAGAAACAAAGCATTGCAGCTGGAAACTGAAAATTAAGCTATAGTCAGGATTCACTTCTTTTATAGAGCTGGCGTATTAATTGAGACAACCTGAAAGTAAATTCAAGCAAGCTTGATGACAAGAACAACTGTTTTATACATCTTTTCACTACTTCCAGAAAAGATTAGCCTCTTAGATACTCAGAGATGCTTTGTGTTTACACTTAATCATGTCCAGGGATCAATACCGATTTCATGTATAACTTAAAATTCATTTAGGATATTCTTCATGTTTTTTTTTTTTTTTTTTTGAGACAGAGTCTCGCTTTGTTGCCCAGGCTAGAGTGAGTGCCGTGGCGTCAGCCTAGCTCACAGCAACCTCAAACTCCTGGGCTCGAGTGATCCTTCTGCCTCAGCCTCCCGGGTAGCTGGGACTACAGGCATGCGCCACCATGCCCGGCTAATTTTTTTTTATATATATATCAGTTGGCCAATTAATTTCTTTCTATTTATAGTAGAGACGGGGTCTCGCTCTTGCTCAGGCTGGTTTTGAACTCCTGACCTTGAGCAATCCGCCCGCCTCGGCCTCCCAAGAGCTAGGATTACAGGCGTGAGCCACAGCGCCCGGCCAAGCTTCATCATGTTTTTAAACTAAGTTTTGTTTCTAGCACTATTCAAAAGTATATCAGGCTATTAGATGAGATGGGTGTTCAAACTGGGATTGCATATTACTATTTAGTCTTCCTGTGAGTTCACTAGCTAAGGGTCATGAAAGATTTATATCTGTTCATTTTGTGCATCACACCAGAAATACAAAATTGCAAAAGATACAACCCCTACCTGCAAGGAACTCAGTCTTACGGAGGGCGGTCTCTAAATGAAATGGTGGTGCTAGAACTCCAATTTAAAGAACACATGGGGTGTGAGTTCACATAAGTATTTTTGAATATGTAGAGATATGTATTTCAAATTCTTTACTGAGTCACCAATATGGCTTATCCTCTACCAGAATTATTGCTCCCTAGGGAAAGTGAAGCCATCCACATTTCCTGTCTCACCTTTGCAGTGACTGAGTTGTATGATTGGTCCTTCGTGTAGCCATAGGCCTGAACCTGTGTGGTGATTAGGAATGCATGTCCTGGAGGTGGAGAGCTTGTTTGGAATCCTTGCTCTGCCCCTTACTTGCTGTAGGATCTTAATATCTCTGGGCCTCAGCTTTCTTGGCTGTAGAATGGGAATAATAGAACTGGCCCAGCAGAGTTGTTTTAAGGGTACTATGAGATGATGCCTGGAAGCACTGAGAACAGAGCCCGCAGGTGGGAGATGCTCAGGCAGTATTCGATGTCACCTCATGATTGGTAACAACAGGGAAAGAAAAATGCTGAGACCTAATCCATAGTCTACATCCTTTGCCCTTACTCCTCCTGAGAAGGATCTGTTTAGAGGAGTAATGGCAGGCTCTATTCCTGGTTTTGGTACATTCTAAGGATTACCAGGTATTTGAGTGCTTGCTCTAAAGCAAACTCATGTAATTTAAAATCACTAAAGGGGGAAAAAAATCCCAGGTTACAGTCTTTTATCTTTCAAAAGATAAAATCATGGCAGGGTAACATTTGGTTTACTTAATCTCTAAGTCCCACTTGACAGAAATAAAGATTATATTATAAGCTCTTGTGCTTCCTAATCTAAAATATAGTTCATTGTGTCTTTTGGATCACAAAGATACCCCCCTCCATGAAAATTTATTACATATCTAGATTTAAAACAGATATTACTGTATGTTAACTGCAAATAAAAAAAGTATCAAAAAATATTTCAAAAACCATACATATAGTCCTTGTAACTTAAGGTAACATGTTAAAAAATATACAATTTCTTGTGCATACAGTATATTGAAGTGTATCAATCATCCCTTTCTCCACTTATGACATGAATAATACATATATTACTGCAGTGGAGGTTAAGTCACTGTACCTTAAATAAAATTCCATGCCATCAATATAAGTGGTAAAGCATCTATTTCACGCTCGTGGACTCCCCAGCTTTGAAGAACAAACTGGCAGCACTTTCTCCCAACTATTTAACTTGGGGCTCATATATCACATAGCAAGTATTCCAATGTTTTTGTGGACTCATACCAGATGCTGGAGCAGACATACAATTCCTAAGACTACTTTCTTCTCCTTGGGGAGTCTATATCTAGTGGGAGAGAAGGCGTGTACACATGGGTGCTATCTCATAATTAGCTTTTAATTAATACTTTTGCATACCCAAGGTCATATGTGATTGGGGCCACAGAAATGTTAAGTGTTGATTGGTGTAATAATAGGACTTGTGAGACGAGAGAAAGCTTCACGATCATAGGCCAGTGGAGTCCTGAAAGATGATGAAAGGTTACTGTTACATTTTGGAGCTCTATGCAGAATCATCAATCATTTAAATATTTGGCTATTCCTTCTACATTTGGGATAACAATGTGACTAATTCCCATGGCCCATCAATGGTTTATCAGGATGCTTTTGGCTCCAAGTAACTGGCTCCCTGCTCAAACTCAGCCAGAAGTGCTGATGTTGGGTGTGCACCTGGTCAATTCTACTTCTCTGGACTCCATTTCCTTTCATGTTCAATTTCAACTTCATCCTTATAGGGCTGGTTCCTTTCATCAGTCTCACTTGGCTCCTAGTTGCTGTCTCAGCTTTATGACCCTTGTTCATGGCCAGAAGATTTAAGGTGGAGTGGGAGGGGGCTGTCTACCACTACCATGAGGAATAAGGTTTCTCTTCAATCTAATTGAGCCAATTTAGCATGGGACTTCCTGCTACTCCTCCCATCATGCATTTCCAGGGGAGCCTCACACTTAGATTAGCTCAAATTGTCAGGAGGAAATGTAGTATCCACGAGAGGATTCCTTCACTGTTAATTTAAAATCCCATCCTTAGTCATCATTTCATTGAGGTCTTTTTCCTTCATTGGGGCCACTTGCTTAGGCTGGGGTTTTAAATCTGGAGGTGGTGCCTAGTGTAATGGCAGAAGACGGGATTGGAGAGCTTCATTGTTGGGCTGATTCCCTGCATTAAGCTGGGGGATTTGGGAGAAGTCACCCTAGGTCTGTAAATCTCACTTTCCTCAAATTATCTCAAAGAGTTCTTTCAGATCAAAATGTCTATGTGTTTTATGTGGCCTCATGTTAGGATGGACTGGGCTGTGTCATGTTTTAGGTTGAGAATCTTTAAGCTAAGGGAAAATAGGTGGTTTGAAAGCCTATTTCAAACTAGTTTTTACATAAAGTACATCAGTAGACAACACTCATGAAAGACCTACACTTAAGCTAATTCTGAGTTTACCAGTGCTTTCCTTCCCCTCTGTAAAAAGTGATGGCTTGGAAGCAACTCAAATATCTGCCAGTTAATGAGTGGATTAACAAACTGTGCTGTATCCAAGCAATGGACTATTACTCAGCCATAAAGATGAATGAAGTACCAATGTATGCTATAACACAAACACACCTTGCAAACATTTTGCTAGGTGAAAGAAGCCAGACACAAAGGGCTACATTTTATATGATTCCATTTATACGAAAGACCCAGAATAGGCAAATTTATAGAGACAGAAAGTAGATTAGTGGTTGCCAAAGCTGAAGAGAGAGGGAGGATTGGGGAGTGTCAGCTAATGAGTGTGGGAGGTTCTTTTGGGAGTGATGAAAACATTCTAAAACTTACGGTTGCACTGTGACTACACTAGAAACCATTGAACGGTACACTTTGGGTGAATTGTATGTAATTATATTAATAACGCAATAAAGCTGCTTACAAAAAGAAAAGAATATGCTGGCTGATCCCTACAGCTAACAGGTCCCTACTCTGCTTCTATTAGTCGAGCAGTCAGCTTAGCAAGAGCCAGTAACTTAATTAATTTAATTGACTAAAACAAAAGACAATGCAAATGTAAATGCATAAACCAAGTCTATAAATACTAAGGAATGGTTAGGAAGGGTTGAAAGGAAAATTACAAAAACTATTTCCATGAAACTAACAAGGGATGGTAAAATATTGTAAAAATTCAGAATGATTCTTTGCTTGCTGTTTTGCAATAGTTTCTTTTTTCCCCCCTTTTTATTTATTTATTTATTTATTTTGCAATAGTTTCTTACATTTGCTGTAAGAACCCTGGCACTGTGGCTGCAGTTCACGTAAGAAGGATGGAGAGGCGCTGCACACCCACCACACCCAGAGAAGCAAACGGCTTTGGCTCCCAGTCGAAAGATTGGCAAGCGATGTACATTATGTGCTTTCAGTTCAAATGTAACATGTAATCATTTGATGATTTCCTGTTTCAGCTGGATTTTTTAAAAAGTATGAATGGACATTGTTCAGGCAAAGTCTTGCATTGGAACAGCATCTTGGATCTTTCTGCCTTTTCGCTCCATCTCTCTCCCTTTTGTCATTTCCCCAGCAAGATGCTTCTCCAGCTTTTGTGTATTGTATATTGGAATCCTCTAGAGGGCTTGTTAAAACACAGATGGCTGGGCCCTCACCCAGAGTTCCTGATCCTGCAGGCCCGGGGCGGGCCGTGAATCCTCCTTCCTAACGAGCTCCCAGGAGACGCTGACGCTGCTGGGCTGCTGCTGGACCAGGGAGCATGATCTGAGCTTTGCTTTCGTCTGGCATCCTTTGAGTCCTTTGTGCTTCTGCCCCGCCCCCGTCTTTGTGATGCATTTACAATTGCCACACATTCACATAGCCATGGGTCAAAGTTCCAAGCAGGATATGGGAAAGCAAATCTTCAATGCAAATGCCACTTTCCCAGTTTTGTTTTTTCCCCTGCTTCTTCTTTAGGGTCCCCCTGCTCTCCTCACTTCTGACTGTTGCACCATTCTACCTTTGTTTTGTTTTAATAATGAAAACCTTTCCTTTGAAACTACATCTTCTCACATAACTTCCACAGGTGATGACAGTAGGCAGGAAAACAATGGGTAAAGACAATGGCCCCCCGACTGGGTCACAGAAAACCCCTCTTATGCTGTGTGCTGCTTCTATGTGAATTGTGGTCTCAAAAGGAAAATGCTTTCATGGTGGCCGCTCACTTGAGCTGGAGAGATGTTCTGGGCTGCCCGGCAAATAACCACAGAGTTCTGTTCACTGACTCTACATTCTCCAAACAGCAGGTGGCACAGTCGTATGGCCTGTGACCAAATCCTGCTTCTGCTGCCT
The DNA here is from genome assembly GCF_040939455.1 of Microcebus murinus. Classification (NCBI taxonomy): domain Eukaryota; kingdom Metazoa; phylum Chordata; class Mammalia; order Primates; family Cheirogaleidae; genus Microcebus; species Microcebus murinus. The sequence continues at coordinate 87,351,841 of NC_134136.1, forward strand.
TCTAGCCGTGTGGCTTTGGGCAACTCATTTGCTATCACCGTAAGGCAATTGTGCCTTCTGGAAAACGAGGGCTGTCAAATCAGTTAATGTGCATGAAACATTTAGACAAGAGCAGAAGTCATTAATAAATGTTAGCTAATCCCACCTGCATTTCACAGCAAATGTGCCCAATTTTCGTTTCTAAAATGACTTCACTTGGGACACCAACTACACTGCCATTTGTCGAATATTTCTCTAGGTATTTTCCTCACGTAACCCTCAGAACAACCCTGTTATTAGGTTCCGACTGCTCTGAGAAAATGGAGAGTCACCAGGTTAAAGCAACTTGTCTGAGGTCACCCGGCTAATAAATGGTAAAGCCAAGACTCAAACCCTGTTCTCCAAAGCCCACACCTTGACATGTCCTTGCTTTTTCAATCATTAGTATTTATTCAGCACTAACCAGGGAGCATAGAAATATACATTTACTTACCACATTTACCATTCAAGTTTTAATCTTAGGAATGGAAAGGTAATATATCACAAGCCATCTGTCTTCTTTGTTCCATACAGCACATAGCTGGGGTGACTCGTCTTTGCAGGGCAGTACTGGTTAAGAGACTGTGTCTCTGTGCTTGCCACTGGCTTCTCCTTATACCATCTTCTCCTTTCTTCAAAAACCTTTTTATCCAGAAAATATACTGTTATCTGTGCATTTATTGGCCAGGTCAGTAGACTTGTATTTTTCCTTCACTGCATGGTAAGCTGCTTAATCATAGGCACGTGCATACTTTCAGCAAGCATTTATCAAATGCAACTATGTGACAGGTCTCTGCCCAGTTGTGAGGAAAAGAAAAGTGTCCCTTCCCACCCTCAGGGACAGAGTAGGAACAACCTCCAGATTAAAACATAAGACAGTAGCCGTGATGCACAGGATGCTTGTTAACACAGCCATGTGGGCAAAGCTGTGATTCATCATGTTTGTGGGAAGGGAAAGTTTGAGCTAATTTTGCAAGGAAAATAGCATTGATTAAATAAGAAAAGTAGGGAAGAGTGATCGAGGCCCTGGAACAGAAATGCAAAATGTGCCCTGCAGGTGGAAATGGGGGTTTTCTGTGTATGGCCAGAGTATAGGGTACCGTGTTGGGGAAAGATGAGAGGTGGAAGGTAGATGAGACCAGATGGTGGAGCGTGTTTGGTGTTACCGTGTCATGTGGACTTTGTCCTGTAAACCAGAGGGCGAGGAGGGCATCAGCGGTTTTTCAACAGTGGTGTGCCTCTGACAAGATGTGCATTTCGGAAGTGTGAGTGGTGGCAGCATGGAGGCCAGGTGGGAGGGCGGTGGTGGTGGCCAGACAGGAGACGTACACCAGAGGGGTGACAAGACTGGCATCCCAGGCGAGGTAGTGGTGAGAAGAGGGAGGAGCCCTCAAAGATGGTGTGGTGGCTGGTGAGAAGGTGGCTCAGCATAGCAGTAGAAGCACAATTGGTCCTTCAGGGCAGTTGAGGCACTGCGGGACATTCAGTGAGAGTGTCAAGCAGGCCATTGGAGACTGGGTTGGAAATCCGGGCTGGAGATTAGGCTTGCTAGATTTAGCAAATGAAGGCTCAGTTCAACTTGAATGTCAGATAAACAACAAACCTCCTTTTAATGTAATTACGCCCCATGCAATATCTGGGACAATGAATGCTTTTGGAGTATAAGTATGTCTCAGATATTACATGGGACATACTAATACATGGTCAGTTGTTCATCCGATATTTGAATTGAACTGGGTGTATTGTATCTTATCTGTCCACCCTACTTCAAAGGTGCCAAGGTTGAGTGCTCTGGATCCCCATGCCACCTTGCCCCACCCTGCCAGTCATAGCATGGCCTGTGCCCAGGATTTTTATTACTAAACCTAGGACTTTCCTGGGCAAACTGGGATGAGTTGGTCACCCGAGGCTGAGCAGAGTTTGGTTGAACTGAACTTAGAGAATCTTTTGACCTCTCTGCAACCTCCCAAGCTGGTGCTGTGTGCACCTTGGTGATTTGAGGGCAAGACCATGCCAGATCAGAAGTCCACACCCCAGAGATCGCTGTGTGCACACCACCATCTGTCGTCTTAACTGTGCCGAAGAATTCCAACCTTTGTAGGAATTTCCCTTTGGTTTGTATTTTTTCTCTTGAAGAACATTTGCTGCTGATTTAGTCCTGTTTTAAAATTCTGCCCCAGTTGAGATGCTGTCCTGTTTTAATCTCTGTGTGACTCTTCTTCAGTCATTTCCTTTCTCTCGGTTCAGTATAATCTACCTCCTGCAGTTTGCTTATCAGAATGACATACCCCACAGGCCTGGACTTTGTTCTGGCATCTCTTTATATTTAATCCCAGTGCTGGTTCTCCCTGCCAAGCAGATGTGTATTAAAATGTGCATAAGAAAAAATGCAAGCTGGGTTTATTTAGAAATTTCCTCAATTTGCACAAACTCCATTGGTAAAAGAGATTTTTTTCTTCTATAAAAACCCACAACAAACATATGGTTAATAGCTACTTAGATGGATCAAGACAAATTAATATTTAGCCATTTCTGCAAATCATCATTCTGGCTCCCTTGCCAATGACACAAAAACAATGATTCGTATTGTCTCAATGTGAATGTCAATGTCAAGTATTTATAGACAAGGAAACATCTGTGTCACATTGGAGCATCTTTCTTGTTTGTAGGATTTCTTTGCTCAGGAGGTATGACTTGAATAGCCTGTTAAAAGATATATATATATATATATATATATATATATATATATATATATATATATAATGTTTTGAGGCAGGGTCTCCCTTTCTTGTTCAGGCTAGAATGCAGTGGTGTCATCATACTTCACTGCAGCCTCAAACTCCTGGGCTCAAGTGTGATTCTCCTGCCTCAGCCTCCCAAGTAGCTGGAACTATAGGCTTATGACACCACACCTAGATAATTTTTTAAATTTTTTATAGAGACAGGGTCTTGCTACATTGCTCGGGCTGGTCTTAAACACCTGGCCTCAAGTGATCTTCCTGCCTTGACCTTCCAAACAGCTGGGATTACAGGTCTGAGCCACCGTGCTTGGCTCTGTTAAAGGAGTTTTGTTTAACTTGAAAGAGTTTGAGTTTTTTTGGTCAGGTATTATATCATTTACAAGGTGTTAGAAAGGACTTCAATTTCCACTCAGGTCTTTGGGTCTCATGTGTGTGTTTTAAAAATTGCTTATTTTCAATATGAATAGGATAAAGGCATCTAAGAAACAAGTTTTCACTCCCTAAGCTGAAGATATGGCTACTGGGCTTAAAGTTACAAACAGAAAGGGAGAGTGAAAAAAATATATATATGTATATGAAGATATTCTCAGCCTTGTTTTCTGGACTGCTTATTTTAGATCTATTAATAGATGGACATACTTTTTGTTACCTTTTCTGACGCAGATATCAATCTCAGGGCCATTTGATCTGGAAGTTTTAAAAAATAAGACTATTACATCAAGAGTGTGGTGGGAAGGGGATCTCATATATCATGCAGTCCAGTCCAAGAAGGAGGGAAGGAACTGCACAGACCACGGTCAAGTTCAAAGCCAAGAAGGCACAGGGTCAGCAGGAGTAGAATGACAGTAGGTGGCATAGAAAAGCCACCTGCGATCCACAATCAAGTGGTGCTTGCTCTGGATCTTGTTTGCAACTTTTGGCTGAATCAGGCAGCCACGAAGAACTGGAGGTCTGCAGGCAAATCCTTCCCTAGTCCCATCCAGTAACAGAAGTGCTGGATCCAACAGGAGAGTCTGAAGCTATCTCAATGATTCTGAAATAAGAAATATTACCCGACACCTCTAGACTTTACTATTTCAGCCCTGAAGCAAATTAGGCATCTAAGTCCTCTAGAGCAGATATAACTTACAGGGATTGTGTTGGGCAACATCTGTCCAAAGAGTAGGAAACTTGAGTTTCATCCTATAGAAAACCACTTCCTCATCCACAATGGAGGAAATCAGCCTTTACTTGCAACAAATAATTATAAACTTATAAATGCTTTGGTGTCACTGAGTTGATGTCCCCAAGCCATCTGATATTTTTCTAACTAGATCCTTAGCTATATATGTATATGCATAGAGTTGCCATTAGTTATTACACTTAGACTTCTGGATAGTGAAGTATATGTCTGGAAAGTGGCATGAGTTCAGTTCATTCATGAGATTTAAAGCCAGGGAACAAAAGCCTTTGCTTAACTTTTTATTCATCATGGCACAAGACAGAACTTTAAGAAACACCACTGGAAACTTCATCACCAACATGAAAATTGAGAGTAGCATGTTTTATAAAAAAAAAAAGTTACTTTTCTATAATACACTTTCCCTTCTTAAGTGAAAAAACTCATAAAATACTGAAGCAAGTCGCCACCTGCTGGTCAAAAATGGTTTTGCAGTTGAAAAACTTCAAACTTACTGAAGTACAGTAGGAACATTTTACAATACACACAATATTACCGAAGAAAACATTTCCTCAGCCTTTGGCACAATGTAAGCACAAAGCTGTAGTTTTTAGCCCAAATATGACTGAATTTATAAAGAATTGCATGTAATTTGGTTAATACTGGTTATGAGGCAAAGGGAAAATCATGTTCTATAGATTCTTAAACAGTTTATAGTTTGGATTCCAGTTTATAGTTTTGCAAAACACATAAAAATTATACATCATAAATATATATTATATATGGTCTATATAAAGTTGAATTTGACCTAAAATGGGACGGACTTCTTAATTAGTTTTTGTGTTAGGCACGGCCTTTTTCTTGTTTAACTGAATCCTTTTAAACAGTTTCTAAAAATATATCTCATAATGTATCAAATTTAATATCTTCCTTAGCCCTTATTCCATATGAAAAGGCATTCAGTGACTATAAACTTTTTGTATCTCACTACTTATATAAAAATATGGCTTCTCATATTCTGTTTTGTTTTCTTTTCTTAGTGTTTTCCTTAGGCATTGAAGGAAGGGCTGTCCCCAGTTCAAAGCTATGGCAAAAGCACAGAAACCTGCTTGTGCATTCTAGAACATTCTATAGAATCTCATTGCTTAGTATTTCTCATTGCTTAATACAAGTGAAGTGATTCAAAAAAAATTGTTCCTTTTGCTTTCTCTCTGTGAATATATCATATATGATTATCATACATAATCTGTTACAGAATATACAATAGTCAAAACTGGAGACACATAAATACAACAAGTAAGCTATCCCAAAGCAAGGGTTTTATCTTATATAGAGCCAAGAGGGTGGTTTTTAAATTGGACATTGCCATCCGTTTTTGGTTGTGTTTTTGGTGTTTCCCAAGGCTGGCTATGCAATAGAATCTGATTCCCAGTGGCGAGGGTGTGAGCGCTCTGCGTCTGCTAGTGAGCTGGGTTGCTCTGGTGTTGTTGCTTCTGGAAAGTGTGAAAAGAGGACGAAGAGGCGGCGCCGGGGGGCGGCTCAGACCAGCGTTTCGGGCAGGGCGTCGGGGTTGTCCGCGGACAGCAGCTCCCAGATCTGCCAGCGCTCTCTCTGCCAGTCCAGCCAGCCGGCTTCCCCCAGCTTCCGCCCGTCCTGCTCGCCGGCGGCTGGGCAGTGGGCGCTGCTCAGTTTTCTCCGTGGTCCCCGCTCGGCCGTCTGGCTCCCCGGGTCCACGGCCCGGCCCGCGCCTGCTCGGGGCTGCTGGGGCGACGCGGTGGCGGGCTTGCCCGGGCCCGGGTAGGGAGGAGGGGGCCTCTTGTCGCCCCTCCCGCTGCCTCGGGGTCTCTGGCACGGAGGAGGGGCCTGGCTTTGCAGCCAGGCGGCGTCCGGCTCGCTCTCGGTGAGGTCCTGGGCGCTGCTCAGGGTCAAGTGCGGCTCGGCGACCCGCAAGGGGGGCGTGCTGCAAACGCGCGACGCGGGGGCCGCCGGGGCCGGGGCCTGAGTCCTCCCTGTGACCTGTGTGCCGCTGTCCAGCTCTGTGGGGCTTGCCTGCCACCGAGGCCAATTTGGGGACAGGTTCCCTTGAGAAAGGGAGCAAGGCCCCGGTCGTAGGGAGCTGCTTTCAAAAATGTCTCCATAGGAACCTGGAAGCCAGAGAGGAAGGTGTGAACTGGAATCAGTTCGTGGAACCCCTGCTGGGGACTAGACTCCTGCTCTTTCCTCCCCACTGCCCTTTTCTAAAACCGAAAAAGCACGGTGCACTCTTAGCTGCTGCTGCCTAAAGAAAAGAACTTTCTAGCAAAAGAAATGACAAATGCTTTTTGATCATTGGCTCAATTCGTGTGGCGGCTCCAAACACATATGCCTAGACTCTGACAGGTTAGCTGAGCTGTCAAAAGAGATAAAATCACCTTGTCACCAATTTATGTTTCGGGAAAGGGGCCCCTTTACATGGGTGTGAAAACTTTTCGGAACTCAGAAGGGTAAAGAAGTGTTCCCTTCTTGTTCAATGCAATTGGTGATCAGGGGAGATACAAATTATAATGTGTTCATGTTTCTATCACATCGGTGGAAGCTGTAGAAACAAACGCGTTGGATGTAAAATGCCCCATTCCATGCCAGGTGCTAATGAATGCAGCAGCTGCTGTGTATAGCCTCCCCTCACCACTGTGCGAAACACTGGCTTGTTCGTCCGATCATTTCTTTCCACTTCCTAGATGGCATTTCTCAGCCTCCCTTTAAGCTAGGAGGGTCACAGGAACAAGGCGTGGCCAACAAATGAGGACAGGTGTGGCGTGAGCCATTTCTAGGCTTGGTCTAGTAAAAGATCCAACCAAATGTTTTCCTACTGCTCCTTGCTCTCTCCCTTCCCCTAACTACCAGCCCAGCATGGAGGAACCACGGAAGACTCCGAGGCCTCTCAGGATGGTGGAGCCTGGGGCCCTGTGTGACTATGTGGAACAAAGCACTCCCTCTCCTCAGCCGCCCACACCCCTCCTCACCTCACACAACCCGCGCTGGACTAAGGCAGGAGGGAGAAATGCACCTGTGACAGCCTGAACCACTGGCATTTGGGGTTGTTACAGCAGCTAGCTCTCCCTAACCAATAAAACTTTCTTCAAGAAGTTCAAAGGACAGAAAAAACAGTGCATTTCAAAAGGCAGATGAGGAGTCCTTGGGGCGTATTTCCCCAGACTTCCATTTTCCTATGGGTCTGCCCTGCCCGCCCTCCCCCACTTCTTAAAAAGTAGGCAGGGAAAGAGAACAAGGCCATGTGGGAGGGGGCACATATATCATTTACACAGAGACAGATGACAGCTGAAACAGGTGAAAGCTGAAACAGGAGAAGGAAAATGGAGCACAGCATCTTGGAAGAGTTTCTCCTTGGAGGAGAAGGCAAGAAAGCTCCTCACAGGATACAAGGAGATATAGTTAGATAATGAATCAGTACTAAAGTCAGCTGGGCAGAGGCCATTACATTTAAAAATAGATGGTGCTCTAAAAGATAATATGGGAGATATTATAAAACAATGGGAAGAGGGCTATATACATAATATATATATAACAAGTAAATAATTTATGCATTTCATCGCATACATTGACACATATTCTAGATGGATTAAAGAATTAAATGTTGAAAACATGAAATAATATAAAAAGAAAAGCATACAGATGACTGACCATGCTTAACTACAGATTAATTTTGTGAAACAATTCACAAAAAGAGACAGCAGTAGAATTAATTATGTCAAAAAGTAAAATAAAAACTTCCAGATAGCCAAAGCAGGAAAAAAAAAAAAAGGAAAAAATATGCCAGGGATAATATCAGTGGCAAATAATACTGATGATAACATCTTTATTATATAGAGAGTTCATAAGACTCAATTTTTAAAACACTAACATACATAAACAGCAAATGACAAAAATGACAATTCAATGGAGAGGGACTCCACTAATTAATAGAAAAACTGAAAAATACTGGTGAGAAAGAAATGCAAATTTAATGATAAATGCAATTTTGTTTTTTAAGCTAGTGAAAATGAAAACTCACTAATTTGCGATGCTGATGAGATTTGCAGATAGCAGTGAGAAATGCCCTGCCATCTGCTGCTTACAGAACACAAGCTAGGGTGGCCCATAGCCCACAGAATGCGAGGTGACTACCTCCGAATTCTTGGAACCATTCATAATATTTGACTCACCTCCCTCCTTGGCATTTATAAGCTTTTACTTGCTTTCCAAAATTTTGTGACTCTATTAATAATTTAAAAAAATTTTTAAAGGTACATAAAAGAGGCTCCTGACAGCATCACTTATAACAACAGCAACAAAAAATTGAAACAACTTAGTTGCCCAAGCATTGGGTTGTAAACTATGAACATATACTCTGTGGAATACTCCTTTGCTCTTAAAAAGGATAATGGGAAATAACTGGAAAATGGAAGTTAGAAAATCACATAAAGTTGCACAAACAGAATGATCATAATATTTGAAAACTTTTCCAAAAGAAATGGAATGAAATACAGTCAAAAGTTGGCATATTTGGGTGGAAAGCCTAATGAGAGTTTTATCCTTTTTCTCCCGATTTTCAGCATTTCCCAAATTCTGTTTGATAAGCATGTAATATAATGACAGTAAAGCAAAAATTAAAGAAAATTAATTTTAAAAGTAAATGTAGGCCAGACACGGTGTCTCATGCCTGCAATTGTAGCACTCTGTAGCACTCGAGGCAGGAGGATTGCTTGAGGCCAGGAGTTCAAGACCAGCCTGAGCAAGAGCGAGACCCCTGTCTCTACTATAAATAGAAAAGTTAGCTGGACCCGCAGTGCCTGCAGTCCCAGCTACTCGAGAGGCTGAGGCAGGAGGATCATTTGAGCTGGGGAGTTTGAGGTTGCTGTGACCTATAATGATGCCATTGCACTCTAGCCAGGGTGACAGAGTGAGACTCTGTCTCAAAAAAAAAAAAAAAAAAAAAGTAAATGTAATGAAGTTTAAAGATAGTACTTTACCTGTCATGCCTGGGTCTTTGCATCCACTTTTTAATGTTGAATGCCAAGTTCCCCAGATATTGAAAGGTTCCTCAGACATATCTAGAAAAAAAATGGTATAAAAAGGCATATAACATAAAATGAAGACTTAAGGACAGAAATCAATAAACAAATATTTTTATAACATCTCTTCTGTGCCAAGATCTGAATTTGAGATAGTCTTGGATACAAACAGAATACAATTTAGACTTGCTTTTCAGGAGGCTTATTCCATTTTGGATTTACAAAAAGGCTCTTTCTATATCATGGTTGTGGTAGACAGAATAAGGTCCACACCCCAATCATCTGTGTCATAATCCTAGATACTATAAAGCTGTTATTTTATATTCAAAAGGGGCTTTGCAGATGTGCTTAAATTATCTGGGTGGCCCCATATAATCACAAGGGTCCTTGAAAGAATGAGGCAGGGGAGAAGCTGCTGCTATATTGCTGGCTGTGTAGACGGAGGAAGGGGCCATGAGCCAAGGGATGCAGCAGCCTCTAGAAACTGAAAAAGGCGAGGAAATGATGCCCTAGGACCTCCAGAAGGGAAGGCAGCCCTGTGGATCCATTTGAGACTTCTGATCTCCTGAACAGTAAAATAACAAATTTGTATGTTGTTTTAAGCCCCTAAGTTTGTGGCAAAAGCAGCAGTAGGAAACTAATACAAGGGTGATGGGTGGGAATGGCCTTACAGGCACTAAGCACATGAACATAGAGGAACAACAGTTACAGTTCTGCACCACCCTCAGGAATACTCTGCTACTGGCATCAATGTGTTTCTTCATGCACGCATTCACTCATCAACCCCCTCAGTTTGCCCATAAGTATTTATGGGGGAAGGCACTGTATTATATTAGGCTTTTCCACCATCTCATTTAATCCTCACTACAATCCTGTTATGGGATCATGATTATGAGTCACAGAAGCAAACGTCTACTGGATGCCTCCACGCGTTCAGCAGTTCACAAGCATTATCTCATTCCATCCCTAGGAGATTCCCAGGAGATCATTTTGCAGATGAGGCAACTAGTTTAAGGAGCAGGTAAGAAATGCACACACAATTACATAGCAAGTCTCATTGAGTGCTTATTACAAGCTAAGTGCTACATTAAGGGCTTTATGTGGATTCACTAATTAAATCCACTGAATTTAAGACTGTTATCATTCTGAATTTTCACAGCAGGAGGAAATGTGACCCTGAAAAGCTCACTCACTCACTCTAGAGCCTGGTTGAAACTGGCAGGTTTCTGACTCCAAGCCTAGTGCTCTTGTCACTGGATGCTAACACTACTGGTTCTGGCACGCTGTCTTGTTACAGAGCAGGCTCAACTTTTCTTTGGAAAATTAACAGCAGTAATTGGATGACATCTTAGACTAGCAAATATGCAACCCAAACCCACCAGCCAGGACACATAAATTTCCTCAGATGCTGGAAGGAAAAAGAGTCAGCTGGGAATACAAGTGGCTCCTCTGGGCAGGTGCTTACTTCCCAGATATCTGAGGATAGGGCTGTGGAGACGGAGCCCTCTCCCAGCCAACTGGACTTGTCACACCTTCCTCTTCCTGGAGCAGGAGTGAGGCTGGTACCCACTAAGTGCTCATTCAATTACAGGAACATCAAACAAGGGAGAGTTGAAGAGAAGGGCCGAGACAGCCCCACTCCATGCCACACGTAACAAGAGCAGGGTCATTTGTTTTGGCCAGCGTCGGCCGGCCAGGTTCCAGTTACCTTTCCCAAGCCTTGGTCCAGGAGAACTCTCTCTTGACTTTGAAGACGGCAAGTGGCCCACCAACATATACTGCCCCGGCACTTTGTAAAGTTTCTCTGAGCCCCCCGGCGCCGCGTCCTCTTGCATAGCCAGCAGGGAGCGCTCGGATAGCACAGGGGAGTTGTTGTCATAAGGGGAGATGTCGCCGCTGGAGGCCTTGTTGGAGTCTGTAGAAGAGTGCCTCCCTCCCACGGAAAAGGAAACTTCCGACTGCAACATGTCAGGGCTTCTGGCACAACAAAACAATTAAAGGTGTGTGAGTGTGTTAACCAGTAGCGACCAGAGTCAAACGATACGACCGTTACACAACTGACAGGAGAAGAATGCATGGACACAGGTGCTGAAACAAAAAGACCTTTTGAACAATGCTCCGAGACGTCTACATCCATGAAGTGAAAGCGTTGCCACGTAATGGCCAGCAGATGGCAGCAAAACCCAACAGATGAAACAGGAAACATGAGCCGGGGAAGGAGGGGAGCGCGCCAAGCCCAGATGGGTCCCTGTGATCGCCAGTATGCATCGCTGAAGTGCCTCAGGGACTAACTCTTGTGTCCACTTTTAAATTAAAGCCTGATGCTTACCATTAAGTAAGGAAAAACTAGCAGATAACTCTTTTACCTTCATCAATATCCTGAATTAAAAAGAATTCTGATAAAACTAGGGTTGACACTTTGCTTCAAAGTTCACTATGGCTTTATGGACTTTTCTCCTCCCTAAATATACTTAGTGTAAGTAAATCCATCCTTCTTGCGACGAAGATGATAATGCTACTGTTGGGGATGAGTGTTATATGTATAAAACGGTAGCTGAAAAAGATAAATGTATGACTGTCACTAGAGTCCAAATCTGAAAGGATTCTGCAAGGCACTAGTGTTTTTTTACAAACCGATGTGAGACATGCTAATTAGCATACCATAGCATAATCTTATATGTGTGCGTTGTCACAGCAACAGAAATAATGGTGCAAATGTAAGTGGAACAGCAAAATGAGAACTTCAGGAACATGAAAGGAGTGTGGGAAGTCTTACCTGGAAACATCTTTATTTTCTACCTTCCTCAAAACAGTGGCCCTGACAACATCTTGAAGGGAAACAATCACAGGTTGATTAAAAGTTCCAGAACCTGCTTCTGTTTTTCCACCCCCCTACTTTCCTTCTCTTTACTAGTCTTTGCTCTTTCGGTTTAATTTTTCAAAACAAATCCTTTGTGGTCTTAAAGAAGGTAAACACACGCCTGAGCAATGCTTTCCTAACCAAATGGTTTTGTGCATGCAAAATGGAGGAAGTGCGCCCACAGGGGATCTAGCTTGGCTCAGGTTTCCAGCAGGGGTTCCTATCTAGGGGAACAAGTTCTCAGCATCTGTGACACAGTGCTGTCACTGGGGCAGGCAGGGGCTTGAGCACATTTGCCGAGGACATTTCCTACCCACATGGAATAAATAAGTCCTTTCCTTGCCTCCTCTTTGAACTGATATCAGATAATCTTAGGGTAAGGAATCAGAGGACCCCATGAGGACGATTTTTCCAGACCTTTAGGCCACCAATGCATTTGAAGGAAAAATAAAAGGAATTTAGTATTTCTGCCGGAAAGTGAGGGAAAGAGAAATTTAACCACCATATCTAATTAAAGGGGAGAAAAGTCTCCCTAATTCTAGCTGAGGAAACGCAAAAGAAAACAAATGGACACTTGTCTGTTGTCATGGGGCATAACTCCAGCTGAGGAAAGTCCATTATGAAAATGAGAAAAATAGAATGCTTTGAATTGGTAGTTAACATGGAGCTTAGTTCAGCTCAGCTCAAAATCAGGGTTCTGGGTTCTGACCAGGGCTAGACATTGTATTACTTGGCTAATTTCATTTGTTTTCCCTGTTCAGTTGACATTTTTCCAGTCATTAATAAAAATGTCTTACGTCTACTCAGCAGGAATAAGTCATGGTTTTATTATCAATAATAGTGAGTACATAAAGCCTTATTTTATGGGACTTTTCAAGGATAGTCAATTCATTAGCCAAGAGAAAAGAAGTCAGGGCTACCAATGTTTTATTTTGTGGTTTTTTTTTGCCCTCTCATATTGGGGGGAAAATTTTGAAAATGTCAAATTTTAGCTCACTAAGACCTCAATAATTCTTTCTCATCTCTTGCTCATCTGTGTTATAGCACATATAGAATAGAATGCATTCAACAAAATGTTATAAATTGCAGATTCAGCCTATAGTTAAATGTGTAAAGAAAGGCACCCATGGGAGAAATTTCTCCTAGGTCTTAGAACTAGGGGCATTTGGGTTTCTACTGAACGAGCAGGTTATTTTTACCTTATGGAACCATGAGTCATGCAAATAAATAATGTATTTCTGTCTCCAATGAAAATGCTCAGAAGAATTCAGGCACCACTTGAGTTGGTGTATTGAAGCTTGGGAGATGTCTTTGTGTGTTTCCCACCCTAGATTCACTTATCTTCACTCTTTCCATCGTTTTCCTTCCCCCAATATCTCAAATTACTTACCATGATATTGCTCCACTTTACATATTTTTTTTGAACCTGCTTCAAAACTTTGTTTTTGGACTGATGTGCAGACAGGGAAATCATGCCTACATTAATTGTTGGGGAGGGGGCTGAAAAGGCAGTATGCCCCATGGGAACATTTAGTTTGGTGAAAACAAAGCAAAATAAAACAAGGACAATGATAACAACAAAAAAACTAACTGAAGTTGCCACACTATTCTTCCATTTTCAGAGCTCTGATTGGATCTGATCAAGTAGAGGGGAGAGAGGAGGCAGGGTAGAGGGCCATTGTCCTTTTCCTCTATTCTTTGGGAGAACTCTGCAAAATCTCACTGAGTGGCTGTGAAAGTGTGCTCTCCAGGGGGAAACATCTGCATCACTTGGGAATGTGTTGGAAATGTAAACTCTCAAGCTCTATTCTGGACCTACAGACAAGACTGGCTACATCATTTGCAGAGCTCAGTGCAAAATGGACATGCGGGACCCCATGTTAAAAAAAGAATTTCAAGATGGTGACATCAGATTTGTTAAAGCGAACTTGGGCTCTTTCTGAGTGTGGATCACAGCCCAGGAAGCCAGCTCTGTCTATGGAAAGGGAAACTCAGGGTGGGACCCACAAACTGTGTTTATAAGAAGCCCTCTAGGTGATTCTGATGCATGGGGATGTTCCAGAACCTCTCACAACCAAATATTCCTTTACTATCTCAATCCACAGATGTGACAGTGAGCTAAGAGTTCATTAAGAGCCAAATCAGGAGGGAAACCAAAGATGGTGGCCAAAACTGTAGCATTGGCTGGCCTGGAGGTAAACATGGTGGTCCTGACCCTGGGTGGCTGGAGCGACACCTTGGGGAAGAGGGGAGATTGTGGCCATCTCAGCTGATTCCTGGACCTCTTCTGTCTGCTGTGAGCAGGATCCAGACAACTGAATGTAGTTTGGTTGGGGATCAGAACATGTTGAGGTAAGAGGGGGCGGAAATGGCCAATGTGACTTTCTCTGCTCTTCTGATTCAATCTCCTAAGTCAAGTCACCAGAGTGACCACAGCTGGGGCACTAATAAGGGAGAAACGGGGGGAGACCTGAAGCTAATCCCTGGAGGTGGGGGGGATGAGGTGTCTCACAGTAGACACAGGCCCTGAACCTTCTCGGAGTGGCTGGAATCACAGCTAAGGACACAGATGATGTCTTCCTTTTGCAGACCCCAGTATATCCTGGCCATGGCGCAAGGTACAGTGTGAGTGCCCATGGTGAGCAGCTGGAGAAATACACTTACGTGAAATAACCCCTTGGCCTGTGAGAAGAGTAAAAGTTGATATTTATACACAGTTAATTATGTGGCAGGCATTGTACCAAACTACTGTGAACAACCCTCCTTGTTCCTGACCTTGGTCTGGAAATGAGTGAACAAAACAAGGAGTTGACCAAATAACTTGGCTTTCTGGCAGTAGAGGCAGTAGGGGCTGGCACCCTTCTAAAATTTATTCGATAAGTAGTATTCAACATTATTACAAATCAATAGCAAAATGCTATGTTTTATACTTAGAGTTGATGGCCTTTCTAAATGTTTAGAATATTTTCCTATCTATCATTTTATTTACTCAGCAGAGGTCAGAAGGTGGCAGCCAAATTTGCCTAAGAACCTATGTCCAAGAATTGTCTCCCCATGTGAAAGCCCACCAATTCAAAAACAAAACTGTTTTATTCACTCCTTAGGACTCTCACAACAACATAGGCAGTTCAAAGTATTTAAAAAGTTTAGTGCCATTCTATTCCTTTATCATTGAATTTGTTGGAAGCAAATTCAGATCAATATATACACAAATACACAACCCACATATACACACAACACACACGAACACATGCATACACATATTCATACACAAATGCACATACACACAAATACATAGACACATGCACACACATATACATGCACACTTATGCACACATGCAACTATATACACGTATGCATACACATACGCACATGCACACACATGGACCCACTTAGGAAATACAATTAGAAGTAAAAAAATGGAAGTGAGGGAGACAACCAGATTGCTGAATGGAGGCTGGAGTCCAGAGAAATTTCCAGAGGCCTGGAAGTAGAACTGTGAGAGCTTTTCAGAGCACTTTTGTCCTCTAAGGGGCTGGTTGCCCAGTCATTGTGGACACCTTCATTACATACTTTTTGTGTCTGTCCATTTTCCACTTCCAGAGCTTTCTATTCTGTCCCAAAGTTTCTGAAACATTTCTAATTTTATGGAAATTGCTGTTTCCAGTAAAGTCAGTTTGTCAAATGTATAAATAAATCAGGTAAAATCTATAAAGCTTTGTAATAGTCTTCATATTAAAAAATCACAAATCAGAAAACAAGTTTTTATAATCCAGAAATTCTATGAGAGAACAGGGATGACTAAGTCCAGGTATAGTGTAGTAGAAATGTGGACGGTAAAAGAAGATAGGAAAGGGAATTTCTCTGAACCTGAAACCTAGAGATAAAAATGAGAAAAGAAAGAAAAGCTACCTTTCAGGCTCCGACTGTCAGAGAAGTGGTCGTCAGCCAGGATCAGGGTCCCCTGAGGGTGGCTAAAACCTGCTATTGTGAGTCAGCTCTGAGAACTCCTAGAGTGAGTGTTACCTTCCTACAGACTAGCTTGGATTGGCAGAACTCTCTCATTCCTGAACACTGGTGGAGAAATGACCCCAGGAGGAAGGTTTTTAATGATTTTTTTCATTGGACACTCACTGTCAAATTTAGAAGATCATGACCCCTTTAGGTGTGTCTGAAAAATGAGACAAGTAGCCACAAATGTCTTCTCTTGGATTTGCCCCTAGGATGATCCAACTCTAAGAAGACAGTTTTGAGTTCAAGGTTCCAAATAAAGGCATTAAAATATTCATGAATCTATTTATATAAAGTATTTACTCTTGCCAGTGATTCATTAGATGAGGAATAGTCTAAAAGCATGTAGTGGCCTCTCTTTCTGTGTCTTGGAGTTTAATGGATTGAGGTTCAGATTGTTGGGTGGACGAGTTGCCAGCTGACATGGGTTTGAATCCAAAAGTGCCTAATGGCTTCTCTTTCTAGTGCCAGGGTGACATGGATTGAGGTCGGGAGTGTTGGGTGGATGGGTTGCCAGTCAACATGGGTTTGCCTCCACGCATGGAGGGTTTCCCCATTAGACCCCCAGACCCCAGGACCATCCACAGCATGCATAGCCAGTCTCAGCTAACCAGATGAGCATGAGATGGGCTTGGAGAGCGAGTCACGTTCTCACCCTTAGCTGCTCCCTCCAGGTCAGGGCGTAAACGCGCTGGCAGGGTACTGCGGGCAGGCCTGCGCTGCAGCCGGAAGCACAGAACTTGTTCTGGGGATAAATGGAAAACTCCGGTTCAATCACCGGATGTGGCCAGCCCAGCCCCTCACTGAGCTACCCCAGTGAGACGCACCCGTGGAGATTGCAAATGTGCGTTGGCTTCATTTTTGGCTTAATCATTCAACTGATAAACTTCAGTTTGTTGGAACTCAAAGCATGTAACCATTTTGGATGATATTAATTGTACTGGGAAAGGAATCCATTGCCGCAGCAGCTCTGGAATCACAGAGGATTTTCACATTAATCATGCTCAGTTCTGCAAAGCCTCCCTTAGGAAGATTCCTAGGGAAAAAGACACCCCACTTCAAAGAGGAGTTGACATGGATCCAAACTCCCTACTGGAGGATAATGAAGCCAGCACCCTGGACTTTGAGCTTTGTGAAATTTCTCCCCTCATTGTTAGTCCTTGAGCATTTGAAGATAAGACACTGTGAAGATAAGACAGTGCTGTCTTTATTCATTTTATTTATAGGGAGCCTGATCAAACATCTTCAAATTAATATTTTTTAAACTTATAAGGAAGCTGTGAATCACAGTAAAGGTGTTAGAGACTGGAAGGGGTGACACTATAAATTCTTCCTCCATCTTAGTTTGCCTTTCCAGAGAAGGCACATTCGTACTTTTTGGAATTTTTTTGTTATGGATTCCCTCCTCCACATAAGGCTTTTTCTAAACCTCTCTGGCTGAAAGGGCTTTCTTAAATGGAGTGTGTGTGTGTGTGTGTGTGTGTGTGTGTGTGTGTGTGTCAGGGGGTGCATGGGTTAATGTTTCATGATTTCCAGGGTACTGGAATGAAATGAAAGTGAGGCCACTAGCTACTGCCAGTTAATAGGATTCTTTGCTGTTATACTAGACTGATAAAGACAGATTTCTTATCTCTGAAAAATTCCCGAAACTTTTTTCTGATTTGACAAATCCTAGTAAAAGAAAAACAGAAATCATAGTCCATCTCATAACACTCTGTGGATTTGTGGAAGACATTTTTAATGATGATCTTTGAAAGATTAAAATAAATTGTCTACATGATATTTATTGGAGAAGTGAAATGTGATATACCTTTAAATTCAAAAAAACCTAACGTTTTCCTAGAATGAAGAAGGAGCACCTATCATTCAATAGAATGAACATCCAACTAAACAAAACAATTATTTTCTGGTTCTGAAATTTTATCTTTTGAGACAAGTACAGCTCTTCAACAATGGTCCTAATTCACTAGTCACCAGTTTTACTATTTGTTGATAATTTTGGTACAAACTTGGTGAAGGCCACTAACAGAATTAACCGCAATGAAATTTAAAAATATATACTTATGGGTTTAGTTCATCCATATCTGCCTTCTCTCCAAATGCAGTTAAATGTGTCCTATTTTGATCTTGTTTCCAGAAAATAGTAGAGAATGCTTTACTTAGCCTTCTTTAATTAATATTCTATTCCTGGGGAGCCTATGAGGTTTGATGGAATAAAAGCAAATCATCCTTATATACTTTCTCAAGCCTGTATTTAAAAATTAAAAGAACTGTTGTTAAAACTAGTTACCATGTCTCAGATGATCTGAGCTCTGCTGTGCTCTCCTGAGCTCTGGATTTATAGAGGATTTTCACATTTATCAAGCTCAGTTCTGCAAAGCATCCCTTTGAAGAACCCTAGGGGCTTGAGGTGCCTCAGGCAAAAGGAAAACTGCACCTCTGTATACATGGTTTTAAGTGTGGTTATTTTTTCCCCAGAGCATCAGAGCTGTTGAAAAATATCCAAAAATTAAAAAGTAGGTACATTAGAACTTATATTATTATATTAAGTTAAATGTTTTATTTATGCCAAAACAGAATTTCATTATTATCTTATTTCAAGCTACTTTAATTTAAAATTACTTAAGACTATCACTTGTTCAAGAGAAATTGTCAAATATAGCAATTCTCTTTGTTGGAACCAAGAAAAACAGAGTCAATTTTGAAAATCTGATTTATGAGTTGCCTCCATTAAAGCCAGGGGCATATATTTTATCTTTTGTTTCAGGTTCCAGTATGGCTAAGCATGGCACTAGTCTTTTAAAAATTTTGATATTTTGTCATCAAAGATTTTCGGCATTAACTTGAGTTTTAAAAATTATTACATTAAGATATAGTTAATTTTGATGATTTTTTGATACGCCCTTAAATATTGTGTCTAGGCATCTCCCTAGTGCCAGCCCTGCTAGGATACCTTTGTTCTGTTGCAAATGCCCACATTCAACATACCCTGTCATCTTTGATTAACTTTCCATTTCATCCCTACTTCCTCACATCCCTAAATCAAAGGGGTGGGGGTCTATTTTAAGTACCTTTGGAGAAACAAGTATATCATTCTAATAAAGATACTGGGTGAGCAATTTTTAAAAACTGAAAGTCATGCATTCTTAGTAATAGAAATCTCTTCTAATCTCCCTTTGGTATCCCGTTTGGTTGAAGCCAAACATCTAAGCAGACAAGCACAAGAAAAAATAATGAATTCTCCTTTCACTCCTCCAATACTGATGTTGCATGAAGCAGGGAGAAACCCAGATCAAAACAAAACATTAAGTTCCCAAATATCACTCAATGTTTGCTCTTTCAAAACAGAAATTATAATAAATATTTTCTTGTTCTTGGTTTTACACTTTTGAAAACTTGTTTCTTTTCCCCTGCAAATAAAATCTTGTGCAGTTTCCACTTGGCCTCACAGGAATGTAAAGCTTTCTTTGGGTATGTGAACTGGTAGCAAACAACAGAAGCTTCAGGAAAAAAAAACCCAAAGGGTCAGAAACAAATAGTGGGCTTTGCTTTAAGACACAATGCCACAACTTGAAGTTCTCCCTTGTGCCATATTGCCTTGTAGGTTGCTATCTCACGGAAACCAAAATAAAGTCTAGCAATGCCCAAGTCTTTGGTAAATAGTTGCAAATGAACCAACTGGTGAAATTTGAAACAATCTGTTAATAATTGTTAACATGTATTAAGCATTTACGATAAAGTATACTATTATAAGAGCAGACAACTCTATATTAAAGTTGATGCTACTGCCTATCTCTAGTCTACAGATGAGGAAGCTGGGACAGAGAGAGATTAACTAACTTATCCAAGACCACACAGCTAAGAGCCCTAGAATTGGAATTCAAACTCAAGTGATCTGGCTCTGGATCTGAAGCCTTAACCAGTATGTTAAACTACACAAACATGTGCTATTGATGGATAATTGACTACACAACCATGTGTTGTTGATGGATAATTGACACGCCAATGTAGCCAGCAACATGTTGCAGTTTGGGACACTATATAATTTACCATTCCTGTAATCTACCATCACAGTAATCTATTGTCACTGTAACCCATCGTCACTGCTTCTTGACTTAAACGCCACCCCTCAGCCAGCCATTCTAGGGCTTCTGCCCTCAGTGCTGGCCAGCCTCTATCATGCCCCCAGCCAATCAACATGTTTATTGTTGCGTCCAGGCCTTGCTCCAAGCTCCCCAAACATCCAGGCCTGGTTACACCCTCCCCAGTCTTCAAAGTTCACTGTAAATCTTTCCTCTTCTCAGAAGCCATCTCTTTCCTTTCTCCAAACTCCAAGTGGGTTTATGGTCTGGACATTCATTCCTTTGTTAACACAAAGACACCTTTTATCAATGTCAAAAATCACCCAACTCAAGCTCCCATGCGGTAGTAAATAAGTGATATCCGATGTGGTGGATCTAAGCTGGAGATTCTTAGCCCTGGTTGCTCATTAGAATCACATGAGGAACTTTTAAAAATCCCAATGTCCAGATTGCAATCTAGAGCAAAAGAACCAGAATCTCTCAAAGGGTGGTCCAGGCATAGTTGTTCTTCAAGCTCCCCAGATGATTCCGGGGGGAGGTGAGTCTGTGAGCAACTGTTCCGTCACCTATGGTTTAGTACTCTGTGACATACTTAATAACAGGCCTCCTATTATTTTTAACCTCAGAGGCCTCCTCCACCAAGTCTGGAAGCTCTTACAGGCAAGCGTATGCTTTGATATTTTAAGCTTTATCTATTCCAAGTGTGGATCATGGACCAGCAGCATCAGCATCCCTTGGGAGCTTGTTAGAAATTCAAATTCTCAGATCTCCACCCTCAGTCCTACTGATTCGGAAAGAGCATTTTACCAAGATGTGGTGATCTGTATGCATAGTAAAGTTTGGGAATTGCATGTTTATGGCATAAAGAGACCACCTATAGCTCAAGGGTAGGACCCTCAAGCCTCAAAATCTCACTAAAAATAATTATTCATTTATTAATGAATGTATTTTACCTCATGGCATTATCATCAACCTCTTGGGTTGTTCCTAGGCCTATACCTAGATGAAAAAAAAAAAGCCAAACATTTTCTTCTCCTCTTTACTAAGTCAGTCTTCCCCAAATGTTTTCTGTTCTCTGATAATGCCAGTCCTTGACATACACAGACCTCCCGTGAGCTCCCCTGCCTTTCCTGGAAGCCCAGACACTCACCTAAGACCTTGGTCTAGCATCAGCTTGGCTAGACCTTATAATTCTACCTCTTACTTTCATAGGGATAGAGAACAAAAGAGGCTAGACAATTGTACGGCTTGGGATTGGCTTAATATGCACGCTTCTTTTCCTAATAGTAGAGGAAGAAAGGTTCACTTTTTACCTTGGCATTTATATACAAAGAACATACTTGAAAACCACATGAAAATAACTTCTATCATCTTTTTTTTAAAGTGCAAAATTTATCTAGTTAATAGTGCCACACAAAAGCAGAAATTTGGCCAGTCAAAAATCAGTGGATTTTTAGGTGTGCGTTTTCTAGCTTTGTCACAGAGTACCAGTGATATATTATAAATACTGCTTAATGAGAGATTCACAAATAGAAATGCCACTATGTCTGGTTTTTTTTCAAAAGGGAGGGAAATAAATGAGTTCATTAAAATTCTGCTGGTACATAATCTGTTGGAAGAAAAGCCATTTGTTAGTATAAAAACTTAAGTTAGAACTTAAACCTTGATGAGGATTAGAAAGGTAGGAAAAATTTAAGTGTAAGGCTAATTCTCTGATATGAAAAGCAAGACCATGAAATTCTAGCCCATTTACACAATTTGAATGTATTTTTATTCCCTCAAGGCTTTTGAGGCTTGAATCCAGGCAAAACGTTTTACTTGAACCAGAATTTGGCCTGATAATAATTGTCACAGACATGGATTTTTAAAAGTGCATTTGAAAGGGTGATCCAATTAAAAGGTCTTTCCTGCTCAGCTGGCGATGGAGTGAAGCTGAATTTAGCAGTGCTATTAATGTAATGACCTGGGAAAGGAGACCAATCAATATGGAATCCTTTTTTAGCAAATTTCTCTAAATAATATAATTTTTTAAATATCTGAAATAATCATAACTGAAAACAATTTATCAAATTTAACATCAGTATATAGGAGTAACTTAACATGTGTCACTGTTTCCGAGGCGCCATCAAATAAGACATATCATTGTTTTATATAGGACTAAGAAAGCAAAAAATGCTATGAATTACAATAGGACATGCCATTGATTATAAGATTATAAATCTCAATTTCAGAGATGATACAATATGGGGGAAAATGTGTCTAAGAATTGTTGAAATTCAGTATATTAAAAGTATAACACAAATGATAATTTCATAAGAGAATAGTGACAACTCTTCCTGTCACAAATTTAAGGCTTGGTGTCATGGTGGTGATATTCCTTCTGGTTAATGATGCAATATTATTTCCTTAACTGGCTTTGCCAAATGCTCAGGGCCCCCACACACAGTACCTCTGCAGCAAAGGTTGGGATTAACCATAAAATCTGGCTAATGCAAATATTCAGGGCTCCTCCTTCCAGGGCAAAAATGGCAGCAAACCATAGCCTGAAGCATGACTTGCCTTTTCCTCTTTGTAAACATGGATGCATGTGGAGACCAGTGTGCATTTTTATCAACAGCATCCTAGCCTTAAAGAAAGAGCTCTGATTTCACATGGGCACATACGCCTTGGCCAAGGCCTGTCCTGTGGTTTGGTAATGAGTCACTCCCGCTGGTACAGCTGCACACATGGCCAGGTGCGGCCTTAGGGGCCCTGAAGCACAGTTATCAGAATGCTAGAAGCAGAATCGCTGACGTGCATTATAGTCCTTTGAGCTTCTTGCCAGTGATTTATTGCTTCCACCCCCCAAGTAAACATAGTCAAAAAACCTCGAGAGGCTGGAGAAAGCTGAAAATGAAACAGAAAAATCTAGTAAAGTGGTTTCTAATTCGGTAAGTGGATTGGTAAGACTGAAGAATTTTCTGACTAGGAGGACTGATAGCAGTTGCCAGAAAGTTGTCAAAATTCCACTTCAGGTCACACTGCATGGAGTTATGTAAACCTTTCTAGTGCTTCAGAAATGGAAATAGAAATCCCTAATGTGGTTTTAGAAGGTGGAAAACTGGCATACTCACGATGACTGGGAAGCCTTTCTTCTGAGTAAGTAGTCCACGACATCAGGATCGGTCTCCAAGAGGCTGATGAGCACTTCGTTCTGGAGATCCGGGGGAACCTGGAGGAGCCACATGTTGAGGCATAAATCAAACCATCCCAGAAACAGGCAAAATATGGTCATTGGCAAATTTACTATAGTGTGTGAAACACAGCCTTAAAAGTAGTAAGAGAGCAGAGTGGTTAAAACCAAACCTATGCCAATCCATACAGCCAGTTTAAACTTAGGACAAATAGGATGATTACAAAATAGTCATATTCAATCCAAAATGTCACCCTTCATATGCTGGAGATACAACCTAACCACTTGGATGCCTTTGTTGCTCAGGCTAGATTTTCTTGGCTTTGAATAAGCAAAATATCATGGTTAAGAAGAATGGTGTCTATAATTTACTGACCCAGTGGTGACACTTTTTAGAGTTCATATTTATAATTGTGCCAAGACAATAGGTATAAATGATGACTGTCTTGGGAAGTTCTGGAACGTCTCATTGGTTTCTTAAGAGGGCAAGCCCTTGAGCCAGACTGCTTGTGTTTGAATCCCAGCTCCACCACTTACTAACTGTGGGGCCTTTAATAAGGTACAGCACCAAGGCTCCTTCTAGGTCTCAGTTTACCCATCTGTAACATGGGAATAACAATAGTACTCACCACAAAGAGTTGCTGTGGCAATTAAATGACTCATTCTATGCTGAGACTTTAGAACAACACTTGGTCAATAGTAAACTGTCAAAAAAAATGCTTACTATTACATTTGCACATGTCACTTTGTTATTTGGTGCCTGCCTTCACTCCTTTCTTGTACTCTGGTCCATTACCAATTAAAAGTTTCCCACTTCATAATTGGATAGGCACCCAATAGAGTTCTATAGATGAGCACCACATGTTTCTCTAAGCCTAATCCACAGTACATCTTCTAAGATGGCTTTGCAACCCTAAGTCATCTGGGTGGAAATGTTCCGTGAGAAACGATTGAACCCAGATCTGACAGTTTCCTATTCCACAGAAGCTGATAGCTCAACCAAAGGAAACTAAAACTACTGAGAGAAAATTAATTTTTAGTCTGATTCTCTCACACTCGGGCTGAGAGAGAAGACTTGTTACAACTGCAGGGACAAGTCTTCTGAGAATAAGTGGCTGGTGGAATAATTTGCCTCTTGCCTCTTGTAGAACTCTGTGGTTCTTGAGCTCTGAGAAGCTGGAAACAATTTTATTAATAAAACCAGGGATGAGAAGCAAGAAAATGCATTCCTTCTCTTATAAATCTGTTCCTTCTACTTTATCCTGAATCTTCATTAATGACATTGCCAAACCCTAGTCACACAAGCTCAAAATCATGTATTCAGGCCTCTCTGTGTCCTCCTCCTCCCATTTAGAGCCAGGAGGTCTGCTTGGTTTCATCTCTTATTATTTCTTTCCTCCCTGTTCCCTTCCAACTGCAATGACCCAAGTTCAAACCCTAATTATCTCTTTGTAGTGGTCATCTGTTGGCCATTATAAGCCTCCATTTCCCTCTTCTTAAACAGTCATACCCCAACTTCCTATAGAAAACCAATTGCTCCCCAACCCTTAGTTCAAGGTTGAAGTGTGCACCCTAGTCCAAGCGTATTATCATTCCATTCCCACCCACCATGGTTGCCTGAGCAACAGGCATGTGACTCCATTAGAGGCAATGAAAAGCCATGAGAATTTCCTTGAGACTTCTGAGAGAAAAGACACAGGGCCTATAGCCATACGGGGCCTTACAATTGTGCTGACAATTGAGCAAATGATACCAAGAAATGAAGAGAGAAAAAAGGGGTGTTTTGATATCATTTGAGTTATGAGTTAAGCTATATTTGAAGCCATATTTTCTTTCTTTCTTTCTTTCTTTTTTTTTTTTTTTGTGACAGAGTCTCACTCTGTTGCCTGGGCTAGAGTGCTGTGGCATCAGCCTAGCTCACAGCAACCACAAACTCCTGGGCTCAAGCAATTCTCCTGCCTCAGCCTCTAAAATAGCTGGGACTACAGGCATGCACCGCCATGCCTAGATAATTTTTTCTATATATTTTTAGTTGGCCAATTAATTTCTTTCTATTTTTAGTAGAGACGGGGGTCTCGCTCTTGTTTAGGCTGGTTTTGAACTCCTGACTTTGAGCAATCCTCCTGCTTTGGCCTCCCAGAGTGCTAGGATTACAGGCGTGAGCCACTGCACCTGGCCAGAAGCCATATTTTCTTTTGTATTGTTCACCTATATGAGCCCCCAAATTTCTGAGTTTTTAGTTGGAAAGACAAATATGTACTTGATGGACCTTTCATACAACAGCTTACTTATTTGTGCATTATTTCCTTCATGTGTGCATCAAATTTCTTGTGTATATGGTTGTAGGAATGCTCTGATCAAGACACTGCTTGCTAGGAAACCCTCTTTATCCCCATAGTTGAAGGCATGCACTCACTTGTTCTCTTCGATCTCTATTTCCCATCTTCTCCCCTAGGAGCCACCCCCAAACACCCTCTACTTCAGCACCACTGTATTTCTCCCTCTGGCCCTCTCCCACCTCCGTCCCTTCTACCCATTGCATAAATATTGGGTGAATGTTTTTTGAGTGCCAGGCAGTGGGTGCTGTGATTCCGATTCTGCTACAAGACAAACAGACAAGAACTCTTGCCTTCATTATGCTGGAAATGAATGTGGGAAGACAGACATTAAACAAATATACAAGGAAAACAGAAAGAGAAGCAAAGAAGGACAGAGGATGCTGGGGAGGAGGCACTACAATTTTAAATAGCATGATCAGGTCCCAAAGAAGCTGACATTTTAGCACAGAACTGAAGTTGATGAAGGAGTTGGAGAAAATCATTCTAGGCAGATGGAAGGAAAAAAATATCAATGATAAGGATCTTGAGTCAGGAGCAGCAAGGAGGTTTATTTTTTGTGTTGTATGTGACTCTTACTTGGTAACGAATGCAGATAGGGTCATGGCTAAATATCTATCTATAGCTTCTTTTTTTAAAAAACCCATTTCAAAAAAAAAAACCTATGATATCATTTTGGCTTGGAGACATTATTTACAAATAAATAAAAATATATAGCTTAAAAATGTAGATCCATGTATTACAGGAAGTGCAGATAATATTTTCCTATGTATTATACAAAACTGATTACAGTGTATATAATTCATTAATTAAATTAATTAATTTATAACCCATTACTTAAATTAATTAATTTATAATCCCTTTTGTTATAAAATGACTTCAAGCAGCTTCAAAAATGTATGTGATTAAACCACAGTTTTTTTCTTCTTTTTTTAATAAAGGAATAGTTCACAAAATTGGGGCCAATGGGAAAATGAGGTAAGAATTTGAAATGATGCCTGGAACTGATTTTTTTAATGTTCATACAACAGCATTCAAGGCTGTTTTCTTATAATTCCTTTAATCTTTGGCTATAGTTTCACATTTCATTTCCTCTCATTTAATAAAAATTTCAAATTACTGGCTTAGTTCAGTTGGATGAGCATTCATTTCATTTCTCTATTAATTTAGGTACTTAATGGAGAAACAAAAGGCAAATGAATAAACTGGTCGGAAACAGCAGCTTAAAGTACGTAAGAAAGAAATATCCAGGCAGAGCATCCACTTGTGTGTACATTTTCAGGAATTAGGATGCTGTCAAAAAATATCCCACTGAGTCAACAGCCCCTGAAGTCGTTTTGGCTCTGCTGCTTCTAATTAATGTAAACTGGGACACATCAATCACCTTCTTTAGGATTCTGTTCCCGCATCTGTAAATCTTAAAGGTATATATCCATTCTCCTTAATGGGGGGCGGTGTTATGGGAATCAAAAGGGCTAACAAATTTGAAAATACCTTACCAATTTCAAAGAGGGATAGTAATAAAATGTTTAATTAGAAATAGATGAAAGAATAAGTTAAACACTTAAAAGAAAAAAATAAAAGCATATAACAAGGAGACGGACAATATTTGTGATTTTTTATTTATTTATTTTTACTAACAGTCATCCCCCTCTGTCTCTGTCTCCATTCATCCATGGACAAGAATCACGCTCTTCTCTTGCTTGTGGGTAATTAAGATATGGGATTTTCTCCACTCCCAACCTCCCTCTGAATTTCTGGAGTTACAGCCTATGACCTTTTGGTCCATCAACCAAAATGGTCTGGAAGCAGGCTCTGTAGCCTTCCAGTTCTGATTCCTTCTCTTTTGCCAGACCTTGAGTCCTCCTGCTGGTCACATAATTAGAAGGTAAGTTTCCTGAAGGCAGGGATTCTCTGACTTCTCCATCTGGAACTGATACAGTTCCTTAGGACTGTAGACTACAATCTTCTGTTAGCTAGCCTCCCTCACAGGTCAAGATCATGTATACCAATTCTGGCCAAGGTACCCTAAGAGGGGCCTTGTAGAAACTTCTTAAAAAGGTTCTCCTCCATATTGAAAAGTGGTGCATAAGAGGAAATGTCATCACTTGATGCAATGATGGCTGCAAGAGATGCTGGTAACAACTGCAGTCATTTTGCAGCTAAAGATGGCAGAGCAGAGAGAGCAAAGTGCCACTGAGCTGCTAACATTGGGCCCCTCTAGGCTTCTTACTATGTGAGATAACAACAAATGTTGGCGTTTGAAGCCACTTGCAGGTTATTATTCTCCTTGCCAGTCAAATGCTTCCTGAATGATGTCTCATGTTCCTCCTTTAAATTTGCTTTCCTACTCTTTTCTCTCTGGAAGCTCCTACCTGTACTTCTGTGACCCTCACCCATTCACCCACTAATTCACTCAATTTTATGCTTTTCCAGAACACAAGCTAGGGTGATGTTTTCTACCCAATGGATGCTCAGTTAATGTTGTTGAAATGGCTAATAATAATAACATAAAATCACCCAGGATTATGGTCTGCATGATGTATACTTCTTATGTTGTCCTTGTCTAGATGTTTCTCCCTACTTATCAGTAGTACCAATGTCATGCTGTAGCACAATCTTGCTATTCATTTCTAGAGTGAGAAAATACATTTCCTTTCCAAACTGAAGATCATCAGAATTTTCCAAAGTTCTTAAGCTATTTTTCTTATCATTACAAAAACTCTAAAAATGAAAAGTATAGCTCAACAATTAAACAATATTTTCCTTTTCTGCTTCTAGGATTTTGTACATAAGAAAATGGAAACTAAGGAGTAGGATAATAAAAGACATACTACTTTTTTTTTAATCAAGCAATTCTGCATGTTAAAAGGAAGAAACAAAACCCAGCCCAAAGTGATTCTTCACTTAACAATTCATTGTTTCACATCAAAATCTGTACTGAGTTTTAGTCAACTATTTAGTAATTCTAGATATTTTCTAAGGGTACCATTTATGGTTGTGTTTATGTAGAGACTCAACTCCTTAGATTTTAATGAGTTCCTTCAAAGCATAATGCTATTCCAAAAATCAAAAGAACTTTGGACTCTCCTGCTTCAGAGAAAAAATGTAAACACTGCACATATGAAGGAATAAAACTGCCACAATTAAAATCTACCCTATCAAATTTAAAATGAAACCTTGAATGATTGCCTAGGGTATAACTGCTATGGGGTAGTTTATTCCATAAACCACTGAGAGGGAAAAATGGTATGAGTTTTCTCCATTTACTAAGTCGCAATAACAAACTGTTAAGGGCTGCTCAAAGAGAAATTCCCAGGATCCAGCCCTCCTGTACTTGCTGCTGGGTGTTCCACACCAATGCACCACTTTGCACTTAACCAAGAAGGATGCTTTGGCATTTAAAACCCAGGAAAAGCAGGTATCAGTGGAAATCATGATGACATTTTATAGTTAACAAACACACTAAAAGAAATCACTTTGGCTGTTTATGGGAGCAAAAGCTCAAACAAGGGCAGGCCCAGCTGAGAACCTTTGGTGTGGCTCTGTTGTGACAGGTGGTTTAAAAATTTACGGGGATCTGGATGAACCGGAGGGTCAAGATGCATTAAGTTTGACAAATATTTCTCAAGTGCCTGATACATGCCGGGCAGCGTGTTTTGGCAATTGGAGCACATCAGTGAACAAGTACAGTGGAAGAGCCCAGGACTCACAGAGCTATGTTGGGGAATGATTCAAGTAAGGAAGATGAAGAAAGATTAGCAGTCTTTGCTCCATGGCAACAGGTTAAGAGAAGTGGAAACGGCTCAGGTGTGATATGCTTTTGCTCTCTGCCACCTGTGTGTGATGCCCATAGGACACATGTTCTGTCTTTGCAGACAGGGACAAGGTGAGCACCTTCCAGCCTAGGAAGGCTCTTGAAACCTTCTGCTGCCCTGAACTTCAAGTGGATGGGTGCTACGATTAGTCCAGCAGTATTAATGCTGTTTAAGGTCTCCTTCACTCTCCATTTTCACGTTGGCTAAAATGTATATATTAATACTTTTCTCCCCCCCCCCATGGACTCTCTATCTGAGATGCCACATCGGAGAAAGTGCCTCTTCCTTTGTGTGCAGGGCATCATGCTGTAGAAACTATTCACTTAGCCACTGTATCACTTGGAGAAAGGAACTTGGCTTACTCATGAAATGGTGCTGAAATTTAGATAAGCCAATGATGTACGTAATGACTAGCCCAACCCCTGGCACATAAACAGGCATAGTTCTGCCATATAGAAAAGGAAATAGAAATCATTTATAATTATCTGGCTATATTGGGAGGGGTGGTTTCTTGTTTAATGACCTGGATGATTGTTTGACTCCCGACTTGGCATGCAAAGACGCTTTAAGAAAATGCAATTTGCATTAGGGAATGAAGAGAACACAAAGCAAATCTTGGCTTCTGAGCTTGGAATCCTCCTCACAGTCTCTGACCCTTGCTCCCAGTAGTGCTCATTCGAAATTTCCCACGTGCGCTGAGCTGGTCCCCAGCTCAGGCTGACGACCCCGTGGGGTGGGAACTCGCTGGCTTTCCCACGTCTTCACTGCACTCCAGAATTTTCATCAGCCTGCAAGGGTGGTGCTTTATCTTCCTTGCCTCTCTCTGAAAAAAAGCCCTATTAAGAATCATATAACATCAGCTTAGACTGAGCTGACAGTTTTCTCCAGTCTACTCTGAAGCTCTTATTAATTTCAAGAGCAAGATGAGTTTTCTCTGAGATTCTCAATGTTAGTTACAGAAGCAACAACTTTCAGTACAATTAGTGTGTCAGTGATTCAGTCGCTGAGTACTTTCTGCTTAGGATAATACCAATGACCATTTCTAAATATTCATGATTCTTATCTTTTATTTCCAGTGCCCCAGGGGAGTATCATTTTATGCTAGCCAGTTTTTAAATAGTTGTTGATATCAGAAATGCAGGGTCATGATTTAGAGGTAAGGGAATCCAAGAGGTATATGGGCACTGGACCAAAAACAAACAAACAACAAAAAATACACTTATTTTTAGCAATAGAGTTGCAGTATTTATTCAACAAATAATGATTGAGGACCCATCTACTTCTGTTCTAGGTGCTGTGAATGTCAATAAAGCAGAACACACAAAAATCCCTGCTTTCATGAGGTTTACATTCTATTAGGTCTCAATAAGCATAATAAATAAGTAAATTATATAATTAATTAAAACGTGATAAATGTTATGGAAAAAAAGAACAGCAGAACAAGGATCTGGGGAGAATGTATGTGTGGGAGCAGGTGACAGCATCATACACAGTGGTCATGGTGGGCTTGATTTCCAAGATGACACCTGAATGTGCTTTGACAGTGCAGGCACTTTATCACTTTAATGGAATAATAGCAGCAATCATTTTCTTTTTAGTGCCTACTATATGCCAGTCCTGTCCTAGGTGCCTTAAAATGTCATTTCTAATTCTCAAAACAATTCTGTGAAGTAGGTTGCTTCATATCTTCTTTTTTTTACAACAGGAAAATGAAGGCTTAGGGTATTTAAGTGTGGGGCCCAGGAACACATGGCAAATAAACAGCTGAGCAGGGATTTGAATTTTGGTAGCTCATTCCAAAGCTCATGGTCTTTACACCATTCTGATGTTTCCCAAGATGTGGTTTTTCAAGGTTTGGTTAGGAAACTACCAGAGCCTCCTGGAGGTGTTCATTAGAAAGTACAGATTCCTGGGCCCAATCCCAGTGTTGCTCATTCCGATTCTCTGCAGTGTAGCCTAGGAATCTGGATGTCTAACAAGTTTGCTTGTGACACTGTGGCATGCTCAAATTTGAGAACCACTGTTATGATGTGCTGCCTGGGTCTTGCCATAGAGTGGTCATGATGTGTTATCACGGTCTATTTCCAGCTCTAGGGTTTCCAAAACAGTGCCTAAAAAGAAATCAACCAATGCAGCAGACTGTCCTAGCCAGACTCTTAAATTGTGTGTCATCCTCTGAATCTAGTTGCCTCTTCTGTGTTATGGGACAAAGCCAGGTTCTTTTCTGCCCTTTCACATTAACTCAGATACTGGCCACTTGGGAGAGGCAGTCTCAGCATCAGGAAATGAAGGACATTAGAACACTCAGAACAAACTCTGGGTCCCTGCCAGGCCCCTGGGTTTTTATATCCCTTTCATGAGTTCTTCTGTGGAATCACTGCCTCCAGGTCTGCTATGCTATCAAGGGCAAGCTCATAGCCACCTTTCCTAACAAGTCTTCCTTCCTAATGCCAGTGGAAGTGAAGCCTCCCTTTCCAAGCTCATAAACCCTTCCAAGGACTGTGAAACTGCTACACAATTGCTAATTACTTTTAGCCATCAGGTCTTATCTAGCTCCATTCTTTCTCATTTGGAATTATAATAATTCTGAAAGCTTCTTATAAAAGCAAAACAAAACAAAATAGCTATATACATGATTGCATTTTTGTCCACCCACATAGACCAGCTTCACCGACCAACCGCCAGCCTTGGTATAACTAACTAGATTCTGAAATGCCAGATATGCCAGGAAAATCTAAAATGTGATGAGATTAATTTTCTTCTGTACTTTATAAAAATAAAGGAAGGGAGGTGCTAGGGCATCAGACTATGCAGATTTTTAGAACCAGAAGAGATTTTGGATATCATTTGTTCAAACCTAGTCTTTTGTTAACTAGAGAAACAGAAATCTAAGAAGATGAGGTCATGTAGCTAATGTATAGCAGAGACAAGACCATAGTAAAGTTTTCTGGTTCCTGGGCCAGTTTCTTTTTATAGATTCGGCATTGGGATCTTTGCCCCCCTCTCCTCTTATCCCACTAGTCTTTTTCTCAATATGTAATTCCCATAATTTGTCTAAGGATAACAAGAATGACTATGTTAATGCTTAACTTACTCTGAGAAAGGTATCCTTAATTTTCCACACCCAAACCTTTTCATACACATAAGGAGTAAGGATTGGTAATATGGAAATCATACATCACAGCACTACCACTGAGTCATTCATTAATTCAACCAATATCTATTGTGTTCTTGCCATGTCCCAGGCACAGGGGTAATGCAGGAAAGAAAGTACTGTATATGGAAATGGAAAAAAAAAAAATCACCCTGACATGGAGCTTACATTCTCGTGGGGAAAACACACAACAAACAAGAGAAATTAGTAAAACCCTGTATTAGTAGTATTGAGTGCTAAGGAGAAAAAGCAGGGAAAGGAAATAGGGAGTGAGGGTGTGTTTGTAGGGTGGGGGTAGTTGTATTTTAGACAAGGTGGCCAGGAAAAACCTCTTTGAGAAGTAAAGACCATAGCTGGGGAACACAAATATGAGTTACTGCCCAACAGAATCTTGACATCAATCCCTACTGAGAATGGCAAACAAAGATCCAGTTTGGAAAAAGCTGGAAAAGGAGGGATACTGATGTTTTATGCTGTTCTTAGTAATTCAGGTGACAGGAAATGGAGAGAAGAATGGCACAATGAAAATAGCAGTAGCTGTACTTTCAAAGAAGCCAGGAAGAGTTTGGGTCCATTTTTTCTTCTTCTTGGGCATCTAACCAGAATACATTTCCCAGCCTCCCTTGCAGTTAAGCGTGGCTTGTGGATAAGTGTGGATAAGTTCTGGCCAATAGGATTTGAGTGGATATGATGGATGCCCTTTCTGGGGTTACCCAGAAAATCTCAGGAAATAGCAGAGTCTCAAGATGCAAGGAGCTGGGGTTCCTAAATCACCAGACAACTGGAAGGCTGTCCACCAAACATCTGATTAAACTTTATGTCAAAGAGATATTTATATCTGTTGTGTTAAAATACTGAGATTTGAGACAGCTCATTTATCCAACTAATGTAATTATTAATTAACACTTGAATAGGCTTTTACAGTTTGCCTAATGCTGTCACATATCAAATAATTCTCATAAGCACCCTGGGAATTAGGACATATTTTTATGTTTTCCATTTCACAAGAGCTAAAATTTATGCTTAATGAGTGTTGAATTACTTGGTCACAATTATATAGGTATAAGACACAGGGGGCAAATATTCTAAACCACTGGCTCTCAAATTTACAAAAAAAATAATCAGTATAAGACAAGCTCGGAGATAACCTAATGCAAGGCATTTGATAAGTGTAGCCAGTCTATTAAGGGGATTCAAAAGAGGCAACAGGCATTCTTGATTGAAGGAGCCACAAAGAGTTCTAGAGGAATAGGTAGGCTTTATGGTGTTTGCAAATTGACAAGAGAAAGGGGGAAGAAATGTGGAGAAAGTTCCTGTAAATTTTGACATGCAATATGAGTGGTGAACAGAAATAGAAGGGAGTTGGCATTTGTTCTAATGTTTCAGGGGAAGTTGGAGCAAGCAATGCAGTTTTATGAAGGAAAACAGGAACTGGTAATTCAATACAAATCAAAAAATATTTATTGAGTGCTTGCCAGATGGAGGGCCTTCCAAAAGTGCTTGGAGGATACAGCGAGGAGATAACAAGGGCACAGCCCTTGTTTTAAGCGCGTTTATAATCTACTGGGGAAATGATCGTAAATGACCATACACAATGTGGAGGAAGAAAAACATCAGTAAGAACAGTAAAGGGGTTCACGGGACAGAGAAGTGGCATGGGGAGAAAATGGGAAGGACAGGCGAAGCTTCATGCAGGAATGAAAATGTCAAGATTGACCTTGGAGGAGGTGCCATCACTGAGGATGCTTACGAAAACATGGATTCATGAGGACCACAGATAGAATTCCAAAAAGAAGGGTTTTATCATAATTTTGAGCAAGGACATGCTTTATGAATAATTAAATGACTCTAAAATGTGATCATTTTCTAGAGAACAACAAAATGAAATTTATAACTCAAGTATATTTGTTTAAATATGCAATCACAAACTTAAAGTGACATCATAGCAATGAAGCTTTCTATTGCCACTGAACCTGCCTGGTTTCCAATGAATTCAGTCAGTGATCAGCACTGCAAACCAGAGGTGGCAAACTCGAGGCACCCAATAGGCGGCTTACTGAGATGTCCTGCCATAGAAAGGCCACCTACCATGAACAGGGCTTCATAATTTTCAATCATCTTCTGCACCACAGCGATGATGGCTGTGCTCTCCTCAGCCCGGGCAGAACTCTGGACGGAGAATTCTTTGTCCGATGACTTCTGCTTGTGCAGCAGGTTGGGTCCAAATATGGTGGCCAAGTTTAGAGATGTCATTTTATTCCCGGTGACCTATAGAAGAAGAGAACACAAGGTCTGTTATGTTTGCTCTTCAAAATGCAGGGTGGTACACTGGAAGGCCAAAAAAAAAAAAAAATGTAGGGTGGTTCAATAATCAATTAAACTTTTTTTTCCTATTTTTTTTCCCTGCAACTCTGTCAGAATCCATGGGGGACAGCACCATTTTCTCTTTACTTTATATCTTGGATTGAAGCTCAGAGCTCAGTGGTCAGCTCAATAGCATCTTGAGGACAAATTTGCAACTTCAAGTTGTTTATTGTGAAACAGCTGCTATACAAAATTTCTATCCTGTTTGCACTTGAGAAATATTGATGTCTATCCCTCATCCATCAATCCACAATCTTTCCATTGCTCCATCCACTCAGCACCTACCATAGGCTAGGCATTTTTCATGGATTGTTATTACTTTAAAATGTTTCCAACAATGATCACCACACAGAACTTATTTCAAAGGGCTCACATTCCAGGGCAGAAATACACCTATCATTTACAGGTAGTGAGTGCAGAGTATAAAGCTCTCAACTTCAGAGGCCTCAGGGATACTACCACAGAAGTGGCAGCATGTGCACACAGTCTGGAAGGAAGAATAGAGTTTGCTAGGCTAAAAGGCAAAGGGTCTTGGGCAGGGGGCAATTTCAAAGTGGAGAAAACACTATATGTAGAGATAGAAACATGTAAAATATGTTAAGGAGCCCCAGGAAGCTCAGTGTACCAGGGGCTTCTGCAGGAACGGCAGGCAAGGGCTGGGTCAGAGGGTCTTTGTGTGTCAGATCAAGGACTTCAGATTGTGATGTAAGGACAAGAAGATTCTGAACAGAGAAGAAGGGAGATGGCACTTGCATTTTAGGAAGAGCAATGTACACAGATCTACCGACTGGGGATGCTGGATGCAAGGAAGGGGACCACCTGGGGCACATGGCAACAGTCTAGGTGACAGCAGCTAGCATCTGAACTAGGACTGAAGAAGTAGGGGTAAACAGCAGCTCCCAAAGTTATTGAGGAAGATGAACGAAGGGGATAACACTGAGGGTGAAGAGTCCATGTTTAAACAAATGAACAAACAAAATGGAAGGAGAGCAAGTGAGGAATAGGGAGGGCTGAGAAGGGGTTCCTGAGACTCTAACACCTTCAGCTGATGAAGAAGGTCAGGAATGGGTAAGAAGTTAAGAGAATGAGAAAAGCTAGGAGAGGTCCAGGTGAGTGATAAACTGTGGGAGAGGTTCACTGGGATATGACCCTTCTCTCCCAATTGGACTCTCTGACAGTCCTGATGTCCTAGCCGAGAGCCATTTCAGGGGTGTGGCAGGAGTGAGCTGCACTTGCAAAAGTGGGAAGAGTGACTGTGGACACTTCCTTCCAAAGGTCTCACAGAGAGAGAGGAAGAAAAAAGACGGGAGGAGCTAAAGGGGAGTACAGAGTGAAGAAAGGGAATGATTTTCTTTAGCTTGAAGCATAAAAAAAAATTACCCATGTTCAATATATTAATAATTAGAAAGTACAAGTAAGCATAAAGCAAACAAGTCCATAATTCCACCATTTCCAGGAACCAGCCATTCATATGCACATAACACAAATGTACCTATGTTATTTTCTTTTTTAAAACTGGGATCATACTCCACATATTTTTGTAACTTGCTTATTGTCTCTTAACGATACATTACATTAATCTTTACATTTCAAAAATGTGCTGTTTTCCATCCTTGGGGGCCCTTAGCATCCCATTGCACAAATAGACCATGATCTGTTTTAACCCCAGCCAACTGATGGGCACTTACGTTGTCTTCAGTTTTCTGTTATTATAAGCAACGAACAAAACAAATCTTTGAAAAGACATTTTGTGACCTTGGCGGATCACTGTCTCAGAAGTTAATTCCTACAAGATGAATTGTTGTAATAAGGAATATGAACATTTTTAAAGGTTTGGAAATATTTTTGTTTGTTTTTCAGATGGAAGGGAATGTCAGATAAGTTCCTCTAGGCTAGGGTTTCTCTACCTTGGCACTAATGACATTTGGGACCAGATCATTCTTTGCTGTGGGGGCTGTCCTTTGCACTGAAGGATGTTGAACAGCGCTCCTGGCCTTGGTCCACTAGATGCCAGGAGCATCCTCCCAGCTACAGCTGGGACAACCACATTTGTCTGCAGACATGGTCACATGTCCCTTTGGGGGCAAAATTGCCCCTGGTTAAAAACCTCTGGTCTGTGTGAATTTTTATTTCTCTTGTCAATATTAGTTGAGAAATCAGGACTGCTGGGCTAAGCGTGGGAACTGTGGCTGCTTGCTGGGGTCCTTTTGCCTGGGAAGAGCCACACAGCCTTTGAGAAGCACCTGGGTGCCCAGCATAGACTTCAGGAGTCCTGATGAACAGCTGAAACAAAGCCCCCAGCGTCCCAGAGTCCCACCCTTGTCCTGTGGAGGTTTGAGCTAGTGGCACAGGAGTTGTGTTATTTTTAGAAGGCGAGGCTGTTTTCAGGTGAATAATTTGTCACCAAGGGAAATGATTTCATGTGGTAAACACCAGGAATCTGAAAGAAAGTGCCGTTTTTTTGTGGGACCATTCAATTATTTTTCTTTGTTTTATTTCATTGATTAAAAAAACTTGACAGGTTTTGGTTTTATTTTTCATTTCTTTTCCTGGAAATTCGTGGTTAAGGACAAAATCAAAATATGTCATTTTCAGATTCCTCCCTTTAGAACTCAGGGGCATTTGGAGTCCTTCCTCTTCCCCCTTTAAAGTAATGCTAGGATCTTCTCTTTCTCTTTTGTAATATCAACAGATAGAAGATTTTGTTTTCTTTTAAAAGAATGTTTAGTAGAAGGACAATCCAGATCTCGGTTTCCGCTCTCTCCTTCTCCTGTTGCTATTTTGGGAATGCAATACAATCCATCTGTAAAATTGCACATAGATTCCAGCTGTAGACTACGCTGCTAGTACCTGTTCACGCATTTTGGCTTTGTTTTGTTTTATTGTTTTACCTGCTTTTTAAATAGGAAAGGAAACTTGCTTCCAGACGCCTTCCACCTTTGCTCCTCGCGTTTCAGCAGAGATTTATATATGCTATGTGGCTATGCCTAGGTAATATGATGTATACTCAAGCTCTGGCCATTATTTCATCATTTAATTAACCAGCCGATTCTAGGACAACTTTTATCTTTACTAAATAAACATTCTAGATCATTTCTAAGCATCATATGAATAGCTCACTATCACAAGTATGTACAGACACTGAGCTAGGAGCTTTCCACCAGCCATTTCAACCTTTCTCATAATAAGCTTACGAAGAAGCTGCTGCTGTTGTCCTTATTCTATACACAGGGGAAGTGAAGCCCAGAGCCCAGAGCCAGGGGGTGGTGCAGCAAAAGTGAAGCCAGCGGCTCTGCTCTGGGCAGCCCCATTCTCTTCATCACGTCGGTGCACCTGCTCCTGTTCCCTCTAGCTCAGCAGACCCTGGCATGGCATGGGGAATTGGGAAGATGAGCTTTAAAACAGGGATGGGAGAGGCTGAGGCTAACTTTCCAAAGCCAGCATGCCATTTCCTGGAGACATGTACCCCCTCAAAGATCAGTGATCACGGCCCTACATTGGTGGTTCCTAAGTTCTATTTTTGCCTTATGAGCCCTTTCTTTGAGCACTGAGCGCCAGCTATGGCCTTTCTCACCAAGCAGGTGCATAGTCACACCACACTTTCCATGTAATGTCGGGGGGCTTCTTGGGCTCTTTGAAAAAACACTGCTCAGGAGGCTTCAATTTTGTTCCTGCAATATTCTTTCTAAAAGAATGAAATGTTTCTTACATTTGTGAATTTCTCTTTTCCCTAAAGAGCAAAGCAAATAGCAAACTAAACAAAATGGGGGAAAACAAAACAAATGCAAGATCGCAAAACACCACAATTCAATAAATTACTGGTATTTTTCCAAAAAAAAAGCACTGATTGACTAATCAACAATTTTTCTCATCCCCTTCTTTCAGATATCTTTAAGATCCCATCAGTTAATGATGCATTGAATTTTAAGCACCTATTACGGAGGAAATATTATGTTTCCTTTATAGATAAGGAAGCTAATACCTTCCCCCATTCCAACTCTGTTTTCCTTCCTCTTCCTTTCTTTCATAAAGACAAGATCATGAAGCAAGGTGCTGGCAGAGCCAGTGTGAGCCTTCAAGCTTCTTGACAATCTGCTTCTGTTTTCCTCCATGTTGCAATCCATAAAAAACAAATAGATAACACTAACAAATAAGCAAGAGAAGTTGAAAAATGCTTGTGGGTTTTTTTTTTTTTTTTTTTTTACCATATATGTTACAATTTGATTTTCAGCCTTGCCCTGGTCTGCTCATTCTATATTCTCTACCTGCTCATGCCAAACCAACTAGAAAAATAATAAAGAAACTCTTTCTTGATTCTCTCCTTCTACTCTCAACTTCTACCAGAAGGAGGTTAGCTAATTCCCATCCCTATGCCATGCTTACATGGTCCATTTACCCAATCCCTACATATCCTTTGGCGTGTATTTTAAATTCAATCTCCTCCATGAAGCCATTCCTAACTTTTCTGGCTATGTTCATCACTTTTTCTCTGCATGTCTGCAGTGACTGCACTTGTATTTCCTATTTCTACATTTGTCTTCTCACTTTCTCCATCTCCTAGATGCTACAGCATCCTGAGAACAGCCACTGGAAAATCCCTGAATAACAATCCTGGGTTTAGAGGAACACAGGAGTTCAGGACTCCTACATGATTCAAATACCAAGGCCAATCGTACATGGAAGCATTTGCTGCTGCCCATATTATCATTGCTACGAAAGCTTCCTAATTCACTCTCCCTCTGTCTCTAACCAGCCCACAGCACAAGTTGTATCACCTGTTAGCCAAATCCTTCCAAAGACTCACGGCTTAAAAGAATTAGCCGCCTGCCTGCCCCTCACAGAGGCATTCAGCACTCTAGGAACATGGCCACAGTTCCCATCGTCCGCTTCAGTACTTCACTGCTCTGAAGCTTTTACTCTAGTCCAAGGTGGCTGCGCTGGCTGCTTGTTCTCCTGTCACTGCTAACCATTTCACAGAAGCAATGCTCACCTTATACTTCCCCTGCTGCTTTAATCGTTGGCTATTAGTCCTTCATTTTCATGCAAGGTTTAGGTTGAGTGTCTAGAAATCCTTGTGATTCCTTGCTTCTTTGTACAACTTCACTGTTACCAGGATGTTTTCATGTTCCTTATTGTAAACTAGGCCCTTCAACCACTGTGTGGTGCCAGTTGAAGAATTTTTATTCCCCAAGTTCAGATGAGGAACCCCAGGTTTAGGAGGGTTAATAGATTTGTCCAGGAACACATGGTCAGTAAGCTATAAAGCTACCAAGTGTTCTCAACCAGGGGCAATTTTGATCCCCCACCCCTGGTGGCAGACTTGGCAATATTTGGAGATATTTTTGGTTGTCACAACTTGGGGGAGAGGTGGTATGCTGCTCCTGACAGCTAGAGGGTAGAGGTCAGGGATGATGCTAAACACCCTATAATGCAGGGCAGCCCCTACAACAAAGAATTACCTATCTCCAAATATCAATTGTCCAGAGGTTAAGAAACCCCAAACTAGACCCCCATAGAGCTTTCTTTCTTCTAATTCTTATTCTCTATATATTTCTTTTCTCAATAATTTAGATTGACTTGGGTTTGATATACAACTGGGAGTTCGCTAGTCAGGGGACCAACCCAACCACTAGCCAATATAATGACTTTGTATGAATTAGAAAAAGAAGGTCCTTCCTCAAGATCTTTTGCTATCTACCTCTTTTATTTTCCTGGATAGAGCTGGAATCCATTCTGCTAAGTGAAGTATCTCAAGAATGGAAAAACAAGCACCACATGTACTCACCAACAAATTGGTATTAACGGATCAACACCTCAGTGAACATATAGGAATAACATTTATCAGGTGTCGGGCAGGTGGGAGGGGGCAGGAGGGGATGGGTATATACAAACACAATGAGTGAGATGTGCAACGTTTGGGGGACAGTCACGCTTGAGGATCTGACTCGAGGGGGGAGGGGGGAAGAGCAATATACGTAACCTTAACACTTGTACCCCCTTAATACGCTAAAATAAAAAAAAAGATCTTTTGCTATCATCTTCTGGGATATTGTACTAATAACTTTGCAAATCTACAGTGATTATGGGGTCCATGGCACCTCCTCCAGAGTTGTGAAATGCACAAATGTGCTACTTGTACAATCCTACAAGGAGGCTCCCTGTGGGATGCTGGGAATGTTACTTATATATGTAGCCCCTGGCAGAACACCAGCCACGTGGTAGGAGAGACATACATGGGAACTAGTATTCCAGCATGCTAAACTTCATTTACACCTATCCAAGAATATTTTGTTTCTTTTTGGCATAGGCGATGAAGTCCTGTTCAGCATTTGGACTGAAAGAATGTCTGAAAATGATTCTAAAAGAGCAATAGTGGATTCAATTGGACTGGACTTTTCGCTTTCCTCAATGCCTTCTTAATCACCTGAGACCCAACTTTCTCCTTCTCACATAGTACTTAAGAAATGTCAGAGAAGCAATTGAACACAGGGCTCTGCCTTTACCCAGCAATTAAGCAGACAAGTCTACAGCTTCTGTTAAATGTGCAGTTGATAAAGGCTGACATCCAGAGGGGTGATATAACTACTTAACAATTATGAGAATTACGGTATAACCATCGAAGAGCTGTGTATGCTGAAATAGGGTGTCAGTGCCATATTAAGAAACCTGAAGCTAGCAGGGGTTTCACTAATTATAATGACTGTAGAGATAAATGGCCAACTCAGGAAAGTTCCATTTTCACATCCATAGGAAGGAGGAGGAGGAGGAGAAATGCACAATTGCCTTTCTGGATTAGAGTGAAAAAAACTACATATGACCATGTCCTTTGGGAAAGAAATTTGACAAACACAGAACTGAATCCACAATAGCTGAGTTCTGCTTAACAAGGATCTAAATAAAAGTTCCTGTGGTTAAGTTTGGAATGCCTCTGGCCCCTTCTTGTTGCTTTATAGTGCATGTTAATGCACGGAAGGGTCTGAGGCCTCCTGGGGAATCCAAGGTCAGGGAGA
Source organism: Microcebus murinus (assembly GCF_040939455.1). Lineage (NCBI taxonomy): Eukaryota > Metazoa > Chordata > Mammalia > Primates > Cheirogaleidae > Microcebus > Microcebus murinus. The sequence goes on from NC_134136.1 coordinate 87,393,617, forward strand.
AATATCACTGCATGGTATCAAAGAGGGAAAGAAATCTCTTGCTAAGGTGAAGATTAAATAGCTTGCTTGCTAGTAGGCCACTTAAAATTGAAGCCAGCATCTCCTTTGTCCAAGGGTGAGACTACAAAACAGCTTAAAGTATATAAGTGTGACCAAAGAAAACCAGAGCCCAAGCCCTCAGATTTGCAGAGGGTTACACTGGGTCTGAGTGGGGACCAGGTCCACCAAGAGCATCTCTAAACAATCTAAGGGACTATGCAGACCCTGCTTTCAGCAGTTGAGAGCATATGACACAGAAACACAATGGCAACAGTCAGCAGATCAGATCTAGTTCCTTCTATACCTGGTTTGGAAGCAGGACTGACCCTCTATGGCACTGAGCAAATTCTTATTTTGGGGAGAGGGTTTAAGGAAGGAAATAACCACTCAAATAGGAGACGCTAAACTTCTTGCTAATAGTGCAGATAGATGGAAGCTCCAGGGATAAACTGGAAGAATAAAAAGATGACATCATATTTGGGCTCCAAGTTAAAGAAGCAGATAACATCAGTTACAAGGACAACTATCTCCTCCCACTCACATTAGTCCACTTTTATATGGTTGCAAGCACCCTTGTAGCTCATTGTTTATCTTCTCACAAATGGAAATCCAGGGTCTTTAGTCCACTGTCATGGAAAATGACAGCCTCATTCAGAAGCATCCTTGAACCATACAAGGAGGCTAACAGCCCACACACTGTTGGGAACTGTCTCTACAGAGAAGGCCCTACATAGATCAGGGAAGGGGAGGTGTCATTTCTGCCAGGTAAAAATGCTTGGCAATATTGGTGGTATGCCCTTTTAAAGTGGGAGAAAGGATGAGTCACAGCATTTATGGCAGCAAAGGGGTCATACCTCTTGCCCATCTTTGCTGACGTTGTCATCGGCATGCATGGCCACGATAGAGAGGAACTGGAGGAGGCGGTGAAGGGTGTCGCAGTTGCAGGGAGGTAGAAGGTAGATGAGGAGCTGCAAGGTGCCCAGCTGTTCCTCCGGCTCCAACACTACGCAAGGCAAAAAGAGGTGCTCTGAGTAAGTAAAAAGGGGAGCTCGTACCGTTCAGGCACAGGAGAAAGGCCTCCTCTCAACTGTCTTAAGAAAGAGGTTATCAAGGCAAGTCCCATTTCATGCCTTCACCCATTTGCCCATTGCTTTAGCAATTTAGAAAGAAGGTTCTATGAAAGATATGAAGAAAAATTAGACCTGATGAAGTGTAACATCTAGAAAAATCAGTATATTCCAGGTGAAAAAGGCAACTCAATTTCCCTTACTTTTTTTCCCCTCCTTTCCCTGGCATTACTCATCACCTACTTTACAAATTCCAGTGTTTCATTGTTGGTAACTATTTACTTGCAATGGCTGAGAACTGGTGAATGTTCTGAAATTGAGTTTATAACAGATTTAGGGCACTTTTCTGTTGGCAATAACAAAGACACTGCCTAAAGACAATGTCTTCTTTCTCTGTTGTGATCCTTTTTTATTTTCTCCTGGGCTCAAGCAATCCTCTTGCCTGGGCCCGCCCACAGTGTTGGCATTACAGGTGTGAGCCACTGTGCCCAGTTTGTGATAATATTTGAATTGTAGCACTGGAGGAAGAGGCTGAACCAGCTCTGGCCCATCCCTCCCCCTGCCCTTTTCCCCTTCATGGGATCTGGACCCACAGCCCAGAAGCAGCTATGTTGAAAGTCCTGGCACTGGGCTGTGCCATCCTGCTTTCCCTAGAATGCTGCCTGCCCCCTTTTCTCAGCCTGTGTATCTGCAGCTCCCCCCTTCCTTGTACCAGAAACACGAACTTGTTTTTAGGCACAGATTCAATGTGAACTCTTGTTGGCACTCCAAAACATCAATTGATAGCACTTTCTACTGTCCTGGAGTCATTTGAAAGAATCCCAAATTCTTCCTGGCTATTACGATTTGTTTCATTGCAATTTTCTTCTTGATAATTCTCCCTGGGGTAAATCTCAGAAAATTCCCCAAATAGCCCACTCATTAGAGACTGATAAATAAGAACCGGAATAGTTTTTGGGAAACCCATGCACAAGGTTTGGATGAGTGAGTTGGACATCCGGTATTCTAGGGCCACTTTCCCACAAATGGCTGTATTACGCACAGAGAGTGTTGATGAAAGCTGTGTATAGCTCCCTGGTGAGAAGGGGGTCCGGCATGTCCCTCAGGAACTCCTTCAGCAAGGCCGCCACGTCATGAACACTGTGCTCCTCCTCCAGAGAGACATCAATCCCACGGTCAAATTCCTCACGTAACTGGAAAAATAATGGTTTAAGTGGCAGTTATGTAACACCATACCTCAATGTGTGGTGCCCAGCAAAAGAAGTGCTGTGACACACAGCATCTGGAATTAAGTCTGAACAGACCCCAAAAGGAGAAGTAAGCAACATGTAGCCTTGATCTGTAGAGTCTACACAGCCCAGCTATGGATATATATTAAATAAATTATTAAATAAAACTATCTGTGGATTTATTGTTAATGATGTAAACAGAGGGCTCGATAAAAGCAACCATAAGGTTAGGAGGAAGAGCTAAGAGGTAGAAGAGAATTTAGGTCAACTATAAATGTGGGAAGGAGAGGTTAATCTATTACACAGTAGCTCTGCATGTCACCAATCCTGCCGTGCTGAATGTTGATGATTTACTGAGGTACTCAACAAGGCCAAAGAGATTTTTCTGCAAACAATGAAATTAAAAATCCTGATATCTGTGACTAAGGCTTCAAAGTTGACAATAACTAAATAAAAGCTGTCTTAGATTTGTGCAAGTAGCCTTATTAACAATTACCAGAAGGATACCCTGCCTTAATCATACTAGGTATATTAGTAAGCATTTACAACAGCAAGAAAACAAAAATAGCAAGAAGAAAGGAGTAATAACTCCACATTCTACTTTTATTTCTGACAGCTCAACTTCTCTTATGCATTGTTCTCCACTGTAAAGATAATTATATAACTTCATGAATCTATGCTATACAATAAGCTTCTCTAAGAGTTCATTTGTTCAATCATTCATCCATTCATTCACTCAACAAAGATTTACTGTGTATTTCCTGTGTACCAGGCCCTGTTACAGGGCCCCAAAATACATAGTGAATAAAGAGGTGAAGTTCCTACCCTCCTCCATCTCTCAGACTGGCAGAGGGACAAGGTGATAAGCAAGTAAGCCCATAAATGATGAGCTCTTAATATTGAGACTAGTGTTCTGAAGAAAAAGTGTAGGGTGCTAAAACAAATAAAATGGTGAATAAGTTAGAGCATATTTCATGCTTCAAATCTAATTCTAAGTAAATACTAATTATATTTTTATTGGGTAACCCTTAAGTAAATCTCCATGCAAAGCCTTTCTCTTTGATGGATCTAGATATAATTGATGAATAATTTCTAGCACTTGACCACCTGATTCTCATCTACCTGATGAGAATACCCATCACTGTCCTGAACTGCTCGTTAATTCCAGATAACCCGCCATCAGCATGCATCAGACAGCCAGAACTAAGAAGCCTTCCATCGGCTCCAATTGGTGATCTTTCAAACACACCATGTTTCTTTTCTGAGCACACACACCTATAGGAAGGATGGACCCTACAAAGAGCTTGGCCTGTGAAGTTAAGAGCGACTGGTTAATTTTGCATGATCTTGAATTAAGTTTCTTAATCTCTCTAAGCCTCAACACAAGTGAGTTAAAGGGGCTACTCTCACAGCTGGTGGGCAGATTCAATGAGGTAATGTTTGCGAAAATATTCTGCAATTCTGCACAGGTGAGAGGCCTAAGAAATGTCACTGTACTACCTTCCTGCAAGTCCTGTTGTGAAACATTAAATGTTTTTCAATAGTCTCTTGTGTGACTCTTAAGAATAAAAACCAACAAATCAATCAGAAAACATACTTCTTTTGAAAGACCTTTTGATGTTGACAAAAAAGATACATGAGGAGGCACTTATTTCAGTTACTTTCAATAATATGAACAAATATCATTTCTTCAGCTTTATCCAACTACAATTTATTTTCACTTGACTTCATTTTTGAGTTGCTGTGTTCCTTATTTCCTTGTGTTGGAACCAACAGACGGAAAATAACATTTTAATTTTCTTTTGCTAGAAATGATTTATTTTCTCAAAGGATGGTTTGCCTTTTATGAAGCCATCACAAACACAGATACCTGCCTAATCTCAGGAACCTATTCCTGAAGGTCTAATCTCAAACTTGTGTTGCAGGAATGTTGCACAGTGCTGAACAGACCAAGGCATATAGTCCCTACATGAAATATGAATTGGGGATCCATGGAGACTTAATGAGGATTATATATTTTTGAGAAAGCTATAAAACATAGCATCTTATGTGAAGAGAATGTTAATGGCATTTTTCATATCACATTTTAGTAAAAATGATTGCTATACAACTATTTTCTATATTCTATCACTTACTAATTAGGCATTCACTGAATCTCCTGCTTTTGCCATTTCAATGACATGTTTATAACTAGTTTTGTTTGGCTGTCCATAGCATGGGCACATCCAGGCGTTTGCTTTCAAATGTTTGATCCTAACTCTATAACAACCTTTCTGAGTTTCCTATAATTGGTTAGAGGGTTAAAAAATTATTTTCAAAAGGGAATTTGCATAAACTTGAACTTTGCACAAGGTAATTCAATTGAAAGTCAAGTGAAACATAAAATAGAATCTTTACTTTTCACTTACTTGTCTCACTCTCTTTTTTGAGCTTCCAACGCGGAATATCCCCACTGTCTGGAGCCCTGCAAATAAGCAAACAAAATCAACAGTCCTGTTTTATGGCTTTCAACTCTGTAGGAAATCAAAATAGAGAGCAGAATGCCAGCACTGTGCTGTAGCATGCAGAGCGATAGTAACTTCACAGCATACAGCAATGCTTCTTTCATCCCATACCATTTATATTTTTCCAGTTACTTAAAGGTCAGCCCTTTAAGCACCACAATCATTTTATGTGAAATGCTTCGGGTAAAAAATTTCCCATGTGATATTATATATTTCTACACCTTCTTCCTATGAGAGAAAAGAATGTAACATTTTCTTCATTATTCAGAATAATTATCTAAACATGAATTTTATATGGGTTTTTAGCTATTTATCAATTTTAAAAATAGATATTTCTTGCTCGATCATAATTAAAATGTACTTCTTAAAATCCAGAAGATGCAGAAAAATGTAAAAATAATATAATTTTAAAAATACCTGATGCAGAAATAATCACTCAGTATTTCAGTTTATTTCCATCTAGCCTTTTCTCCATGAATATATATTTTTTTACAGAAAGAGAGAGAGAGAGAGAGAGAATGCTACTGCCTTCCCTCAATATTATGCCACAAGAATTTTTATGCCACTAAAAATTCCTTATAAATGTCACATAAAATGGACGCAAACTACTCTATTGTGTGAATGGGCCACAATTTACCCCATATTCCCCCTCTGAATGATGTACAGGTCCCCCCAAAATACACATGCTTTTTTTACTGTTATAAATGACCCTACTGTGAACAACTCCACACACACCCCTTTGTTTGCGTCTCTGATTGATTTTCTTAGGATCATGTCCTACATGTGAGAATGCATCGTGTTAACAAGTACAAAATGTCAGTAGTGCCAAGGTTGAGAAACCCAGTTCTAAAATAGTAGGTCTCTTAAAAAACACAATTCGTATCACTACCACATGTTAGACATTTCAACAAGTTCCTTAATAGCATGAAATTTCCAGTTAAAAGCCATGTACGGTTCACAAACTGTGATATGGTCCATGTGCCTTTTAGTCTCCTAATCTATGTTTCTCCCTCTCTGTTTAATTTTTTCCTTATAATTGGTTTGATGAAGAAATAGCAATGATTTCCCACTACAGATCTCCCCATCGTCTGGATTTAGACACTCCATGGTGTCATTTACACATGTTCTTCTCTCATCTTTATTTCCTGTAAAGAGTGAGTTAGAGCCAGAGATTTCTCTGATTCAGGTGTGATTTTGAGAGTGGGGGACAAGAATACTTCATAAGAAGTATTGTGTACTTCCCTCAGGGGGCAAAGAATGTCTGAATGGCTCTCGTTTCTATGCCAGCCATTAATCACTGCCATTGATGAGCACTGTCTACATTTATTCTTTCATGGGTGGCTCATTTCCTCTTTTGGGATAATTGGTTTTGAGAGTGACACCATCTTGGAGCTGCTAATGGCCATTTGAAGCCATATGAAGAGAGCTGGTCCCAACAAATAGACAGAGAGGGCTCATGACCTCATTTGAATCCTAGATTCAGCTATGCCTGAATCTAGATCAGACTCCCCATATATAAATAAGGGTGTTGTTGTTGGGTTTGGGGGGAGCTAGGGCATTTTGCTTAATCTAGTTTTATCTGAGTTCCTCTCTCCTGCCACTAAAAGAGTTCTGACTAGTACAATATATAATTAAATTGGAAAGAATTTAAATTTTTTAACATTTAACATTATTTCTTTCCATCCGGAAACAAAGTAAACATCTTGATTTGTTTAAGTTGTGTTTTATACCTAGTGGTAGAGCTTTGCAGTTTTCTTCATAGAAATTTCTTATCTGTGCAGATATTCTGGGTATTTTTATATTAATATGAATAAATCATTTTTATGATGATACATAACTTATTATTGCTCTTATGTTGGAAATGGATACCTTTTGTATATTTATTTAATGACTTTACCACATTCTGTATTAAGTATGACTTTTTAAGTTGGTTTTCCAGGGTTTTTTAGTTAGAAAAGATAATAACCATAAACACCTCATCTATTGGTTCTATATCTTTTAAGTGTTATCTTGAACTTCCAGAATAATTTGGAAGAATCATGGAGAGAGGCTAGTTATTGCTGACTCACATAAGCACATAGTGGTGCTTTACTCTCTTAGGGGAATGCTCCTTTGCATCTATTTTTTTTTTTTTTTTTAGACAGAGTCTTACTCTGTTGCCCTGCCTAGAGTGCCATGGCATCAGCCTAGCTCACAGCAACCTCAAACTCCTGTGCTCAAGCGATCCTACTGCCTCAGCCTCCCAAGTAGCTGGGACTACAGGCATGCACAACAATGCTCGGCTAATTTTTTTTTCTATATATTTTTAGTTGGCCAATTAATTTCTTTCTATTTTTAGTAGTGACGGGGTCTCTTTCTTGCTCAGGCTGGTTTTGAACTCCTGACCTTGAGTGATGCGCCTGCCTCAGCCTCCCAGAGTGCCTGGATTATAGGCATGAGCCACTGCTCCCGGCCAACTTTGCATCTATTCCAAAGGATTTCAGAACCCTCCTTGTTACTGCCATTGGTTTGTCCGCCTCATAACTGAAGCCAACCCCCAACCTCATTTATTGCTTCTACCTCTCTGGGAGACTGTAAACAGGATAATCAAGCTATTTAGAATAAAATACAGAATTATATTTCTTCATCTGCAAAATGATCATAATTAGTACCTACATCAAAAGTTGTGCAATGATTTGATTCATGCATATAAAACACTTAGAATAATATCTGGCACATACCATTATATAGAGAGAAATAGACCCTGAATGAACTGAATGGGTCTTTTACATGCAAAATAGAAAACTTTAATATAATAGTAGGTCTTAGTAATTTTAATTTGGGCAACATTTATTTTTTATTCTCAGATGGTTTCTGAATGGTTGAAATTTCTTTAGAAGTGAGATATCACATAAAGGCATTTTCTACACAGGTGGGACTATTCATTTGGCTGAAATTCTCCAGAGTGTTCAGAAATACTCATTGCTGTGACATTATTTCCTCAATTATAAGTAATTTCCCCTCAGTAACAATGATTGTGATTTAAAAAACTAATTAGTAACTAGATAGTGATTAATTGCTATAATTTCTATGTATCTCAATTGACTATAATGATTTAAGGTTTTTACAATTTAATTAAATTTCTTTTTGAGGGTAGAGCAAATGACAATCTTTAGATGGCCAGTGTTTTCTTCTGACATAGCCATATAGCCCTTTCCTCAAAGGGAAGATACAGTCAAGGCATTCAGTAAACGTGACAAGATAGTCATTGATAAAAAGTTGTGCATCAAAAAAGGCATAGATCTGGCAATGATATATGACTTCTCTGTGTCCTGTACCAGACATTGATGTGATTACTTTTCTCCCATTTCCTTCAGAAATCCCAAATCTCAGGCTTAAGGACTTCAGGAAATGGGGCAGGCACACCGAACAGTAGGTCTCACCTAAAAATCAGCCTAAATCTCAGAAATATAATATAGTTTGATTCTCTGCTATATTCTTATCTTTTTTTTGGAAATATGTGCTTCTGAAAAATTGAGGGAGCTAAAGGAATTCTGATCTAGTAGTACAGAAAGCATTTGGGTAAAACATAAGTGAGGAAAGGTTATATACATGAATATAGATGGGTCCAATCTAATTGTCTAAGACCAAATTTGGAGAGGGTGAAAACAACTTTGACAAATGTTTAAAAGGCCAAAGTGATTCAAGCCCTCTGCTACCCATTTCAAAAATAGACAAATAAAGTCTTATGAAAAAATGTTTTGAAGTTAGCTCTTTCTTCATTGATTTAAAGTGACCAAGGTCAATATCTGTTTGAATCTGAACATGTCTCTTAATATTCTGGAGCCACAGGGTTGAAATACTATGGAAACCTGGAATATAATCAATGCCTTGGAAGGCAAACCAGGTTATCTTCCTGCCTTTAGTCCCTAAACTATATGTTAAGAATTTCAAAAAAGAAAGTGAACTGCCCTGTTTTTGAATATACTTAAAAGAAATGCTATTTTACAAACTGTAATTCATGACAATTTATTTTCAAGAAAATAAGAAGACATACCAATTTTTCTTTCACAAAAGCAGTTACTCAGCCTGACACTAGATTTTTGTGTGACTAGGGTAAAATATTCTTGCTATAATTCTTTATAATGCTTCCAGTTCACTCTCTATAATATTCATAGGGAAAAATTATAATTCTAAATGTATGTGTCTCTTTTTCTACTTCACAGTGAAATGTAGGCTGAATTTACATATTCACAGTATTGAATTCCTTAGTTGCTAAGCTATTTTTTAAAAAAATAATTCTGTTCAAATAACATTTATTGAACATCTACATTATGTTAATCATCATAATAAGCATTGGGAATTCAAAATGATTGAGACATTTTCTTTGACTTCCAGTTTATTTTCCAAGGAGATAGGAAGATAATCATATGCACACACACACACACACAGAGTCATGCACCACTTAAAAACAGGGATATGTTCTGAGAAATATGTCATTGGGAGATTTTGCCATTGTGGTATAGCCACACCTATATGTTACAGCCTATTATACATCTAAGCTATATGGGATAGAGCATCACTCCTAGGCTATGCACCTGTATAGCATATTCCTGTACTGTATAATGTAGGCAACTGTAATACAATAGTATTTGTGTTTCTAAATACAGAAAAGGTGCAGTAAAAATGCATTATTCTAATTTTCTATGACCACCATCATATATGTGGTCTGTTGTTAACTGAAATGTTGCTATGCATCACATGACTATATTTGGATATGTGTGTGTGTGTATATATATATATATATATAAACATATATATAGAGAGAGGAGGTATGATTGATGTACATAGGTGATACATAGGCATGTGAAAGATAAGGTAAAGAAAATAAAAGAGCCTACACTTAAAATTTTATATAAACAAATAAGATTTTAATACATTAATTTTATTGCCATCCATGTTATCCAGTGATTTCCATATCTAATAAAGTGATTAAGAAATTTATGTATATCCTTAATTTTTTTATAAAGTCCCATTTTTATTAGAAGAAAATAGATGAGAATGTTAGCAATAGTTATGTCTACATGGTAGCATGGAGGCCTGTGAGTTTTCTTTCCTGTTTACTTTTTTTGTGCTACAGTGAGCATATTATTTTCATAGTAAAAAAGTAATTAAGAAGCTTTCCTCATGTCCATAAAATGCATGTTAACACTATAGCAAACAAATTTAGATTATGGAAATGGAAGTTTAATGAGCCCAAATGAGTCTAAATTCAAGAAAATTTTTAAAAGAATTGTGTATCATTTTTAAACCAACATATTAACTGGTAAAGAGTGACTGTGGAGAAATCTGAAGTGAACATCTTCTACAAAAATGCAAATAGCAATATGTAAACCTTTTGTCAAAAAGGATATATTTTCTATTCATTTAAGCAATGATTTACAAATCTTTTTTTTTTTTAAAAGAACCTGGACTCTTTTAAAGGAAAACTTGTGAGGAACCTCAATATATAAAAGATAAAAATGGCTCTGCTCTGTTTGAAAGGGTTCCTGGGGACAGACACAGCCCAACAGACCCCATCTTTCCCTAAATTACTTGGCTTCCAGGGACACTTCTGAGGACTCCTGGGGGCTGAGCAGTCTGAATACCATCAAGTTGATTTTTTCCCCCAACAATGTTGTTTAATCTGGTAATCTCTTAAGCAAACTCTCACATCTGTACACTTCCTTCACAAAGGAAGTTTTGGTCCAGAGCCTGATCCAATGAACACAGAATCGAAATTGGGTGCTTAAATGAATGATGCTTGAATAAATGCAAGTCTTTAGTACTTGATCACTGATAGACAAGTCTACTTACCATGTTTTTCTAGATGCTGACAGCAGCTGTCCACCAGTCTGGGTACTTGTCTGTAAATGGGATTCAGACTGAGTTTCTTATCTCTGGCTTTTTCTTTTTTATTCTGAGCCTCAGCAGGCAAGGAAAGTTGTAAAGCTTCTAGTAGTCGAGACTGATTGTCATCAAGATCGGTGATGGAATCCACTGACATGGCACCCTGCACATGACGCACAGCCGTGAATAAAGAGTACAGACAGACAGGCTAAACAGCTCCCCCACTTGCTGGCTAGTACAGACTCTTGCTCGTGACTATTTATCATACTTGAAATAATGCTGCCTTGATTTCATTAATTGTGCTGCTGGTATCAAAAGAAACAAAATAAATGCCTTTTTGAAAGAGTTAGGAAACCTCCACAACATAGGGCAAGGTAATGGCAGCTACAATTTCAACAATAGACAAAATTTTCCAAATGGAAGACAAGAGATAGAAAACATATAATGAAAGTATTTTGGCCCAACCGCTTTATTTCTTGAAACAAACAAACAACAAATCATATAATGAGTGAGGTAGTCAGAGAAGTCTTTTTTTTTTGAGACAGAGTCTCACTTTGTTGCTCAGGCTAGAGTGAGTGCCATGGCGTCAGCCTAGCTCACAGCAACCTCAATCTCCTGGGCTCAAGCGATCCTACTACCTCAGCCTCCCAAATAGCTGGGACTACAGGCATGTGCCACTATGCCTGGATAATTTTTTGTATATATATTTTTAGTTGGTCAATTCATTTCTTTCTATTTTTAGTAGAGATGGGGTCTCGCTCAGGCTGGTTTCCAGCTCCTGACCTTGAGTGATCCACCCGCCTCGGCCTCCCAGAGTGCTAGGATTACAGGCCCAAGCCACCATGCCTGGCCGTCAGAGAAGCCTTGTGAATAAAAAACTCAACGATGACTCTAGGAAATAGATTTTAAAAATAGGAGAATTTCATAAAGTGGTCTCAGTTTAGTTTCTCCCAAAAGCTGCACAACGTGAATTATTAGAGACATGGTCCTAGGAAACACCTGTAGGGGAGTGGGGAAATGAGACAAGGAGGGAACGTTATCAACTCTATTACCATTGTGGGCAATTGGAGCTCAAGTTCCCCAGGAAGCTCTAGGAGACAGTGTAGATCATGCACTTCAAAGCTATCCCCACTAAGGAGTGAGGGAGCAGGGGTATTTATACACCAAGTCTCAAGAATCATTGATTAAAAGCAGCCTCTGATAGGGGCAGGGAGACCAAGTTATCTCCTGAGTACTTACAGCCTGCCATCTATCTGCATGGGCCAGGTGCCTCTGGCCATGAAAGAAAGCCCTCAGCAAAGAGGTGAGGTGTTGGCAGGTGGAAGGTGAGCTGGCATGCTAGAAATGGTAAAAGCTCAGGGAAAGAGAGCGGGGTACCAACTGTGTTTGCTATAGCTACCCATCCTTAATGAAGGTAGAGGAAGAAGTTGGCTACTAGTGCCCTAGCAGGGCCTGGACAGAGGAGAAAGTATTTGGGGGCCCCATTGCCTAAGTTCTAGATTCCCAGAAAGCTCAAATTTAGAGTTTTGGTGTTATTGTCATAAGAGTCTATACACACAGTCTGAGAAACAATGACAGAATTCAAAAAACAATTTTATCATGCAAATTTAAATATGCTATAATTTCATCATTTTTTTCATTTTTACATATAATCAATATGGCAAAAAACAGAAGTGGCTGAGGTCCCCCTCTACCTTGGAGAAGTCCTGAATGTTGGGGGCTGATTGAGAAATGTGTGTTTCAAGTGGGAAGTGTCTGGGGTTTTAGATAAAGCAGTCTTCAATGGCAGAGGTGGCAAAGATTTAGGGCCTCCAGGTGAGAAAAAAGGGAGAGAAGGTCTCCCAATGACCTAGGAAGTTTAAGAGATCTTTATTAGCTGATTCAGGCAATCGCCATTCAGTTTGCTTGAAAACTCAGCTTTCCAGGTTTGAAATTTGAAAAACCAAATAATAGCCCAGTGCCTATACCTTAGTATTCATATAACAATTGTACATATTGTTACAGTATTGATTTGAAAGAGGATATATATAGGATTCTGTGGTTCTAAGAAAAATAAATGCTCCATTGATAAGGAAAAATCTCATTGTCTATGAAGACCTGCAGCCAATGCATTTTAGCCAGGCATGTTCTCAGACTGGTGGTAAAGACTGGTGGTAAAGAAATTAGCAAGAACACCAGGCCCACCCTGGAGCCTCACAAGCTAGCAGGAGAGTCTGGCCACACAAAAGATTTTAAGAGACCAGGATCCATGGCAATATTGTAGAATGTTTAGGTTATCATGAGGCACAGAGATAATAAAGGAGGGATACCCAACAGCTTTGAGAGGAGTCAGGGAAAGGTCTGAGGGCATGCCAGGTGCCACATGCCCAGTGTAAATTTTCCCTAAATGGGGTCATTGACAGTTATTTGAACACAAACTATATATCCAGTTTGCATCTGAACAAAAACTCAAAGAACAACCTTATACATCTTTAGTTTTCCTAGCATTGGTGTCAGAGAAAATACTGGCCAACTCACCCGCCTCCTGGCCCTAGGAGCTGGTTCTGGGGTGTTCGGGGATGTTGACTCATTTGGTGTTTCTGAGGTTGAGCTGAGAGATGAGTTACTGCTTGAGAGTTCTTTGTTTTGTCTTTTGCTTCCAAATGGGAGGAGGGAAGCCACAAAATCGGATGCATCCTTTTGCTCATCCCTCTGCAAGTCCTGTTTGAGTTTATAGGCCCTGTCATTCGCAATGACTTGGGATAAAGGCATTCCAAATGCCTGTGGGATAAATTCTGGAATCAAAAAACACACATTAGCTTTCAGAGACTGCCCGGACCAGTGAAGACTTTCAGTCATCTTTCAGACATAAGACTATTTTCTAAAGAATTGACCCATCATCAAAATATAGAGGTGACTTTTATGTTTATCAGAATGGCCAAAGTTTCAATTTCAGTAAAGAAAGCTAGTATGTATAAACACATCTTACATGTCTAGGTCTCTAGTTTTTCTCCACTTGCCTCAAGTCTATTTTAAAGGAAATAACTTTACAGAGAAGTGTGACATTTTTGACGGAGTGTAAATAATATTTTATCTTCATGAATACACAATTTTACAACCTCTTAGTCTTTGATTTATATATCTCAGAAGGCTCCAAAGCCTAGAAGGCATGCGTGAGGAGACTGAATTCATACATTCATTCAACAGGCATTTATTGAATACCTGCTACATGCTATGACAAGCTATGCAATGGGGAAGGGGGATAGAACTTATAAAAGGTCCAGTCCTTACTCTTGAGTGGTTCAGAGTGTGGGGTGGAGGGAGGGAGTGGAGAGTCAGACATGCAAATAATTATAACCGAGTGACTACCATGTATTGTAATAGAGACATACATGAAGTCAAGACTGAAATTCAGTTCAGTAAATACACTTTGAGGTTCCCAATAAGCGTCAGCATGTGAAGTGATAACCTGAGAGGCAGAGAAGTAGCTTGGGAACTGATTGAGAAGAAGTTTTCTCTGTTTTCATTGTGTTCCTTGCTCCATGTCCTATCTCCAGTCAGCTGGGTTGGGGCTGTCACCCTGATAATCTACACTCAAGCCATTCTGCTGGTAACATGGGGAGTGGACCCGACCAAAAAATATCTGGTAGGAGCCTCAGAATACGATTTGTTAAATCCTCTAGTAAGGACAATTTAGAAGAAAGGGCATAATGCATAAATCTATGGCTTTATTTGGAAATATACATATAGTTGCTTTCTGGATCTCTGTAGTAAATCCACTTGTATACATTACCTTGGATCCTTAGGGTAATATTCTAGATGCATGCTGAAAAGCACTAATAATTTAATCAAATTCATTATTCCTTTTAGACTCCAAATTAGGTCTCCTAGCAGCAGCAAATTGGAGTCTAGACTCTTCATTATTTTCATAAGCCCTATGGATGAAGCCAGAATGATCAAGGGAAAATAATTCTAAGATTGTTTCTTATTTAAAAGAAAAAAGGCTAACATTAAATCAGGTGGAAAGAGGCTTTAAAAGGTTTTCCTCCTTGATCTGTGGCAACATTTTTAACATCATTGGGCTAATGGCCAAGTCTACATTAAAAACAGAAGTGCTGCTTAAAAAGTCTGTACCTCCAGTTCTATCAAAACATGCAATTTGTTTTGAAGTAAAAAATCAAAACTTCAGCATTTTGGGATTTTCAGATGATGCTTGCCACTCTCTATCAACAAACTAGGTGACATATAGTAATGAAAAAATTAGGAATTTCTCCTTCGAGTGATTCAATGTGGACAGTGTAGCGAGATACAATACTGACTACTGATAAAAGGCCATAGAACTACTAGCAAAATTAGGGACCAAGAGGGACACTACCAGACCACTTGTGCACCCTGAGGGTTTATTATATAAATCAGAGCCATCTTGTCTGTGGAAATAATCAAATTCAAAAGGGTTGAGGAAATCTGACAAGACTGACAGCTACATGAAATAACAGAAATGATGGGAGATAATAAGAGCAAAAAGAACATTGATAAATGGAGCAAGTGACACATGTCTGTGCAGGTAGGCTCACTCATAACAGGCATTTACTATAAAATGGGGACTATCGAGTCCTTTCCAAGCCATTTTTTCCATGTAGGGAAAACCAACCAGACTCATTTAGATAATTCTTACATCTCTGGAACAAAAAGAAGAAAAATTGTTTTCTTTGGAACTTGTCATTTTTAATATCTAAAAGTCTGCCAGTCTATTTGTAAATTGGAATAATTGAATACAAATTAAACAAGTGAAATACGTGAAGTCATTCTCCCCCAATTTTTATTTCTTTTTTATTCCCATTCAAGAGATGTAGCCACCCATAACAGATCTTTATTTCCCTCTAATAGGTTTTCTTTTCTGGTTGAGTTTATTCTTTCAATGGTAGAGCTCTGATGTAGTCTCTTTAGCTTGATGTTGCTTTCACTGAGGACTCTTCAAAGCTTTGGAAAGGAGACCTCTCTTTGCTCTAAACTGTGTTGCAGTGCCTAGTTCATATATGCTAAATTCCAGGAAGTATTCCTGATTATTATTTCTTCTCAAAAATATGGCTATTGTGAAATTGAGGACTCATCCCAAGTCTGTAGAGTGAAGCCCACCTTTATGTGTAAATGAAGTGTTAGGGACACATGCCCATCTGGGAGTTCAAAATTCTTCTGTTAGGGGACAAAGGAGCCTCAAGACTCTTAGTATTGACAGAAGCTAACAAAGTTGATAACGGTTTTTCAAACAACAAAGAAATTACCCCAGACTCACAGTACTCGGGCTGGGGACGATGGGTGTCATGTTCTCATCTATGGCATGTGTTCACTAAGGAGACGCTTCCCTCTGTCCTCATTAGTACCGACTGTCTATGCTCCCTCTCCATGAACCTTCAGGTCAGAAAGTGTCGCTCATCCTTTTTGCCCCCTACGGCTACTTGCAGACCTCCACCCTTTCACTTTATGGCAGAAATCTGCTACTCCAAGGCTCCTCTCGTCCTCTGCTCGTTGTACTCTTCTATTGTCATTGACTTTGGCTCACAGTCAGACCTCCAGTCTACCATCATCCTAGGTGACATGGATGTCCACCTAAATGACCCATCAGACTCTATCCTCACATCTCCTTGACTTGTTCCTCCTCCTCTTACCTTTTCCTGCATACCATCTTTATCACTCAATATCTCGGTCCCATCCTAGGCCTTTCCTCATCAGAAGTCATCCCATCTCTGGAATCAGGCGTCTGCATTGACAACAACTCCCATCCTTCTGGCATGCTCTGTCAGCTCATCCTATTACCAAGGTCCCTCCACTGCACCAACTCTGCCACGTTTTTCCGATCTGTTAGCTTCTGCCCATCAACCTTTGCTTCCCTCCATAGTAGAGTTCTCCAACACCCCAATCCAGATGCTCCCACTGTCTGCCCCTCAATGGCTGCATCTGGGTGACTGCCAGAGTGTATCTTTGCCTGGGAGGGACTGACACCACTACATGTCATGCTCACCAACCTTGGCAGTCCTTGTCATTCATATTCTCCTCATGTTAACTCTCATTTCCATCCACTTCTCTCCACTTCCACCATTACTCCCACCTAGTTCAAGGTACCATTATCATTCCCCTGGACTTCCAAATACCCTTCTAACTGGCCTCCCTCCCTCCATTCTGTTGTCAACCCCATCTTACACTGCAGCATGGCAATCTGTTTAAATACACCATTAAATCACTCCCTCTTTAGTATGCATTGGTGGTGTGTCAGTGCTCCTCTTAGCATGTAGACCAAAAGCCATGCTGTGGTCCACACAGTCCTGTGGGAGCTGGTCCTTTCCTACCTTTTTCTGAAACCATACTCCCCCTGGTTGTCTCTTCTCTAGTACTAGCACTCAGTGACAGCATTCAATATATGTTCTTTGTGAATTTCTATAGTGATAACTGATAACTCGATTTTTCTGCTGCTATTTAATATGGGAAAAAAGTAAAAGTTGTCTTAGCTATTCTTATATCATGTTACTTCGCAGCTCACAATGAGTGACATACTTAGTGAGGAGCAATAAAACATGGCACAATATGATTTCAACATAAACAAAGGCGTAAGAACTGAACTACCCTCAGTTTTATGTTGGTTTTATGTTGCTACATATATGACATGATCTAAAAATGTCTTGGGGGGAGAGACCTATCTCCTAGAGTTATGCCACAGTAAAACCTATTGTTCATGAACTTGGATCAAGAAACACATTAACTGGAACACAGTAGTTATTTTTGTTATCCCCCCCCCACAACTACTTTATTTTTGACACAAGAAGGAAATTTTCTGAAGTTCTGAAAGTCTTAAAATCACTTATGGTTGCCAAGAAATTTAACTAAGAGATATTAAGGACTTGGAACTATTCTGCATGAAAATATATTTTCCAAACCAGTGTCAATCTTGAATTAGTTTCCACGTGTAAATCAAAAGTCATATAGGTGTTACTTCAGTGACAGGAGGGACACAGGAGTGTCACATGATATGTTACATATTATACCAAGGCATATCAAAGCAATTAAATAATATACAGGACTTGATTCATTCTGATGAAATCAATTAATATGGTGACATATCAAACATTTATGATTCACTCTGTATTGGGAGAGCAATTCAATTCTAAAAGGTTGCTCTTATTTATTTTTAGATGACCTAACCCAAGAGATCATTTAGAGTTTCCTGTTTTTCTTCTTTTACTCTTGGAGTCAAATGATGATCATTTTTCACATGTGCAGCTGTTACAAACCAAAATGCTAATATTCATCTGGAAGGAAATAACGTGAACTGATTACAACTGTGCCAGAGCAGCACCCCACCCCTCACGCCCTGGTTCTCAGGACATCCATGTGATGACTCCCAGTGTTGACATGGACAGGGCTTTATGTTCAGAAAAGATGCCCCATAATTGGTCTCCACTTAAGCTTGAGATACCTTGTTTTAAAACATCAAATCTACTCTTAACAAAACCAACCTCTTTTGCCACAAAGCCTGATATTTCTCCCCTTAGTTGGAAGGGCAATATGTCTTTTATTTGGAACCACCAGAACCTACCTTCCTTTCCCCACTTAGTTCCCTGTGAGGCAGTATAGAAACTATAGTTTTCACTGAGCTTATGTAAATATGATTTGGTCTGAAAAATATATCACAGCTCAGTGTGTATTGGCCCTTCCTATTCACGTACATTCTTTCTTCTGCTGTTTTGTACATAATATAAGCAAGCACACATACATATTCTTCTGTCGATGTAATGCAAACATCTACCTCCTGCAAAAATGCTCATTCTGCTTAGTCTAGCCCAAATGGACACTTTCTGAAAAATCACCTGATTCCTACATTATAAGTATTTAAATCCTAATATCAATATAATCATCCTAGGGAAAAACAACTTTGGAAGGTAATACATTACTTATACCAACCTCAGTGATCCTTTTAATATACTCTATACACATGGAGAATTGTTATAATCAAGAGAGGTAATAATGCTCAACTGTAGGAATAGAATGAGCAAAAATTCTAGTTTACAAAAGCAATGTAGGCTACTAATATTCAGGTCATTAGAAAAATAAGGGCAAGAACATAACCAATTAAATATAACACAATTTATTAGACAATGATAGGTCGCTGGACAACCCTTTGCCTTCCTTATTCCAGCAACAGATTCCACTGTGATAGGACATGCCCTGGTGGGTATCTGGTTAATATGGACTAGAGTTCTTATACTAGAAATTGCACATTAAAAGCTCATAAAAATGCCCATGCTCAAGGTACCTTTGCAGACCAATGGACTCAGACTCCCTTGGGTGGGGGTCTTGGAATTTTTAAATGCTCCACAAGTTATTTTATTATGCAGTTAGAGGTAGGGATCACCAACACTTTCACTTCCTTTTCTCCAATTTAAGGTAAACCTTTGAAAAGTCTGAATGGATTTTGGTTAAAGGTGGTGCTACTGACATCTAGTGAGTAGAGGCCAGGGATGCTGCTAAACATTCTACAATGTACAGGGCAGCCCCCACCACAAAGAATTATCCAGTCTAAAATACCAATAGTACCAAGGTTGAGAAACCCTGCTGTAAGGGAAGCAAAACAATGGTTTTCCATTTTTTAGAATTCCTTAACTCCATTAGTCCAAAGAACCAAATGTCATGACCCTTTAGGCACAGCTCAAGTTCTGGGTGTAAAGACTGAGATCACTGGTGTGAAATAGATCTTGTCCAATACTGATCACAATGCAATTATTTTTTATACCCTTGGTCTCATTGCCTTCCATTACCTTTCAAGCAGAAACTCAATCATTACATAAAAGAATTCCAAGGCAAGACATATGGCTGTCTTCATTCAACACTCATTCACTATGTCACATAAGGTGAAAATAAACTCATACGACCACACCATTCAGCAATCATTTCATAAAGGACTATAAAAACAAGCCACAAGAAACTGGACTGTGTCAATGGTCTCAGAGAATATTAGTTAAAAATGACCACAAATACTGCAGAGTGGCTAAGTGTCAGTTCTCTAAATAGACATAGAAGGGGACACAAACCGTGTAAGAGTCAATGTTTCCCAAAACATATGGCCAAATAATAAGCATACTATGATCTAACATAAAAATGTTGAGAATGGCCCATCTTCAGTAACCCATGAGGATGAAACTGTTTCTTTCCAGTAGTCATGGTAAGCAAATCCAAACTCTTTCTCATTTAGCTAGCCCTTCCTGTCTGGATTTGCCAGACAGCTGGTTAGCGTTAGAAATGCTGTCCATGGCTACTCGACCCAGGTCCTATTTATGCATAACTGATTGGCCAGAATCATAACTGGAACCGTAAACTTGGCCAAGGTCACATTCTGCTCAAACCAGCTGAATTCATCAATTCAGTACAGGGCTACTCAAATACAGAAGAGTAGAGCAAAACAGCCCTTAATGACATTCCATTGTAGAAATTCAGTTTACATAATAGAGTTGAACCATGTATATCTATGCAATTCAAAAACCCCACCAAATTCAACCATTATGCTCCATGAAAGACGCATTTGCTTTAGTTACTTAATCCTTTACCTCTGTCTTTGTTTTTCTCCTTTCCTAGTGAATCCAGTTTCTTTCTCAAAGATTTCTTTCTCTTCTGTCCATCTGTAAATATTAAAAAATAAGAATTTATAAAAATAAACATATGAGTGATAGTTTACATTATTAATAATTACATTTTAGCAGAAGTGTGGCTTTTCTCTTACTTCACTGAGAATTTGACAGAGTACCAGCTCTGAAAATACATAAAAATCTCTGACTTGGATAGCACATAAAA
Source organism: Microcebus murinus (assembly GCF_040939455.1). NCBI lineage: Eukaryota > Metazoa > Chordata > Mammalia > Primates > Cheirogaleidae > Microcebus > Microcebus murinus. The sequence continues at coordinate 87,414,140 of NC_134136.1, forward strand.
TCAGAATCTTTGTGCATGCTCTTAAATTTTCTTTCAGTCATGGAAAGTATAGGAAAATTGCCTCCTTTGGAAGTAATCTAACTTTGACATTTAGATATGTTTGTTTTTATTATTGCATAAGTCTCTTCCTATTCTTCATGATTATGCAACTCAATGTTCATCTTGAACCAAATCTCCATGAAAGGAGAGTTAATGGTACATACATTTTTGACATTATGAGCTCGTAGAGTATAACTGGATAAGGAAATGGATTTGGGGGTTCATAGAGCTCGGATTTAACTATTGCTACACCACTTACTAACCATGTGACTTTGGACATGTCTTAGTGCCCTCATCTATAAAATGGGAAGTTCATGGGGTTCTTGGGAGAAATAAATAAAAGGATGACTATAAAGTACCTAATAGGTGCATGTGTCAGGCTACTTTCATTGTTGGGGCTTGCATAGTATTCCATGGTATGGTTGTACCATAATTTAATTAACCATTCCCCCATTGATGGACATTTTGGTTGTTTCTAATTTTTCACTATAATAAATAAGGAATATATTATTTTAGCATTGGTATTTGCAACAAATACACTTAATATGTCTGTTTAACTCATCAAATAATAGAGATACCACTCATATCAGTGGGCAGCTGCAATTGAATTCCTGGGATATGATCATAAAATATTGGCATTCATCATTGCCAGAATGCGTTTCAAGATTATGCAGCTGTCAACCTAACATGTGGGAGGTGCGAATCCAGAATCTACACTGCGATCAAATAGGCAGCATACAGCCCATGTCATGAGGAAATGTATGGTGAATGAGAGGATTAATAATTGTTTTTTGTACAATTCTTTCATACAATTTTACTAAATATGTAGTAAAGAAAGATTCAGGCCAACAAAATTTAAAAACAAGACTATGATATCAGGAAAAGACATAATAAGCATTCTGAAACAGAAATGAGCATTCCTGGGATCCTCAAGAAGTTGCAGATGTTCCCAACTCCTCCTCTCCAAATTTTTGGAGGCAAAAGAACATCACAATATGTCCAACAGCCATATTCAATCCCTCCTCCTTTTCAAAGATTTTTTAAAAAATGACTCTCCTAGGCCAGGATCAGTGGCTCACACCTATAATCCCAGCACTTTGAGGCTGAGGCGGGAGGATTGATTGAGGCCAGGAGTTTGAGACCAGCCTGAGCAAGAGTGAGACCCCATCTCTACAAAAAGTAGAAAAGTTAACCAGGTCTGGTGTCAAATGGCTGTAGTCCCAGCTACTGTGGAAGCTAAGGCAGGAGGATGGCTTTAGCCCAGGAGTTTGAGGTTGCAGTGAGCTGTCATGACGCCACTGTACTCTAGTCCAGGCAACAGAACAAGACTCTGTTTCAAAAAAAAAAAGAAAAGAAAAAAAAAAGATTCTCCTCCCATAAAATGAAAATAGTTTATAAAGCTCTTCACCCTTGCAGTCATGCAATTTGTATAGGTGAAAATTATGTAAATAAGTTGTAATGTAGCAAAAGGTCATCAATCTCTTCCATCACATATATGTCCATATCTTCAATGTCTAAAAAGGATCTAACTACAAGGAGTACCATCACATACTATATGTGCACAGACAATGAACATATTAACTGCACACATTTCTAATTTGTTCTCCAAATAGGACTGACAGGTTTTACTTTGTAACACTTGGTTCATTGCTAGTTCATATCACCAAATGCATTTGACAGTAACAAAATTTTATTTTTTAAAAATCCTCTAATTTCTTCATTTAAATAGTTGATCCACAGAATAATTAAATCATATATTAAAGCTTAATAGATTTATTTTTCATAACTAGTGGACAGATCCTAAATTCATACATGTTGTCAAAGAGCCAGAATACATACAAGATAGGGGACATTTTCTTTTAAGATAGAATGATTCTTAAATTTTTTTTAATTATGGGATGTATCATATATAAATGTGTATAAATACAAATGTACAATTTAAATAATAATTAGAAGTCCAACTCCAACATATCCAACAGCCAAGTTAGGCTATTTGGGTACTAGACTATTGCTAGTACCCAAATAACCACCTGTATGCCCCCCTCCTCCTCAGCCCAGGTAATTACTGGTCTGACTTTTGCAATAATCAGTTATAAACTTTTCTTTATAGTTTTACCCTTTATGAATGCATTTGTAAAAATATGGTTTTGTTTTTCCTGTTTGGGGATGTATGTAAATGGAATCACACTGTGGATACTCTTTCTTGCCTCGCTTATTTCGTTTACCAACACTTCCTGAGATACATTCTGTTGAGGCAGGGAGCCGTGGATCATTTCTTTTGCCTGCTATTTAATGTTTTCCTTTTTTTGTATGAATATACCACAGTTAATTTTCCCATTGAACTGTTGATGGAAATTTGAGTTGTTTCTAGCTTGGGGTTATTAGAAGTAACATTTTTGAAAAATTTTCTTCTTGTGTCCTTACTGCATGTATGTATAAGCGTCCCCCTAAGATAGGGGCTCTGAAGCTGTGGTTCTGGGACCAATAGCATCAGTATAGCCTGGGAACCTGTTAGAGATGCAAATTCTCTATAGCCCCACGCCAGACCCACTGAATCTGGAACTCTGGGTGGCACCTGGCAATGCGTGTTTGAACACAGCCTCCAGGGGATTTTTTAATTTTTATTTTTTTATTTCTGCATATTATGGGGGTACAAATGTTTAGGTTACATATGTTGCCCTTGGCCCTCCCCCCCATCAGAGCTTCAAGCGTGTCCATCCCCCAGATGGTGCGCATCACACTCATTATGTATGTATATAACCATCCCCTCCCCCTCCCATCTGCCTGACGCCCAATAAATGTTATTCCTATATGTGCACTTAGGTGTTGATCAGTGAAACCAATTTGCTGGTGAGTACATGTGGTGTTTATTTTCCCATTCTTGGGATACTTTACTTAGTAGAATGGGTTCCAGCTCTGTCCAGGAAAATACAAGAGGTGCTTATCACCATTGTTTCTTATAGCTGAATAGTACTCCATGGTATACATATACCACATTTTATTAATTCACTCGTGTATTGATGGACACTTGGGTTGTTTCCACATCTTTGCAATTGTGAATTGTGCTGCTATAAACATTCCAGTGCAGATGTCTTTTTTATAAAATGTCTTTTGTTCTTTTGGGTAGATGCCCGGTAGTGGGATTGCTGGATCAAATGGTAGATCTACTTATAGCTCTTTAAGGTATCTCCGTATTGCTCTCCACAGAGGTTGCACTCATTTGCAGTCCCACCAGCAGTGTATGAGTGTTCCTATCTCTCTGCATCCATGCCAATATTTATTGTTTTAGGACTTTTTGATAAAGGCCATTCTCACTGGAGATAAGTGATAGCTCATTGTGGTTTTGATTTGCATTTCCCTGATGATTAGAGATGTTGAGCATTTTTTCATATGTTTCTTGGTCATTATTCTGTCTTCTTTTGAAAAGTTTCTGTTCATGTCCTTAGCCCATTTTTTGATAGGGTTGTTTGATTTTTTTCTTGCTGATTTTTCTGAGTTCTAAACAGATTCTAGGTATCAGCCCTTTATTGGATGTATAGCTTGCGAAAATTCTCTCCCATTCTGTAGGTTGTCTGTTTGCTCTCGTGACAGTTTCTTTGGTTGTGCTTTTTAATTTGATCAGGTCTCATTTATGTATTTTTGTTGTTGCTGTGATTGCCTTTGGAGTCTTCTTCATAAATCCTGTACCTAGGCCAATGTCTAGAAGAGTTTTTCCAACGTTTTCTTCTAGAATTCTAATAGTTTCACACCTTAGGTTTAAGTCTGTTACCCAGCGTGAGTTGATTTTTGTGAGAGGTGAAAGGTGTGGGTCCCCTGCAGGGGATTCTGATGCTCACTAAAATCTGAGAACCATCGCTCCAGAGTATATATGTAAAAGCTGCATTACTTGATCGGCGTGTATACAATCTTAGGCTTTATCAGGTAACATCAAACTTTTCAAAGCAGTTTTGTTCATTTATATTCCCACCAGTATGAGAGTTTACACAGCCCCACAAGGATAATATGAACTTTAAACTCCAAAACTCAAAACAATATCTTGAAGTGTTATATTTGTGAATGCTGGCCTATAATTTTTGAAAGATGTTTAATTACTTACAACAAATATTATCTTTTTTTACTTAATTAGATAGAGGTGAATGTTATTAATAGGCAACTATACAAAGTGATGGATGATGTGCAATAACATGAAAAAAATGATGCATTGCTTTAGCATGCCATTTGCTCTTTTAAAATTCTCAGGAAAATGACCAGAGTTGCACAATAAAAGCTGCTCCCTCCATTTCCCTTTCTTGCAATCAACTGGTGGTTTGCTTTGAAGTTGTCTTACAGACAACAGTAGCCTTTAGGAAGAACTTGGGCAACATGTCCTGATCAAAGAAAGACATCTTAGAACAAGCACATATAGATTGGCCTCCATGCAACTTCCTTTCACTGGGCACGGTGGAAGTCCTCATTAATGTGCTCAGAGGAGACCATGTCCTACATGGGAGACCTCACAGACACATAAAACGCATCAGCAGACGGTGACGCAGCAAGCCTTCCATGTCCTAGTGACCCCAAAGCAAAGGACCCATTAGTGTGGGGTTTGGTTAATCTGGGCATCCTCTTGGGAAAGACCGATACCAAACAGGGTCTTCAGGAGAGTCAATAACAAGAAAACAGGAGATTGTTCCTCTAAGAAGACATGCATTTCATGGACTCATTTGCTGTTGGAAATGGTTTTCCATTGTAAGGTTTTTGTTTGTTTCTCTAGCTAGCCTAGAAGCTCTCTGAGGGCAGAACCACACCTCCTAGGCTTCTGTCTTCCTCCAAGTGAATAGCATAGGCTAGGGCATGATCTGAAAACTTGGTGTCACAGTCCAAGGCCAGGAAGTCAGATGGAGATTTTGAATTCTGAAAGAACTCAGGAACAATGGAGTACACACCTCCTAATTTTAAGGTGATCGTAATCAGAGAATGAGGCTTATAAAATAGTATTTTTACATTTTTAACTATTTAATTCTAGAGATAATAATAAAAATATGGTCCAAGGAAAGATTTATTTTGGTCACAGAAGGAAAAGTAAGGGTTAGCTTTGGGGACTAAATATTACCTGAAAGGGGGCATGAAGGAGCCTTCTGGGGTGCTGATAATGTTCTGTATCTTGATCTGATTGATAATTACATGATATACACATATTAAAAACCCATCAAGCTATATTTGTGCACATGCATATTTATGTACATTGCTATATGTATGTTATTCCTCAATAAAAATAATAACAAAAGACTTCATTATTTTTATAGAACGGCACTAATGTAAAAGTTACATTAACTGAATAGGGCTGAAAACTCAGCAAGAAAGTTCTGCAGAGTGCTTAACTTGTCTAAATATCTGAATACCTAGTATTTCATCTGACCACCACAACTTCCTTGTGACACAGGCACAGAGTAATAATGAATAGTGTTTATTGAGCAAGTACTATAGACTAAATGCTTACTATATGCAACCTTATTACACCTTCACAGCAGCTCTATGAAGCCCATTCTATTATTCTTCCCATTTTATAGATAAGGAGACTGAGGCTAGGAGAAGTTTAAGTAACTTATCCATGGGCAGCCATCGGGATTTAGTAGATTCAGAACTTGCACACAGGACGTCAAAGCTATCCAACGTCAAAGCTGTCTATGCTATAGTGAAGGAAACGTGGTGTGTATTTGAGAGATGTGACAGTGACAGCCAGATATATGGATTGACATGCCCAAGGCAATGCAGAGCTAAAAAGGGAGGGCAACGAGAAACTAACAATTTTTAATCTCTAAATATGCACTGGGACTGGTGTAAGCTATTTTTATGATATTAAATATTATATTTATATCATATTACATAATACATATCAACACACAATCCACTGAGGTAGCCTTTTGATTTATTCATTTCACAGTTGAAGGAACTGAAAATAGAGAATTAAAGCAAATTCTCCCCAAAATCGCAGAACTGGTAGGTGGAGGGGATTCAAAGCCAAATTCCAGCTCTTTCCAGTAAGCACAGCTCTCTCTTGACAGGTGTGGCTGAGAAACAGAACCCAGATGCCTATGACAAGAAGCCAGAAGTCCCTTCTTTAAGGTCACTTTGCCTCTGCAGTATGAGAGATGGTTCAGGACTCTCCTATCCGGGAGGTATTTATACAATACTGGATATCCATTGCGAAGTTCAGTTAGACTCTGCCCTCCCAGAAGCCTGGGTAATGGGCAAGAAGGCACCAAGGCTTGTTTCTTAGTGAGGTAGTCATGGGGAATGGGTGTAGACAGCCTCAATTTGCAGGTACACATGGATGTTGGATGTGGCATCAACATTGGAGCTCTTTTAAATCCCTTCATTTGCAGAGCTCAATAAAGATTACATCACTGGAAAGAAGAAGAAAGCACATGCACTGGGATATGAAATGAAGACCAAAAAAAGAATTACTAAATGTCTGCTGGGGACAAAGCCCTCCTCTGGTGCTGTTACAAACACAGTCAAAGAACAAGCCTGGTGGGTGCAAGACAGCCATACTCAGCCCGCCACTATTTGAGTGGTATTTAGCCCACACGATGACTTATAAAAAGTTAAGCCCTAATGCAAAATCTTGGCAAGTTCACATACCTACCAGATTTCTAGCATCTTGAGAAAGGCAGAAGAGGTGGCAGTACTGGGTCCCACATTCCTCACAGGCACCCCAGGGAAGCCTAGGAACCTACCCCTGTGCCACTGCACCCATTTATATTACATGGAAGGCCTTGGAGATTGCATCCCCACCCAAATCTAAAAGGAAGGTTCTAGCTTGCTCAAATCTTCAAAAAAAAAAAAAAATCCTGCTGAGAAAAGTTTGAAGGAATGCTTTTTTGGCACCATCCCCCTTGTTTCCCTAGCCACAGCTGCCTCACTATTTACTTGGACCAGAAAAATAGACTCTCAGAGAAAGCAAACCAAAGGAATTCATAGGCAATGAGGGAAGCTCAGTGAAAAAGTGAGGGAAAAATGATATAAAAAGAGATACTTGGGCAGCAGAATGGGAAGTGCCCTTTAGAAACTGCATGCAATCTATGCCAGGGTTTCTCAGCCTGGGCACTAGTGACATTTAGGGCCAAATAACTCTTGGCTGTGAGGAACTGTTCTGTGCTTTGTAGGATATTTAATAGCACTCCTGGCCTCAATCTTCTAGATGTCAGAGGCCCCTCACCCTGTTGTGACAACCAATAATGTCTCTGGACATCACCAAATGTCCCCCTGGGGCCAAAATCACTCAGGTTGAGAACATCCATGCATAACTCTGCCTAGAGAGCAGGTATGAGCCCAAACCACATAAATGTGAACAACACATTCACATTTTCCCACTTGTCCCAATGCTCAATTTTTACCCAATCCCAGTTTGTAAACCAAACAATATAACAATGTTTACAAATTATTGAGCCTTTATATATCAGGTTGAATTTTCGGCCCAATAGCCCTTTTCTTCTATTTATAAATAGGAGTCTGCCTTTAGTTATGTTTCTACCAAATTCTTAAGACTACAGGTTGGGGAATAAAGGAGTTCCTTGAGTAAATAACCTTCTATTTCTTTGTATGAAGTGTTCTTTTCTCCTTTTGGGGGAAAGATCAGCTGTGAAACAGCAACTGATGGTGAACAGTTGTATGAATGGATGCTGTTCAGCATTCAGGGAAGACTCAGGAGACCCTGTAGTTCTTTCCTTTTATTTGGAGGACTAAACATGGTGGATGAAGGGACTTACTGGCTTGCCCTACATGGGCCAGAGCAAGGATCAGGAAGATATTACAGGAAGACAGCTTTGCCAGCAAATGGAACTATTTACCAATGGAATAAGCTGCTTACAAAACAAAACAAAACAAAGCACAATTCACTGTGGCTTCCATCTTGGTTGTACTCTCTGCCTTGCATGCCTCACTCTGGGAGAAGCTAGGTCATAAGCAACCCTATGCAAAGGGCTAAGGGGTGAGGAACTGAAGTCTCCAGCCAATAGCCACGTGAGGGAGCCTGGAAACTGATCCTCCAGCCCTGGTCAAGGCCTCAAATGATTACACTCCCCTCTGTGCTTGATTGCAACTTCACAAGAGCCCCTGAATCAGAACAATCAAGCTAAGCTATTTGCAGAAGCTGTGTGAGAGGAGAAATGTTTGTTATTTGAAAAAAAGAAAAAGAAAAGATGCCCAGGTAAACGCAATGTGGTATCATGGATGGAGTCCTGAAACCCAAAAAGGACATTATTGGGGAAACTGGTGAAATCTGAATAAAGTCTATAGTTTTGTTGATAGTAATGCACCAATGTTGGTTTCTTAGCTGTGATAAGTGTACCAAGGTTAATATAAGATATTAACATTAGGGCCAACTGGGTGAGGGACACAAGCAAACTCTGTACTATCTTTGTAACTTTTCTGTAAATCTAAAATTAATCCAAAATAAAAAAATTAAAGAAAAAGGCCTTTCTTGTAGGCACCAGATGTATTCAAGCAAAGGTTGGAAACTCATTTGTCAAGCACGTGAGAAAATGGAGGCCTGCGATGCTCGCTGAAGTGCTTCACAGAATTGGGAGTTCAACTTTATGACAAGAAGGGACGTGACTCACAAGCCAGGCTGAAACTAGTGAAATAATCTTCTATTTGAATCTCCCTGATCTGAAAGAAAACATGTGCCTAAGCCGACATAAAACATCCATTATGTCTGTCCTTCTGGTGAGTATGTTTGCTGGAAAGGGAGTGGACAGCTAAGAGGCTAGACTAGATTTGTTTTTATGGCCCTGGTGATGTTTTCATAGGTGCCTGATTAGATTGTCTTAAGATTCTTCCTAGATCTTAGATTCTCTAAACCAGGCGTCCTCAAACTACGGCCCACGGGCCACATGTGGGTGTTTTTGCCTGTTTGTATTTTTACTTCAACATAAGATAAGTGCAGTGTGAATAGGAATTTGTTCATAGTTTTTTAAAAACTATAGTTTGGCCCTCCAACGGTCTGAGGGACAGTGAACTGGCCCCCTGTTTAAAAAGTTGGAGGACCCCTGCTAAACCCTTCTTCTGCTTAAGTTATCCAGACTTGGTATTTTTCATTTGCATCCAAGAACAGTGATTACTATAGGATATGCTTATTTTTAAGCTTTCATGCCTATTCTGATAAACCAAAATATAGTTTTTAAAATAAAATATAACATATATTTATATATGAATGTGAATTAGGTGAGTTATACAATCTGTAGATATCCTATAAAAATGTTTACTAATACTATGTTTTATCCTTTACTAAAACTAAAATTCATTCCTTCATCTTATATACTTCTCCTTTTGAGGGATTTCAAGCCAGAGATCTCACAAAAATAAGTCAATAAAAAGACTAGACCAGATATTTTATTTCTAGTTTGGAACAGGGGGGTTATTAAAGAAGTAATAATAATATTAATGGCTTTTGGCACTTGGGAGCCATTCATTGTGCCCCATACTCTATGGCTGGTGCTTTGCAGTGATTAATCTCATCAACAGAAGTTAAACTGGCTCAGTAAATTCACATTGGAAAACAGATTGGGACTGATGGGAGCTGAGCAACCAAAACGCCAGTCAAAATCATGTCCAGGGACAACTCGGGCTGGACATAAGATCCAGTTCCTGCCATTGTCACCCCCAGTGGAATGAATTCAGAATTGTCCTTTGTATTTTGAGTTGCCTGCTCCATATTCAAAGTCCATCTCCCAAAACTGGAAGAGAGAGCAGCTCTGATTAAAAACGGAGATAGCTACCCCAGGTAAAGAAAACCAGTGGGACCAATGCAATCATCTGGCCTAAAAGTAATCCTGGAATGAATCTCAGAGATTTAGAAGGGAAGTCAAAGCAGGGATCTCTTCTCCATTCTTAAGCAAGTATTCTCTGTCCAGGGATGTTGTGCCATAGAACATGATGAATCTTCTAGGCTTTGGAATATTATTTACAATTTTACAGTTATCTGTTTAAATGTCATCTTCCCCTAAGAAAGTGGCCTTATTCTCCATACGTTGATCTATCCATCCATTCACTCACCCATTGATCCATCCATCTGTTCATCCAACATGGATTAAGCACAAAATGTAGGTGAGACTCTGAGCTAGGTGCTTTGAACTCAGATGAATGAACACTATCCCTACCTTTGAAGAATTCATAGTTCAGTGCTAGAGATAGATATGGAGGCCTAATTAAAGCAAAATGAAGAAATGCTTCAGTGAAGACATTTACTAGGTGCTAGGACAGGAGAGAGAAGGCTGTTCCCAACTCTGCTTACAAAGGATCATGTTTGAGTTCAATCTTAAAGGATAAATTTACCCTTCTCTGGGGTCTTTGAATTTTGGTAGGAGTTTTCCCCAATAAATCACATGGTGACTGCTTAGTTTAGGAAATAATTTCTTCCTGATTTTCCTAACCCTCTTAATGTTAGGAACCCTTTGTCCTTTATCAAGTAAGAATTCCATTGGTGAAAAAAGATGAGAAAATTTCAAATTCAGGAGTAGGCTGATAGCTTCTTAAGTGGTAACCAGGGTTCAAGAGTGGACAAATAAGAATTCTGGAAGAAAACAACATACATGGAAAAACTGGAAAACAATGTATGTAAGCCCAAACTGGCCCCACCTATTTTAGTCACCTTTGGGTTTCAATATATATAAATGTGTGTGTGTATGTTCATTAAGAAATCATTCATATTGTAGATTGTTGGTTATTTAACCAAATCTATAGGTCATCAAAGTTTGCATTTATTTATCACCTTGCACATAACAGTTCTTCTATTAACCTTAATTGAAATAGAAGGCAGGTAGGAACAGGGACATTTTTCTTGGTATAAATCCCAATGAATTAAACACTGTTTCTTTATACTGCTAGTACATTGTGAGAGAGGATTTCCAAAATATGTTTCCAAAGTGTCTACATTTCCCTGGGGAAGGAAATGTTTTATGGTATTCTTAAGCAATAGAGATGCCTCTCCTTAGAGCCAAGGCTCCCCAAAGTACTTGTGAAATGTACTAATCCCTACAGTTTACATGTTGAAGTGGTGGTGAAATTATCAAAGCTGTGGTCAGAAAATAAGAACATTCTGTGAGTCTCTCACTGCTGTAAAAAGAGTCAGCTCTTGGAGGTCACTATGTTTCCAGTTAAATTAAACACTAAGAAATCTTTTCTGTTTTGTGTAAATTATTCTGGCAGGGTAATTAGTTCTAAAATTAGTTCTTTCTATATCATCTTCAAGAGGGGAAAAAACCTTTGTGGATCCTTGAACCTCAAAGCAAATGTTTTTCTATTATAGCAAATCATTAAGATATTTGATTTGTTGAGCATGTCTCCTCGTTCTCTCAAAACATGAGGTAGGGAAGCTGATCTCATGGTTTAGATACCATGGGTTTAAAAGCTCAACTATGGTTTTTCCTTAACTAGGCGTTCTTTGTAATCACTGCTTGCTGTAACAACTGGTCATGATCAAATTATGCCCTAGAAGGATATTTTACTCGCTGTCACTTTTCCCGCAGTCAACTTCTATGATTTTTTAAAAGAGCTATAAGCACATGTTTCAAAGGGGTGGTCCTGCTGCTGCCTTTTCACAAGATAGGAGCTAGTCTGTCCCTCCAGGCTCCTGAATTTGCATCTCATTGTACAGTCCTTAAATGGAAAACAATACTTTTAAGTTAGTCTAGATAGATACTGTATTTGCAGAGACAGAAGTTTCCAAATATAAGGGCAGGAAAAATGGCTTTTGGCAAACCATTTCTTTAAGCTACATTTCATTACTGGAGTGTAAAGAAAAGCAAGTAGATAGGAGAACAAAAAGATAAAAATCGCTGATCCCAAATTAATACCCTGGATTCTTAACTGAAGAAAATTAAACCCCAAATTATGGGAGTTTCTTCGTTACTTGTTTTAAAGCTAAAGCTTGTAGTTCAAGTTGAAAAGGTAGAGTTAGACAATGGTGTTGACATATGGTATGATTTTTGACCTATGTAAGAGGCTAATTCTACCTACTTTCCTTTGATAGATATTGTTTTATAATGAACGAGTAAGAATGGAATCAAATATCCTTAAATTATAGACTTCAAGTCTTGGGAACTCCTAAAAATCTCTGCCAGTTGCTCCCATGGAAACAGCTCTCTCTGATTAAGTAGCTGAATAGATAGATGATTCAATTAAATGGTAACTATTAGACTTCTCATCCTTTCCTTTTTTGTTCATTGGTTTTGATTGTTCTTCGAGCCATTTGAAAAAATTCTATATGATATGGAAACACTACATAAATGTGCTATCATTTAATTTTAATGTATTCCATTCAATTTCTCAAATATTTATTGAGCAGTAGGTATATGTAGGGGACTGTGCTAGACACCAAAGAAAGTAAATAGAAAAATAGTTTCTTCCTTATCAGTTGTCTGCAATGGCAGATGATGTTGCCATTACGTATACCAGTGGTTTCTAATCCCAATCCATCTCTAGCCTGCTCCCCTCCACCCACCCACGCCGATTCTTCCTTGCCCCGTTTTGTCAGGTGCTCACCCTCCATGCAGTCAGCAGTCATACATCCTGGGGTAAGTCGTCACCTCACCCTAGAAAGGAATCTTACTTCAAGCCAATTCTGGTGACTTTTTTCTGCTTGCCAGTATTGATTTGGGCCACTGGCAGGTGTTGCAATTCTAGGCCATGAGAAGGAAGGACAGTCTACCAGAAGCAGCAGTGAAAATGCTTCTCTGTTCTCAAAGACACTTGCTAAAGAGTCACTGCTCTTCTCTGTCTTTTGATGCTGCAGTAGAAGCAGTGATACGAGGGCTGCTGTAGCCATTTTGTGACAATGAGGGTAGCCAAAGAACAAGGTGTCCCACTGATGATGGCAGAGAGAAAAGATGGAAAGCCACTGAATTAATGAGCCCAGGAAACAGCCTGCCTCTGAACTTGTTGTAAAGTAAAATACTAAATTTATTATTTAAGCCACTTTTGGTTGAGTTTCCATAATTTGGAGCAAAAGCATCTTAACAGTGGATAATATGAAACTCTGTTGTGGGGCTTGTTCTTCGACCTCTATCTCCACCAAACATGTCATTTAATGCCAGGTATCCTTAAGAAAAGACATCCATAGAGGTTTTGAATTTGTGTGCATTGGGTGGGATCTAAGATAGGAAGGGTAAAAGGAGGAAGATCAGATTACAAAGAACAGTAAGTCTGTAAATAAGTTCAGTCTTTACAGATAAATATTGCTAACTTCTCAGTCATCAAGCCAGATAGTAATAATCAAACTAATAATCAACCCATATTAGAGACTGACTTATTATTAAAGTCAACCCATTTTTTAAAAATTTATTTATTTATTTTTTCCCAAATTCTGTGGGTACAAATATTGTTAGTGTTACATATCTTGCCCTTGCCCCCCTCCCCACCCCGCTCTGCCAGAGCTTCAAGCGTGTCCAGTCTTCAAGTGATGCGTCCTGCACCCACCATGAAAGTGTGTACCCTTCCCCTTCTCCCCACTTCCACCTGTTCACCTCCCATTAACAACCATTTTTTTTTTAGACATTTTGGTTACAGTGTGTTTCTTTGCCTCTCCCTATTAAAGTCAATCCATTTAATGCATAATTTTTATACCTATAGACTGCATGGTGGCCTGAGTTGTTTAAACAACTCATAAAAATATTAACTTTTCTTTCTTGTTTAATGCCACCAAGGGAACTTATTATCCCCCTTTCAAAAAGTATTTGGTCACAAGTACAGTCTATAGGTGTACTATATTTTTTCTTTTATACAGTATTTTTATCGTACCTTTTCTATGTTTAGATAGGTTTAGATACACAAATCTTACCTTTGTGTTCCAATTGCCTACAATATTCCATGCAGTCACATGCTGTACAGGTTGCAGCCTAAGAACAGCAGGCTATCCCATATAGCATAGGTGTGGAGTAGGCTGTACCATCTACGTTTGTGTAAGTACACTCTATGATGTTTTGCACAATGATGAAATCACATAATGATTTGTTTCTTGGAACGTATCCCCATTGTTAAGCAATGTATGACTGTAATATAAGCACTAAAACATCTGACAGTTACAAAGGTCTAATCATTAAAAAGCACCCAATTATTACACAATAAATTTAAAATAATGAAGAATTTGAAATGAATAGGATTGTATCACTGATCAACTGTGTGGATAAAACTATAAATTACTACATGAAATTAATATTAACCTATTAAATCAGGGGTTGGCAAGCTTTTTTCTGTAAAGGTCTTGTTAGTAAATATTTTCAGCTTTGTAGGCCATAAGGTCTCTGCTGAACCTACTCAATTGTAGCACTAAAGCTGTCATAGACAATACAGAAAGGAATGGACATGGCTAGGTTTTAGTAAAACTTTATTTATAAAAATAGGCAATGGGCTGGATTTGGCCCATGGGCTGTAGATTGCCCACTCCTACCTTAAGTGAAGACCTTTTACTCTTCCAGAGCTACCCATTTGTAAACCTTTTGTAAACACCTACTAATCATCGGATTTATAAATAATCTCAAGGGCTTGATTTTAAATGATCTAAAAAGCCTGATTGGCTAAAAAAATACTCAGTATTTAATTTCAATTCATACTTATTTGCTTTTATTTTGCCCATGGGTAAACTAAGGGAAAAAAACCTCAAAAATATAAGCTCCTGTTCATATTTTAAGGATGAGACATTCTTTATAATTATCAAGTTTATTTTGGGTCATGATCCCAACAGAGATAATAGTGTAGTCTTTAAATCTTTGAAAGGTGCCAGAATATTTCAGAAACTGCAATGACAAAAGTTTTGTTCAAGATGCCAAAGCCTTGTGCAATAGTGGTTACTGCTCCAACAAAGATATATAAATATGTATAAATGTGACCAGTAGAGACAAGACCTTGGATAGAAAACCATATTGTCTAAGAACATAAAGGAAGTCATTTGTGAATACCAAGGCACAAAGCACAAAGCTTAAAGAATCATGCACCTGCTTGGCACCAGCATGGAATCATACAGTGGCAGTAGACACTTGAGCACTTTCCATGGTAAAAGCCTTGGAATGCTAAAGAGAGAGCACTCAAGAAGAAAATTACAAAAGAACATACAGGAAAATGTCTCTGTCATTCTTGGCTTTACCAGAGTAGGTAAATGAGGCACCTTCTCTTTAAGGGTCACCAAAGGTAACTTACATAACATCCACTGCTCTATCTTTTAATATAATTAGTGCATTTGTGTTTTGTCTATCTACTGACTAGAAACTCCTTCAGGATATGAACTACTTTTGACATGGTCTTGTATCCTATATTGCAGCTAGAACTTAAAGCCCCACACATCTATCTCCTCCAGGCTGTATATCCAGCTTGGTATTGAGAGAGAGAGAGAGAGAGAGAGAGAGAGAGAGAGAGAGAGAGAGAGAGAGAGAGAGAGAGAGAGAGAGAGAGAGAGAGAGAGAGAGAGAAAGTGGGGCAGTGTAGGAAGTCTTCTGAGTGCTACTCTCACAGTTTGGTTCTAGATAGGGAAAGCACTAGATACTCAGGGTACAGTTCTAGCCTTAGGTGCATTTCCACAGCCCTATGGAGACAGAATGCCCCATCCACCTTACCATGGCCCTTAGAACCACAGTAAAGAACAACTAAAAGTTTTCCATACTGATATTTTTGTTGTTTTCTTCTCTATTGCCTGTTCTTCGTCCCATCTATCTCCCCAAATTGTGTAATTGACCTGTGGCTCATTACCTATTAATGAACCAAGAAAATTTAGTGGATTATAAAAAGCATATTTAAGAAAAGGAAGTAGAATCAAACAGAAGAGGACATAAGACAATATAATAGAGAATATAAAAAGTGTATCTATGATAAAGATAAACTGTTTGGTTGATGCGTTTCCTGGGCTGAGATGTAAAATGCATTTCTCACTACAGATTGTGGATAAATTGTTTGCAACCTGCTGTTCTAAGACAAATTTAAGTCTGTGGTGCATCCTCACAACAGGCTGCAAACAAAATGGATTTCTTCTTCTATGTGCAATAGTATAAATGGCTTTGATAGAGAGATCAGTAGGTAACAATGGGCCTTGGGGGTTTTATTTTATTTTATTTCCAACAAAAGAGTAGTTTCTGTGGTTAAGATTACTCTGGTGACTTTAGGTGTGGTGGGCAGAATAGGGGAGAAGTCCCCAGTTAAGGAAGGTAGATAGGGGTCTATGGCTATAACTAAGATGAGATACGATGATGGAGTCCCCTAGGGTTGAGGGCAAATGCAGGACAAAGTGATGTGATGATGATAATGATGATGATGGTGATGGATAACTTTTATGGAGAGTATATACGATGTCAGGAGATGTCTTAAGCTCATTATGGTTTTTACTTCATTTAAAGCTCACATTAACCCTATGAGACCATCAATCAAAGTCAGAAACTGAACATGGGGTTAAGCAGTAGGAAAGTGTTGAGGTTGCTTCAAAATCATTACTGGAGATACTAGGGAAAATGAGAGAAAGGTAACTGATGGTCTTTAGACAGAGAAGAGTGAAAGAAGGAGCTTAATTTTAAACAAGAACATTCATGCATGCACTCATTTACTTCTCAAACATTTGCTGAGGGTGACTGGTGTTCTGGGCAGTATACCTGATGTTTCAGATTCAAAGACAAATAAGACATAGCCCTACCTGACAGGAAATCACAATCCTCTGTAAGAGAGTCACAGAAAAAGTGATAGTGGACACACAAAACGTACGATTAGCTCTACAGCTCACACAAGACCTCTGTCGCCGGCCTCTAAGCCCAGTGGTCTAATTATTCCTCATTATTCCTATACCATTCCTATTTGGTAGTGTTTGCTTTCTATGGGCATTTCTACCTACAGTGGAGTTTAAGGACTCTACCCCAGGTTCCAATTTCATTTTTACTTACACAAAAGGCTTTGATGGACAGTTCTAGCCCACCAACTCTTCAACTGGGCATTGCCAGCAAGGATAACATAAAAATAGGACACTTACGTTTTCTATCTAAGGTTGTTACATAAACATCCAAGCTCAATTTCCTTGCCCACCAGGTTACTCTTATTATATAAATCATCACTTAAATCATAAACTGAAGACAGCTGCAGTGCTGGAATACCAAGAATATAATTTTCTTTATTTCATTGAGTTGTTTACTTGGGTTTTACATTGCCTAAGTGCTAATGGTTAGGGATCGCTTTATAAAGAAGCCATATAATTGAGCAATTTTGAGGCATTGGGGTGCTCTTCTATGAGAATATTGTCTACATTTTCTTAAACCATCAGCTATTCCTCATTCTACGATGCTGTTTTCAAAATACATAAACAAGCTTTTCTCAATTGGGCTATCAGAAATTAAATGAAGCAATAGGGGAAAACAGCTCTCAAGAAAACATGAATATGCATTTCTCAACTTTAAATCTTTCTTTACAATATAATGAGGTTAAGCCATATTGCCTATATTAACCTGCTATACTGAATGTGGCAGAAATCAGGTTTTTTTTTTTTTTTCATTTTAACTTAGACCAGGTATCAGCAAAGTTTTCCTGTAAAGGGCCAGATAGTAAACTTTGAGATGTTGTGTCACAGCTACTCAGCTCTGATGTGGAGTGAAAGCCTCCATAGATGATATGTAAATGAGCATGGTTGTGTTTTCATAAGACTTTATTTACAAAAAACAAATGATAATCAGGGTTTATCCCATGGGCCAGTTGCTCACCCCTGTCTTTGACCATTTGTATTAAAATGTTACCAACATAATATTGATTGGGCCTAACACACCACCTGACATATATAAAGTACTCTTTTGATGTGTTTTGAATAAGTGAAATGTTACTATAGACTATTGGGGTTTGTTTCATTTCTTGACCATTTTCTGCATTTGTTTCTTGATTCTGTTACTAAGGATTGGCCATTTATAGACTATATAGTCTGATCCAAGAGCCTATGCCAAGAGTAGCCATTTGAACAGTCAGAAATAGTCCATGGTTTCCTCTATGGGGTAATCTTAGGCTCACAGGGAAAACTACTGATTCCTGATTTCTTCCACTAAAGATTTCTCTAGGTTCTATATAGTATCTTCAAAAGTCTCTTTATGGCCGGGCACGGTGGCTCACGCCTGTAATCCTAGCACTCTGGGAGGCCGAGGTGGGCGGATTGCTTGAGGTCAGGAGTTCGAAACCAGCCTGAGCAAGAGCGAGACCCTGTCTCTACTATAAATAGGAATAAATTAATTGGCCAAGTAATACATACAGAAAAAATTAGCCGGGCATGGTGGCACATGCCTGTAGTCCCAGCTACTCGGGAGGCTGAGGCAGGAGGATTGCTTGAGTCCAGGAGTTTGAGGTTGCTGTGAGCTAGGCTGACACCACGGCACTCACTCTAGCCAGGGCAACAGAGTGAGACTCTGTCTCAAAAAAAAAAAAAAAAAAGTCTCTTTATGAAATATCTTAAGTTTAGAAGGGGTTAAAAATTAAGCTCATCAACCATCTTATAAGGTTTATGTAAATCTTATTAGTTATCCAATGTCTGCATCTCCTGGCTAAATGATTATAGAAGAGGGAGGAGCCACAAGATGCAAGAAGCCTGAGTCCCTAAGTAACTGCATGAAGTCTGCCCTCCCCACCTCCACGGCCAACCTGCATTGGATGGTGCTTCAGTAAGAAAGATGCCTTTATAGTGTTAAGGCACTGAGTGTTTAGCCTACCCCAACTAATACAAGTATGTGTCTGTGAGATACATTCTTAGTAGAGTTGTTGGGCCATTTAAAACTCAGATAGATGTTGCCAAATTGCCTTGCACATTGTTGCAACAATTTATACTCCTACGAACAGTATAGGAGAGTGCCTGTTTTCCCATAAAGTGTATCATCCAATTTTTGGAGCCATGCCAGTTGGATAGAGAAAAATAATCTCTTTAGTGTTTAGCTTGCATTTTTTAAATGAATGTGAAGGTAAGCATCTTTTCAAATATTGATACACCATTTGTATTTCTTTTCCTGTAAGCTGCCTGTAATTCATCTGTATTTTAGGTTGTTTTTCTTTTTATAATAATTTGTAACAAAGCTTTATATAGTAGAGAAGTTAACCTTTAGTTTGTCAAATGTGCTATAAATTTTTATTTATTTGTCACACAGATGATTCTATGTGTTTTTGTGCAGTGATATTTGTCCTTCTCTTTCTTTATGTTTTCTGGGTAATACTTCCCCATATAAAAATATAAGCATCCAGATACATTTTCTTCTGGCACATTTATAGTTTCATTTTTTATCTTTAAATCTTTCTTCCATATCAATTTATTTTGATGTAAGGAGCAAGGTCAAAATCCAGTTTTTTCTTACCAACATTTGTCTCACTATTTAAATGTGATGATAATCCTTCCTTTATCCCCTAACAAGAACTACCATATTTACCACATAATAAATTCTCATACATATTTTAGCTCACTGGCGAACTCTTATTGTCTCCCATTGATCTGCCTATCTATTGTGAAGCAGTATTATACTATTTTAATTGCTTTAGTTTTATATCATATTTTAATAAATGGACTGGGATGATCTCCATTAGACTTCGTGATCATATTTCCCCTGACTACCTTCACATAATTATTTACCCAGATGATGCTTAGATTAATTTAGTGAAATGACCAAAAAAAAATTCTGTTGGTACTTTTCTTAGAATTACATTCAACTTATAGATAATTAATGACATAATTGACATCTTTATATTATTGATTTTATGTCTTTTATATTTATTTCTGACTTTCTGTCTTGTTCAATTTAGACCCCACGGTCTGGGATTATGATCATTTCCTTGGATACTGTATTAGTTTTCTACTGCTGCTGTAATGAATGACCACAAACTTAGTGACTTAAACAACTCAAATTTATCATATTACAGTTCTGGAGATTAGGAGTCTGAAATGAGTCTTACTGGGCTAAAATCAAAGTGTCAGCAGGGCTCTGTTCCTTTCTGGAGGCTCTAGGGGAGAATTTGTTCCTTTGACTTTTCCAGCTTCTAGAGGCCTCCTGAATTCCTTGGCTCGTGGCTCCTTCCTTCATCTTCAAAGCCAGTAACTTTGTATCTCTCTGACCATACTTCCATAGCTACACCTCTCCCTGGTTACAGCTGGGGACGTTTTTGCATTTTTAAGTACCCACATGATTAGCTTGGGCCCACCCAGACAATCCAGGAAACCCCCCTATCTCAGGGACCTTAAGTGATCATTTTGCAAAATTCCTTTTGGTATGTGAGGTAACATAGTCACAGGTTCCAGAGATGAGGATGTGGTCACCTTTGGTGGTCCATTATTCTGCCTACCACAGATATACTCTCAACTGCCATGTCCATCTTTACCTTTCTTGAATTCAACTAGAAAATCCAAATCCTAAAGAGAGGAGATTTAGATTAAGCAGGGCTTGGGAACTGAAAGTACAAAATGGTATGTTTTACTTTAATGGTGTTTAGCTTCCAGGATGTTTATTTTGCATTTTAAATTTCCAGCTACTAACCTCTAACAGACCTTTTGGGCTGCCCTGCAATCCTGCAACATTGCTGGTCCCCTAGCTCCCTTCTCTTCCATCCTTCCCCTCTCTTTCCTCAAACCTCCAGGATCTTTACCCTATCCTCCCTCCTAGTGGATGAAATTGCTTCCTGTCTTGCTGGAAGTGGAGAAGCAATCTGGAGTAAAATTCTACATGTTTTCCCTCCATCTGCTAACTGACTTGCATCTGTGTACATATAACTGATGCCCACCTATTATTCTAGCTTGAGAGAAGCTCAAATTCTCCACTTGTACTCTGGATCCCAGACCTGTGGTCCACTTTAGGAAATCACTCCAGTACCCAATCTCCTCACCAACCCTCAATTCTTCCTCCCTATGGTGAACCCCAGCAACTGATGACTACCGTGTTTCCCGCAAAATAAGACAGGGTCTTATATTTATATTTCCTCAAGAAGACACCCTAGGGCTTAATTTCAGGGGATGTGTCATTTTCCCCTCAAAGCCTCAGCTTGCAGCATGCACAGGATGGCCGGGACCTGACAGGGGGAGCCGACCTTGTTGGTGGGGCTGCCTGCACCTTTCCGGTCACCTCTGGGATAGTAGCTGTCACCCTGGGGCAGATGAGAAGGGCTGCTGATCTTGTTTCCCGCTCTGCGACAAAATGCATGGGTTGTGCAGATGCGCTGCGTAGCCACGCCCATCACTAGGTCTTATTTTCAGGGAAGGGCTTCTATTGCGCAAATGCTCAGAAATCCTGCTAGGGTTTATTTTATGGGTAGGTCTTATTTTCGGGGAAACACAGTATGTTATATTATCATTTATCCGAGCCCAGAAAGCACCAGTCTCACCGAAGGAATGGGTTCTCCAAATAGGTACCCATAAATAAATCTCTACGATCATCCTAAAGTGGAAAAGGATAGAAATGTGAGCTTGAATATGTTTCCATTTTCATTATACTCACTATCTTAGTAGGCTTAATATCATTTCTTCAGGTTTAGATCCTGGCTGCTGTATTTATTTTCCTGCAAAAATTATTCGTGTAGTGAATCTAATTCTGTTTAAACCTCCACTTGAAGGTTTGCATGGGACCAAGTGGCCACACTCAGACCAAAGCTACTGTCATAGCACTCACCACTGGCCACACACCCAAAGATCTCAGCAAATATTTGATGTCTGTAATCTTATGTTCAATAGCTTCAGAAGCCTTGAGCAAAGTCTGGTTTTTTCCACACAGCCACACAATTCCTTTTCTCCTCCATAAGTGAGAAAATTTTCTGTAAATCATTAGTTCCAATTTTTATAAAAAAAAATCAAAACAACAGCTGAAGCTCAGCAATGTCTTCAAACATTTTGATAACATGAATCTTTCCCTGGATATGTTGGGAACCACACAGTCTCAGAAATAAGCAATGGAGACAGAGCCTCTAGCAGACAAGTTTTATAGAATTGTCTGTTTGGTAAATGTTATTTATTTAGTGGACTTTTTAAAAAGCAAGGACAAAGAGAAACATCAAATTAACTAGATTTAAAAACAAAGCCACAAAGAATATCTGATAAGCATTCAATCCAGGTTTCAAAAACTTATCATAGTCATCATTCCCTTTGCTACAAATACTGTTGTTGGCCAACAACATGTCTATTATTTTTTTTAAGGAATGAAAATGTTTGTGCTCATTAAAGGCAGACAGGACTCTTGGGCCCCATGTGGGCCACCATGTGAGTGAAGCTGGAGGGGAGGGCAGGCCTCATCTCCATCCTACAGCCAAACCAAGACTCAGTGAGGGCCTGTCCTAAGGAGAGGAACCACGTGGCCTGACAGTCACAATACTCATTTTCCACAATTGCCCAAGTGATTTTCTGCTTACCTTAGCTGAGGGTCTCTACGTGTGAAATTAACATGAAAAAATATAATAGGGGTGGGGATTTCCTCTTGGGAGGAACTGGCTGTGGTTGTGGGAGCGAGCAGAGTGTGACAAGAAAGCCAGAGGAGCAAGGCACACATCAGTGACATGTGTGTGTCTCACCAGCCCCCTGGCCTCACCTACCTCCCTTCTGAATGCTGTCATGACCTCCCATGGAGGCTCAGATTCCAGCTTAAAGACAAGACATGGTCCTAAGATTTACCATCCAAAGAAAAACTCTGTGGTCAGTGTTTTTATGCTACTCTTTCTAGTCAAAAAACTGAGCCTCCTATTGCAGAGGAGAATGAATTGCTCAAGCTTGCATGTGTGGGGAGTGATGAGACGAGTTCTCAAATTCTGGTCATTAGACCCTAAACTAGCACTTTTTCCATTAGCCATAGCTGAGCCAAGAAGATAGCATCACTGGCACCATAGGTGACAGGAGGTGAGTGTGTGTCTGTGTGTATGATAAAGTCGTTCCGCCTCAGCACTTGGACACCAGAAGCCTGATGTCTCTTGGTGAGGGGGCTGCCCCATGCACCGTAGGGTGTGTAGCAGCACACCTAGCCTCTACCCACTAGATGCTAGGAGCATTTGTCCCCCAAGCTGTGACAACCAAAAGTGTAGCCACACATTGCCAGATGTCCCATGAGGATGGGGAGCAAAATAATCCCTGGCTGAGAACTATATATCTATGTGTTTATGTGTATATGCACACATGTGTGTCTATGTGTGTATCATGTGTGTGTACATATATGAACTCTTTTATGAATAAATATTCATGAAGCTTCCTCTCAACTTCCCCTCAAAAGAAAACAACGTAGAAGAGAAGTTCTGCAGATCTAAAACCCTCCAAGGCAATCTTCTAGCTTCTAGAAGCTTACTATCCCTCTTCTGCTTTCCTTTAAAGTTTCAGGCACACTGGCCATTGCTGCTTTTTATGGTAGATTTATTCTATTTGTATAATGTCATAGTTTTTCATTCTGCCTCAAATTAGCTTTCTGCTACACATTAATACAAATTATAAAGTGTCTTTAAAGACTAGCAGTCTTCAACTTTTTTGGCACCAGGGACCAGTTTTCACGGAAGACAATTTTTCCATGGATGGGGGGCTGGGACGGGGAGGTGGAGCTCAGGTGGTGATGCATGGCCCAGTTCCTAACAGGCCACGGACAGGTACTGGGCTGTGGCCCAGGGCTTGGTGACCATAGTTATAGAGCACAGTATAACATTCAGAGACAGACTTTTATGGATCAAAGGAATTCAGGTACATGCTTCTCATCTTTATCAGAATCAGGATCTGTGTAAAAACACCACCAATCAGCCGTGGGCCGGCTCCAGTGCAACACAGAGCACACCAGCTGAAAACCTAGATACAAATGAGGTAACTTAGGAAAAATCCCTGATTCTGAGTCTCATAAGGTCAAATGACAAGTTTTATAGATCGCGAAGGCTTCTTTTCAAATGGTTATTTTGTAAACAAATTGAGGTAGACACAGCTTTTCTTCTGACCCTTTAAGTTCAACTTTCTGAAAGTTCTTTTTAATTCATTTTTCTAAAGCCAGGTAGACTGTTGAGATATACAGGGCTCTCCTTTTTAATGCCCCAAGTTGACCTCCCTTTAAATAAACATATCAGTTGACATGCAAATTGTCCTGCTTGAACACATCTTTTAAAAGTGACACTAATGCCAGCCAATGACCAAGAAGCTGTAGTTTCCTTCCTGTGTGAATGTGAGGTGTGAGAAGAGCCCAGAGCTTGTGGCTCTGGCAGAGCCCACGTTTGACTGGCAGCATTCCTCGGCAGACAGGCAGACAGGGACTTACCTTTGGGAATGGTGATCTGACAGCTCAGGTCACAGTCCTGCTGCAACTGATAAAAAGCCACTTCCTGCAGCCGAGCCCTCTCCAGCTCTGAGAGGCTCTGGATGGGGACCGACCTCAGCCGCACGCTGCGGCCAGACATGCTGTTCCAGGTGAAGTCACCCTGCAGGCCAAGGGAAAAACATGAAGAGTTACACAGGTCGCCTACCTCTCACAAACATCCTCTTTCTCAGTCAGTAATAGAGCCAAGCAAACTTCACCTTTGTGTTTCAAAATTGGCTCTCAATTCCCTAAACGAGATCCTCTCTTAGTGTACCGTGGATTTTCTCAGTCAGTCGCAAAAGTCAAAACCTCGAGTATCTGCTGGATCATGTGATTTCATCTCATGATGCATACATAGGCCAAAAAAAAAAAAAAAACATGTGGAAAGAAACTGCAAGGGTCCTACTTCCTCCCTTTTATGGGAACACATGGGAACCTTTTATTTTTGTATCTCAGTAACAGGAAAAATGTGATGCTAATTGCCACCGTGCATACTGGATCTGCAGGGTGGATGTGTACTGAGCGCCTGTCATGTGTCAGCGACTGTGTCAAGGGCTTTTATTAAAAAATGACAATAACTGTACATATTTATGTGATCCATAGTGATGTTTCCATATATATAATGTATGATGATCAGATCGAGGTAATTGGGATATCTATCATCTCAAACATTTATCATTTCTTTGTGTTGGGAACATTTACTATCCTCCTAGCTATTTGAGACTATACCATATATTATTGTGAACTATAGTCCAGGGTTTTTTAGTTAATCCCTCCAACAACCTTATGAGGTGTTAACATTTTTGACCTATCTTATGTAATATTTAATAATATTATATAATAATAATAATATGATTATAATATATAACATATAAGAGAGCCCATACTTGTATTATTATAATATATTCTTATGATATATTATATTATTATCATAGTAATATATAGTATATATAAATGTAATAATATAATATAGATGATAAAACTGAGGCTTAGGGAGGTTAAGTAATTTTCCCCAAATCATAAAGCTTGTAAGATTTGGAACCAGGACTCAAGCTAAGAATGTAGTGCTTTAAACTCTATGCTAAAATTGTAACCACTGAGTTTCTATTTATAGTACTCTCATGAGCTATTTTGAACACCATGTGTACAGAGAGATGATCAATAAAGAATATGTGTACAGTATTTATAGATATTTGGTGCTAAAATACTCCATATCAAGGAGCCAAATCAAAGATTCCCATAATCCTAAGAGTGCATTTATGTACACTCAAGCATACCCCACTGGTCGGATGGCTCCACCCTCAATGCAGACAGTGAGGAAGTGATGGCCTAAGAAACAGTACTTCCCAGTCCTCTGAAACCCAGGGTCTCCTTACTAAAGAGGACTTCTTATGAATCACAGATACTAGCCATGGTGCAACAGATTTGAAGAGACAGCTATTGTTACCGCAACAATCAAGAAAAAAATAGTTCCAGAGTCCAGGGGGAAGAGGTGCTGGCCCAGACAGGCACTGCCAGGGACTTATTGCAATGGGTGGAACACTTATGGAATCCCATTAAGACTTAATCATCTTAAATAAGTCACTTAAAGAAGGAAGACAGAAAAAAATGTCTCCAGCAACCACTAAGATACTTCATTCCACATTGGTGGCAAATTCCTGCCTAGAATGTTCATTCCAAACAGTGAATGGCGTTACATAAATTCTGTGATATAGTCTCCTCTTTATCTAGGATTTCATTCATTCGTTTAACAAAAATGGAAATACTATACACTGGTAGGGGCAGAATGAACAAGGTCAGTAAAAGGTATATTGTTAACTAATGACAACTTCTAGGGAGGAAAAAAGAGCAGGGAGGGGAAGTCAAGGAGAGGGATTTGCAGTTTTAGGCAAAGTGGCCGGGAAAGACCTCGTGGACAAGGTAGCATTTGAGCAAGAGCTAAAGGAAGGGAGGGCTTTTGGTTTATCTTGACACATATGAATTTACGTCTCGAGAAGCCTGGGAAGAGTTCAGGGAAGATGCTGCAGGAAGGGATGTGGGGAGAGGAGCGAGTGGGCAAATCTAGTCAAAGTCGGTAGGCTGCAATCACATTTGGTGAACGAAGAAAATCCTTCCAGGGCTGGTCTATTGGGAATTTTTTTTTCTTTTTCTGGTATAAATAGAATAAGCACAAGTTTAAACTGTTAGGAGTTGGGAACTCGGGCCTTGGGTACACCTCACACACACCCTCTAAGCTTAGGGAACCACAAGGTACACTATTGGTAAATTGCTTCCCCCCGCCCCAGATTGAAAGTCTCAGGTGAGTTTATAACTTTTTGATATGAGGCTTAGGTACTAAAGAGAGCTGATGGCTAAAGGGAATGCTTGTACACTGTTGATGGAAATGTAAATTAGTACAGCATACATGGAAATGAGTGTGGAGATTCCTCAAAGAACTAAAAATAGACCTACCATTTGATCCAGCAATCTCACTACTAGGTATCTACCCAAAGTAAAAAAAATCATTTTATTAAAAAGACACCTGCATCCATATATTCATTGCAGCATAATTCACAATTGCAAAGATCCATATATGAACCAACCTAAGTGTCCACCAATGGATGAATGGACACAGAAAATGTGGTATGTAAATACAATGGATTACTACTCAGCCATCAAAAAGAAGGAATTAATGTCTTTTGCAGCAACTTGGATGGAACTGGAAGTAAACCAGGAAGAAAAAACCAAATACTGCACGTTCTCACTTATAAGTGGGAGCTAAGCAATGGGTATGCATGGTCATATAGAGTAACTTAATAGACATTGGAGATTCAGAAGGAGGGTGGGAAGGAGGTGTGGGGTGAAAAATTACCTATAGGGCTTAGTGTACACTATTCAGGTGACAGGTATATTAAAAGCCTAGACTCCCCCACAATTAAATTCACTAGTGTAACAAAAATACACTTGTACCCCCTAAATCTATTTGAATTTAAAAAATAGAATTACATATCTATTCTTTAAAAGCATTTAAAAACATGACCTCCAATGGTCTTAATTATCTATAGCAGGGGTTTGACAACATTTTCTGTAAAGGGCCAAATGGTAAATATTTCAGGCTTCATAAGCCATGTGATTTCTGTCACAACTACTCAACAGTGTCTTTGTGGCATGAAAGTAGCCACAGATAATTTATAAATAAATGAGTGTGGCCATATTCCAATAAAACTTTATTTACAAAAACAGGTGGCAGGCTGGGTCTGGCTGGTGTGCTGTAGTTTGCCAACCTCTGAACTATAGCTTAGGACTGAAATAAACCAATTCCTAGAAGGAACATTTTGTTCTTATTTCCTATGTCCTCCTGGTTAATTCAAACAATATTTAATGAGCACCTATTTCATGCTAAGCACTGAAATAGGCTTGGAATTAAGATGACAACACAGTCCTTGTTCTCAAAGAGTACAAAGCCTGGAGGGGCAGGACTTTGCCATTTTTCTGGGGGATCAAGGAAGGCTTTATAGAGAAAGTAGTGTTTCAGTAGAGACTTGCAAGTTGAGTAAGAGGGGTAAGCATCTGCCGAGGAGAAATGCAACTTGAGAGAAAACAGTGGGTGCCAAGGCAAATGAGTTCGAGAGAACAGGCTTGTTCAGGAAATTACAAGGCTGGAAGGAGGGAAACAGCAGGAAGTGAAGCCAAGCAGAAGTCAGGGCCAGACCCTGTAGGGCTTCTCTGTTGGCAATGCAAGGTAGATTAGATTTTTCTCCATAGGTGATGGCTAGTCATTCAGGAACCATGAGTAAGAGAGGAACACAAGCAGATTTGCACATGGGGAAGATAACTGGAAACACATTTCTTAAGGAATTGAAGGAGAGAGCAAATCAAAGATGCAGAGATGAGAAAAGACTCTGGGCTAGGTATGATGCTGATTCCAATTTGAACAGACATAGGGGACAGCACTACATAGATGCCTGGTGACAAACCAAATGCAATGGAGGACAGAGAAGGAGTAATGTAGGATGCTTCTTGGGTTTCTAGCTTGAGTTAACTGGGCAGATAGTAACAGTAATCTCCAAGATGGGGAACAGCAGACGGAGAGAAGGAAGATGTTCCATCATTTTCACCATGTTCTATCTTGAACAAATAGAATTAAAACACATTCCTAAGTCTGGCAAAACAGAACCTGGCCAGTTTACATTTTTTCTTGAGCCTTCATTTTGTTCTCTCAATTAAAACAGTCCAACACAATCAAGTAATATATGTTTCTTTTCTCAAACTGTTCACAAATGACTACACTTAGCATAATAAAAAGTGAAGTGCAATGCTTTAGGTTTCTTTCAGTCCATCATATATTGCAGCCTGTGATTTTTAACTTTTTAGATTTTTAAACTTCTTGGGTGTATTTGGGATTATTAGCCCAAAGAGAGACCATATGGGGTTATTTTGTTGTGGCAGTCCAAGCTAAGACAACATTCATATTTTCTAATGTTCCCTGACTGATTCTCACATGCAGCCAAGGTTCAGAACCACTGAGCTCAAGGGTTTGCTATGATGCAGGTTAGAGTCTGTACCCCCATCATTCACTTTGATTGTAATAAGTCTGCTCTGTAGTAAGTCTAGAAAATTCAAGAAGTGCTCCATCACCAAAGAAAGATGCAGATCTACCACAGGGACAAAGCTATTTCTATGACAGTGATAATAGTGAAGATGTTACTTTTTGAAACAAAACTTGAGCTTACAAGACACCTGGGAGGAAGCATGATGCTGCTTTCTTTTCAAATGGAGTGATACCATAATCCTTATTTATTTTTCACTCAACAACAACAACAACAAAATTGACTCAAACATTGACACTCTTAGAAGCTAAAGCCCATACTCTTAGCCTCTTCAATATCCAAGCTTGAGAGATGCCCCTCAGCCTGCATTTTGTTCTGCAGGGGTAAAGAGAAGTACAGAATGGAGTTATTAGAAGGTATGATTGACAGAATAATATCTCCCCCAAACATGTCCACACCCAAATCCCAGAAACCTGTGCATATGTTATTTTCCATGGTAAAAGGGACTTTGCAGAGGTGATTAAATTCAGGTTCTTGAGATAGGGATACTAGCCTGAACTGTCCAGGTGGGCCCAATGTCATCACAAGGGTCCTACCAAGCATGAGGCACAGGTGTGGCTCAGTCAGAGAAGGCGATGTGATGATGGAAGCAGAGGTGGGGAGAGAGGGAGATTTGAAAGTGCCAGGCTGCTGGCTTTAAAGATGGAGATAGGAGCCAAGAACCGCAGGCAGCTTCTAGTAGCAGAAAAGGCAAGGAACAAATTTTCTCCTAGTGCATCCAGAAGGAATGCGGCCCTTGATTTTAGCCCAGTGAGGCCTATATCAGACATCTGACCTCCAGAACTGTAAAGTATTCAATTTGTATTGTTTTAAGTGTGTGGTGATTTGTTACAGCAGCAATAGGAAACTGATCCAGGAGTAGGAAAGAGCATTAGAAACGGAGGTTGCTGGGGTGAAGGGGCCTGAGTTCAGATGAGGGCATGCTCCCAGACACTTCAAAAAGTAGATCTTGACTTCCCATCAGATTCTTCTCTCCCTTCCACCTGATACTAAGGTGCTGCTTCATACTACAGGTACCAAAACCGATTTGAGCCGGAGAGGTCCCAAGACTGGAATTCTGAAAGCACTTTTCCCATAACATAGAATTAGAGAGAATTATATATAGTAAATAGTTTAGGCCTTGTGGGTCTTATGGTCTCTGCCACAACTACTCAATTCTGCCATTGTAGCACACAACAGCCATAGACCCTGTGTAAACAAAAGTTCCAATAAAACTCTATTTATGAACATGAAAATTCAAAAGTCATATAATTTTGCTTGTACAAAATATTATTCTTCTTTAGAATTTTTTAAAACCATTTAGAAATGTAAATATCATTCTTAACTTGCAGGTCATACAAACAGGCAGCAGGCTGGATTTGGCCCACTAGCTATAGTTTGCCGACATATTTACACAGCATCTACCACCACGTGCTAGGGACCCGGTCTTAGGAGCCTGCACCAGAAGCTATTAACATATTTATCAGCTAGATTTAGGAGGGCAAGAAGCTTGTCTGGCTTATTCACCTTGGTGCTCCCAGTATCCAAGGCAGTACCCGGCATTTAATTGCCACTGAATGAATATTTGTCAATCTAGGGTCTAAGGAATCAGGCACATCATGAGCTAAAACAAAATTGGAAACTTAACCAAACCATGCAATATTGTGTATATGTGGGAAGAGGTATTCTGGATTTGAATAAGCTGCTATGAAAGAGTCTTTTGAAACAGAGCCTGTTGATGAGTCAAAAAAAAAACACCAGCACACTGGGGAGAAAGTAAATGTGATGATATGTGATCTGCGGAAGCGTCAACCCATCAAATCCACCCTCACCCGTCAGACATCATAGGAGCAGTATGACATGAACACAAAGGTCAATGTGACCCTGTGACTCTCAGGACATGTACCACAAAGTAAAAAACAAGCACCCAGGAGGCACACCAAAGCCCCCCAGCACAGCCTAGAATATGCTTCATGCTGTTTCTAAACTCTCAAATATGCATTCCAGGCCAGGATTTTTCTTTGGTGACTGTTTATCTCATACATGGAGGACTCATTTTAAGGCTCTCTGAGTCTGGTCTTTAGAGTGGTCATCATAGGATATTTTTGTAAGGATTGAAAATAGATGATTTCAAAATTGTTTCAATTTTATAAATATAGGTGAAATTGAAACTGGCCCAATGTCTCTGGATAGACTAAAAGCCTTGACAGTTGTAAAGATATACTTTTATTCCGGGGTACCACTATGTGATTATAAAGGGTAGCAATATGATAAAAAGGATATAGCTATATGTCCACTAAGGTGTTGATCTGTTAATACCAATTTGCTGGTGAGTACATGTGGTGCTTGTTTTTCCATTCTTGAGATACTTCGCTTAGTAGAATGGGTTCCAGCTCTATCCAAGAATATACAAGAGGTGCTATATCACCATTGTTTCTTAAAGCTGAGTAGTACTCTATGACATATACCACATGTTATTAATCCACTCATGAATTGATGGGCACTTGGGTTGTTTCCACAGCTTTGCAATTGTGAATTGTGCTGCTATAAACATTTGAGTGCAGGTGTCTCTTTTGTAGAGTGTCATTTGATCTTTTGGGTAGATGGGTATATACAAACACAACGAGTAAGATGTGCAAAGTTTGGGGGATGGACACGCTCGAAGCTCTGACTTGAGAGAGGAGGGGGCACGGGCAGTATACGTAACCTTAACACTTGTACCTCCATAATACACTGAAATAAAAAAAAATTAAAAAAAGGATATAGCACAGTGGTTCTTGGGGGGTAATGTTGCCCTCTGGGGCATTTAGTGATATGTGGAGACATTTTTGGTATTATAACTGGGGAGGGGTGCTACTGACATTTGGGAGGTGGAGGCCAGGGATGCTGCTCAACATCCCACAATGCATACGACAGTCCCCACAATAAAGAACTATCTGGACCAAAATATCAACAGTGCAGAGGTTGTGAAACCCTGGCATAACATAAATTAGGTCTACTGTTAGAGCCTGATTACATAGAATCTCCTTAAAATGATAGTACCAGCAAATATTAACAATTCATACATTTTATCGTTAAAGGCCTAAGCTACGTATTATTATGCATATTATATATACTATGTATATTATACATGTATATTTCTGTATATTATGTACATAAACAGAATCATAGGACTTATTTTAAGTCCTATTAATATTTAAGCATTAAGAAGCACAAACACCACAAACTTATTTAAAAGAAGCAAACAAAAAATGTCCCAATACAATAGAACAGGCGTCCTCAAACTACGGCCAGCGGGCCACATGCGGCCACATGCGGGCCGCCTAGCACATTTATTCCGTTCTCTGGGTGTTTTTGCCACTGCTGCCTGTCCTGCTTAGCAGCCCACTCATCCCGGGCCCACAGTGCGCATGTGTGGAATGTGCGCCACACTCTCCAACGGCCCTCCAATGGTCTGAGGGACAGTGAACTGGCCCCCTGTTTAAAAGTTTGAGGACCCCTGCAATAGAATCTTGATTAAGTGGAAAACAATTCACTAAAAGTGTTGACTAAGATGTCCTTCCCACCAGAAGTATATGTCTGTACATTTAGAAAAAAGAAGCAAAAGACAGACTAAAAACCCAACTATCTAATAATATCTATGATTTATTCAGAAAGGTCATTCTTTTGTGCTAAATTGTATCTTTACAAATAGACTTGATTTTCCCAGGAAGTAAAATTGATTGAAATAATTTTGGTTTTGGTCTACACCACATTGTTTTCTTTTGCCCTTGGGGCAAGTCTCTAATTGCAGCATCTCTTTAACCACATCCAACTGTAAAAACTCCCCAGGGCCAAGCAAGGGGTGATGCAGGGCCATT
This sequence comes from Microcebus murinus, assembly GCF_040939455.1. NCBI lineage: Eukaryota > Metazoa > Chordata > Mammalia > Primates > Cheirogaleidae > Microcebus > Microcebus murinus. The sequence continues at coordinate 87,446,858 of NC_134136.1, forward strand.
CAAAATGTGGTTTGTGAATTTAGGGCATCAGAATCACCTGGGCAGATGACCGTTGTTAAACATGCAGGTTCTGGGCTCTAGGATAGATTTAGGGAATTAGAGTCACAAGGGATAGGCCCCAAGTACCCCCATCTTATGTAAACCAGCATCCTCAAGTGAGTCTTATTTTTGCACAATAAAGGTTGAGACCCAATGGTGTGGTGGGGAGAACTTTGGTAAGATTCAAATCATCTCTGATCTTCAGTTTTCTCATCAATAAGATGGAGCAAAGAACAAAAGCTTACCTCTCAGTTTGTAGGGATTGTATCAGACAAGACAATGCAAATGATTTTCTTATAGAGGGCTTATTAGCTTTCAGCAAGCTCTGAATAAGTAGAAATTTAAATTATAATTAATATTAACCATCACCACTCTAAATTTGCATCCCCATGTTAAGCCTGGCAGTTCTAGTGACATCAAAAGCTCTTAAGAAATGTGTTGAATTCATGAATAAATGGTTTCACTATCACTTTATGTATATGATGCTTTTTTTTTTTTTAAGGTGTCAGCTGGATTGTGGTTCTCTATGGGTGCGAGGCAGAAAAAAGACCAGATAGGTAGGATAGGGCCTGGAAAATGGCATGCCATTTAGATAAGTCATGCCAGAGGCTAAATCTCCTCTAATTGTTTTCTAATGTGGCCAAGTGTCATTTATTAATAATTAGTAGAGCCAAAATGCCCAGGTAAATCACAATGTGTTGCTGAAACGTGGCATAAGTTTAAATACCAGGCCTACAACCAACATTTCTGAAAAGGGTTGCCTAGTTCTTTAGAACTCCAAAATAAACACATCTCCAATGACAAGGAACTCCCTTCTTCATGAGTTTCCGGGGAAAGCCCAGGTATTTGTATAGCTGTCACATGCCTGGTTGAATTCTTAAAAGAGGTTTACTCCTTTACAAACGCAGCAGGATAACATGTGTTAATTCTTCCTTTCTTGATTCTTCAGCCACTCCTCAACAGATCTGTCTTTAAGAAGATTGAACACTTCTACCACATTGCTTACAATTTTTATATTTTACTTATCTATTTTGGTCTTTTTTATGAGCAGGAATTTTAGGAAATTCTGGACAGTTGGTAGGGATAGTAGTCCATTTTTACCTTTTGCCTTGGCATATTGGCTATTTATTGCAATATTTTCCAGTAGCATGATGGAAAACCCAGCCTCACCCATTCAACAAATAGTTAATAAGCACCTAGTACAGGCCAGACACTCTTCTAGGTCCTTGGGATTCATTAGTGAACAAAACAAGGAGCTCTGCCCTCATGGAACTTCCGAGGAAAACAGATAAGAAACACACCCAATAAATGAGCAAATTACACAGCAAGTTTTACACAGTGCTAAGCACTAGAGAAGAAGGTGGCCACAAGGTGAGGGGAATCCGAGTGCTGGGCAGCTGCCAGGGCAGCATTACTGAGAACATGATATTTGAGCCAATCCTTAAGGAGGTGAGAGAATGAGCCAGGCAGGTTTTGGGAGCTGAGCAGCCCAGGCAGAGACTGCTTGACATAAGGGTGGCACTGGGGTGGTGGCTAAAAGCAAAGGGCTGGCAAGCTGGGCTGCCTGGGTTTGAGTCCCAGTTCTGCCGCTTACCAGCCATGTGGACCTTTAGCAAGCTACTTACATTCCCCTTGCCTCAGCTTACATTCACTTTCCTCATCTGTGAAATGGGGATGATGGTAAGGATTTTGCTGATACAAGCAGACTAGCCGGGGATCAGCAAACTGCTGCCTGTGACTCAAATCCTGCCCACTGTTTGTTTTCGTACATCAAGTTTTATTGGCGCACAGCCACAGTCACTCATTCATTCAGGTGTTGTCCATGGCAGAGTTGAGTAGCTGCAAGAGAGACTGCCTAGTTTGCAAAGCTAAAGATATTTATTATCTGACCCTTTACACAAAAAGTTTACTGACTCCTGGACTAGACTAAACGTAAAGGCACATCTATGATTAGGATCTGCCTTTTGGACCAAACTTTCCCTCCTATCCTAAAATTTTGTTTCTCTGGGAAACATCCCAAGGAGCCTATAAAGAAATCACACAACAGAGCAATAATTTAGGATATTGGGAAGTATGTAATTGCTAGGGTGAAAAGAAGTGGTTATCTGCAAATGGCCTGTTCATTTGGATTATTGATAAACCAAAGAAGTAGAAATGAACATTGTCAAACCCAGTGCTGTGCTAACACCATCTTATAAAACAAAACAAACAAACAAACAAAAATGTCACCTACATCTTGTTCCCAGTGGAAAGAACGTCTCCAATGGTTAGCATAGAGGGGACACAATCACATACTGGCAGTCCCCAAGGGAAAAAATGTCAGAACAAAAGGCCAATTTCATTTCTGTTTATCCCCAGTTGAATTGTGCACTTTTCTACTGGCCACCAATGTAATTCTTAGTTTTAAACTTCACTCAAATCTTGGATGAGAAGGAGGTAAAGCAGCCTGCACAGATCCTAGAGTTGCAGAAAATGGAAACACTTGCAAGAATTAGAAAATTCTCAAAGCTCAGAGTTTTACTTGTCTTTCTCTAATTAAATTTAGTTCACTGAAATTAGAACAGACCTCCAGAGATAGATTAGACCTTGAAAATACTGCTCACATTTATAGATGATCCACTCTGCTAGTTTCTCTCAGCCCTTTATTTGTGTTATCTCATCTAATTATTACAACAAACCTAAGGATTATGTTACCATCATGATCCTCATATTTCAGATGAAGAAACTGAGGCACAGAGCTTAGGGAACTTGCCAAGATCACATACGAAGTAAGTGGTAGAGTTGGGATTTGAAGTCAGGCTTCAGGTTCTAGAATTTAGACTCATAACCGCCACATGGACCGCATCACTTCTCATGATAAACCAATCCAAATCCCTAAGTTCACAAATGATCAAAGCAACTGCGACTCCTACAGTAGCAGAATGAGATCTGGGACATGAGGGTCATGTTCTGCCTCTTTCCACCACAAAGCCTTTTCATTACAAGACACATCCTTGTAATAAGGTAAGCCAGACATTGTTTAAAAATCCAGAAGCTTAAGATTGTATTTATTATTAGCCTTATCTAATATCTGAGTTGTTCTCCAAAGCCCATATTTATCACAGCCACAGCAATTAAAATGTTGCACCCGCGTTTAAGAAGTCAAGAGGGAAAGGTAAGCCACTTTACACTTTCAGACCTCAAAACAGCCTGTGCCCAGATCTTTTGCAGAAATCAGCCCAATTGTACTGTTGCTATTCTATTTAATCACAACACACTCCTTGCTTGAGTTTGCTCATTTCAAGCTGCTCCAACATCGTTAATCTAAAAACAAGGTTCTCATAAATCTCTATTGACACAGTTTTTAGCTGTCACATATCTCAGACACTGATCAATCCAGTTTTCTTCCTAAATCACAAGATACATGTGAAAGAATCACAGAATTTTATCACAATCATCTTCTAAAAAAGAAGTATAAGTATAGATATTTGTGTTGCTTACCCATGAATTATAATCAGCCACGTCTTTGCTGTCCGCTCTAATCTCACTGAACTAAGCTTGCAGTAGGAACTTGCGTCTGTTTAAAAACAATTATTTTTTTGGTGAAAAACGCATCCTGAAATGGCAGATTGTATCGAGTGTCTGAGAAATGGCCCAGCTGGCATAGCTGTGACTCCCACAATACCTTTTGTTGCCAGAGACCTCCGCTACTGTGAATCTTGGGACCAAAAATATGCAATCTTTTCCTCGGACCATTGAGAAGTTCCTGTCCCTTCAGAACCGAGGCTGGCTGTGTCCCTGAGTAAATGCTTCAGTTAGTGACTGAGTGTGTGTGTGTGTGTGTGTGTGTGTGTGTGTGTGTGTGTGTGTGTGTGTGACAGAGAGAGAGAGAGAGAGAAAGTCGGGGAGGAAGAAGGAGGGAAGGGAAGGGACAAAAAGAATGAAGAGAAATTGAAACTAGAGTTCCTGCTTCTTATTTTAATAAGACTATTTTGAAGAAATACACTGGAGTTAGGAAAGGATTTCTCTTTAAAAAATCCCTTTTCCACAGGGATCTACAAACGGTAATTGGATTGTAACTGTGCAAACTGTCCTTATTAGGAATCAACCAAAGAATGTTGGAAGCCTCTGGTAAAACCCCTGAGAGCATGATAAAGCACATAGGATGCTTTCTTTGCTTAGGACAAATTCTCTATTCTTAAATTATATTTTAAAACCACTGACTTCTTCATTTTCCTAACACTAGCCACAAACATTAAAAAACAAAAAGGTTCCATTTTCTTTTACACTGAAGCATAACACATGCTCTGCGTTTTATGCTTTTTGTGAAACAATAGTCCTTGAGAAATTGTTCATTTCCTGAACAGAGGATATGGAGGTCAAAGTGAATGGCCCCACGTGGCTATGTTTAAGGGGGTGCAGGTAGGGCTGAGGGTTTAGGGTGGGGTTCATGAAGAGCACAGGGAAAAGGGAAGATTCAAAACATCTCCTAATCACAAATTACCTTGATCTCCATGTATTCCACATGGCACTGAACCAAATACAACTTGAAAAGACATCTTTGTTTTCCAGTCGATATGAAGTTATAGTTCTCTCATGGGTCTCAAGTGAATTCCAACAAAAGAATCACTGTGATTATAACTGACAAACTGGGAAATGATTTCATGGAAGATCTTACTGATTCAAAATTAAGGGACTCAGTATGGTTTTACAAGGATTCCGTGAGCTTAATCATGCAAGCCACACATAGAGCCTCTGTTGCTGCTGCTATTTATTTAGTCAAGGAAGGAGTTTAAAAACAATAAAACATGTCAAATAGTTTTCTCTACTAGATTGATTACACTTAGAGCAATTCAGAGTAAAATCTACCTATTACTGCATATACCTACCTTCACCTCCACTACTCTCAAGGTTCAGGTGTTGAAAATACTCATAATTCCAGTAAGTAGTCAATATGGTTTATATCGGATAAAGTTATTTAGTATATTAGTATTTAGTATTTTAGACATATTAATACTAATATATTATTTCACATGAAATTGATAGTAATGGATATGCAATTCATTTTTCATTGTTAAGCAAATCTTTTAGTTTATGAATAGATGACAGCAACATGTAGTTCTGATTGAGCACTTACTGTCAGGCATTAAGTATTTTATGGGCACTGACTCATTTAACCATCAAAAGAATTCTAAGTAGTTACATTATATTCCCTATATTAGAGGTGAGGAAATAGAAGCACAGAGAAGTTAAGTAACTTGCCCAAAGATTCACAGCTCGTAAGAAATGCAACTGTGTTCCCAAACACGATGAAGCTTACAAATTAACTGGAAGACAGAGCCAGTTCAGAGTCAGCACTAGTAGGAACCATGTTATAAGTGCCCAATGAGGAAGAGACAATGATTGAACAACAATTACCTCAGACTGGAGTGGTATTTTAAATCAACTATTTGATGAAGACATACAATGTCAGATCAACAATTATTTCATAAGAAGGTAACTATTTCTTTAAGCAAATAATCTCGTATAATCTCAAGAGACAATGTTTTGTGAAATTCCTAGTCTGAGTGGAACCAAGTCAGGTCCCCAAGAGGAAACACAGAAATAATGGAGAAGTTGTGTATCTTTGGCATTCTTTGGAAAAATGCATTCAAGCCAGAAAAACAAAGGGTGAAGACAAGGAATTCTCTTTAAGATTTAAATAACAACCCTTTAAGTAAAACCAATAAGAGGCCAACGAGTCACCCAAACTCGCCTTGGAAATGAATATCAGGAAGCAATTAAAAGGTCCTATTAGTGGAAGAGTTTTGCTAATCAGAAAAATGCAGAGAACACAACAGTCATTTTTTTCCCTTTTAACCCACCCATAGCCAAACCAAGGAACAATTTACAGCCTCAGAATCTATTCCACTCAGCACTTACTCTACCTTCTCCTTGCCTCTTATTCTGAATTATGTCTGTATAACATTGGTGCTATTTTTCACATTCAAAGCAAAGCTATTATAGACCACTTTGTCAAACTTTTTGAGTGAACATATTTGTTATTATAGCACTCTTATGCTTAAAACTCTTTGAAGTATCCTCATTAGCTCCAGGACAAAGTTCAAATCCCTCAGCCTGGCATCCACTGCCATGTGTATTGACTTAAATGGAATAAAATCAAATAGCTGCTACAGAATAGCAAATAATAATAACAATAGTAGAAATTACTGAGCGTGTGTTAGGTGGTAAGTACTTTATCTGGGTCAGGCATTCACTCCCTTCCACAATTCCATTGTACGGAGGAGGTGACAGAGGCACAGAACTGGAAGGTACACAGTAAGGAAGAGACTGGCCTGCACCTCTTTTTTGCAGGCATTCAGCTAGTCTATACTTCCCAGCCTCCCCTGCAGTTAATAGTGGTCATGTGACTGGGCTCTAGCCAGTGGAATGTCAGATGAAGTGAAAGGCTTCACTTCTAGCCCTGGACTATAAAAACCTGGAGACAGCACCCTGGAAGCCCTCCAAGCCATGTCCGGTAGTCCCAGGTGTGGACGACGCCTTTCCGTATTCACGCCTAGTGTAGTCCTCTGCCCTTCAATCCTGGCTGGCCCTGTGATTTGCTTTAACCAATCAAATGTGGCAGAGGGTGATGCCAAGCCAATTCTGGACCTAAGACTTAAGAAGGCCTGGAAACTTCTGCTTCTGCACTCTTAGGACCATTGAGCCATCACATCATAAGTCTAGCTACTGTGATGGACAGACCATGTGAAGAGGCCACATGGAGAATGAGAAAGGCTTAGTTGCCCCAGTGTCTCAGCCAAATCCAAACCCAGCCAATTCCCAACTGAATGAAAGGAAGAAGCAGCCTGAGTCCTGAATCCTTGCTGAAGCACAGCTGTCCCACCAATTGTGGACACTCTAACAATAAGAATGAGAAATAAGCTTGTACTATGAGATTTTGGGGGCATATCTGACAGAGCAGCTAATCTTGCCTTCCTTAACTTCCTGCGTCCACATAGATCACAAATCTAAGTTGTCTGAATCTGGAGCCCTAACCTCTGGAACTCCTCCTATACTTCTTCCCACTGAACTACATGGTGGCTCATTCCCTCCCCTTCTACATTTTCACATAGAAAGAGAGCAGTTGATCAACTGGACAGTAAAATAAAAATTTTTCTTTATACAACATTTTGCAAAGCATGTAGAAAGTCTTTTATAAAAAATGTATTTTAATAACATTCTTCAGGTCTTATATGATATATAGTCAATGGTTAGAAATAGGTGATGCTTTTATCTTTCAGAATTATGACTGAATCTAATAAAATGGCATGGTGAAATCTCATTTAGGTCACATTCAGTACTGAAAAATCTTTCTTTGGTCTGATTAACCTTTTTTGACTGGTAGCATAGAATTGACACTTAAGGTTTTAATATTTTTTGACTGTACATAAAAAATGCAAATTGCAAAGGACATTTTACTTCATTTGCTACCTTAAAGAGCTCAGTGAAAATGTGGTATCATTTAGTTTAATTATCAGACTTTGGATTGCTCAGAACTTCCAGAGGCTAGGTGACAAGCCATAGGGCAGAAGGAGGATTCTGCATTCTCTCATTGCTGCCATTTGCTTCCTTAACTGTAGCTGTCTGTCCTCTCTCCATTCCCAACACCCTGACATTGGTCTAATTGCTAGCATCCACCTGCTGCTACTGCGAGCTATTTGTAGGGATAGTAATTTTCAGATCCTTCAGATCTAAAATCTACTATCAAAACAAAGTAATAGGTAACTGGATAGATATTTAAAGCCATGAATCTGAAACAGTCAAAACCACAATAAAGAACATATAATATTTAATGCTTGCTTATTGCCTCCATGAATTCTCACTATACTAGGAGGAAGGTGCTAGAATTAATCCTCATTTTGCAGACAAGAAACTGAGATAAAGGGAATTTAGATAATTTGCAGGAAATCACACAACTGGGAAGTAAGGAGTTGGGATTCAAACCCAGGCAGTCTGTTTCCAAATGCAGTGGGTTTAACCCCTAGGCTGTATCACAGCATGCCACTGACCTTTTCTTCAGTTGCTTGGAAGAAACACGTGCAAAGCAAGCATGACTTAGACCATCAAACAGAAACTGGATAGCCTCTCTGCAACTGGAAGAAATCTGGCAAATACATGGAGGGCAGCTAGTCCCCAAATCCCCGTGGAATCAAGGCACAGAAATGTGCATAAACACAGGCAGGGCAGCAGGATAAAGTAGAGAATAGAAAGCCAAATGATGGGGCAATGATCTCCAGGAATAAGGGGAGGGACTGTTTTTTTTTTTTTTATTTGTTTGTTTGTTTTTAAGGAAAGAAGGAAACGCATTCAGAAAACCTCCTGAATGTCACATCCTTTACAATTAAAAACATCCGCCCTAAGTTTTTGCATAAGGGTGTAATACCATGAAAGAGGTTATGAGGCAGAGTGGTGCAGCATGGATAGGAAGCAGATAAGAAGAGGAAGCCAAACATTGAGGTCTACAATGCAAGTGGCAAAGGGAGGGTCCGCAAGTGGCATCTACTGACAAAAAGCAACTCTAGGCAGCAATAAAACAAGCAGACCTTAGAGATGTTTTCTTTACAAGACTCCCTCAATTTTTCCAATACATATGGATCACCAGAAAGGTCCAAGATTATATTGGAGAAATGTCTTTGAGTATAGAGTGAGGAATTCCTATCTCATTTTAGGTGCTGAGGATGGTGAACTTGGAAAAGATAATTCCCTCCTGATTCTCATGGAGGACTCTGGATATGATATCACTGGTTCTAGTAAGCCACAGAGAATGGTCTTTCTTTTAGAGCTGCTCCTTCTACTCATATTGTGAACAATGCTGAGTTATAAGGTTGGATGCTTCTGGAACAAGGACACTCAAATGAGAGGACCCTTATTATGGGTAAGATGTCATGTGAACTCTCTGTCAGAGTAATAAATAATGTCATTCATTACGATATGGGCATATGTCACTGGTCACTAAAAAAGGAATGGATTTTGGAACAAGATTATCTAAAAGATATAGTGATGCTAAAGTAATGTTACTTCGAACTGAAGACCCGACCCCATATCAGATATTTACAAGTCAGCAGGAAATAAAATAAGCCTTAAGGATAAATGAATGTTATATTTAGGAGATGGAAAACTCTATACTGAAAACTCATAGGCAAAACAAAATAGGCAACAACAAAAATTGCCAAAGTGAATTTCTTTCCACTTTCTCATTTCAGTGCTACATTTGATGACATTTTGTTTCATCAATTGCACTTAACATTTTGCAAAAGTCTTCTCTTAATGAGATTCTTCTCTAATGAGAAAGGAAAACAATTTTCTCAAAATTACATGAGACTTAATTGACTTATTACCTTAATGAATAATTTTGAATATCACCAAATATATGGACACCAATCACCTCTAATCTGTTGTCTAAAATGTGAGCTATGGACAAGGACCTCTCAGTTTCAGCTGAAGATAAAGTTTCTCATTAAACTCTTTTAATAAGTAATTTAAAATCAGCATGAGTTGTACCACTTTATTCTAAGTGGGGAAAGACAACTTATACATTTTCAGTCAAAGGCTGATGGTTAACTCATCTAAACCTTTACTTACAAAGAAAGTGAGCAAGTAAGCTGCTCTAAACAAAAATATATGTAGCTACATTTCTAGACTGCAGAAAAAGTCTGGCTATAATAATTTCATAAATACCTTCAAAAGCAAATTTAGTTCAGATATAAGTGGTGATACCTTTTAGAACAACAGCTCTCTAACCTTGATGTATATTGGGATTACCTGGTGTCATTTTCAGAAATACTTAATGCTCATGTCCCCCTCCCCAGAACAGTATGGTCCAAAAGCCCTTTCCACAATAATGGAAATTTTTCTTAACTGTACTATTTGATACAATGGCCGCTAGGTGGCTAATGAACACTTGAGATATGATTTGTGAGACTGAATATTATATTTTTAATTTTATTTAACCTCAATTGACTTGAATTTAAATAGCTGCAGGGTCTAGTGGCAGCTACTGTGTTGGACAGCACAGGTATAGATCAAAACAATTATACTGTCTGGGACTGGGGCTTGGGCACTGGTAGGTTTACAAAAGTCTCCAGAAGACTCTATTGTATAGTCCGGGTTGGGAACTATTGTAATGGCCTGAGATTTATGAAACTATCAAGGGTGGAAAATTCCTTGAACTTTTTCCAGGAGCCATAACTTTTCTTTAAATTTCACTAAGTATTTTCCATGCACCTTTGCTTCCCTCCCTCCAGCTGCCACCCTCACTTCTTGCATTGCTCCACACACTCACATGATGGGCACTCTCTCTATATATATTCCTTCACCGACCAACCCCGTTGGATTTCTCCCACACTGAGGGCATAACATGCTCTTGCCTCAAAGCCCAGATTCTCCTCCTTTTCCTTTCTCGTCCACTGGCAGGAGAAATCAAACCTAACAATGCTACCAATTAAGAAATTAAGTCCCCAAGCTCATACACTCATAATTTTAAACCGCTTTTCACTTGCACAAGCTTGACTCAGATACTTCTTTCCACAAGTTCTGCCATATATGTGATGGGGAATATTTCTAACGGCAGTACTGTTAGGCAGCTCGTTTGGCGGCTGTTTCATCAAATGGGATGCAGTGTTATAGCACAGGTTACAAGGAGAGCTCTGTGGTCCAACTGCCTGGGTTTCAATTCCAGCTCAGTTCATAACTAGCCATGTGAGTATCTAACCTGTCTAAGCTTCAAGTACCTGCTCTGTAAAGTGGAGATGAAAATAGTCCTGTAGGGAAAAGAGAGCAATGTATGTAACACCCATGATGAATGAGACATGGGTCTCTTGTAGACCTGAATTTTGATTCCTCCCCCAGTCCTCCCATACCCCCACCACCATTTCTTGGTGAGTAAAGCAAATAACACAGCAAACTTTGGGAGAAGAAAATCATGGAATCCATAACAGCATGTTCAAGCATTTGATCAATTAATGTGACAATATGAAGACCATTTAGAAATGGTTATAAGAAAAAATAAATTATATGCTAATTTGATTTTTTAAAATATTGAACTTGTTTATTTTAATGACTTTCCATGCTGCCAGTTAATATTAATAGAATGGATAAAGAAGTGAATGGTATTAATATAAATATACCCAAATATAATTTTATTTGTAAAAAAAAGTAAGACTCAGAATTCTAGAATTCACTGATATGAACATAAAGAACATAATGTCCAATGTTTATGTTTAAGCACATAATCACTTCATTGACCTTTGGTAATTTCAACTACTGTACCCTAATAACACATTCTGATGTTATTTTCACTCATGGGAACTATTGATTTATGCATGTTCACATTTTCTATACTTAGTTTTGCTGCCGTCTTCCATGGCACAAGGAGGCCGTGGAACTTGTCCCAGGACACAGATTGCAAGTGGCATGGCTAGGATTCAACCTCATGGACCTTACTCCTGAATTTGTGGTCTTAACCACTATCCTTTGCTACCTTTCCACATCTTTCTTTCCTACTTAAGAAAGTTCATCAGAATGACTGCAAATGTGAGGTAGTTCTAGGCTCACCTCAAATCCTCTCTCGTTTAGTTTTCTTTAGTAAAATTCTAAAGTTGTAACTTACCTGTTATGGGTAATAAAGTACTTCTAACACACTGATTGAGGCATAATTGGACCTTGGGGTGGCAACTACTGACCTAGAGCAGGAGTAGGCAAATGACAATGGCCCAATGCCTGTTTTTGTAAATCATTTTAGGGAACACAACCACATCCACTCATTTATATATTTTCTGTGCCTGCTTTCCCAATACAATGGAAGAGACCCACAAAAAAGAAATCACCAGACATCTGACACAGGAGATGATGGTGTTCACGTTTCATGGAGAATTTCACGATTTCAAATAGCAAAGGAACCACATTTTTTTAAAAAACTATCATTATAACATCTATGTATGTATGATCAGATGGGTCCATAGAGATCACTCAATAAATAGCTTTTTTTAATGCACACTATGAGAAAAAGTTCAGGAAAAAATGAAATCAACAGCATGGATTTCAGTATTTAGTATGAACTACTTATTAGGAATCAGCATTTCCTCCAAATATTCTTGAAACAAAAGATATTCATAATAGAGTGGTGCCTATCAAATCCACTATGGCCAACCTGAGAAACTTCTAACAAAGAACTACAGACAGTATAGAGTTCTGTCAATATTAACTTGACTTAAGTATCTCTATATTTATTATACTTAATGTATGACAATAAACATGCATATCTTGACTATTACATATATATTATATTATATGTATATAACACATTTATATCTTACATAGACAAATATTTACAATAAGTGTGTGATAATATACAGTGGGTGTTTAAAGGGCTATATATGCAGATGTATCTTGCTTAAACATAATGAAAAATATACACAATAAAATTATATGAAATTTTATGAAAATATACACAATATGAAATTAGGGACAGTGACTTTGTGGTTCAAATACATCAGTATGGGTTTCCTGCCATGACGTAGGGAAACTGAGATAAAATCATTTCTCACATTACTCCTTCTGTCTCTTCTCCTCACACCTGGAAAGTCACCAGTTTCTGTGGATTCTGCCTCCTAAAAAACTGTCCTTTCCTTCATCACTTCCTCTCTAAGACAATGTCCACCAGCACTTCTACACTCCTGCAGGCTATTTAAAAGCAAGACTTATTCTGTTCCTTCTCTTCTGAAAACCATCAATGAGTCTCTTAGCTTTCCAGATGAAGTTCTCAACTCTGAGGTGAAAACTCAGGTTGGTCAAGATCTGGCCAGTGCTTAGCTCTGGGACCTCACCAAACCTCATTTACCTCACATTCCTTAATTCCAGCCACATGGAAGATTCCAAAAGACTTCCCCTAGGGAGTGCTCTCAGCCCAATTGCCTTCTCCATGTCCTAGATCATCCAACTTCTACTCACTCTACAATGCTTAATGAGCATCACCTCCTCTGAGAAACCCTCTTGTGCCCCTATAGGGAGACACTGCAAATGAACCATCACATTAACAAGCAAATCATACCATCTGGAACACAAATGAGCTTCCTACAGAGCTATAAGGAATGCATTAAAACATGTCCAAAGGAAATCCACTTAATGTTTGTTAAAGAAGGCAAACCTGCTTCTTTTAAGTCCCAAATGGACTTAGACACTTGAGATGTGTAGACAATCACTTGTGGTGTCTCATTGAGGGAGGGAAGAGGAGGGTTGGGAATGTTTAAATGTCAGTTATTTTCCCAGAAAACTCTAACGTCATAGATACGTCCCTCCTGTGTAACCATCACACTCACCTCCCCCAACCCTTCCCACCTCATATCTCAGCTATTTTCTTGATTCTTTTTTAAACATTGGAAAGCTATTTGATTCTCTATGTTGTGCCTTCTCTCCCTTGCTACACTGTACATTCTGGAAGGAGAGAAACAGCACTTAGAAGAAAACAGCACTTTCATTTTGTGCTTTTGCATATTTGTTGGTTGAAAGAAAATTTGAGGGGCAGTAGTACTTCTGCGTCTATACAAAAAAACATTTGTGTCTATTAGCATGGAAGCAAGACCAGCAGGGAATACTTATATTTAGTACATTTGTTCTAAAATAGCTAAAATCATTTCCAGTAAAAATGAAAAGAAACAACAACAACAACAAAAAAGAACCCTTCCTTCCTAGCTTTTACTATTAAGTGTCAAACAAGTAAAAGGGGAAATTGAAAAGAGAAACCAATTTGCAGAATGACACCAAATGCCAGGTATGACATAAAAACAAATCATCTGCACTAACTGGCACATATCTGATTTTTCAGTTTCTGCTTTTCAGATTTATTCTTCAGAAATGTCTTTTCCTCAATATATGACTTTTAAAATATTAAATGAAAAAATGTTTCACAGACCTAGATAAACATTTTTGCTTTGATATATGGAAAATAATGCTTCCTCTGAGCATACTTCCTCTGAAACATACTAAAACTTACATTTTAAAAAATAAATTATAGTAAAATAATTGGGGATCTTGGAGAGATATAACTAATGGGTGCAATTTTTTGAGATAAAATTCACATAACATAAAATTTACCATTTTAGAATGTGCAATTCAGTGTTTTTTTTAGTATATTCACAGATACATAGAATCATCATCATCACTAATTCTAGAACATTTTCATCCTCCCAAAAGGAAAGTCCATACCCATTAGCAGTCACTTCCCATTTCCTTCTCACCTCAGCCTCTGGGAACCATTAATCTACTTTCTGTTTCTATAGATTTGCCTATTTTTGACCTTTAATATAAGTGGAATCCAACAATATGTGACATTTTTTGTATCTGGCTTCTTTCACTTAGTATATTTTTGGGGGTTATCCATGTTGTAGCATGTCATTACTTCATTCCTTTTCTTGGTGGGACAATATTCAATGTATGGATATACCAAATTTCATTTGTCCACTCATCAGTTGATAGACATTTGGGCTGTTTCTACTTTTTGGCCACTGTGAACAAAGCTGCTGTGAAAATTCATATACAACTTTTTGTGTGAACATAAATGTTCAATTTTCTTGAGTGCCTAGGAGTGGAATTGCTGGATCATTTGTTAACTCTATATATAGCCAAATACAAAACCAAAAAAAAATCAACATGACTCCAAACACCAAGATTTGAAAATTTATTTTAGTGCAAAACTGATTTTCCACCTCATTCTGTTCACACGAGATGTTGATATCATCAACTGCAAGCAAACCCATCCAATGATTCCACTTCATACAGATCAGCCATCAGAGCTTTTGCCAAGCTGGGAGAAGAAGACATCCTTCAGTTTCTTTCTCTTTTTACAGGCTGATGACCATGAGTGCCTTGATAACTTTAGAGGTTTCTAGCATTCATTAAAAAATAAAAAAATAAAAAAAAACTGAGCCACGTAATAGCTATTACCATAAAGAGTAGATAGACTAATTTAATTCTTTATGTCCATATTTTAATTCCAAAGACCAATAATTGATATCTAGCATGGCAATTTTACATGTTAAAACATAGTTCAGAGTCTAGTTCCTTTTAGAGAGATATTTTTGCTTATATCAGCAGAGAAGCTAAAATTAAATACTGCACTGAATAGTTCGATAGCCTTGTTTTATTAATATTTACTCTTGTGTTCTTTGACTTTATTGTTCACTGGATGAGGACAACCCCATCCAATGAACTTAATACCTCTTACAAGATAGTTATTCCACTCTGCCAGAGTTGATAGGGTCAGAAGCAAATGAACAAGAAGGATAATCACTTGTGCTTCTTTCTGGCTCTACAGAACACGACCCCACACACTCCAGAGTTGAGAAATGGAGAAAGCCACTGGGACAGATAGTGCAGAACAACAGCCCTCAAAGATGTCCACACCCTAATTCCTGGAACCTGGTAATATGTTGCCTTATATCGCAAAAGGGACTTTTAAGATAGGAATAAGTTAATAACCTTGAGATGGAGAAAGAATCCTAGATTATCAGGTGAGCCCAGTGTAACCACATGGGCCCTTAAAATAGGAGAACCTTTTCCAATAGAATTCAGAGTGTGGGGAGATGTGACTACAGAAGAATGGTCAAAGAGAGGAAACACTGTGGGCCTTAAAGATGGAGGAAGAAATGTTGGTGGCTTCTAGAGCCTCCAGAATTCTCTTCTAGAGCCTCTAGAAGAAGCACAGCTCTGTCAACACATTGATTTTAGTCCAGTGAGACCTGTGTCAGATTTCTAACCTATAGAGCTGTAAGATATTAAATGTGTAATGTTTTAAGGCACTAAGTTTGTGATAATTTGTCATGACAGTGTTAGAAAACTACAAAAGAGATCAGGAAGCCGGGCGCGGTGGCTCACGCCTGTAATCCTAGCTCTCTGGGAGGCTGAGGCGGGCGGATTGCTCGAGGTCGGGAGTTCGAAACCAGCCTGAGCAAGAGCGAGACCTCGTCTCTACTATAAATAGAAAGAAACTAATTGGCCAACTAATATATATAGAAAAAATTAGCCGGGCATTGTGGCACGTGCCTGTAGTCCCAGCTACTTGGGAGGCTGAGACAGAAGGATCGCTTGAGCCCAGGAGTTTGAGGTTGCTGTGAGCTAGGCTGACGCCACGGCACTCACTCTAGCCTAGGCAACAAAGCAAGACTCTGTCTCAAAAAAAAAAAAAAAAAAAGAGATCAGGAAATTTCTATGTCTGTAAGGGACTCATAAATTATTTAATTTAAGATTTTCCAAATTGTTTCACAATGGAATACATTTGAGAAGATTGTGAATGCTAGTTCCACCTTAAATAGTCACAATAAACAATAACTAAAGAATAATAGAGAAGTTCTGCAGAAGGAAAATACCTCCTAAATACATTTGCTATAATCTCACCTCTTATTTATTTATTTTTTTTTTATTTTCAGACCATCTCTTCATATTGCTCAGATTCCTTAGAACATAGTTGGGACATGCTGAAATAATCCCACCTGTTCAGAACCCGAGTCCCAAAAGGAAGAAGTGCTAAGCCAAGATGGCACCTTGGTAACACAAAGACACAACGCTGGCTTCACACTTCCCATCTGGAATCCCATCCAAGATGCCACTCTGTCCCACTGACAAGATGAAGACTCAGTTTCCTGGTGCCAGTGTTTATGAAAGTTAGACCTTTGGTGGGAGAAGAGGGTATCAGGCAAATATCAATCCAACAAAGATCCTAACAGATAAAATTCTCTACTCAATGATATAAAAAAATATGATTGCTTTAGCACTGAATATATTTCATTATTTAAAATAAAAGTGTTCAACAAACTGTTGAAAGCTTACTAATTTCATATTAACAGAGTAATGCAATAAAATATTTCTCCAGTGATTTATCCTGTCCCTAAAAATGCCTAATTGTGCTGCCAAAGTCCATTTTACACAAATTATGGTTTCTATAAATGCTAACTTGAGAAGGAACAGTGAGAGACAAGCAAATGCCTTTGTCTTCCCTCATAGCACTTAATGCTTTCTCCACATTTCCCACTGCTCGTTCCAAGAGCTATGAGCCCACTGTCCTTTGATATTTGTCAGATACACATTATTCACATCCTTTTCCAGAATACACAAATGAAAACTTCTTTCCCACTCTTCAGTTTTTTAATAATAATAATAAAGATCACAACTAATAAAACTAACAACTTTGAACACTTATTTTGTGCCAAAGACTGTGCTAAGTGCCTCACATTAAGAATCTCATTTAATCTGGATGATAACCTACTGAAGTATTACTATCAATATTAACATCTATAGTTTATAGATGAGCCAAGAGAGGCACAGAGAGTTCAGGCACTGTGTCTGAGGCCACACAATAAGTGGTAGAGCCATAATCTGAACATAATCTGATTTAGAGCTAGGGTGTTCTGCACTAGCCCAGTGATTCTCAACTGGGAGTCATTCTGTCTCCTCAAAGCACATTTGGCATTGGCTGGAGACATTACTATTGACACTTTCCCCTGCAGTTGTTAGAGGTCAGGGATGCTGATCAACATCCTACAGTGCCCAATACAACCTCCACAGCAAAGAATGATCCCACCCTAAATGTCAACAGTTTCAGGATTAGGAAACACCACCCTAGTCTAATGTCTCTCAATGGCAGGGCATTTGGAATGGGACATTTTGTGGTAAGACATCTGAGTGATTCTCATTTCTAGGTTAGAAATCTCTATCTCTAGGAGGTTATCTCAACCTGTGGTAGAGGGTACTTAGAACCACAGAGTCCATTTGGTGCATATTCTCATAGCATCAATTTATTCAAATGTTTAAGCAGGTAGTTTCACCCTATGCCCCAGTATCCTGGGATGCTAAGTCATTTTATCTTTTTGCTTTTCAGTGGACATGTGAAAGAGGCACTAGTTCACTAGACAGTGTCTGAAAAGGGCCAGAAGGAAGATTCTGGTTTTCATTAGCCTTGTTGTACTCAAGAAAACACAACAGCAGCATCTGAATCATAGATAATGAATGGTGATAGCAAAGGGATGCAACCACAATAGGTTACTTGGGATACAGACTTGGCTTAAAAGTCAAAATATTTTGGTGGAGCAGTTCTGCCATATCTATTCAAAATGTATTAATAATTGTGCATACCATTTGACCCAGCAATTCTATTTCTAAGAATCTATTTCATAGAAATATTTATGAAATGTGTAAGATACATTTGCAAAGATGTTCACTTCAATATCTGCCATCTCTGATAGCAAAAAAAAAAAAAAGCCAACAATGAAAACAATAGAAATGTGTGCATATCCATATGGTAGTAACATTCATCGGGTGTCAGGCAAGTGGGAAGGGGGAGGAAGGGAGGATTATATTCACACCTAATGGGTGTGGTGTACACTGTCTGTGGGATAGACATGCTTGTAGCTCTGACTTGGGTGGTGCAAAGGCAATATATGCAACCTAAACATTTGTACTCCTGTAATATTCTGAAATATATATATACACACACACACACACATATATAACAATTGCCTGGGTGTGGGAGTGTGTGCCTGTAGTCACAGCTACTCTGTAGGCTGAGGGAGAAGGATTGCTCGAGCCCCAGGGTTTGAGGTTGCAGTGAGCTATGATGATGCTACTGCACTCTAGCCTCGGAGACAGAGTAAGACCTTGTCTCAAAAATCAATAAATAAGTAAAAATTTAAAAATTAAAAAAAGATTCTGTAAAAAAATGTGTGCAAAATACATGTGCTAGAATGTTCATAGCAGCATTATTCTCAACAGCCAATAACTGTAAACTATCCAAATGCCCATTAAATTAGAATGGATAAATTGTAGTATATCCACATAATGGAAAACTATGCAGCAATTAGAATGAAAAAAACCCCACAAACTCCAATTACCTACAACAATATGTATGAATCCTATAGGCAATATGTTGAGTAAAAGAAGTTTGACATGAAAGAGAACATGCTGTATATCAGTAATGCCATGTAGAAAAATAGGCAAAATCAATCGGTGCTATGAAAAGACAGAAAAAGGGTTGCTTTTGGAGAGAAGTGAATGGAAGGGAGTCCAAGGGGACCCTATAGGATGCTGATCAGGATGGTTCTTGATACGGCACAGGTATGTTCACTTTGCAGCAGTTCATTAAGTTGTAAACTTATGATAGGCATACTTTTCTGTATGTGCATTATAATTCACCTATATATAATGTATACTATTAACAATAAATATAATATATATTAATTTATTGTGAATTAATTATATATATATATATATCTTTTTAAAGAAACACCAACAACCTAAGTATCCATCAGTGGACAACTGGCTAAATAAACTATGGGCTATCTATTCAATAAAATTCAGTGCAACCATGAAAAAAAAATGAAATAGCTCTCTCTAAATAAACTTGGAAAAATGTCCACTGTATATAAAGTTAAACAAAGAAGTCACAGACATAAGTATGTTTATTATAATTTCACAGAAAGAACTGGGGTCATATTCTCAAGCGGTTACTAGTAGCTATCACTTGAGGATGGGATTCTTAGGGACTTTGACATTTTGCCTAATGCATTTCTATATTGTTGGAATTTATCTATAAAGGTGTATTATGTTTGCACTGAGAATAAAAGGACATTTAGAAAATTAAGATGAACAAAAAATATCTTAAGTTTGAAATTGCCACTATTTCATTATCCATGAAGATGAAGGGTTTTTGATGGATGAAGGAAATGATAGTGGAATAAACACAGGGCCTTGCCTTTGGGGTTGCTAATTGAACCCAGAGATGGAGGTGGCTTTGGTTTGTTGTTGGCAATCTTAACAATTGATTCAAATTAGCACTTGTTTGCTGAGCTGCTCCACATTCAAATCTAGTTGTGGTGTGGCCACCACAAACAAGATTCTTGGCCACACAAAGAATGTGTCTACAAAATGGCAAAACAACTGAATTTGTTTGATTAAATGAACAAAATCATATACTCAGAGGAAGGAAAAATCAAAACAGCTACACCCAAAATAATCCACTCTGATGGGTGGTTCACAAAATGCACCCGTACATTGAATCAACATCTTAGTAGCCTCAAGTAGACTCTGTGAGAAATTCAGTTCAAAATGAAATACTCGTGAATAAACCAAGAGACCATGAAAAACACTTTTTTTGCCCACCATCAGCAAATGTTTTCTGAGTGCTCACCGTGCTTCTGCCATCATGCTAAAACTGTGTGTGTGATACTACCTTTATTATTGCAAATGTCATTGTGTTGAGTGTTCTTAATTCCACCCATAGCACTAAATGGAAATTCACTTAGGAAAAAGCAACTGATTCAGGCAACGTTGATAAAACCATGACTTTTCATATACAGTAAAGGTCTAATAGACAGATGCGACAATTAATTTATAAGGTGGAACAAGTTGTATTTCACAAATCTCAACACTGGCAGCACATTATATTCAGCTGAAACAGGATTTCTAGATGTAGCACATGGCTATCAATATTTTTCAAAGCTCCCCGAGTGTCAGGTGATTCAAAAACACAATAAGAGTTGGGGCCATTGCTCAGACCAATTAAATCAGAAACTTGATGGAATGGGACCCAGACACAAGTATCATTTAAGAGCTTCACAAGCATAAAGTCTATGTTGAGAACCACTGCTTTTAAAATTTATATTATAAAAGAAGTGGTAGAGGGACCTTGAAGATGCATTTTGAGGGTGGCACTTGAGGAAACATTTTATAAAGAGACTCAATAGTGTCTGTTCTTGTCCTATGCAGTTTTACTAGAAAATGATCATAAGGTGATAGTCTGTCATGTTATGGTTTCAGATGTTTCATGTAAAGTTTATATATAAGGGCTGTCCATAAAGTATCCAATCATGTCATATGAAAAATATATTAACAATGGCTGGATCCTTTCCGGACAGCATATGTTAAGTATCTCCATGTGCTTTATTCATGTCATTTCATTTGATCCTCACAACAATTCTATAAAGAACATATTACTATCCCATTTTACAGATGAGGCAAACGAGGCTTGGCAGATATTCAGCAGCAGCCCCTCAGTTTCACAAAGAGTAAAGTCAAGATTCCACAGTCTATATGTTGATATAGTGCCTTATACCCACAAAAGCAGTATATCAATCAAAGATTGTTTGCTGAACACCTATTATGAGTTAAATTCTCTTCTAGGCACTGGGAAGATGAGGAATACATACAATATAGGGCCTGCCATAGAATAGAGTTTATAGTCTAGCTGAGAAGCTAATATCATAGGGCCAAGTTTGGAGAATTTTGCAGGAAGACTTCTGAATTGGTAGGAGATTGGGCCTGACTGCATTGTCCAAGACTTTTCTGTAATGATACAAAATTTTGGTTGGGGAAAAAAAGTAAAATGCTTTGTGTAACAGCCAGAATAATGGCCTCCCAAAGATGTCCACTTCCAAATCCCCAGAACATGTGAATGTGTTATGCTACATGGAAAGGGGGGATTAAGGCTACAGATAGGATTCAGGTTGCTAATCAGATAACATTAAAATAAAGAGATTGTCCTGAAGTATGTACATGGACCTAACATAGTCACAGGTGTACCTTAAATGTGGGACAGAAGCAGAAGAGTCAGTGTCAGAGTGATGTGGTGAGAGATACACTCACCAGCCACTGGATGGCCAGTCAAGGAAGGGGCCAGGAGCCATGGCATGTGGGCAGCCTCCAGGGAAAAGACAAGAAAAAGGATTCTCCCCTACAGCCACCGGACACCATAATTTTAGCCCAGTGAAATACATTTCTGACTTCTGACATTGAGAACTGAAAGATAATAAATTTGTGTTGTTTTAGGTCACTAAATTTGTGGTCATTTGTTATAGCAGCAATAGGAAACCAATATAATTTGTCTTCCCAATTTTTGAACAGGGGAAAAAGAAGGTGGAAAAGTGAGTTTAGTCCTTGTAGTTTTTACCCATGTTGTCATCTCTGTTGTCCAAAATTTTGATCTTTTCCTCAGACCTAGTGAATGAGAATCTGCCTTTTAACAAGATCCCTGGGCTGGTCATGTGATTTCTAACAAGCTCCCAGGCGCTGCTGGTCTCCAGTGGTTCTCGGATTTAAGTGTTTAAGTTTATCAGAATCACAGGGAAGCTTGTCAAAACACAGATTGCTGAGCCCCAGCCCCAGAGTTTTGGAGTCAGTATGTTTCTAACAAGTTCTCAGGTGATACTGGTGCTGCTGGTCAAGGGACCACACTTTGAGAACCATTGCTCTAGACAACACTAATCAATATGTAAAAGGAAAGAAGTGACATATATCACTAAACTAAAATTCATCACAGTACCTCCCTCATAACTGACATTTCAGCATGTGGGTGATCTGTTTAAAAGTCCGTACCTTGATGCACTTGCTTTGTGAAAAAGGCACCACAGAGCCCCAGGGTTCTGAGCAACACTTGTGTGCAAAAGTAGCCACGCCTTTGGAACACCAAAGTATCAAATCCATAGATGCATCTCCCTGAAAGCTTAAAACACTTTTTCCTGTGTATCTTTATTTTCTCCTCACAGAATTCCATATGGTACAATAGCCAACTGTGGGTATTGACATGTTCTACATCTTATTAGAGAAACGGAGGCACTGGGGATTTGGTTGAGTAAGGTTTCTCAATCTCAATGCTACTGACATTTAAGGTTAGCTAATTCTTTATTTGGGGGGCCTGTTCTATATATTGCAGGATATCTAACAGCATCTCTGGCCTCTGCCCACTAGATGCCAGCAGCATCCCCATGCCCCAATTGTGACAACCCCAAATGCCTCCAAACATTATATAATGATAAAATGTCCCCTGAAGGGCACAAGCATCCTTGGTTGAGGCCCACTGGCTTATCTGTTCTCATGCATGTTTTAAAGATGACTATTACTTTGTAATAGATTTGGAGAGAGGTTATTAAGTCCCATAGCATACCTCGGACAGAACGCAAGATTCCTGAGCTCCCACTTGGTCATGTAATGAAGTCAAGCTGATCCATATCGACCTGGGCCTTCTGTAAGGTACTGAGTGGGGGACAGATCTTTCCAGATGAACAACCACACAGATAGTTTTTAACCAAAGGTTTTGCTCTTCCCCAATTTTATGGCTGATCTGTGAGACCCATCCTAAATGCCAGAGTGGGAGAATAGGCAAAGGGGAAAAATCTTATAAATATGCACGTTTAAAAACTTGAAGACATTTTTGGAACATGTCTTTTTAAATAAATTTAAGTCAGCTTGAGTTTAAGGAACTCAGTAATATCGCTGATATAAACAAGAGCTAAAAGCAACATTCTGGAATTGCCATAGTCCACGAGAAATAAGAAGAAAATGTACATTTTGTATTTACGGAGAAGCCACTGTGTAATGGCAACCTACTTGTAAACACAATCTGGTTTACTAACTTCAGTCTGATAGCAATACCACACACAGGGCTTCACGTCCTAGAGGGCCAAGGTTTGGGACTAGGGCAGTTTGAGAGAGCATTTCCTTTAAATTGATAGCAAGAAACATGCCAGTCATTACCTCAATAATTTTATGATTCTCACTCTCAGCAGAGCAAATCCTAAGAACTAGAAAAGGCCACAGACATGATTTTCTTTAGCCCATTTATCTACAAATGGGTTTACCAGGGAGGATGAGAGCCTCCTCCACTCACACATTTCTGAACAGAAAAGAGGTCACGCTTATAAACTGACTTTCTGAAATGTACATATTTCTAAAGCCTGCCCGCTGCCCCTCTTTCCTTCATTTCGGAGACTAAGTTAGATTAGTAAGATAGCATCAAACTGTGATTGCCCACTTGTTTTTGTTAGCCACGGTATAAATCAAATCTCATGCTTCCCTTCATTGCTCAAGGGGTGTTTATAGTCTACAGAATAATATTAAAGCTGACTTAAGTAAAGAGCTCTTTGAGAACCATTAATTCTTAGAGTTGGAGCATAGAACAGCCCAAATCTAAATGTAGACACTTTGTGAATTATTGACAACATGGCTCCAGTCGTTTATAATGAAGATAAAGATCACTGGCATATACCATTTAATTTTATTTTTTGAATAACAATTTCCATCTTTCAAAAATAACCTAAAATAGGTGATGTTTCCCACCAGATATTTTTTGAACAGTAATTTCACCTAGTGATCGCTTCACTATTTTCTAAAAGGAATCCCAGAGTTTTGGAACTCAGGGTCCAAAGTTTGGACTTTCAGGAATCCTGAAATAGTTATCTTTCCACAACAGCATGCTGGATCCTGGCACCCACTCCACATTGTATACCTGTGCGCCAAGCTCACTTTGTAGGTAACTGTAGATCTGTGAGTCTCACCTGGTGGTGATTTTGCCCTCCCCCCACTTTCTTCCCAGGGAACACATGCCATGTCTCCAGACACTTTCGGTTTGTCACAACTTCAGGTGGAGTGTTACTACTACCATCTAGAGGGTAGAGGCCAGGGATGCTGCTACACATCCCACAACGAAGAATTATCTGGCTCTAAATGCCAAGAGTGCTAATGATGAGAAATCTTGTTGTAGACGTTCTCAGAGATCCATTTTCCAACCACGTGTTGTATGACTCTATTTATATGAAATGCCCAGAACAGACAAATCCATGGAGACAGCAAGTAAATTGGTGGTTGTCTAGGGATAGGGGGAGGGGAAATGGAGTGTAACTGCTAATGGGTCCAGGATTTCTTTTCAGGTGATGAAAATGTTCTAGAACTAGATTATAGTGATGGTTTTAAACTTTGTAAAGATACCAAAAATATACTCGAAACCATTCAATTGTATATTCTAAACAGGTAAGCTTTATGGTATGTGAATTACATATCAATAAAATTATTAAAATCATTCTTATAGACCTTTCACCAAGTAGTTCTTATTTCTTACTAAACAAGAACTTATATCATAGAGCAGTTTTGAATAGCTCTAAGGTTCCCTGGAGAATATTCTCTGACAACAATTTTTGAATGTACCCCTATATTTTACAGGAAAGACATTAACAATGTTCTTAATTTTGTTAAAAAACAAATCTATTCCCAGTTGTTCTGTGGCTCTGGGATATGTCACATTCATCTGTGAGCAAATGAGTGAAGAGTGCCTGAGCTAGACTGGAGCCCAGGGGTCTTCCCACTGCTCTGGCTCTCAGTGTGATGTGAAGATGGCCAAGTCATCTGACCACTTTGTGCTCCAACTTCCCCATTCTTGACACAAGTCTCAGCTTCCTGCTGAACTTTCCTGTAGAAACTCAAGCAAGCAAGGATAGTGAGAGCACATGTTCAGAGCTTTGCCACTGCTGATCAGGCACAACTCGAGTTCCTTTCCCCCATATTTATGGTCTCTCTCTTCCCACCAGCCATCTGCACCACTATTTTTCTACCTATAACTTCTGCTCCTGCCCAGCTGGTCTCCTTCTGCACACCAAGCAGACTCCGCCCTTTCCCATTTCTGTTCTTTCCAATGACTCAGCCCTGTGATGAACTGGCCTCTACGTCTGTCTATCCAAATCCTTCCCATTCTCAAAGCTCAAACATCATTCCACCCTTTCCCAAAGCCTCTGGCTCATGATGATCAATAACAATTATTTTAGGCAAGGAATTCTATATTTAATTGCTAAGAGCATGGAAGTACTACAAGATGTCACCTCTCATACTTCATCTTCTACTGCTATGTCCTCCACCTCACACCACCATTCCAGTAGCACTGGCTTCCTGAAGCATTCCAACACAGCAGGCCACTTCCATGGTGGGCCTTGGTGCTGGTCCTAGAGATGCTCAGGCAAACACTTCACCATCCTCAGGAGTTTGTTTAAAACTGACCACTCTATTGCAATGTGCAACTCAACACTTCTAATCCATATTAGCCACTCTATTTTTTTCCATAGTCCTTTTCTTCTTCTCACTTATTTATTATATCTATTTGTTCAAAGTTGCTTTCTGTGAGACTGTGAGCAGGGTTTTTTGTGTGTTTCAATCACTGATGTAGTCTGTGAACCTAGAACATACCTGGCATGTGGAAGGTGACCAATAAATATTTAAACATATAAAATGCTTAGAACTGTGGCTAGCACTTAATAAATGTTAGCTTTGTCATCATCATCATCATCATCATCATCTTTATCATTATGGGGCAACTCTTGTATTATTATTCTGCACCATTGCACTGTGTTTAGCCTTTTATGTATCCATATTTTAACATAATGTATAAAGGTTGTATGCTTCTTGTGGGCCGAGAATTGCCATATATATTTTTTAAGTGTCTTTTTTTTAAAATTGAGATTTAATTCACATAGCCTAAGATTAATCACTTTAAAGTGTATAATTGAGTGGCTCTTATATATTCATGAGATTGAGCAACCATCACCACTACTTAATTTCAGAACATTTCCTACAGCCCAGAGAGAAACTCTGTGTCATTAGCAGTCACTCCCCATCGCCCTCTACTCCCAGCCCCTGGTAACCATGGATCCACTCTCTGTCTCTATGGATTTGCCTATTCTGGGCATTTTTATAAATTGAATCCTACAATACATGGTCTTTTGTGACTGCCTTCTTTCACTTAATGTAATGTTTTCAAGGTTCATTCATGTTGTAGCATGCATCAGTGCTTCATTTCTTTTTACAGATGAACAATATTAGAAACTGCTGATCTATGTATGTGTTTGCTAAACCTTGGTAGGAAAGTGCAACCTACTTTGGTATATTTTGCCCAATAAACAGAAATAAAAATGCTTGTTTTTACATTACTGTGTTACTTCTGTTAACACAGATGTACCATTTTCACTCCCGGCAGTTACCAGTTAATTATAACCCAAACAACACACTACCCATCTGCATATAATTTCCCTTATTGAAAATTGCCCCACCAGATATTTAGCAAATGCCTATAGACTTTTCAAATTACAAGCTGTATGAATTCTTTCTGGGAATGCTTATATCATTAAAATATTTTCTCCTCATGCTCTAAAAGGGCTCTCCCAGACAAAAACAAAAAAATCATGTTTTATTTTTGTTTTGGATTTATGTTCAACTTTTCTTCCCCCAGAGAATGAACATTAAATAAACCCTGGGCCTATGAAAGATCTTTAAAAAGACATATCAAAAATATATATATGGCAAGTCTCGGCCCACAAGAAGCACTTATTCATCACTCATGAATCACTTGGTGAACATGAATGAGAAATATTACATCCCAAATTTCTTGTATTTCCCCTGCATTTGTTGCATTCACAGATTACTTAAAAGAAAGAAAATAAAATCGTGGCTACCCAGAGTCTTTCAAGAAGCAGTACTTTAGATCAGCAGTCCCCAACCTTTTTGGCATCAATCACCGGTTTCATGGAAGACAATTTTTCCACGGGCTGTAGAGGTGGGGGGAGCAGGGGAGAGGAGGGTGGAGAGGAGGAGCTCAGGCAGTGATGCCTGGCTCTGTTTTCCTAACAGGCCTTGGACTGCTACTGGGCTCTGGGTGGGGGAGGTTGGGGATCACAGCCTTAGATAACTACTGTTAGTGTTGCAGTGAATGTCTCCCCAAATGGAGAGAAGGGGCAGGGAGGGAGGAAGTAAGAGAAAAGGACTTTAGAAAAAGGGGACTTTAAACATCTGTTTTTTTCTACTCAACAATGTGTCACAAACATCTATGTCAACACATGCAGAGTGACATCATCATCTTGAGTGTTCCTGGTGCCATCATTGATTTGAACAATCCCTTTATTGGTAGATGTTTTAAGTGTTAGTTCATAAACATCTCTATCTACTTTCCATTTTTTTCTCTCTGTGTGTGTGGTATATGTTTTCCTATTCTTGAGATATTTCAGTTAGGATATCTATCTACTTTCTATGTCCTCTGAAACAGTATGTACTGGTTGCAATTTAATCTTTCTCTGATGATTCAGTGTGTGCATATCAGTTAATGAACAATCACTGCAGAAGCAGAAAGTCTAGGACTCCAGGCTGAAAGATTGAACACAGACATTGGTACAGACAGTACTAGGTTCCTGAACAAAAGAAGGACAATTTGTTCCAAAGCCCACTCCCAGAATTCTTTGCCCCAACTCAGAGTGGAAAATTCTTCAAGAGCCTGTGAGCAGTTTGAGAACTGGACCACTGTCCTATTCCTTCTTGTACCCCAAAGCTAATGTTTGTGCTAGGCATATACTAAGTGCTTAATAATGGCTGTTGAAGTTAGACAATTCTGGCCTTTGAGGGATATGTTCAGGTGCTGGTGACCCTAGGGCCACCTCCCTTTACTACATAGCTGTTCTCTTTCCTATTGCTTCATTAATAAGTTACCTCTCTTTTTTTAAGGACACTTGTGTCTTGCTGAGCCTGTCACCACCTGAAATTACCATCACAACACATTTCCCTCTTCTTACATGTGCCTTTCTTCTTCCTGGTCCCTTAACTCTGTTACTACTTTTCTTATGCTTTTTGTTCCAAGTCTATCAACTTATTAAATGTTGTTAGGCAGTAGAAGGTCCCTCTTTTTTTTCAAAGCTTCAAACAACCACCTAGAACACATAGTTTATCTCAGTGTGCTCTGAAATAGCTGCTGATTGTTTGCAACCAATAAAATATATGGATGTAGGTAAAAGAGATTTTTTTTGTTGTGTTCTTTTCAAATTACTCCTAGGGCTAAAGTGATTCCAGAAGCCTAAAAAACTAACAACAACAACAAAAGCTTTATTATATTAAGCAAATAAACTTAGTCACAAATAAGTAAAAAAATGTTTGAATTTATCTATCATAGTATATGTGCTTGGAGTATATTATAATTTGAACTAAGATATCAGAGCAAAATGTAATGAGGATGTTAGGATAATAGATTCTAACACTTCTACAGCATCTTCCTTCTTAGGTACTTATCAGAAATCATTTGCACTTAAGTCCACAGGAGCAGTTGACAGCAATATTGAATTATCCATCTTAGCTATTCAAAAGGCCCATCTAATCACTGCACAATTTCTTTGAGAATCCACACTAAGGACATTTTCTACATTTTTACAATGTCATGGGTAATTTTTCTACATTTTCATCAATTAATCCACACATTTACTTTGTAAAAGAGATTTTTTTTCTAGGTACCTAAAAGCTCCTAAGGAAGTGTAAGACATAATACCTGACTTCCAAGAGTTGCAATGTGGTCTAAGTCAGAATGTTTATCAAAATCAATTAGCGGTGTTTCGCCTAAGTTCTGAAGAAGGTACAACCCCATCTCCACCCCAGCAAAAAACTATCCTAGAGAATGACATTTTCTTATAAGTAAATGTGTACAGAAGAAATATTTATTTTTTATTTTTGACTTTATTTTTAAATAAATGTTTGTTTTAGAACAATTTTAGTTATACAACAAAAATGCAAAGATAGTACAGAAAGTTCCCATGTACTTAGCACCCAGTTTCACCTACTTTTTTTCAATATATTAAGGGGGTACAAATGTTTTAGGTTACATGGATCACTTTTATAATGCTTGAATCCTGGCTATAGGAGTGCCTGTCACCCAAATAGTGTTCATAGTACACTTTAGGTAGGTTGTTTCTCGTCTCCGCCCCCTCCCTGCTGCTTGATTTCCACTGAGTTTTACTTCTCTCTGTGCACATATATGCTCATCAGTTTGAATTTAACAGTGAGTACATGTGGTATTTGTTTTTCCATTCTTGAGATACTTCACTTAGGAGAATGGTCTCCAGTTCCATCCAGATTGTTGCAAAAGGTATTAATTCATCTTTTGCAGAAGAAATATTTAAAAGCAGACTTTGGATCCAGCTACTTAAGAATACTCAGTCTTGAAATTGCTCCAGAATATTGGACAATCTGGTCATGCTTTGAAAACTCAAGAACTGAGCTCCTATAGATGATAAGAAAGACTTCTCAAACTCATAATGCCTGAGTTATCCAAAGATCACCCTCATACTCTGAACACTGCTGAAACCCAAGAAGTACGCTGGGAGAGGGGAACCCCCAAATAAAACAGAACACCCTCCCAGCAGTCAGAAATCAATGCCACAAAACTGAAATTCCTTTGCATTTCTTACAGGTGAGGCCCTCCCAAGCCAGTTCCCCTTGGAGCGTTCCTTTACTTGCAGTTCACACATACTTCTAACAAGTTTGGGCATATGGTTTTCCAGCATACCATAAATTAGAAGCAGCAAATTAGAAAGGGAGAAGTTGCTAGCATAAGCATCGTGGGAAGAGCCAAAATGTGATGAGCTGCAAGTCCAAGAAAAAGAATACCTACTATAAGAAATGGGCAAAATAACTCAATTATAATTCATAAGGGTGTTTATTCACTCATCATTTGAGAGAAAAGCTTTTAGAAATAGTAAGAAATCCACACAGGTATTTGTCCCTTATCATAACAAGAACAGTCTCAGGTTTATAGGTATTCAATATCTATATATATATATATATATATATGGAATGAATGCATGAGTAAATAAAGACACATTGTGGGGCCACATTGTCACATTTGTCCTAGAGATATTGCCATAGATGAAAATATTTTATGCTTATGATTCATTTTTAAAATAGTGATTTTAAAAACAGAGAAGAAAATATTTGACCTCAAAGAGCAAGAGAATCAAGAACACAAGTACTCTGGAAATGTTATAGACTCCATATAAATAAAATAACTAGTTAATCTAGTAAATTGTGCTTTCTTTTATAAAGTCAACATATTCACAAGTGAGATCATTGCTTATAGGAAATTTTTTCCTATTGAATTTTATTTACTCCAAAACATTCAGTAGTTTTTAAGCTATGTAAGTGGGACCTAAAGTAGCACAAAAGATTTCAAACAGAGAGATCTGCATTTTAATACCATATGACTCAGGATATACAGCAGGGGAAAATAAATAGAAAGAACCACACCCTTTCTACAGAATTGGCCATGAAAGCCAGTTCAACTGTCTAAGACAAATTAGCAGTAACTTACTCTTAAGGAATTAATGCCACGATAAGGAAGCATCCCTCTTGATCACTGTGACCAAATACGTCACTCTTTCATTCTTAAAATGTGACAAAGTAATGAGATCAATTTTGTAAGACTATAAGACCACTAGTGATTCATCAATGACTTCATTAGTAGTGATTACCCACAATTAGGTAGAAAAAAATATGTCCTGAATCCTTTCAGGTGCTCCAACAAATGTAATTAAATAAAATGGGGGGAAAGATCGAAAGGAGTATAATGTGATCTACATTTTCCTTTTTCTTCCTCTTATTCTCTTATCATCTTGCTGTACACCCCCTGCCAATTCTCCTAAGATCCATTTTGCAATTTCCTTCAAAGGGAATCCTTCTTGCTTCTGATATAAAATTCACCAATAAATATATTCATAAATAAATACAAACCCTGTGTATATTTGCCTTTTAGAACCATATTCTATGTTTGCTTTCATACATACATTTTGCCTGCTATAACTTTTCACTTCCTTCTTTGCAATCTTTCTCTCCCTGATTAGAAGGTCTACCTTTTTTTCATGAAAGTTATTCATCTCCTACTAATTCATCCCCAAAGATCATCCTGGAATCTTATTTATTAGCATCTTTAAACACTTACTGTGTGCCAGTTGATAGGGTTGTGGATGGCATTAAGTAGCTTTCCATTTCCCCAGAGATGTCTCTCTAGTTTTCACACTAATCCCCTTAGGGAGGTTCTATTCTTATCGCCATTTTATAGATGAGGAAACCGAGGCTAAGACAACCTAAGTAACTTGTCAATGTTCGCCCCATGGTGAAGCTGGGATCAGGACCCATATAAGTCTACATTCCCCAGGCTGAGGATTAGTAACAGGTCGCAGACCTGTTAGGGACTGGGCCACAGAGCTCCGCCCTCCCCTTCCCCTCACCTCCTTACCCCTATCAGTGGAAAAACTGTCTTCCATGAAACTTAGGGAAGGGGGGATACACAGCAGGAGGTGAGTGGTGGGTGAACGAAGAAAGCTTCATGTGTATTTACAGCTGCTCCCCATTGCTCGCATCGCTGCCTGAGCTCTGCTTCCCCCACCCCGTCCTTCCTCCATGGAAAAATTGTCTTCCATGAAACTGGTTCCTGGAGCCAGAAAGGTTGGGGACCACTGTTCTAGCTCTCAAAAAATCATTACATTGTCTTGCATCGATATTTTCTCCTTGAATTTAATTCAGCCAATGTGGAGCATCTACATAAAAATGTATGTATATATACAACTTTTATTACTTAAGAATTCAAAGACATCCAGGTATAACACCAACTGTATCTGGGTATATACTCAGTATTTTCTTTATTGATCTAATATTGATAGGCAGCTCCTCAGCTCTGCCACTAGTTCCAAATTTGCTTTTTAATTGATCAGATTCCAGAATAAGAGAAAAAAACCCATGTGTTTTACCAAGGTAGAAGGGCAAAATATATATGAATTTCATAGCTAAATCAGAGGTCCACCTAGAAAGTGAATGGCTTTCGCTGTTGTTTAGGAAAAGAAAAGGCTTCTGAGAACATGGGAACAATGCAAGTAAAGAGAAAGTTAAGAGGCTCTGAAAAAGAAAGAGAGGATTTGGGTTCACCTATGTGAGAAAGAGGGATCAGGCCAGAAGGACAAAGTGGGCAACGAAGGGCTGCCATACTGAGAGAGGCCAAGTTGCTCTGTGGGATGAGGGAGCCAGGGCAATATCCCCTGTGACATGTGTTTTTTTGTAAGGAACAAAATACGCTTTTAAGTGTGCTGTCTGATTATCAGTGAAAGTTTTGCTCCTGTGATAAATGTGATTCCATGGTGGCTTGGATGACAAATGGGTTTCAGGATGGGGCCAAGAAGAAGGGCCTTTGCCCTTCTTTTCCAGTGGACACCAGAGTGGTCATAAAGGAGCAGCCACAGGGAACAGAGAAAATACCTTCAATGTAAGCAGAAAATGGAGCAGTGGTAATCCTGAAATTATAATCCCTCAGAGACATACTGTGGAGAGCTTTGGCTTTGTATCAGAATGGGGGTTTGAATCAATTTATCCTAATCTAAAGGGGCTAAATATCCCTAGAGGACATTGCAATTCCAATAGAGAAACTCAACCCACTAGCTTATTTTTTATAAAGAACAATGTTGTTTGCTAGAACCAAGGAATATACAATGGCAATGCAGCTTCTTAAAAATAAATCTGGATGAACAAGCATATGCAGTCACCTAATGTGCTGACTTCAAAATTGCCTGATGAAACTTTTTGCCTGTTAAACCTGTTATTGTACATAATGAAAGATTCTATATGCACTAATCACAACATAGAGACTTATGTCTGATCATAGCTTCTAAAATTCATGATACAGGGATTTTTAGTTATACTCAACACATTTTTCCTTCAGAAACTGGATTGGTTGTTCTAGATGCTGTGAATGATATAAATTGGGCTCGTAGTTGGAAGAAATCTAAAGGATCAAGTATCCCTGGGTTTCAGACAAAACCTCTACTCTGAATACATTCAAAGGTATGTGGATTTTATTCATAATTTGGTATCTTTTTATTGTGCTGATTTATTTCTCTGCATTTCATGTTTAAAAGATGTAAATGTATCCCACATTGCTCATACTTTATGCCATCAATAGTTATTTCTTCAGTTGGCCCATAATTAAATTAGACTCTTTAGCTGGTCCATAATTAAATTAAATTAAACTAATACTGATTGCTTAAATGAATTATTTTGCTTTCTGATGCAGCAGAGTGTTTACCTGTCTATAGTTCTTTAAAATTTAGTTCCAGAATCCCAAAGCTCTTTTGGGGGCCAAATTTCATAGCAAAATATTTATTTTAATTACTTATCAATTAAGGTAAAAATAATACTTTCAGAGGCTGTGGTCTGCTACTTTGAAAAACCTCTTATTTAATTACATCAAATACAACCATTAACAAAATGTTTTTTCTCATTAAGCCAACCTTTAGAAAAAACAGATTTTGGAGGTAGAAAACTTCAGTGCACTTTTCATAGCCAGCATTATTACATGTGATCTTCACTTCCCATACAAAATGTAAGGTCTTGTCCTGACAGTTTTTCATGTTAGTTAATAACTTGTGTCACAGGATGGCCTGTTTTGCTTCATGTTCTAAGGGTCTTATTATTTGTAGAATAATTACAATGCAATATCAAACAAAAGGAAGATGCCATTGACTGAAGATGGAAAATTTTAGATAGAAATAATTCAAAGTTCATTAAGGAATCAAAGAATATTATTACTGTCCCCTCCTGTTGGTTCAACCACATTTTTGCTCCACAGCTGGAGCTCAGAGCTGTTACTAGAGGGTCTTGCCTGAAGTTCTATAGATTCAAACATCTGGAACTAAACCCCACTCCCTTCTTAAATTATTTGGCAGATTACTTAATATCTTTTCTCAAAGGATTGTTCTTCATTTTTAGCAGTAGATTTTTCTGTGCCTCCTTGTTCTAAAAGTATAAAATGCTGAGTACTTTGATGATCTCCCCAACTTCTAGAGCCTACTCTATTCTTTTAATTATTAATTATAAATGCCGTTTAGCTTCTATGACTACAGAGCAAGTGCAGGAAAATGGCATGCAAAATCATGTAATGATAGATCATTCATGTCCCCATAACTTTTTCAGCTCTCAGCCTAAATTAAATGCATCTTTACCATTATTCTGACTCCAGAAACAGTGAGAATGGGCTGAGAACTGGAAATCATATAGCAATGAAGTGACCTCACAAAGAATAACCCTATCCTTTTCACTAGCAACAGACTAATGTGGATTATGTGTGTTTTATGGAGCATTAATTATGCCCATGTTTGAGAAGAAATATGAAAAGAGGGTATTGACTTACATTTCAGAATCACCAAGAAATGGGGACCTGGATTTTGTTTGCCTGCCTCCTGGGAGCAGCTTTCGCCATGCCCGTGAGTAAAACACCCCTTGCATAAGTCAGTGTCGAATTTCCCAAGCTTAGAAATAAAAATCTTCTCCACCGTTGGTAAACTTTAGGGTTTAAAACGGTATAATATCAGATGTTCTCAAACGTCTCTGTGATGAAGGAACACTTGAGGAGATTGTTTAAAAAGATAAGATTCTCAAATGCCTCCGCCAAACATTCTGATTCAGTACAGCTGAAGCAGGGCCCAGGACTCTGCATTTTTTTCCTCTCTAAATATCAAAATAGCTGTATTTAGAATAGCTAAAGAGATATACTATTGACTCATTACCCTTGAGGACTCTGCATTTTTACAAGCAACCCCAGGAGATTCTGTTGAAACAATTAGCTTGTAAATATCACTGCCCATCACATGGAGGAAGTTCCTTCACATGGAGGAAGTTTTCAGAAGGGACCTTTGGAAAAGGCCTCCTGAGAAAGTGTTTAATCAGCATTAGGCAAATATTACAAAACTACAAGTTTTCTCTAAAACCCAATTCCTCACAGGTTTCCAAATCTCTTCCAGCCCTCCACATACCACTGCTGTTACCCTTCAGGGGGTAAGATTTCTGTGTTAGGAATCCCCTGCTTGAACCATCTCCTTGTTCTTAGAGGCCTCACCCCTTTGGGGTGAGTAAGTACTAAGTGAGTATCTACTAAGTACCTGGCTTCCTTGTGGTTGCCTGGGCTCCTACCTACACCCAATACAAATTGATACATTTTACATTCTAATGTACCAAAGACCAGGATGTCAGACCCATTCTCTCCAGACACAGGTACATAAGGGCAGAGAGCTTAGATCACATGCAGGCCAAGCAGGCTCCATCTGCTTGTTGGTGGCATAAAGAGCAGTTGATACAACTAGAAGCCAGCAAGTTTGCACACCTGCCTCCTCTCTTCCTCTCACCCACAAGACCTAGATTCTGTGCTCTGCCCTCCTGAAACCCTGCACTGTGGCCATTCCTAGTCCCTTGAGGGGTCCCTGCATTTTTCCCACTCCTGAACTCAGCATCTCCCTGCTTGGTATCTATCAAGATGGTACAGGAAAGGCAGTTACCTGATTAAAATAATAATCCATATTCAGATGGGAGTGAAGGGACACTGTTATGAAATACAAATATTTTAGAGACTGTAATAGAGCTGATCCCTAATGAAGCCAGTGTCTGAGGGAGATTTTCTGCCTGACTCTTCTCTCCCTCTCCCGGACCCCAGAGCCAACCAAAATTCCACAACACAGGCCCCAGTCACTGGGCCCCTCTTTTGAAAGGACAGGCAGTTCTGGTTTAGATCATCATTCAGGTTGCTTTTTATTTTGAACTTTTAAAATATTCTGCCATAAAATCATTGACAGAATAATAAAAAGGATCGGCCTCAACTCAATAAATCAACTCTGTCATTTTCCAAAGGATTTATGTTTCCACTTTGCTATGCCCCTTCTTGTTCTTAAATTCATCAATAGTTCCCACCTTGTGGTTTCTTTCGTTGCTGTTGAATGCTGTTTGCTTTGCATGTCAGTTATAAGGAACCCCTTTGATACTTAAGCAAGGGAATGTCTGTGAGACAATTCTCCTCTTTTTGGGATTTCTTAACTGTGTAAGAGAAACATGCCTTTCTCCCCAACATGGAGTGAGTTTTATTGAGTAAACTGGTGGGCAGGACAGGGTAGGACTCATTGACACCGGGGGAGGAGTTGTCTAAAAACCACCGGAGAATAAATGTGTGCTGGTTTCTGCTTCCAGGTCTCCTGCCATAAGACTATAAGCCCAGGGGCAGTCAGTTAGTTGTTCTGGACCTCTTTAAATAAGAGGACTCCTCTCCTGAACAGCATACATGTTCAAACTAAAAAGTACACCTCAAATATGCTCTGCACTATATAGATTTTTTTTTAAAAGTAGCTTCAGTCTCCCTTAATGTGAACAATTGCATATTGACTTAATCTCTTCCTCTCCCTCTCTCTCTCCTTCACTCTCTCCTTTTCTCTCTTTTTCTATTCTCCTTCCCCATCCCTATAAAAGCTACCACCTCATCCTGGGCACCCTGGTTATATCAACTTCAGCTATGAGGTAATTTTTCTCTTTACTAATTTTGACCATTGTTTGTGTTAACAATGCCCTGGGGCTCTGGAGAATAGTGTGTTGATTCTTCATCCAAGATGTTTCTTGAATGATCCCAATTTTACAGTTCTTACCACCAGCTTCCCAGTTTAAGCCCTGATGGGTGGCCTCAAGCCTACATTGTCCCAGCATCCTCTTACCTGGCCACTCTCAGTCTGTCCTCCTAAACATGGCTGTAATTGTATCTATCATGAACTACCACTTAGGGGGGCTGCACGGTAGAGTGGAAAGAGAACTCTGGCTGAATAGCCTTGTTGTGTCCCAGCCAGTACGAAGTGGGGATTAGGTAAGATATTATCTAAGATTTTTGTCGAGCTCCAAACCCCTGATTCTAAGACATTTACACTTGATGTGAGTCTCTCACTTGGCTTCAGTGAAAGATGAGTGACTAAGTGTTGTACGAGGGACTGTGCAGAGGAATGGAAAGCACCAGAGCTTTGGGTACCGGGTTTGAGGTTCTCCATTCCTTACTAACTATATGACTTTGGGCAAATCATTTTCTCTCTCCGGAACTTTGCTTCCCTCGCTGGAGAAGCGAAATAATTATGATAAGCATATTTCAAAACATTGTTTGGAAAGTAAAATAGTTATTGCATATGAAAAGCATTTTTTCAAGTATAACTTGAGCAAGGTTAATAATTATTTGTTATATTGATTAAATGCTGAACTACTATATGCAGGAGCCCAAAACCTGAGGTTAACTAAGTATATACTGTTCAGAAAAGAATGAAATTCTTCCTTCTCTCACAGGTTCAGGTAATAATCTGTGAGTCTGTTTACTTATACAAGCTGAAGAAAAATGTTAGTAAAAATTTAAGGCAAGATTCTCTGTTAAACCTTAAAAGGTCGACATATTGGAGCAGTAAATCTGTGTTTCTAGGATGAGAGACAGTGTTTCCACATCCTTTATTTTCTAACCATGGTGACGTTAAATGAAAAAGAATGAAATGACTATTATGTCACATTAATATGCCATAATTTCTGTTTGTTTTGCCCTTGCAATGAAGAGCAGGAGCTACATAATTAAACAAAGTCACCATTTTTGCAACCTCAGTTAACTTAATGAAGCTCTTTAGCTCTCCATGACCTTATCTGCAAAAGCGAGGGTGAGGATACCTGCCTCAGAGCATGTGAGAAAACATGGAAAATGTGTGCAATGGATGTAAC
This sequence comes from Microcebus murinus, assembly GCF_040939455.1. NCBI lineage: Eukaryota > Metazoa > Chordata > Mammalia > Primates > Cheirogaleidae > Microcebus > Microcebus murinus. The sequence goes on from NC_134136.1 coordinate 87,485,063, forward strand.
ACAGTGCCTGACACATAGGGAACACCCAACAAATGTTTACCTTCTTCTTTCTTTTGTAGAACTCACATTCTCAGGCTATCAATACACACAGGACTGAATTAGTGAGTCTATATTTCATACTGCATTAGTGAGTTTCTATATCAGAATGAGGTAAATTAAATCAAATGCATTCTCATATCTCTTTCTCTTAAGGTGCTTACCCCTTTGAAGTGGTACCAGAGCATGATAAGGCCACCGGTAGGTAGATATTTTGTTCTTTATTCCCTTAAAATATTAGGCATGCATTTAAATTCCCATGTTAAGTGAAATATGTCTACTCCACATAGAGACCCTAATGGGAAATTTAGCTGTAAAAGGTCATGTGTGTGTACACAGTTAGAAATTCTTGCAGAGGAAGAAATGAATAAAATATTCCTATGGCCATATGGCAAAGCAAACACTGCTGCTTGTCCAGTTGGAAGTGACCTGAGCCTCTCTGTTTCTCACCAGTACCCTTCCTATGGTTACGAGCCCATGGGTGGATGGCTGCACCACCAAATCATCCCCGTGCTGTCCCAACAGCACCCCCAGACTCACACCCTGCAGCCTCATCACCACATCCCAGTGGTGCCAGCTCAGCAGCCCGTGGTCCCCCAGCAACCAATGATGCCCGTTCCTGGCCAACACTCCATGACTCCAACCCATCACCACCAGCCAAACCTCCCTCCGCCCGCCCAGCAGCCCTTCCAGCCCCAGCCCGTTCAGCCGCAGCCTCACCAGCCCATGCAGCCCATGCAGCCCATGCAGCCCATGCAGCCCCAGCCACCTCTGCACCCCATGCAGCCCCTGCCGCCACAGCCACATCTGCCTCCGCTGTTCCCCATGCAGCCCCTGCCGCCCATGCTTCCCGACCTGCCTCTGGAAGCTTGGCCAGCAACAGACAAGACCAAGCGGGAGGAAGTGGTGAGTATGCCTTGAAGCCACTACAATACAAATCTTGTGGAAATGGGGCAGCAAACCTGGCCCCAGAGCTCTAAGGTCTCAGACAACCCAGGGTCTAGAGTTGCAGTAGCTATAGGTCTATGATTCTATTAGTCAGCAAACTCAAATAATGATATAGTCAGCAAACATTGAAATAAAGCTGTCACTAAAAAAAATTCACAAAAGAGAGAACTCATAGGCTGCTGTAATACAAAAATCTGCATTTTAACATCTATAGCTGTGTATGCATGTGTTATACTTTTATATTATAAACAAATTTATCTACATGTCTTAGTAATTAAGACCACAGTTTTCATAGTGGTTTTAAGTTCTACCATTATTGAATTTCTACTAGAATATATATTACTAAAATGCATTAATTTTAAAGGCAACAGAATAAAGGAGTATCAGTTCTGTTATTTCAAAGGTTTGACTAGCAAGAATTAGGCTAGAATCGCACTGAGGATAAAAAGGGGGAGTAATTTTTGAGAGTGAAGGGGTGCAAATATTTGAACAAGCTACCAAAGGTAGGTGGGAAATCTCATTTAAAAACCTAATGGAAGATTACCTGTCTCCAGTGGCTTTCAATCTAAGTTGGAGGAGGCTAAACTAAACAGGCTGTTAGATTCTTTTTCAGTGCTGAGATCATATAGATTAAGCTTTTAGCAAGAAGTTACCATGAATAAGCACAAAATCTTCTTCTGTTGCCAGAAGCTCTTACAAATGAACGGGAATAGTCAACAAAATGACCCTTATCCACATCCATAAACTCTCACTTCTGTGTACGTGAGATTATGTGATTCTACCATGTATATGTATCCAAAAGTAATTCTAATTTATAAATGCTATTGATGACTTGCTACTGAGCAACAGAGAGAGGTGAGGTGGAAATGACCTGGGCGGGGAGCCAGGACACCTGGGTTCCAGATTTGGTTTTGCCCCCAAAGAGGAGGCAGTATTGTACAAGTCACTTCAAATTTATGGATGTTTTCTTTTCTTTAAAATGGGGGAAAGCGACTAAATCAGATCATTTTTAAGCCACTCCCAAGTATAAATACCATAGTTTTTGAATTTAAAAAATCATATGTGTCATACATAGTTTCACAATTGTGAGCATATTTATGGGGAATATGGGGCAGAATGTTTGAAAATTAAATCCCAAGTAACTTGGTACCTATCATTGATTATTCTAATCTAAGGTACATGTTCTCTCTTTGCATAGAAAATGCATTTATCTCTTTATTAATAATTAATGGACTTTATAATGTGCTCACACTTTGCCAAACTATTTATGGGAAGGCGACTATGGGCAGGTAGTTTGAACTCTTTAAAACTCAGTTTTTTGTGTGTGTAAACTTAGAGTCTAAATATTGATAGTTTCTTAGAGTTGTTTTATGGAAATAAAATGATGAGCTTGGAGTCTTCATGCAAGAAGTACTCAATGAAAGGTAGTAATTGCTATTTTATTATTAAATAATAGGCTTCAAGTGTCCTGAAGATAGGAGCCTCCATCATGGACACCTAATATCTAATGAAAATGAGATAACAAAGAAACTTTGGAAATTAAAGAGTTCAATTTAAATGGCTATACATCATTTTGACAAATGAAGCCATACATGTTATTGTAAATGACATCCACTCGGAGTGTTTATAAATTATTTCAATTGTTCCTTTTGCTATTGTTTTTTTTTTTCAGGATTAAAAGATGATAATATGAGAGGGGAAGTGAAGTAGATACTTCAATTGCTTTCAGGAATGACACAAGAACACATGACTTGTACTTACAACCACATTACTTACCAAATTGTGTAACTAAAAATAAGTACCATTAGCAGACAATAAAATGTTTTAAAAATTATTCATGTCTTTGTGCTGAATTGAACTTAAAATTTTCATATCACGTGAGACAACATATTATAAATGAGTATTCCTGAATAAGGTAGGAACTACTTATTTATAGCTACAAAGTTGACCATTTAGCAGGTAAATAAGGACTCTATTTCTTTTTAGAGAAAATTTAAATTACACTGTCTCAAATTTTTTAAAAAAGTGGAAGTTTATACATCAGTTATAATAATTGATAAAGTGAAAACTTGTTAAGATGTACAATCACAGAACCTGAACCAAATGAAGGGAAGTTTATAAGAAAAATTCTTTACATTAAAAAAGACAACTCTTAAAAATGTTTATATTACAAAACAAATGTGGATTTGGAACACTGGTTTTATACTTCATACCACGTTAGTAATCAAAATCTGATTTTTGATCTCATCTACAGAAAAAGATTTTTAAATGAAATTATGTGATATGTATAATAATGTACTGAATTTAAAATTATCGAAGTAATTGGTTTCTTCAAGAACAATTTTATTAATGGAGCTTCAAATAGAGAATTGCAGTGATCTTATATATAAGTCCTTTCAGTTCAAAATCGTCAAGATGATAAATTGTACTGCATAGTCTTAAAAATGTTAACAGATGCATAAAATGGATTCAAAACAAGTTTTCTTTCCCGCTTATATTTATATTTGAATCCTTTTTTCCTCCTACACCCACACAGAATTGTAAACAGTCTTTGCAGGGTTTATATTACACAGCACCCACAGTAACTTTATTCCAGTACCTTTATGATTAAGGCCCCTTAATCATTTTCTGGAATGAATAAACATAACTTTACTGGGAGGGTGTTGATATTCAAACGACTCGATTTTCGAGAATTTAGATTCATTTTTTACAAGATAGGAAAGCATCTAATCAATTGGCATGGGCCAATTCCACTCAATTGAGTAAACACTCATTAAGCATCCTCTAGGGCAAGGCACTATTTCATGTGCTGGTGAAAATAGTCCCCATCCTAAGGAATCTTGAGTCTACCAAAGGGATAAAATAAGCTCACAAATAATGAATATGGCTAACATACTTAGCTACCAGTCCAACAGCTTTCCTTGCCATTCCTTCCTTGCTGGCAGAATGGGAATCAATCCCAGCATTCAGGCTTCTACCAGCTCAGGAGAGATGCACCCCCTCCCTCATCCCAGGGAGTGAATGTTCATTCCTCCATGCCAACTATGGCATCAATTACCATAACTCTATTTCCCTTACAACTGATTGGTTTAGGGATGGGTTGTAGTAGAACCTGAACACTGAAAGAGGCCAAGGGGAAGTCTCCTGGGAGAGGAGGAGCTTCTGGGAAAAAATATTTACCTTTAATTAAAAATATATAGGTGCTGATACATGCTAGGAAAAAAAAAAAGTGCTGTTTGTCTTTAGATCTATTTGAGGATGATATGCCTGGTGCTGTGTCCACCATCTTGTGAGAGAAGGGGCAAGTGGAAAGATAGAAAACCCCTAGATTCTCAACGGCATCATTGTGCCCCTGAATTAACCAACCCAGGACCATGTACTTCTGTATGGATGACTCACTTTGCTTCTATTCTAGTTTTTTCCAATTGTGGGTGATAACTGATTACTGGGTCATGACATCAACATCAGGACCCCCACCATTTATACCACGCCAGCAAACTATATCTTCCAATGATATAAAACTTATCTGGACAGGGCTAAGGAAATAACTTGCCTGAACAAAATCCTCTAGAAGACAGATACATAGATAGCTAGACATAGAAATACATATAAATATATAGAAATAGACCTTGGTGTATGTTCCAAAACATGTGCTCCCCCTTCCTTTGCCTTGATATCATATAAGAGGATTCTCTATTTGGGAAAATCATTGACAACATAATTCTCTCTCATTCATTCTCATTCTCTCTTTCTCTCTTTCTCTCTCTCTCTCTCTCTCTCTCTCTCTCTCTCTCCACACACACACACACACACACACACTCATGTATAATCATACATTTAAATCACATTTTGAATTACAGGAAAAATTTCAGGATCCTAAGGACCTGTTCACTATGAACTGATATGTACTGCATTAAGTTAATTTTACAAGAAACTAAAACTTATCTATTAAATGCCCAAATATTCTTTTAATATAGTCATTTTCATGGCAGTCATCTAAAATTGACATTGTTCTACTATATTAAACATATGGTAATCACAATATAGCATCTTCTTGATGGCCCAGAATGAGACTTATGAACACCTATCAGAGGTAGGTGTGTTGTCTTGGAAATTCAGAGGAAATAGGATTCTTACACCTGTTTTAAATGATCGCATACTGATTTCTCTCATTCTAATTGTTCTTCACTGCTCTTGGCTATCACTTCTTTTTGTTAATGTATATTTACATCTTCAAACGTGTAATATCTTGTATACATATTCTCCCTAGCAAATAAAGTGCATTGGCTTTGGGATTGTTATTCTGGAAGTTCCACAGTCACTTTGAGACTATTTTACTTCCTGATTCCCCAACTTTGGCAAATAGCTGCAACTGACAAAATTCTGACATGAAGATGTATGTGTCTGTAACCACACAGTGAAATATAAGGTGATGCAAACAGAATAAAACAGAGCCTTTCTAATTAATTAAAACCCAGGCTCAGTCAACTGTCCAATATTATATGCATTTGAATTAAATATGGAAGAAAAATCACAAGATATTAATAATCAAGGTTCAAAGTCCAGGCTGAAATAAATAGCAACATTGATCATAAATGCACTAATAAACATAAACTTATATCTACAGGATACTTAAATCAGTAAAGAAGTAAAATATTATTTATAATGCTATGTCTTTGCAATTAAGCTAAAGAGACAGATGAACTTTTTAAAACCAGTTGAATAAACCACCTCAAGAAAACCCTTATCTCACCATAATTACTCCCACATCACTAATGAATTTGAGATTTGCTCAGTTCTCATCCACTCTTTGTTGGTGATGTATGTATAATTTTTTAATAATTTTTAATTATAAAAATTATATTTTATAATTTTTATAATTTTTTCCAGGGTGCAAATATATGTCTATGAATTACCCTAAGACAGTCACCAAAATGCATAGGAAGACATATGCAAAGATTTTAATTACAGCATTATCTATACCAGTAAGAAATTGGACTCCACTTAAGTTCTCTTATGTCCGTCTGAAGGAATACTGTGATATAAAATGTGTTTTGGAAGAAGATTTATTAGCAGAGAAAATGTGATGAAATAAAATTTGAAATCAAGATTGTATAGAATATGTGAATGGTATATATAACTGTAACATGGAAATAATTTAAACATGCACAGAAAAAAATTAGAAAGGAAATGTAGCTGTTTGTGTGAAGATCCGGTTTTTCTACAGTAAGCATGAATTACTTCTTTAATCAGAAATAAATTTAATTCTTAAAAAGTTTGTTCTTCATTTTTTTCTCCTTAAGTACAGACACATCTTCTTCCTTAAGTTCCCTTTGATGCAAGCTTTGGATCTTGGCATGTGCCCTTCAGGTGCTTTCCGAGCAGTAGAAATCAGTTCATGTGTACTTGATTTTCCAGAGAAGTATTTTGACCAAAGAAGAGTGAAGGGAAAAAAGAAAAGGATTTAGCAGAAACAAAAATGAACAGTACAATCCAACCAACAACAAGAGATGAGCATTATAAAGTATAAGAAGAATTAGAAACACCACAAATAAGACAAAATAGAGAAATGACAGTTAAGGCTGCTCCTGCTGAAATTCTGCTGGAGGCTGACTAGGTTCAAAGGGCCGGCAGGTGACAGGCAAAAAACATTGTTTAATCCCCAAATCCTTAAACAGTTGGGGTTTGCAGTGATTTTTCATATTAAATGAGTTCTCTTTTGATTTCAATAAATGCCTGAACTATGGCTGGTATAAAACTCACGAATTACTCAATTTCACTTTTTCTCTCTATTCTCAATGACATTGGGTCTGAATCATACTGAAGAGCTCAACCTCAATAAATAAGAACTCCAATTAACCAAAAATGCTCATTCATTTATTAGAAAAAGCAAAGGAGAATATAAGCTAACAAGCTAATTTCCAGGCTGTATTTCCATAACCACCTATCTTGATAGCATGCATTGAGAATGGCGGGTCAACGAATTACCTAGAAGTAAACTTCATTTATCAAAGACAGTAATAGTTGCCACAGTTTTCAAATCAGAATTCAGACATGTAGAGTGACAATACAATGGGATATTTGAAACCAGAGATGTATATTAACTGGTAATTATACTCTATAACTTCACTGTCCAATATGGTAGTCCTATGTGGCTATTTAAATTTAAATGAATTAAAATTAAATAAAGCTTTAAATTTAGTTCTCCAGTCACAGTAGACACATTTTAAGTGCTAAATGTCTAAATGTATACTAAATGGCCTCATGGGACTACTGGCTACCATACTGGACAGCACATATACAGAACATTTCCATCACCACTGAGAGTTTTATTAGACAGTGTTGCTTTATACACTAATTCCTGAAGTGGAAAACAATTCCTATTAATTCAAAGATTTTAAACAAAAGATGAAACAAAGATTTTCTGGTTAAAACTGAAAATCTCTACTATCCTTAATAAGTTATTCTGGTATGGGAATTTTCCAAGAACTGTAGAAGTTCCATTCTCTTCCTCTGGCTAAGCTGCACACACTAAAATGGCTTCCAATCTAGTTTTCTTTTAGAACAGAAGAATCTAGAATTCAAATAAATTAATTTTTCTGCCTATATGAGGAACTGTTTTAGCACCAAAGGAATGGCCATTTATTTTCAGACCTCTACCAGCCACATGGACACTGGAGGTAGAAGGGTAGGTCTGCCCTTGATCTAGAGCTTCACTGGGAATTAGCCAAGGTTAAGCTGACCGAAAGATAAAAGTGAGAAAAATATTTTTGGTCCATCCTTGAGAGTGATTTACTGATTGTAAACATCAAAAAATATTTACATTCTTTTCTATTTTGTGGTTCAAGCCAATAGTGCAACATAGGATAGATGGGAGCACATACACTCCCCCCACACACACACACACATACACACACGCCCACTGGGTTTACCTGGAGTAAAAGGACACATGTAGAGAAAACCACCATTTGAGCAACTTGAAATTTTAAATAAAATTTCTCAACATTCTCATAATTTAGAGATTATATGGCTATGGCATTTGTTATCACCACCAAGGGACATGACACTTCTTTCAATAAAAAAATTCTATCTAGAAAAAAAGATCAAGTTGCTCATTTTATTTGCAACCAATATCAAACACTTCCTCCTTTCTGAACTTCATATGAAATGAAAATACAGACTTTTCCCCTGAATCTGAAGTTTTCCCCTTGGTAGTAAACAGTAGCTAAAAATACCAAGACTGAGTTTATGGCCAACACTTTAAAAAGGAATGTAAAATAGCAGACACTTGTATTAATTAGAAAAAAAAATAATCTAAGAGATCCTACTGTGAACAGCTTAACATGAGAATCACAAGAGAAAAACAATTGCAACCAATTTCTTACATTTCCAGAACACAGTGGTATCTAGTAGTGCTCCTTATTGCTTTAATAAAATAGTCATCAGCCTATGTTTGGTGTGAAATTCTTGTTAGTTTGAGTTTTTACTTATTTTTTGTGATTTGGCTTCTAATTCATTTTGCCCCTATTTGATCTGGAGCTTTATCAGCAAGGGTCATTGGCTGACATTTAGATATTCAAAAAGAAATCCCTGCTGGGGAGAGTCCATCCCAGCCTCATCTGAAACACCTGACTCTTCTACAAGATAAATAATAATTGAGGAATAAGATTGGGCTGGAAGTGGTGAGGAGTAAAAGGGTTGAGGAGAGAAGAAAGGAGTGGTCATTTGGATGCCCCGACATTTACCTCTGTAAATCAAGTCTGAGTCCTCTATCAAAAAATCATCTAAATCAATAAACCCCCCTTATAAATATTGCTGCCTTATAGTCAACAAAAAGTAGTTCAGGGCCCAGAATTTTCTTGGAATTTTTTAAAAATTGACAACATTAAAATATCTCTATTCCTCAAAACAGCCAAATTTTGTTTTCCTCTCCAAAGAATTCTCTATGTTTTGTATTTGGCTGTGGAATGTGGGGTCGCTGGGGTCAATGGAGTATCCACAGAAGTGCAAAGGTAGCTTCCTGGTGTGCTGGTGGGGTGTGCAGCCTCCACAACCAGACTGGCTGGGTCACAATCATGACCACTGTCTATCTGCTGGGGGAATCTGGACAAATTTCTTTCTTAGCCTCTCTACGTCTGTTTCCTCATCTACAATGTACTAATAATATCCTTCTCTGAGTCCTTTCTTGCTCATGAGCCCCAAGCTCAATAAATGTTGGCTGTAGTCTTATATTCAGAAAGGGAGCCTTCTTCTGGCTCTGGAGAACCCCAGGTAGAACCTACACAGTTGAAAGCAGAGGTGATACAGAATTTGGAAGTAACATGGATGTTTTCTATGTCAAAGGCTTCAAAGTTAAATGTGTCTGTAATTTATCAATGCATCATCTGACTATATAGCCACCCTTACAACTGTGACCTGGCACGAGCTTCACCTTCTCCTACCTGAAATCCCAGACACTTTTCTTCACTGCCCTCAAGACCACCTCTCACCCTCAATTCTCTACCCTGAGGATAACAGGACAGTAAATCCGCCAGGTGCTGTCATGGGTTGCACAACGCTCAGTGGAGGCCAGATCTTGAGACCACCTCTCTTGAATGTCTTCCTTTCACATTCTTTCTATTGACGCCCAACTCAGACCCTTCCCTTGTCACTTTGGCATTGGTCACAGTTCAGCTAATTCAACTTTAAGGATTTCTTTGCCAAACTATTTTTCTGTAGATGAGTGGTTCTCAACCAGGGGCAGCTGTGCCTCCAAGGGGACATTTGGCAGTGTCTGGAGTCCCAACAGGGGGTAAAGAGGGGTGGGGGTTGGAACAGTGCTTTTGGTATATCCTCGGTGAAGGCCAGGAATGCTGCTAATCATCCTACAAGTCACAGAACAGCTCCCAAAACAAAGAATTATCTGACCTTCAATGTCAACACTATTAAAGTTGGGAAACTCTATTCTAGAAAACAATGTCAACTTTGAGTCATGCTGTGTATCCAGAATTTAATATACAGAAGAATGAGGTTCTGAACAAATCTAGAAATCTGTGTGCATTTTATTTACATCACTGAGAAAGAAAAATCAAAAGCTCAAGTCTTAAAGTTAATAAACTTGATACAGGATCACATACAATAGGCTTTTCCCTTTTTGCACCTACTGCATCCAAAAATAAATAAATAAATAAATAAATAAAAGAGCTTGAGGAGTGGCAGGAATGTTAAATAGAATTTGCAAGATAAAGAGAGGACTGTTCCAGAATTAAGGTAGTTGATGTGTCTAAATCAAAGCCATCCAGCAGAAATTAGAATGGTTATTTGCTTCTTCAGAAGTTACTTAAAAGTGAATGTGTTATTGGTTTCTTGAGAGGTTACATAAAAGTGGTCATGTTACCTGAGTGGCAAAGAGAGAAAAATAACCAAATTATTAGCCATTAATGTAACTACTGAATTAAAGTTCATTGAAATAGGTTGGTGCAAAAGTAATTGTGGTTTTGGACCATGAATTTTAAACCAGGCTCAAACAAATCTTTATTAATCAAAATAGGAATGATTACAATCAACACATTTTTACCAATGAGAAATAAGTTTGTTTATTCCTGTAGCGTAAAAAATCTGTGCTTTGCAATTCAACGAACTCTTGGAAAGCATTTTCTGCATCCAGCTGGTTGTGGAAGCATCTTCCATTACAAAAAGTAATTGAGATGCTTGAAGAAGTGGTAGCCAGTTAGTGAGAGGTCAGATGAATATGGCAGATAAGGCAAAACTTTGTAGCCCAATTTGTTCAACTATTGAAGCATTGGTTGTGCGACATGTGGTCGGGCATTGTCATGGAGAAGAATTGAGCCCTTTCTGTTGACCAGTGCCAGCGGCAGGCATTGCAGTTTTCGGTGCATCTCATTGATTTGCTGAGCACACTTCTCAGATGTAATGGTTTCGCTAGGATTCAGAAATCTGTAGCGGATCAGGCCAGCAGCAGACCACCAAACAGTGACCATGACCTTTTTTGGTGCAAGTTTGGCTTTGGGAAGTGCTTTGGAGCTTCCTCTGGGTCCAACCACTGAACTGGTCATCTCCAGTCATCCTGTAAAATCCACTTTTCGTCGCAGGCCACAATCTGATCGAGAAATGGTTTGTTGTTTTTGTGTACCATAAGAGAAGATGACACTTCAAAATGACTATTTTTTGATTTTTGGTCAGTGCATGAGGGACCCACTTATCAAACTTTTCCACCTTTCCATGCCAAATGACCATAGAATGGTCGACCTTGAGTTCTACGGCGACTTTTGTGTAGTTGTAAGAGGATCAGCTTCAATGCTTGTTCTCAGTTGCTTGTTGTCAACTTCCAGTGGCCAGCCACTGTGCTCCTCATCTTCAAGGCTCTTGTCTCCTTTGTGAAACTTCTTGAACCACTACTGCACTGTACGTTTGTTAGCAGTTCCTGGGCCAAATGCGTTGTTGATGTTGCAAGTTGTCTCGCTGCATTATGACCCATTTTGAACTGGAATAAGAAAATCGCTCGATTTTGCTTTTTGTCTAACATCATTTCCATAGTTTAAAATAAATATAAAATAAACAGCAAGTAATAAGTCATTAGCAAAAGAAACATTAAGTGAGAAATACACACTAAAATGATGTATAACATAGCCACATTTATTTAAGAATGTATTCCAATATCAAACAGTAAATTTCAACAATGCTAAGACTGCAATTACTTTTGCACCAACATAAATAGTTTGGGAAAGAATTCTGTTCTGTGATTTGCTTGGATTTAGCAGAATAATGAGAAACAAACAGTTTTATTCATAGAGTGGGCAGGGACTTAAGATGCCTTAATTCTCAAAATTTTCAGAACTTCCACTCTCCAAAAGAGTTATTAGATGAATAATTTTTGTTACAAAATTATTACCAAAAAAAAAAAAAACCCTACAGCCATGGAGAATACAAAGCATGTGCTATAAGCAGAGGAGACAATTGAGCATGGACCCTGGGCAACTTAGAATATCTGATGGACCCAGGACATTGAATATCCTATCTGTCCAAATACCAAACTCAAGGCAATCCTCAAAGTGAAGTTCACCCCCACTCCTTGCCCCATATACCACATATAGGGGAGCAGTCATCATTGAGCATCAGCTCAATGCTTCCTCTTTTAGGAACCTTCTCTCACTGGTTCATGTGGGCTGGAGTGCACAGGCAGAGAAGTTTCCCAGGATATGCTGACCATGCCTCTATTTTAAGCAACTACTTGTTTCTACTTTGATCTCCCCACTAGTTGGCAAGCTCTGTGAGGCTGATTTAGAAAAATACCTGGAAATTGGTCAGTATGTTTAATATCTGCTCAATGAGCCATCATTAGTATTAGAAATCCTGGATACTGTAATATTAAAGTAATGTTAATAATAACATTGAACATTAACTAGGCTCTTAATATATTTCGGGCATTGTTCTAAGCACAGGACATGTATTAGCTTATTTAGTTCTCACAATATTATAGAAGAACTGTTTCTATCCCCAACTTACAAATAAGAAGTTGTTTAAACTTTAAACTTTAAGAAGAATTAAGGCCCTTTTAACACACACACACACACCATCCCATTTTTGATGAGTACTTTTTGAAAGGTAAACTAATTTGTCACCTGCCTCTAGGATTCTAACTAAAACAACCTATTGCTATTTCTAACAGCAAATGTGAACTCAACTCCATCAGAGTCATGAAGCTGGTCTCCTGTGACTTGATTGTTCCTGCCAATTTGACCTCCCAAAGATGCACTGAAGAGCTAATTGTAAATCAAACTAAAGGACCCTAAACCAATAACTGCTCTACAGTTGCATGGGGAGAGTTGCCTCTTATGGTAAACCACCACAGAAGGGGACGAGACCTCTGCAAATATGGACAAGTATCCCCACGCCAGGACAGCACTGCCATGGTAACCGTGGGTTGACCATCTATGCCAGCTGTAGGTGTGAACCTGAGCATGAATGGTCCTCATGTCTTCCCTGGTTCCAAAGGATGGATTAAAAGCAAATAAACACAAGTGCAGTGCTTGTAGGAACTGCAAGGCCCTGTTTTTCTCTCATTGATTAGTTTAGAGAAAGCTATAGTTTGAAATAATGATGTCTTAAAACCCAGACCCTGGCTTTCCCCTGTGTTCCTTTCCCAGATAACCCTCTGAACACACACTCAACACATCCACAAAGGCCATTTCAAGCAACATTCTGAAATGCACTGAGAATTACCAGAATAATAAGGCTGCTGATATATCCTTAGCATGACACTGAAGCAGAACTAATTGGCTTGCATACTCTCTATCTGGCACCTAATGCCCAGATTAAAATAAATGAAAAAGTTCAAATATCTCAATAGCTCCCTGTATTGCAGCCTCCACACAAATGTTAGCTATGGAGGCAGCAGGCCAAACTGGCTCCTTCCACAGGGTCCTGACTAGAGAAGGAAATGTTTGCAAATTTGCACAGCTGCATGCAATAACAAATTCAGGCTCTGCAGGTTTCCAAAATCCCATTTTCTCCCTGTGATGAGGAACTTGGGATCAACCCGGTTTCCTCAAATGATTTGTCTTAATCAGAAAATAGGTACAAGAGAGTAACTTCAAAATCTATTTCTTTTTAAAGACAGTTGTTGATTTTGAAAGTACTTATTAAACATTACAAACATGTGCAGTTCCTATAAACAAGATTTACAAAGACAGTTGGAAAGCAAAAGGAGTTACTGCCTTTGTGACTTTTCCCCCCAACCCCCATTCAGGTAGGAAAAAAAAAATCTTCCCCATGAACAGTAAAAAGTGTCCTGGAACCTGCAATCACCACAACGTGAGTTGATTTATTTGATAGTTGCTATTACTATAAATAATCAGAATCACAGTATAAAGCCTTTGCCCACAAAATGGAATCATTTGACAAATTGTAAATGATCATAATCTAAGAGCCATAAATTTTCTTCAAAAGCAACTTGGCTTTTAACAAACCAAATAATTCATATATATTTAAATTACACATATGGTGACATGTGCACATAATGAAGAAAGACATTTTCAAGTGAATTGAAGTGACCCAATCACATAGCATAAGGTAATAGATCACCAACCTGTAGAAAAGTGTGATTCAACCTTCTTGATGGTAAAAAAACAAGTCACCAAATAAACCAATGTTTATTCTGTTACTTTAGGAAGGATTCAAAGAAATTTTACTTGTAGCCATAAGAAGCCAGCATGTATCTAAGCTCTGTAAACTCTTTGGTAATATTCTAAACTAATAAGAAGAAAAGATAGATTTTGAGTTTTTTCTATGAAATCATAGAAAACTGGAATCATTAAAAATAGAGTTGTACCAGAAGCTGGCTTTAGTGTATGTAAGCAGCAAAGCCAAGGTTTTCCAAAACAGCCATCTAACTTTGCTGCATGGAGTGGCCAAAAGGAAGAATTGGACCACATTTTGTGGTTCCACATCACTACCCACATTGCTTGTAGATGCCACATAATCTTAATCTTTTATCATATCAAGGAAAAGGTCAACCTATGCCCTTGTCACCAGCTGTCAGTTATTATATAGTATGCAATGATTGAGATCAAAAGAGACATTCGATAGCAATGATATTTAGTCTCAGTTCTGCCCTGGACTAGCCTAGTGACTCTGATCCACTCTGACCCTCAGTTTCCTTACCTGCAGCAGAAAGACAATGAACTGTACAAGCACTAAAACCTATGCAATAGTAACATTATAAGCTAACATGCATGTTAAAGTCAAATTCGATCGATTTTCAAACACTGAGAAAATAGCCCAAAGGAAAGGTGCAAAAGAAATGGTGGGTTCTTACTAAGCTTGCTCTAAGCTTTCAATAAAAAATGAATGTCTTGGCAATAATATATTACATTCCAGTCAGCCTGGTTAAGAAGGCTCCAAACCTTCTCCTAAAGCAACAAGCAGAGACAGCGTAACTGTCATTTGATCCATCTGAACTTTGAAGTTGAAAGGGACTCAAGAGCTGGAGCACGCAGAGTGAATCCTTTCAATGCTATTGCTTCTTTCCTTCTTTTCTGCTTGTGACCACCTTTCCCAGATGCTGCTCTGAGATTATTACCCCATGAAGTCTTTCATGTCTAACTGGCTTTGTTCCTGCTTTGCTTCTAGCAGGAGGCACAAAACACAGAGTCTGAAATATGCACATCCTATCTTCTTACCTCTCCAGGGTTCTTACACCTCAGCAGTAGCAGCAGCTCCAGGCAGAACTGACCCCCCATGCTCCCCACACAGAGTCCCTGTCCAGTGTGGGAACAGAGGAGGAGGCAGGGGCAGGCACACTGCTCAAAGTGCAAAAGGAGCCGGCCGGGCAGGCTCCCCGGCTGGAATGCACAGCTAGAGACCCTGGGAGGGAGAAGGCCTTGGGTCACTGTGATCCTCTGAGTCAGACACCCTGGGGAGCTCTCAGCTCTGAAAGGTCTCCCTGGGCACACAAGGCCAAGAGACCCAGAACACTCACTAGGGGGAAAAGCCTGAAAGTTAAAAAGTTGAGGTAAATGGTTACATAGACATATGCCAGTTTATAATAAATGGGAGAAATCTGGTATGGATGGTGGAGGGAACCAATCATTTGAATGAAATGCTAACTCACATATCTGATAAGGGTTTTGTATCCAGAATATAAAGAACTCTTACAATTCCATAATAAAAAGACCAATAGCCCAATTAAAACTGGGAAAAGGATCTGAATAGACATTTCTCTGAAGAAGATATACGAATGGCCAATAAGCACATGAAAAGGTGTTTGATATCATTAGCCATCGGGGAAATGCAAATCAAAATCACAGTGAGATATCATATTACACTCAGTGAAACAACTTGAAAAAAGTATTGGTGAGAATCTGGAACCCTCCGACATTGCTGGTGAGAATATAAAATGCTTTGGAAAACAGTTTGGTAGTTTCTCCAAATGATAAACATAGTTACCCTTTTATTCAAAATTTAACTCCTGGGTATATACCTAAGAAATATATACATGAAAACATATGTCTGCATAAAACTTTACACATAAATATTCATAACAGCATTATTCATAACAGCCAAAAAGTAGAAACAACTGAAATGCCCATCAAGTGAAGAATGGATAAACAAAATGTGACATATCCATACAACAATGGAATATTATTCAGCCACAAAAAGGAATACATGCCACAACATGGATGAGCCTTGGGGACATTATGTTGAGTGAAAAATGCCAAGCACAAAATCCCACATATCGCATGATTTCATTTATCTGAAATGCTCGGAATAGAAAAATCCATACAGTGACAGATTAGTGGTTGTCAGAAGCTGAAAGGGATGGGGGATTGGGGGAGGATAATGGCTAAGGAATACAGGTATCTTTTGGGGATGATGAAATTGTTTTAAAATTGATTGTGGTAGTGGTTGTGCAGATCTGAATATATCATTAAATTGTACACTTTAAATGGGTGAATTGTATGGTACATGAATTTTACTCTGATAAAGCTGTTATATTGAAAAATGAAATGCTGACTCTTATTCCCTTACAACAACCCTTCCCGAATTACACTGGGCTCTTCCGAGGTCAGCATTACTCCTGCAAATTCACCTATGTGGTTCGGCAGGGGCCACGGTGAGAGAGGGCTTGCACCTGCACATGGGGCTACAACCACTGGCCCACAGCACATTGGGACCCTTCTCAGCTTCGCTCCTAGGACACTGATGGTAACAATGCTGCTCCCACTTCATGGTTCAGCCCTGCTCCTCCCTGACTCCATCATTTCTAGGTGGTGGCTCCCTTCTATGCATGCCTGAGGTTCCTATTTGTGAGAGTCCTTTGGAACTTACAGTTGTTTTTGTATCACAGGTGGCTGGCATCTCCAAATAGGTTAAATGCCACTTAAGCACAGTGGACCCTCACAGCTCAGTGGGCTTCTCATAGTAGAAATTCAGTAATTCATTGTTGCAGGAAAAGGATCTACTTTTTGAGCACTTTTTAAAAAAAAAAATTAAGGAATTGCCTCTAGGGGACATTGTGCATTTTCACTATTATAAGTAAAAATGAAATTAGCAGACAATGCTAATGAAGGAAGCAGTCAAATGAAGAGAATGCCACGTGATCACTGGGTTAAAGAAAAACCCAACATTCCTATGTAATTTATCATGCACTAAGAGACCAGCATTAAAGTTATTGACACATTTTAATGATTAATTTTCATTATTATTATCCTTTCTGCTTGTTTCTGTCCATATCCTTCATCTTTCCAGAGTATTATTGGGTACAATGGACCAATGCCTGTGAACATTATTTTCTTAATGATAATTAGTTCCATCCTGCCTCATGCTCAAGGTTTTATTTGAATCAGTACATTCTGCTAATAGCACTAAAGTCTCAAAAGAAAGGTTTGCTAGTGGCCACAATCAGCTGCCATGCCTAGCTTTGGGAATTTATCACATTTTGGACCAACAAATAGCTTTTGCCTATTCTGGATTTGTCTTAAAATTTTTCAACCTTTAAAGCCCTTGAAATTATGCATTTTTAAAAGTTGATGCCATTGCCTTATGACGAATGTTGATGGCAGTATGAAGGAGTAGGCTTCCCGTCTAAGGAGAACAAGGCTGCAAATGAATGTTCCCCAAAGAGCCTGCCTGCGTTAATTCTGTACTGAAATGTCCACACAGGCTTCTTCTCAAACACGCTCAAGTGCTGTGGGTAATAGATGTCAAATAATAAAACTCTGAGGCACACGCTATGTTACTTTTTAAGGGAAAAAAGTGGGGGGAAATCAAAGGGTTTAACAATTTTATTCACTGGCTTACATTCAGCGACTCTGAAAATTTGGCCACTACTCAGGTTTGCAAATTTCTATGGAAAATGAACTGTGTTTGGCAAGCCCGACGAAATATGAGGCTGATAAAAAAAATGTTTCATGCTTTCTCAAGACCTTATGCCACTAACTGTGTGGGATTGGAAAAACTGTTTAAATGTCAATTTAAACACTGTAAATAAATGATTTTCTATACCCATACAAATTAATATAATTTTGTTGATTTCATGTCATAACTTGAACTAAAATTTTTTTGAGTTTTGATTAGGAAATGTTTCACAGACCTCAGAAGAAGCATGTTGAGTTCAGTAGAGTTCTGTTTCAGAGTCAGAAATGTTAATGTAATACTTTATTTTACACTGTGGAGAATTAACTGAAAATTCAATTGACACTAAGGTTGTTAGAAAGCAGGTCTTGAACTCAAGAAAGAATTAGACCAAAGAGATAAAAATATTATTGTAACAGCCCAAGTCATTATATAAAAGAACATGGTGGTGAATTCCACTGCAAAGTTCATGACTCTCAAATATTATCTCCAAAGCAGTGTCATCTCTGAGTTTTATGGAGTCAGCTATCCAGCTACCTTCTTGACCCTTTCACCCAGTATCTCAGGGTCATCTCAAACTTCACTTATCCAATACCGAACTCTTGACTTTCTCTTCTGGCAAATGTTTTTGTACCCCAGCCTCCCACATTTATCACAGCACCTGACTGTTATGCAACACTCACTCGATACATGTTGTTGCTATTGATGATGATGATGATTGGTGGTGACGATTTTTATCCACCCAGTTAGTTGAGCCAGAAACTAAGCAGTTTTCTTTATTCTTCTCTTCTTCTCATGTCCCACATTTAATCTATTACCAAGTTCTCTCAGCTCTGCCTCCAAGATAAATCAGGAATCTTACCCCTCCCCTCCATCTCCATCTCCACTTTCATCACCCCGCCTCCAGCCTGCATCATATTTTCCCCAACAAACTGAACAGCCTTCTAACCAACTGAGCCATCCACTCTTGCCCTTGCCTAATTAATTGTTCATGAGAAGAATCAAAGTGATCTTCTTAAAGACAAATCTTCATTTTAAAACATATATAGAGTATATCACATATTTGTTAAATCTGCTAACCAATTTTATGATCTAGGTACTGTTATTACCTCCATTTTACCAGTGAGGAGCTAAGCATAGAGGTTGGAATATGTCCAAGATCACTCTAACTTTAAAACTCTAAAAGGAAAAGCCAGAATTCACACTCGAGTGGTTTGTCTCCAGAGATATGTGTTCAACTACTACACAAAGTACCATGCCATACGTAAGCTTTAAAAAATAATAAGAAAAGATTGTCAATGGGCTTCCATTGCATTCAGATTAAAATCCATCCATATAGGAATTCCTTTGCCAAAGGCTCTGGGCCAACTTCCTCAGTCTCACCTCTCATGCCCCTCTCTTTCTTCCTGTTTTCCAAACACTCAGGGACAAGACAAGCTCAGTCCTGCTTAGGGGTTTCTGCCTGTGCTACTTCCTGTACCTGGACTGCTCTTCCCAGGCATCTTCACAGGGCTGGCTCCTTCTGGTTTCTGCTTAAATCTCACTTGCTCAAAAAGCCTTCCCTGACCTCCCCACTGTGAAGTCATTGTTCCCTGGCTTCTTGATCTCAATATCCTCTTGGTTTTCTTCTTAGCACATCTCAACTTGTAACTGCTTTGATATGTTCTTACCTTTGTCTATTGACTGTCTCCCCCACTGGGCTGAAAGCTTCACAATGATAAAGATCATCAAGTACTGTATTTCTACAATCTAGCATCATGCTTTGCACATAGTAGGTGCTAAGAATTTTGACAAAGAATTAAATGGAGAAAAGAATATTATGGTGATATGAAACATCCATCTAGACCTTAGGTTCTCCAAGTGTGGGCACAGAATCAAATGTAGTCACACGGGGATGCTTTTTGTCAAAAGTATAGTCCTGGGACTCTGAGCTATTTTAAGCACTCACTTTTAAGGTCCATCACTTATATTCTCAAGAAATTTTACAATTTTAATTGAGACATGATTTGGCAATAAGTAATTCATTGGATTATTGTTTGACCATGATTTTTAAGTAATTACTGTGCATGTTCAGGAATGCCTGCTATAACCTCAAATGTACCTTATAACATGCTTTTACATAGGATGAGATTGACAAAAATACTAATTGACAATGAAATTGATAAATGTTACTTTTTTTTCTTTTCTTTTTTCTTTTTCTTTTTGAGACAGAGTCCCACTCTGTTGCCTGGGCTAGAGTGTCGCGGCATCAGCCTAGCTCACAGCAACCTCAAACTCCTGGGCTCAAGAAATCCTCCTGCCTCAGCCTCCCAAGTATCTGGGACTACAGGCATGTGCCACCATGCCCGGCTAATTTTTTTCTATGTATTTTTAGTTGTCCAGCTAATTTCTTTCTATTTTTAGTAGAGACGGGGTCTCACTCTTGCTTAGGCTGGTCTCAAACTTCTGAGCTCAAACGATCCACCTGCCTCGGCCTCCCAGAGTTCTAGGATTAAAGGCGTGAGCCACCATGCCTGGCCCATGTTACGTTTTTAGATATATAGGTAAGCATTTACATAATTTCCTTGGGAGTCAATAATTGCCTTTCAGCTTGCAGACATTTGTATGAGCTTCTGAAGAACTTGTGGATTCCAGGCCTTGTAATCAGATAATGGTGTGGAACAGATGACATGGACCAGCAGGAGTCCAGTTCCAAATTGCCCATAACAAGACTTCTGGGGCCCAGGAATCTGAATTTTAAGAAACTTTCCAGGAAACTCTTACGCAAAATAAAATTTAAAAACTATCTTTTTTCTTTTTATCTCGATTTATTCTGTTTTAGAAAAATTTACGATGGCTATCCAGTGTCCACTCTTTAAATTTGTGGTTGAAATCTGAGAAATCCAAGATAATTTTTCATGAAAACAGAAAACATAAAATTATTAACTTATGTTAAGGTCACTAAGTGTTCAGAAATGCAAATTAACAGTCATCTTCCTGGTAAAACGAATCATCCCTGATTAATATCTTTTGTTAGCCTACACGTACATATGGGGAGAAAGGGCCAGACATTTCTCACCCTGGAGGGCCAGGATGAACTATTCGGTCAGATGGAAAGAAAAGCAAGGTAACTTCCTTAGTCCATAGCTTGGCTATCTTTTTGGCTATAAGTGCATAATGTTAAGAAAATTAAAACTAAAGGCAGGAAGAGACTTCCTGGCTTGCTCAAAAGACTAAGGAGACTGTTTTTTCTCTTTCAGGGAAAGACACCCAAGTTCCAGAATATGAAAGAAAAGTGATTTTATGAAAAAGACACCTGCACTCGAATGTTTATAGCAGCACAATTCACAATTGAAAAGCTGTGGAAACAACCCAAGTGCCCATTAATTCATGAGTGGATTAATAAAATGTGGTATATGTATACCATGGAGTACTACTCAGCTTTAAGAAGCAACGGTGATATAGCACCTCTTGTATATTCCTGGATAAAGCTGGAACCCATTCTACTAAGTGAAGTATCTCAAGAATGGAAAAACAAGCACCACATGTACTCACCAGCAAATTGGTATTAACGGATCAACACCTAAGTGGACATATAGGAGTAACATTTAACGGGTGTCGGGAGGGTGGGAGGGGGAGGAGGGGATGGGTATATACAACCACAACGAGTAAGATGTGCAACGTTTGGGGGATGGATACACTTGAAGCTCTTACTCAAGGGGGGAGGGGGGCATGGGAATATATGTAACCTTAACACTTGTACCCTCATAATACGCTAAAATAAAAAAATTTTAAAAAAAAGAAAAAAAGAAAGGAGCTTAAGGTAAAAACAAAAACAAAACATCAAGAAAACGATCAGCCATGGTTTTGGTGTCAACTAACAAATATGGTAATAAGCCACTGGGGAAGCTTTGATGAGGATCTCACCAGGACTTGCTTTGTCCCCATCTCACCCATGTTTCCCCTACCCTCCTTGACACCTGCAGGACATTCATCATTAGTGACTAACAGATGCTGGAAACATGAAGACAGAGATGCCTTCCTCTCTTGCCTGCTGTGATGAGCCCCTTCCCTGTTCAAAACCCTTCTATTGCTCTCCAGTGCTTTGCAAGTTAATCGTGACCTTTCAGCAGGAGATTGCAGGTTTTTCATGGCCTGACCTCAACCCACCCCTCCAAATCCTTCTCTTGTCCTTCCTCCCAGCAAACCCTACCTTCCAGCCAAACAGAACATAATTTATATACTCTCTGTCTTGTATTTTGTTGCTTTCTTTCTGTGGAGTTCCCTTTACCCCCTTATTTAATGTAAAATAGCCTACCTGTTCTTGCATCTTGCCTGTATTCACTGTTCACTAGGTCCCATCCCCTGTGCCTACTCAAGAACATCATTTTAGCCATTTTCTTAGGCATCATCCATTTTCTCTTCTCAACTGGATCAGTCCTATCAGCATGAAAACATGCTGTGATATTTCCCAGCGTACAAAATAAAAGTTTTTATCACATTTCCCCTTTATAGCCACATCGTTTCTCTCCTTTTTATAGTAAATATCCTTCAAAGAAGTGTCTATATACCCCACCCTTCCTTTACTCTCCTCCCCTTATTTCTTGAACCCACTTCAACCAGGCTTTTCACCCACCATTCATCAACACTGGTCTTATTAAGGTAACCAATGACACCTACATTGATATATCCTCTGATCAATCCTTAGTCTTCATCAACTTGACCCAACAGCGAGGAAACCACATAATTTCTGCAAACCAGAATTCTTTTAAGAGTGAAAATGGGTGCTATTGATGATTATATTGCCTAATAAATATGCATTACCAGGATTGTACCTGGCAAACTGAGACTTACCATCACCTACCCACTGGCAGCATCACACCTACCTATCACAGCCAATTGCTCTTTCTCTTTTTCTTAAATTTATTATTATTTTTTTATTTTAGCATATTATGGGGGTACAAGTGTTAAGGTTATATATATTGCCCATGCCCCCCCCTCTTTCTCTTTATAACACTTCTTCACTTGGCTTTGTGGATGTCACCCTTTCTGCCACCCAGAGGGTGTCGCTCTATCACCTGTCTTAATGTAACATAATGTTGGACTTCCCCACTGCTCTGTCCTTGGATCTCCCTTAATTTTCATCTGCAATCACTCTGTCCATGATTTTAACCAACTTTATATCTTTAAATGACATCTATATACTAATAGCTCCCTAATTTGTATCTCCAACTAGGACGTTTTTTTCTTGAATTCCCTGCGTTCTTCAACGTGTTTCCAATCTGCTCCTCTATGGTCTTCTACATCTAAGTCAACAGCAATTCAATCCTTCCAGTAGCTCAGGCCAAAATTTGTACTCCATATCACTAATGGCCCCAATTCATACTCTATGGCCAATTCATCTGCCAATCCTGTTGGTTCTATCTTCAAAACATGCCTGAATCTGATCTCTTTTCATCATTTCCACTGGTTCCATCCTGGTCCAAGTTAACATAATCTCTCACCTCGACTGCTGAATGACTCAGTAATGAGATAGGTTCTTCAAAACACTCCTTTAAAGTAGTCATTTATCCTGTTGGAAGATAATTTTCTTTGAGAAGGTCTTCAGATTATCAGTAAGCTACTTTTAGTCATATCCTTTTCTAGAAAGGTACTAATGCAGATATCCCAGAAAAAAAATAAAGGTGCAGAAAGACTTCCTAAAATCCCACACTGAGGACCTGAATTATTACAGACAATGTGTTTATTCTTTAGCAGTTCACAGGATTCTTTTTTTTTTAACTGACAAATAAAATGGTACATATTTATTGTATACAACATGATGTCCTGACATATGTATATATTGTGGAATGGCTTAATTCACCTAATTAATATATGTATTCTTCAAACACTTAATTTTGTGGTGAGAACACTTACAATTTACTTTCTTAGTGATTTTCAAAATAAAATACATTATTATTAACTATATTCACTATATTGTACAATAGATTTCTTGAACTTATTATTCCTGTTTCACTAAAGTATTGTATCCTTTGACCAACATCTTCCCAACCCCCAACCCCATGCCCGGCCCCTGGTAACCACCATTCTAGTCTCTGTATCTATGAGTTTGACGTTTTTAGATTCCACATATAAGTGAGGTCATGTGATATGTGTCTTTCTGTGCCTGGTTTATTTCACTTGACACAATGTCCTCCAGGTTCATCCATATTGTCACACATGATAGCATTTCCTTCTTTTTAGGGCTGAATAGTGATGATGTCTGAATTCCCCTCTCTTGCTCATAATAAAATAGTCCTATTACAGGATGGACATTTATTATTCTGGTAGACAGTGTAGAGTATAACCATTCCCCATGCATTTTGCAGCTGAGTGAGCTGATCTTGGTAGCATTGCTCCTCACCCATGACTGATCCCAGAACCCATGCCTAAAGCCTTCAACCCACATATAGCAAGCAGCATGTGAGGGAAAGGTGGCTGGAACCTTTTGGAAATGTTTCCTGGAATGTAAGCAAGAGATTTTGATAAAGGAAATCTTTATTTTTCTATGCAGGTTTTCTCAAACTCGGCACTATTAACATTTTGGATTGGATCATTCTCTGTTGTGAGGCTATCCTGTGCACTGTAGGATGTTTAGCAGCAGACCTGGCTTCTATTAATTTGATGTCAGTAGCATCTCTGCAGCTGTGACAACCAAAAAATGTTTCCAGACATTGCCAAATGTCCTCTGGTAGGGGAGAGTCACCCCCAGTTAAGAACCACTGGCCTCAACATTGTGAGATTTATCCCCAAACTACCATAGGTTCTCTAACTTTCCAGCCCTAGAGGTGACACTTAGGGGGACATAAAGTGAAGGAAATTGCAGGAAAAATATCCAGAGTCACTGAATGAAACTTAGCATACTTGTGGATTTTTTGTGACATGAGCCTCTAAAATTCCTAATTATTTAAGCTAGTTTAAGAGGGGTTTGTTGTTATTGTCAGCCAAAGGCATCAAAGTGCTCCAGGGTCCACCTTGACAGCTTTAAAGCACATTGCTTTATTCCAGGGCATCCTACTGCCTGGAGAAATGACCCAGGTCCCACCTTAGAGCAAGATTCTATGGGGACAGTTTTACAGGGTAGCAAGTAAAATGGCTTGTTTTCCCATTTGATAATTATTGCTTATACATTCGTGTTATGGAATTGTAGAATTTCAGAGTAGAGAGAGATTTTAGAGAAAGAGAATTAAGCTAAAACCAATGTCTATGTTTATCTTCAAATGAAGACCTTTAAAAGAGGATGAAGCCATGTGCCTCCAAATATTAGGGATAGTGACAATATCCACTTCAAAACACTCCCTGAGTATGATAAGTCACCATCCATCTTGTGTATAAAGCAAAGGGAAAGATTGTCATATAGCCACATACCCTTAAATATTCCCTTCTCCCTAAATGGGAATTCTATGTGTTCTTAACATCTAAATCAATCATCTATCTATAGCAGACTTTTTGTCATTTCCAAAGGCAGAGTTGCCATTAATTTTATCATCTAGCAATATTATTTTTAACATGAAAAATGATGAAAAGATAGAACTGGCATAATTGGTGGACCTATTAAGTTCAATGTATAATGGGGAGGTGATAAGATAAAAATTATAATCCATTTCTTTCATTGTTTTTATTGTTTCATATATATTAATTTATATTATTTTTACTTATTATAACTAAAAATACAAAGTAGAAAAATGAGTAAAATTAAAATCATCCATAATCCCAGAGTCATTCATTGTCTTAATGAATATTCTACCAAATATTTTTCTTGCATATTGAGATTTTCCTTCCAAACAGTATCATGTTATTTTGTAATCTACTATAATATATTTTAAATGTCCCTTTTATCAGATATTTAGCTGCTTCTAATTCATCTCCAATGTAAATAGTGCTACATATGAATGGTTGGCTGAAAATACATGCCTAGAAAACAATATGGGAGGAAAAAACACAAATGCAGAGAAATTTTGATACATGGAACAAGAAGTAGCTATTGTTGGCTTCACAATCCTATTAGCATTCACCACTCATCAAAGCAACCAGACCTACCAATGGATAGAACCAGGGCAGGGAGCAGCCACGGAGAGGACAAGAAGGGAGGGAAAGCGAACCAGACTTGCAGTAAAGGAAACCATACAGGTGGCAGACTGGATGGGGCAAACACTTTAAATGAATCTAATGGAGAAACATTCCACAAATGAACTCCAAGCAGATTTTCTCAGTTTATATGTCATAGAGCTATTGCCTCGAGAAAAGAATAGCCTTTATCCAGTAATATAATTAGTAAAAGGAAATAATTTACTCCTCTACAAAAACCCTGTAATGGCAATTCCAAATATCTATATTTATATACATCCAAATATCTGTATTTATATCTATGTTTGTATTCATATCTGTATTTATGCCTATACCTGTACCTATATATGTACCTGTAACTGTACCTGTATATTTTTCCATCCATCCATCCATCCATCTATAGAAGTGGTTCTCAAACTGGAGTATGCATCAGAGTCCCCTGGAGGGCTTGTTAAAACACAGATCACTGGGCCCCATCCCCAGAGTTTCTGATTCAATAGGTCTTGAACAGGGCTTGGGAATTTGCATTTCTAATATGTTTTCAGGTGATGCAGATGCTGCTAGTTTGGGGATTACACTTTGAGAATTACTGCTTACACCTGTACTTCTATATTTCTCTCTTTCTCACTATCTCATTACCAATCTCTATTTTAATAAATATAACATTCTCCTCACATACTTCAACTTTGATTCATTATCGTCAATTGTTAATATAAACCATAGTGTTAAATACTACACAAAACAGATATTATGGTGCTTTCAAATATCTCTCCCCTTAATTTAATATAAAAATTATAAGATACAAAAATTATTACTATGTATATTTTTCCTCCTAGGATAACAGTAAAATTGTGGTACATTTCTTGCTTTTACTTGGTTTTCCCTGCCCTTGGCTTTTAACTTGGTGTATTTACATCTTAACAATTCAGATTTATTTTCCAAAGAGTGAGATGAAACAGGGACAACTCAAATGCAGCTTCATTTTGAAATTGGCCAGGCTTTTGTAAACAAGCTCTCAACGGAGCAATTTATAATTCCCTAAACAGCTAAAGGGAAAATATCACACAGAAAAGCAGATGCTATTCTCCTAACTTCTTTTATCAGGTCTAACATCATTGTCTATAGCACCAAATCCACCACATCACTACAAGTAAATTCTGACTTTGTTAGATTTCAACCATGCTACCCATGTTGGAGATGTGGGTCAAAGAACAAAGCTTCTCAGAGACAGTTCTATGATCTGCCTCCTCATGTTAGGTCGATAGCACTTGATTTAAGAGTTGTGTTAGCTCATGTTTGCAGCATGCAATGGGAACACAGTTCCCCAGATGCCAATCTTAACCTAAATTAAAGCTAGGCCTGCATCTTTTCAGGGTGAAGTTAAAAAATATGAGTTGTGCTGTCTGAGACCTCAGCGGGTACCAATTAGTGGCAGACAAGACTTGTACACAAGGGAGTGTAATCGGTAATTTTAATGGATAAACAGCTGCAGGACTGAGAAAAAGAAAGGTCACTTTGTGCTGGTGCAGTTGGGAAAAACTTAATATTCCACTTGTTCAAATCTCTAGAAACAAAGGTTATTTTTCCAGAAAGTGAAATGCAATCATTGAAAAGGGAGGCAAATTTTTACAGATGAGGTCAAAGCAAAGACTGTCTGGAGCCAGGAATTAACATGGGACCGGGGAGGGAATAATCCCAGGGATGATGAATTTCACTACTGAAATGATTATAAATTAGGGCTACCTGAAAGCTATTGCAAATAAATGGCTTTTATGTTATCAGAACTGGATAGATGGAGGAATAGGAAAAAGAAACTTGTGCTTTAATGCAGAAATGTAAAATTTGTGTTTTGGCCAATTCAAAGAAAACATCTCTATATCTATGTCTATGGTGTATATCTGTATCTATATACCTATATATACATACACATATATATACACTCAGACTTTGTAGAATAATCCCAAAATATAAGGTCCCTTGTTCTCATTAAACATTCAAAATGTCCCTAGTTGACAAAAATTTATCAAATAATCACTAAATGAATGATAGAGTCAGCAAACATTGAAATAAAGCTGTCATTAAAAAAATTCACAAAAGAGGGAACTCATAAACTGCTATAATACAAAAGTCTGCATTTTAACATCTACAGCTGTATATACATGTAAGTGGTATTTTTTTGGAGTTAAACATACATCCAATATTTATCATTTTTTGCCAATTGTACCAGGAAGGGAATTTACTGGAAGCAATGCAACAGGAGAAATGGTGACTGTTTCTAAGTATAGATGCAACAATTTGGCCTGCAGTTCCCATTTGTTTAAAAATTTGTTTGGGTACAAACTTAGTTGCAAAATGGAATTTGGATATAAAACTTTGTATAAAAGACAGGAAAAGTGAACATTTTTCAAAATGAATATCTTTTCAAAAAATGTAATATCTTAGATACAAAGAATAGTGTGATAAATGCTACTCACAAATAACTTCTCAACAAAATTAATGATTGAATAAAATATTACATGTACATCTGTCCTCTCTCACACCTTAGCTTCCAGAACTTCAACAGACAACATACACACACACACAAATTTTAAAATTAAATGTTATGCTTTTAAAAATAAGCTTGCATTAAAAGAAGTTGTAACTAGCCATCACACCAAAAAATACATAGTTTAGCTACAACCATTATAGCAGTTTCCACATTGTTCAAAAAGAACAGATTCTAAAAAACACAGAGCAGTTATTCAAAATAAGTTTCCATCAAAAATCCTGAACCATTTGCCACAGGAATGAAGTAAAACCTTTTACTCTCATCATTAATAGACACTGACCATAAATATCAGAGCTGCTGTTATCCTGGTGAGAAATCTTTGTGAAGAAATTGCACTTAAAGTGACAGCTCTAGAAGATGAGATAAAGGGCCAATTAAGATATTATCTTTTCTTTGTGCTGTGATGAGGCATACTTGAGTAAGACATTTGGCATATCCACTGATACAGTGATGCCAGCTTTTTACATTTGCAAAATGTCCCAAATCTGAGGAACATCTCAAGAAATCATTGGAGAATAAATATAATATTTTAGTGATCATCTCTATGGTACATAGTTTCTCAATTTTGGCATTCCTAATATGTGGGGGACAGCCATTCTTTGTCATGGGGGCTGTCCTATACACTGTGGGATGTTTAGCAGCATCTTTAGCCTCTACCCATTAGATGCCAGTAGTAGCTCACCCCTCCCAAATGTAACCACAAAAGTCTTAAGACATTAGCAAATGTGTCCTGAGGGACAAAATTCCCCCAGTGAAAAACACTGATAGCACACAT
The DNA here is from genome assembly GCF_040939455.1 of Microcebus murinus. Taxonomy (NCBI): domain Eukaryota; kingdom Metazoa; phylum Chordata; class Mammalia; order Primates; family Cheirogaleidae; genus Microcebus; species Microcebus murinus. Next base: position 87,514,309 of record NC_134136.1, read on the forward strand.
CCACATAAACTTATTTGATCAACTGATGTGGTAAATAGGATAAAATTATCCACAATTTTATATTCATGCAGAACTCATTCTGTGAATTTTGCCAAAGTGTGGTGTATATACAATTTTTCATATTTAAGCACAACAGATTGACAAATCTGGAGTGACTGCTTTTTAGGTATAAATATTTTTAAAACACATTAAAATGCCTCTAATGATTTTATGAAAATTTCCAAAGATTCTCATCTAGAAGTTGTGCTTTGGAGTTTAAATCAAAATGCTATCACTGCTTTACATGTTGTTGCTTATATTACATTGTAGATGAAGGAAAACAATCTGTTTCTGCTATTTAAATATAAGCTTCAACTAATATTTCTGAGCATATTATCTCTTGAAATTCTGAGAGTTTTGATATTGGTTATCAGAAATATCTTAGATATGTGTTCATAATTTGTATCAGTTACTCAGGAAATTGCTGGGAAAAATTCTTCCTGTAAAGAACTGGTAATAGTATGGAATTTTACAGAAATACTTAATTACAAAAACCATTTAAGTGAGGGGTTTTGCCCTTAAAACTTGTCTTAGTAGAGATTGTCAGTAAAATGAACAAAGAAAAATATGAGGGCTTCAAAAAGTTTATGGAAAATGTATATTATGAAAAAACTATGCATGGATTTCATTTTTTGCACCAAAATAAACTTGTACTAACTTGTTATAATATGTCTCAACAGGATCAAATCTGAGGCACTAAGAAGGATAAAGTATGAGTTTGAGAAGAGCCCCAATCAAAGTAACATGAATTCTGTTAAAATTGAATCAAAAACAAACATCAAATTTATGGTGAAGCTTGGGTGGAAGAATGGTGAAATCATTGATGCCTTATGAAAAGTTTATGGGGACAATGCCCCAAAGAAATCAGCAGTTTACAAATGGATAACTTGTTTTAAGAAGGGTTAAGACAATTTTGAAGATGAAGCCTGCAACAGCAGACTATCTGCATCAATTTTTGAGGAAAAAATTTATCTTGTTCATGCCCCAATTGAAGAAGACTATTAACAGCAGAAAAAATACCCAACACCATAGACATCTCAATTGGTTCAGCTTACACAATTATGGCTGAAACATTAAAGTTGAGCAATCTTTCCACTCCATGGATGCCAAAACCAATGTGCCCATATCAGCTGCAGACAAGAACAGATCTTTCAATGGAAATTTTAAACAAGTGGGATCAAGATCATAAAGCATTTCTTTGAAGAATTGTAACAAGCTATGAAACACAACTTTACCAGTATGATCCTGAAGACAAAGTACAATCAAAGCAATGGCTACCAAGGGGTGCAAGTGATCTAGTCAAAGCAAAAGTGGACCAGTCAAAAACAAAGGTCATGGCAACAGATTTTGAGGATACTCAAGGAATTATGCTTTTTGACTTTCTGGAGGGCCAAAGAACAATAACATCTGCTGATATTATGATGGTGCTTTAAGAAGGTTAGGCAAAGCTTTAGCAGACCCACCCCATCCCCCCAAAGACTTCACAAGAGTCCTTCTCCATTACAGCAATGTTTCTACTCATTTCTCTCATCAAACAAGGGCAATTTGGGGAGAGTTTCAATGGGAAATCATTAGATGTGCACCTTACAGTCCTGATTTGGCACTTTCTGACTTCTTTTTGTTCCCTAACCTTTAAAAAAATCTTTAAAGGGCACTCATTTTTCTTCAGTTAATAATGTAAAACAGACTGCATTAAACATGGTTAAATTCCCAGGACCCTCAGTTCTTTAAGGATGTACTGAATAGCTTGTATCATCACTTACAAAATTGTCTTGACCTTGATGGAGCTTATGTTGAGAAATAAAGTTTATAATTTTTATTTTTATCTTTTAATTCCATTTTCCTATGAACTTTTTGAAGTCCCCTCATATAGGTAGCACGAAGGTGGTTGATTCCAGTTACAACTTTTTTCATCTGAGAAATTAATACTTTAAATAAGAAAAATAGGCAAATTTTCTCTGCTAAAATTATTTAAAAATATGTGACTACATTGTTTAATGATAATAAACCTAGAGATCAAAATGCTTACCAATAACTATTAAAATTATAATGCATTCACTGACAATACAGAGGAATTATTCAAATTTACTGAGAAATGTTGGAAAATTTTTGTAATTATTGAGCACATCAGTGGGAGCAACATGCCTACTTCAATAACAAAAGACAAAATATGAAAGCTATTATTATTTTTCTGAATAGTTCATTTCTTTTCATAATTTTCTAATGAAGATGATTCATTTATCACTAAGTGTAATCATATTATCATATCACCAAAAGACATCTCATATAATTAAATGAACAAATAAGAAAAAAAATCCTTGTTAGTCTGTACATACAAATTATTGCTTCAGAAAATATTGTCACTGCATTATTCACGGTCCCACACAGATAAACATCTGAAATCTAAACCTTGGCTTTTGCAATTATTTGACATTTACTATTGAAATTATAATGATCTAAAATTTACCTCATTTCAAAGAGAAAAATATCCCAGATCAAAGTTCTTTTTTTTTTTTTTCCAAATAGTTATGTTTCTCTTGCTAGATTAGTGGTTCTCAACTGGGGTTGACTTTGTACTCCATAGGACATTTAAGGTTGTCTGGAGACATTTTGGTTGTGACAACATGGGGGATGGTGCTACTGGCATCTATCTCCTGGCTAGAGACCAGAGATGCTGCTCAACATCCTGCAATGCACAGGACCATCCCCTACAAAAAAGAATGATATGGCCTCAAATGTTAGTATTGCTGAGGTTTAAAAATCTTGCTCTAGATTAAAGTGTTTCCTGGTTTAATCTGTGCAACAAAGCAATAAGCACCCAATTCAAAATGATGTGATGAGAATCCCTGTTTGGAGAGTATGTGATATTTTACCCATACTTGCCATTGTTGGCAACTCACGGAGCAGGAGACACAATGGAAGGTTGAGAGAGATATGTACTTTGATATTGAGTCAAGGTAATGCCTTCACTGTAAAACAGGAATCACTCAACATGCTAAGAAACACTCATCGTAAAAATCAATACAGCTAAAGCTTGAACAAGTTTGAATAACTCTTTTTTTCCTTCCTGATGTCGAAAATAAGTGATATTCTCTATTGCTTAGGAGACACTATTAAAATCAAACTTTTAACAGCCTTAAGTAAACATCTTCATTTTCCATGAAACTAGTGATGGAATAGTAATATGATTGCTTACAGCTGCAAATGTCTCATCATGAGCTAAATGCTTGTTAAATTTTGACTGAAAGTTTTCTTCAATGGCTTATGGTATCTTTTCCAAATAAAACCATTTTTTACTATTTCATTAAATAATGCCATAGTAGACCACTTAATTAAATCATGTGAAAGACTTGACACAAATAATCTACTGAAAACATAATAAGTATACATTAAATTTTAAAAAACCCTACATTCCTAAGTAGAGTTGACTTTATAACTTTACAGTAGGGACTAGCACTGTACATTATCATGTTTTATACCACTCAAAAGAAAAAAGAGAAGATATGAACAGAAGCTTTTCAAAAGAAGATAGACAAATGGCCAATAAACATATGAAAAAATGCTCAACATCACTAATGATCAGGGAAATGTGAATTAAAACCACAATGAGATAGCACCTTACTCCAGTTACAATAGCTTTTATTAAAAAGTCCAAAACCAATAGATGTTGGCATGGATGCAGAGAGAAAGGAACACCTATATACTCTTGGTGGCACTGCAAATTAGTACAATATCTATGGAAAACAGGATGGAGATTCCTCAGAGAACTAAAAGTAGACCTAAAATTCGATCCACTAATCCTACTACTGAGTATTTATCCAAAAGAAAATAAGTCATTTTATCAAAAACACACCTGCACTCAAATGTTTATTGCAGCACAGTTCACAATTGCAAAGATGTGGAATCAACCCAAGTGTCCATCAATTCATGAGTAGATTAATAAAATTTGGTATATGCATACCATGGAGTACTACTCAGCCATAAACAGCATGAATTAATGCCTTTTGTAACAATTTGGATGGAACCAGAGACCATTATCCTAAGCGAAGTATTTAAAGAATGGAAAAACAAACACCACGTCACCACGTATACCCACTATTAAACTGGAACTAACTGATGAACACACTCATTGGAACTCATTGGAAATCAAGCAGCAGGGAGGGGAAATGAGAGGATGTATAAAAACCTACCTAACAAGTACAATGAACACTATCTGGGTGATGGGCACACTTATAACCCTGACTGAAGCATTACAAAAGCAATCCATGTAACCAAAAACATTTGTACTCCTGTAATATTTGGAAATAAGGAAAAGAAAAAAGAGTAGAAAACTTCATTCTAGGGAAAAAATATGTTTCTGGTGAGTTTAATTTTCCTGAATGTGTAAGATATTCTTTAGATTACAGGTCATCAACATTTCAGGAGAGAGGTGTTAAGTTTCTGAATGGGATATTAGAAAGAAGCTGAGGTAAAAAAAAAATAATAATAAATAAAAAAGGATATCTGATGTTCATTCCTGCTAAGAAAGTAAACAAAATCTTGCTGACACATTCTATTACAAAGACTTAAAAGGGGAAAAAAAGTTCCTCTAAAATTTCAAATACTCCCAAGTTAAAAACATATCAGTCATTTTCTTTTTAGTATGAATTACTCCAATCATATTCTTTTGTTTTAAGGCCAAACTAAATTCATCCCTTTCAAGATTGGAAAAGATTGGTGTTGTTAGATGTTTTGCAAAATACTAAATATTTCTGCAATGTTGAACACCTGTGGGAAGAACACATCAAGTGAGTATCATAATCCAGAGGGATGCTGTCAAAGAGAGGTTAACACAGAAGCATTTGAATATCCAACATAAGCAAGAAAAATCACTCCACCTAAACACAGATGTTGTGGGTTCATTTAGTGACTATTTACTAAACTCCAGAAAGGTAGGTGCTTGGTGAAAAGACACGAATAGTTGGGTGTGAGCCTGACTTCACAATGGTACCTGGGAATTTGGGGGCAAATACAACCTGCTTTTGAGTATAATCTTGTTCTACAGAAGAAAATAGACTGAGTTTAATCAAAACAAAAGGCCTGGATCCTCATTTACAACAGGTTTGGTGATTGCAGAAATTACCCCAAATTTTCGATTATTCTATTCCATTACAGGCACTTTATAGAGTTTTATAAGCCAAAAGCATCAACACAGACATTTCTGATTTAGTCAGCACCTGGCCTGCTTCTCTGGATATGCATTAACATGGACCATTTTAAACAACATTCAGTGATAGCTCATACTGAATCTCTTTCATTACAAGAAAATCACTTTTTTGTAAATGTTGTTGTTTTGGTATTAGATTGGTGTTAATTATTCTCATTTCACTGAAGGAAAATAAAAGGGTGTCTAACGTCATTTCTGAAATTTGTACATTCATCTCCAAACACATTAGCATTATTATTCTATGGGAGATATAGCTACAGTAAAGGAAAATGTCCCAGTGACTTAGGGGACCAGCATAGGACTGAATAGGGTGGGAAGCACTTATGAAATCATGGTGAAGTCCTGGTGGGGAAGCTGGCTTCAGATTCTAATCCAGACACAATATTTATTAAATGATTTGAGAATAAGTTATTTACTTGACTCACGTTTAAAATGGCGATAGAAATCTCACTTTGCTAGGATTTTTATGGGGACTGACAAAGATTCTATGTGAATACATGATGAGTTCTCAGAAACCAATAATTGCTAGTTAACTGAATACAGTGCACAACCACCACCACTCTCTTCCGCCATGACTCAGGATACTTACTCTGACACACTGGTTAAAATCCAAAGGATATCTACCGATTCTGTCAAGAGTTAAAGACGTACAAGTGCCTGCCCTCATAGAACTTCCAGTCTATCCTCATAGTTGTTGAGGATTTCTTAGGAAATCTTTATTTCTGCAGCTTGTTTTATTTCTTTACCACCAAAACCTTTTCAGTATTAATAAAACTTATTTCTGAGTCTGGAGTTTTTTGTGTTTCAAAGTTGCTAAAAGGCACCTGAGGACATTTTGTGCAAAAACTCTAATTTCAATTTAATTTTCAACACATGCAATCCAAAGAATATTAACTTAAATAGCGAGATCGCTCTTCAGACCAAATAGCTCTTCAGACCAAATAACTGAATGTTCTAATCAAAATCTCCCAGGGTTACAAAAATGCTAATTCTGTGAAAGACAATCAATTTTATAATCACAGAGGTATTACAGTGACTCATTAAAAGAGGCAAGTATTAGAAATGAGCTTTTCCTCTAAATGGCAGCTCGATCATCTTTGCAATTCGACTAATTCCATTACACCTACGCAAGAACAAATCTCAAACTTTAATAATGAACTTCATGAAGGCTGATGAGCCTGGGCAATGTTAGCACTAGGGTTATGGGATCATTACGGGATGTTCCTACAGCTGATGCTAAGGGAATGATTCATTAGTTCTCTTCAAGATGGTAAAGATTTTATGGATCAACATTGGGGTAGTCACTTTTCAATACTTCACAAGTCTGGTTTGGGCACTCAACAATTTAACATTCTTAGTAGCAGCAGTAGCATTAGTTTGTTTAGCCAGGGGCAACATATAAGAGGGATAAATTAGAAAATTTCAAGCCTTTCTTTCCCTGACTTACCTGAAATTAAATAATGACTTTGACAGTTGTTATAATGAATGGATTAATTTAATAATGAAATAATAAAACAAGCTGTTATCTCTGTTATCTATTCCATCTCTTTCCAACAAGTTCTTTAAGAATTGCATCTCTGTTAAAGTACAGTCATGTGTGTCACCTTTTCATTCTGAGAAAAGAGTCATGAAAGTTATTTTGTTGTAAACATCATAGAGTGTACTTATACAAACACCTGAGCATTCTTATTCTGTGTGGGTGATATAGCTATGGTACAGAAAGGTGTCCCAGTGACTTAGTGGACCACTAAGTGAACATCATAGATTGTACTTACACAAACCTAGATGGTAAAGATTACTCTACACCTATGCTATATGATATGGCCTACCGCTCCCTGGCTACAAGCACGTTCCTGTACTGAAAACTGTAGGCAATTGTAACACAATGGTAAGTATTTGTGTATCCAAACATATCTAACCATAGAAAAGGTACAGTAAAAATATGGTATTATAATCTTATGGGACCACCGTTGTCTATGTGGTCCATTGCTGACCGAAATGTTATTATTTGGGGCATAATTGGGCAATCATAAGAAGATTCTGGCTACTTTTTTATAATAACAACAATCACATCCATAGCAGTAAAACAATTGTTCAGCACTTGCTAAGTGCCAGCTACTGCTCTCAGCATATCCTAGGGTGCTCCACCATGCTGATTATGCTGGAAGATGGCAGAAATGGGGAGACAGCAGTCAAAGGAAGAGTGCATAGTCTCAGTTAGAAAGAAGTTTGATTTTTTTCTTTCTGTCTATTGCATAGCATGGTGAACATAGGTAATAATCAACTACTGTACATTTCAAAATCACTGCGAAAGTAAATTTAAAATGTTCTCATCACAAAAATGTTAAATATTTGAGGTGATGGACATGTTAATTAGCTTGATTTAATCATTCCACATTGTATTCAGAAATCATAACATCGCTTTGTACCCTATAAATACATATGACTATAATTTGTCAATATATAATAAAAAAAAATCCTAAGAGAGCTCGCCAGATTCCTCAAGGGTTAATGAGATGCACGTGGATCTTGGAACTCCAGAAAGTATAGCAACTACTACAATGGCATCTCTGAAGAGTTTGGTCTTACCTTGGAAACCAGATAAATGCAATCTTTATCATCCCACACATATTAATTGAGGGCCTCCTCTGTACTCTAGATATGCCCACTTATTTAATCATCACGAAACACCCTTGTTCCTATTTCTCAGATAGAAAGGTGAAGAAATTAGTCCATAGAACCCCAGCAAGAAAGTGGCAGCGTCAAAATGAAGAGAATAAATTAGCTAATCATTTGGAGTCACTCAGTGAATGAATAGTGTCACTATAGGTACCCAAGATGAAAGCTTCAAAATCCCTCTGCCTCTTATTCCTATCTATTCTCATGGCCTTGCCTTAGATCAGTCCCACATATGCTGCTTATCTTATTTTTAATTAAGGTGAAATTCATACAACATAAAACTAATCATTTTAAAGTGTACAATTCAGTGGAATTCAGTTCATTCATAGTGTTGTGCAACCACCATCTCTACTTCCAAAATATTTCTATCATTCCAAAAGAAAACTCCATACCCATTAAGCAGTCTCTCTTTGCTCTCCCTCCCCCAAGCCCTTGGCAACCACTAATCTACCTCTATCTCTATGAATTTGTCTATTCTGGATATTTCCTATAAATGGAATCATATAATATGTGGCCTTTCATGTCTGGTTTCTTTCACTTAGTAGAATGTTTTTGGGGTCTATCCATGTTGTATCATAACAGCACTTCATTCCTTTTTTTATGGGCAAGTAATCTTCTTGACATATATAATTCCATAATATTTCAGATGTATAGATAGATCTCACATTTTGTTTAGCAATTTATCTGCTGATGGACATGTGGGTCATCTTCACTTTTTGGCTTGTGAATAGGGCTACTATATACATTCATGTACAAGTATTTTTTATATCTATTTTCAATTTTTTTGAAACATATACCTAGAAGTGGAATTCTTTCTTTTGAATATGTACCTAGGAGAGAAGTGGCATTGTAGGTCATATGGTAATTCTACACTTAACTTTTTTATGACCCCCTCACAGGCTTCTTTGCATAGATTCATGTGATAGGCTGGTCTCCTTACTGAAAGGTTCCCCTTCTCTAATCTCTCCTGTTTACTGCCAGTAGGGTGAGCTTTCTAAAACAGAAGTCTTTTGATGCCATTCTGCTGCTTGTAAACTGTCAATAGTTCCCCAAAATGGACAAAAACAACTAGCAACTCCTCAGGCCTTCATACTGCCCTTGTGGGCTGGTCCCAACCTACTTCTCAGAGTATGCCCCATTTTCCTTAGACTTTCCCTTCCTCTTCTCGTTTCCTCCTCTCTGTTCCACTGCTCTAGTCTCCAACCCAAGAGCATACACTCTCTTTCAGGAATGTGACTCTAATACACCAACTAGCTGAAATTTCCTCCCACATGTTAACACTTTGCCTGAACTAGAGATCTACTCAAATGCTACCTCTTCCAGGCCAACTTCTACAATGCTCATGTCCTTTCCCCAGCTGGAGACAATCACTATTTTGTCTGCTCTGCCCTAGACATTTAATGTGGACCATTGTCAGGACATTTGCCCCCAAGGGCTTTTCATCCTAACGACTTGTATACAAGTCGCATCTCCTTGATACCATGTAAATTCCTTGAGGGCCAAAGTCATATTGTGTTTGCATTGCCTGTCACCATGCTTTGAACATGGTTGCCATTTAAAGAGCACTTGATGAAAGGACTGAATGAAGGAACAAAGCCTGTTAGGAGTGTCAGCACATCAGATGGAAGCAGCCCCTTTGCTATCTGATTAGCTTCATCAATCATGCCTGCATTAGGGCTCCAGCTGAACATGGCTTGATTATAGAGATGGTTATTGGAGATGAAGCCCAAAAGGAATTTGGGCAAGTTACTTAGACTTTCTGTGCCTCAGTTCCCTCATCTGCAAACTGAAAATAAGCTAGGTTTGCTCTGAGGATTAAAATAACTAATATTTCTAAGGCTCTTAGAATAGTGCCTGGTACACGTTCGGCATTTTAGAAGAGTTTGTCAAATGAAATAAGTAAAGGAAATGAGACAATTACTCACAATAAATGAATAAAATAATGCTTAGGACAGGCAAAATAAACACAAGGCTCTGATAGCTGCAAAGTGGAGGTATTCAGTCAGTCCCACTAACCAAACTCTCTGTGTGAATTCAGATGCTCTAAATCTGTTACTAATTTACTACATGTTATTCTTCCATTTTAATAGTTTTGGGTATCTGAAGCCATCATAAAGAGGCTCTCTTGGTCTCATTTTGGTATTTCATTTCACCCTATGTTATCATGGGTAAGATTCTGGTAACTGCTTGGTTGGACTTCCCTGGGCAAATGTAACTGGCTGTGCTTACTTTAAAACTGACTGTGAAGCTATGTATAAATGACTGGGAAAATTGGGCATATTGCTAAATCAATGAAAGCGAAGTACCTAAGTGCAAGAGTATTTTCAAATGATATGTTGACCTTCTCGTGCTAATCTATTCATTTCCATTCCTTTATTCGATTTTAAAGGCCTAGATCAACGTGGTTCTCATAAGAACTATACATATTGCTTCCACTTAGTGATCTTCTTTCTGCTATATTTTCCATACAATTTTTATGAACAGGCTCCTATTAGATCCATCTCCTAGAAATATGCCTTCTCCAAAGGCATTATCCAATCCCTTTTTGTACCTTCCATTTAGGTCCTCCCCATAATGTCTTGTTTGCTCCTGTATGTTGAGTGCTGATGAACCTTAGAGATGTGTACATATACTCACCTTCATTTGCAACATTTTCCTGATGTAAAGAAACATGAAGCAAATGAAAATGTTCTCAAGGGTATATGCATTCCTTTGTCCACAGTCCAGGCCATGGGGCATAGACAGCAGAAAGCCCACCCACTGCTGATCCCTGTGGTTTGACTTGCTGCAGATACCAGACACTTCCTCCATCAAAGAGTAAATACATCAGAGAACCTCTCTTCCAAGTGTTGAGAAAATGCATTTTTTAAACTAAACTTTTTATTTTGAGATCATTGTAGATTCACATCCAGCTGTAAGAAATAATACAGAGACATCTCTTGTACCCTTCTCCAGGCCTCCCCTAATGGTAACATCTCAAATAACTGTAGTGTATTGTCACAGCCAGGACACTGAAATTGATACAGTCCAACTACCTTATTCAGATTTCACCAGTATTACATGTACTCATCTGTGTGTGAATGTGTGTGTATTTAGTTCTATGCAATTTTATCACATGTGTAGATTTGTGTGACTACCACAACAGTCAAGACACTGAACAGTTCCATTGCCACAAAGATTCCACATCCTGCCCCTTTGTGGTTACTCTCACCTCTCTCTCAGCTCACCATCTTCTTAAATCTGGCAACTACTAATCTGCTTTCCATTTCTATAATTTTGTCATTTCAAGAATGATATATAAATGGAATCATACAGCATGTAGCCTTCTTTGGCAGGCTTTATTCACTTGGTATAATGCCCTTGAGATTCATTCAAATTGTTGAGTATACCAATAGTTCATTCCCATTTATTGCTGAATTGTAATCTATGGTATGGCCATACCACAGTTTGTTTAACCAAAAATGCATTCTTGATTCAATGCAATTTTATTAATTGCACCAGTGATACAGTATATGACTTGATAGGGAATTACATAAATGACTTTGCTTTTTATTACAAGATCTCAATGAGGGAGTGAAAAATGAAGTAAATTTTCCATATATTTTAAATTAAAGCTTACACAGGTATTTCAGCAGCTAAATAGTTCATCCTGGACTGTTTAAGCTCTGAATTATCCAAATAATTATCTCAAAAAATGTTAAGATATAATTTAGCCCACAGAGAATGCCTCTGTGCGAAATATGTGGCAGTAATTTATAGTAACTAATGATAGTAATTATCGGAAGTTAGTCTGCTGGCCATTTTCTACTTTTGAATTTACAGGGAGCCTATGAGAGTTCAAATACACTGTATTTTTGGCTAAGGAGCCTCATGCTTTGTCTGCATTTTATGGCTTCCTTTGCACCTGGGAGCAGCTATTTTAGGACTGTCTAGACAATCACCCCAGATTTAAAGGTCTTTTCCTTTCTCTTCACATAGTGACTGAGATGGAAGGTAATAAATAGATGATGCTGGCACTCTCTCATCCAAGATACTATTCAAATAGAGACAGGAACACGAATGCCTTTGCTCTGGCTCACAAAATCAAGAGGCTTTAATATACAGCCCCAGACTTCTACCAATTGGTTAAACTTTAAACCAACAAGAAGGTCTTCCAACATCCACACCTCTGCAGTAGCAGAATCGTATTTTTTGGTTGAACCATATGAAATGGATACTCTTTGACCATTTTGGACCTACAAAAATGGCAATTTCAAATGTTTCAACCCAAGAGACTTGGAAAAGAATCTGGTGGTGGTCTGTTTTCATTTTCCTTCTCCAGTCCCCAGGCAACAGTCATCTGGGTTCTAGTGATGACCCAGAATGCACAGTTTCTGCAGGCCACTCTTGCCATCACAAGGGACTACTGCAACCAAGCAAGATCCCAGGACATTCCCTGCATGATTGTCCTAGGTAATTCCTCTGAGTCAGTAAATAAGATCCCAGGAGGATGTGCACTAAGTATACTTCACCCCTCACGGTCCTTTCTTTCAAGAGGTGAGAGACAGCTTTCAATCTCTCTACAGGACTTCTGGAGCCCACCCGTCCCCAGGTTCTTTAATGGGTTCTGAGAATGCTTCCCAATCTCTGATCCTCTTGGGGATCTTCCTACTGGTACTCTTTGATAGTTCACGTATTTCTTTTTGAAGGAAAAAATTGCAGCAGAGTATATATATATAGATATAGACTTATATATAATACACAATTACATAATATACAACATAATATATACATTTTTTACATTGTATATCACATTATATACTATATATGTAGTATATACTGTATATAAACTATGGCACCTAGCAATGATCGGTCACTTTTATTTGCTTCCTTATGTTTTACTAGTAGAGTATTTATTTCTCAATAAAATAAGCCACACATATATTTTCTGCTATCATTATACCATTTCTATCTATTGTCATGTTTAAAAGCTTTCTCCACCCCTCACTCTGTCCCATTTTCTCCACTACTGATACATAGACATGAATTAGCTCAGGGCTCTGAAGTCCAAAGCATTTTTCCTGAATATGAACTGGAGGTTCAGAAATAAGAGCAGCCTAAGAAGGTTGAGCCAAGGGTCGAGGAATTTCATATCAAAGCCACTCACAACTGAAAAGTTTGCTTGTGCCAGGCACTGAGCTAAATGCAGTGGGAAGGGGGACACAAAGTAGATGAATACTCAGCCTCTATTTAAGCAGATTACATTTCTGTAGAGGAATAAAGTTACAAGACCAAGTGAAGCAAACCTAGCATAGAACCAAGTCAAAGGATGTTGTCTTAGTCCATTTTGTATTGCTATAAAGGAATACCTGGGGCTAGGTAGTTTATAAAGAATAGAGGTTTATTTGGGTCATAGCTCTGCAGGCTGTACAAGATGTATGGCACCGGTGGCTTCTGGGGAGGGCTTTTGTGCTGTATTAGAACATGGCAGAGAAAGTCAAATGGGGAGTAGGCACATGCAAAGAGGGACCAAACCCAAGGGGCATCCTGGCTTTACAACAATCCAGTCTCACAGGAACTAATCTATTCCCTCAAGAACCAATCCAGTCTCAGTACCATGAGAATGGCACCCAGCCATTAGTGAGGGATCTACCCCCATAAACCCCCAAATACCTCCCATTAGGCCCCACCTCCCAGCACCACCACACTGGGGGTCAAATTTCAACATAAGATTTGGTTGGGACAAGCCAACCATACCCAAACCACAGCAGATGTGGATTCAAATTCTACAGGGGCCACAGCTTACTAGCAGTGTGACTGGGGCAAGTTGCTTGACCTCTATTTCCTCCTTTGAAATCAGTTAATAATAACCATTCTGATTTTACTTTTGCTTGCATTTGGCATTTACTAAGATAATTACTGAGAATTTTATATCAGGTCAAATGTGATTGGTAAACTTAAAACACTACAAATGCAAGCCATGCCTTTTGGTGAGTTTCCATTGTGTGCACATACCACCCACTGAGCCCTCAGCAATCTCAATCTTACAATGTATTATCACTTTCCTCCTTTTAGATGGGCACATTAGGCTAAAAGAAGTTAATTAACCTCACCACTGCCACAAGACTGTTTCCTGCAGGACAATAAAAAGTCCCAAACTGAAGGAAAATTTCTCCAGAATCATCAGCAATTTCTCACCCCCCAATTGCCAATAGCTTCTCACTTTCTGATTTTTAACTTTCCAATCACTCTTTAACACAACACAATCTGTTTTCTACTTCTACTGTTCAGATAAAATTGGTTTGGTCAAAATCACCAATGCTGCCATCTTGTGAAGCTCATGGGGGTGGTGGTGAGCTATTCTGTTTTTATTCTAGCTGACCTCCCAGCACCATTAAAACTAGCTGGCCATCCACCTGGACATCTCAAGTCACTTTTCTCCCCCAGCCTTTGCTATATGCACCTCTTTTCTCTTTTTCCCTTTCTCTAGCCACTTGCTCTAGGTCCTTTGGGGCTGCTTTTCCTCCTTTAGAGATCTAAATGCTGGCACTCCTCACCACTCTGTTCTAGGCCAACATCTCTTAGTCAATCCTTCTCAATATGTGCTTGGATCCTGAGTCAGCCCCACCAGAAACAAACTCCAGGAGGGAGGGAAGCTTTGCACATTAATTGCTGAATTTTGGCACCTGGAAGAGTCTCAGGCACACTTTGGATGCTCAGTAAATATTTGTTGAAGAAATGAATTGCCTGAAGTGCTCATGAAAATGCATGCTCCTGGGATGCACTCCTCAACTTCGAAATCGGAATCACAGTGCATCTGAGAACCCAAATCTCTAGTCTTCTGCCACAACACCTTTTATCCATGTCCTTTGTTTGTCCCCCTCACCCTCTCCCCCTTTCCTCATTCTTTAGTACTCAGGGAAGCCTTTCCTGAGCCTCACCTCCACCCAGGCTGAGTCCAACCTCCCTCCTGTGCTCTCTCATACAGCCCTCTCCTTTGTGGAACTTCGGCCACTTTAACTTTACATGTATCTCTGTGACTGTTTAATGCAATCCTCTCTTTCCTGCCAGCGTGCCTGAGATCATGTAGGCTTGCAATTACTACCATATCCCCATTGCCTCACTAAGCCTCCCTCAGAATGGGCCCTCAAGAAACATCTGTGATAAGTTGTTCGTATTAGTAATATAGATTAATAATAATGCTAATCCATCCAAATATATTGACAATAAATATATTTAAATTATATATTAATGATATAAGGAATAATTGAAAGTCAAATGATGGCACAAATTTGTCTCTCCAGTTCCAAGCACTCCTCTGAATTCTAAATGCATATATCCATCTAGGGCCCTCACATCTACACATGGATGTCTAAAAGATTTCTCTTTTTCAGCTTGTCCAAAAAGCCAGCTTTTAAAAATTAATTTTCTCTGACACAATCTTGTTTCTCTTCCAATATTTTGTTCATGATAGTAAGTGGCATCACCCACCGGTTGCTGAAGAAAGAATGTGGGAGTCACATTTGATTCCTCCTTTTCTTTCACCAGCCCCCTTTCCCGTGTCCAATCAAATGCTTAGTCCTCTTGTTTATATCTCTCAAATATATTTGAAATCCATCCCTTTTCCATCTCCACAGCTGCTGCCCAAGCCCAGTCTTCCATGAGCAGTCAACTGGATGATTGCTATGGCCCAACTGCCCCCCTGCATCCATTCTTGATTGCCTACAATGAATGTTCTATACAGAACTCAAAACATCGATCAAATCATCCCCAAAAAAGACTCATCTCAATTCAATGGCTTCTCACTGCAACATAAATGAAGTACTCACACCTTAGCTATGCTCTGCCTATCTGTCCACAGCACCTCATGCCATTGTTCCCTTCCTTCTCTAGATTCCTGACTCACTCTTGCACATGCTGTTGCCTCTGCCTAGAATGACTGTCTCATGTGCCCCACCTCGTGCCCACTTCATATAGCTAGCTCTTTCTCACCCTCTGGTCCTCAGATGGAATGCTGCTTTCTTAGACTTCTCTCACACCATCTCTAACACTACCTAAAATACATTTCACCTTCTGATATCTGTTATCACAGAAATCCTTCTGTTCATTACACAGAATTTGAAGTTATTGATTTACTGTTGCTTATTATTATTTTGTATATTATTATTTTGTTTCTAGATGGAAAGTTCTGCCAGTCTTGTTCACCATTTCCTACCCAGCACCTAAAACAGAGCCCAGAACATAGTAGATTCTCAATAAATGGTTGTTGTATGAATGAATGGAGAAAAATAATCAAATTAGTACAGTTATAACCCGGAAATGGTTGCCAGGGCGTGAGGGTGAAAGGAGGGGCTGACTATAAAGGGGCAGCCTGAGGGAAACTGATGACAGGGGTAGGGGATATGATAAAACTCTTCTTTATTCCAATTGTGGTGATGGTTACACAACTTTATGTATTTGCCAAAACTCATATAACTGTACTACCAAAAAAGGTGAATTGTACTCTATGTAAATTAAAAATAAATTAGCAAAATTATGATTTCAAAACCCACGTCAACCCAGAACAAATCTAAGAATCCAAGGTTCACAGGTTTGGAGCTTTTTTTCTTTTGGGGCATGGGGAGTCAGTTAACTTCCTGTGTTCATGGCCAAGTACTAACTCAAACCATACTTCCCCATTTCTCTTTTATCAGTTGAAAGTAAGGAAACCGGAAGCAAAATAAAGATGTGAAAGATAAACAATACCAGAAAAGACACAGTGGTAAAATAATATTTAAAATAATCCTGTGATAAAATGTCAGCATTTATTTGTGACATTTGGCTCTGTTTGTATTGGATCACTCCAGCGGCTCAGTGGCTGTGGGTTGATTTCATAATGGTGCCACCCACACATACACCCACAGCTGACCTCTGCTTTGTGCAGTTGATAATGACTAACCTTCACATATTGTGTTGGCAAAATCCATCCCTTCCCTGGAGGGCTGTTACAGGGAATTGTAGTTTCACAGCAGAACAATGTTTCTTTCTCAAAATGTATGACGATCCACTTTCATTAGAACAAAGTTATATGGGCTGATAAATTGTTGTCTTTTGCCAAAGTATTACTCATCATTGTATATTCGCCCAACAGATGCCACTGAGAAACCCCATCCTATCAGGAGGAAAGAAGGATTCAGAGATATGAATAGATTCTTCAGACATAAGTTGCCTTCTCTAAAGTAAGCGCATGACATACAAATTTCATCTTATGACCTTTCCTCTACCCGCTCCCACTACTGACTTTCATCCATTGGAACATGTTGATGGATATACCATTTCAAAATGAAATATTTGGATATCTGACTCTGATTTGGGGAAAGGGAAATGGTGAGCTAATTTCCTCTTTTATCAAGCTGAATCACTGAGTTCACTCTGTTGCCATGCATGCATAAGTAATGCCATAGCAACCCTGGTTTGCTCTTAAACACACAACAGAACGATGCTAATAGATACATGTTTTTAATCCTTAGATTTTCTTAGCAGTTTAAATTTTATATGATATTTTATAGTACAGGGTTATTTATTTCACTTTTGGGAGTCTTATTGTTACTGCCACATATATCATCACAACAGAAAAGCGTACTTGGAAAATTTTCCAGTAGGGTTTTTTTTTTTTTTTAATTCTTCTCAATCCCTGGCTCACAATTAAAAGTTTGCACATTAGACAGTATAGTCTGGATCCTTTAAAGGTTCTCTTTAGAAGGGATTTTAAATGGGACTGAAATACATGATTTGAAATTCATGAAATATAGAAATACATGGACTTCTCATATACCTATTTAAGTAAATTCAGTGAAAGCATAATTATCACTTGGTATGTACTAGGAATTGTGTCAAGTTCTAGAAAGAAATAACAAAATCTTTACTATAAAGGGATTCAGAAAACATCTAAGAGGCAGAGATAAGAGCATATTCTAGTTTCTACGAGTGCTTGCAGAAAATAAGGGATGGGTACTCTTTAATTCTGCCACCTTGGAGTGTAGATTTTTTCATCTACAAAATATGCTGTAATATCTAACTTTAGACTAGTTTAGGAAAAGTCAATCTAAATTGAGAAAATGTGGATTCTTAACATTTTTATTATCCTTGTGCACGTTTTTCCACAAATGTAAGCACTTTCTTTCTACTGGATGACAACAAAATGAGAGCACCAGCACTGTGAAAATGTCTCTTGCAAAACACCATTTCAATGGCTGCTGCCTGTCAAGTGTCTTTGGCTGACAGACTGGTGAATCATTGACTTGTTCTTGAAATACCTGAAATGGGCTTCAGATTCCACACTTGAATCTTATATTATTTAGCGATCTCTGCCAATATTCTAATTAGTTAAGGAATTAAGATTTGTTGTTTCATAGAGAGGATATCCCATTCACCTTTCCATGCACATATGTTAATGTATGCAAAGCTAGGAGAATTTGGTTCAAGTCGTTTTTTACTTAAGCATCTACTTATAATTTGAAGGATGTACACCAGGAACCTCAGAAAATATCAACTTTCTCATTGACCAGGCATATTTAAAAATGTCTCTGTGAACTGACATCTTTGTATTTCTGATCAGGTGAAGAGTTGTGAATTCTTAACACTAAGCTTGGTCTTTTCTTTTTTTTTTTCAAGACAGAGTCTCATTCTGTTGCCCGGGCTAGAGTGCAGTGGCATCGGCTTAGCTCACAGCAACCTCCAACTCCTGGGCTCAAGCGATCCTCCTGCCTCAGCCTCCCGAGTATCTGGGACTACAGGCATGTGCCACCATGCCCAGCTAATTATTTTTCTATATATTTGTAGTTGGCCAATTAATTTCTTTCTATTTTTAGTACAGATGGGGTCTCGCTCTTGCTCAGGTTGGTTTCGAACTCCTGACCTCGAGTGATCCACCCCCCTTGGCCTCCCAGAGTGCTAGGATTACAGGCATGAGCCACTGCACCAGGCCACTAAGCTTGGTCTTACACAATGCTTACTGTAGGTAGCTCCTGTTGCTCTTAGAAGTGGGAATGAAAGGTTCAAATTCCATAAAACTGTCATGATTGTAACTGTAAAGCTAGAAGGCCCTTTGCACTTCTTCTTGATGAATCATATTTAAGTTATTTGTATACTACAATAAAGTGAATTTTGCATTTTTAGGAATATTAACTTGTAGCTTTAACAGATGCCCCCCCCCAGAGGGTTAATATTCATTTGAAAAGCTAATATACAAAAATTTTTTTACATCATTGATTGTCAAAATGTGGTCCTCAGGCTAGAAGTGTCAGTCTCAGCTGGAAACTTGTTAGAAATGCAACTGCTAGAGCCCCACCCCAGACCTACTGACCAGACACTCTGGAGGTGGGACTATCAGTTAGTGTTTTAACAAGACCTTTATGTGATTTCAATGCACTCTCAACTTTGAAAACCACTGCTTTATATAATACACATTTCTTATTTGGGATCATGTGTACGCTTAAGTTGAGAAATAGCTCTTTTCTCCTTTTTTGATGCAGTGTTGTTATTTTCTGTTTTACTTGTTTTGTGTTACTTTGGTATTCTGACAAAAGTCATCGAAAATGTTTAATATGAGGATTTCTGCCTCTCCTACTTGCGGTAGGAACAAGATCACCTGGTTCCTGATAAACTAAAAAGTCATTGTAAACATTGTAGTTTTGAAGAGCAACCTACTTAAAATACATTTTATTAGTGGCAATAATAAGAGGATGACTAATTTGAATAACCTAGCAACTTGAGACTGAGTAAACAAAAACGACTTAGAGTCAGAGAGACCTTGGTTCAGAATTTACAGGTTAAATCAGGATTTTTCAACATCAGCATTATTAACCTTTGGGGCCAGATAATTCTATGTTGGAGGGATGCTATAGGTTTAGCAGCATCCTTGGCCTCGGTGCACTAGATGCTAGGGGATGCCTCCTTCTCAGTTGTGACAATCGTGTCTAATTGTCAAATGTCCCCTGGAAGGCAAATAGTCCCTAGTTGAGAACCACAGGGTTAAATGAGTTGGACCAGTTCTACTGGTCCTCTGGGGGTTCTCAAACTTGGCAGCACAGTAAAAACAATTAAAAACACCGATGCCCAAGGTCCATACCAGACTGGTTGTATCACATCTCTGAAGGTGGGCTTAGGATCAGTACTTTTTTCAAAGCTCAGTAGGTGGTGCTAAGATGCAACCAAGTTTGACCAGCATTGTACTCACATCATAGTTCTTTCATGTCCTTACCTGGGAAATGGGTATAATACCATCTGTTCTAACTATCACAAGGATGGAATGAGAGAACATTTGTGAAAGCATTTGCATCACAAAGCAATAACTATGTTAAAGGCAGCAGAGAAATATAATGCATTTTTAAAGTTGCCATAGAAATGAAAAGCTGTATTCAGGTCTTTATTATGAATTAGGATGATTTACATTCATTGTCTTCTAGACGCACACCTCATTCCCAATAGGGAAGAGATGTGAAGCATTCTCAAAGTTTCTCTTGTGTATAAACTTATGGTATTGTTTAGTCCTTGATGGACAGAAAACCACACAAATCAGATGAAATCTGTCATAATATACACCAGTGATGCTTTGGACATATAAAATAAAATTGATATTCTTTCTCTACTCTGGGATCTCAATAACTCATTTTAATATGTAGGGAAGAATTCAGATTCCCCTAAAAATCGTCTCTTTATAAATTGTTAGAATGGGAAAAAATCTTATATATCAAAAATCTGGTTAAGGCTTCAATTGTACCTGTATTGTATTCTTTCTTTTAAAAAATGATAAAAAATGGCTGAAGCAAACAATACCAAAGTTAACCGTTATTAAATCTAAGTGACAAATACATAGATTTTTGTTCTAGTTTTTCCATATATTTCTCTGAAATATTTGATTAAAACTAAAAGAGGAAGTTAAAATCACATTGAACAAAGCACCAGTGAATCTCCAAAGGATAACAGAAAAGAAAGTACAGTCTGGTTGGTGCCAGGTGACTACAGAGACCCCATGGGGATGGAAAGGCCAGCTGGGGGCCAGGAAGCTCCATTGCACAGTGTCTGTCTCAGTTTAGATTGCCCACTTGTGCAGGGAGAGCACGCTAGGCCTTTGATATTGAAGAACAGTTCTAACTTGGCCAGAGGGTAAGGAAATATTGGTAGTTTATTTTTTCATATGTTCTACCAGCTTTTAAACTAAGCAACTTGTTATGAAATATCTGTTTCCACCCTCTTTATTAAGTCACAAAAGTATGTGACCCTGCATTCCTCTCTAATGGCAACCAATATGGTAGCAACTGGAACATTTTACACAAAAGACAGTGAGAAAGAACAGCCTTTGGGGCATATCTTTTTCTTTTTTAATCATTTTATTTTTTGAGACAGGATCTTGCTATATTGACCAGGACGGATTCAATCAATCCTCCCACTTAACCCTCCTGAGTAGCTGGGACCACAGGCATGTGTAACTGCTCCTGGCTTAGGCACATCTTTTAAAAGAATCAATTTGCCTGTAGCACTATACTCCCATGTGGGCTATGGACAGATAAAAATTGCAAAACAATTTTTCTCCTAGAGTAAGAGTTGATGAACTACATGGGCCAAATCTAGTCCACTGTCTGTTTCTATAAATATAGTATTAATTTAACATAGTCTGGTACATTCCTTTATGTATTGTCTATGGATGCTTTCAGCTATATCAGAGTCTAGTAGTTGTGACAAAACTTGTATAGCCCCAAAAGCATAAAATACTTACCATATGGCCCATTACAAAAAAGTTCCTTAACTCCTATCCTAGAGCATTAACATATAACATTTTTCCATAGAAACTTAATAATAAGTGATTGGACAAAATATTAATAAAATGTTTCTCAATGGCTTTTTGTATTGTAATGACATGGTAGTATACATTTATGCTATATTTTTCCTTTAATACAAAAAAACAGTTACGAAGACTCAAATATTATCACCTTTTCTCTTAAAAAACTTGGTGTGATCTACAAAGAAAGCCTAACAGAGGATGTGTTGATAATTAATAATCCTTAAAATATCACTATTTGACAGTCTCTCAACCTGACCATTTCCTAGAATAAAACTATTTTATTTATATAGCTATTTTCAGTTGAATAACTGCATTACAGGTAAAAATACTAATGGAAATTTATTGACAAGAATCATTCCCTTTTTATAGAAAAGTAGAAGTCATAGTTGTATGCTAGAGAGAAATATAAAAGTAATAATTTCTTCCAGCCCTTTCAAAATAATTATCTCTATGGGGAGTAAAGATGGTATTTATATTTTGACATAAGTAATAGCCTATTTTCAGTTCATTTCATATGCCTAGACTTTCCATGTTTGGGGAAATCTTTAGAAAAGGATATGCTTTTGTAGCTACATAAAATTTTATCATTCTCAGCAGCCTCATAAATTGAAAATGAGATCTTATTGACATTTTTTCCTTTGTATTTCCCCAAAAGGACTCCCAAATAGGAAAACAGTAAGTAATAAAACAAAGAAAGTTCAGAGCTATGGTTGCCATCATATTTGCTTTGAACTGTGGTAGAGCATCCACCACAGTTCAATTCAAGTTCATGTTTCCTCAGGAAGTTCATATATTTTCAAAGTCCTTATCATATACAGCAATATCATTCCAATCAAGCAGGTGATGACAGGGATATAGAACAGGAAGTGAAATGCCCAGGCCATTCCCCTTATGGAAGAGAGATGGGAAAATGACACTTGTTAGCATATGGAATGGCCAAGAGGACATTTCCTTCCGCTCTACTCCATTCAACATGCATTTAAGGCACTATGCTGGCTACTAGCATTAGAGGAAACATGAGTCCAGCCCATAGATAATGTAATAAACCCAGATTAAATGAGCTGCAATCTCCTTGAAGATCCCCATGGCCCTAGAGAACTGTGACAAACTCTACAGAATGGCTGGTATGCACATTCCACAAATTGCCATTTTGTGGATAAAATGATGAATATTTATGACCATCAGTTTGTCTTCATAGTGAGGAGAAGAAAACTTTTCCCACACAATTTTGAAGAAACTACTACTCGTTTGTATCTCATTTGATGTTGCCTTCAGGACTAAAGGGGATTTTCTTTTTTTCCAGAAGACAGTCAATATCTTGGAGGCTGGGAAGCCAGAAATTGCCTCACTGTACTCTAAAGGATCTTTGCTGGTATTTTCCAATTTGGACACTCCCTAATTCTGAAAGTCTGTTAAGATGGTTGAATATTTAAAGTCCACATGCATTTTCCTATAGAAACAATAGTAGATAGTGGTTTTAGTTCCCAGGCTAGTTCAGAAGTCTCATTTAACCCACAACACACTTAAAGTACAGAAGGGAAGAGACTGAGTCTCAGAAATGTTGATTACTGCAGAATCATGTGACAAGGTTCTTATGATTTCATTTCTGGCAAACAATGTATTGAGTTCCTATGGCTATTGTGCTGAAATAATAATTAGATATTCGGGAAAAATAGACTAGGTGCTAGGCTTGCCTTGCTCTCTAATTGTATTGCCTTTAGATCCATGGATAACTCCTGTTATTCCTGGTATTCTGTATAATAAGGATAACAATGGGTTCCACAAGGGGTGGATGAGAAGATATCACAAAGATGGAATCAGGCCGGGCGCGGTGGCTTACGCCTGTAATCCTAGCACTCTGGGAGGCCGAGGCGGGCGGATTGCTCAAGGTCAGGAGTTCAAAACCAGCCTGAGCGAGACCCCGTCTCTACCATAAAAATAAAAAAAAAATTAATTGGCCAACTAATATATATAATATAAAAATTAGCCGGGCATGGTGGCACATGCCTGTAGTCCCAGCTACTCAGGAGGCTGAGGCAGGAGGATCGCTTGAGCCCAGGAGTTTGAGGTTGCTGCGAGCTAGGCTGATGCCACGGCACTCACTCTAGCCTAGGCAGGAAAGCGAGACTCTGTCTCAAAAAAAAAAAAAAAAAAAAAAAAAAAGATGGAATCAGAGTTAGGACAAGCATTTTACCATTGGTAGGGGATTGGAGTCATATATTTTTGGAAAGGAATTTGCTGAAAAAATAGATACCAGTATTTTTTTTTTACTGAACCAGATAATGTGATAAGAAGTACTCTCCAATTTCACCCTCTTGGTGGAGTCCTTTTTGAGTAATCCCTACCCCATCTTCCTGCTGTCTCCTTCCCCTCCTTTTAAAAAATATTTCTTTGTTTTTGCCTCTAGTGCATTTATCACCATGCAATTTGCTTAATTTTTTACTTTTTGTATATTAAGTCATCCTTTGATCCTTCAGAAAGAAAGTACCACCAGGGCAGGGATTTAGGTCTATTTTGTTCAAAGCTGTATCTCTAAAGCCTAGAACAGAATCTACATATAGTAGGTACTCAATATATATTTATTGCATAAATAAATGAATCACTGAATGAGAGAAAAGGAGTATATTCTTCTTCAGATCTAAATAAAATAGCTAGACATTTCAAAGTATATTATTTTCCAAAGAATAAAAGGAGGCATCAACTGAAGACAAATTTTGGAATATTATTAAATCCAGTAAGAGGGAGATGATCATTTTTGTCAGAAAAACTAAGGTAAGGAGACCCAATATTCCAGACTACTACCCATCAATTTCAGTAACCAGGTTGGTTGCTTAGATGGAGATGCTCTTGACATATTAGAAACAAACATGTATAAAGAAGAAATGGTTCTTGCATTGTAGGCTCTACTTAAGCCTGGGGTATGCCTGGTACCATGGAAAACACCTTGGTGGCCAGGAGCCACCAAGCCTTCAGAATCAGTGGATGTAGATTTGAATTTGTGCTGTGCCTCTTAATGCCTTTTAACTTCAAGCATCTAGAGAACTTCCTAGATTTCAGTTTTCTCACTTATAAAACTGGAATATGGCCCTGTGTTTTGCAAGTTTGTTGTGAAGGTGAAATGAAATGATGTAAGGGAACTCAGAAAGAGAGGAACTTCAGTAAGTGATGGCCACTCCTACTGTTGCCCTCACTAGCATGCTCAAGTCACTGAAGCCCTCTGGGCTCCAGTTCCCTTTTCTACAAAATGAACAAGTTGGATGAGTATGATTCTAAATGGACCTGCTATTCTGAAAATACTGTACGTCAATTTTACTCCTTCAAGTATGCAATTATGGGGCTGGGTGAAGAAACAAGATCTTTTAAAGAGAATCTAGACTTAGCTCTAGAGGCTTATTACATATAGTGATTTGTCTGTGTTGTAATTCTACATTCATAACCCTAAAATATAATTTTTCCTTAAAAATATGCCAGAAGAAAAGTTTTCCATGTCACAGCAATTCAAGCTCCAGAGAGTTTCCCAATGTTTGGAAGAGGCTGACAGAGCCCAATATTTTAAAGATAATTTGGTGCTGAAATCTTCCTTTTGTGTTTATGACTATGTTCCAAAATAGAATCCTAGAAAAGAGAAGTGCAGTTTAGAAATATCAAGAGACCCCCTAAAAATCCAGCAGAGTCTCATACACATTTTAGTTCATTTACACTTTAAATTTGTTATTCATTTATAAGTTCCCACGTTTCTACTGCCCAAAACAGGATGAATTTGACAACTTATGAATCATGGAAAAAGAAAGAAAACCAACTTACTAAACAAGCTATTTTCCCTTTGAGTCATATGCACGCCATAAGATAACTTTAAAGCAGCACTTGCATTACAGAGACACTGAGTTGGGATTAGCAGAAAATAATTTACTGGTTGCCATCTAGTCTTTAAAAGTCCTTTTAAATAAATTATGTATTCAAAGAGTTTCCAGGGGAGAAAAATCTTTTAATTCTAATACTTCTGACCAAAAAAAAAGATCTGAAATATTTTCAGATACAATAGCAAAAAAGACATCTCTTTAATACAAACAGAATTTTTAATTCCTTGAAGAGTGTCTTGGTGTGATCAACACACCTGTCTTTTGGGTCATATTCAAATTACACATACACACACACACACACACACACACACTGCACCAACAACTTCTCTCATTTCCTCCTGCAACCAGAAAATGGAATGTCTTACTGCAACCATGTTCACCCATTCATTTGCATAAAAAATAATGGCTTTAAACCATTAAAGAAGCACAAGAGCAAAATTAAGGCCGAGCTGACATTGGTCAAAATGAATAAAAAGCTTCATTAAAATGAATCCTAAATGCTACTTTATTTTTCCCTGGATCAACAGTTACTATATTAAAGTAAACATTCATATCACAATTAAATACAGGTGACCTAGAAACACCCAACTCACAAAGATCCTGTACATGGGAACAGCCAGACCAGGAACAGGGCAGGCTCCCCCCAAATTTGAAGGTGAGAAGGATTCCCTGTGGTCTCTTCCTGCTGGAAACTTATGTTGGTGGTGATTAGAGTAGAAGGGGGAAATGGCAAGCCATGGGCCTCATGCCGCCGCCATATGGTCTTCCCGCCATTCTCACCAAAGAGTCCATTTCCCATAAATGTTACAAAGAGTGCCTTGGTTCCCAGGCCGGTCCATCAGAAGTCTGCTGGACCCACAGTGCAGCTGGAACTGTGCTATTAATACTAGGCTGACTTCCCACTTGGAAGCCAACTCCAGCCCTGACAGTGCTGTCAGCTCTGTTATGGTTAAATGGATTTGTGGGCGGTCCTGGGAGCCTGCCAATAAGAACATCCTTTCTGTGGGAAAATTCCTGCCGAGGCCCAAACAACTCACTGTCAAACACAGTTGTAGACCCTAAGTTGAGAGAGCCTTAGGTATTGACCATTCAATCCTCACCATGCCCTTCTGGAAATGCTTGGGTGATCATTACAGTAAACGCATGCACTGATAAACATAATGCAAGTCCAATGCTCAGCACACCACTTGCTCCAGGGCAAGTAATGGGTATATTTTACTGTCAACATCAATAAATTAGCAGATTGGTCCATCCCCCTACACACACTCCACATACATATACACATGCACACACACACTCTATCGTATGATGCTCCACGCAAATATGTTTTCATCTCTACAGAAATGTCTGTCTTTTCTTGGGGAAAAGATGAATCATGATCCAGGCTCAAGCTGTGTGCTTTAACTGTTGTTCTCTTGTTCTGAGGATTGATTTGTACACATTCGTCCACATTCTCAACTGCTCCCCCATACCAAAAAGATAACTGTAAGACAACCCAGATTGATGCATATATACTATGTATATATGTATATACTATATATATGTATATACACCCCCCACATACATATATATATATATAATCTTTCTTTTTCATACAATATGGATGTCAATTGACTTTTAAAAATGCCTTCAAAGCGCATTATCCAGTTCAAGCATACTTAGTACCACATCCACCTGTAAATAGCCTATTAGAAATTCATGTTTCACTAACATGTTTCCAAACTTAAAGTAAATTGCAGACATTCACATTTCTGTTGATTGTGAAAAACATCATCCTTTGTACTATTGAAGAAATCTCAACACAAACCCACCCTCCAGAGAAGCCGCAGATCCTTAGAAACTTTTCAGTCTGATCAACACACAGAGGTAAGCCCCAGACAAAAGTTCTCTAACAGGTATTTGGAGAAAAGGCAATAAAGAATTTCCCTATCCAAGTTAGGCTGACCAGTGTGGTGCTATGGAGACAGAAGGGGTATTAATTCCACATAGTGCTCTCTCCCAGGCAAAAGCATTTTAAAATAAAAACAGCAAAAAAGCAGTTCTAATTTCAAATTACCCTGAGAACTAACCTCTTTCCTTTCAGGAAATTTACCGATCTTGGCCAGTGCTTAGAAGTCTTTAGTGCTGAGATATTTGCTAC
This sequence comes from Microcebus murinus, assembly GCF_040939455.1. NCBI lineage: Eukaryota > Metazoa > Chordata > Mammalia > Primates > Cheirogaleidae > Microcebus > Microcebus murinus. The sequence goes on from NC_134136.1 coordinate 87,542,034, forward strand.
GGTGTCCTTATTTGATCAGAAACAACCTATCTCGGGCAACGGTAATACTTATACTGTGTTTTTAAAAAAAAGAAAGCATGGCAAATATGTCAATCTGTACTAACTTGTCCCAAAGGCCACACCTATTTCTTGGTAGTTAAGCAAACCCAGTTTAGGATAAGGAGTTTGAAATTGAAAATGTGGCAAGTGGCCCAGATGAATTTCTGCCTGACCCTTCCCTCCTATTTCAATTCCTTCCTCCCTAATTGCTCTGTCTCCTCTAGCATTTCTGCTCATTTTCCTTGACCTCCATCATTGGAAAGGGTCTGCCCATAAAGTGGGTGCTGCCATAGTCTAGAAAAGTCACTGCCTAGGATTTTTAATGAGCCAACAATCATTTGTGACTGCATCAGTCAAACTTCATGGAAAACAATGCTCGGGAGACCTTCAAGAACAGAGAAATGGATCATTCCCAAGCTAACAAAGCAGGTTGAATTTTTGGTGCCTGCTGGCTAATAAATGGTTATCTTTATGGGAGAATTTGGCCTTTCATACAACTGGTAGTGACATGGTAGTGTAGTAGTTATCCTTTACCACTTCTCACTTCTTCAGTGGTCTCTAGAATCTACCAAAGAGGACCTAACATGTCCAGATTGATCAGGGTCAGTTTGGCCTACAAAGTTGTTGTGATGATTTAATGAGATAAAAATTATGAAGCATTTAAGACAGTGCCTGGTGCATGGAAAGATATAAATATATATATATATATATATACATATATATATATATGTTTATATATGTTTATCATCACCACTATCACTATAAATTATCATGACCATCATTATCACTACCACCACTACCATCACCATGGTCATCATTGTCATTTATTGTAGAATGAAGACTACTAATTATAAAATTTTAGTTAGGACAAGAATGTCATCCATGATACAGTAAACTCAAAGGTAAACATAGTAGTAATATATCATTATTCTACATAGAAAGATGTCCTGATAGTTCATCAACCTCCATATCTTTTCCCCACAGACCGTCTACTCACTTTTCTTCCATTACTATGGAGCCCAACCCCAAAAGATTTAGATAAATGACTGATTTTAGTAAGGCACTAGACACATTTTTCTGGAACCTTTGTGGACCAGACAGTAAAATGTAGCAAAAATGGCTGTACATTCAGATGGACTGAAGAACTATGGATATCAGTTACTAATTAATAGAGAAGGCAAATCTATAATGGCAGGTACTTGGCCCCACCAACAACTTACACAAAGGCATAGGGTCATGCTTATTAAATTTCCACTAGACACTAAGCTAGGAAGAATAGATGATATGATAGGAGAGAGAATCAGGGTTTTAAAATAATGTTTTAATTTATGTATAATAATTTTTTAGAACAAAAGGTTAGAATTATACTAAAATAAAAAGATTCAACTAGAGGGAAGTTTGCATTTAAATCATAACAAAATTAATTGAACAGAGAGATGCAACTTTAGTTTAATTATGTGAATAGGAAGAGGTAAAGCTCTTAGATTGTTCATTGAACTAAAATTCTGACAAAAGCGTTAAAGCAGGCAATTGAAACTTGGGCTGCATGAAAAGAATTTTAGAATCCAACTCGAGAAAAGTGACAATGCAATGGATTCCACTCAGGCCAGGGCCCACATAGAGCACTACACTCTGTTCTGGAACTCATACCTTTGAAAGATATTGATGCATCCAGCAAGCCCTGAAGAGGGTAGGGTAGATAGGGAGGGGAAGCTTCTGGAAACTTTGCCATTTGACAAACGTTTGAAGTCCATAAAGGCAATTGAGGTTGTTGAGTCTGGAGTTGTGAAGACTGTGTGGTAACAGAAATGCTGACTTAAAATTTTGGAATGGTGGATTCAGTAGTAGATCTGGCCTATTTTTCAAGAAAGCAGATTTCAAATGATTGGATGGGGATTTCAGGTGGTAAGCCTGAGCCTCTCTCAAGGAGACCCTTTCTAAAGAGAACATTCACCCAGGGAAAAGTGACTTAGGCAGAAGGAGACTCCTAACATTTAGAGGTTCATGCAGATGACCATCTAATTATCCATCCCGAATCTGGTGAAAAGAAGTCCTGCTTTGGATGAATAGCTAAACATAAGGTCTTTGGGGTCCCACCACTGTAATTCAGTTTTCCTATGTTAAGTTTCAATGAGCTATATGAGGAAGAGGGAGGAGGGAGGGGCGCGTTAAGGGATAAGGGGGTGCTGGGAAATGGGGAAAGGAAAGTTTACTGCTGGCTTTGGGTGGCTGAGGAGTGTAGCAGATAGCATAGTCTCCATGACAGATGAATTCATATTAATTAATTAATAAAGGCCCAAACCAAACTTTAGAATTTTATTCAATACTAGTATTCTGAAGGCAACTGAGTCAGAGACAGCTCTCCTAGTGCCCTATGGGCTAATCCATCCCCTCTGAGTAGTAGAATGATGTTTTATGTTTTTTTATGTTCCCACAACACCTTAGCTACTAGTCACATAGCAGGTGCTCACTAATCTGCTTCATTAATTTTCTACTTTTTCTCCAGGGGGTTCAGGTTAAAGAATGAGGAATGATTAGTCAACAAGGAAAATTCTAGTTTGGCAAAGTAGCTATTTGCTTGAATTCTTTTACTAGGGTATGTGACCCTAACCTAATTTAAAGTACTTTTGACATCAAGGTTATTAAAAAATATGTCCTTTTGCTGTTTTGTGGCAAAATATCATACATCAATGTGGGATATTTCTTAAATCTTTTGAACAATGTTAATTTTTAAAATTTATCTGTTAAAATATTATACTTTTTTGCCTGGTGGTACATTAATGAATTTTGTTAGACTGTGCTTCAACACTATAGTGATTTAATATAATTATTGATATAATGTTATAAAAATATATCATATATCATATTTTAACATATGTACCTTTTACTGTCTAACAAACTTTCTAGAATATTTACATCCATCTAATCACTATATAAATTTTACCAAAGAAAATTGAGAATTCCTCACATAATTAACAAAAAATATCCATATTGCCTTGACCCAGAAATGAGGAAAATAATGCTACAGTGTGAAAGCAAGGTTAGAACATTATTATAGAACATAATTGAAGGTAGGAGTATATTTTCAAATATCCTCTTTGCCTCTTTATTGCTGTGTTGGCTACATACTTAGTACTACCTGGACCTGTGCCTCTTATTAATTTATTTTCACCTTTTCTTGCTGAGGAATTTCACCACAGCCATATTACCTGCCAGTAGATGATAGTTCGGGTCAGTTTAAAATGCTATGGCTTTTGCTCCTACAGCCCCTCAGTATTTTGTTGTGCTATTAATTGCAATGATGTTATGTTTATGAACCAATCCCAAATGGCACTGAATTGGGGAATCACTTTCTTTTAGTTACCTTTTCTAATTATTTTCAAAATGACAGACACATACATAAAGCATCACGCTTTACAGACACTGGTTCACCATTGGACTTAATTGCTTCCAAAGCAATGGGGATGGATGAAAGACAAGGGGCCCTCATTCATGGGATTCCTGGCTTTTCTCCCACTCATTTAGTGGGAAATGCTTTCTCTTTTTAAGTTAGCTGAGGGATGGGGTTAGGAAAACCCACATCTTACACTCTCATGATTTGGTTCATGTCTTTATTGGTCTCCAAATCAGATGCTTTGGTCAGTTGATCAGACTCCTAGTTCTATCCACTGCATTCAAGTAGCTATAGTATTTTTTTCTCCTTTTTTCCCCCTAAAGTTGCAGCACTTTTTGGATATGGGGTCTCTCTGGCCAGCTATGCAGATTCTGCCTGTGTGACAGATAGCATCTGCTCACTGTGCTAATAAGTCACTTGAAGTCCAGGGATTATCTTAGGTATTCTACAAGTCATGACCAGCAGTACACTAGGAACATAGATATTTTCTTAATAAATATCTGCTATATGGATATAGAAGCTAGAAATACCAGCCAGGCCTGCTTTTTCTCAAACTTGGGTCTTAACTGTATCTTTTTAAAATTGAGATATAATTCATATACCATAAAATTCACCATTTTAAAGAGTAAAATCTGGTGAGTTTTAGTATATTCTCAGAGTCAAGCAACCATCACCACAATCAATTGTAGAACATTTTTATCACCCTTGAAAGAAATCCATACCCATTAAAACTTACCCCCCCCAGACCCCTCTGCCTTTGGCAGCCATGAATCTGCTTTCTGTCTCTATGGGTCTGCCTATTCTCAACATCTTGTATAAATGCAATTATACAATATATGGCCTTTTAGGTCTAGATTCTTTACTTGGCATAACATTTTCAAGGTTCACCCATGTTGTCACATGTATCCTTACTTTTTATGGCTGAATATATTCTATTGTCTAGATATACCACAATTTTTTTCCTGTTCATCAGTTGATGGACATTTGGATGGCTTCCACTTTTTGGCTGTGATAAATAACACTGCTCTCTGAACATTCATCTACATATTTCCATGTGGACATATATTTTCATTTCTCTTAGGTAGACATCTAAGGGTAGAATTTCTGGGTCATATGTTAACTCAATGTCTTGACTTTATCTTAATTATTTATTTCAGGTAGCCATGAGTCATCTCAATTCGCCTGTAAATTCTCTTATAATTTAGTGATTTACTATATTTTTATAATAGAAAAATTGGTTTGGTATATTTTATTCTATTTTATCACTGTAAAGGTCATCCATCTTTGTTTATCAACAGTTTAATGCAAAGTCTTGTAGAAAATTCAAATTAAATTCTAGGTATTTATCTTTTTAAAAATAAACTCATCTTGATTTAGAAGAATTCTGTGTATCTGTGGTCCCCAACCCCTAGGCTGAGGCCTGATACCACCGGTCCACAGCATATTAGGAACCGGACTGAGAATCACTGCCCGAGCTACGCCTCTCCCCTCCCCCACCCCACTGCTATCTGTGGAAGAACTGTTTGTTTTCCATGAAACCAGTCTCTGGTGCCAAAAAGTTGGGGACCGCTGCTGTATATAACAGAATGGGTAAATCTCCCATTGATTAATAATACTTTATTATGTTACTATCTGCTGTAGCATTTCCTCAAAAGGGCAAACACCTCAGGTACTAGGTATTATAAATCATTTCTTTCCTATACAATTGTCAAGTTCTCTTGAGAAATTGTATCAGTCTACATGGAAGCATTATCGGCTCACCATAAAATCTGGTAGTGTCAAACCCATCTTACATGAGACAAAGGGACCAACCTGAATTAGTAATGTCAGAAAAAATAAATTTTCTATGTAAACATTTTTTACATTCAGGAACACATAATTATTAACATTAACAGTCATAAGAAGAAATTTTGTTAGATAATAAGAGGAAATTATGTATAATTAACAAGTTAATTCTGTAAATGGCGCTTAAAGAAGATGAAAGGTAACTAGCCTTGCTCATATATATTGTCAATATAACTTCCAAATCTTATTTAACCTACAATAAAAAACTTGTTAAAAACATGTATCAGTACCAAAGTGCCTATCACCACATTCTAATGCATTCAAAATTCATAATTACCTTAGCATAAGCACTAATAAACACCATAATTTTATATAGTGCTTGCTTCACATTAAAAAGTAAATTTTACTCTGTCCCTTGTCTTCTAAGAAGATATTCCTTCAGGGATCCTGTAGAGTTCAGATTTGCTTTCTTTCTCCTGTCTCCTTCAGCTTCAGTGAAATCATTTTATAAAATCCACTGGGATTGACAGCCAGTAGTAATTTATCATAGATAAGTTTGCCTTTGAATTTTATATGGACACTGTCCATAAAAACAAAATTTCTTCCACCTTTTCAGTTGACTAAGAAAAAAGCAAACAAAAATATATATTCATATAAATATATATATATTAAAATCATAACAAAGGCACTGTTTCCCTCTGATACCTCACTTTGAAGTCCTCCTTAAAACCAGAAGGAAAAAAAAAAAAACATATAAAATAAAGTTGAGGTAAAGGATTTTCCAGCCACGTCATTTCTTCTGGTTTGCTTTTTTGAGATGGTTACTGAGCTCCCCAAATAACTAATGAGGCCAATCACCCTTGAGATCAAACCGTTGTGCCCTATCTCCTATTGGAGCCACAGTAAGTTAAGGGAAGTGAAACTTCTAGGGTCAGCAACCGGATGGTGTTGACAAAGAAACCCATATGTACGGTGCAGTGCAGGTTGTTTTTCAAATTGACCTCAACCTTTAAAAAGCACAAGAACACACATTTAGATTGCCTGTGTCCCACCACTCAAAACAGGCCCAGTTCATCTCACTTCCCCCTGCCCAGTTCACATGCTGAGCAAATGCATGCTATTTCAATATTCAGCTCAGGCCAACAACATTAGCAAGGCAGATTTTTCTCTCATTACTACCCATGGCCAAATATATAACTTGAGGTGGTCTGCTCTGCCTGCTTTTTTCCACGTGAATATAACATTGCCCTGTATGCATATGATTCTCATGAATGTCGAGGTAACTGCTAACATTTATATCTTAGTAAGAGAGGGAATTAATGAAGCAATAGATGCTTAACAGTTGGGTGTCATCTCCCATACATGTATGAATTTTCATTATATCATCAATGACAGATAGTTGACTAAGCTTATCTTATAAAGATAGGTTCACCAAACTTACATTTAGACAACCTGAGTTGAAATTACTTTTCCACCAATAATTAGCCATATGATCTTGGAAAACTTACTTAACTTTGTTAGCAGCCTCAGTTAGTTGTCTACCCAACGGTAATTTCCTCTCCCCTTCCCCTTCCAAAGAGAAGTCTGATGTTGTTTGGCTATTCAACTTTCCCCATGTGATCAAGGGTATATGACCTATCCTAGCTCCAAAGATAGATCCTCATTATTTTTAGTCAATTGTGGTTACACCATTCCTTTTGCCAGGAATGTTTTAAGAAGGGAAATGCATATCAGATTAAGTTTGGTTGCATAACAATTACAAAAAGAGCAAGAAATAAAAATAACAGTGGCTTTAAATAAGATGCAAGTGTAATTCTCTGTTGGGGAAGAGAAGTAAGGTGTTAGGGAATGTGGGGCACCCTAATGCATCAGGGATGAGGTTCTCACTAGCTTGCTTTTCAGCCATTTTTCTGTGCTGTCTCAGGTTCAACACTGCTGCATAAGCTCTGGACCACGTATCTGTACCAGGAAACCCTTATTGGAGGGGACTTAGTCACATGACCACAATGAGCTGTATGGGAGGTAGTGAAAGGCAGGGAGAATGCAGACACAGGGGGCAACAGCAGTCATTGCACAGCATGGATTCAACTCCAGCCAATGGAATATGAAGAAGCTTCTGGGAAAGAGTCTCCTTGCTATGAAGGAGAAGCAGGAAGAGATGGCCTGTTCCTCCGGTCACTGTCACATTTCAATATGACTTCTGGAACTGCTGCAGCCCACTTGCTACCAGCCTGAGAGTAAAGCCAACAACACACAGAGCAGGACAGAGACTGCAGGGAGAAAAACCTGCCACCCTGATGTTCTGTACAATACATGGATTCTGTGTCATCCTGGACCTCTTGTCACGTTAGATTGTAATTTCATTAGTATTTAATTCTGTTGGAGGGGAATGTTCTGTTACTTCCAGCTAAATGCCTTCAAATTCATTCAACCTGTCGAATAGGCCTTCCAAATTTAAAGACAGTTATTTCACCCTCTTGCTTTGTGTTTTCACAGGCTAAAAGTTCTAGAGACATAAAAGACCAACCGATTCTTGTTTTAATCACTATTGAAATACAACGTCATTACTGCCTTAGGAATACCAAGTAATATATATGACTATAGTGATGTGTTATGGTCATTTCCTCAAAATAGGAAAGCAGGAAAAATGATAAAGTTCATTAAATATTTACCTTTCAACTTGTTTTATTATAAACGAATGCAGAAAACCATATCACATTCATTCTTTTATTCAGGTATAGGACTTTCAACTCCCAATCTCACCACTTACTGGCACTGTGATCTAGGGCAAGTAATGTGGTCTGTGAGAGCCACAGTTTCTTTACACATTATAAAAAGGAAGAAGGAATACCATCTGTCCTAGTCAGCTTGGGCTACCATAACAAAATACTGTAGACTGGGTGGCTTAAACAAAAGACACTTATTTCTCACAGTTCTGGAGGCTGGAACTCTGAGATGAGAGTGCCAGCAGAGTCTCGTTCTGATGAGGGCTCTCTTCCTGGCTTTCAGACAGCTGCCTTCTCACTGTGTCCTCACTGTGGCAGAGGGAGAGAAAGCTCCAGTCTCTGACTCTTCTTATAAGGACACTACTCTCATCATGAAGATGCCATCTTCATGACCTCATCTAAACCTAATCACCTCCCCAAGACCCTACCTGCAAATATCATTACAAAGTGGGGGAGAGGTTAAGGCTTTGATATAGGCATTTGGAGCGGGAGGCACAGTCTATAAAACCATCTCTTAGGAGCATGTGAAGATGAAAAAATATGTAAGGGGAATCATGCCAATTATATAGTAGTTACTCAATAACTGGCAACTATTATATGATGGGCTGCCACTGAAGACACAAGGATGAAGTGAGTAGGTCTGGTATAATATTTCATTCATTCATTCATTTGTGTGTATATGTGTATATATATATATACATATATATGTATATATATATATATATATACACACACACATATATAGTCCACCTAGTTCCAAAAAGCATTGAAGGTAGCTGGAAGGAAAATATAAAAATTATAGCAATGTTTGAAGTTATAGATTAGATTGTACCTACCAAGGAACTATGGGTAGTTAAAGAAAGAGCAGAAACCGAAAGACAGCGAGATGATACAAATGAGCAAAAAACATGAGGGGAAGAGAAGTAAAGCCAAGAAAAGGTATTTGAGAGTAGACTAGAGAGAAGTGGGTAAAGAAAGGGGAGGGAGAAAGAGATAAAGTTAGGGAAGTTGTGGTCTACAGCCTGGTAAATGTCTAGCATTTCTAAAGAGCCACACTTTGCACAGTGGTGAGTTCCCTTTGATTTTTGCATAAAGTGGTATTCCAGTTCTCATGGGAGCTAAGATGTTTTTCTCCTCTTACATTCTTTCCCTTGTAACTTTACCATGGATTTCTCCTACCTGAAATAACCAAGCATGTCTCTGTTCTTTGCAACATGGAAGATCCTAAAACAAAGTGGCAGCTTAATCCACAGAACTGACGACGGGGTGAAAGGAACATGCCTCGAGTGGGAGGAGAGGAGGCCTAAGATGGAAATGTGTTTAAGGAGCAGATGAAGGATATGATGCCTGCAAAGAAATATAAGACATATTACTCTGAGAGGTAGGAGAAGAAATTAAGAGAAATAAAGGGGTTGTGGAAAAGGGAAGGAAAGAGTTTGTCAGTGGAGAAACAGTTGGACTCAAAGGCTGCAGAAGTTATGTGCAATAAAGGACTCACCCTCCTGAATTTTACAGTCAGATCTCCTTGGAAAAAGGAGACTCGGGAGAGTTATGGGGTAGAAACCAGCTGGCAGACGGTGGAGGAAAGGATAGAGATGTGTAAGTGAACTAGCTCTGAGAGGAAACTCTCCTCATGAGAGATTTAGTTGTAAAAGAGACATGTCAGGAGAGGTTTGCTCAAGAAAGGGTTTTCACCCAGTGAGATGACTGAGTGTGTAGAAAGAAGTAAGAACTAGAGGAGAGTGAGATGATAATATTTGGAGTGACCCTCAGGAAGCAGGACTGCATGGTATTTGGGCAAGAACACAGACACTTTTGCCTCTGAGATGGGAGGAAATGGGGCCTGTGCTGCCTGTATTTCAATTTCATTTGTGATGAATCTTTGACCACAGGGAATATTTAAAGCTTTCAATTAGCTTGTTTTAAGCTCATAAAGTATTTTGTGTAAACGATAAGGCTGTGTATAATTTGCTAATTATAACTACTTGCTCTGAATCTTAACCCTTTATCACAAGAACACTGATGGGGCTGTTTCTGGAAGTGACAGATCTTGTACTTGTGGCTGGCTAATGAATCACCCAGGAAGTCTGAGAGACCAGGATGTTACCTTCAGATCATGGGGCTTCCAGGTTTCCGCCCTATCAATCAGGCACATCTGCTTCTCCAGATGAAGGAAACAAAATCAGAATAGAAGAGTCAGTTGGCAAAGCCACAAGGGTGATCCTTGCCCTCTTCTTCCTGGTTTCCTACGCTGCCCTGGGACTATCTACGTGAACTGCCTCTGAGCAATTCTGAATTCTGCAAAAAGAAATAAAACAGGAACAACTACAATGCTTTCCTCTTTCAGCATCTCTGAAATGCCATCTGGTTCATTTACTCAACCCACAAATTTTAACTGATCTCCTACTATGCACTAGACTCTGTTCTAGGCGCTGGAGAAAGCATGGTAGTCACAGAATAGCTTTCTTATATAGTATAGATTGCATGGGTCTTGCATGAGTACTAATTGTTAATAAGGATTGTTACTGTTTATCTAAACGGATGCATCTGTAAATCCAGCTAAGCATATTACATTACTGTTTACAAAAGGATGAGGTTGCTGTTTATTTTTCAGCATGGAAGATGCACACGTTGTACTTTCCATTTACAAGGTACAGCTCAGTGTGGACAAAGCCTTAGGATAAATAATCTGTTCTATAACCCACAAAAGAAGATAAACTCCAACGTTTACACGTGTTCTAATATTCATGGCCTATTTGGCCCAGGGTTTCATATTTGTTAGAAAATCCAGGTGACATATAAGAGAGGGCAAGTTTATTTTGTTATCTAAAACAGCATTATCATTCCTCCTCTAATACTAACTTCCCAACTTGCCTCAATTTTCACATTTGGATTTATCTTCCATGAATTTATCTAAAATTGTTTTAAAATTTCTAAATTTAAAATTGTTAGACTATATCACTTCTTAAGATACAGGATAAAAATAGAGCCAGGATGTTTGCAATTTATAACTTCCATGAGGTTAACTCTTATTCTATAATAGTGTTTCCTAATATTGCTGTTGTCGAGTTTAAAGGCTATCACTGAGTCCTGTTAAGTTCTAGTGTATCTTGTCTATCTCTATATCCCCGTAGCCTATAAAATGTTTGACAAAGAAAAAAAGAGCCTGTGGAATAAAATAATTTAATAAATAAGAAATTGTCACTCTTTTTAATTTGTAGACTTAAAATTTTCCATCTCTCTGCTTTCAATTTTTACAAACTAAAGAGTCCTGACATTTTGGTAGATTTTCACCAACCAAGACTTAGGTGCTATCATTGAGGTGATCATATGTGCCAGCTTGCTTAGTGCAGTTCCAGTTTATGCCTAATGTCCCAGGGTAATTATTACTAGAGTAACCTTTCCCTTTCAAAAGTATCCCAGTTTGAAGGACACTGTAACCATGATTCCCCTGGGCTCCCTTGAGCCCCTGTATAATGTTCTGTATGTGGATTTCAGGAGCAGATAAAACCTTTCTTATATACAGGACATTATGGTAGTTTCTGTTTGTTTTCTTTCCTAGTCCCCTTCCTGCTGATAAAGTCTCTGCGGGCCGTCAGATTACTGGACAGGGTTGTCTAGGAAAAGTGTAAGACCATGCTTTCCAAATTTAATTAATTAATTAATTATTTTGAGACAGGTCTCACTCTTTTGCTGGGGTTGGAGTGCAGTGGCATCTTCATAGCCCACTGCAACCTTCAACTCCTGGGCTCAAGCGATCCTCCTGCCTCAGCCTCCTGAGTAGCTGGGACTACAGGCACACACCACCATGTCAAGTTAATTTTTTAATCTTGTTTTTGTAGAGACGGGGCCTTGCTATGATGCCCAGACTGGTCTGGAACTTCTGGCCTTAAGTGATCCTCTCACCTCAGCCCCCCAAAGTGCTGGGATTACAGGCATGAGCCACTGCACACAGCCCCATGCTTTTCAAATTTTAATGTGTTTATGTATTATTTGGGGCTGTTGAGAAAAATGCAGATTCTATTCAGCAGGTCTAGAATGGGGATACTGATGCTGCTGGGAGCTGAGGACTGCACTTTGAGCAGCAACGGTCTTCATGTTTTCCTAGTTAGCCATGACTTAGAAGCCAGACATTATGATATTGCATCTCTTAGTGCTCAACAGTATACTCTTTGGAAGCCACAGCATTGAGATCAAAGCTTTCCTCCATCAGTTACTACCTGTGTGATCTCTCTAAAGCTCAGTTTTCTTATACATGAAATAGAAAGAATAATAGCTATGTTGAAGGGATGATGTGAGGGTTAAATTAGATAATAAATATAAAACAGTACTGTCCTCACCCATTGCAATTGTTCAAAATTGGTGGTAGTTAAAATTGTCACCATCATAATAATCAAAATGCAATTTGAATTCTCCCCCCTCTCCCCCCCATCCACTTCTATAGCACTTTCCTGCCATTTCCCCCATTTTATTCAAAGCTTAACATCAGAGGGTACTTGTTTGGATAAACATCAGAAGATAATGAGTAGAGCCATTTTTGAACAGTGCCTTAAAAATAGGCACTTGGATATGCTAAATTATCAAGTTGTCAGTACATGCAGGAGTTACAATCAATGTTTGGACAGATCCACAGGAAAGGCAGGAACAAGCCTTTTGGCAGAAAGTTGTTGATTAACTCCAGTTCATAGATGTTTAATTATCACTTGAATGGATTCAATTCTCTGGGCTGAGGCTGCCTCCCTTAGTTTGCATGCATCAATAGCCACAGTCAGAAGTAATTCAACTGTATATATTATTGTAAAATCCAGCATAACCAGCAGAAGAAACAAAATCAATATCAGAAAAATAGGGAAACTGAGCAGACAAACTCTTCAAACTGGTCTTGTTTTAAGCTTTGTCTCCTTTTTTTCCTAACTGGGTATCAGGTAGCAGAATTCCAAATATTTCACTTTCATTTTCTTTAGTCTTTCAAAAGTCGCATAACCCAAATCTTTGTTTTAACTCATGTAAAATGATAGGATTGAAATAGCATTTTGGAAATAACTTGCTATTTAAATCTATGGGGTCAAAATCATTGTTGTAGTCATCAAAATTGTTATCCCCTTCCTCATCTTTAAGGTCCTTTCCAGCTATAAACATTTCTCTTTCCTCTGATGTCAGTCCTAATGTAGGACCCATATTCTCTCGTAGAGTCAACAATGAAAGAGGAAAAGTGAGATCAGAAACTTAGATAATTTTCTTGCTAGAAAAGTAATCTTTACTTAGTCATTATAAAACTGATGTTGAATTTGAAGTGGCAATGTGCTATATATTCACCTCCTATAAGTCAAAGCTCACCGTAGCCTATAATTTTCCATTGATTCATTTATTGACTTATTTATTGAACACCTGCTTGGACCACACACAATACCTATGTCATGAAGAACATAAGGAAATGGCTCTCCCAACTGAGAGCTCACAGAACTACCAGAGCATGTTTCCTGAGGCCCATCACTACCTACAGGCTAATCATGGTTTCATCCTGAGTTAACTATTTTTGGCACTTAGATGGCAGGTCATTTTTAAAGTATTTCTACAATAAAAAAATATGTTCTTAACAAAGAATGGCCCGACTATCACAATGACTGAGAAAGAGGGCCTGCTTATTGAGGAAGGTAAGTAGAATTAATTTATATTTTTACACTAGGGTTGCACTTGGCACTGACAGATCTCATTTGGTAAATAAATCTTCAAATCCCTTAAGATGTCCATGCAGACAGAGAGAGAAATTACCAGCACATTTCTATTATATGATTGGAAGGATGGCTCTTTCCTAGAGAACAGGCAGTAAGGAGATGGGCAGCATTAAAATTAATATGATTTCTCAAGTGTTTCTCTCACCAAATTGGTTCTACAAGCACACAGTTATTTATCCTCTAAGCAGGGGTCAGCAAACTACAACCCATGGACCAAATCCTCCCCCCCATGGCCTGTTATTATAAATAAAATTTTATTGGAACCAGTCATGCACATTCATTTATGTATTTCCTATGGCTGTTTTGTGCTCAAATGGCAGAGTTGTGACAGAGATCATATGTTCAGCAAAGCCTAAAATATTTACTATCTTGTCACAACTACCTAAAATACCATGTTATTTTACCAAAAAACCAACAATGAAACAATCAGGCTTGCCATGACACTTAAGTGATTTAGTTTGAAGAATTCATAAACATCTTTAATAATATAAAATTATTATAATCTTTAACAGATGTGATTAAAAGCTAGCATGAAGAGGTTTTGAATAAAAATTTCTATACAAATATCCTTTTGGTATATGGCTAATCACTAACAAATTAATCAAATATTATTTGTGAGAAAGATAATGCCTAGTTTTAAGTGGGAAATGACAGATAACAAGTAAACATAGATATTCAATATCTCTGACTTCTACCAGTATATCATAAACTAAATACTAGTACTTGACCTTATGCCTAAGTATCTACATATTAATAATAACTTCAGAAGATGAGTTGATCCAAAAAACTCCCCTGTCAGTATCACAGGAAGTGTCTCTGCAAAAGTATATTATCATCTTAATTTAGATTTAATGTACCTCACCATATATTTTTAAACAATGCATATGTGGAATTATTTGAGAACCTAAAGCCAATGTGGAAAAATTATATTTAAATGGAGAAGAAGGTTATTCCTGTGTCCTGTTTTAGTTAATTTTGAGATGTGAATACTCACCTTTGAAAAAACAAAAGGGAAATAAGATCATCTGCCAGAAATAATTTTGCAATTTATATCCAAGTTATCTCCCAAATATAGAGCCTTCTTTCTCCTTTCAAAGACCCTCAAGTATCTGCTGTAGCTTTATTATTATTAAAATTTCTAAATGTGTCATTATAATCAGATGGCAAATTCAAGTACACAATGAATATCTGTTTATTTATTATCAGTTTCTTCCCACATGATACTGTTTGGATGAAAACACTCAAACCATGTTTTTCTTCTGCTCTCACATTGCAATGATCATCCACACAGAAGAAGACTTCTGTGCCCAAACGTGGGAGTCCCCCGCCCCTACACACCAAGCAGCAGACACCAGCTGGGTGTCCTCTAATTCAGTTCCAAGATTATCTGCCTGGAGATAGTATCAGATCTCACACAGGGTGAGGGCTCAGTCCCCAAAACTGTGTCCCCCTCTCCCTTCAGACACCAATCACAAGTCCAGGCTTCAAGTTGGGGTTCCCATGATCCCCTCTTTGGGTTCGATTAATTTGCTGGAGCAGTTCTCAGAACTCAGGGAAATGCGTTCACCAGTTTATTATAAACGATATAACAGAGGATATAGATGAAGAGAGGCATAGGGTGAGGTATGGGGGAAGGGGCATGGAGCTTCCATACCCTCCCTGGGCATTCCATCCTCCTGGAACCTCCATGTGTTCGTTCAGCTATCTAGAAGCTCCCTGAACCCTGTCCTTTTGGATTTTTATGGAGGCTTCATTACATAGGCATGATTGACAGCTGTGTAGAGATGTGACTGGACAAAAGGCCCATGATCTAAACCCATCAGGGCCTGTCTGTTTAGACTTGGCCTCCCTGTGCAGCATTCCTTCCTCCAGGGTTTGAGGCAGGAACCACTCTGGAATGAGGGACTTTTGACCCACGATCAGATTAGAGTCCTGCCATGGGCAGGAGAAAGGAGGGCAGGAGAAGGTCAGGGAGAGAGAGATTCTGTTTCTTGAGGCTTGCTCCTGAGGTCTAAAGTGTCCCAACATTATAACAAAAGACTTATAAGGGGATGGGAGTTACAAGCCAGGAACCATGAGCGAAAACCAATATATATATCATAACTCCACAGATACCAATATGTAAAAACTAGACATTTTTCTCACTGCAAATACTTTTTGATTAATGAGTCAGCGATTAAATACACACCAAGTGGATATCGATAAAGAATGATTGTATTTTTTAAAAATCTCCATGTTCACTTTGGGATATTGATCTCATATTCCTCATTTCATGTGCATTACAAAGAATAGTTAAGAAATTATTGATAACTTAATTGGGACAATAGTTTATAATTCTAATTATGCTGAAAGATTAAAGACTGGAAATTGAAAAGCCAGAACAATTAATATTGTTTTATTCTTTTCTTCTTTAAGAGGTACAAAAATTACTTGTGGAATACTTACTATATGTAAATATTGAAATAAAAATTATTCATACAAATTCCTAAATATGAAACTACAGTTTCTAATAATTCTGAATTTTTAATATGAATGTTTTATATTTTTTTCACTTCTCCCTTGCTATATTTTTTAATTAGCATGCTAAATGTTTGCCCATTAGTATTAGCCATTTAAAGAGCTGTGGTTGCCAATCCTCAATCCCAGGATATAGGATTGTTAGTAGGTGAGACAACAGCCCAACAAATTCCTGCTTGGTAAGTAAAATAAAAAGTAAAATCTAAAACAGGAGATCTTGTTTTATCGACTTTGGGGAAACAAAACAAAACTATCACCAGCCTTCTTGAGTTCATAATAAAGTCACTGTCGAGAGATAGAGAGAGAGAGAGAGAGAGAAGCAAATGATAGCAATGTTTACCCAGATTTCTGAAATAATGGGGCTAAAATTTGACCCAAGAACTTCCTAACTTTTGAAAATTAAATTATTGCCTCTGTGGATTTGGAAAATAGAGGGTCTGCATTTCATGCATATAAATAATGTAAAGGAATTGTGTCTTCACTTGGAAAAGTGATGTAAACGTAAAAAAAAAAAAAAAAGTAACATTCTGAAAAGCGCACTTTCAGGATAAAATTTAAGCAAAGGCCACGGACCAAGCTTAACATGTTTTTTTTAAGTCGGGCTTCAGGGGAATGGAATGGGTGAGCAAGCATGACCTCCAGGGCACAGGAGGCACAGGTGGCACTAATGCAGTAAATTTGATTTGCAAGGTGAGATTAGTGAGGTAAATTTATTTCCTTTGGAGTGAGGCTCTGAGTGCTTAAAATAAAATATGGTGTTTGTAACCAAACTTCTCTTTCCTCTATTTATAACATTTAGCCAAATAGGATTAAGTTGACTGGTACTATACAGAAATAGCAGCACCCACTCTTCTGATTAATATTCCAATGAGGAAGCAATTTCTTGTTATTAAGATCAAGCAATTATCAGCCTTTTGGCTATACAACATGAAATAAAACAATCAAGACCAATATCCCTTGGACATTATCGAAAGATGCAAACACAAGCCTGAGGAGACATCTTGGTAGCTAGGCCTACTGGGGTGAAGGGCTGGGGTTTCACGAGGGCCACTTCTTCCTTCACAGAAACACCCTGTCCATGGTAGGAGTAGGTATGGAGTGGCCAGAGAGACAGTGGCTTTCAAATTCAAAATAAGACCCAGGAAGACTGTAGCATACTTGGACAAGTACTTGGGAGCCACAATTTTGCTCCTGAGGACTTGAGTAGTCAGTCAATCCTTTTCAGGTAGGCCCTAGGGTGGAGATTCAGTCTCTGCGGCCCTTAGAGCATCTCAAACAATGGGGGTGGGCGTGTTGGTGGCTATAATGGAAAACTCTAAGGAAAAGTGTTTGCCAGGACAAAGCATATATTAAATATTTCCAGCATCACAACAATTTCTATTGGACAATGCTGTATATCTAGATGCTATAAAAATATAAGCTGTCAGCTTTTTAAAATTTCCTTTTCAAAAGTTATTTGCAACCATTTCTTCCCTTAATTCCCCAGAAAGCGGGCAAGCTAATACCACCTTTGGAGCTACTATTTCAATGGATAATCATATGTTTCCTTAGTCAAATTGGAAAACCAAATAAATCTGAAAGAGTGTGTCTTCCCTGGAACATCCTGATGTCTACTTACTCATGGCTATGTATAAAAATTTTAAGTAAAACCTGTTCTTCACATTAACAGACAAGAGGGGCTTTGTCTAACTATCTAAATTGACTTCCCACACAGGAACCTAAGTGATAGCAAGCTGTTAACAATGGTTGACTCATCCTTTAAATATCAGGTCCCCCCTTATGTCATATCTCTGATTAAATGTCACCTTCTGAGACAGCTTCCTTAACCATCCTACCAACTCCCCTCCATCATTCTATCCCCTTATTTATTACTGCATAGCACATTATATTAATATATTTATTGGTTTGTCAGTCTCCCTATTCTACAGTATAATCTCTTTAAAAGGAAGAATTTTGTTTGATTCATTGATGTATCCATAGAACAGTATCTCTGTTTTGCTCATTTTGTATATGCTCAGTAAATAGATATAGATAGAATTTATGAATGGAACCTCCAGAAAATGGATGCAATATTTTGTTCATGTGCATTTCTCTGGAGAGAATATGTATAACTTAGATCTTATCCTGAACAGATTAGGTCTGTGGTCTAAAAAGACTAAGAACCCAAGTTGTCTACATATAATCTCATTTCATTATCAGTAACGTTAAGCTCCGCAATGTTCATAAATGAAAATGCTGCAATTGATAAAATGTTCACTTTATTAGAATCACGCAAACATACGTAGAAAAAGAAATGACATGGGACGTTTATATCTGAAAGGCTTATTGTTGTTGTAAATGTAGGAAAATTTACAGCAAAAGAATTTCATCCATCCTAGAAAATCTAGATCACCCTTGTTATTGAACATGCCTATATATTTACACATGTGTAATCAATAATCATGTATCTTTTGTTTAAGGTTTTCCCAAGAGATTTTAGCAGAAGCTCTAATAGGCTCAGAACTTGGGACATATTAAGGCTGATCTGTACATGCTTGGGTTGTGACTCTCACCAATGGCTTCTCCCTGCTATGTCTCCTTCTCTGCCTCTCCTGTTTGCCAAAATATAAACTGCACAGTCAGGGCTGAAGGAGCCATAAAAGTTAAATTACGTGTGTGCATGGAGATAAGAGTTCTGCATGAGAGCGAGAATTAGGGGAGGAAGCTAAGAAGGACAGAAAAAGAGATTGGGTCAATGCTGTGTAAAAATAGAGACCAAGTGGGCTCAAAGGAAAGCGATAAGAAAATTAAATTAGAGAGAAAAGAACAGGAAGATAAAACAAGTTCAAAACAGCCATAAATAGCCAAATGAATAAGAACTACAAAGAAAATACTAAAGGAGGGAAAAATTATAATAATGATGGAAAAAAGATGTGTGTAGCAAAAGAAAAAGAGATGGTAAAAAAGGAATAAACAGTGAAATAGCATGAAAAGAGAAAACCAAAAAAGGCTATAAATATAGGAGAGAAAAAATAAAGAGATGAGCACGTGCATACTCGCAAACACAGTGGAATGCAGTGGGGAGAGCAATACTCGAAACTCACCAACTAACAGAAAGATAGGCCCCAAAGATGTCCACACATCAAACCCTATGAATATGAACCTATGAATATGTTGCCCAACATGGAAAAGGGCCTTTGCAGATGAGATTAAGTGTATGGATCTTGAGAAGGAGAGAGTGAGTTGGATTATCTAATTGAGATCCATCTAATCCCATGAGTCTTTGAAAGTCTGAACCTTTCCCAGTTGGGGTCTGTCAAAGAGAGATGATAGAAAAACAAAGGCACAGAGAGATGCAATGTTGTTGCCTTTGAAGATGGAAGAAGGGGCCAAGTGTCCTTTGAATGTGGGCAGCTTCTGTATAGAAGCTCAATATGAAGAAATTCTTCCCTAAAGCCTTTTGACTCCTTGACTTTAGCCCAGTGAGATCTGCATGGGACTTCTAACCTACAGAACTGTAAGATAATACATTTGTAGTGTCTTAAGGCAGTAAGTTTGTGGTAATTTGTTATGGCATCAATAGAAAACTAATACATATGAGATCACAAATTATTACAAGAAAATGTTTATTGTGTGCAGCACAATTGTTAAAATCATGCTTGGGTGTCATTTTACAGCCTGAAAAGTTCTTTCCCATATGTTGTGTGATTGGATCCTTCTAAGACCTGTGGAATATAAGCAAAGACCATCAACTCCACCCCTGCCAATGAGACAAGGGAAACCTAGAGACATCTCATGGCATGTCCAAGGTCATGGCACTAAGTGTCAGCGTGAAGGACAGAATGAGCTCTCCAAGACCTCAGTTTGCCTCCATAGTAAAACCATGATCATTGGCAAGACATTCACAACTAGCAAACCCAATAGCACAATCAAAAGAGTTTGCCTGGTTCAATACTCTGGTACTTTGATGGCCTGCAGAGTAGAATTCTTTCCGTGTGAGTCCTCTGTCCCATGCCTCAATTGTGCACTACAAACAATCACTCCTTTTTAAAAGGAATGCGATTCATTGCTTGTTTGTTGGTCTACTCTCCCTGAAAGATAAGCTTGTTGTTTTAACTATTGCCCAGCACAGTGCTTGACACAAAATGGATGCTGAAGTTTTGTGTTAATTTAATTGAATTAAAAACACATAGCCGGGCGCGGTGGCTCACGCCTGTAATCCTAGCACTCTGGGAGGCTGAGGCGGGCGGATTGCTCGAGGTCAGGAGTTCGAAACCAGCCTGAGCAAGAGCGAGACCCCGTCTCTACTATAAATAGAAAGAAATTAATTGGCCAACTAATATATATATAAAATTAGCCGGGCATGGTGGCGCATGCCTGTAGTCCCAGCTACTCGGGAGGCTGAGGCAGCAGGATTGCTTGAGCCCAGGAGTTTGAGGTTGCTGTGAGGTAGGCTGATGCCACGGCACTCACTCTAGCCTGGGCAACAAGCGAGACTCTGTCTCAGAAAAAAAAAAAACACACACACACATAGAGACATTATGCTAAGTGAAAGAAGACAGTCACAGAGGACCACATATTGTATGATTTTATTTATATGAAATTCTTAGAATAGGCAAATCTATAGAGACAGAAAGCAGATTAGTGGTTGCCAGGGGCTGGGGAGCTGGGAAAAATAGGATGTGACTGCTAATGGATAAGGGGTTTCTTTGGGAATGATAAAAATGTTTTAAAATTGATTGTGGTAATATATGCATAACTAAGTGAATATACAAAAAGCCATTGAATTCTATACTTTAAATGGGTTAATTGTATGGTATGTGAATGACATATCAATAATGCTTTTTTTTTTTTTTTTTGAGACAGAGTCTCGCTTTGTTGCCCAGGCTAGAGTGAGTGCCGTGGCGTCAGCCTGGCTCACAGCAACCTCAATCTCCGGGGCTCAGCGATCCTACTGCCTCAGCCTCCCGAGTAGCTGAGACTACAGGCATGCGCCACCATGCCCGGCTAATTTTTTGTATATATATTTTTTGTTGGTCAATTAATTTCTTTCTATTTTTGGTAGAGACGGGGTCTCGCTCAGACTGGTTTCGAACTCCTGACCTTGAGCAATCCGCCCGCCTCGGCCTCCCAAAGTGCTAGGATTACAGGCGTGAACCACCACGCCCAGCCTCAATAATGCTTTTTTTTAAAAAAAAGATTGTATAAAGTTTGCGCCATATCTACTTAAAATCCAGAAGAAGACTTATGTCAATGCTATCTTTGAATAATCCCATGTGAGCAAATTTTAAGTGGTATCATTTGCTCATTTATTGCTAAGATTCAAATTAGGCTGGGGTGTGTGACAATGAGAGAGATAAGTCTGGGAAAGAAAAAACAGGAAGGATGGCAACTGGAAGGGAAGGTTAAGAAGGAGTCAATGATCTGCTTCAGGAACTGACTTCTTGGCCCAGCCCCAGGTCACACGTCTGGGATCTAGGAAAAGCTACGCTTCCGGCCCAGACAAAAAGGAATATTTTCATGGTGGACACTAGTCACATCTCATTGTTCCTTACTGACAGCATGGGCCAAGATGAGGAAGAAGAATGCTTCCCTGTGTCTGTGTAGAGTACCACTGGCTTGGGCACAGTGTTGGCTTTAGCACATGTGGTCATTCTAGGGGTTTGTCGTGTATAGTGCCATCTGAGAAAGAAGAGGAGGATGCCACCTGGACTTTACAGGATGAGTTTATGTGTTCAAATGAAAACAGCCCCCTCCGGGGACTATGGAACATAACAGGTGGGGATTTTCATTGTTTGTTTGTTTGTTTAACAGCCTTATTGAGATACATTTGCCATATCATAAAATTCATCAATTTCAAGTGTACAATTCAATTATATTTAGCAAATTTACCAAGTGGTACCACCATCACCGCAGATTAGTCTTAGAATACTTTCTTCATCCCAGTAAGATCTCTCATGGGCATGGTTATTTTTAATGAAACCTCTTTAAAACCAGATATGACCAGGAGCAAACCATGAGTTTCATCTATAGATACTCTGCATTTATTGTTTCATTCTCCAAAATTCTTTCTTATCCTTCTTTTCCTCCTTGTTTCCATTCCCCAAGACCATTCTATCTCCCAGAAGTTCATGATCTCAGTCCCACAACACTATAAAAGCCTCAGATCAGTCTTAGAATACTTTCTTCACCCCAGTAACATCTTCCTTGGGCATGGTTATTTTTAATGAAACCTCATTAAAACCAGATATGACCAGGAGCAAACCATGAGTTTCATTTATAGATACTCTGCATTTTTTTTCATTCTCCAAAATTCTTTCTTATCCTTCCTTTCTTCCTTGTTTCCATTCCCCAAGACCATTCTCTATCCCAGAAGTTCATGATCTCAGTCCCACAACACTATAAAAGCCTCATAAGTAATATGTTTAGGAACAGCCAAACCATTCCTTCTATCCCTGGCCCATGATTCCACTCTTTCTTTCCTATTGTATCAAGTACAAATATTTAAGACTTAGGTTCCAGTACTATTTGGCCACTAACTCACTCTGTAAATGTATCACATAACCTCTTTCCTCATTTAATAGATGAGGACTTGGCCCTAGATCATTTCTATGGCACCTCTACACAATATGATTCAATGATTCTTCTGGCTGGCCTTTACACTCCTCCATAATTTGATTCAACACTCTCTATCCAGTTTTAGTTTTAACTCTTTCTTAAGGAACATATTCTACTCCACCCATGCCAGCTTTCTCATGATTCAACATATTGATGGAACCCTTCTCTTTATGGTTTTGTCAATGCTATTGTCTTCACCTAGAAAATTCTTTTGTTCTCTACTCATCTGTATCAGTCAGCTATTGCTATGTAACAAACTACTGAGAGCCTCTTCAGGCTCTCAGTAGTTCTAGCCCATGCATCTGCAGGGGGCTGTGCATTAGGCTAGGTTTGGGTGGTATGCAGCTCTACTCCATGTGTCTCCCAATCCCTTCCTAGGACCAGCAGTCCAACTCAGAAATGTCCTTCTCATGGTCATGGCAGAAACACAAATGGGCAAGTGGGAACAAGCAATGCCTCTTGAGGTCTAGGCTCAGAATTGGCACACCACCACTTCTACCTATTCCTACTGGCCAACGCCAGTCAAAAGGCTGACCTTAGCATCAGAGTTATAGGGCACTGTCATGTTATTTAAAGAACATTGATATGGGGATGAGTGAAAAACTGGGTCCATCAATACAGGCTACCACACCATGAAAATTTTTCAGATAGATTTCTTGGTCAATGTTGTGTTTGGCATAGGAAAAGATAAAGTATTCTAGAAATTGGAGGCTACTGGAATTCTTCAAAGATGACAAGGAGGAATCTACAAACAAATTAGATTTTCAAAGAACATGGACTTCTATGAACTCACACTAGAAATAAAACTAAGTGCCATAAAATTTAATAAATAAAATCCTTTAACAACAAATAGCAATATTTACATCTTCAGGCCCTTAAAATATTATGATCGAAATGCCTCCACTTACTTATTTGTCTGTTGTTTAGGGGCTTGAAGTATCCAGAACATAATCTTAAATCCGGAAGTAACTCCAAAGCTTTCTCATGAACTTTCTTCTCAAGATACAGAAGCTTTGAGACACCCCCTCTGGCCAGAGCCAACAGATTCTATATTGTGTTTATCACTAAGGTTACTTAATGAACTTGGTTATCTGGTTTCCTGTGGCAGCCTAAAATTCTGCCCTCAATTAGAGCCAAGCAGTAGGAATCTGTGAGATGGGATGAAGGACAGTGACAAAAGGGAAAGGAAGAAAACCAATTAGACTAGTTGGATTGTCTAGAGCCATTTGGGACTAGGCATCATTCCTACACACTTTGAGACTCTCTGGAGACCTCTTGTTTACAGCAGAGTTTGCTAAGTAACATCCACAGTGGAGACTCAGCTACATCAAAAAAAGAGGCAATCTTCTGAGGCCTTTGCATTCAGAAACTTGGGAAGCCTATCATGGTTCACTGACTAATCTTGTTCCCAGAAGATGGGCCTCTCAAAAGCCAGAAGTATGTGGCTTAGTGATGGCAGTACCCAGCTCTGGGTGCAGGGTGGATGTGTAATTCATTCTTCTTAAATTGGCACTTCATATACCTTTAGATTTTTATGCTAATAATTTAAGGAAAATGGAAGTCAATACTTACAGGGTAAAACTTCAATTCTCTGGAAAATTTGTGCATCTATTCCCTAGCCTTCCTCAGTAGTGCCTGATCAATGGAGGTCATTCTAAATTAAATAATTCACCAATAATGCTGCTATCCCCAAATTCTCAGCCTACAACATGGTTTAACTTTTTTTTTCATTTAGCTGAGTCATAGCAACCATGCACAGAGATGATATTAGCTACAAATGGCCTGGTGAGTTAATTGTTTAAATTCTTGCTAAATTTCTACACATATGTCAGTCTGTGGATTCATTGATGTATACTTCTGATCACTTAACAAAATGAAATATTTACAGTAGATATGTTGTCATAAAAAAAATGAAACCATAATTAAGATGCATCAGTTTGATTCCCTGACATTAAGAAATTGATGCAGGTCCCTAAACTTGGATGTTTTTAAAAATATGGTTTCCAAGCATCCCAAATACTGAATCTGGATCCCAGTAGAAGGAGATTGGGCCATTTTTCTACTACTCAGATGATTTTCACATAGCCAACCAACATTGTGTGGAATATTTTAAAAGAATACTCATTTGTTTCTAGCCATGCTATAGATGCTGAAGAAAAAATAGATAAGTTAGAAAACTCTCTTTATGTTTTACAAAAAGTTTAACTTCCTGAAGTTAAAGGAGCCAATCAACATATAATGACTCTAAATTAGGGGATATTAGTTTTTTTCAAATTTTCAAAATATGGGTTTTTTTTATGTTCTGGTAGTGTTGTTTAAGAAATGAGTCACAGAATGCTGTGGCATTAAAGTACTAACTACCTGAACACTGATATTTTGTCTGACGATTCTATCTTTCACAATGTATCCTTACCTATAATGCATGCCTCATAAGAATCACATAAAATACCAAGTAATAAGCAATTTTCTAAAAGAGACTCAGATAAAAATAATTATTGCACTGGCTCCCAGTGGAGTCACAGATTTGTGATTAGAAAAATGCACAAATAGAAAGGATAACTTATTTGAGGCTGTCAGTAAATCCAAAACTAAATGTAATTTGTAATTTAGCATTCTGTGGCTCTTAGCCTCTTCAAAAGGGGTTTTACTAAATTTAATTTTAAGCTTAATTTTAGATAATCAAATTCCAAACCAAACTTGTGTATATGTTGAAACTAGACTGAGTCTCTTAGACTTCCCTCCTTAAGTAGAGAAAAAAAGAGAAAAAGAACCTTACTAGATATTCAGCTGGGCGTGGTTCCTGGATTTGTAATTGCACTGATTTCCCCATGAGTCACACTTGTTCCTAGTATACGCCAGACTTTCCTCTTTTGGATGCCTGAAGTGAAACTTCTGTTTGACAGTGGAACACTGGAAAGTGATGAGGAAACCATGCAATTGTGTCCAGCTCAATGAGACACAGAATGGTCTGGTGTTTTAGAGAAGAGCTTCTTCCACTTGAGCATGCAAGAAAGACCTGGAGGGCTTATGAAAACACACATTCCTGGGGTCTACTCCCAGAGTTTCTGGTTCATGAGGTCTTGGATGGGGCCAATAGTTCTGCATTTCTAACAAGCTCCCAGGTGTTGAAGATGCTACTGCTCTGTGGACCACACTTCCGAGTAGCACTAATTTAGAGCAAGGTTTCTCAGTCTTGGCACTACTGACATTTGGAGCCCGGTAATTTGTTGTGGGGGCTGTGATGTGCATTACAGGACATTCAGGATCATCCCTGGCCTCCACCCTCTACATGCAAGTAGTACCTTCCCATGTGTGACAATCACAAATGTCTTCAGACATTGCCAAATGTCCTCTGGGGGCCAAGTCGCTCCCATTGAGAACCACTGGTTTAGAGGATGGTTCTGAATAAAACAAACCTGAGCTGGAATCTGCCCAAACCATTTTACTACCCATATGATTCTAGGTAGCAGTGTCCACATGGTTATGGGTGTGGTTATGCCTCCCTCATAGAATTGTTCTAAAGATTGATTAAATGAGGATGTATTGATCATGCAGCAGCATGGGGCCTGGCCCCAAAGCAGTGTTCCATAAGGGTTTGTGAGTGTTTGTATAAAAGGACAGTCTTTGTATAAGCCAACATTCTCCAAACTCCATTTAGTAGAAGGGTAAGTTTTTGTCTACTGAGTTCAAGTGTGTGCATTATATTTAGAATTCTAGTCTTTCCTCAGTACAAACATAATCAATCAAATAAACCCAACATCTATTTCTATGGTCACAAGGCTTGCAACCTCGTTCCATGACTAATATGCTGAATATATTGTTATGATCCTGAAATAATGTGCTTTTCAAGTCATCCCTGAAGCAAACTGTTACGCCAGTTTGTCAAATCTCTTTCACCCCAATGACCACAGAAGACAAAAATTAGTTGTTGTCCAAAGAACAAGAGCAACTGGGAAGGCTAAGATAAAGATCTCACAAGAAACTGGCTAAAAGGGTAAGGAATTATTTACATATCCCATATCCTACCAATACCCTCCCATACAGAACACTAGTGTTAGTTTTTCCTTTTGTCACCAGGGGGAGTACAGAACTTTCACACACAATCACAAGCATTTGTCAAATGTGCTTTATGGAGGCCGGCAGACCAGAGTTGGATAAAGCTTTTAGTTACTTCCTAACAGGATAAGAATATCTGCTGGCAAGAATTCAGGAGAGAAGGTTGTACAAACCACTTCTGTATACAAGGTCCTTTTAAGCTTTTTTATTCCAAACACTGTAGCAACAGCTATTTTTGATCCTGGGAGGCAAGAGATGACAAAGTTAACTATCTCTTGGTGTTCTTTTTTTCTTTACATTTAAGATGAAGCACTAGGAATAAGAAAAGTAAAAATTAATGTTACACAAGAGAAAGTGCTGTGATTTGCAGACAAGACAAGTGCATGGCCAGTGACCCATAGATTTACTATGGAGAAGAGGATAGAAAAAGGTGACTTGAAAGAATATATAGAGAAATGTCCATTTGGCTCCCTTTAGCTTCCCCAAACCAAATATTAAAAGATGATAATGATGATGATAATGGTGGTGATGACAGTGGTGGTGATGGTAATGTTGTTGGTCATAGTAGCGATGGCATAATGATGATGAATATGATAATGGTGATGGAGATTTTAGCTAAGCTTAATGAAAGATTCTGGGCTAAACAACTTACATTAGTAGCTAATTAAAACCTCATCCTAACCCTAGGAGGAAAGTGTGAAGCTTTTCTTCATTTGGTTATTAAAATATTAAAGTTTGAGGAAGTTTGCACATCCTGATCATTTCTGAAAACCTTTCAAAGTCCCCAAAAGCAAAGATAAGTAAGTAAATACATAGATATAAAGGTTATTGGTAACTAAATATCAAATTAATGATTACTATATATGGAATGATTTTATATACAGACAAAATTCCATAGAGCTGTATTTGTGAAAGCTAGCTCTTCATCTGATGACCTATTGGCCCATTTTCATTGAGGTTTTGATAAAATAAGGCAAGAATACATATACTATATGGATCCTACCAAATACTCAGGATTTTTTCTTATTAAAATCCACTCTACAATTTTTCCTATAGTTGCAACATTTTTATAATGAGTACATGTTATATACATACATATATATATCCCAAAACAATACAGCTTTGTCATCTTAGAACAAACAAAAACAAAAAATGTAGCTTCCCAGGATATACCCAGAAAAAAAATACCACCTGCATTGAATCTGAAACATGGGGTATGTATTGATTAAACTGTTCCTTAAATTGCTAAAGTGTCAGAGTTTTCACTCAAGTCAAAGTACAAAGGAAATCAACAAAATAATACAAATGAAAATGTACCTATAAAGAAAGTCAAAAACAATGAGGCCTAAGCAGCTATCCTGACATCAAGTTTCACTTGGATTTATCTGTTAGAAATTTACCTCAGGGAGAGGTAGATTATCTCTAGTAATATTATTTGTGACAATAATTATTATTGGGTATCTGGATATGTAGGATCCACATTATTTATTAGATACTCTATTTCCTCTTGGCTAAAATCAATTTGGGGCTTGAGCCAAAGCCTCTCCTATGTAAATGACATCAATCAGATTGGCATTTACCAGAACATTCCAAAATCAATAAGGCATGTATTTTTAAGAGCCTTTTTTCTTGCTATCTTTAGATCAGCAAATGAAGGAGTGCTGAAGAACCAGGACTGGGAGTTCCGCAAATAAACAGCATGCTTCATGGTTCCTTATGAAGAAAAATCTGGAAGCTCTCAAGGGGGTTTTATTGCTGATCTAAAGTGACCTGACAAAACTCAGGATCCCAAATGAGGGAAATCCTTTGGATAGTAAGGGTTTGCATAATATCTTCTCAGAGTGAATTCTAAAAGTAAGACTTAGGTGTAAGATCAAGTCAAAAAGATTACAAAAGAGACTGCCTGCTTCGAAATGTCACCTTCTCTCTCCCATTGCCTTCCCTACAAAATAATCAAGGATAAGGATAAAACTCACTAAAATAACATTTACATGGGTTTCCTTTTTGAATTTCAGTCTATAGTCCTTGCCATTAGTGGCTGTCCTTCTGATCCCAATTTCTGAAACATATCCTGAAGCTGTAACCTCAGATACAAATTATCAGCTGAAATGAGGACTGAGAGTGTGATTCTGCTCATACATCTCCACCTCTCTTAAAATGACAACAGAGTAGCTACTTCTTATCATTGCAGAAGAAAATCCACTTTCCACTTTGTGTATAAAACTCAATTGGCTATGGCTTATGAAGAAATAGGCTAAAGAGTGATGACACTTCATAAAATATATGGACTAGAGAATGGAGAAATTATCAAACTATAAAAGGAAATAGAGTTTGGGCCTGGAAAAGAGAACAAGGTGTTTCCCCTTGCTTCTGAGCATAAACTAGAAAAGATATGAAGTCTGTTCACATAGCTTTCCTGATCCACAATTGAAATCTGAAAGGGAAGTAAATAAAGGAGTGATGGAATTTTAATGCTTGAAAAAAATGAAAAAAAAACATTGTGATATCAGTTTGTACAGAAAATACAGATAAAATAAGGATAAATAATTATCTATAGGATGGACAATGAGATGCATGTATGAGAAAATTAAGAATTTCAATTTCAGACAAGATCATGGGTCTAATATCTACCAACTACCAGTACTCATGGAAAACAACCTGGTATGTCCCCTGTAGCCAAGGTTTTCATTTCTAAACCTTTCTCCACTGAAAAGAACCAGGGATCCTTGGAAAGCAGTTGATTTCATATCTTGTAGCAGGAAAAATCAGGATGAGTCTGGAACACTCTGCTGTCACCAAGAAGCTTGAATGCTTTCAAGGATAGTACTAACTGGACAAACAGGCCAGCTTAAAGCAGTTCTCAATGACAAAGGTATGACAATTTAAGCATCAGAAAAAAATTCTGTGAAAAGTCATGAGAACACCATGATGCTCAAAACATTAAAGAATATAATATGCTCAAGAAAGATGTACATGCCTTCTCCTAGGAATATTACTAGAAAGACTGCACCTGGATGAACCCAAATACCTGCTTGTAAAATTCAAGTTTTGTTGAATTCCAGCAGGTCAAAATGAGCAGTAAAATGTTGCATAAGGTGTTTCAAACTGTGTAGAAGGTGCAGAATGGTGGTTCTCAGTTCTAACTACACATGAAAATTACTTGGGATGAAATTTTTAAATATCAATGATGAGGCACTATCCCCAATTAAATCAGAATCTCTGGAGGTGGGCTTGGGCCCTGGTATGTTTGAAAAGTTCCCCAGACCATTGTAGTGAGAGTTGAGAACCACTGGCCTAGAATCTAGGGTGACCAGACATCCTGGGGACTTTCCTAGTTTTAGCAATGAAAGCCCCATGTCTCAGTAAACCCTTCAGTCCTGGGCAAACAAAGATAATTGGTTATCCTCTCCAATCAGGCAATAAAAAGTTGTCACAGAAAGTTTCATTTAAAATTATATAAAAAACACTGTATAAGGATTGGATATAGGTGACCATGATTCAACTAGACCACAAGAAAAGGTTAAGGCTTAGAAACTCTGACAACTCTATAAATGAGTATAACCCATAAAGGCTCAATGAGGTTGAAGAATTGGGTTGACAAACTCTAGTTCTTGATGTTTTGGTCCAAAATCTCTGACTGAAAACCCTGAATTTATAACTTTGAAACCATATTCTCAACCAATAAATAATTCTGTATTTACAATCTCTGTTTTCCTTATTTGGGTCAGTAACCTTACAACTCTGAGAAGAATACTAATTCTAAGACTAAGGCTAATATTAATGCTAGTAATGCTGGTGTTGGTGCTGGTACTAATAATAATGGTAGTTCTAGCACTATTATGACTACTAATGATAATGCTGCTACTAGTACTAATATAGGCACTAATACTACTATATGGAGCTAATGAAAATATTAATCAAACTTTGGTATTAATAATATTGAGCTGGGTATAATAATAACTTCAGGAGTCAACATGTTAGGATATCCAAATTTTATTTGTTATTTAAGGTCTTTGAAGTAAACTTAAGATTGTAGTCGAAATACCTGGGATTTAATGATTGAAGTATATAATCACTGTTTAAATATTTGAGGAAATCCAATGAGTTAAGTCTAAAACTTTAGACTCTGCAAGGAATATTTAGATGCTCAATAAAAATTTAAGTGTTAGATTTTAAAGTCTGACTGGCTGGTATTTAAAGGATCAAGAGAAAAGTGTTTTGTTTTATTTTTTTACATTAATTCACATTAATGCAAAGAAGATTTACAAATAAAATGATATTTTTAAGTTGAGCCTAAAGGCTTAATAAAATGTGTTTTAAAAGTATAACTTGATATACTGAGTATTACACAAAGTGAGAGTCAATGTTAATCTTATACAGGTGACCACACAAACAAAAGCTCAGGCTTTAAAAAACACAACTGATATGATGTTTCTGGAATGGGTATGGAGTTGTGATCTCAGAGGGGACAAGAAGACAGCAAAGAAAATTCCTGGAAAATCAGAAGAGAGGTAAGGACAGAGCAGGCACAGCAAATCCAGCTCAAGTCTCAATGGAAAGGCCCAAAGGAGCCCTTGCATTGATTGTGCTATGGGGAGCTCTCCTGCCAAATGGCTGGAATGAATCCAAGAGGCCTTCTTGCAATGATTCAGATACCAGAGTTGAGAGAATATGACGTAAGTTTTAGCAATGAGGCAATGTACGATTTATTATGGAAGAATTTTCTGAAGAAACAAGATGAAAGTTGCTAGTGGGGCTTAGCAGAAATAACCTCAAGCAAGCCAAGGATAAAGATAGTTGCAATATTACTTAGAAATCCAAAGATTGCTAGAGACGAAGGGGTTTGGGGAAAGGCCAGCTACATGGTTAGAGGGCAGGTGAGCCCATCTTGTGGGCAGGGGAGAGGTGAATCTAGACGTGACGAGATGCCTGAGGCCTGGAATGGTTTGTCTGGCCCAGAGCCACCAGCCATAATGGGAACCTGAAAGCTGGGCAGACATGAGGTGTCACATTTAAATGCTCAGGTGGGGCAAACAGGGACATAAGAGCAAACATTTTAAATAACACACAAATGAAATACATTGGCCTGAAGTTTAAAAGTGCCTAAAACATACTCTCCCAGCATCTTGAAACAAACTTAAGAATTTACACTACATGAGCACATCATCTAAGGATAGAAACATGAATGAGAAGGAGTACAAAGAAAAGAAAGTAAATTAGGCTATAAATAGTAGCAAGGAAAAAATAGAGGCAAGTGGTGATGGGAAACATAGATGGGAATTGGGGATAATGATCTGCTGGCAGAGGAGGACATACTTGTTTAAAAACAAACAATAAAGGGATTTTTTTTAAGGTGGGATGAGGTTAACAGTTGAAAGGAACATAGCAGTTGAAAGAAGGTCATGGCTTAAGTGTATTAGATTGAGCCCCTAGTTTCCTTGCAAGTCCAGGTCTGAGGAAAGGAAAAACACTTGGAAAAATATCATTCTGTTAGTAATAATGATAACAATAATAATAAGGGACGGCCAAAACAGTGTGACTAGGACATTGCATACAGGAAGAAAGTAGGCTACAGGTAAATGTGGGAAAGTGATCAATGAAGGATAAAGGCAGCAAAGCCTTATCTACTACATCAGTGGGTTTCAACCCTGACTGCACTTTAGAATCACCTGGGGAGCTCTAAAAAATACCTATGCCCCACCCTCACCAACTGAGCTGGAATCGCCGGGGTTTGGGGCTTGAGTGTGAAGTTGCTAAAGCTCTCAGGTGATTCCAACGTACAGCCATGCTACGACCCACTGCTTTGCATACAGAGAGGCAAAACGTGAGGTCCCATTTCTTTCAACCAATTATCAGGCCCAAACAGCCACTTGCACCGAAGCACTCCAGTAATTG